>NC_136410.1:88500733-90900733 GCF_051521515.1 Lactuca serriola
CAATGTCAGAACAAGACAATCATGATTTTTCACTTTTCCACGCCGTAACTACCCTTTGCTACGTCGTGTCGACTGGAAAATGCCATTTCTATGATTAAGAGCTTCATCCTTTCAAATCTAAGCTCTGCTCTCATATCTACTTTTCCTCACTGACTTAATGGATAAAGTTTCCAAATTTATCCATTTGGACTTCATTTCAAGGCTAGATCTAACATTCAAAGTCCATTAGGTCCTTATGAGGTTGCAAATTGAACATGGACACGTAATACAACAAGCATAGTCCTTTTTCTCAATCAACAAAAGTCTAAGGACCCATGAAAGCTACCATATGTTCTAGAGTTCTTCAAACTCCAAGAATATCCAAAAAAACGGACAAAAACCACCCAATAATGAACTAGAACTTGAACCTAGAAGAAAATGTGTCAAGGTATGAACTTCATACCTTTAACAACTCAGAAAATTGAAGAGAATTCTGGATCTAACTTGCTTATTGTTTCCTTGATTCCTTGTGAACTTCCCTCTTCCAAGGCCCTACCAAAAATCCAAGAACAAGGCTCAAAATTGATGAAATAGACTCTAAAACATGCATGGAGGCTAGGGTTTTGAGATGGGGAGATGGAGGCTGAAGAGGATGCCCTAAACCTAAGGTTTAGTAGCTTAAATATGACATAAAACCCTAAAAATTTATCGGATTGGGCCGCACCAGCTGACATTCCGTCGCTCTCCAATGCCACATGGTGACGGTCATTACAAACATGTGCATGAGCTTTTATGCCACGGCGTGGCCATCCATGATCTATGTCATGGCACTCATTCTTTCCCACAAATCAACCCTTTGATTCATCCAAGCTCTCCAATGAACTACATAGGAAAACATGTGTTACAATTCTTCCCCACTTAAATTAGATTTCATCCTTGAAATCAGTCCTTGAAGTTTCCTTTCAAACACTCTCTAAGCCCCTTGTGAGTCCTTCAAACCCGACTCCTTCCTCACGAGCTCAGATCACTTGAGTGTCAGAAACTACAACCACCGACCTCCAAGGTTCCAAGGATAGACTCATAGCCCAATTCGAGCAGAGACTCTAGCAGTTTGAAACACATCTACTACGACATCTCTTGATCAGATGACCACCTCCGCATACTTTAACAAGAAACAAATGATCTTACAAAAAACTCTACTCTATACAACATCCTTAATTCGAAAGAGAATAATTCACTTCTTTGTCTATGAATCACACACTTTGATTTGATATCCAAACTTCAGGTAGACAAGTCCACCTGAACTGTTACCCATGTTGGCCAATACTTGAAAACTTGGTCCTGCCAAGACTTCTCGAATCGTGCCTCCTAACGAATTTTTGTAGAAGGAAACCACAATCTATGCATCCGTCACACAGAAACCCAAAGAGCACATACTAAAATACACCAAGCTCATACTTGGCTCTAACAACCATGCACTACTATCCATTAACAACACTCGGGCTTACCCCCGATTAACTAACCAATAACAACACTTAGTCTTACCGCCCAATCCACTAACCAATAATAGCACTCTCAACCTAACATAATGCACACCGACCCTAACAAGGTTATCTAACCCTAACAGGCCAATTGGTCGTGACTTAGACTTCCAAGCCCCAATCAAACAAGAACATGCAACGAAGCCCTCCCCACAACCCTCAACCTGGGTTCCTAATACCCTAGAGTATAAAGCAATAGGATGGCCTACAAATTAATAACATAACTAAAACTAATACGATTGGAAAAGAAATCCAATAGCTGAAGATGATCCTGATGCGAAAGTAGAAGGTTAAGCAGTTATGAAGATATCTTGAAATAGAGAAATTTGGTTGCATACTAAACCAACATGCAAGAAAATATTTCAAAAACAATAATCAACCCGTTCATAATAAGAAATTACATAAAACCATAGCTAAATAAGATAATTTGATTCAAATGATAATCCAATATTATAACTGAACTTCCAGAACATAAACAGAAAATGCAATGATATCAACAATGTAGTACCCAACCAAATCAAAGAATTGATAAATCGAACCCCGGTTTCTATCACACCCCCAAACCAGAACAGCGGAATCGTTCGAGGGCGGATGACTTCATGTAGTATCGAAACAGTTGAATACATAGTAAAGAAAGTAACACAACCATCATATATATAATTTGAAAGTTTACATTGTAGCAAGTAATTGTTTCAAAAGAAATTACAATATGATGAAAAAAAGAAATTAAACTAACGCCGCAACGTCCCTTCTTCAAAAGCAGTAGTTTATCTGTATTACTGAATCCCTGAGAAATACAAGTAGTTTTGAAAGAGTAGGTTAGCATTTAAGCTGGTGAGTTCATAAGTATTTAGTGACAATCTTTGTATGAAATAGAATGAAAATGGTTTGTACATGTTTAAATGTTCCTAGAAAATCCCATATTTTCTACTATAGTAGATGGTAGTTTAATTGTTCCAAAACTGTGATGCAATAGTGCTTTTCATGCCTAAAATAGTAGGTTTATGTAGAAATCGTTAAGGCATTTGAAAAACCCCGTAAATCAATGTGTTTTTAATACTCCATGTGAGTCTTATAACCATACTATTTGACCAGGATGCCTATAACAATGTTCTTCAGGCGTTGAAAAGTTATGACATTTGTCACCCCAGGCCTGTCGGCCTAACTGTAGCTAACAGCTTAGGTGTGGGATTGTCAATCCCGTATAGATCTATACACAAGTATCACGCTCCCCCTACAAGTGATTATGGTATATAATACAGGACTTAAAATGCATACTCGAAAGTACGTGAAATGTCTCACAAAACTTAGTATAAAATAGATTTACGTATGAAAATGTCCATATGTTCTTGTATATGAAAGTATCTCTTTGATATAGTGTTTCTAGTATGTATATGTTCATGATTTTCTCGTAAACTATACGTATTATAGTTTTTCAAAGTGTGTGTTTCATTCGTGTAGTAAATCCTAGTGTAATGCTTACTTGTTATGTAAAGTATAACATTTAAAGTGACATAAATGATCACATATACTTAGAGTATAAATAAGGTGTTTGATTCGTATATATGTATATAAACATGTCTTATTTCCAAAAGACAAGATGTTATCCTGAATATATATAGCATACGAAAGTTCCTATGTAGTAGTTATGAATCACATATGATTCACTTGATAAAAGAGTATATAGTGAAACGTTATGTTACACATGATAATAACCGTGTGTTTACTTTTATTCCCCCCCCTTAAAAGTGTATAAAAATAATTGATAAAACATTTGAAAGTGTAGTTTATAGGGGTATGAACTCACTTGGTTGATTGATGGCTTGTGAAGTCGATTTTCTCGGGATTCTCGGGAGAGTAGAACCATCCTTCGGAACTAGTGTGTGAAAACCGGGGCTTCGGGAGCTTAACCGCAGAGTTTCGGCACGAGAGATGGAAGAATGGAGCACCTAAACCTGGCACCCCAAGAGTTCTATTTATAGGGGTGGATTTTTGGGTGCCACGTCATGGAAAAGGCTGGCCACGTCGTGGGGAGAAAATCTTATCTCCTTCCGTTGATTGGGCGCCCTCAGTCACTTGTCGGGTCGTGGCAAACTGTGCCACGTCGAGGCAGACCTGACAGCCTCGGATTTTGGACCTCGAACTTGTAAAATCCATAACTTTGGCGTACGAGCTCCGTTTTCAACGTTCTTTATATGCACGCGTAGCTGAAAATATGCGCTACAACTCTCGTTTAGACTTCATCAGCAAATTTTGACTTTAATTTTAATTATTTATTTTTAACGGGCCGGGACACGAAAAGTCTGTTAAAAATCCATAACTTCTTCATCCGATGTCCGTTTTCGTCAGACTTTTCACTGTTGCGCTACTATTGTTGAGACCTTTGATTCTCATTTAGGTTGTTTCGGCCCAAAGTCTCTCGATCTCTATTTCGAGTTTTTAGCTGTCTACTGCTATATCCGGATCTTGGAAAAATCATAACTTACTCATACGAAGTCAGATTTGGACGTTCTTTTTACGCACGTTCACGGTTTAATACGTTCGTTTAGATACTTAAGGCTAAAGACTATTGTATTAAAACTTCGTGTTTTTCGTTAATCGGTGTTGCCGGTTTTGTCGGAAATCTTAGAATGGTCATAACTTCTTCGTTATAACTCGGATTTTAGTGTTCTTAGTATTTCTGTAAACCTTGACACAATATCTACCATAATAGATATACCTATAGAGACTTTTGCACATTTTATTTTTCGAAGTTAATTTCATTATATCAAAAGTGGTTACAATACTTGACTTTTTAGGTCATTACATAGAGTCAAAATATCGGGTTGTCACATTATCCCCCCGTTAGAGGGAATTTCGTCCCGAAATTTAATGTAAGGTAATTATTTGTAGAGTAGGGAAACAAATGCGGGTAATTTTGTTTCATCTGATCTTCATGCTCCCAAGTATATTCAGGTCCCCGCTTTGCATTCCAGCGGACCTTCACAATGGGTATGCGACTTTGTTCTGTTCTTTTAATTTTCCTATCCATGATTTGAATTGGTTCTTCTATAAAGTGGAGACTCTCGTTGATTTCGATTTCGTCTAAAGGGACGACGAGGGTCTCATTGGACAAAAATTTCTTCAAGTTTGACACATGGAAGGTAGGGTGTACGTTATTGAGTTCCTGCGGTAGACGAAGTTTGTAGGCTACCGGGCCGATCCTTGCGAGGATCTCGAATGGTCCAATATACCTTGGGTTTAGTTTCCCACGTTTTCTAAAACGTATTAGCCCTTTCCAGGATGAGACCTTCAATAGCACTTGGTCCCCAACCTGAAATTCAAAAGGGATTCCGTCTTTTGTCTGCATAACTCTTTTGTCGGTCTGTTGAAGCCTTTAGTCGTTCCCGAATTTGTACAATCTTCTCAGTTGTTTCTCTTATGATTTTCGAGCCAGTGAGAGTGCTGTCGGGTACTTGTCCTTTGGCTAGTTGCGTGTCACCTAGTTCAGTCCAGCATAGTGGTGATCTGCACTTCCGTCCATAAAGGGCTTCAAAAGGAGCAACTTTAATGCTAGAGTGATAGCTATTGTTGTATGAAAATTCAACTAGTGGTAAATGGGTATCCCATGCTTTACCAAAATCGATTACACAAGCTCTTAGCATATCTTCCAGGGTTTGTATGGTCCTCTCACTTTGACCGTCGGTTTGTGGATGGTAAGCAGTACTCATGTCGAGCGTCGTTCCTAGAGATTTTTTGTAACGATTGCCAGAATCGCGAGGTGAACCTACTATCTCTATCGGAGATAATGGATATTGGTACACCATGCAGTCGTACAATCTCTTGGATGTAAGTTCGAGTTAGCTTCTCGTTCTTATCGGTTTCCTTTATGGGTAAGAAGTGTGCGGATTTTGTTAACCTATCGATAATTACCCAGATGGTGTCTAGCCCACCTGCTGTCTTGGGTAATTTGGTTATGAAATCCATGGTTATCCGTTCCCACTTCCACTCGGGTATTTCGGGTTGTTGTAGTAATCCTGATGGCTTTTGGTATTCTACCTTGACTTTGGCATAAGTCAGACACTTGCCCACATAGGTAGCGATCTCTGCTTTCATGTTCGGCCACCAATAGAGATTCTTGAGGTCCAAATACATTTTGTCCTAACCTGGATGCACGGAGTATTGAGTATTATGAGCCTCGTTCATGACCACGTCTCTGAATCCACCAAACTTCGGTGTCCAAATCTGATCCATGAAGTAACGAACTCCATCACCCTTGACTTCAAGATTTTTGTCCATTCCTCTTAGGGCTTCACCTGCCACATTCCCTGTTTTCAAGGCTTCCCTCTGAGCTTCCTTAATTTGTGTGGGCAGATGTGAATGGATCGTCATGGTTAAGGATTTCACTCGGCGACCTGAGTATTCTTTTCGACTAAGAGCATCAGCTACTACATTCGCTTTTCCCGGGTGATAGCGAATCTCGCATTCGTAGTCATTCAGTAGCTCAACCCATCGTCTCTGCCTCATGTTGAGTTCTTTTTGGTTGAGAATGTCCTGGAGGATTTTATGATCGGTGAAGATCGTGCATTTCGTGCCATAAAGATAGTGTCTCCAGATCTTTAGCGCGAAAACGACTGCTCCTAGTTCAAGATCGTGGGTAGTGTAGTTAACTTCGTGCGTCTTGAGTTGTCTTGAGGCGTAAGCGATGACCTTACCTCGTTGCATTAGTACGCATCCAAGACCTTGATTAGATGCATCATAGTAAACTACGAAGTCTTCTGTTCCTTCTGGCAAGGACAATATAGGTGCGCTGCATAGTGCTTGCTTCAGTGTTTGGAATGCAACGTCATGTTTTCCTTCCTAATTGAAAGTTACACCCTTCTGTGTCAGGGTGGTGAGTGGTTTAGCAATCTTCGAGAAGTTTTGTATAAACCTTCGGTAGTAGCCAGCAAGGCCCAAGAATTTTCGAATTTCCATTGGGGTTCTTGGAGCTGACCAGTTCTCGATTGCTTTGATTTTAGAAGGGTCCATGTGTATTCCGTCTTTGCTAACCAGGTGACCTAGGAAATCTACCTTCCGAATCCAAAAATTCGCATTTGGAGAATTTTGCGTATAGCTTATCTTTTCTTAGCGTTTCCAAGACTTGTCGGAGGTGTTGACTGTGATCCTCTTTAGTCTTCGAATAGATGAGTATGTCATTGTGACAATCCAGAGTTATTCTGTTATATTACCCCGTTTCCGTAAACGGAATATTCTATTTTATAAAAGTTCCGTTAATTAGAGGTCGTCAAATAAATAAATGTTTTATTTATTTATATTTTATGTTGTTATCATTGTGATAAAATAAATATAAACACGTAATTTACATTTCCATTTAATTGGAAAAAGTTATTTTTATTATGACCATTTAACCCGGGTAAAAAGTTTAAACCTCGATAAGCTTTAGCATCGGGTAGTCGTTTACCGGGTGCAACACCCAAGGCATATATGTAGGGAGTTGAACTCCCTATAGAACTCTTTTACCACCCTAAACCCATTTCCTCTCTCTACTCTCTCTCTCTCTCTCTCAAGCTCGTTTTCGAATCAAAACCGCAAGTTTCCGCCTCCAAAACGTAAGATCTCTTACCCTAACTTGTTCTAGACATCAATTCTTGTTACAATAGCTCAAAAATCACCCAAAATGACCATCAAAAAGGAGTTCACGGCCTAAGAACCTCCTTAGGCCGTAAACACCTAAAATGGTGCCAAAAGTCCCAATTTTCCTTCATTTGAGCTTAGAAACTAGTTGTGGAATTAACCTAGAAGGGTTTGAACCTAAAAACAACAATTTTTAGAGCATAAAAGAGGGTTTACGGCCCAAGCACATGCTTAGGCCGTAAACACCCTCTAAACTTATAAATCAAGTCCAAAAACACTTCCAAACCACCCTTGGACTTAAGATATGGCTTACGGACTTGCTATTTCGGGTTTGGAGCAATTAAACACAAAAATTTGAGGGGTGAAATACAGTTCACAGCCCAAGCATGTGCTTAGGCCGTAAACTCCCCTAAATCATGCAAAATGGGAGTTTAAGCCCCCTAAAGAGCCCTATACGCCTACTAGAATTTGTTAGAATTAAACCAAAGGCCAAAAAAATCACGGAATGGGGGTGTATGAGAGTTTACTACCAAAAACCATAGGGTTTACGGCTATAAACTCCCAAGGAGTGGCCTTTGGGACGTAAACTCCAAGGGAGTATACTCTTGGACCCTTAAACACCCCTATAGCCTTGTATAATTTCTTAGAACCATTTCTAGAACCACATGAGACTTGAAATCATTCAAAAACACTCCTCCCATGAGTTTTCGGCCATAAACTCATGGGGGATGTGGCCTCCCAACCGTGAACTCACTTAAAGTGAGTTTAGGTGAGTAAACTCCAAGGTGAGGTCTTACACTCTTTCCTTTCAACCCATTAGTCTCCTAACGTTCAACCGCAAGACCTTTACTCACATTAGGATGGCTATATGTGTTTAATTAGAGTTTAAATCACTAATTACTTGCAAACATATGTCTTCATATGTTAATAGGTCACTGAGTGTGTTCAAGTCTTTATTTGACACCGAGCACCCAACCGGCACCTTCGTCGGATCCACTTACATCAGGTGAGTTCATACCCCTGAATTAACCTTTTAAATGTTTTTACGTGCTTTTATGGGGGGGGGATACAAGTTAAACATGCCAGTTATCATATAAATCACATGTGATTGATAACCCGCATGCACAAGGATTTACTACACTGTCAACTGTTTTTACCAAGTATGATACCATAAATGGTCTTCCAAAACATCTTTACTTGTACAAAGCTTTTCTCAAATTGTTTCTCACGCTGTAGTATATGATTTCTTTTTGCCTTAGTCAGCAGTCTTCACTGCTGAGGCATATGTTATTTTCCCTGATATTCTCCTACTTTCTTTCAAAATCAATACCACATTTTGATAATGATAGTGTTAAGGAAAAATTACTTTTTCACCACATAACTCTGTCCAGTCTTGGTAGAAGACTGCTTTTAATTAGAAAATATAGGATTTTCTGGAAAGGACTCTAATTCACTGTATACTTTAAAACTACTACTTATATAAAGTTATTTGGATAAAATGACACTAAATACTTATGAACTCACTAGCATTTGTAAAAATGCTGATACTCACTTTCAAATAACTTGTATTCTCAGGTCAGCAATAGACAGGTACATCTCCGACGCTTTTGGTGAAGACCGTTTAGTACCAAGCTGCATCTACATTATTACTTGTATTACTTTGATGATTATATACAATGTAAGCCGATGTAAAACTATTACTATTAATGCAATGATTGTTGTACTTTGATTACTATACTGCATATGTTGTGATACTTGACATGACGTCATCCACCCCAGAACGTTTCTACCGTTCCGGTTTTGGGGTGTGACAGATTGGTATCAGAGCATTGTTTATAGTGAGCAAAGTATATCAATTCATAAAAGATATACAACTATAAATACATAGGTATAAAACACTCTGACCAAGAATTATACTTTAAAATATAACCATATTTTACCAATGTATAAGAACATCCAGAATCTAAACACTCGAACACAAGTATCACAAGAAGAACAAAAATAAAAGTCTTCAGATGTTGAGCATTGCCATTAAACCTGGGCAGTTATGTAATCGTAAGTTGGAATAAATGTAACCTGATCAACTACATTTATTCGAGATGCGATGAACGTGTGCTTGGGAGTGATAGTGGTGTTGCAACAGGTCTGAAACTTACCAACTAGGAATGCTAGAGCCAAACATAAAGTTTAAAATACTATGGGATTATTTTGGAATACTAAAAGACTCACACTAATCCCAGAATCATATTCAGAAGATAAGAAACAAATAAGAAATTAAACTACCATAGGTGTATTTTAGGATTCATAGACAACCTTGTGTGAAGAACTAAAAATATCCTTATTAATATACCTACAATTACAGAGAGTATACTCCCAAGGTTATATATAATAAGGATCCCATAGGCTAAGAATGTGTGGTTTCGCTCTACTTCCTTTTCCTTGTTTGGATGTGGATATCGAGTAGTATCACATAATCGAAGGCCTATCGGATCTAAGCTATATATGATTTGTATACCCTATGTAATTGTAGCAGAAGTCGATATGGATCACTCAGTGAAATGTTAATAATCTCTTAGGATTCTTTAGACATTTCCATTCTCGCACGAACCCTGTAGAAAATCCTATCCACTTTAGTGCTTGATAGAAGAGTTGATTCAAACCCAGAAGAGGTTCATTGAGAAGATTTCCAGTTCGGAAATAAATGAACTAGGTCGAGACTATTGAATTCACCAAGTGCCTATATCTCTTAGGGACATCGGTGAAGAAATTCGCCTAAACTTCCGAGATTTCCAGTCATCCATCACGAAGTGATGACACCCAGAGTCGGATTCGGAAGTAAGGCGGAGTAGAAATTCAATACGTCTCTAGGAGAGGAGAACCCTAGGTAACTACCCAAAGGAAACCAACGTCGATTCCAGAAAAAGATACGAGGCAGACAGAGGGAGCCAGTACATGGAACCCGAGAAGTGTCTTTTCCTTGTGTTTGTCACGCTAATACACCTATAAAATAATACAATTTAGTGAGTTAGTGGTTACACTACTCACGCTATGTGTTAGGTAAATCGCCTTTTTCCTGTTGCAAGTAATACGCTTAGAGCGGATCCCTACACCTCTGTTGAGGTTGTTTGGCCATAATTCTTCATGAGCCTTTCTTCCCGCGACCTTCATTCCGAACTGTTCTCAAATCTCTCCAGGCCGGAGAGTGAAACCTTTTCTAGTATAAAGGTAACTTAGTAGGAACGACTCCCATCTTATGGCTTTTTCCGACACTCACACTCCTACCTTGTACACCAGGACTACATCATAGGGATGGAGGTCGACACTCATACAACCAATATCCAAAGCACGGGAAAAATTTATGCCTAATACAGTAAGGACAGTTATGTCCAGGGTTAACCATCGTCTCTCATTAGCTTGTGTTCCTTTCCGTGTAGGAAAAACCATGCCTCCGAAGAAGTGTAACCCATCCGCTGGCAAGAAACCGGCTCTCCTATTTGATGAAGCTACGTTCCAAGCTGCAGTCTCAGCAGCCGTAGCAGCTGTCATGGCGCAACTCAATGCTAACAACGCCAATGTTAGCAAAAGCCCTATCGGAAATTCCAATCCTAGTAGTGGACAGCAGCAACCAACCTCTGTGTACCCAGCCACCCAAGAACCTCCACCAAATCCAATGAAGAGAAAGTTCAAGAACGAGGAGGGAAGTACCTCGGCTCAAGGACCTTCCGAATGGCAACGAGCTGAGACAGTCAATACCACTGCCAGCCCTTCCACCCCGACTTCAAGAAGACCATACCTAGGAAACCTTCCCCACCGCAGCAAGTGCAGCTACCATCATCATGGTGTCTGTCGGGAACTCTTTTGTGCTAGGTGCAACATGAAGGGGCATACCGATCGTGTCTGCAGAACCCCGGTTGAGTTTATTACGTCAACCACCAATGTGGGGTCCAATCCAGTTTGCCGTCTATGTGGTGAGATTGGACACTTCAAGAAGGACTGCCCAACCGAAGGAAAAGACAAGGACACAAGAGGAGTCTAACTCTAATGCTTAGGGAGAAGCATCAAGGAACCCGTTAGATTTTTGGTACGTCTCTCAATTCAGATAATTAACCGAGAACATTAAAAGTCTAATCCTAAATGTAAATACTTCCCCATTAAGGCGAAAGTCGCAGCACTGTTATAAAATTTAAAATTCATCAGGTGAAACTATAATGGCTAAACATATACGTTATGGCCATGTATAATTGAGATGGATAGACCTAGAGTGAGTGAATGCTGCTTCATTTCCTGTTCCTTGTTTGGTTGTGGATTGAGGGTGGAGTCGCTCAGTCAACAGTCCTCCCCACCTTAATTATACATGACTAGTATATGCTTGGCGATTATCGAAATGCCTCGTGAGAATCCATTCATGAAAAGGTACTTTACTCAGAAACACTCAGGACCCTCTATAGTTCTGTGTCGACTCTATCGGTCCAAGTATCCGCGAAAGTGATACACGGGACGAAACCCGAGACGCCTCGAACTGGTGTGCCCGTTCAACACATGACCCTATCAACCCTTATTCTATATCCTGTCGAAGTATGCCAACTTCGACGCCTCTATCGATCATGGTTCGACTTAGTGCAACCATGTGTGAATCCTTAGTGCTGTGTAAAAAGAACTTTCTCCATAGCCATTCGGCAAATAAAGGTTCTTCCGAACCTAAACAAAATAAAAATAATAAGGACTAATGCGATCCGTCAGTCGTCACTCTTATTTCAAACCTTTCGAAGTACCCAGGAGAAGGGTACCGCGCGCTGTTAACCAACCCTTCTTAGACAGATAGAAACCGAAGCGAAAGGCACTGCAAGTATTCCAGAAGATGATAACCACCCGAAGCATACTCCGTAGATCCCCAGAAAGACCCTTCGCACCTCGTAATCAGATTCGTGAATCAAGAAGATAGAACTCATGGGATTGACTACTATAACTGAGTATATGCATAAGAGTGGTATATAATTGAGATAAAAAAGATTTAAGATGTGTGCTTCCTCCCTACTCCCTGTTCCTCGTTGGGTTGTGGGTCTGGGATGGAGTCGCACAACTGAACATCCTGCCGACCTCAATTATATACGGCTTGCATACACCAAGTAGTAGTGGTTAAGCCAAGTGTGAGCCCTACCACGAGCCTCATAGTAAAACCCTTCATCCTATTCCATAGAATAGGAGCTAGATTCAAGAGAACCCTTGCGGGTTGAGCTACTATAATCACCGCAAATCCTAAATTTGTTGTCATCCCGGTTAAGCCAACATAGTAGCCAACACCCTCGGTTGGTAAGGAAATCTGAGTCGTAAGAGTCAAGGGCATTGACTACGACCATCCACTCACGCTTAATCCCACGAATTGAGCATCTTAGCGAATATCCCGGAACCCTGGAAGCTATGATAAGATATACTCTGAGAAGAGTGGATGAGGATATTAAAGTTCCGAGTGACGGAACCCTATACTCACTAGATTTGACATAAAACGAGAAAACTCAGAACCTTCGGAAGAGTAATTGCTGAAGATGTTCACACTACTCAGACACGTCCACCCCATTACAGATGAGTAGTGCCTAGGATCCTCCACCCCATCATATGGAGGAAGTCACCGTCGCCTTGTAGACGATAGACTACATTCTCCGAAGTGAACACTAGAATACCGAGAACCACAGGATAACCTCCGCAGCCAAGAATACTTGGTCAAAATGTGGAAGTAGTTGCGTTAAGCCTTATAACCCAGATCCCAAAGAGATTATAGACTTGACACCAGTCTAGGTGTTAGTCGATGGGTTATACAAGAGCACACACTTTCCGCACTAAAATAAACCAACACCCATCTAGTGAAACCCTATCTCCCCGACACTGAGGGTTTCCGTTAGAAATATCTCCAGATTCATTAGTGCAGGTTCGTTTTGCACAAGATTGAGATAGCCACTCTACAGCAAACAAATACCCGTAGACATGCAATCCATCCGACGATCTAGAAAACCTCTAAGAGCCAATCAACAGGAACACGAATCCAAGGACAACCCGAGCTTTCTAAGAACCAACCAGAAGGACTACACTCCCAGTATGAGAGAACGGTTGGAACTTCAGAATGGCGATCACGCCGGTGATGATCTCGCCATAGAAGTACACTATGTTCTAAGTATTGAAAATCTCTACCCTTCCGAGAGCTTAGGACCATCTGAGAATCCTCATGGAGATTGGTCCAACCCTCGTCAGACCACTACTACTTTCGGAAATTCCACAAGTTTCACCACAGATCGATCCACTCCTTAGACTTGATAAGTGTTTGCCCGACGTCAACTTCGTATCCAACTCATCTTGATAGAAACCATTGAGAACCCTAGCTTCGTAGACATACCCGTAGGAAATCGCTAACTACACGAGACAGAATCCGCATCCCGTAAGTGAAGGTTGTTAGAATGACAAGCAAAGGCTAGAGTTCACTTGGGAGTGCGAGTACAAACCGAATAGGAAGTACCCTCCTGTTTCTACCTGATCGTTCATGTCTACTTCCTTGCCTAAACCTAAATTTCGGGACGAGATTCCCTCTAACGGGGGGATGATGTGACAATCCAAAGTTATTTCGTTATATTACCCCGTTTCCGTAAACGAAATATTCTATTTTATAAAAGTTCCGTTAATTAGAGGTTGTCAAATAAATAAATCTTTTATTTATTTATATTTTATGTTGTTATCGTTGTGATAAAATAAATATAAACAAGTAATTTACATTTCCATTTAATTGGAAAAAGTTCTTTTTATTACGACCATTTAACCCGAGTAAAAAGTTTAAACCTCGATAAGCTTTAGCATCGGGTAGTCGTATACCGGGTGCAACACCTAAGGCATATATATAGGGAGTTGAACACCCTATAGAACTCTTTTACCACCCTAAACCCATTTCCTCTCTCTACTCTCTCTCTCTCTCAAGCTCGTTTTCGACTCAAAACCGCAAGTTTCCGCCTCCAAAACGTAAGTTCTCTTACCCTAACTTCTTCTAGACATCAATTCTTGTTACAATAGCTCAAAAATCACCCAAAATGACCATCAAAAAGGAGTTCACGACCTAAGAACCTCCTGAGGCCGTAAACACCTAAAATGGTGCCAAAAGTCCCAATTTTCCTTCATTTGAGCTTAGAAACTAGTTGTGGAATTAACCTAGAAGGGTTTGAACCTCAAAACAACAATTTTTAGAGCATGAAATAGGGTTTACGGCTCAAGCACATGCTTAGGCCGTAAACACCCTCTAAACTTTTAAATCAAGTCCAAAAACACTTCCAAACCACCCTTGGACTTAAGATATGGATTAGGGACTTGCTATTTCGGGTTTGGAGCAATTAAACACAAACATTTGAGGGGTGAAATAGAGTTCATGGCCCAAGCATGTGCTTAGGCCATAAACTCCCCTAAATCATGCAAAATGGGAGTTTAAGCCCCCTAAAGAGCCCTATACCCCTACTAGAATTTGTTAGAATTAAACCAAAGGCCTAGAAATCAAGGAATGGGGGTGTATGAGAGTTTACTACCATAAACCATAGGGTTTACGGCCATAAACTCCCAAGGAGTGGCCTTTGGGCCGTAAACTCCAAGGGAGTATACTCTTGGACCCTTAAACACCCCTATAGCGTTGTATAATTCCTTAGAACCATTTCTAGAACCACATGAGACTTGAAATCATTCAAAAACACTCCTCCCATGAGTTTATGGCCGTAAACTCATGGGGGATGTGGCCTCCCAACCGCGAACTCACTTAAAGTGAGTTTTAGGAGAGTAAACTCCAAGGTGAGGTCTTACACTCTTTCCTTTCAACCCATTAGTCTCCTAACGTTCAACCGCAAGACCTTTACTCACATTAGGATGGCTATATGTGTTTAATTAGAGTTTAATTCACTAATTACTTGCAAACATATGTCTTCATATGTTAATAGGTCACTGAGTGTGTTCAAGTCTTTATTTGACACCGAGCACCCAACCGGCACCTTCGTCGGATCCACTTACATCAGGTGAGTTCATACCCCTGAATTAACCTTTTAAATGTTTTTACGTGCTTTTATGGGGGGCGGGGGAGGGGGAATACAAGTTATACATGCCAGTTATCATATAAATCACATGTGATTGATAACCCGCATGCACAAGGATTTACTACACTGTCAACTGTTTTTACCAAGTATGATACCATAAATGGTCTTCCAAAACATCTTTACTTGTACAAAGCTTTTCTCAAATTGTTTCTCATGCTGTATGTTTTACTTAAAATTCTGTTACGATGGTATGTTAAACAAAGTTTTTCTTTACCCAAAATGTTTTATCAAAGTTTCATTCAAAACCTGTTTATGAAAGGTTCCTAAAGAATTTCTAAAGGTTTTCAAACTTATTTTATAAAAGAATACCAAGTCGTGATTTTCTTAAGTATAAAGGTTTTCCAAAGTTTTCACCGAAGTTTTCTTCCCTATTTTATACTCCTACTTCGTTAGATTCTACTGCCTTGTTATACTTCTACTTAGTTAAATGCTACTACTTTGTTAACACTTTTACTTCGTGATACGCTTATACTTCACGATACGCTCCTACTTCACGATACGCTTATACTTCACGATACGCTTATACTTCACGATACGCTCCTACTTCACGATACGCTCCTACTTCACGATACGCTTCTACCTCACGATATGCTCCTACCTGTTAACACTTATACTTTGTGAAACACTTCTACTTCGTTAAACACTTAAACTTCGTTACATGCTTCTACTTAGTTAAATGTATGCCTGTGCTTGTATAAGTTATATAAATAATGTTCAAAGGACTTAGGAAGGCTAGTTCGTCCTATTTCCTTTTCTTCGTTGAGATGTGGTCTGGTGGGATCGGATGTCCGTCCGAAGGTCGTTTGATCATTAGTTATATATTACGTATACAAGCATAGACATATAGGTTTACATTAGTCAGTTTAGTTGTGAGTCTCTATCATCAGTCCAGTATTTTACATCATATCTCACTATACGAGATACATCTTCAGTACACGGCCTTCTCCATTGTCAAGTTGGTAAACAGAGTCTCTTGTAGGGAGAGCGGACATTGTGTGAATAGATCTATACGGGATTGACACCCCCGCACCCTGACTGCTAGCTATAGTCCATGGCCTACCAAGCCAAGGGGTGAAAAATGTCATACTTACACCGACGCTTGCAGGGCGTCAAGTTCTCTAGTGTCTATCAGTATGGTTACGAGTATCTCAGGGTTACCTTATAATTCATGGCCTTAAGGTAACGAGTTTTTAACACTGTATTCACTGTTTTAGACCTTTCTAGACGTATCATTCAGTTGATACTATCTGGGATCTGTGTTCACTGTTTTTAGACCTTGCTAGACGTATCTTTCATTTGATACCGTCTGGGGTCTATGTCTCCCTTTTGTTAGACTGAGCCAGGCATACTGTTCATTCGATACTCTCCTGGAGTATATGATTTCTTTTTGCCTTAGTCAGCAGTATTCACTGCTGAGGAATATGTTATTTTCCCTGATATTCTCCTACTTTCTTTCAAAATCAATACCACATTTTGATAATGATAGTGTTAAGGAAAAATTACTTTTTTACCATATAACTCTGTCCAGTCTTAGTAGAAGACTGCTTTTAATTAGAAAATATAGGATTTTCTGGAAAGGACTCTAATTCACTGTATACATTAAAACTACTACTTATATAAAGTTATTTGGATAAAATGACACTAAATACTTATGAACTCACCAGCGTTTGTAAAAATGCTGATACTCGCTTTCAAATAACTTGTATTCTAAGGTCAGCAATAGACAGGTACATCTCCGACGCTTTTGGTGAAGACCGTTTAGTAACAAGTTGCATCTACATTATTACTTGTATTACTTTGATGATTCTATACAATGTAAACCGACGTAAAACTATTACTATTAATGCAATGATTGTTGTACTTTGATTACTATACTGCATATGTTGTGATACTTGACATGGCGTCATCCACCCCAGAACGTTTCCGCCATTCCGGTTTTGGGGTGTGAACACCACTGGTGCATTTGTTAATCCAAAGGGCATCACTACAAACTCGTAGTGACCATAACGAGTTCGAAAAGATGTTTTGGGAACATCTCCTTCTAAGACTCGTAGTTGGTGGTACCCGAATATTAATTCGATATTTAAGAAATAACTCGCTCCCTGGAGTTGGTCGAACAAGTCGTCAGTGCATGGTAAGGGATATCGGTTCTTGATAGTGAGCTTGTTGATTTCCCGGTAATCGATGCACATGCGGAAAGATCCATCCTTCTTCTTTACGAACAAGATCGGTGCTCCCCAAGGTGAGAAGCTCGGTCTGATGAACCCTTTGTTGAGTAGTTTGTTTAACTGGTTGGATAATTCTTGCATCTCAGCCGGCGCTAGATGGTACGGCGATTTAGCTATCGGGGTAACTCCGGGGATTAAGTCGATTCTGAACTCGACTTGACGTTCCGGTGGAACTCCGGGAAGATCTTCAGGGAAAACATCGACAAAGTTGTAGACTTCCAGAATGTCCTTGATGTCTTTCATTTATTTTTCCTTGTCTACCACATGGGATAAGAAGGCATGGTACTCCTTACGTAGATATTTCTGGGCTTTGACACAAGAGATGATTTGTAAATTTGTACCGGGTTCGTCACCATAAATGAAAAGAGTTTCGCGGTTTGGCAGATTCAGGCGAACGACCCTTTCGTGACAAAGTATATCGGCATGGTGTAGGCTTAACCAATCCATACCGATGATGATATCAAAGCTCTTTATTGTGATCGGCATTAGATCGATTTGAAATGAATGTTCGTTTAGAGTTAGTGTGCAGCCTATGTACATATCGTTCGTGCTTTCTGTCCTACCGTTTTCCATTTCTACTGTAAATATCTTATTGAGTGATTTAGGGTTCTGTTTTAGTACGTGCTTGAATTTATGACTAACGAAGCTCCTCTCCGCACCACAGTCAAAGAGTATGCATGCATAAACATTATTGAGGAGAAACGGGCTCGTAACCACTGTGGGATCAGCTATCGCTTCGTTCTACCCTATTGCCAGCACTCGTCCCGTGCCGCCAACATTCCTTGCCTTATGGTGGTCTCTCTTGTAGTGTCCAGCCTCACCACAACCATAACACATCTGGCCTACACCGACGCTAGGGACTTGGGTAATTGGTCGTGCCGGTGCCTTACAGAAATGGGCAGTGTGCCCCTTCTTGGTGCAGTTGTTGCGGTGCATCTCCCGACAATTTCCGTTGTGATGGAAATTGCATTTGCCGCACTTTGGTAAGTTCCCAACATATGGCTTTGCTGGTGTAGTGGTAATTTGAGCAGCAGTGGTGGCAGTAACGGCATGGACTGCCACAATCTGTTGTTTCTTGGAAGGTTCCTGTGAAGGTTGACTCTTCCTTTTGTTCCAGAACCTCTTCTTGTTGTTGTTGTTGCTTCCTCTAGGTTGCTCCGGTGTAGTAGTTGCGAAGTCTTGGTAGACCCCATGGTCTACGAGAGCTTGTGCCAACTGTTTAGCACTATCGAAAGTGATTGGTTTGGAAGCTAGAACACTTCCTTGAATCTGGGGTGACAGTCCCCAGATGTATCTTTCGATCTTCTTGCTCTCTAGAGCAACTATCCCTGGGCAAAGGATTGCCAAATCACTGAACCTATTGGTATAGGTCGTGATGTCTGAGCCTACCATGGTAAGGCCCAAAAGTTCCTGTTCGAGCTTTTGCAATTCGCCCCTTGGACAGTACTCTTGCAGTAATATTTGTTTTAGATTCTCCTAGCCCATAGAGTTAGCCACTACTAGCGTTAGTGACTTGACATGGCCATTCCACCATGCCAGAGCTCTCTCAGAGAAAGTACAGGCAGCGAACTTCACTTTGTTCCCTTCCGGACAAGAACAAATCTCAAAAACTGCTTCAGTTTTCTCTATCCACCGTGATAGAGCCATTATTCCTCCGGCCCCATTAAAAGTAATGGGTTTGCTATTCATGAAATCCTTGTATGCACAATCCCCTGCACGACCTGGACGTTGGCCATTCGTAGAACTATTTACTGCCCCACCAGAACCATTGTTACTCATTTGGGCCATTGCCGCTGTTACTGCAGCTGTTACAACAGCTATCAATGCGGCATTTTCCGTCGATGGAGGCGGTGGTGGTGGAGGTATCATGTCCGGCCTGGGTCTTAGGTTTGGACGAGGAGGCATCGCGCTGCCAAGAAATAAAAATAAAAGATCATAAGTTTTGGTGGTTGAGAGTTGAATAACAATGAGTTAACTATCTTTAATAGTTCGAGAATTTGGTATGACCAACACAGGGTTTTGAGTTTGATTCACCAATGGAGTTTGAATAAAAATAAACAAACTCATGACTTGAATGAACTGCGTAGAATTAGCACACAAAAGAGATATGTCCTATATATATTAAACATATGGTTGCGTTACATCCGAAGTTAGAAAATTTTGACCTTTCTAAAGGTCTCCGATTACAGGAAGTTAAAGAAGGTATGACTTTTAGCCGATGGTCCTATTCTATATCAAAATTTTGGGATTCGGCAAGCACTACTTATGACGTAGGTTGCGCTTGGAGCATGACTCCGCATCCGATTGCTTTGCTTCCATAAGACGCCTATCGAAGGCGGCTTGCTGTTCCCTCATCTCAAAGAGGGCTGCAATCATTTGTGCTTGGAACGCGTCGGCGCAGAGTTAGGTATCATCCTGCAACCTATCCAGTCGGCGGATGTTGGAAGTGTGAGCCTGTACTTCCACGTTGATTCACGAATCCGGTTAGCTTGAACCCCGGATTGATAGGACTGGTTGGCTAGTTTGCCCACCATGACTGGGAGTGCTCGATCGGCTGAACCTCCGCCGCGGACATCATAGAAGTCTCGACACATGTCGTAGGTAGGACGCACTGCTTGCTGTTGACTCCAATGGTGGAGGTGACTTCCCCAAACGGGAGTTGGTCTCTGAAAGTTTCTCCTAACAGTAGGAGGTTGAGTGGCTGGTGGGTTGATTACCTCTGGTTCTGAGTCCGTCCCAGAGTCATCCCCTTCATCCAACTCGATAGTTTCTTCATCCTCTTTGGGATCTTCTTCAACCCATCCCCCGTTACCTTGGTTGAGATAGTAGAGGTCTCCGTGTGGAATGAATCCAGTCATTTGACTATACGAGAATAGGGTTATAGGAATTGAACAAAACTTGAAACATGTAAAACTAAGCATGTCGATTAAACTATTGCATGTACCAAATACCCATATAGTATTTAAATTTGTATGTTTGATACTAGTGTTTATTTTGGTAAGTTTTGACTTGTTGCTCACTACGACAATTCCTTGACATACGTTAGTCTAATCTCGAATAAATATAGGTTATCAGGCTATATTCGTCCCAAATCCGATTACATATTTCGAGGCCTAATCGTAGTGTCCAACTTGTCTTAATACTTCTTGTATAGCCCTAACCATGAAAATATATTGTTGTATGCATGTATTTGTACTTTTACGACCCAAAATAATCTAGATTAAATGAAACAAGGTTTTAGGTGTAAAAAATGTTTTGTCAGAGAGTTTTAGTCCCTTATACATTTATAGTTTGTATATCTTATGTGGTTCGATATACTTATTTCACTATAAACAATGCTCTGATACCAATCTGTCACACCCCCAAACCAGAACGGCGGAATCGTTCGAGGGCGGATGACTTCATGTAGTATCGAAACAACTGAATACATAGTAAAGAAAGTAACACAACCATCATATATACAATTTGAAAGTTTACATTGTAGCAAGTACTTGTTTCAAAAGAAATTACAATATGATGTCAAAAAGAAATTAAACTAACGCCGCAGCGTCCCTTCTTCAAAAGCAGTAGTTTACCTGTATTACTGAAACCCTGAGAAATACAAGTAGTTTTGAAAGAGTAGGTCAGCATTTAAGCTGGTGAGTTCATAAGTATTTAGTGACAATGTTTCTATGAAATAGAATGAAAATGGTTTGTACATGATTAAATGTTCGTAGAAAAGCCCATATTTTCTACAATAGTAGATGGTAGTTTAATTGTTCCAAAACTGTGATGAAATAGTGCTTTTCATGCCTAAAATAGTAGGTTTATGTATAAATTGTTATGGCATTTGAAAAACCCCGTAAATCAATGTGTTTTTAATACTCCATGTGAGTCTTATAACCATACTATTTGACCAGGATTCCTATAACAACGTTCTTCAGGCGTTGGAAAGTTATGACGTTTGTCACCCCAGGCCTGTCGGCCTAACTGTCGCTAACAGCTTAGGTGTGGGATTGTCAATCCCGTATAGATCTATACACAAGTATCACGCTCCCCCTACAAGTGATTATGGTAGATAATACAGGACTTAAAATGCATACTCGAAAGTACGTGAAATGTCTCACAAAACTTAGTATAAAACAGATTTACGTATGAAAATGTCCATTTGTTCTTGTATATGAAAGTATCTCTTTGATATAGTGTTTCTAGTATGTAAATGTTCATGATTTTCATGTAAACTATACCTATTATAGTTTTTTAAAGTGTGTGTTTCATTCGTATAGTAAATCCTAGTGTAATGCTTACTTTTTATGCAAAGTATAACATTTAAAGTGACATAAATGATCACATATACTTAGAGTATAAATAAGGTGTTTGATTTGTATATATGTATATAAACATGTCTTATTTCCAAAAGACAAGATGTTATCCTTAATATATATAGCATACGAAAGTTCCTATGTAGTAGTTATGAATCACATATGATTCACTTGATAAAAGAGTATATAGTGAAACTTTATGTTACACATGATAATAACCGTGTGTTTACTTGTATCCCCCCCCCCTTAAAAGTGTATATAAAGCATTGATAAAACATTTGAAAGTGTAGTTTATAGGGGTATGAACTCACTTGGTTGATTGAAGAAAGTGAGATGAAAATTGAGCAGAACTTTGGCTTGTGAAAGTCGATTTTCTCGGGATTCTCGGGAATCTCGGGAGTGTAGAACCATCCTTCGGAACTAGTGAGTGAAAACCGGGGCTTCGGGAGGGCTTCAGGAGCTTAACCGTAGAGTTTCGACACGAGATATGGAAGAATGGAGCACCTAAACCTGGCACCGCAAGAGTTCTATTTATAGGGGTGGATTTTTGGGTGCCACGTTGTCGCAAAGGCTAGCCACGTCGTGGGGAGCAAATCTTATCTCCTTCCGTTGATTGGACGCCCTCAGTCACTTGCCGGGTCACGGCAAACTGTGCCACGTCGTGGCAGACCTGACAACCTCGGATTTTGGACCCCAAACTTGTAAGATCCGTAACTTTCGTGTATGAGCTCCGTTTTCGACGTTCTTTATATGCACGTGTAGCTGAAAATATGCTCTACAACTCTCGTTTAGACTTCATCGGCAAATTTTGATTTTATTTTTAATTATTTATTTTTAACGGGCCGGGACACGAAAAGTCCGTTAAAAATCCATAACCTCTTCATCCGATGTCCGTTTTCGTCAAACTTTTCACCGTTGTGCTACTATTGTTGAGACCTTCGATTCTCATTTAGGTTGTTTCGGCCCAAAGTCTCTCGATCTCTATTTCGAGTTTTTAGCTGTCTACTTCTATATCCGGATCTTGGAAAAATCATAACTTACTCATACGAAGTCAGATTTGGACGTTCTTTTTACGCATGTTCACGGTTTAATGATATCAACAACTTTCGTTTAGATACTTAAGGCTAAAGACTATTGTATTAAAACTTCGCGTTTTTCGTTAATCGGTGTTGCCGGTTTTGTCGGAAATCTTAGAATGGTCATAACTTCTTCGTTATAACTCGGATTTTAGTGTTCTTAGTATTTCTGTAAACCTTGACACAATATCTATCATAATAGATATCCCTATAGAGACTTTTGAACATTTTATTTTTCGAAGTTAATTTCATTATATCAAAAGTGGTTACAATACTTGACTTTTTAGGTCATTACATAGAGTCGAAATATCGGGTTGTCACAGTCTCCAGGGCATCAGCCGTCCGATCATGTCCCTCAGGTAACTACTAAGATAGGGGTGCATGGTTTTTAACCTCGCCAAAATAAGAAAGGTAGAATAAGCTCTGATGTGGCCTTCTTGGCTGCAATGGAAACTAACCCGCGTACTTTGCTTGTATTCCCTACAAAAATGCCCATCCTGGCCACACTTACAACATGTAAAAGATGGCAACCTCCCATCATGAAACTTCCTGCACCTGCCATACTCGAAACTCCTCCCTCAGTTGATCTTGAACTTAGGTTAGTAGACTTGAGTTGCTTGGTTGTCGGATGATACTATCCTGAGGCTGCTCTCTCCTCTCTTATTTAGATCTCCAACTCAATCTCCCTCCTCTTGGTGCTTGACTGCAACTCGGTCAAGATTCGATACGATGAGTCGATAGAAACTCTCGAATCTTCGTCTTGAGAATACTCAAGTATCATGACATCACCACCTGCTCTGAAGCAGCATACTCTGCCCAGAAAAGGGCTCTCTCTGTAAACATCCTGATAATCTCCGTCACTTACTTAGTCGTCTGCTTGAGTGACAGGTACTCCTGTGCCAGTCGATCATGCTCCACTAGAGGAACATACTTCCCATGAAACATCTCTAGAAACACCCCCAAATCACTGCGAATCCTTGTACATGCGAAAGGCCTTGGGTCACAATTTCCCACCAATCCTTCGCACCCCAACGAAGAAGGTTTAGCATAAATTTCACATTCTATTCCCTGGGGCACGAACACGTGTAGAAGCATCCCTGCATGTCAGAAATCCAAATCAGAGAAATAATCGGGTCCCTGTCTCCCCTAAACTTAGGGGATTTATATAACTGAACTCGCGGTACTTCATCACCCTGCCTATCTGAGATCTTGCAACAGTGATGGTTGTCGTGGCTGCGACAGCAGCAACTTGTGTGATGGATGCATAGCGCCGATCAAACTCCTCGATCATCGCAGTCTTAACCTACCCAAAAAAAACTCCAAAATTGGCTCTCTGATCACCTCTTCCACTTCAGAAGCAATGATTCTGTGGATCTCCTCATCACTTAGACCTGCCCTCACAGTGCCACTAGTACATGATCTTAAACCTTCAATAGTCGCCATGTTGAAAGAAATACAACGAAAAGTTCAAACATCAAAACACAGTTCTCACCACACTAGGCCTCCCTCCTGTTAGTTCCTTAGTATCCTCAAGATTCCTTCTAACTCTCATGCGGATATTGTGCTTTCTATAGTATGGGCCTATACTACATTCCACACTAATCCGTCGATTCAGAATTCATCCTAAGGTCCTAAGTCACTGAAATAGACTACCCCTAGGTGTTCTAACACCCACACACTCATACGAGCTACAAATAACTTCCTAGGTACTCCTTCTAGGATCATCCTCGCCCCTGCACTTCTGCTTGCTTTATGCATGCTTGTTGCACACAATACGAGGTCAGATAGACTGTTGAATAATCGACATAACCATAAGTCCACATCCATACAAGGTACATGAAATAAGGCTAAGTTAATCATTCCAAGGCTATTTAATCCTGACCGTATACAACTATACAACATACACTTAGAAATCACACAATCAAATACCAGATATCAAGCAAATCCCTATACCATAACGCATTACAAAAATCAAACATTAGTATCCAACAACTCCTAAGAAAACCTTATCTTATCCACTAGCATGTTTTCCTAACAATTCACATATCAACAAATTCAAATTCAGCACATAAAACAAGTATGGGTATTTTGGGAACCACTCTCCTGTTTGGGCTTTGGCTGACTATATGTAACGCCTGCAGATTCGGGCTAGTCAATTTAGAGATAATAAGTGTTAAAAATGACTTTTTGATAGAATATTATTTATAATAAATAATCTTAACCAAGTTATAGTATATGTCACAAGGATGTAGTACATATAAAGAACGCTATAGTTCGACTTATAATGAAGAAGATATGACCCGTCAAATTTTTACGGCTAAACCGGCACGACACTGCGTAACGTAAAAAGTGAATTTTTGAAAAATTACTTTTTCGCCTTAGGGATCTAAACGAAAATCGTAGTATATGTTAAATCGAGAACGTACATAAAAATAACGTCCAAATTTGACTTCGTATGAGGAAGTTATGATTTTTTTAAGATTTAGCATAGTAGTACATAGCCTATAAATCAAATTATAGATCATTCGATTTTTAGCCGAAAAAACCTAATTTAGAATTGAAGATCTCATTAATAGGAGCTCAACGATATAAAGATAGTCGAAAACGGACGTCGGATGACAAAGTTATGAATTTTTAACAGACTATATATATGTCTAAGCCTGTTAAAATATAACTTGAAAAATAAATTCAAAATTAGCCGACGGAGTCTAAATGAAAGTTGTAGATCATATCGCTACCTACGTGTGGATATAAATAATGTTGAAAATAGAGCTCTTATACGAAAGTTATATAATTTAGAAGTTAATTAAATTATGAGAGGATGCAAGATTGACACATGGCGCGATCCTGGCCCTCCCTTTCTCCCCATGACTTCGCTTTGGATGCTGAAACCTTCCCCTCGTATGCGCTGCGTAAGACTGCGTACGCCCAGCATACCGAGTATGTGCAGCGTACTCCGAAGCTACGTCAAGCATAGTCCGAAGATGCAACCTATAAATAGATGCGAGTATCACTTCATTTCTTCACACCTTTCCCATTCTTTCTCTCTCAAATACTGTTCTTAGTCCCTCCCATTCCCTAGTACTTCCTAAGTGCTAGAGGCGAGTCCTAGAGAGCCATCCGAGAAGAAGAGCTTTGGGCTTAGAAGTTCTGCCCCCGCAAAGCCCAGTTCCTCGCTAATCCCCCTTGTACGTGAGTTATGCTTACCCTAATTTAAGTATAACTTATGTTTAAGTTCATTATTGTTATTATGAACCTATAAAAATATATGTGCTAAGTATTATAAATTATACAAAGTGTTATTATAATACTTTTTAACTGCTCGTAGTACGAGGAATCTGTTTTGAAGTGCCGCATAGGGTTGTTGGATTTCACACAGCTTAAATGCCAAAATGGTCATGCCCTCCGGTGTTTCATGTCAAGCCCCTGTATATACATAGTAGTTAAAAAGATTTTTTTAACACTTAAAAAACAATATCGCTCGTCGACCTTGAGTTAATGATAAATCCAGACTAATAACTAGTCGTAATAAATATTAGACTAAAACTTAGCAATAATAATGCTAGGTTTCGTCGAAGGAAAAGATGATTGTTAGAAGCGAAGCGCTGTCCGAATTTCGAGTCATCACTTTAACAAGTGAGTGCATAGTTACTTCATCTTACACATAGATATGAAGTATTTAATATAATTACGTGCTATATGTGCCAATTATATGTGTTCTTGATATTTTATGCTGGATGAATGATTTATACATGTTTTACCTGATTTAAACTGTATATGTATTTTTATATACCTATAAATATATTGGGTAAAGATGGGTAGATGAAAGATGAGTTGAATGATGAGAGATGAAATATGATATTGATGCTGAGGGGTGGAATTTGATGAGAAGCCTTGACCTTAATGATGATCTAATCATCTAGCAGAGTATAGATGACGACCACTAACTATTCTAGACAATCTAGTAGAACACTACCAGGATCGCAAACGGTACATGTTGTGAATGATGTGTTCACCAGATGTACTTTTAAAAATCCTGGCAGCTGCGTGTAAAGGATATGTAAGTCCCAAATTTAGGATCTTAAACAGTGATAAAATGATATTGCAAATAATTTAGAGTGTAGAAGTGAGTAGAAGAATAATCAAACAAGCTTGCACACATTTATATCACATAAACGTCAAATACACCTTGGGAAACACGCACATACGTCACCTGACACTGACATGGACAACTACTATTTATATCACCCCAGCAGCACACCGGTGTATAGCCACACACGCGTGTGCGGCCGCACACAGGGTGTACGGCCGCACACACGTGTACGACCGTACACAACCATACAATAGACACAACCACAACTAACACCAAGACCCTAACAAGACTAATTACAAGATAAAAGCCTAGCCCAAACCATATTATAATGACCTATCAATCTCCCCCTTGGTTTGTGGCTAGCTTGAGCGTGGTCTTCAAACACTTGGTTTCTCAAACAGCTTCAAGTCAGATTTTCCCATGGACCCCATCCAGAGCTTTTCATTAATGATCGTGGCAACCATTCTTGTGAATTCCTTAGCAGCAACCTCCATGACCTCCTTCCTGCATATGATTTGGTGACGAGCCAGGGTATGAATGTCTCTCTCTTTTTGAATCTGATGAGATCCTTAGAACTAATAAGCCTCATAACCTCTTCTTTGTTTTTGAACTTGATGGCAGCGGTTGCAGTGTCATCATTATAGGCCCAAAATTCCATGTTATCAAGATATCCATCGTGGAAGTCTTGTGGAATTGGAATATCCTTCACTTGTTTAGTAGCCGTCCATAACATGATCTTCATTGGTTGGTTGGTTTCAGGGTCAAGGACAGACGTGTCTTTTCTGATCAACGTTGTTGTAATCTTCATCGAAGGAAAGTTATCCTTGACCTGTTTATCCAAAAACTGCTTGAATTTGAAAACACTAGGGTTTTAAGAAGGATTGTAGAAGGGACCTGTAGAGAGTTTAGAGAGATCAAATTTCGTCCATGAGTTGAAGTCATGTATGCTTTTGTAGTATTCTGGATTTCCAGAATTCCTCTTAACCACCCTTAACTTAAGCTCAGGATCATAACCCCACATCTTGATTCCTGTACGATAACCATATTCGTCACCAAATTTTCTCCTTTTAAGACCAGTCACTATGAGTTGAGGTTCATCTACTTTGCGATTCTCATTTGAGCTTTTCAAGAAAAGCAAGCCTTCCTTCTGCTTAATAGTGACTGTTCGTTGGCCATGTTTGATTTTGATCCGTGGCATGCCATTTGCAGGTTCCTTTTCAAATCGATCAACGATTCTTGTTGTTCTTGGAGGAGGACGGTCCACAGGAAATTCGCTTTCTGAAGTCTGGATAAGAGCAACGGGAGGATCTTCACCACCATCTGGCTATTGAAATAAAGACTGAAACTTATCTCCGAAGGCTTCAAAAAGCTTATTATTCAAGCTGAAATAAAAAGCAGTTAGGGATCCAAGATTGGTCTGAAGCTCAGAGATATGCTTTGACTTTAAGGCATTATCTTCGTCAAGATCAACAATCCTAACATCATGCTTCCCAATTAGGATGTCCTTCTCAATGTTCTGTTGTTTTAGAATGCCAATTTCTTCTTTGAGAGAGGACTTCTCAGAATCACCATCCCCAATTAGGATGTCCTTCTCAATATTCCTTTTCCTCATGAGGAAGGTTCAGAAATATTTTGAGCCAAGTGCCTTCCTAGCCTGATGGAGGCTTCATCTAGTGAAGGACTTGATGGGGAGTATTCCGGGACAACAGATGACCCGCCAGTTTCAAATGTGGTGCTTAGGCCTTCAAGATCATTAGAGTATGGAGCTGGTGTGGTAACAGTTGTGGTGACAAAAGTGGATGCAGCTGGAGGTGTTTGATCTTGAATAAGCACTCCTTGACTCGGATCAAGACGCCTTTTTTTCACCGAAGGCAGAGAGGACTGTGTCTGTGTCAGATCATTATAAGATGGAACAAATGAAGGAATAGTGGAATCAGATGGAGGAATCTCTAAAACTGCATCCTTATGGCTTGAAGATTCTACCATCACTTTTGAAGCTGGAGGCATTGCTTTGAGAAAGTCATCAACATCCCTAGACTTAGTTGCCGTGTGAGCAACTTCATTGTCATTTAAATAGAGGCTATCAAATAATGTTGAGCTTGGACCTAGGTCGTCATGATCAAGGTTAAGATTAAGTGGGATTTCTTCATTGTCAAAGCCAGAAAAATCCATGTGTCCAAGAAAATCATCATCACTAACATTTTCTTCATCATTGGCCTCCGTATCAAAGTTGCTTTGAATCTCCACATTATGCAGTTGGTCATGCTTTTCTGCCACGATTGCAACAGGAGAAACATGACCTTCTTTGTTTTCATGTTCAGAGGCCGAAATAATGATCTCTTCGGTTTCCGTAGGGCTAGAAAGATTGGCGGATTTAGATTAATCACTCTCCTCAGCAAAGATTCCAAACTTGATCAGGGGAAATTTTCCTTCAAAGTTAAGCTTTCCTGGTCGGTTCTGTTTCATTAATCCAAAAGCACTTGAACCAACAAACTTAATGTCCATGGTCTCTCCTCCTCTTTCAATTTCAGGGTGCTTGACATTGAAGATTAATTGAAGGAATCTTGGGTACATGAGGACCTTGTCCCTTTTATTTCCTTCAATGTTCAAAATCATCTCATGCAAGATAAACTTTGAGAAATTGAAATCTACTCCAGAAGCTAAAGCAGCAATTGCACCACTGTTAGCCAAAGATATTTCATTCACTCCTGACTTTCGACCAGAGATGCAGGTCACAAATGCATGAATTAGATATTTCCAGCACGGTGGCAACAACTTCTTGTGAGTGGGTGGGAAAGTTCCTTCATAACCCATTTGGTGTAGAATCTCTTGAGTCTGGTTAAGTTCAATCTCCTTCAAGAATTCAAGCTTATCACCGATCTGTAGAGTTTCTCTAATGATCTCTTCAGAAACCAACACTTTCTTTCCTTGTATAGAAGACTCAAGATACTTTTCACCCTGATTATCCTTCATCACAACAACGTTGTTCTAGAAGTCCTTAATCAATCGTTGGTAAATAACTGGACATGTGGTGAAAGCGGTCAGCAAGCAAAATCTTCTTAATCAATTGACTATGAATTGAAATTCGGAGTCGCCCGCTGGAGAATCATCATGGAAAATGGCCAAGTTGTGAACCTTTGCGAATTGAAGTCCTAACATGATGAACTGAGAAAAATACAAAACAATTCATCAGTAAATATCGAGTATACCCCATTAATCAACTAAATTAAACATTCATAGGCTAAATCTCATATTTCTAGGGCAATTAGGAGTGTACAGTCGTACACCGAAGTCCAGCCGTACACGTAGTGTGCAGCCGTACACGAAGTGTGCGGCCGTATACGAGTGTGCGGCCATACACGAGTGTGCGGCCCAGCCGTACATGTCCCGAAACCCATTTCCTTCAATTAAACCATTGATTCATAATCAATTAAGCTCTAGAACACTATTTCGAGAGTCAATTTAATGATACCTACACGAATGACTGGTTAATTTCAAGAAAGATAGAGGTTTTGAGATTTTCAAGAGTGAGAGAATTAAGCTCGGATGTGCGGCCGTACTCAAGAAGTGAGGAGGAAGTTAAGGTTTGACCGCATTCACCCTTTTATACCCTCCTTAAACCCGGTAAGGGGCTGCAACCCAACAAACATTGAACCCAACACCCAATGAACCCCCTTTAAAAATAAAATAAAAAATAAAATGAAACTAATTTCAAAAATTTGAAAAAATAAAAATAAAGAAAAATAAAGTTAAAACAAAACTTGTTTCACCTTAATTGACACTAAAAACTATTTTTGTGATACAAGGATCAAAGTTGTTAAACAACCTTAAACCACTTATCGGTACCTCTATCTTCACGTCTATGTCTGGTCGATTGCCAGTATTGTGGTACACTTAAGCACGAAAAATTATGACAAGATTTGGACATGCTATAAGTGACAAGGCAAATTTGATCCTAAATTCCTAGATAAACTATCTAAGGACCATCCATCTGACGACGACCAAGGATATTGTTATCCACCTAAATTGAGCAGCGAGATTTATAGATAAGCTACAAATGTTTAATTTTTGTTGTATTAGAACGCATTTTCCATTTCCTTGTATACTGCAACAATCAAGGATTTCCAGAATACTCCTTACTTCAGGTGAGCATACAATTATTAAGAGGGAACATAGATTTAGAAGGCATATGTTGTACACTCAGGTCGAATCTTTTCCAATGATGCAGAGAGTGAAACATATGATTGACTTGAGTTTAAAGGTATTGAGGAGTAGAAAAGTTGCATATACTGTGTACCAGGTCGGATTGTCAATCACACAAAGGAGACAATATATGACCAACATATATAAATAATAGCATAGAAGAAAATGCAAAGAGACAGAGTTGCATATGTTGCATTCCATGTCAGATATGTTCCAATCAGCAGAGGAAGCAACATATGACTAACAGGTAGAAAGAAGGAAAACAATTTTCTACAGACCTAATTTATCGGAATTCCCCAGTTGTCCAATCAATATCAGAATTAAGGACAAAGTCCGTACATCGAGGAAAAGTAAAACCACAGTTCTAAATACGGGTTTCTTTAATGAGACCGGTAAGTTCTCATGTATATCTCCTTGCTCAAACTATCCGAGCGTCGTATTGTCAGGCTAAACGGATCTATTTAGGTCAAGATTTGTCAGGTCTCTATATTTCTTAAGTTCTTCTAATCCTAGTCAAGTCCATTTTGAAAATCTTTCGAGCCTACCAGTGCATCGCGCACAGAGCTAAGACAATCTGAATTTGGTACGTTCCGCAGATTTAGATTGCATGTTATCACTTGATGATATCACATCCCAACATATATCCTTCAGACAAGAACTGTCTACAACAATTTTTTAATTTTCTGATTTTATATTGTTTTTGGATTTTTTTAATTAATTTTTGTTTATTTCTCCCCCTAAATTTGTGCATGGGTGAGCATGAGATTAAAATCCACAAATTTAAACTAACCTAAAACAAGAATTAGTCCTCAAAACGTATCATTTTCACAATGCTCACAAGCACATCGAATCGAGCTTTGTTAAACGACTTTGTGAACAGATTCGCCACATTACTTGTAGTGGGAACCTGTTCCAGCCGAATGAGCAAACGCTCATAACAATCTCTGATGAAATGAATTTTGATGTCAATGTGCTTGGTTTTTGAGTGTTGGACCGGATTTTTAGCAATCTGTATTGCAGCCTCATTGTCACAAAATGTAGGGGTTTCTAAATCACTACTAGAAAAACAGCCTTTTACGACGCGCAAATAATGACACACACCGATAGAGGACGCGCATTTGCATGTTCCCTAAAAAGTAATGTCAATTTTCCAAAATTTGAAGGATAGAGGATACGCATTTGTGCATGCCCTAGAATTAGTGCCAAACAAAACAAAATTAAAAACACGGAAGATGCTTATTTTAAGTGTGTGTCATCTGAAAATGTCGCTTTATATATTTTTAACTAAACGCGCGTTGTTAAAGGGGGATCTCTAAAATTCTAAAATTTTGAATACCCCGCTTCTGCACTCTCTCCTCTGGATCACAAAAAGCCATTCTCTACCTCCCCTCTCTCTAACCCTAGACACAACCACTAAGCTTCGTCGGAGCTATCTTCTTCTCCCCTGCCGCCACCAACAAACCACAACCTTATTCATTACCCTAAAAACCAGACTAATTTTTCACCTCTCATAATCTCTCTCATAACACTTAGGTTTTTGGCAATGAAAATTGACCCCCTACTCCTTTGACGTGTTCTAATTTCTTACTGTATCTAGGTTAAAATCAACCATTGCAGCAGAGCATCTTCTCGTGTAGTGTTTAGAGGGAAAGGAAATCCCCAAAAATTTGAAACCCCACATCTTCTCCTTCCCTTCGTATCCTTCTTTGCCCTAATCTTGCTTCTTGACGCCATCATCTTCTTTCTTCCCACATCGACTGTTAGCTTTATACTTCCAATTCCCAATTCGTAATACCCCATTTCTATTTAGATGAAAATATTTACCCTTCAGTGTAGACGTCTACTTTTCCTCCTTAGACAATGATTACAACAATGTTGAATGAAGCTGCTCGCCACCTGTACATATCCCTTTGCCGCCACCTCCTCATGTCACCGACTTTCCCTATTGGCTACATATTTTGTCTGGTTGAATTGAAGGCTAAAGGTCTTGATTTATTTATTCATCTCGTGCTTCAATTTAACACTTTATGCTTGGATTCTAATTGACTCTTTTTTTTTCTTTTAGGTTTTTGATGCGCGGCTCTATTCTTTGATATCTAAGACTTCTTGATTCACATACATCTCGAAACAAGACGGTTTTGCCAAACGATGTTGATCTGCTTAATCCCCCAGTTGAGTTGGTGAAGAGGAAGCATAAGCTCAAACGACTTGTTCAATCTCCAAACTCTTTCTTCATGGATTTCAAGTGCCAGGGTTGTTTTAACATAACAACCGTATTCAGCCACTCTCAAACGGTGGTGGTGTGTGGAAACTGTCAGACGGTGTTGTGCCAGCCGATTGGTGGTCGTGCAAGACTTACAGAAGGATGTTCTTTTAGAAGGAAGGGAGACTGATCCTATTGCTTACTTTTATGGCTGGTTAATCAGAAGATGCTTCGGTGCTATTACTTAAAACGTTACAAGTTGAGTCTTTTATTTTGGTTTTTCTTGTTGAACCCCAGCTATCATCTTTTAAAATTAGGGATTGTGTTTGAATCATTTCATCAGACCCTCTACTCACTATTAAGTTTCTATCACGTATAGATTTTTAAAAGTTTCTATGAATTTTTTGTTGATGACAGGTGGTATCGGATCCAAGAACGGATTTTTAAACTTCCATGTTCATATGTATGTTTTCATAAAGCATATTCTGCTATGTTTATCAGTTGGTTTCGTTTGCCTATCATGTCAGTTACTGTTAAGGACTGACTGTAATAGAAAGGTACAGGAATGATGTATGTGATCTATAAGTGCAAACATTTGTTCAAAGAAAACACATACATATCAAAGAAAGAATTGGTTTTCGTGAGATTATCTTAGTATTTGTCAAGGTTTTCATAACAAGCTGAATGTTTATAGTATTGCATTTGTATTGATAATTGGGTTCTGATTTTGCAGGTTCTGATGCAGGGGTATTTTAGTCAAGTGCATAGTTGGCAGAGATTCAATTTGTATGGACGGTACTTGGATCTTTTATCATCAGAAGATGGTTATATAAACTTTTTAGTAAAGGGCATTTTGGTCAAACTTGGAAACTAACATACAAAAGCCTACTCTCTGGTTGTTGTTGTTATATTGGGTCAGCTATCTGGTGGTTTTCCTTTTTCAACATTTCAGGCCAGGTATCTTCAAGATGCTCGTCTTGCTGTGTCCGAGGTCTCGTCTACTCATCTTGTTGTTTTCGAGGTCTCGTCGGCATCTTCCAAACTCCAGAAGTATCTCTAGCTCTCTCGTATGTATTCACACTCTTCAAAAATTTAAATGCATATATGTTAAAGTGACAGCCACATGATTTAGTATTCCGTATTTACTTTTGAACTTTGTTATCTCAATGGTTAAAAGATATAGAAAGACTTTTGATTCATTTGACTTTTTGTATCTTTACAAATGGAAGCAAAATTCATTTAATAATCTTAATATATGTTTTATTTATTTATTTATTATTTTCTTAGTTATCGATAACAATAGTATTTATTAACTTTTAATTAGTTTTTAGGCTAATTATTATAGATGATAACATAGTTAGTCATATATATAACTAAACTCTAAAGGAACGAGTGAATGGGTAAATGTTGCAATAAAAATATGTAAAGGTGCACCAAATTTGAAGTTAATATCAATAGAAAATTTCATATTTAATCTGACATGATTGATAGGTACGGTCTGAGTCAGCCTTGACTTTGCGTGCATTGGCGGAGATTGATCCGACATGTGTTGGTGGTTTGGTCAATTATGGGATCACTACATTGAAGGCACTAAGAGAAAATGTGTCATTTGGGAAGATATTACATTAGAGATGTAGTTTTTTTTTTTTTTTCTAAAAGAGACAAAGTCTCAGGCAAGCTTTATTAAAAAAGAATAAAAGAATACAAAGAGCAACTTACAATAAAAAAACAGACCACAAACTAAAAACTACACCAACCTATCCATAACCATTCTCTAAAATATTTTCTATTACAACCAACAACCCATAATCTAACCCAAATAAAGCCGACCCAATCAAAGGAATACTCCAGAATCAAAAAATGCCAACTCCAAATCCTCAACAGATTAGAAAAAACCCAGTTGTCCCAATGTTTGCTATTTGAACACATATTTCCCCCCTTCTTCCTTTTAGCAATTTTATCAACCTCTGCTCATGTCCCATCTGGATTTTTAGACTTATTTCCAAAACTACCCTTTGAAGGTTCTTCATGAGTAGAAACCTCAATGACCTGCAGTCAAGAAGCATTAGAGCAACTTAAACAAAAGTTATATGGGCATTTATGTCTTTTATACAACCGAGAAATTGGTTAAGGAAAAAGACTGACATGATAAGATGGAGAAGAGGGTGATGCTTTTTTGAATCCCATCACAAGTTTTCCTTTAGGCTCTAACCTACTAAATGTTACTGAACCAAAAAAAATGAATAGCTAAGAAGATGACCACAAGTATTAATAAAAAGAAAAAGAAAAGATGAAGATGAAGATGAGGGCATTTATGTCTTTTACCTGTATTACCAGCTTGCAACTGCATGGACTGTATACAAGGAGCGACTCCTTCTAGATCATACATTCTACTATTATTATTAGGCCAGAATCTAAAGTGTAACACCCAATCAAACTTTAAATCTTGAACTACAAGGGGGTAACCTTCAGGCTGAGAAATTGGCGGAAGATACGCATGTATCACAAAAATATATATAAATAATAAATGAAAATAATGAATGGTTCTATTATTTTTATAACAATTTTATTCATCTCACTACCAAAAAATTAATACTGTATTTTTTTTAATCAAATATCCCAAAGCTAAACTTTTTTTAACATTACAACACGATTAACAATAAAAACAAAAACTTCCAAAAGTGCCCCTCCATGTTTAAAACCTACGGATATCTTTCGGGGGTTTGAAGTTGACCGTGTGAGTTTCTGGAGTGGCATTTTCGTCTTCTTTCCATATTTTAATTGTTTTGTCTGCTTTAGTCAATTAAAAGTTCAATTTTTTCTCAGATTGCAGGTGATGATGTTGCTACAAATAATTTAAGCGTAGATGTTGAGGCCATAGCTTTTCCTTGGAATTTGCTTCTATATAATAGAGAAAGAGATTCAGAAACTGTTAACATGTTTAATGGCAAAGATGTAAATATGCAATATGTAGGAAGATTCTTTTTGTAAAAGAGCTGCAAGGAAGTTGCTTTTGGAGTTCAAATCTGATAGTTTCTCAAAGTATGAGGTTAAATGCAAGAAATAGCAATCTTTTTTCATTGATTTGTTCATTATAGGCTTCTACTTCTATATATTTTATCAGAAAACATTACTTTGAAAAATCATCAAATTATACAAGTTTTAGGGCAACTGTATCTGATGGAACTATTATTATAGTGTTAGGTGATGCACAAACTCGCTACAATGTAAATGTTGTGAGGGAGGAGAATGAGGAGGCTGTGAGGTTGCCACCTAGCATCTCAATTGAAATCTCATTAGGTATACATGCTTTTTTTACTGATAAAAACAATATGTAACTCAGAATAACAACATATTTAGATATTGTACTGAAAGTAGAAAGTATAATTCATTTGTTCCAGGAGATAAAAGAATTCGTGCAGTCAGATTCCAGGCATTTAAGGCAAGAATATCATAAAATTACTGAGTGCATTTACGACAAGAATATCATAAAATTTCTCTTCTTTCCAGGGTTATATCATAAAAACCTGATTAATTAAAATTTTAATATTATTGGATAAATTAATATTTTTGTGGTGGCTAATTTCTGGTTGACATTCTTGCGGTTCTTCCATTGCCACAGGTGAATATATATATATATATATATATATATATATATATATATATATATATATAATCTTTCTGAGTGTGAATGGCCAGAATTGAAATTTTTGTTTTGTGTTATATCTCAGATTGTGATTTGGTTGGTTATCTTGAAGATGCATGGGTCAAGATCTTTGAATACAAAAAACGTGTTGAAGTTTGTTGTTGTGTTCTAGTATATCCCCGGTGACCATAAGCCACCACCAGAGGACCACCGTTGAACACCCCCAAAATCCAGTGGCCACTGACCACAGAACAGGTAAGGATGCTTTGATTTGGTTTTGTTACTGATGTGTTGTTTTTCGGTGACCACCGGCCACCACCGGAAGACCACCGTTGAAGCCAACCCGGAGAAATCCCGCTACCACTGCAAATCTGCAATCCACTACTCCCTCTTAAAAATTTTGAAACTTAGACATGACTACTTATGATCAAAACAGTTATCTAATTTTATTAATACTAACTATTGAGGAGGTTGTATTAATTTGAATACACTTTGTCAACTTTTGACTTGTTTTGCCTGTTGACCCTGTTTTTTTAACTAATTTTGTTATATGATGATGGAGATATTAAAGTGCTATGTTTGGATAAGGAAAGGTGGAAACTTGTAAAGAGTGGGCACAAACTTGCAGAGGTATGATTCCATGTGTTTATGCTTAGGTTTTGTTTTGTTGGATGAAATGGAATGAACCATTCCATTCCATTCCTTCCCTAATTCCATTCTACCATACAATACAATGATATGTTACATTTTCATTAATTTTTCTCTTTATAATATTTATTTATCGAAGTTTGTTGTGAGTATTGCCTTCTCTTTCATTCCTGCTTTGTTAGTTGTTCCTATTATGAAGGTAGGCCACTCTCTGGTTGTATTTTTCACATAACTGACAAGGAGCTATTGTATCTATTTAGAGTAGGCTTAGAGCAATGGTTGCAAGAGATGTGTTCAGAATAAAAAGAAACAAGGCTACAACTATAGTTCAGGTACTATGGATGAATTATGTTTGTAAAGTATTTAAGAAAATGATTAGAAACAAGGGTCAATTTGTACAGATTAGTTAGCTACTTGCAGGTTGATCTTGAATAAGCAAAGGGGCAATGGATTGTATTTTTTGTATATAATTCGTTTGTAAATTTTTGTTACAACTTCTATTGATTTGTTTTATCTTTCCATGGAACGATTATTTGTATGACATTAAATTTATGTAGTGGATTCTATTTTTTGTATATGATATTTTATTTTCTATTATGAAACACTAAATACAAATTTAATTTGAAAGTAACTAAATCTATTAGTAATATTTTTTTTAAACATTTAAAATTATGATACGCAAAAATGTGTGTCATCTTCATTTATGACATGACCTTTCTTGACAGATGTTTTCTTGATACGCGTTGCGTGTCATTAACACGCGCGTCGTAAGGTTACGACACGCGAATGCGTGTCGTCTTCCTTTATGACAGGGCCTTCCTTGATACGCATTGCCTGTCGTAAACGAGCGTCGTAAGTGCGCGTCGTAAATGAGCGTCGTAAATGCGTGTCGTCTATAGACGACGCGCAAAAACGGGTCGTCTCTCTTTATGACAGGGCCTTCCTTGACGCGCATTTGCGCGTCGTATGAGCCTTTTACGACGCGCAATGAGCGTCGTAAAAGGCTGTTTTTCTAGTAGTGAATAATTCAAACCGTAATCCAACAGCTGATGTTGGATCCATAAAACTTGAGAGCAACAAGCAGAGGCAGCAACATATTCAACTTCTGCTTTTGAGGTTGAGACAGTGTGTTGTTTATTGTGTTGAGTTTTGAGCATTCTAACACCCCTAAGTGTACATGCAACCCTAAATACCTTGGATATATGTTTTCTCTATTATACATGCAAATATGAACTTTCCAAGGTATTCATCCTAACTAGCATAATAACATTGATTCAAATGAATATATCAAGTTAGAATTACATACCTCTTTGATGTAGATTGTCTTCATGAAGCTTGAGTGCCTAGTGCCCCAAGTGTGACACCTCAAATGGTTCACACAACACCAAATGCACATGGAATGACTTGAGAGAACATACACACTTCATGAAATCGGCTAGCCCTTCATTCTCACACATAGTGGCTGATTTTCCCAAGAATATGTTCTTTATATAGTGTTACAATTAGGGTAAACCCTAATTGTCATGGCTTTCCATTCCTTGGATCCATGGGTTCAAATATACGATGGAGCATCCTATGGGTTTTACCCAACTTGATAATCCATGGAGTCTTAGCCCACTATACAAGTATGGATGATTTGCACAATCAACCCATATATTTAATTAGTCTCCTTTTGGTCACTTAATTAATTTCAAATTAATTCTTGATCATTAGTAATTAAATAACCTTATTAATATATTAGAACTTATAATATATTAGCAAACCTTAAGTGTTATTTCTCTAATTATAGTCTATCCAAATGCGTGAGGCCATTCAACCCAAATGGACCATGTCGGGTCGGGTCAAGTCTTACCAATTAAAGTTATGGACTTAGACATTAATCCAACGTCTTGCACTGCCAAGACACCAACCGGTCACCAAGGAATTGAAAACCACCTCATGTAGATTTCTTGTCAAGCTCACAGCCTCCATAATTACTGTCAGCAAATGCATATAAATCAAATTCAAAATTTTTTGGATACCAAAGACCCAAATTTGGGCTGCCTTTGAGGTATCGAAAGATTCTTTTGACAGCAATAATATATGAAAGTTTAGGATTATCTTGACAACGTGCGCATTGACAAACTGCAAACATGATGTCTGGACGACTTGCAGTTAGATACATCAATGAACCGATCATTGATCTGTAGTGAGTTTGATCTACGGATTCACCATCAGTATCTGGAGTCAGTAGGGGTCTCTCAGTCATTGGTGTCAAGTCAGGTTTTGAGTCTTGAAACCCGAACTTCTCAAGTATATCTTCCACATACTTTGCTTGATGGAGCAGGGTTTCAGTTGATCGTTGTTGGACATGAATCCCCAAAAACATGATCATCTCGCCTAGTGAACTCATCTCGAACCTTTTTTCATGACTCCTTCAAACTCTTTGCATAGCTGTGGACTTGTAGACCCGAAGATAATGTCATCAACATAGATCTGGACTAGAATCTGATCATTACCCACGTGCTTGATGAACAATGTTTGATCGATAGTGCCACGAGAATATCCATGTTCGAGCAAGTGCTTTGTGAGAGTTGCATACTACGCTCGAGGAGCTTGGTGTAACCCATACAACGCCTTGTCCAACTTATATACATGATTAGGAAACTTTGAGTTAATAAAACCAGGAGGTTGATCAACATAAATTTCTTCCTTCACTTTGCCATACAAGAAGGTTGTCTTGACATCCATCTGATAAATAGTGAAGTTCATGTAGGATGTGTATGCAAGGAAGATACGGACAGCCTCCAAGCGAGCCACCAGAGCATAAACCTCAGTGTCGTCAAGACCCTCAATCTATCTAAACCCATGAACCACCAATCGTGCCTTGTTGCGTACTATGACTCCAGAATCATCCTACTTATTGCGGTATACCCAACGTATGTCAAGAGACTTTTTTCCCTTAGGAAGTTTAACCAGCATCTAAACCCTGAGTTTTTCAAATTGATTTAACTCTTCGTGCATAGCATCTACCCAGCTGGGCTCATTCAAAGCCATTTCAACATTCTTTGGCTCTGTTTGAGAGATAAAGCAAAAATAGAGACATTGATTAACATCTCCACTTTGACTGCTTGTTCTAACACCATCACCTAGCTGGCCAATGACATTATCGATCGGATGATCGTGTTGAATGCGTGAAGGTATCTCCTGGCTGATGTCATTGAGTGAAACGGGAAGATTGTGAATGTTAATAGTTCCATCATTTGTCGAATGATCTACTTCGTACAAACCGGTCTCATTAGTAGGATCAACCACAAACTCATTTGCGATTTGCTTAGGAAAGAGAAGTTCCATAAAAGTTTGAGTAACAGCGGAAGCATCTTTAGACATGAACTCTCTTTCATCAGGAGTTAGAGATGTAGCATCAGCATCTGGAGCATTTTTTTGACTTGGAGATTTTGGATAAGTAATTGGAACAGATGACTCCATCGCAGGAATTGCTGATGACACTATCGGCGGTCTGTAGACAACTTCTTTGTCTTCATCTTCAAGTACAGTCTTCGAACAAGAAGTAGAACCAAATAAACTATCTAAACACACATTGAACGATTTGAACAATGATGTATAGTCAAACAGCCAATCAGGACCGACTCTAGCATTCGTTTCATTCTCCTCCAACCAGCGCACATTGAAGGATTCTACAATTTGCTTTGTTCTTTTGTTGTAGACCCGGTACACAGTGCGAGCAGCATACCCCACAAAATAGCAGTCATCAGATTTGGCGTTGAACTTCAGGTTGGACTCCAAGTGAAGCAGGGTACAAGGCCAACCAAATATGCAGAAATGGCTTACAGATGGCTTGTGACCATATACAATTTCATATGGAGTCTTCATTTGGGCTTTGTTGATCAAAACATGATTCTGAACATAACAAGCGGTGTCGATCGCCTCATCCCAAAAGAAACAGGTAATTTGGAGTCACACAACATCGTCCTTTGCAGCGTCTTGCAGCGTTCGATTCCTCCATTCAGCAACGCCATTTTGTTGAGGCGTGCGAACAGAACTATATTGATGCACAATACCCTTTTCTACACAAAAGTGATCAAGAACCGCATTCTTGAATTCTATTCCATTATCAGTACGAAGCGCCTTCACCTGGTTATTGGTTTGGTTTTCAATCATTACGATGAACTTCTTGATCAGATCAGACACCCCGACTTTGTTGGATAAGAAGAAAACCCACATGAAACGCGAGAAGTCATCGATCACAACAAGACAGTATGAATTCCTGTTGATGCTTAGGACATTGATCGGACCAAATAGATCCATGTGCAACAATTATAGCACCTGGCTGATTGAATTTATCTGTTTTGGCAGGTGTGGTTTCCTATGATGCTTTCCTTACGCACATGACACACTTTCAAATGTTATGAAGTCTCTGACAGGCAGGCCATGCACCATTTCATTTTTAGCAAGACGATTAAGATTCTTGGCGTTCGCATGACCGAATCGTCGGTGCCACAGCATAGCATTTTGTTCTGAGACTTTTGAAAAGAGGTAGCTAACTTGCTCAGTACTGTTTCTATTCATGTCTATAATGTATGCATTTCCATCCCGCTTTGATTTAACAAGAATCCACTCATCCGGGATGACAATGCCTGACTTTAAGATCAGACACTATTTATTAGTAAAATACATTGAATAACCCTTGTCCCAAATCAGAGAGACACTCAAAAAGCTATGCTTTAACTCGGGAGCATAGTTGACGTTCTGAAAACTCAACACTCCGTTCGTCATAGTTCCTATTTGTGTAATTTTTCCTCATTCTCCGCCCGTAACGGAAACGAATCCCCCGTTAAAGGTTTGAATGTTGTTCAATTGGGAGATGTCTCGTGTCATATGTCGGGAGCAGCCGCTGTCGACGTACCAAGGTCTAAAGACATTCCTCCGTAACTGTCCCTGCAAATGAGCGGGATCATTTAGATTTGGGAAGCCAGGTCATTGCTTTCTGTCACACCCCCAAACCAGAACGGCGGAAACGTTCGGGGTCGGAGGACGTCATATTTAGTATCATAACAGTTCATAGAAAGGAAAGTACACACCACCATATATATTAAAGTTTCCAAAATGTTTACATAATTGTATTCGTTACATGTTCAAAAGATAAATACATAAACATCCTTCAAAAGAAGTAATTAACATCAGCACGTTAATCCCCAAAAGTTGATTTCCAAATCTGCTTAGCGGTTCCCTAAGAATACAAGTTATTTCAAAGAAAAAGTGTCAACAATTAAGTTGGTGAGTTCATGAGTAGTGTTTTGAGAAAATGTACGCCATTCGAAAGTTCGTGTATGTTTTCCAAAAAACGCAGTATTTCAAATGTAAAGAGTTATGATTCGTTGTGTTGAAAATGAATGTATTAGATCCAGAAAATCCCATATTTTCCCTAATAGTTGAGATATGAATTGTTGTGTTTTCCAAGAAAAACCCTTATTTTCTTATAAAAGTATGAAATGCATATGAATGTTCGTGTTGTAAGTTGTAAATAATTGCACCAGGAAAATCCCTTATTTTCCTAACATAACTGGCAGCCTCTAAGACCGAAAATCCCAAGCAACCGACGTGCTTAAAAGTTGTGTCATAGTTTTATATAATAAAGCTATACGAAGATCGCACTTGTTAGATGAAGAATAGTTTTAATAGCTACTCGTTCATAAAAGCATAATACCATAATAATTGTATATCCGGTGAGTTTTATAACCATACTAAACATAATATGCCTGTAGCGACGTTCTTCAGGCGTCGTAGCGTTATGTCAAACTGTCACCCCAAAGGACGGACTGTAGCTAACAGTCAGGGCGCGGGATCATGACTTCCCGTATAGATCTATACACATTTGACACATTCTCCGAACGGGAGACTCTGGTTATAGACAGGACTTGTAGCGATACCTTTTAGCAAAAGGTAGTATTTGAAGATGTACACGCCTCACGGATTCTCAACTAAGTCTGTATTAAAGTAATAGTTTTGTATGCAAAGTTTATCCTTTTTCACAATGTTTGACAAAGCATAAATCATAAGTTCTTTGAATGTATAAAATGGTTTAGTAACGATGGTTACCCTTGATATGATGTATTTGTATGTAAATGTATAAATAAAACATATTTCTATTTATAAAACATATTGTATCCCAAAAGGGTAAAGTTGTGTTGTGAGGTGTTTTGCATGATAATAACTTCATAAGATAGTTAAAACAACAGTATGAAAAGTATATCAAAAGATCGATGTTTCACACGATTTTAGTCGTGTGTTTACTTGTATTCCCCCCCCCCTAAAAGAGTATAAAAAGCATTTAAAAATGTATTTAAAGTGTGTTTGTAGGGGTATGAACTCACTTGATTGATTGAAGAAAGCGTGACGAAAACCGAGCAGAACTTCTACTCGAGAAAGCGGATCTCTCGAGATTCTCGGAAAATCTCGGGAGTGTAAAACTTTCTTCCCACCTTGGATATGAAAACCGGGCCTTTGGGATGACTCCGAGGGTTGAAACGCAGAGCTTCGGCATGAGAAAGGAAGGAAATTAGCAAATTTGGCCGGCACCCTCGCATCTCTATTTATAGGGGTCTGAGAGGTCTCGTTACGCGGGGCGTACTAGAGTACGCGCTGCGTACTCATGCGTCATGCATGAGCGCATCCTCGGTCGAAACATCGGAGCGACGTGGACGAACCGGAGCCTAGCATCCGAGTACGCTGGGCGTACGAGGGTACGTTGGGTGTACCGGGGATCGGACCGCTGACTCATTCTTCGGATAATATCGGGTTTTAATTTAATTTGTATTTTTATTATTTAGCAAACTTCAAAAATTCATATCTTCGTCACAAGAACTCCGTTTTCTACGTTCTTTATATCCACGCGAAGGTGAGACTACGATCTACAACTTTCGTTTAGATTCCGTCGGCAAATTCCGAAATTATTTTTAATATTATATTTTTAAAAGGTCGGGGTGAGAAAATTCGTTAATAATTCATAACTTTTTCGTACGATGTCAGATTTGGGCGTTCTTTTTATGTACGTTTGTAGTTTAACGATATCTATGACTTTCATTTAGACACCTAAGGTCAAAAACTATTTTATTGAAAATTCGTGTTTTTACGTAACTTCGTATTGCCGGTTTTCGTCGGAAAACTTAGAATGGTCATAACTTCTTCGTTATAACTCAGATTTTAGTGTTCTTTATATGTATCAAAACCTTGTTACAATATCTACCACTTAGTATACTTAATTACGGTTTTATAAAAGTTTAAATTTTGACCTGAATTTTGCTGTTGTTACACTTTCCTGGGTTGACCTTTTACTATCATAGACTTATATTTTGAACCTTTTGATTTTGAATCATTATTCAAAGCACTCTCAGAAGATAATGATGATCGGTTGGAAATCAATTTGGGCACCCACTTGCATTTAGGTTTCTTAAAAATCATGGGTGATTTCGAAGCATTTTTTCTTTTCAGTTTGCTTAGAGCAGTTAGATTTTCTACCAGAAGTGGTCGAAGATCCAGATCCACTCTTTGATAAAATCGATCTTGACTTAGTCTTGATCGACTTTTGCAAGTTGTTTGTGACTTTAATATTGAAAAACTGCTTGTTGTTTTGAAAAATTTCCCGTTTCTTGTTTTGAATAGCCTTCCAATCATCATTTTGAGGACGAGATCTCGAGGACTTTCTAGTTAAAGACCTTCCTCGAGATTCATTCTCTCCTCTTTGAGCCAAAAAATGCACAAATGCTCTATTTGAACAATTTCTTGTAATGTGACCGGCAGTACCACAGTTAAAACAAATTTGCTTATTATTATTGTAACTGGTACTGCCTTTGTCTGATTTGCTTTCTTTACTGACACCCTTACTTTTTCCACAAGAACATGTGCAAGAATCAGATTGAGTGATACTCGTGGGTGAATCCAGTTGTGTGATTGGTGGTGTGGATGTGCTTAAAACATGAACATCATGATTATCAAACAAATCATCAAATATGTCAAAGAAATTTAAATCAACATTATCCGAAGCAGAAGTATCACAAGATGTATCATTAATTTTAACATCAGAAACAAAAGAGTTTTCATTTGAAATAGAAACAAATTCAGAAACTTTTTCTTTTTTAGAAGCACATCCTTTAGCCTCTTGCTTTGATTAACTTAGGGATTGATCTGCACGGGAAGTAGAAACATTAGTATTTTCAACATTAATGCTACCTCCTGACACAAATGCATATTTAAGAAATGGCTCTCTGTTTATCTCCTCTTCAGTCAATGGCTTAAATTGATAATTGTGATTATAAGGAGGAGGTACTTTTTCATATCCTAAACAGGTTTGGTGATTTTCTTTGAATTTCAAATTATGCTCTATCATGGACGCAACTACTTCACTTGACACATCATATTTTCTAAAATTAAAATCTGCATTTTCAAACTTCTTTTTCAATGTGTCAAGCTCAGCAGTTACCTCAACAAGTTGTTCAGTTATATATCTATAACATGCACTTTTACTGCTATATTTTGCCTGAAGTTTTCTAAAATCTTTGGTTTTTGCTTCTAATTCAGCCTTCAGGGGTTTTTATGCTTTCCTAAGTTGATACCTTTCATATTTCAAGTCCTCGTTCTCTCTTCTTAATATTTCTATATGCTCAAGAAGATAACTTTATCAATACATATTTGAGAACAAGACGACTGACTTACCTGTTTCTTTTCAGATTCGGAAGTAGAAGATACCATAAAGGCAAACTGTAACTCCATCATCTCTTCCTCAGGATCAACTTCAGCTTCTTTCACAGGATTATCATTGAGTTGAGCCAAGTGAGCATTTTCAGGTCCTGAAATATTCAGTGCCTGAATCTGGTTCTCCCAATCAAAGGACTGAGCAACCACTGCCAGATTTGCAGTCTCACTGTTGACAACAACATTTCCACGACTATTTCCCAGTGGAACCATTGTTCGATCACTATTGACCCTTTTTTTCTGGTTTAGGACACTCACAAGCAAAATGACCCGACTCGTGACAACTGTAGCAACACAACTTTCCCTTGTTAAACCCTACTTTGTTATCCGCATTCATTCCCCAATCATTCTTTCCCGTCTTCTTAGCAAATTGCTTTGCCCTGAACACTGCCATTGCAATCTGCCAAGTAATATCGATTTCTTCCACGTCCTCTGGATGAATTTGATCTAGATCAGCAAATGTGAGTTGAGGTGGAAGCTCTCCAGTTACAAAAGCATTGTAGCAATTGACAAGTCCAGTGGCAAGAGCTAAGTTTTCATCATTTTCTTTGGAATTAGGAGCAGGGACCATAAATGGTGCATTGGAGGAGGAAACAACTTGTGGAACAACGAAGGGCTGACTTTGTGGTTCAGACATTGATGAAGAACCAACAAGTGGTGTAACTGATGGAGTGATAAAGGTTTGATTCTGAGGTTGTTGAACAATAAAATCTTGACTTGGAGAGGAAGTGAAGGATGAAAAAGCATTATTTGAAGAAATCCCAAGATTTGCGGTCGAGTAGGAATTCACATGATTAATCTCTCGTTGTTTATCATCAAGATCACAGGCTTTGATGATTGCCATTGTTTCAGCAAGACTGAGATGACTGAGATCTTTTTGATGGGTTTTGAGCATTCTAACACTTCCTAAGTGTACATGTAACCCTAATAACCTTGGATCTATGTTTGTCTAATTATCATGCAAAGTTGAATTCCAAGGTTATATTCCTATCTAGCATACATGGGGAACAATTTTTAACTTGAATGAAAGATAGAATAACTTACCTTGTTGTTGCTTATAATCCTTGAAACCTTGTGAGCCTAGAACCCCAAGTGTGATGCCTCAAACGCTTCACACAACACCAAATGCTCTTGGAATAACTTTAGAGAGAATACACACTTCTAAAATCGGCCTAGCCTGCTAGTTTCTTATGTGTAGCCAATTTTGGTGGAGAATGGGTTCCTTATATAGTGTTGACACATCTAGGGTTACACCATGTAATCCTTAATGTGTCATGACTCTTCATTTCCATGACCCATGGGTTTGTAACTCCCATGGAGCATCCATGGAGCACCCTATGAGTTTAACCCAACTTGATAATCCATGGAGCCTCTTAGCCCACTATACAAGTTATGGATGATTTACATAATCAACCCATATATTTAATTAGTTATCTTTTGATCACTTAATTAATTCTAAATTAATTCTTGATCAATACTAATTAAGTAATATTATTAATATATTAGAACTTATAATATATTAATAATCCACAAGTGTTATTTCTCTCATTTAGTCTATCCAATTGCATGGTGTCATGCAACCCAAATGGACCATGTCGGGTCGGGTCAAGTACATACTAGAAATAGTTATGGACTTAGACACCTTATCCAATAGTTTTGTCTTCTTGATGACAACCACATTCATATCCCACAACTTCGAAAGTGAATTCAATAATTTTTCGTTTATCTCTGATCTACTCAAGTAAATCTCAACTATGCTCATCTCAGTAGTGAGTGCAGTAAATCGCTGCAACTGAGCTTCCAGGGTTTCTCCAGGGATATAATTGAACATATTGAACTTCTGTCTTAACATGTCCTGACGACTCTCTTTCATATCTTCATTTCCCTCGTAGACCTCAATCAAAGCTTCCCACAGAGCTTTGGCTGAAGTGTATTCTCTGAATCCTTGAGCAATATCGGGGGTAGAGGCATAATCAAAGTAGCCAGTGCCCTTTCCGGTTCTTCAACCATTTTGAAATCCTCATCGGTGTAATCAGCATAAAATTTGTCAATCACTTGTTCATTTGGAAGATTAGTACTGACTCGGACTGGTCCTTTGAGAATGCTTCGCCAAACCTTAAAATCTTTCATTTTGATGTATTTCTCAATTCGGTACTTCCATTCTGGAAATCCTTTGGCGGGTAACAATCGAGGAATTCAAGTGGTGGTTCCCATTATGGTGTCTAATTCATGATGAGCTAATGAGACGTGGGAGTCCATTCTCGCTTGCTTTTTAAAAATGAACAGATCGAAAAAAAGAAAGATGCTTTAAGATTCTCAATCTGCTAAGGAGTTTGCGACTGCACACTTAACCGTACACATCCCAACCGTACACATCCAACCGTACACGTCTTCAACTATACACGTCCAACTCAACCATACGCCTTCAACTGTACACGCCCAACTCAACCGTACACCTTCAACCCAACCGTACACCTTCAACGTAGCTTAACCGTACACTCACAAAAATCCAAATTGACACTGATTATGCTCTGATACCAATTGTAAGTCCCAAATTTAGGATCTTAAACAGAGATCAAATGATATTGCAAACAATTTAGAGTGTAGAAGTGAGTAGAAGAATAATCAAACCAAGCATGCACACGTTTATATCACATAAACGTCAAATACACCTTGGGAAACACGCACATACATCACCTGACACTGACACAAATAACTACTATTTATATCACCCTAGCAGCACATCGGTGTACAGCCATACACGTATGTGCGGCCGCACATTGGGTGTACGGTCGCACACATGTGTACGATTGTACACAGCCATACAACAGACACAACAACCACAACTAACACGAAGACCCTAACAAGACCAATTACAAGATAAAAGCCTAGCCCAAACCATAATATAATGACCTATCAGGATAATATTGGCAGCTATGCCTAAAAGATAACGTCATAATCTTGGCAGCTGCGCCTAAAGGATAATATTGGCAGCTATGCCTAAAAGATAACATTGGCAACTATGGACTTAACGCCTGTTAGATAAGCCCTGGAAACGATGGACTTCGTGTCCATTCCTTAGGAATGAATGAATGAAGGATATATGATTCTTAGCATAGATTCTTAAGAATAAAGAAGATAATGGGGATGGGAAGTTAAGTTAATTATTTGATGATTAAACATAATAATTATATTATTGTGGAGTGAAAACCCTATGTACTCACTAGGTTTCCCAACCTGATCCACTCAGTTTATTTGTATCACAGGTGTCGATACGAAGCTACATTACACTGATAGATTAAAGGAGATGTAAATCATTAGTGTAAATGAATGTAAGGTTTGTTTATGCTTATTTTTATGTATTGACGATGACATCCCAATGTTTTAATATAAATAAATTACATTTCTTCGTAAATGCTTTGATAATATCTTTATCATGTTTTTTGGGAAAAAATTCCACAATATTATTCTTTAAAATAGATACTCTGATTTTTAAATAAGCATAAATACTTTTTTTAAATGACCATGAATATGGGGATGTCACATTTGGTATCAGAGCATTAGTTTAAGCGATCTAGGAATTTGTAGGAAATTTCTAGACTTAAACTTAGAATTCTAAGCGATGATCATGAGGAGTGTGTCTAATATATTTTAGGTAGTAGACCTGAATAAACACAAACACAAGCTTGTTTAGGGGAGATACCTAAATTGCTTTCAATGCTAAATGATTTTTGATGCTTTATGATGCCATTATTTGATCGAATCTATGGTCTATTGTCGATCGGATCTCGAAATTCTATGTGCTCAAATTTCTAAACGTTTAATTAAGGTATTAGAACAGACATATAACTTTTCAAAATGATAAGGAGATTTATACGTCATCGTAAATAAAGCTTTCCCTATCTTGATTCTTGTCACTGCGCACCGAACGTCTGATTTGGTCTATAGATCAACATGGTGTGAACTCAAAGCAGATTTGAAAATGGTAATCAACAGCGTGCAACTGAGGTAGCAGCTGCACTTGAGCAAATCACGATGGGTGGAGTCCAAGCAATGATTCGAGCTATGATGACCGAACAAAGGGAGGAGATGAGACAAATGCTACTTAATAATAAGGATGAACCTACTATGCCTATTGAACAACTTGAAATGAACATCAAACAGTCAGAGGAGGGAAAATACAGTCGTACTGTGAGTCAAGCTAAACCCCGAGTGGTTAGAAGAAATAACCAAGATGAAGGAATTGAAAGGAACGGATGCAAGTATAAATACTTCATGACTTGCAAACGATCAACTTTTACTTGGAAAGAAGATCCAAATGGAGTTATGGAGTGGATCTCCGAAATAGAGCTAGCTTTCATAACCTCTGGTTGCAAGGGCAAGTTGCAAACCACTTATATTGTGTGTCAGTTTAGGGGTGACGTTGTTCGTGGTTGCAAGGGCAAGCTGCACACTTTAAACGCAAGTTCTGCTCAACCCAACACATGCTAGAGCTAGAGAACCAGTTTCTGACATTGAAAAAAACATATAGTTGCAGAAGGGTTAATCTAGCTTCTTGAGGGCCAATATTAATTAGGGATAATTATTATGTGTTAGGCAGAGGCTAGACCGGTGGGTAGAGATCGAGATCCCGAGTGCGAGATTTTCATCCATTAGCTTACGGGGTGAGTCTTCTCACTATACTTACCATGAGTGGTAATTTTTTAGGTGTGACTAGAGGGTCTTATGTGTATGATCTGTGTAATGAGATATCCTGCTATTTGCTTTGTTTTTTGCTTTCTTTGTATTATATTGAGATGATGAGTTGAGGGACCGGAGGGTCCATCTGAGTTGTGGGACCGGAGGGACCCACTGAGACACATTTACCGGAGGGTCTCATTGAGTTATAGCCTCGAGTGGCTAATGAGTTGTGTGTGGTATTTTTAGGAACTCACTAAGTTGTGCGCTTACCGTGTTATGTGTTATGTGTTTTAGGTAGTCCCGAGAATCGCGGCAAGGCACCAGCGTGATTGTACACACTGGCGAGTAGTTGTTTTATGATTCTGGGTTTGTGTTTTATTATTGACATTTGAGACACTTGTGGTTTTGAGGATGATGATTTGAGATATTTGAGAAAAATTTGTGTTGAAAATTTTTACGCCGTTAGAGTAACGTAGTTTCGTATTGAGACCTGTGATAAAAATAACTTGAGTGGGTCAGGTTGGGAAACCTGGTGAACATATAGGGTTTTCAACCCACAATAAATAAATTTATTATTTTTAAACATCAAACAATCAAACCAATTTCCCATCCCCATTATCCTCTTTATGACCCCACTCTATCGATCCTCACAACGATACGGTCTATACTCTCAGATCTAAAATGAGCCTCTTTACCTAATCCATACTCCCGGATCTAAAATTTACCTCTTTAGTTAATCCATACTCCCAGATCGGGTATGTCTGATCCAGACTCCCAGATCAATAACTGTGCCCATTCCATACTCTCGGACTAGGGACAATTCACTATGTCTTAATCCATACTCCTGGATTAATAACAAATAACCATGTCTTAATCCATACTCCTGGATTAACAACAAATAACCATGTCTTAATTATTTCTTAAGGATTTACCCTAAGAATCATCTATCACTCATTCCTAAGGATTCATCCTAAGGAATAGGCACGAAGTACATTGTCGCCAGGGTTTATACAACAGGCACTAAATCCATAGCTGCCATGGTTTATACAATAGGCACTAAGTCCATAGTTGCCGGAGTTTATACTACATGTGCCAAGTCCATAGCTCTCATTTATTGACAATATTATTCACGGGAATCCACCTGCAATGCATGTCAATGGGTTTTTATAGTACATTTGATGAGCATATAGTTCACAATACCTATAGGTTGCGGGCCTGCTAGTATTCCACGGACCGTCTAGAATAGTCCATGGTTGTCATCCATACTCTGCTGAATGACGGGGACCAACGTTTGGGTAAGGGCTTCTCACATATTCCACCATCACCTTCATCACATGATTTATATCACCGATCATCTCATTTATCTAACTCATCTTTCATCACATACCAACTATCTCATCTACCCATGTTTTACCCAACATTTTTGTAGATATAAAATACCTATACAATTTAGATCATTTAAAACCTGTATAAATCATTCATTCAACATCCATCTCAAATAAACAAACAATATAATTACACATAACACCTATTTTATAGAAAATACTTCATATCTATGTGTAAGAAGAAAGTGACTATACACTCACATGATTTAACGATAATCGGGCAGCACTTCGTTGCTTAAAATCATCGTCTCCGATAAAACCGGGATGTTTTCTCAAAAACCAGGCTTTACGTGGACAGAGTTTCGGATCGAAAACTCTTTTTCGTTGGATCTTCGGGCTCTCCGAGACTTGCTTAAGATGCTAGGATGATAAAGTAGTCTTGGGGGTATTTAATTTAGCAAGAAGGAAAGTAGAGGGTGAGAGGAGTGAATTTTGTAAACAAAAATATGGCTGGCTTCAATCACTACTTATAGTGGCTGAAAACTAGAATTACGTTGGGCGTAAATTTATGGTACGCTGGGCGTACTCCTACTTCAGCCAGTATGTTAGGTGTACATCGAGTACGTTGGGTGTACGAAAGAATCATATCAGACGCGTCAAGGTAATGACACGTGTCTTTCATGCGAAGGAGTAGGGCTACGTGCCCAATCTCGGACTGTGAACACGAGTACGCTGGGCGTACTCCGAATTTTCAAACTTCAAAAATTCATAACTTTTGCATACGAGCTCCGTTTTTGACATTCTTTATATCCATGCATAGGTGAGACCGTGCTCTACAACTTTTGTTTAGACTCCGTCAGCTAATTCTGAATTTATTTTTAAATTTATATTTTTTAACAGGTCGGGACAGGAAAAGTCCGTTAAAATTCATAACTTCTTCATTCGATGTCCGTTTTCATCTGTATTTTTGCCGTTAAACTACTATCAACAAGATCTTGGATTATCATTTAGGTTGTTTCGGCTAAAAATAACTCGATCTAAAATTCGAGTTTCGGGCTACAAACTGCTAAGCTAAAACTTAGAAAAATCATAACTTCCTTGTACGAAGTCAGATTTGGGCGTTCTTTTTATGCACACTCTCGGTTTAACGTATACTACAACTTTCGTTTAGATTGTTAAGACTAAAAAGCACTTTATCAAAAATTGACTTTTTACGTCATACAGCATCGAGTCGGTTCTATCGCGAAACTTCGATAGATCATAACTTTTCGTTATAACTCGGATTTCGGTATTCTTTATATCTTCGGAATCCTTGTTTCAACCACTACAACTTTCTTCATAGATATCAAATTTATCTAATATTTATTTTTGACGCTTATTTTTATCTTTAATTTATTAAATCATAATAATTAAGTATAAAACACATAATACTCAAATAATACATCTTACTATTTCAAAACAAATTAAAAAGGTTGGCCTAGACTATTACATCATCTTTAATGCTTAGCCCTGAAACACGGGCGTTACAATTCATCATGATGTGACATGGGATACATGGTCACGATGTGATGACCACACGGTCACGACGTGATAACTACATGGTCACGACGTGACATGAATCAGATCAGTGACGCACGTCGCAAAATTGTACAATACGTGTCGATATCAGAGTGTGTAAGATTGTCTGACCATAGAAACGATAAATCTTATGTCATTTGAGATAGTTTGGCACGTGGGATCAAAGATGCTACCCGATATTCAATTGTGAGAGATTTTTATAGTGGAGTTATATCGTTGTACGGGTAATACGAGGACCGAGTTACGAGATACATCAAGGTATCTTTTATCCATTAAATTTTATTTATGATATGTGATTATTATTTAAACATGATAGACTCGAGCATATTATGGGTATTCGTGATATGACGTTGTTATAAACCCTTTGGCAAGATTGTGAGTAAATCTTACGATTTCAGATTTAGACGAGACTATCGGGGTTATACATCCCAAAATTTGAGAGTTATCAATTATAAGAGATTTAGCTAACGCCTTACGGGTTAAGCCTATTATGATTATATTATGATATTCGATTATTATTATGACCTGTAGTCATAGAGTATACCTAGTAGTGAGTTGAGACAGGTTCCCATGAACTTGTTATGTGATGACTAGGTGTTACCATTTGACGAATTGATAGGAAACGAAGAATGGAAAGCAATATTGGATTTATTTTGTTGACTAACCAGGTGAGTAGCACTACTTTAACTTCTGTTGTTGTCATGTGTTCTATATGCATTATCTGATTTATACATAATTGATAATTTATTGACCGAGAGATTGATATTTGATTAGATAGATTATGATTGAGAAATGTAATATATTCGATAGATTTGATTTTGATTGAGAGATGGATTATTGAGAAATTTCATTGATCGATGAGATAGATCATTAATGAGAGAGATTATGATTGAGCTAGATCACGATTGAGAGACTTGATTATGATCGAGAAAGAGACAAGTCATCACCAAGAGATAGATAAATTATGAGTATTTGATTAAATTAGATCGTTGATTTATATGATTTATGTGATTGTGTGATCTTTATGATTTATGTGATTATGTTATTATAGTTGTTATTCACTAAGCGATGAGGCTTATTATTTGGTAATGATTTATTTTGCAGGTAGATTATTTGTGGTGCCCGGTTCAATCATGTACTTGAGGCCAGTACGATCCTTGTGATAACTACTTTTATGCTAGAGTGCCAATGTAAACAAAAATTATTTATAAAAAGATTTTAATGAGAAATGAATTTTTAGGGTGTCCCTGGTATAAAAATTTGTATGTTAAAAGAACTCTCTAAGAGGATTATGAAGTTAGCATGTCTATGTAACAAAATTCTCAACCCAACGGTATTCTCCCTCGTCGCTCGAGCAAGATATTATACCTTGTCCTTTAGATGACCGCAAAACAAGGTTTTCACTAAGGAAAACACAATAGCCCGAAGTTAATCTCCTAGTATCGAGGTATCCCTACGGTCTGTGTCTAAATAGGTATTAGAGATGACTAGGAAGAAACATGAATGTGAATACTATGGTCGATGGTGCCACGAATATACCGAATTATGCACAGCATAAAGCTGAAGCTCTCTAGGATCATGCATGTAGAGAAAAATTAGTTGAACAACAAAGGAGATATCTATTTTGGTAAAGTTATATATTGTATAGCCCTAGCTAGACCGCAATAGAGGGATGAGGGTCAGCGACTAGTTTCCCGTTGGGATATAACTTGCTAATGGTTTCGGCAAGTATGAGACAAGGGTTGCATTTTAGCATGTTGTCTCTCTGAAGAATGTCAATGACATAGTTTTCTTGAGAAAGAAAAAGTCTGTATGTGTCACGAGTGATCGAAATCCCAAGGAAGTAGTTTAGAGGCCAAAGATCTTTCATGGAATACTCTTTGCTTAGAAAATAGGTGATATGGTGAATGATAGTTGTGGAAGATCCGGTAAGATAATATTGTCAACATATAAAAGAAGGTAAGTAGTGTAATCAGTAGAGCAGTACAAAAAGACAGATAAATTGGTGCAACTATGAATAAAAAACCAAGTTTGGAAAAATGAGCCGCAAATACATGATACGAGGCTTGGGGAGCCTTTTTCAGACCCTAAAGAGAATGTTGGAGGAGATAGACATGATATGGGTGTAAACTGTCTACTGAAGGGCATCATGAAGAAACATATTCTTCACATCTAGCTGATGAATAGGCCAGTGACAAGGGATAGCAAGACTGAGAACCATATGAATGGTGGCCAGTTTGACAACCGGACTAAAAGTCTCATAGAAGTTTATACATTGTTGTTGGCTACGACCATATGTTTAGCTTTGATGCGAGAAAGAGACACATCAACATTGAACTTCTTCTTAAACAATCACATAGAGTGCACAATATTCACCCCTTCAGATATTGAAACCAAGTTCTAAGTGTTGTTCTATGACAATTATCAAAAATTGTCACCGGTCGTCGATAGCGAACATGTCAAAACATCATTTGTAATAGGAATAACATGTAATATTTATAAATTTGTATTAATAGTATAATACCACTTGTTCTAATATACAAGACAAGTATGCCAAATCATCCAAAAAACTAAAAATACAGGCATAAAATTTATGTATTATTTTGTACAAATAATAACATATTTAGAAAACACTCGTCGACACGATTCCTAATATATAAAGAACGTAAAAGACAGATTTCATATGAAGAAGTTACTGGTGGTTGTTGAGGCCAACAAAATTGATAACCATAAATCTTTTACACTAAAATAGTGTATACTGGTAAAGGGTTCGAATCTGCGTAGATTGGTTCAATTTAATAACTATATGAAAAATCACCTTGCAAAAGTACTTGTAAAATGATAATAAAAATAAAAAAAGGGGTTTTGGTCTTTTTAAATACTTGAAATAAAACTAAGATTAAACTAAGATTTAAATGGACAATTCAACAAAAATAAGAGTTTGATGTAAAATCAAAAAGATAAAGATGGTTGACTTAAAGTTTCTTCACTTTGACTTTTGATGAACATATCATTAGAATCCAATGGTGAAATACTTGTTTTAAATGCTTAATTTGTCTGTAGTAATCCAAGAAAATTGAGATTACCTAGACTTTTCATAGTTGTTAAAAATAGTTAGAGAAGATCATAACAATTTCCTTAGTCAAAGTCATAATTTCCATTAAGCATGTAATTAGTGAAAGTTAACTAGCATTAAGAACCAAAAAGCCACCAAATCCAAGAGGAGTCAAATGTTTTCACTACCATGTGGGAGAAAATGCTTTTATAATTGTGTGAAGCAAAACTAACACAAAAATCATTTGTTGCTTGCTAATTTGAGGATACTTCACTTAATCAATAAACACTACAAGAAAAAACCGAAATAACTACGAAAAAGTTCCGTAGCTAAAACATGATATTCCGTAGTTAAGTGTGATTAGAGACGTAATTTGCTACGGAACCCATTTGTTGCAAAAATCTTCGTTACTAAACTTTTGTTACGGAATCCGTAGGACCTTCATGACGGATTTTGCAACACACTTATTCCGTAGCAAAATAGCTATAAACTATATCCGTAGCAGTAACGTAGCAAATTAACTACAATTGTTGTCCGTAGCAAATTACCTACGACCCGATCTGTAGTTAATCTGTCACAAATTAACTACCACTGTTTTCTGTAGCACATCCTTTGCGAATTACTTACGACCTGATCCATAGTTAATGTGTCACAAATTAACTACAAACCATCCCCGTAGCTAATTTCCATAGCAAATCCACTACGGGTAATGTCGTAGCAAATATTCCATAGTGAATCTACTACGATCTAATTATGTAACAAATAGTTGGTAGTAGATTTCACGGTAGTGGTTTCAAGCTTTTCTTCCATTATTCACATTTTTGTTACAATTTACAATAACATCAAATTAACATACACACAAAATAATACACACACAGCATCAAACACACCCTCCATGGTGGTCCTTGAGGCGGCAGCCACCATGGCCGGTGGCCATGGTGGTTCTTCCTTGGCTTTTCTCCGGCAGCAGTAAATCTGAGACTCCCACCAACTAGTAAGTCACGGCTGAACACACACACACACACATATACCCACGAGATTGAAGCAGCAACACACAAAATACTCACAGAGACCTCGACTTCTTGCTTGGAAAATAACCCATCACCACCATAGGTGGGTGGCGACGGCAGCCGCTAAAGAAACGGTAGTTGCGACGCTACACCGGAACAAGAACGGAGATAGAGAGGAATGACACAGTTGGGGCTGATTCCCTGTTGACAGCAGCAACGGTACCGGTCTCACCTCCCTACTTTCGGTGACCCAAGAGAAACCCTCGTTGCTCACTACTTCATTGGCGTCAGGAGGATCGATGGCAGCTTCGAATTGACAGCAACGATGGCAAGGAGCGGAGAAAAGAGAGAGAGAGAAGAAGAAGAACACGACATCGACAGCTTCTCTCTCGGGAATATCCTTCGACCAAACATGACAACAGAACCGACATGGGTTGCGGTGCTGATGCTTGACGACTCCAGCAATAGCGGTGGAAGGTAACTCGATAGAGAAGGGGAGGGGGTAGCGGCGCTGAAGGTGAAGGAGGGTGAAGGCAAGGTTGGCGGCTGTTCATAGCTAGGTTTAGGGTTCACAGGATGATGGGTTTTATATCCCGAGTCCCATACCATCTATCCCATATTGACAAGATTAACCCCTCATTCCCTAAATTCTTTCAAAACTAACTGATAATTTACCTTTCTAACCCTGCTCTCTATAATTCTTTTCAAATCAGGCCCGAACTTACACTTTAGCCCCTACTCCATAAAATCCTTTCAATATAAGTCCAATATTATTCTTTAACCTTCGAAACTCATATTCCAATAATTATTAATTGATTTTGGACTTAAAAATATACAACAATACTAGGATTACTTCCCGGGACTCCTGCTTTATATTTAATTACTCCAGGAAAATCAGGATGTTACAAAACAAACGGGATGTGACCAGCCCTACCTTAAAATTGCAATTTTTAATTAAGTAATTAGTAATTGCAATTCGAGTTTTGGTTTTAAGGGTTTAAACTTTACTTGAGAAACCTCCAAACACTAAAAATTGCATATTAGAAACTTCTATTGTATAATATTTATGGTTTTTATATTATAGTATAATAGCTACGACCTATGATCTTGTAGCAAATTCTGTAGCGACATAGCTACGGATTTTGACTTCGTAACAAATGTCGTAGCAAGCTAGCTACAAACTTCGATATGGTAGCAAATTTTATAGAAAAATAGCTACAGATTTTGATTTCGTAACAATTTCTGTAGCAAAATAAATACAAACTTTAATCTATAGCAACAGTTGTAGCAAAATACCTACGGACTCCGATTGCGTAGCAAAATTCTGTAGTTATTAAAATATTAGCTATAGAATGCAATTCCGTAGCTAATTTCATAGCAAATATACCTACGTCTAACTAGTTCATAGTATATTCAATAGTAGAATAGCTACGGTTTTCAATTATGTAGCGACATTCTGTAGTTATTCAAATATTACCTACGGAATGTAATTATGTAGCAAGTTCCATAGCAAAATAGCTACGAGAAGCCATTCCATAGCATAATCCGTAGCAGAATAACTACCGATTTTACTTTCGTAGCAAATTTCCGTAGTTATTTCGACTTTTTCATGTAGTGAAATTAGCCAACTAATCACCACAAACACATTTAAACTCATGAATAAAAACATACAAGTAGTGATAAGATGTTAAAACACAAAACATTCCCATAATGATTTACGAACAAGTTCATGGAGTCTTTAACATTCAACAAAAATTCAAAGGATTCCACAAAAGTCAACCAAGTTTTCTTTAGCCAAGCATGGCTAAACTCAAGAAAACAAAGTTAAAGTAAATTGAACCAAACATGAAGCAAGAATTAGACATGAAAAGATGATGTTCTTCAAGGTGCTTGGCCTTCAAAGTCTTCAAAATCTCCAGAGAAAAGGCTCCAAAATCGGATGTGCAAGTGTTGAGAAAAGTGGCACACTACCTTCCCCATATAGGCTTTCAATTGAAATTCCGAAGTTGCCCCTGCAGGAATCCACGCGGGCTGCGTATACTTGACGGAGTATGAGGCTTCTTTGAGTATTGGGCCTCCATAGCTTAGTCCATTGGCCCAGTTTGAGCCCGATCACCTATTAGGCCATTTTCTTCAAGTTTTCTTCATTTTGAGCCCAATTTGTCTTCTCCAAATCACCCATAGCTCTCGTAATCATCCGATCATCAATTCCCGCACGCTTGAAAATTTTTTCCATCTTCCTTTAATTAAGAGGTAATCCTCTTCTATGCTTCATCCATCTAAAGCCCATTTTTGCATCTCACTTCCACTAGATATTAAGCCCAAGATCCTTGTTGTCCTCCAAGTCCAACTGTTTTCCATACGTCTAGTCTCAAAAAACCTACAATTATGCTCATGAAACTAGAGAGTATCCGAAATAGTCATAAAATAACAAAAAGGAAATTATGCATGGAAATTAACAAAAATATGAATGAAATATACTAAAATAAACTATAAAAAGAAGTAAATAAAATAAAACTATTAGTTATGATCTTTCTATGTTTTAAAAGTAACCATGCGAAAAAATATGCATCGTAAAAAGTTAAAAGAAGATTAGTCGAGTTTTAACCAAAACAATGTAAAGGAGAATTGTAGTTTTCCTCGATACAAAATCATGGACATAAAGTATGCAAAAAATGGAGTTCGTTTGAGAGAGCTATGATTTTTACAAAATCATTTGGAGTGCACCCCTTATAAAAATAAAGGATAAAAATAATGTCCAAATTAGCCAAAACAATCTACAAACGTTTTAATACTCGTAGATAGCTATACATGGATATAAAGAATGTCGAAAATAGAGCTCGTGTGCGATAGGAAAAAGCCTATGTGGCATGCCCAGAGGGCTACGTGCCCACCCCTCCCTGACATGTGGAGTCGCTAGCATGTGGTCGATGTGGGCAAATGAGTGAATGATACGTGTCATCATTGGGTGGAGCTTACGCACCCTCACAAATTGTAGATATAAATAGCAGGCTCGAATCCTCTCAGTTGCACACCCATAAAAGCATTCTTCTCCCTTACTCTCTCATCCAGTGATCCCAAAACCTAGATATAAATACATGTCATCATTGACTGCTTTTTCAAACTCTTTCTCAAATTTAAGCGCGGGGGGGGGGGGGGGGGGGGGGTATAATTAAAATTATCATATTGATATATTTGTTTATACAAAACATAGTTATATCAACATGATACTTTTCTAATTTTTATTTGATAATGAGAAAAATATTATGCCATTACTCTACGTACATTTAATGGATAATAAGAAAATATTATGCCGTTAGTCTGCACATTTTTAGTGGATAAGAAGAAAATATTATGTCGTTACTCTGCTCATTTTTTATAGATAATAGTAAGATATCATGTCATTACTCTACTCGGTTAAAATGCAGAATAATTAAATATTATACCATTACTCTTCTTATTTTAATAGGGAATAAACAAATATTTTACCATTATCCTACTCGATTTAAGAGGATAATAACTATAAGGTTTTTTGCTAAGTGTTAATGAGACTTATTCATTATATTATGTTAGTTATTTAGCTGATACCCCAGACCTATGATCGTTAAATATTAAATGAGCGGGATAATTATGTGTGTGTGTGTGTGTGTATATATATACACACTGGGTTGACACTATCATCTGTGGTTGCTAGCTACAATCTTAACGAACTAGTCACAACAAGGATAACAGTCTACATTTCTCGGCGTCCGATGAAGCGTCGTGGTGGTGGATAATGCAACAGTTAAGAGCCTGATTATGGGAATTCATTTCAACACTACTGCAACGCACCTTAAGAAAACTTCTAAAATAAGTTTAAATAAAACTTATCAAACACCACTATGGGATAATAGTTCACCACTAGTTTTGGAATAAATCTAAACTACTAATTATATAAGTTGAAACAGTATTTATATATGGTAAAACAATACCCTGAATAATGATACACCACTAGTTATATAAGTTGAAATAGCAAGTGGTAAAATACCACTTTGAATAAAAGTACACCACTTATTATATAAGTTGAAATAGTACTTATATAATGTAAAACACTAGTTTTGGCATAAATATGGTAAAATACTACTTGGAATAATAGCACAACACTAATTATCTAAGTTGACATAGTACTTATATGCGGTAAAATACAACTTTAAATAAAGGTACACCACTAATTATATAAGTTGAAATAATACTTATATAAGATAAAACACTACTTTTGACATAAAATTACACCACTAATTATAAGTTGAAATAGTACTTATAAACAATATAAAACTATCTCCGCATAAATAGTCTACAAGTAATATAAGTTAAAAATATTATAAAACATATACATACCGTGACATCCCCATTTTCACGGCCATAAAATACTGATTTTGTTTATGCTTTATAAAAATCAGAGTATTTCTTTTAATAAAAATGTTGTGAAATTTGTTCATAGAAAAACATGATAAATACGTTATCAAAGCATTTCCGAAGAAAAGTATTTTTATTCATTTAAAACATTTGGGATGTCATTGTCAATACAGAATCATAAGCATAAACAGAACTTACATTCATTTACACCCTGCTCCCAAGTTCTAGCAAAGAAAAGAAAGAGAAGAGAAAAGAAATAAGAAGAGAAAAGAAGAGAAAAGAAAGGAAAAGAGATTTCTCTTTTGTGCTCCCGAGTTGGAGAGAAATGAAAGGAAAATTAAACATTTTGTTCTTTCTTTCCGAATCCTCCCAAATCGGAAGGAAAGTTAGGAGGGAAAATGATCATTCCATTTCCTTCCACTTCCTTTCTTTAATGAAACTCGGGAGCACCAATCTCTCTTGTTTTCCTCTCATTTCCTCCCATTTCCTTTCTTTTCTCTCCTTAAGTTCAACTCGGGAGCGGGGTGTTACACTAGTGATTTACATCTCTTTTAAATCTCTCAATGCAAAGTAGCTTTGTATCGACACGTGTAATACAAATAAGCTGGAGTGGGTCAGGTTGGGAAACCTGGTGAGTACATAGGGTTTTCAACCCACAATAATATAATTATTATATTTAAACATCAAACAATCAACCTGATTACCCATCCCCGTTATCTTCTTTAATATTCCTTAAAGAATTATCTTAAGGGTCATCTCCTATATTATATTTACCTCTCATCTTTTTACCTCACATTTCCTTATATGCTCGTTCCTAAGGCATGAATACGTAGTTACAACGTCGCCTGAATTTGTAATTCATAGTAAGGGTTAGAGTATCATCACATGAATATACAGTCACAACATCACCTGGACTCGTAATTCATCACCTACAGGTTATAACTCTGGTGGTGTTTCCACGGGTTGTCTAGAATAGTCCGTGGTCGCCATCTATACTCTAGCAGATGACTACATCTCCAAATTGCCGGACAAGGTTATAGTATCTTTCATCCTAGATCACCTATCTATCACCTAATTATCATCACCTTCCTATCATTACATATCTCTCATCATTTTATTTCATCACACACCAACTATTTCATCTACCCATGTTTTATTCCAAAATATTCGTAGATATGAAATAAATATATATTTAAATCATTTAAAACATGTATAAAATCATTCATCCATTATAGACAACAAGTATTCATATATTATGCACAAATAGCACGTAATTTATATAAAATACTTCATATATATGTGTAAGATTAAATGGATCATGCACTCACTTGAAAATGTGGTGAATCCGAACTCAGACTGCGCTTCGCTTCTTAAAAATAATTTATTTCGATGAAACCTAGTATTATTACCACTAGAGTTTAGTCTATTATTCGCCGAGACTAATTAATAGTCTAGCTATTATTACTATTATATAAGCATTAAAAAATACTTATATAACCCATAATAATAGCCCAAGTACTTATTATAAGTTTTTAACAATGTTACTATAATTAAATAAACGATATATTAAAAATAGCGTAGGCGTAGCTCACTTACAGTGGGTTTTATAGAAAACCAGACTTTGCTTGGAGCAGCGTTCTCGAGCCGAAAATCTATTCTTCTCGGAGCCGTCGTGCACTCCGGGGCTTTCGCCTCATGCTAGGGAGGTTCCCTAGGCATTTCGGGGGGTTTCGAGGCTAGAGAGAGGTTCTAGAGAGGGAGTACAGAGAAGAAAGAATGGGAAATGTGTGAAGAAAATAAGGGTGTGAGAGGTTCTATTTATAGGGTGTAAATGGCTGAACTTGGTGCCACATGTCACCATATAGTGGCAAGACTTGGGGAGAAAGCCATTTCAAGATTGTGCCACATCACCCATTTTCACACAACACACTTCCGACTTCTAAAATCCGTAACTTTCACATAGGAGCTCCGTATTTGACGTTATTTATATCCACACGTAGGTAAAAATAAGTTCTACAACTTTCATTTTGGCTCCGTCAGCTAATTCTTGACCGATCTTAAATTTAACAGTACGAGAAGATTATACTGTTAAATGTCCGTGTAAAATTCATAACTTCTACATACGAACTTTGTTTTCGTCTGTCTTTTTACCGTTGAGTTCCTATTAATGAGATCTTCAATTCTCATTTAGGTCATGTAGGCCAAAAACCGTTCGAACTAAAATTCGAGTTTCGGGTCGTACACTGTTATGCCAAATCTTAAAAAATTCATAACTTCCTCATACTAAGTCAGATTTGGGCGTTCTTTTTTTGTATGTTCTCGGTTTAATGTATACTACAAATTTTATTTAGATCACTAAGGATAAAAAGTCCTTTATCAAAAATTCACTATTTACGTCTCCCGGTGTCGTGTCGGTTTTGCCGTAAAACTTCGACGAGCCATAACTTCTTTGTTATAACTCGGATTTCGGCGTTCTTTATATGTACGGAACCCTTGAGAAATATTATACAACTTGGTTAAGATTATTTATTCTAAATAATCTTTTATATTATCTTTAAATTGACTAGCTCAGATCTACGGGCGTTACACTTACTACTTTTAATATAAAACACTAAAAACATTTAAACTCACTAAAATTATGTTGAGGCTTTAAAATCCACATGTATTCTCAGGGAGCTAAAAGTCAAATACAACAAACATTTAGGAGTAAAATTCATACACCGGAAGCCTTATTATTATTGTTCGAATGTTTAAGACATTAATTATATTTAAATTTTCTAATACCGGTAAAACTTATTAGGATGTAATATCTATTTATAGTGAAATTGATATTTATGTTATATTTTGTTTATATTGTTCAATATAATCAATATATGTGACCCATGACGAAGACGTCACACAGTCCGATGTTACCGTTGTTGCCCGGAGGTATGACAGATTGGTATAAGAGTTATTGGCTATAGTGAACTAGTATTTCCTTAGAAAGTGATACTATAGGTTTTAATATCATGTTTCAAACCGTTTCATAATTTGGGCCGTAACTCGAAGATCAATTATCAGAAGGCTTCGTGCGTTGGGGAAAGAGAGGTTTAGACTCCTTTGGATTTGGGTAACGTAGAGTAAAGTGATATGAAAGTTCGGTTTGTTGCCGTCAAAAAATGGAATAAAAAGATTGGTTTATATATATAATTATTTATATTTTGTTAGAAAAAAATATTGTTTTTTTTTTTCTAATTTTTAAATTGTTTTAAAACCTGTACCAACGTGATGAGGCTATATTTTTATTAGTTTTTATATTGGTGTTAGACAAATAAGTGGAATGATACAATCCAAATACGTCATTATGCTTCAAGAATTAGTTGATTGCTTAACTCATTTTTTGTCAATAGTAATACGTGCAGGAAAAGTACTCATTTTGATCAAGGACCATTATTATCCAGAGACCCAAGTTTCATCTGTCGTAATGATTAGATCACCTATATTTTCCAAAATAGAAAAATATATGTTTCGTGTCTATTTTTAATGTTTATTGCAAATCATGTCGATGTAGCATTAAATAATGTCATGATTTATGAGATTGAATTCATATGTAATGTAATCGTTACTTACATACCAAAAAGCAATACAACTGATTTGAGAAATAGCCAGATGGGACCATCCACTTATATGACTTCGGCTGCCGCCAGTGTAGTGCTCTATCTCCCAACAAAAGTAACTAAAAATATTCATTTACATTCTTTTATTATATTTATTTATGATACTACATCATATAATACAGTTGTTGTCTAACTTAAAAAAAAACGTTTTCATTGATAATTTATGATTATTAGGATGGTCGGAGTATCTCGATCTCATTTTTTTAGGCTGACGGTACGTCGGGAGAACATCTCCGGGCAAAAACTAGTAACACATGCAGGCTCTTGGGCGAGTTCTTTCCCCGACCTGCTTTCCTTTATTTCTCTTCTCTGTGTCTTCTTTTCACACACACAACCAATATATATATATATATATATATATATATATATATATATATATATATATATATATATATATATATATATATATATATGTATGAGAGAGAGAGAGAGAGAAAAGAATTACGTTCAAATATTTCTATTACCTATTGTGTGCATGTAAGATTGATTATGGAGCAATCATTTTAGTTAATTAACAGATAACATTAAAAATTTATCTTATTTAGGTTTTGAAATGATTGACTCATATTAATTTCTACATCCACACAATAATTAGTTAGAATACTTGAACCTAGGTTTTTTTTTTTTCTCTCTCTCTCTCTCTCTTTATATATATATATATATATATATATATATATATATATATATATATATATATATATATATATATACTATCTTATAAAACAAATCCTACTATTTCTAAAAATAGATTGAATAAAATAATAATATTTTTTTAAGACGTCCAAATCATTAAGCTAATTGTACAACTAATCACTAATAAAATAATATTAAAATTTAAACAAACTTCTATAAATCTTTTTTTCCAAAGTTTTGAACAGATCTTTTTTTCATCCAAATAAAATACTCAACACCCTATAATTTGGTTATTTCATGAATTTTCTTTATTTTTAATATGATATGTTTCCTAAAACAAACTAATAATTGAATTGAAAATAATCATTCTCCATCGAAAAGAAATTAATTGTCGAAACAAACTATTTGTCGCGCCGCCGCGTTGCGCGGGTAAACGACTAGTATATATATATATATATATATATATATATATATATATATATATATATATATATATATATATATATATATATATATATATGACAATGGTTTAAATTTGAAATTAGTATTGAATCTACTTATTTTTGTTTTATTTTGTATTAATTTTGTAGTTTTTTTTGTTTTTAATTAAAATTAAATATAATGATGTGTCAAGTAAGTTGAAAAGAATATTATTTTCATATGTTGTAGCTTGTAAAAATTGAAAGAATCATGATAGAAAAAAGCTAATGTCGAACTAATATTACACCTGGTTGAGTTAGATCTACTCCCTCTACCTCTATGAAAATATTAAACTCGATTATATTTCTTTAATTTTTTTTTTAAACCGTCATCCTTAATTATTTATGAGATTAACTCAACATTTAATATTAAATTGATTATTTGGTATTTAGAAGAATTTGAATTCTATAAATCTTTAGTTCATAATTTTTATTAGTACCTTGATCAAAAGTTGTTTCTTGAAGGACTATCACATAATCCATATTTCGTAACACCTATGAAAAGATTAAATTCGAAAAACAATCACATGATCTTTTAATCAAATTCAGAAAACCTCTCGTTTTTAGCAACGACCACTTTACTCCCACACCCTAACAATACAATAACTTTGAAGAATTATTAAATTATTAGTACCTATAATGATTAGATATTGAAGCAGAGCTCCTAAATAACAACAGATTTACACCGATACAAGTTTAACATCTTGTAAAAAAAAAGTCACATATGATTTGATAGATTAAAATAATATTATAAATCCACTTGCAACTTGCAAGTCTTTCAAATATTGAAAGATGAAGTCCTAAGTGACAATCTATATATGCTTAGTGGCATTGCAAAATTTCTTTGAAAGACCGATGTGGATACTTTTAGCCTATATATTTATGGTAATGTTAATATATATATATATATATATATATATATATATATATATATATATATATATATATATATATATATATATATATATATATATATATATAATAGTGTTAAGGAACATGTTTAACGTATATGATCGATCATTGTCATTTTTATCGTACATACAATGTGTAACTTTTGTTCAAATTACGTTGTTCTAATGAGCTATTGTCTATTAAACCGATTATTATTAGCATCCCTACTAAGTTTTTTAAGACCATCTTTTCTAGCGACAATGTAGTAGAAGATGATTGGAGATTCGTTGGGGTTGTCAATAACCCGTTTAACATGCAATAGCTAGTTAAAGTAACGTAATTTGAACAAAAATAATAGTAATTTCAAGGTCATTATGTACGCTAAAAAAATGAGCCGTTTATATTATTGATACTTTCTTAGCTTAATAGGTCATTAACATAGTGTAATATCACATATAAATAATATTAGCTGACATTTACGTCTCGATTTAATCTTCCTAAATCATACTTCAAATGACCAGTTAACTTTTACTTTGTTAGTCAACTAGAGTAAGTTGTATTTGAATGTCGTAAGTCAAACTTGAGTAGGGTCTTTCATATAAAAATAAATTGCAGAACACTAATAGTATTTTGGACTCACATATTTGAACCTTATATCACTTTTATTAAATTTTATATCTAAACTACTAGACTCTATCGGGGACCAAACTTTTATATGATAGATTTGATACTCAAGAAATGAATTAATCCAATTTTTTTCTTATTACATACAATCAACCTTTTGCAATTGTCAATGATTTGTTGTAGACACTATTTCCCCTACCAAGTCTTTTCTGACCAACTTACCAAACTCAAAAGAACCAACAAGTCCTCATTGCTCCAAATCTAAAATGAGCCAATGAGGCTCCATTAACAAAAGCAACAAAAAAAGGCTCTACCAACTTATAAAGATGTGCTAGAAAACGAAATTTATATTGGGCATTGATCATTGAGAAGACTAAACAAACCACACCATGAAGGTGAAGATGTGGTTAGTGGGTCATTCTATTGCATCGAAAGACACCTCACCATGATATTGGTGTACCCCAAATGTGTTGTAATTTATGAATAGAAAAGAAAGAAAATGTTGAATGAAATCATGAATAGCCTATCTTACCAAATCAAAATGTCTCCTCCATCATTTAAATGACACGTAAACATTATGCAACTTAAGAACAATGTAGAAGGTGACATGCAATATATATGTTTTTCTTTTATTTGGATAATTGTACGGAATACAAGTTTAGTACAAACAATTAAATCTGAGACATGATAGCAGAATAATATTTGATACGAGCAAAATAATAAGCTTGGGTTCATACTACCAAATAAAGATTTATTTTGTTTAAGTTTTTTTAGAACGACTAACATATGCTCCAAATATTCTATTTCTATATCTATACTTTTTTTTCGGCGAGACTTGAACACTTAATTTTTGACTAAGCGGTACATATCTGTAAGCTCCTAATAGTGTTAGGGTATACACCCTTTGGTTATTTTGTTTAAGTTATTAATTATATATATATATATATATATATATATATATATATATATATATATATATATATATATATATATATATATATATTAACGCTGTTTTATGCTATATATTTTGAAATATGGTGGAGATTAGACAAAACAAATATAGAAAAGTATCGAGTCCTGTCATGATCATTGAACTAAAAGTAAAAATAGGTTGGTGAAAATTCTCTTTTAAGGTGGGAGTCCATGGCCTTTTGATGTTATTTCCACTTTGTTATATCTGCTTCTCTTCTACAAAGTATAATATTATTTAACATGTAAATTGTCAAAATAACTTTTAGAGGTTAAATTTAGAATATTTATAATAAAACATAAATAAAGAATATCATATTTTTTGAAGTAAGTTGATTTGGTAGCAAATGCTTTCTAAGGTCCACAAGGACGTCATTGCCTACGTAAATATGGCATAATAAAATTATGAGCATGAGTACAGTAATAAATAATTATTTTAGACAGCCTAAAAGAGAAATCACTAGATCATTACTATGTAACATTCATCTAAAATATAAAGAATATTAAGTTATGTAGGTTCGTATGTTTTGGACTTAATTGCCTTTATTGAAACAAAACCTGACAATGAAGCGGGTTTAAAACAAATCGACTTTAATCCAAACCATTTTAACAAACTTCAAAATCCTATCCAAACCTGTTCCGTAACACGTACGGTTTTGAATAATTAAATACATATCTGTTATCCACCGAATCAACAAATATCCAAACATGCCTATAACTCGTAGGTTTTTTAAATAATCAAACATATATTTTTTAATTTTTAAAATAATTTTTTTAGAATGGCAGAATTAAAATAACATTTCTTAACTAAAAAAACTATCTAATATAACTTAATACTTACAATAACATTTCTTAAATGAAACAAATGTTGATTTGGAAAAGACATTATGTACTAGAGGACTTTTGATTGTAAATTTGTAATTAATAATCACTATTGCAATAAATTTTGATTAATTTATGAATGCCAATTGTAGTGATAGAAAATAAAAATTGCAAACTTTCTTCTGGTTGATAAATGATTTTATTGATTTATAAATGAAATTTGCGAATATTTTTTTAATTATAAATGAATAACATCATGATTGATGGTATAAGACTAAAAGTTTAGAAGTTGACTCCTCGAGTCCTAGTTAAAAACGATTCGACCTTTGGCATTTGCACTTTGGACTTTCAGTTGAAATTAAAATAAAACGTTAAGTGGTATAAACTATAAATGTATAATTTTAAAATTTATACATGACATGTTATAAATAGATCGGATCGGTGATGGTTCATACTCGACCAAGGGTTAGCAGATATGAATCATTAACAGGTAACGGAATAAAAAACTACGCTCAAAACCCATATTATTCTTATGGGTTTGGATCGAATCAGGGTCAAAATTTGCTCCATTTCCAGGTCTAGTTGAAACTTAGTAATAGGATAATACTATCGCGGGGATGAAACAAAGGCAACGTTTGCATGGTTAGTGTAGTTGTATGGTTGAAATATAAAATCTTGTAATGTATGTCGACTTCTATACAAAAATAAACATTATTTACGAATTCAATATAAATTGTCTCTGGTTCGTGTTCTAAATGTGTTAACCATATAAATCTTGTGTGTTTTTATTCCTCTTTGCATCATATATATATATATATATATATATATATATATATATATATATATATATATATGTGTGTGTGTGTGTGTGTGTGTGTGTGTGGATCACACATATAACAACAAATATCAAAGCTAATGTAAAGTGAGATTTACTCAAAACACACATCAATCGACTGTGTCGTATGTGTATTTATATAAAATAATTAAAACATATTTTCCTAATATGATGGAGAGATAAATACAAGCTAAACAAATACACATTTGAATAAATAAGATCGGTATTATCTAACATCCCCCTTAAGTGAATGGGTGTTGGTCCAAGACGAAGAATGACATGAAATTGTCAACTTGGGCATGTGGGAGGCTTTTAGTGAAAATGTCTGCCACCTGAAGCTTGCTTGAGATGAAATTGGTGTATAGTTTTTCAGAAGCGACAAGTTCACATACAAAATGATAGTCAAGATCGATGTGTTTCACACGCTTACGAGAAACTGAATTCTGTGTCATAAAGATAGCACCTTTATTATCACATAGTAAAGTAGGACGATAAGAGGGTAAAGCATGAAGCTCTCGTAGAAGATGAGTGATCCAAAGGATTTCAGCAGCAGTATACTCAGATTCACAACTTAACCTCGAGACGGTAGGTTGCTTCTTAGCACTCCAAGAAACCAAATTACCACCTGAAAAGATGAAATAACCATAAGTAGTGCGACGAGTTTCAATGTAACAGGCCTAATCAACATCATAATTCCCCAAGATGGAGTTGGTGTGTGGTCGGCTAAATGTGAGACCAAATGCAATAGTACCCTTAACATAGCGCATGATGCGTTTGATTTGCTAAAAATGAGTTTCCGTGGGAACATGAAGGAACTGGCTAGCTTGATTTACAGCATACGATAAATCAGGTCTAGTAATGGTTAAGTACTGAAGGACACCTACTAAGGAGTGATAATGAGTAGGGTCCGAGAACATAGCATCACCTAGAATAAAGCTCTCATGAGTAGCTAAAGGTGTATGAATAGGCTTTGAGTCAAGTAGGTGAGCACGAGTAAGAACATCTTTTGCATACTTGGATTAAATTAGAAACAAACCATTGTCAGTGTAGCTGACTTCCAAGCCAAGAAAGTAATTTAGATCACCAAGATCTTTGATGGAAAATTCTTGATTTAGGCATGTAGTGAAGGTTGTAATAACAGATGCTTGATTACCTATAGGAAACAAGTCATCAACATAGACAATCAAGTAAATAATACACGAATCTTTAGCAAAAACCAATAAAGATGTGTCATAATGACTGCAAGTGAAACCATTGGTAAGTAAAAACGAGCTAAGATGATGAAACCAAGCCCTTAGTGCTTGTTTTAATCCATATAAGGCTTTGGATAACTTGTAAACATGATGGGGAAATTGTGAATCAATAAATCATGGGGTTGCTCCATAAAGACAGTTTCATTTAATTGACCATGAAGAAAAGCATTTTTAACATCAAGTTGATGCAAACGCCAATTATGCAAGACTGCTAAGGATAGGACAATGCGAAATATGGAAGCCTTGAAAACTAGACTAAATGTATAAGTGTAGTCAATGCCGAGAATTTGAGAGACACCTTGAGCTACAAGGCATGCTTTAAAACGGTCAACAGAGGCATCTGAGTTATATTTAGTCCGACATTGATGGGTTTTAGCCATAAGAACTTTCCTATGTGTGCATGCAAAACCCTAATGCTTGGATCTAGGCTTTCTAATTAAACATGCTTTGAATCCAAGACTTCTAATGACTAATTAGGTATAAGAACAATACAAAATCAGATCTAGAAGTTACCTTTGAATCTCTTGTTTGATCTTGTTGTCTTGGAGCTCTAGAGTCACAATTGTCACTCCTTTAATGGCTTACAAACACCAAATAGCAAAGAGGATGATTTGAGAGAGAGAGGAGAGGGATGAAATTCGGCCAGGGTTTCTTCTTCTTAGAAGAGATGCCGACCCCCTTAGCTCTAGGGGTCTATTTATACTTGTAGACTCCTTAAGGGTTTCACCTTAAACCCTAGTTGGATAATCTTTCCTTAAAGCAATCCATATCCTTACCATAGATAAGCCTTGGACGATTTTGAGCTATCCTTAGCTCTAGAATTCGTCCAACCCTTATCTCTTAAGGATTTACAGTCTAAAGTTTAACTATCAAATAATTGACAGTTTATACCCTCTTATTTAATTAATCTCTTTAAGTCACCAAATTAATTCTAATTAATTTATGACTTATATTAATCAAATAAAAATATTATTATTCTTTATATTATTCTCATAATATATTAATAATATTTATTCTCTCTTAATAAATCATCCTATCAAGTTGCTATGGTGAAGGCAACCCAAAAGGACCATGCACAATCGGGTCAAATACTTGCCTAATATAGTTGCATCCTTAGACACTATTCCAACAGTCTCCCACTTGGATAAGTCTAGTAACTATATGCACAAGTACAATTCGATTTGCAATAGTAGCTCTCAAAGACGCTGTCAAACTCTGATCTAATCAATCTTGTCCTTTAGATAAGGGATCGTACAGTCCTCTGTTAGATATCATGCTGGCAATTCTATGGAATAATTAGTCAAGCATTTAGGTTTCTCGATCTCTGATTTATTTGACATAGAACTTAATCGAACACATCAATTCAGTTCTGACCGGGCCCGACAAATAAGTCAAATCAAATCATCGAGCGGCCGAGATATCGCTTTTACCTTCTTAGGATAAAAGTTATAGATAAACTTCGACTTATATGCATTTACTTATTCATTAACCAACCATACACAACAATGCGTTTTATAACATCAAGTTACTGATGCGTTTTCGCATTATCAATGTACAACCAATTAACAAATAATAAACCATATATCTAGGTTTTAAGACTATATGATATTATCGTCTTGCGATCACCCTTTTATATCATATTCCATAAGGTGATTCCAGCAAGCACAGGTTTGTTCCAATGCTCAAAACCAGTTCATAAGCACTCATGAACGTCGCATCAATCTTTTGCTATGTCTAATACCATTTAGACAATCTACACACCAATTCATGACAATCTTCATTCATATCTACTTCCAACATATGAACGATTGTGGACAATTTGAATAATTCGATTATTCTTAATAAACTCAATTATTCTGGAAGTCAAAACATGCAAAGTGAAACAATAGTTAAACAATTAACATAAGATAGTAACATTACTCATAAATAATACTCTTTTATTTAATCATCAAATGTTAATTACATTTATCTATTACATGTTTCTAATACTATCTAATCTATGCTAATATCATCCTTTAGCCCAATACTCCTAGTATGTTGTAAGTGCTTAACCCTACTCAGTCCCTTCGTAAGCGGATCTGCTGGGTTATCTTCTGATGATATCCTCTTCACTACGAGTTGTCCTTCTTCTACACGATGTCTAATAAAATGATACTTTCTGTCGATATGTCATGATCTACCATGATCCCTCGGTTCCTTGGTCAAGGAAACCGCTCCTTGTTATTATAGAAAATCTCCATGGGCTCCTTTATGGCAGGTACGACTCCAAGATCACCGATGAAGTTCTTCAGCCATATTGCCTCCTTCGACGCTTCGCTCGCTGCAATGTACTCTGATTCGCACGTTGAATCAACTATGGTTTCCTGCTTGGAACTTTTCCAAGTCACTGCCCCTCCATTTAGGGTAAAGACCCAGCCTGACTGCGAACGGTAGTTGTCCCTGTCGGTCTGAAAGCTGGTGTCACTATACCTTCGCACCTTCAAGTCATCACTCCCTCCGAGGACTAAGAACCATTCCTTCGTCCTCCGAAGGTACTTAAGGATATTCTTCACCGCAATCCAATGGGCTCTGCCAGGATTCCCTTGATATCTGCTAACCATGCTCAAAGCAAAGGCTACATCGGGGCGAGTACAAGTCATAGCGTACATGATTGAGCCAACTGCGGAAGCGTATGGTACTCGGCTCATTTCTGCTATCTCAGCTTCGGTACTCAGACTTTGAGTCTTACTCAACTTGGCGTTACTTTGTATTGGTAATTCTCCCTTCTTCGAGTTTTCCATACTAAAACGTTTTAGTACCTTCTCTAAGTAAGTGTTCTGACTAAGTCCTATTAGTCTCTTACTTCTTTCTCTTACTATCCTTATTCCCAAAATGTAAGAAGCCTCTCCGAGGTCCTTCATAGCGAAGCACTTTCCGAGCCAGGACTTAACTTCCTGCAGAGTCGGGATGTCGTTTCCTATGAGTAATATGTCATCGACATATAGAACGAGGAAACTTACTATACTCCCACTGGCTTTGACATATACACACGATTCATCTTCACTCTTTGACTTTCTCATCGAAGCAAAGATTCCATCTGCGAGATGCTTGCTTAAGTCCATAAATGGACTTCTCAAGCTTACACACTCTATTCGGATGCTTCGGATCCAAAAACCCCTCTGGCTAAGCCATGTAAACATCCTCAGCCAACTTTCCGTTATGGAAAGCGGTCTTGACATCCATTTGGCAAATCTCATAATCATGAAATGCGACAATAGCTAGCATCACTCTAATAGATTTTATCTTCGCAACTGGTGAGAAGGTCTCATCATAGTCAACTCCGGGAGTTTGAGTAAAGCCCTTCGCAACCAATCGCGCTTTATATGTGTGTATGTTTCCATCCACGTCGGTCTTCTTCTTGAAGATCCATTTGCACCCAACGGTCTTACGTCCGGGCACATTATCAACCAAATTCCAAACTTGGTTATCATACATGGACTGGATCTTGCTATCCATTGTCTCTTTCCATTTTGCAGACTCCGGGCCTGCCATGGCTTCCTTATAACTATTAGGTTCATCAAGGTTTATTAGTGTACCATCACTAATATACGTGTCCCCTTCGGTAGTAATATGAAAACCATAAAACTGGGGTTGAACTCTAACTCTTTCGGAATGTCTAAGAGGTAAGGACTCGTCAATCGGTTCAACCGGAGTTTCCTCCTCGGGTTGAGTGCCAGCGGTAGAGGTTCCTTCATCTATCGACTCTTGAATCTCTTGAAGCTCGATTTGCCTCCCACTGTCTCCTTGGCCTATGAGTTCCCGCTCTCGGAAAACTCCTCTCCTTGCAACAAAGACAACATTGTCCTTTGGTCTAAAGAAGAGATACCCAAAGGATTTCTGCAGGTAGCCGATGAAAATACATCGCTCACTACGAGGTTCGAGCTTGTCGTGAGTATCTCGTCTTACGAAAGCCTCACAACCACAAACCTTGATATGTGCTAACGAGGGAGCTTTCCCTGTCCACATCTCGTGAGGTGTTTTGGCAACCTTCTTAGTAGGGACTCAGTTAAGGATATGGGCGGCAGTCTCTAAGGCATACCCCCAAAGAGAGATAGGTAGTGAAGCACGACTCATCATAGAGCGAACCATATCCAATAAGGTTTGATTACGCCTTTCTGCCACACCATTTAACTGCGGTGTCCTAGGAGGCGTCAATTGTGAAACTATTCCACACTCCTTGAGATAATCGTGGAATTCAAGACTTAGGTACTCTCCTCCTCGATCGGATCGAAGCATCTTGATTTTCCTGCCCAATTGATTCTCCACTTCATTCTTGAACTCTTTGAACTTTTCAAAAGTTTCTGACTTTTGCTTGATTAAATAGATATACCCATATCTACTATAGTCATCGGTAAAAGTCACGTAGAAGCGGTTCCCATCCTTCGTGGTTGATCTAAACGGTCCACATACATCAGTATGTATTAGGTCCAATAGACCCTCACCCCTTTCACACGTACTCATGAAGGGTGACTTAGTCATCTTTCCAAGTAAACAAGACTCGCACGTGTCAGCTTCCCTAAGGTCGAATGACTCCAACACTCCATCCTTTTGGAGCTGGGCTATGCGTTTCTTGTTGACATGTCCAAGACAACAATGCCACAAGGATGCTCTATCCATACTATTGGAAGAATCTATATTCAAAACATCATTTCCTAAGTTATCAACAATCATAACAGTTTCATATATTCCATTACATGGTATAGCTTCAAAATAAAAGACACCATTTAGATAAGCTAAAATAGAACCATTCTCATTATTAAAAGAAAATATAGAACCTTGTCTAAACAAACCATGAAATGATATGATGTTTCTAGCCATTTCTGGCGAATAGCAACAATTTTTTAAATCTAAACTTAAACCATTCCTAAGTACTAAAGAATACACTCCAATCTTGGTGACAGGCGACGATCTTCTGTTCCCCATGATTAGATTTATTCTTCCAACCTCCACATCCCTATTTCTTCTTAGTCCCTGCGAAAGATGGCTTGATCTTTCCTTCCTTGATGGCTTGCAGGTACTCTGGGCAGCTTCTCTTCCAATGTCCTATCTTGTGGCAGTGGTGGCACTCTGCCTCCTTTGGGTTAGGGCCGAGCTTAGCAGGATCAACTTTGGTCCCACTAGAAGAGGCACCATCTCGGGCTTTAACCTTGCGATAGTTCTTAGACGAAGCCTTCCTCTTCTTTCCCTTTCCTTGTCTAATATCCAAGACAGGAGCAGCGGGTGGATTGGGAGTTGGTGCAACAGACTTGTCCTTGAAGTTGCTCTCAACGACCCTCAAGAGACCTTGGAGTTTGCTTAGGGTGACCTCCTCTTTGTTCATGTGGTAGGTCATCCTAAATTGATTGTAGCTCGGAGGCAAAGAGTGAAGCACCATGTTGATCGCCAAGTCTTCCCCAAAGTCAACATTCAACTTGCGAAGACGGTCGACATACCTTTGCATCTTTTGCGGGTGCACGGTAAGAGACTATCCATGACCCATCTTAGCGGAAATCATGTTAGCAAAAATCTCATAATGCTCTTGTCTCGCGTTTTGGTGGTATCTCTCCAATAGGTCTTGATGCATCTCGTACGGGTACATGTCCTCATAGGACTTTTGGAATTCGGAGTTCATGGTGGCTATCATGATGCAATGTACCTTCGTTGCATCGCGCTCATGAGTTTCAAAAGCAGTCATTTCAGCCGAAGTAGTGATTTCGGGCTTGATTTTCTCGAGTTTCTCATCGAGGACATACTCCTTATCCTCATAGCGAGCAATGGTGCGAATGTATCTTATCCATTCGCTAAAGTTCGTCCTTCGAAAGTGACCTTTTGACAAAGGCTCATCAATGTGAAAGAACTAGAAGCACCGATGTTTGCGTTCGACATCTACAAATAGAAAGGACAAAGATAGATGAGAATATGAATCCCTAATTATCAACCAATAAGAAAAATTAGGGCTAGGATGAAACAACAATATTTACATATTAGAAAAGGGATGCCGTAATCTAACATGCAAACAATTTGAAGGTAAGTGAATGACGACTCACTAATTCTCCACCATAAACATAACTTTAAGTCCTAAATGTATTGAGAATTCCTAGGTTCGGATGAGATTCATTGAAACTATTCAATGGCATGTTTAAATCTCGATATGCCCCTCTTGTTTGTGACTGGGATACCGAGGATCACAAAGCGGGTGTGAATTACCATGCAAATTCACATGGTGCCTTCATTGTAACGATCATCTATTCGATGTGCCGGTAAACCATACACGCTCCATCGAACTATGATAAACAATGAATCACCCTTTGCCACCTTTGCTTAGAAGTAATTAGTGTGCCGGTAAACCACACACGCTCCACTAACTTCTTAGCAAGGGTGCAAAGTGTAATTTCATGGGATTGCATCAATTCACTTTTCCTAAAGTAACTAAGACTGGGAAATTTCATGAGGTTGCCCTATCCTACCCGTTCGGCTAACGACCCTCCACCGATCAAGCAAGCAGTGGGTGTGAGTGTACACTCATTAAGCGCCATTTTATAGGCCGCAACCTTATACCCACCTTATAGATCGGCTTCGTGAATGAGGCCTACTAACGGTAAGACTATCATTTTAGTTATACATATATATATATATATATATATATATATATATATATATATATATATGTATGTATATATATATATATATGTATGTATATATATATATATATATATATATATATATTAATCTTGTAATATTATATTAGTATAGGGTTGTATTTTAAACTTTTAAAAACTATAGGGCTTGAAATTTAAATTGTCTAAATTAAAACTTTTAATCACAAAACATAAATTTCAAAAGTTGAGGACATGTTTTAAACATTTAAAACATGGAGGATCAAATAACAAATAATTTTAATTAACAATTAATTTCCTAATTATCTATATTTGATTTATTCAAGATTTCATGCAAGATAATTTCCAATTTAATCAAAATAATTAATTAATTATCATATAAGGAAATTCAATATTTTATTAGTTGATAAATATCTTTAAGTAGATCAAGATTATACTCATATATATGAAAAAATCGGATTAGGGTTGATCTAATATGATTAAGGTAAGTTTCCATAAGATAATCATAAAAAAATCCCGAATCTGGCCTTTCCTGACGCTTGGACTTGCCGAGTGCACTAAGGGACTTGCCGAGTCAGGCCAACTCGTCGAGTCCACTATGGAACTCGCCGAGTCCATGACTCAGAAACACAAAATTCGAATTTTGCAAATAAGATTCAAACAAACAAGCAACAATTTAATAGAAACCAAGCTAGGCTTTGATACCACTGATGGGTTTTAGCCATAAGAACTTTCCTATGAGAGGAGAGGGATGAAATTCGGCCAGGGGTTCTTCTTCTTAGAAGAGATGCGGACCCCCTTAGCTCTAGGGGTCTATTTATACTTGTAGACTCCTTAAGGGTTTCACCTTAAACCCTAGTTGGATAATCTTTCCTTAAAGCAATCCATATCCTTACCATAGATTTTGAGCTATCCTTAACTCTAGAATTCGTCCAACCCTTATCTCTTAAGGATTTACAGTCTAAAGTTTGACTATCAAACAATTGACAGTTTATACCCTCTTATTTAATTAATCTCTTTAAGTCACCAAATTAATTATAATTAATTTATGACTTATATTAATCAAATAACAATATTATTATTCTTTATATTATTCTCATAATATATTAATAATATTTATTCTCTCTTAATAAATCATCCTATCAAGTTGCTATGGTGAAGGCAACCGAAAAGGACCATGCACAATCGGGTCAAATACTTGCCTAATGTAGTTGCAGCCTTAAACACTATTCCAACAGACATACCCACTTGGAACTGGCAACATTAGAGGAAGATGGATGAGGGACTAAGGTCCACGTATTATTTTGACGAAGGGCTTCAAGTTCTTCATGAATTGCAGCTAACCACCTTGGATTTTTAGAAGCGGATCTTAAACCTTTGGGCTCAAGATTGGAAAATAAAGAAACATGCAATCCATGATCAAAAAGTGATGCATAGTCAACAGTGTGACGTTTCTAAGAAATGCCTGATTTAGATCGAGTCACAAAGGGATGAATGGATTCTGTTGGATTAGATGTCTAAGCCCATAACTATTATTAGTATGTACTCGACCCGAGAGTAGCATGGTCCATTTGGGTTGCATATCGTCAGGAAAATTTATTAGGATGGACTCTTGAGAGAAAGGTTATATATGGTTTATTAATATATTATAAGTTATAATATATTAATATGAAATCATATGTTTTAATTAGTATTGATCAATAATTAATTTGGAATTAATTTAGTGATCAAAAGAGACTAATTAAATCTATGGGGACTAATTATGATAATTAGTTATATTTATATGTGTTGGGCTTATGATCCATATTGGACCAAGTTTATGTATGGATACATAAAGAGTTGGTCCATATGAACCATGGATCATAAACCCATGGGTATGGATTTGGGTTATACTCATGACCCTTGAAATCCAACATATAAATACATGCTCTTAACCTAAAAAACGCCTACATGCTTGTTCTTGGAGTTCATGGGTGTTTTTGGATGCATGAAATTCTCTCTCAAGTTCCACCTTTGTCCATGATGTGTTGTGACTTCATTTGAGGCTTCCACACTATTGGGGCTAAGCTTTTAAAGGCCAAATTCATTAAGTTCTACAAACTATACAAAGAGGTAAAACTTCTAACTAGCATTTTATGTAGCTTATATAATTTGTATGTTAGTTGTAGGCTTAAAGCTTTTAAAGCTTTGGAAACAATATTTCATGTATAATTAGAGAAAACATAGATCCAAAGCTTTTAGGGTTGTATGTGCACTGTAGGATGTTGTAGTATACAAAACCCAATAGTGGTATCAGAGCCATGGGTTGTTTTTTATTATATTGATGCAAATGTTTGATTTTCAAAGTTGAAAAAAAGAACATGAAGTTTGTCAAATTTTAAGATAATTACTTGTTTTTGTAAAATTTGAATCATTTGCTATATGAGTTGAATTATGTCAAATTTAGTAAAAGATAAAATGATATGATTATTTTATTAGTTTTAAAAGTTTGATCTAAAGATTTTTTTAGAAACCTCCATAAGTTATGGATATGAAAGTTTAAAAAAAAATTGATTTAAAGTTTTTTTTATGGAGTTACTAAACTTGGTGTTAATGTTTTAAAGAATTCCATAACTTGTTCTTACTTTATGGAACATGAAAAGTTTCATCATAAAACAAACATTTAACTCCATAAGTTGTGGAATCCAAAAGTTTTCAAGAGTTACAAAACTTGCCTTCAAGTTTTGGAATTTGAAAAAAGTTTTTATGAAAAAAACAAAATTGAATGGTTTTAATTTTGAATTTAATAATTGGATTTATGATGTTTTGTTGAATAATTCAAATTAACTATTTTGGAATTTATTAATAGTTAATTAAAGCATTTAATTAAAAGTGTATTATTAAATCCATAAATATATGGTTTGAGTTTAATTAAATTAAAAGTCTAGTTAATTAATAAATTAAACCATCAAGTATTTTAAATGTCTAAAATATGTCCTTATACTATTATAATATTAAAAGTTTAATATATTATATGTATAAGTAAAAAGTCGGTCTTACCGTTAGTAGGTCTCATTCACAAAGCCAGCCTATAAGGGCAGTGGCGAAGCCAGACTCAAAGCAAAGAGGTATCCCAATTTCTTTTTTCCTGGGTATCACCACAACGGCTGAGCATGGGGCGGCTCGGGTTAGTTTTTCCTAAAACCGAACCCAAAACCGATAGCCTCAGTTTTGAAAAATTTAAACCAAACGAACCCAATACAATTGGTTTGGTTTTTCAGTTTTCAATTTGTACTTGGGTTTCCTGGTTTGGTTTTGGTTTTAAACCCAAACCTTAATCGAATTGTTAGCTAACTTCAAGTATTGCTATATAAACATGAAGTTGAAGTATCTTTTGATACTTCAATCGATGTAGACTTAAAGTAGATATCAAATAAAGCATGAGGATAACAAGCTTATATAATAGATAAAAATAACTAAGTTTACATGTGTTTGGCGATGTGGGATAGAATAGTTGGGAAAAATAAAAGAATAGAATAGTTGGAAAAATAAAAGATATGTAAACAAATAATTTGTAAGGAGCAAGAATTGATCTTGAGACCTTTATTTCATTAAGCCAGCACCTTAACTAGTAGACTAATTATTTGTTTGAGCTTATAAGTGAAGGGATGCATATATATACACTACATAAAACGATTTTTTTCCTAAAAAATTTACACTACCGAAATTTTTTTGAGGGGTATCTCGGGCTACCCCGGGATACCCCTTGGATCCGCCCCTGTATAAGGGGGGTATAAGGTTACTGCCTATAAAATGACATATTAATGGGTGTCCACTCTCACCCACTACTTCCTTGACTGGTGGAGGGTCGTTAGCCGAATGGGTAGGACAAGACATTAATTCTCCCTTCATTAAAAGTATAATGATAAATATAAAGTAACTAAACTTTATTAAATTCCCAATCTTAGTTACTTTAGGAAAATGGAATTTGGTGCTAACCCATGGAATTACACTTTGTATCTTACCAAGTCATTGGTGGAGCATGTGTGGTTAACCGGCACATCGATTAGGTGATAATGTTAAGGGTACCAAGTTAATTTGCATGGTTATTCACACCTTGTTTGTGATCCTGGGCATCCCAGTCACAAACTTGAGAGGGCACAACCGAGATTTAAACATGCCATTGAAAAGTTCAATGAATCTCAAAAGATCTAGGAGTTTCAATCCGATTAAAACCCAATACCCTATTAGGTTTTCATTGTGGAAATTGGTGAATCGTCATTCGCCTACCTTCAAATATTTTATAGCTTCGATTACGACATCACTCTTCCAAGTTATAAAATATTGTGTTGGGTCCTAGCCTTAATATTTCATATTAGCTGTTATATTAAGAACTTAAATCAACTAACTTGAATTTCTACCATTGTAGATGTCTGGTTCAGGCAACTATGATCTTCCCAAATCTCCTAGAACAAGCTTTACTAATGAAGATGATGTCCCACGATTGGATCATGGAAATCGTACTTCTCTTCCACCACCTCCTCCAATTATTCTCCTTAACCCACAAGTTCTTGAAAAGTTCAAGGTCACTCAATCCCTATTGGCAAGAAAAGTCTATATGTGCTTACATCTTGGAGATGAAGTTACATATTGACAGGCTGAGAGAGTTGGGTGTCGATGTCTTGAGGTAGCTGGTTGTTGACTTGGTTCTTCAGTCACTCCCTAATTACTGACATGACCCTTATTGATCTTACCTATTTGCTTGTTGCTGCTGAATCAACAATGATTTAGGGAACTGGTAAAGCAAATTTCATTGGAAGATCTACTTCCCAAACTTTCATGGACATGAACCTTTATGTCCCTTATCAGTCATTAGGAACTTCAACATGGAAGCCATAAAGCAATGTCATTCGACATTCTCTTGTCCATCATCACTCTTTCCATCGTTATGAACCTTTGATCCACCAAACACCATCTTATATGCAACCTATTGATCTTCATGCTTTGAAAAAATGGCACCATGCATTGGGTGACGCATCTCTTCATCATCAAATCCAGACGACCGGATTTGATAAGTGACCTTGTCTTCACTCAAGTTATTCACAACTAGAGACAAATTCTTTGACTTTTCTTTTAGATCTTCTATCTCCATGTCACAATAGCCATCGTGATTAAACTTCTATTTTTCTCCTTCTTCTTATTCAACATGCAATCTCTTGTCAAGTGGTTTCTACCATTGCAGTAATTGGAATAGTTGACAGAATATCCAGTGAGCTTCTTCTCATCCTTCTGTTCGTATAACTTCTCATCGCCTTTGTACCGAACACTAGAACTAGATGCGGAAGATATTTTCTTGAAATAATTTTTTTTAAAATTACTACTTATGGGCTTCTTGTAAAACGTTTTGACACTATTTTTCAAGTAATAAGCCACTTCTTCATCGTATAGATTCATTATTAATCCTTCTTCGCCATCACCTTCTTCTTTAACAAAAAAAACTTCTTTATCATTTTTTAAAAAAATTGAAAAAGGAGCACTAAAATTCATTTTTTTCCTTATCATCAAGAATTTCTTTAATCTCATACTCATGAGCTTTGATAATATTGTAAATATTTGACAAAGAGTAAGAATTGAAATTCACATGTGTTTTGATCATCAAGCAAATGTTCTTCCATTATTTCCTCAGACCAAGAATGAAGGTAATATTGAACTCCGAATAGTTCTAACCACATTATACCTTGAACATTTGTAGATCAACTCATTGAAACGATCACAATATGCTTCAATTGACTCCATCTCTTTTTGCTTGAAGTCAACCAACTCCAAAAAACATTGAGTCACAAAAGTTTTCTTTGTGCATTCATTGCCTTCAAATTTATCTTTGTGAGTATTCCAGATCTCCTATGATATTGCATCCATGGATTTAATTATAGACCACTGGTGCTAAAGCTCCTTGTAATTCACGAATACACATTTTATCATTTGATTCTTTCTTCAATCGATCCACCGCCATATCTTCACTTTGTTTTGTTGTTCCCATTATTTGAACAATATCAGATCGATATGGTCCAATTTTTTATTATATGCCATAAATCTTCATCAATTCATGTGAGATAATTCTTCGTTCGATCCACCCCTTGATCATAATAATCTGGATGTAACATTGGGGTTTTCAAGGAAGAATCAAGAAGATTTGGGTAATTCATGATCGTATTCACGTTCATGTTTTCCATTGATTTGTTTAAAAAAGAAGAAAATCTTGAATAATAATGAAATCATATTCAATTGATTGATTCTTGATTGGAGAATAGATAAATCTCAAAGATCGCTCGAAGAACAACGTTTTCAAATGTGGAAAAATTTGAATCAGAAGATGAAAACAAGAAGTATTGTCTGATCTGATCACAATGTGTCGATAATTTTGAATGATGCCTTCAAATATTACATCCTTTATTCTTGATACTAATTTGATTATCTTTTTCAAAGACCATGCCTCCCCTCCCTTCTATCTAAGGATATCATGGAACCTTATTCTCATGATTTTACATTCTTCTGTATCTTGATAGTTAGCAGGAGGCTTGAACTGAGAAAAAGTAAACATCGAAGGTTTGAAAAGAAATCCAACTGATTGAAAGATGAATCTTTATTTAAGTAGCTCTGCTTTGGTTGTTTCTCAAACCCATCAACTTCTCCAAAAGCAATAGTTTATATAGTCTCATAACACCATGTCTTGTTAATATCTCCTTCATCAAGACTAGGTGGATCATTCTTCATTTTTGTAACAACGTAAATTTTCAAAATGATTTTTCATTTCTTTAAAACATAATTTCATTAAAGACAAACCATAAAATCCAATGTAACATAGTCATAATACAAAACATATCAATCCCAAGATCAATCATATCCAAATCCGCCTGTGTGTGTACGAGTCATGCCGGCGCCTTCCCACGGTCGTCACTAGTACCTGAAACACATTACACATAAACACTGTAAGGAAGAAGCTTAGTGAGTTCCAGGCCATACTCCACACGACCTTTCGGTCCATGTGTCTCAGGGGACTTCCGTCCCAACCCGGTAAACCTTCCAGTCCTACCCGTGTTGACCTTCCGGTCCATAACTCCCTGACCTTCCGGTCCACATCATAATGCCTTCCGGCCCATATCAAAACATAGCATACATATCACATACATAGTGCATACGAAACAGACAACTCATAGCATACAACGCATATATCTCATAGCATACCAGACCTTCCGGTCACACATAGGTACCCTTCTAGGTACAGTATAATGAGAAGACTCACCTCGTATGATGTCTAGAATCTCACGTACTCGATATCTTTGAATCTCGAAACGACGACCTAGCCTCACCTAATCACAATAAATAATCATTCCAAATCATTAACGGCTCTCAAGGCTATGCTACACCCCTTTCGACAATCCTACAGAAGGGTAAAACACCATTTTACCCCTCCCTGACTCAAAAGTCCACATGTTGACCAAAACCCTAAAAGTCAACAGCAAGCAGTACGCGGGGCGTACCAGCTCCTGTATGCGGGGCGTACCCTTGCACTCCAGAAATGGGGAACGCAACCCTCTAAGCGACGCGTACTGGGATTACGCCCAGCTTAAATCCCAGTTTTTTACTTCCTCATTTAAATGTCTTAAACAGTTAAGACATAATCCCACATTCCAGATCTGGCCATTCTAATACCTCTTAATCCATAAAGTCGAAACCTTTAAGCCTTTGCATGGCTATAAAGGTTCCCCACACCTTCTAACAACTTTCCTTTCTCCTCCAAAAGTCAAGATCTCATGCATGGCTCAACATTCACGTCCAAGATTGCATTTTTATGAACATACAACTCATATAGTCCTGGAATATGATAGATCTAGGCCAATGAAGACTATTTGCTCATAAAGTCTCAATCTTAGGACCAAAAACCCTAGAAATTGGTCCAAGAAGCACACCACACAAACAACAAGGAAAGATCTGAACTTTTTACCTTAGGAAGAAGCTCCAACCTTTGTAGTCCTCAGATCTACACTTGTCCACCAACTTCTAGCTTCCACAATGGCCTCCTCTTCTCTTCCACCACCTTGAAATGGCACTTTGAAGCTTAGAGCACTCACACCCAAGCTAAAAATGAAGGGAATACTCTCTTAGGGTTTCTTTCTGTAAGATGGTGGCTGAGGGACAAGACCATCTCATTCCTTTTATAGCCCTAAAGTCATATTAGGGTTTTGAATCTAGGCCGGTTACGCCCGACGTAACCTTAGGTATGCCCAGCATACCCGAATGAATCCGCGTACAAAATAAGTGTGCGAGTATGAGCAACGTACTCCTTAGTACGCCCAACGTACTCACAAGCTTAGCATTTATCACAAAGGGACCTAATATGACAACTTGGAAAAGAAGAAGGGTTAAATGGTTGAACTTGAATTCCGGGATGTTACAATTCTCCCCCACTAGAACCAGACTTTGCCCTCGAAGTCTTATACCAAAAACAACTCCGGATGTTGCTCCCGCATCTCTAACTCTGACTCCCACATCAGCTCGGACCCCTTCCGATGCTGCCACTAAACCTGCATCAATGGCACCTCTTTGTTCCTCCGAACCTTGATCTTCCGATCCCGAATCGCAACTGGTCTCTCGGCATAATTCAGGCCCGCATCCACCTAAATATCCTCCAGTGGCACCACCGCCGACTCGTCAGCTATACACTTCCTCAACTGAGACACGTGGAAGGTATTATGAATCTGGCTCAACTCCGCAGGTAGCTCCAATCGATATGCTACTCTACCTACCCTTGCAATCACTCTAAACGGACCAATATACCGGGGCCCTAGCTTGCCCCTTTTCCTAAATCGAATCACTCCTTTCCAAGGAGACACCTTCAGGAGTACAAAATCCCTAATCTGAAACTCGAGCTCGGATCGTCGCCTGTCTGCATAACTTTCTGGCGACTCTGAGCGGTCAGCAACCTCTGCCTGACCTGCTGTATCTGCTCTGTCGTCCAAAGCACTATCTCCGTACTACCCATCACACGTTGCCCTACTTCACCCCAGCAAATGGAGGTCCGACACCTCCTCCCATACAACAGCTCAAAGGGTGGCATACCAATGCTCGAGTGATGGCTGTTGTTATAGGAAAACTCAGCAAGGGAAAATACGTGTCCCAACTCCCTCCAAAATCCAATACACATGCTCGAAGCATATGCTCGAGCGTCTGAATCGTCCGCTCACTCCGTCCGTTCGTCTGTGGGTGGTATGTGGTACTGAAATGCAGCCTCGTACCCAACTCCTCGTGAAACTTCTTCCAAAATCTGGAAGTAAATCGCACATCTCGATCTGAAACAATCGAGATCGGAACTCCATGCCATGATACCACCTCCCTCACATACAACTCTGCCAGCCTTTCAGCAGAAGAGCTCTCACTGATAGCAAGAAAGTGAACGCTCTTCGTCAACCTGTCCATAATCACCCAAATTGCATCGACACCTCTAGCAGTCCTTGGCAATTTGGTGATAAAATCCATGGTAACCTGCTCCCACTTCCACTCGGGAATCTCCAATGGCTGCAACTTACCATGTAGACGCTGGTGCTCGGCCTTAACTTTGTGACAGGTCAAGCACCTCTCCACGAACCATGCGACATCTCTCTTCATACAAGGCCACCAATAATCCCTTTTTAGGTCCAAAAACATCTTAATGGCCCCGGGATGGATCGAGAACCTCGACCTATGGGCCTCCTCCATCAAGATGGTACGCGCTCCGCCCATAAACGGTACCCAAATCCATCCTTGAAATGTCATAAGTCCTCGACTATCGGTAACGAACTCCGATACCTGCCCGATCACCCGCTCCCTTTTGCGGTTCTCCGATCTCACGGCCTCCGCCTGGGCCCCTCGAATGGTGTCCAACACCGGAGTTATCACTGTCAACCTCATACAAATGTCTCGTATCGGGGCGCTCTCCGCCCTACGACTTAAAGCATCGGCTACAACATTTGCTTTGCCCAGGTGGTACATGATCTCACAATCATAATCCTTTACCACATCCAACCATCTCCTCTGGCGCATACTCAGGTTGGGCTGATCAATCAAGTACTTCAGACTCTTGTGGTCCGTGTATATGGGACACCGAACCCCATACAGATAGTGACGCCAGATCTTGAGGGCGAACACCACAGCCCCCAGCTCCAGGTCGTGGGTGGGATCCCTCGACCCATGAGGCTTCAGCTGCCTCGATGCATATGCTATCACATGCCCCCCTCTGCATAAGCACTGCTCCCAAACCGGATATCGATGCATCACAGAATACCACAAAATCCTCCATCCCTTCCGAGAGTGCGAGCACCGGGGCTTCGCACAACTTTTGGCGAAGTGTCTCAAATGAGGTTTGCTGCTTCGGACCCCAGGAAAAAGCGACACCCTTCTGGGTCATCTTGGTAAGTGGCACGACGATCTTTGAGAAATCCTTAATAAATCTCCGATAATAGCCGGCCAATCCCAGAAAGCTCCTGATCTCGGTGGGCGATCTTGGCACCTCCCATCTCATGACTATCTCAATCTTGGCCGGATCGACCAATATCCCATTCTGGTTGAAGAGATGTCCCAAGAACTGAACCTCTCGTAACCAGAACTCACACTTGGAGAATTTAGCATAAAGGCTTTCCAATCTCAGAACTCCAAGGATCTCCCTCAAACGATCCTCATGTTGTTCTATAGACCTCGAATATACCAAAATATCATTAATGAATACGATCACCGACCGATCCAGCATCCGCCTGTACACCCTGTTCATGAGATCCATGAGCATAGCTGGTGCATTGGTGAGCCCAAAAGGCATCACCACGAACTCGTAATGCCCATAACGGGTTTTGAACGCTGTCTTCTGGATATCTTCATCCCGAACCCTCATCTGATGATAACCCGACCTCAAGTCTATCTTGAAGAACCAAGACACCCCCTGCAACTGATCGAACAGATCATTGATCCTCGGCAACGGATAACGGTTTTTGACCGTCAACTTGTTCAACTCCCGGTAATCAATGCACATCCGGTGTGAACCATCCTTTTTCTTGACAAAAAGGATCGGTGCTCCCCAAGGCGAGCTACTCGTTCGAATAAACCCCTTCCCTAGCAGCTCCTAAAGCTGCGAGGATAACTCCTGCATCTCAGGCGGCGTGAGACGATAAGGAGCCTTGGCGATAGGTGCTGCTCCCAGAACCAAATCGATACGGAACTCCACTTGCCTCTCGGGAGGCACACCCGACAATTCCTCGGGAAAAACATTCGGGAACTCGCACACTATCAGAACCTCATCAATCGAACCTAGCCTCCCAGCGGCGATTCGCGTGTCTATCACACAGGCTACGAATCCACTGCAGCCCAACTGCAAACTCTCTGTCGCCCTGGAAGCCGAGCAAAACGCTGGCCCACATTGGGTTCACTCGCCATACACCGTAAGCAATCTCCCACTGGGGTCTCGTATCATCACCAACTGACGCTCGGAGTCTATCACAACTCCAAATCGGCTCAACCAATCCGTGCCCACTATAACACACACATCCCTCATATCAACTGGGACCAGATCTATCGGGAACTCCACACCGAAGATCTTAAGGATACATCCTCGAATCACATCCGTAGCATACACTGCTCGCTCATCAGCTATGGAAACTCACAGAGGTCGACTCAACGCCTCTCGACAGATACTAATGTGCTGACTAAATGCCAAGGAAACAAATGACCGACTCGCACCCGAGTCAAATAACATTAAAGCAGGTACATAACTCACAAGAAAAGTACCTACGCATATCATCATATAAGCACAATATCTCAAAAAAAAGATAAATACAAAATACATATCAGCCACAAAATCGGGCGCTGCGCGGACCTCCTCCGCAGTCAACTGGAAAGCTCTCCCATGAGCCTTCGGAGCCTCAGCCTTCACCGGTCGAGCCTCGGTAACCCTAGCAGCAGGTGCAGATCCCTGTGCTAACCCCTGATGCAATTGTGGACACTCGGCCTTCCGATGGCCAGTCTGGTTGCAATGAAAGCAAACCATAAATCCCTTAGGGCAATCCTTGGCGATATGCCCCTCCTTGCCACATTTGTAGCCAACACCCGATCGACAGGCCCCCTCATGACCCTTGTCGCAATTTCCGCAAGTGCGGCCCTTCTGGCCTCCAGTCCTCAAATAAGCGGACTTGGTCTGCTTGGCTGCCAGCTGAGACTGAGCCAGCCGCCGATCCATCCTCTAAGACTCGGCCTCCTCCTTGGCCTGAGTCTCCAACTCAATCTCCCTCTTCCGGGTATTTTCTTGGAGCTCAGCAAATGTCCGGTACGTCGAGTTCGACACAAACTCCCGAATGTCCCTCCTCAGAATGCTCAAATACCGGCTCATCCGTGCCTGCTCACTAGACACCTGCTCAGGGCAGAACATCACCCTCTCATGAAACTTCCGGGTGACCACAGTAACCGAATCATTACCCTGTTTGAGGGTCAAGAACTGTTGAACCAACTGTTCCCTCTCCACCAGGGGAACATACTCGTCTCTGAACATGTGGTGAAACTCTCCCAGGTCACCGATGAAATCTATGCAAGAGTGAAGCTCGCTGTCACGAACTTCCACCAATCCTTCGCTCCCATGAGAAGCTGGTTCAAAGCAAACCATACCCTCAGATGCTTCGGACATGAACACGTATAGAAGCATCCCTCAATATCAGCAATCCATCTCATCGCAGCGATCGGATCCTGCGTCCCATCAAACTCGGGTGGCTTCGTGTTGCTGAACTCCCGGAACAACAACGAGTCACCTCCCTGAGGCCTAGCAGCAGCCACAACTACTGTAGCTGCAGCGGCTGCAGCCTCAGTCACCGTGGCGTACCGCTCATCGAAAGTCTCAATCAGTGTGATCTTGATAGACCCAAACATCTCCGGAATCTCGGCCCTGATCGCCGCAGCCACCTCATCATGGATCATCTGACGAAGCTCCTCGTCACTCACACTGCTCGCCTCAAGTCTGTGGCGTGTCCCAACCATGATGTCTCTGAAATATAACATAATAATATCAAAGACTCATTCGATCATGCTCGCACTCGATAACTCGACCCTACTTGTTCCTTAGTACCCAAAGGCATCTTACTTAGAGTGCACACTGCTCTGGTGTCTTCGGTAGTACGGGCCCTTATACTACCGCCTACACCGCATCAGTATTCACCCTAAGTCCTCCTCCTTGGATCCCAGATCATAGGTACTCTATATCTCACTGGCATAGGCTACCCTTCGGTAGACCTCTTCTCAGCCCCTCACTGCTACCTACTCGCTCTCATGCATCACATAGCAACACAATCCTTCCTAGGTTAAGGCATCACAAAATCAGGCCACTCTAGTCCTAATATGAATACCTAGCCAGCTCTAGCATGCATAATATAACATATCATATCTCATAACACATAACGTAAGGGCATGTTGGGGGTTCAGTGTTCGAGCGTTGGCTGACCGTACACACTGCTCCGCTCTGGTTGTCTCAAAATCTCTTGCTTTTAAAAAAAATAGTTTTTATCATTTGAAAATTTTTCTCAAATCCTCAGTTTGAGTTCAGTTACGCCCGAAGGTGCATCCGAATCCCTCAAACCAAGGCTCTAATACCAACTTGTAACAACATAAATTTTCAAAACAATTTTTCATTTCTTTAAAACATAATTTCATTCAATACAAACCATAAAATCCAATGTAACATAGTCATAATACAAAACATATCAATCCCAAGATCAATCATATCCAAATCCGCCTGTGTGTGTGTACGAGTCATGCCGGCGCCTTCCCACGGTCCTCACTAGTACCTGAAACGCATTACACATAAAAATTGTAAGCAAGAAGCATAGTGAGTTCCCCAATATACCACTTACACACATACACCTTTCCAGGCCATACTCCACACGGCCTTCCAGTCCATGTGTCTCAGGGGACTTCCGTCCCAACCCGGTAAACCTTCCGGTCCTACCCGTGTTGACCTTCCGGTCCATAACTCCCTGACCTTCCGGTCCACATCATAATGCCTTCCGTCCCATATCATAATACCTTCCGGCCCATATCAAACATAGCATACATATCACATACATAGTGCATACGAAACAGACCACTCATAGCATCCAACGCATATATCTCATAACATATCAGACCTTCCGGTCACACTTAGGTACCCTTCTAGGTACAGTGTAGTCAGAAGACTCACCTCGTATGATGTCTAGAATCTCATGTGCTCGATATCTCTGAATCTCGAAACGACGACCTAGCCTCGCCTAATCACAATAAATAATCATTCCAAATCATTAACGGCTCTCAAGGCTATGGTACACCCCTTTCTATAATCCGACAGAAGGGTAAAATACCATTTTACCCCTCCCTGACTCAAAAGTCCACATGTTGACCAAAACCCTAAAAGTCAACAAAAGTCAACAACAAGCAGTACACGGGGCGTACCAGCTCCTGTACGCGGCGCATACCCTTGCACTCCAGAAATGGGGAACGCGACCCTCTACGTGGCGCGTACTAGGATTACGCCCAACATACATCCTAGTTTCATACTTCCTCATTTAAATGTCTTAAACAGTTAAGACATAATCCCACATTCTAGATCTGGCCATTCTAATACCTCTTAATCCATAAAGTCGAAACCTTTAAGCCTTTGCATAGCTATAAAGGTTCCCCACACCTTCTAACAGCTTTCCTTTCTCCTCCAAAAGTCTAGATCTCATGCATGGCTCAAAATTCACGTCCAAGATTGCATTTTTATGAACATACAACTCATATAGTCCTGGAATATGATAGATCTAGGCCAATGGAGACTATTTGCTCATAAAGTCTCCATCTTGGGACCAAAAACCCTAGAAATTGGTCCAAGAAGCACACCACACAAACAACAAGGAAAGATCTGAACTTTTTACCTCAGGAAGAAGCTCCAACCTTTGTAGTCCTCAGATCTACACTTGTCCGCCATCTTCTAGCTTCCACAATGGCCTCCTCTTCTCTTCCACCACCTTGAAAAGGCACTTTGAAGCTTAGAACACTCACACCCAAGCTAAAAACGGAGGGAATACTCTCTTAGGGTTTCTTTCTGTAAGATGGTGGCTGGGGGACAAGACCATCTCATTCCTTTTATAGCCCTCAAGTCATATTAAGGTTTTGAATGTGGGCCGGTTACGCCCGGCGTAACCTTAGGTACGCCCAGCGTACCCGGATGAATGCGCGTACAAATTAAGTACGCGAGTACGCGAAGCATACTCCTTAGTACGCCCAGCATACTCACAAGCTTAACACTTAACACAAAGGTGTTGGGTTTTGAGCATTCTAACACTTCCTAAGTGTACATGCAACCCTAATAACCTTGGATCTATGTTTGTCTAATTATCATGCAAAGTTGATTTCCAAGGCTATTGTGACATCCCCAAAATCTCGGCCAGAAAAGACCGTTTTTTCATTTATGCTTTTAAAATATTTTCAGAGTAAATCCTTTTGATTTGAAAGAGTTGCGGAATATGTTTACAAAAACAAAACATGGTAAAACAATGTTTACCAAAGCATTTCATAAAAGAAATGTATTTTTCATTATATAATCAAAACTCGGGGTGTCATGTTCCGATACAGACCAATAAGCATAAACGATAACATTACAAGTCATTAAACAAATATATACATATACAGACTTGTAAACAAAACAACTGATGGTTCATCCATCTCATGCCCTCACGCCACTTCCTGTAATACAAATAAAACTGAGTGGGTCAGGCTTGGGAGCCTGGTGAGCATATAGAGTTTTCAACCCAGAATAAATAATCATATTTAACTGTCACCAACCAACAATAACCCAATTACCTATTCCCGTTATTCTCACTTTATGTCCCTAAAACAACTAACACAAGGGACCTAGTCTAAGAATATTTCATCGGGGCGACAACACATGCTTCGGGGGTACCTCAGCAATATAAGTCAAATAAGTCAACCATGAGGGGGATGGAGTACAACAAATGAACACCCAAGTTCATTAACACCTACAGGTGGCGAACCTGCTAATGTTTCCACAAGATTGTCTAGAATAGCCAGTGGTCGTCATCTAAACTCCGCTAGATGACTAAATCAAACAACAACGAGGCCTCTCATCTGATTATTACACACCAACTATCTACCCATGTTCTACCCAACATATTAGTAGATAAAAATATACATTTTTATACATAGATAAAATCTTGTATAGCATGCTTTAATCAACACATATATTACACAACAGATGAGGCACACACACATAACACATATCTCATAGAGAATAAATCATATCTATGAGTTAGAAGAAAGTGAATACACACACACACATAACCACAAAATTATACACATAATACGTATTCCGTATAAAATACTTCATAATTATGCGTTAGAAGAAAGTAACCACACACTCACACCTATAAACGACAATATATTTAATACACTCGAACCAAACTTGTATTATTATCGTGTTTATGAAAGGTAGTATACACTCACTTGATCAGAAGATTATCGGACAGCACAACGAGTTGCAGAAGTAGTAATCCACAGCAGATCTGAAAGATCTCTTCAACAATCGAACTTCTCGCGGGCAGAGCTTCGGCTCGGGAACCGCACTTATCGGGATCTTCGGGATCTTGGGACTTGCCTCGGGGCTTGGGTATGATACCGGGGCTTCGGGATATTTCTGGCACGCAAAACGATGCAAAACAGGAGAGAGAAGAGAAGAAATTGACAAAAGACTCGGCTACCTTCGGTTCCTATTTATAGGAGGCTGGAGCCTCAGAGTACGCGGGGCGTACTGCAGTACGCAGCGCGTACTGCTTCCGAAATTGTCACTGCATGCGTCATCCGAAATGTCGACACTCTTCGGAGTACGTGGGGCGTACGTTGGATCGGACCGGTGACTCGTCTTCGGATAATGCCTCCGAATTTCCATTTAAATTTAATTACCAAATATTTAATAAACTTCAAAAATTCATAAATTTCGCATACGAACTCCGTTGTCGACGTTCTTTGTATCCACGCGAAGGTGAGACCACGCTCTACAACTTTTGTTTAGACTTCATTGGCTAATTTTGACTTTATTTTTATCATTTATTTTTAATAGGCCGCGACAGAAAAACTTCGTTATAAATTCATAACTTCTTCGTTTGACGTCCGTTCTCGCCTAACTTTTTATCGCTTCGATACCAACAATGAGATCTTCGATTCTCCTTTAGATTGATTTGGCTAAAAACCGCTCGATCTCAAATCGAGTATTTCGGGCTGCACACCGCTAAGCCGAAACTTCAATAATTCATAACTTTCACATACGAAGTCAGATTTGGGCGTTCTAAATATATTCGGAAACCTCGTTTCAACTACTACAACATTATTCAAAGATATTAAGTTTAGTTTACACTTAAATTTTGACGCTTATTTTTATTCTTAATTAATCAAACCACATAATTAAACAATTAAGCACAAAACACACAATACTTAAATAATACAATCTTTATTATTTCAAAACGGGTTACAGAGGTTAACCTAGACTATTACATTGCTAAAAAATGGCAAGCCCGGAAACATAGGCGTTACAATTCTCTCCACCTTAGAATGATTCCGTCCCCGGAATCACACATCAACAAACAAATGCGGATAGCGACTCAACATGTCACTCTCTGTCTCCCAGGTGAGATTCGACCCATTCGTGTGTTTCCATCGGACAAGCACTAACCCAACCATTTTGCGTCCCAACTTCTTTGTCTTTCGGTCAACAATTGCCTCTGGTTCTTCAATCAACCTTTTGTTCTCATCAATTCTCAATTCAGAAATTGGAATTATATCGGGAACTTCTCCCGTGAACTTCCTCAAATAACACACATGAAAAGTGTTGTGAATCCCATTCAGTTCTTCGGGTAATTCGAGCTTGTAAGCTTGGTTCCTAATCCTATGAAGAACTTTAAACGGTCCAATAAACCTTGGACTCAACTTTCCCCTTTTACCAAATCTTATAAGTCCCTTCCACGGCGAGACTTTAAGCAAAACCGAATCTCCAATCTCAAAAGTCATCGGTCTTCGCTTCTTGTCAACATAGCTCTTTTGACGATCTTGAGCTGCTAACATTCTTTCTCTGATTATTTTCAACTTTTCAGCAGTTTGATGAACCATCTCTAGTCCCATAAACTGCTTTTCCCCAGCCTCAAGCCAACAAGACGGCGTACGACACTTCTGTCCATACAAAGCTTGATAAGGTGCCATCTTAATGCTCGAGTGATAACTATTATTATAGGAAAATTCTACCAAAGGTAAATGTTCATCCCAATTACCTAGGAATTCCAAGGTACATGCTCTCAGCATATCTTCAAGTGTTTGTATTGTTCTTTCACTCTGACCATCAGTCTGCGGATGGTAAGCTGTGCTTAAACATAACTTGGTACCCATTTCCTCTTGTAGACTTTTCCAAAACCTTGAGGTGAAACGGCTATCACGATCCGATACAATCGTTAACGGAACACCATGAAGCCTCATAATTTCCTTTACATAAGAATTCACAAGCTTTTCCATAGACCATTTCTCCTTAGCTGCTATGAAATGCGTACTCTTAGTGAATCGATCAATGACCACCCAAATCATGTCGTGACCATTCTTTGTTCTGGGCAGTTTAGTGACAAAGTCCATAGCAATGTCTCCCCACTTTCCCATAGGCATAGGATATGGTTCTAAACTCCCGTAAGGTTTCTGATGTTGTGTCTTGACTCTCGCACAAGTCACACACTCATCCACATACTTTGCAACATCAAGCTTCATCGTCGGCCACCAGTAGTAAGGTTTCAGGTCCCTATACATTTTAGTGCTACCAAGATGAATTAAGTACATGGTTTTGTGAGCTTGTTCCATCAGAAGATCCCTAATTCCTCCTGACTTAGGTACCCAAATACGATCTTGGAATACCTTCAGTCCATGACCGTTAGTACCAAACACCAACGTTTTACCCAAACGTTCCTCCTTTCGGTCATTTTTCTCAGAAGCTTCCTCTTGAGCTTTCTTCATCCTCTCCACAATTGTCGAGACAACTTCAATTGTCAACGCTCTTGGCCTTTTCCTTTCAAGATTGACCTTCCGACTGAGAGCATCAGCAACAACATTAGCTTTACCGGGGTGGTAAAGTATCTCACAATCGTAGTCTTTAAGTAATTCTAGCCAGCGTCGTTGCCTCATATTCAATTCTTTTTGATTAAAGAGATATTGGAGACTCTTATGATCAATAAAAAGTTTTCACTTCGTGCCATAGAGGTAATGCCTCAATATTTTCAGAGCGAAAACTACCACTGCCAACTCCAAATCATGAGTCGGGTAGTTCTTTTCATGCTCTTTCAGCTGTCGAGACGCATATGCTATCACCTTTTCTCTTTGGGTCAAAACACAACCCAATCCAACCCTAGACGCATCGCTATAAACAGCGAATTCTTCAATTCCATCGGGTAGAGAAAGTATCGGTGCCTCGCATAGCTTCTTCTTTAACTTCTCGAATGCTTCTTTATGCTTATCACTCCAAGCATAAGTAGCTCCTTTGTGGGTCAAAGCTGTCAATGGAGTAGCAATCAAAGAAAAGCCTTGGATAAACCTGCGGTAATATCCGGCTAATCCTAAAATGCTTCGAATCTCCGTGGGACTTTTCGGTTGTTCCCACTTCATTACAACTTCGATCTTCGCTAGATCAACCATTATCCCTTCTTGGTTAACCACGTGACCCAAGAATTGGATTTCACGAATCCAAAAATCACATTTGGAGAACTTCGCATACAGCTTCTCCTGCTTCAAAACTTCTAACACTTCTCGCAAGTGTCTGCCATGCTCCTCCTGGCTTTTCAAGTAAATCAGAATGTCGTCTATGAACACTATCACAGATTTATCAAGGAAAGGATTACAAACCCTATTCATCAAATCCATGAACGCTGCCGGAGCATTGGTTAGTCCAAACGACATAACCAAGAACTCGTAGTGTCCATATCTAGTTCTGAGTGTAGTCTTCTCGATATCTTGCTCTCTTACTTTCAGCTGATGATATCCTGACCTTAGATCGATCTTCGAGAAATAGCTCGAACCTTGCAATTGATCAAATAGGTCATCAATACTCGGCAATGGATATCTATTCGTTATTGTTGCCTTGTTCAGCTCTCTGTAACCGATGCACGTTCTCATACTTCCATCTTTCTTATTCACAAATAACACCGGAGCTCCCCAGGGCGATGAACTAGGTCTAATGAAACCTTTGTCCAACAACTCCTGAAGTTGCATCATTAGCTCCTTCATCTCCGTCGGTGCTAATCGATAAGGTGCTTTTGCTATTGACGTGGTCCCTGGTAACAAGTCCATTCTGAACTCTACTTGTCTATCAGGTGGTAATCCAGGAAGATCTTCGGGAAATACTTCCGGATATTCACTCACCACTGGAATGCTCTACATCACCTTCTTTTCTTTCTTAGCATCAATCACGAATGCTAAATATGATGTACATCCCTTGGTCAAACACTTTCTGGCTTTCATTAGAGAAATGATTCCAGAATTCACTCGCCGTTTGTCCCCATACACCATAAATGAATCCTTCCCAAGCGGGTTTACTTTAACTATCTTCTTCTTGCATAAAATTTCAGCATCATTGGCGCTAAGCCAATCCATTCCCAAAACGATGTCGAAACCATTAAGCTCGATAGGCAATAATTCCTCGTGAAACTTATTCCCATTAAGATCAATTAAGATGTCTTTCATACGATGGCTAACAGGTACAAACTTGCCACTAGCTACTTAGACTAATAAAGCATCATCTAGTCTATCAATAGGCAAAGCTAGCTTTCTACCAAACTCATGCGAAATAAAGGAGTAGTTGGCTCCAGAATCAAACAAAATTTGAGCAGGTAATTCATTTACGAGAAAGGTACCTGAAGCGACATCAGCTTCATCTTTAGCAGCCTCAAATGTCATCTGGAAGGCTCTCGCCTTCGGCTTTGGTGGAATGTTGGGCCTAGCTGCCTCCTTTTTCTTTGGGCAGTCTTTCAAAATATGCCCCTCTTCATTACAACCAAAACACATCCTTTTGTTGTTCGGACATTCATTGGCAAAATGTCCAACCTTTCCACACTGGTAGCAGGTCACGTCCTCGCTACATTTCCCAAAGTGCTTTTTCTTACACTTATCACAGCACTTCGCTTCGCCTCCTTTACCTCCAAACTTTTTCGAATCAGATTTCGAAAATTTGCCCTTCTTACCGGAACCAGATGTTCCCTCAAACTTTCTTTTCTCACCAACCTCAACCTTGACGGTGGTTCTTCCCTTAATCATGTTCTCAACAAACTTAGCAGCCCAGATAGCTGCCTCTAGAGTAAGTGCCTAACGTACTAGCACCTCGTACTCCCATGAGAGTCCCTTCGCACACCGGTCCACCTTTGTCAGCTCATCTGGAACGATACGCAAGGCAAACTCCATCTTATCGGTGAAGTTATTGGTGTATTCATCAACTGTGCCTTTCGTCAATGTCAGGAACTTGTTCTCCAACTCCAACAAATTTTGAGCCAAGCAGAACTTGCGCTTGAACTGCACCAAGAACTCTGCCCATGACAATTGCAGTGGCTCATTAGGGCTCAACGTCTTCCCTAGAGTGTTCCACCAATGAACGGCTCCACTTCGGAACTGTCGCACTGCATAGATAGTCTGCAACTTACCCCTACAGCCACAAGTCATAAAGGCTAACTCCATTTCGGAGATCCAATCGATAACCCCAATCGGATCCTCCTTTCCATTGAAGGTCGATGGTTTGCAAGTTAGAAAGTTCTTGTACTTGCATCCCATTCCATCATTCCTTCCATCGCGGTTATCTTGCCTAACTATCGGTGGGTTGGCTTGACTAATAGACCCACTGAAGTTTCCCCCTTCCGAGTGCCCTTCATTTAATTCAGGCTCCTCCACACGAATTGACAGTTCTTCACGATTCTGTTGAAGCAACCGTCTAGTTTCATCCATCTGACGATGTCTGAATCATCATTTGCACACCAGCCATGGTTATTGGCTCAGGTGCTGCTGCTACGACAGGTACTTGTTCAATCACTGGTGGTTGATTCCTGTTTTCGTCAGCATTTCCAACTTCACTTCTTGTTCTCACCATTTTGATCTACACACCGAATAAGGTGAAATTAGATCCTCAATCATGATAGGTATTCAAATCTTCCTTATCACTCCGAAACGTTTACATGCTAGTTCTAGTATCATAGACACACGCTTAGAATCCTACACACATAAGGTTTCTAGATCCGGTCGGCAATAAACCATAGATCCGAACAAATAATATCATATATGGCAACATGTAACATTTAGCACATAAAAACATTTTAGGCAACTTTCCTAAAATAAGCAGTGCTCGTGTCTAAAACACAACAGACACACATCTCAAAACTTCACTTAGCATTCTAAGTTTAAGTCTAGAAATCCTACAAATTCCTAGTTCGCTTAAACTAATGCTCTGATACCAACTGGGACATCCCCAAAATCTCGGCCAGAAAAGACCGTTTTTTCATTTATGCTTTTAAAATATTTTCAGAGTAAATCCTTTTGATTTGAAAGAGTTGCGGAATTTGTTCCCAAAAACAAAACATGATAAAACAATGTTTACCAAAGCATTTCATAAAAGAAATGTATTTTTCATTATATAATCAAAACTCGGGGTGTCATGTTCCGATATAGACCAATAAGCATAAACGATAACATTACAAGTCATTAAACAAATATATACATATACAGACTTGTAAACAAAACAACTGATGGTTCATCCATCTCATGCCCTCGCGCCACTTACTGTAATACAAATAAAACTGAGTGGGTCAGGCTTGGGAGCCTGGTGAGCATATAGGGTTTTCAACCCACAATAAATAATCATATTTAATTGTCACCAACCAACAATAACCCAATTACCCATTCCTGTTATTCTCACTTTATGTCCCTAAAACAACTAACACAAGGGACCTAGTCTAAGAATATTTCATTGGGGCGACAACACATGCTTCGGGGGTACCTCAGCAATATAAGTCAAATAAGGCAACCATGAGGGGGATGGAGTACAACAAATGAACACCCAAGTTCATTAACACCTATAGGTGGCGAACCTGCTAATGTTTCCACAAGACTGTCTAGAATAGCCAGTGGTCGTCATCTAAACTCCGCTAGATGATTAAATCAAACAACAACGAGGCCTCTCATCTGTTTATTACACACCAACTATCTACCCATGTTCTACCCAACATATTAGTAGATAAAAATATACATTTTTATACATAGATAAAAACTTGTATAGCATGCTTTAATCAACACATATATTACATAACAGATGAGGCACACACACATAACACATATCTCATAGAGAATAAATCATATCTATGAGTTCGAAGAAAGTGAATACACACACACACATAACCACAAAATTATACACATAATACGTATTCCGTATAAAATACATCATAATTATGCGTTAGAAGAAAATAACCACACACTCACACCTATAAACGACAATATATTTAATACACTCGAACCAAACTTGTATTATTATCGTGTTTATGAAAGGTAGTATACACTCACTTGATCAGAAGATGATCGGACAGCACTACAACTTGCAGAATTAGTAATCCACAGCAGATCTGAAAGATCTCTTCAAAAATCGAACTTCTCGCGGGCAGAGCTTCGGCTTGGGAACCGCACTTCTCGGGATCTTCAGGATCTCGGGACTTGCCTCGGGGCTTGAGTATGATACCGGGGCTTCGGGATATTTCTGGCACGCAAAACGATGCAAAACGGGAGAGAGAAGAGAAGAAATTGGCAAAAGACTCGGCTGCCTTCGGTTCCTATTTATAGGAGGCTGGAGCCTTGGAGTACGCGGGGCGTACTGCAGTACGCAGCGCGTACTGCTTCCGAAATCGTCACTGCATGCGTCATCCGAAATGTCGACACTCTTCGGAGTACGCGGGGCGTACGTCGGATCGGACCGGTGACTCGTTTTCGGGTAATGCCTCCGAATTTCCATTTAAATTTAATTACCAAATATTTAATAAACTTCGGAAATTCATAACTTTCGCATACGAACTCCGTTTTCGACGTTCTTTATATCCACGTGAAGGTGAGACCATGCTCTACAACTTTCGTTTAGACTTCATTGGCTAATTTTGACTTTATTTTTAATAGGCCGCGAAAGAAAAACTTCGTTATAAATTCATAACTTCTTCGTTTGACGTCCGTTCTCGCCTAACTTTTTATCGCTTCGATACCAACAATGAGATCTTCGATTCTCATTTAGATTGCTTCGGCTAAAAACCGCTCGATCTCAAATCGAGTATTTCGGGCTGCACACCGCTAAGCCGAAACTTCAATAATTCATAACTTTCTGATACGAAGTCAGATTTGGGCGTTCTAAATATATTCGGAAACCTCGTTTCAACTACTACAACATTATTCAAAGATATCAAGTTTATTTTACACTTAAATTTTGACGCTTATTTTTATTCTTAATTAATCAAACTACATAATTAGGCAATTAAGCACAAAACATACAATACTTAAATAATACAATCTTTATTATTTCAAAACGGGTTACAGAGGTTAACCTAGACTATTACATTGCTAAAAAATGGCAAGGCCGGAAACACAGGCGTTACAGCTATGATCCTATCTAGCATACATGGGGAACAATATTAACTTGAATAATAGATAGAACTACATACCTTGTTGTTGTAAGTGTTCCTTGAAACCTTGTAAGCCTAGGACCTCAAGTGTGATGCCTCAAATGCTTCACACAACACCAAATGCAAAGAATAAACTTGAGATAATACTCTAGCACATGTAAAATCGGCCAAGCCCTCTTGTTTTCTTAGTGTCACCGATTTTGGGGGGAGTTACATTGCTTATATAGTATGTGACATTAGGTAAACCCTAATGTTCCATTACTCTTCATTTCTTGATCCATAGGTTAACTCCATGGAGCATCCTATGGGTGAAACCCAACTTGACAATCCATGGAGCCTTTTAGCCCACTATATAAGATATGGAAGATTTACATAATCTACCCATATATCTAATTAGTTATCTTTTGATCACTTAATTAATTCTAAATTAATTCTTGTTCAAAACTAATTAAATAATATTATTAATATATTAGAACTTATAATATATTAATAAACCATATGCGTTATTTCTCAAATTTAGTTTATTCAATTGCATGGTGCCATGCAACCCAAATGGACCATGCCGGGTCGGGTCAAGTATTTACCAGCAATAGTTATGGACTTAGACACCTTATCCAATAATCTCCCACTTGGATAAGTCTAATAAGTATAACTGCAATACTTCAGGAACCGATCGGCAATCGTAGCTGTTTCAAGGTCTCTCGGAACTGAGAAGATGTTGATACGCCATTTAAGATAAGTTATCATATAATCCTCTGTTCTAGATATCAGCCAGACAATTACATGGAACAATGTCTTACTTATTGTGCAGCAGTTTGTTTCCCGATTTCCGATTTGTTTGACAAAGAACTTAATTGAACACATCAACTTAGTTCTGACCAGGCCCGGTACATAGGTCAAAACAAAATCATCGAGGGGCCCAGATATCAGCTTCTAATCCAAGAAGGAACAAATAAACTTCGACTCATATGTTTGTTCTACTACTAGTTGAATTATACACAAAAGCACGTTTTATAACATCGAGTTACCAATGCGTTTTCGTACAATCAATGCATAATCAATTCATAGGCAACAAATCATATCTTTAGGTTTGAAGACTTATATGATATTACCGTCTCACGATCATTCGAGATAAAATTCCATGAAGTGATTTCAGTGAGCGTGGGTTGATTCCAATACTCAGAAGTTATGAGCACTCATGAAGTGTTGTCTTATATCGTGACACCTACAACCAACTTCATGAAAGTCTTACTTCATATCTACTTCCAACATATGACTGACTGTGGAGAGTTTGAATAATATGTGAAACCACAACATACTATTCTGGAAGTCAAAACATGCAAAAGAAATTATAGTAAATGATTGACAAAAGATAGTAACACTTTACTCATAAATAAACACAACTTTTATTCATCATCAAATGTCAATTACACTTTACAAATTTCATAATTTATCTAACTACTAAAACTTATATCATCCTTCAGCCCTATGCTCCGAGCATGCTGGAGATGCTTAACCCTACTCAGTCCCTTCGTGAGGGGATCTGTTGAGTTCTCATCCGATGATACCCTCTTTGCCACGAGGATTCCTTCTTCTATGCGATGTCTGATAAAATGATATTTTCTGTCGATGTGTCTGGATCTTCCATGATCCCTTGGTTCCTTAGCTAAGGCAACAACACTTTCACTATCACATAAAATTTCCATGGGCTCCTTTATAGCTGGTAGAACTCCAAGGTCTCCAATTAAGTTCTTTAGCCATATTTCCTCCTTTGCTACCTCGCTCGCTGCTATATACTCTGATTCACAAGTGGAATCAACCACTGTCTCCTACTTGGAACTCTTCCAAGTGATTGCTCCTCCGTTTATGGTAAAGACCCAGCCCGACTGAGAGCGGAAATTATCCCTATCAGTCTGGAAGCTAGCATCACTATACCATACAACTCTCAAGTCTTCACTCCCGCCGAGGGTAAGGACCCAGTCCTTAGTCCTCCGTAGGTACTTGAGGATATTCTTTACCGCAGTCCAGTGTGCCTTGCCAGGATTCCCCTGATACCTGCTAACCATGCTCAAGGCAAAGGCTACATCAGGTCGAGTACACGTCATAACATACATCATCGAGCCTACTGCTGAAGCATAAGGTACTTGACTTATTTATGCTATATCAGCCTCGGTACTTGGGCTTTGTGTCTTACTCAATCTGGCGTTACTCTGGATGGGTAACTCTCCTTTCTTGGAGTTCTGCATGCTGAATCTCTTCAACACCTTGTCCAAGTAGGTACTTTGACTAAGTCCAATTAGTCTTTTACTCTGGTTTCTCAAAATCCTTATGCCTAGAATATAGGCATCTTTTCCTTGGTCCTTCATAGATAAACACTTCCCAAGCCAGGACTTAACTTCCTGCAGAGTTGGGATGTCATTTCCTATGAGTAGTATGTCATCCACATACAATACCAAAAAGCTAACAATACTCCCACTAGCCTTGACATACACACAAGGTTCATCTTCACTCCTAAAAAAGCCAAATTCCTTGACTTTCTCATCAAAGCAAAGATTCCATCTGCGAGGTGCTTGCTTTAATCCATAAATGGATTTCTCAAGCTTACACACTCTATTAGGGTACTTGTTACTAACAAAACCTTCTGGCTGACTCATGTAAACATCTTCAGTCAACTTTCCATTAAGGAAAGCGGTTTTGACATCCATTTGCCAAATTTCATAGTCATGAAACGCAACTATGGCTAACATAACCCTAATAGACTTAGTCTTGGCTATTGGAGAAAAGGTCTCATCATAATCCACTCCAGCAATTTTAGAGAAGCCCTTTGCAACCAGTCGAGCCTTATAAGTGTGTACATTACCATCCATTTCGGTCTTCTTCTTGAAGATCCATTTGCACCCTACAGTCTTACGACCTGGTACAATCTCAACCAAGTTTAAAACTTAATTGTCATACATGGACTGTGTCTCACTATCCATAGCCTCTTTCCATTTAGCAGACTTAGGGCCTGCCATGGCTTCCGTGTAGCTGTTAGGTTCATCCAGACGTACTAGTGTCTCATCACTAATAAGTGTCTCACCTTCCGCAGTAATATGGAAACCATAGTAATGCTCAGGTGCATTCCTAACTCTCGTGGAACGCCTCAGAGGTACAGACTCGTCAATTGGCTCAACAGGAGTTTCCTCCTCAAGTTGAGGGCTAGGGTTTGAAGTTCCTTCACCACTTGACTCTTGAAGTTCTTCAAGGTCAATTTGCCTCCCACTGTCTCCTTGGCTTATAAATTCTCTCTCTCGAAAGACTCCTCTTCTTGCTACAAAGACCACATTATCACTACGTCTGTAGAAGAGGTAACCAAAGGATCTTTGTGGGTAGCCGATGAAAATACACCTCTCGGTTCGGGGTTCTAGCTTATCATGAAACTCGCGTCTCACAAAAGCCTCGCAACCCCAAATCTTGATGTGGTCTAGTTTAGGTACTTTACCAGTCCACATCTCCTGAGGAGTTTTGGCAACTTTCTTTGTAGGGACTAGATTAAGAATATGGGTGGCAGTCTCTAAGGCATACCCCCAGAATGAGATTGGTAGCGAAGCTCGACTCATCATGGAATGAACCATATCCAACAAGGTTCGATTACGCCTCTCAGCGACACCATTCAACTGCGGTGTCCTGGGAGGTGTCAATTGTGAGACAATCCCAGATTCCCTAAGATAGTCGAGGAACTCTGAACTAAGATACTCACCACCTCGATCGGATTGAAGCATATTAATGTTCCTGCCCAATTGATTCTCGACTTCCTGTTTAAATTCCTTAAACCTTTCGAAAGTCTATGACTTATGCTTGATTAAGTAGACATATCCATATCTACTATAATCATCAGTAAAAGTCAAATAATAACGATTAGCATCCCTTGTGGCATGTTTGAATGGTCCACACACATCCGTGTGCACAAGATCCAACAAACCTTCACCCCTCTCACAAGAACCTGTGAAGGGGACTTTATCATTTTTCCAAGTAAGCATGATTCGCAACTATCATCAGATTTTAGGTCGAATGACTCCAAGACTCCATCCTTTTGGAGTTGGTCTATGTGTTTGTTGCTTATATGTCCAAGACGACAATGCCATAGTGATGCTTTATCCAAGTTATTATTATTAACAGAATCAACACACAATACATTATTTCCTAAGTTATCAACCACAGATACAGTTTCATACACGCCATCGCAAGGTATTGCTTTAAAATAAAGAACATTATTAAAGAAAGCATTAATCGAACCAAATTCATTATCAAATGAAAAGGTGAAACCTTGTTTATACAATGCATGAAAGGAAATAATATTTCTTGCGATTTCTGGCGAATAACAACATTTATTCAAATCTAAACTAAACCCACTACTTAGCGATAAAGTATAAACTCCAATCTTGGTGACAGGTGAAGCTTTCCTGTTTCCCATGATCAAGTTTATTCTTCCTTGCTCCACATTCTCACTTCTTCTTAGTCCCTGCAAATCAGAATAGATATGAATACCACAACCGGTATCAAGGACCCATGAGTTAGAATGGGGTGAGGTATTAGATAAGATAGTGTAAATACCTACATGGTTGGGTTTAACTTTCCCATCCTTCACATCTTGCTGGTACTTTGGGCAGTTCCGCTTCCAATGTGCCTTTTCATGGCAATAGAAGCATTCAGCCTCTTTTGGGTCAGAAAAAGGAGTGATGAAACCTTTCTTGGTTCCACTTGAAGAAGAGCCATCAAGGGTCCTAACCTTGGTACCCTTCGAAGAACTCTTTCTCTTCTTCCCTCGTCCTTTCCCGATTGCCAAGACAGGGGCAGAGTTGGTAGGAGTAGGAGTAGTAACAACCGCCTTACCCTTAAGACCACTTTCCATGGTTTTTAAAAGTCCTTGAAGTTTGTTGAGAGTGACCTCTTCCTTGTTCATGTGGTGTGTCATGCAGAATTGATCATAACATGAAGGTAAGGAGTGCAAAATAATATCTATTGCTAGCTCCTCGGGGAAGTTCACATTAAGCTTCAGCAAGCGGTCCACAAATCCTTGCATTTTCTGCATGTGGCCCGTGATGGGTTCTCCATCCTTCATTCAGGTTGTTATCATGGAGGAGATGATTTCATACCTCTCTTGTCGTGCACTTTGATGGTATCTTTCCATCAAATCTTGGTGCATTTCAAAAGGGTAGTAGTCCTCCTAGGAATTTTGGAGGTCGGCTGTCATAGTGGCCATCATGATGCATGCCACCTTGGTGGCATCCCTTTCATGTGCCCTAAAGTCAGCGATCTCTTGAGGAGTAGCAACTTTCTCATCAATGTCCTTAAGCTCCTTATTGAGGACATGTTCTTTGTCCTCGTAGCGGGTAATCATTCGGATGTTTCTGATCCATTCATTAAAGTTGGATCCATCAAAAGTGACTTTCCCACACAAGTTCATTAGAGAAAAGAAGCCATTAGGATTAGAGCCAGAAGCAGCAGTGTTTACAGACATCTGAAAAGAAGAAAACTTTAGTTTAGAAATAGAGATAGTCTTTAATAAAACACCCAAATGTAGTATTAAGGCTAGGACCCAATCACAATATATTATACTTAGAAGAGGTATGTCGTAATCTAAGTAATAACATATTTGAAAGGTAGGTGAATGACGATTCACTAATTTCCACCAAAGTCGGAATACTAAAAATATTTAATTTGGTTCTTAGAAACTCCTAGATTCTTTTGAGATTCAATGAACTTTTCAAAGGCATGTTTCAATCTCGAGTGTGCCCTCCAAGTTTTGCAACTGGGATGCCAAGGATCACAAAACGAGGTGTGAAGTAACCATGCAAATTACTTGGTACCCTTAATGTATTACCCTTCAATCGATGTGCCGGTTAACTACACATGCTCCATCGATACTATGATAAATATTAAGTTACCCTTTACCTACCTTGTTAAGTCCAAGTTAGTGTGCCGGTTAACCACACACGCTCCACTAACGACTTAGACAAAGTGTAAAGTGTAATTTCATGGATTAGTACCTTATTCACATTTTTCCTCAAGTAACTAAGATTGGGAATTTAATAAAACATTTAGTTACTTTATAATATTCATCATACTTTTAATGAGAATTTCTAAGTCCTTGTCTTACCCGTTCGGCTAACAACCCTCCACCAGTCAAGCAAGCGGTGGGTGAGAGTGGACACCCATTAAGTTGCCATTTTATAGGCAACAACCTTATACCCACCTTATAGACCGGCTTCGTGAATGAGGCATACTAGCGGTAAGACGAATTTGATCTTATACATATATATATTATTATTAACTTATAATATTATAAGTATAAGGGTTGAATTTTAACTTTTAAAATTCTAAGGGTTGGAACTAAAGTTTTAATCAAGACTTTACTTGTTCCAAAACTTGAGGGCAAGTTTTGTAAACTTTCAAAACTTTTCATTTCTTGTAACTTATGAGTTTATTAGGGTATTAAAAATGAAGACTCTTCATTTTTATAACCCATGAGTTCTTTTAATGGTTTTAAAGCAAAGTGACTTTTGGTTTTCCATGACTTGAGGACATGTTATGGACTCCATTAAAACATATAATGATCAAAAATTAATCTACCACATAGGTTACAAACAATTCCTATGATCATCTAAACGTCATAAGATCAAGAACATGAACATGAACACTTTCATGAATCAAAACTTACACTTAAAACTTTGTAATTTTGATAACTTGTTGTTGTAAATGGATTAGCAAAGACATTACACCATCTAAAACAAGTTTTCAACTATTTAGCACAAATAACAAACAAACAAGCCTAGGCTCTGATACCACTGTTGGGTTTTGAGCATTCTAACACTTCCTAAGTGTACATGCAACCCTAAAAACCTTGGATCTATGTTTGTCTAATTATCATGCAAAGTTGAATTCCAAGGTTATATTCCTATCTAGCATACATGGGGAACAATTTTAACTTGAATCATAGATAGAATAACTTACCTTGTTGTTGCTTGTGTTCCTTGAAACCTTGTGAGCCTAGCACCCCAAGTGTGATGCCTCAAATGCTTCACACAACACCAAATGCTCTTGGAAAGACTCTTGAGATAACACACACTTCTCAAAATCGGCCAAGCCCTCTAGTTTCTTTTTCCTTAGCCTATTTTGGTGGAGAATGGGATCCTTATATAGTGTTGGCACATCTAGGGTTACACCATGTAAACCCTAATGTGTCATGACTCTTCATTTCCATGACCCATGGGTTTGTAACTCCCATGGAGCATCCATGGAGCATCCTATGGGTAGAACCCAACTTGATAATCCATGGAGCCTCTTAGCCCACTATACAAGATATGAACCCATATATTTAATTAGTTATCCTTTGATCACTTAATTAATTCTAAATTAATTCTTTGATCAACTAATCAAATAATATTATTAATATATTAGAACTTATAATATATTAATAATCTCCAAGTGTTATTTCTCTCATTTAGTCTATCCAATTGCATGGTGCCATGCAACCCAAATGGACCATGCCGGGTCGGGTCAAGTACAAGCCCGAAATAGTTATGGACTTAGACACCTTATCCAACAGTCTCCCACTTGGATAAGTCTAATAACTATATCTCTAGTACTTCAGGAACCGACCGGCAATCGTAGCTCTTTCAAGGTCTCTCGGAACTGAGAAGATGATGATACGCCATTTAAGATAAGTGATCATATAATCCTCTGTTCTAGATATCAGCCGGACAAATACATGGAACACGTCTTGCTTATTGTCCAGCATTTGTTTCCCGATTTCCGATTTGTTTGACATAGAACTTAATTGAACACATCAACTTAGTCCTGACCGGGCCCGGTACATGGGTCAAAACAAAATCATCGAGGGGCCCAGATATCAGCTTCTAATCCAAGAAGGAACAGATAAACTTCGACTCATATGTTTGTTCTACCACTCATTGAATTACACACAAAAGTACGTTTTATAACATCGAGTTACCAATGCGGTTTCGTACAGTCAATGCATAACCAACTTGTAAGTAACAAATCATATCTCTAGGTTTGAAGACTTATATGATATTACCGTCTCACGATCACTCGAGATAAAATTCCATGAAGTGATTCCAGTGAGCGTGGGTTGAATCCAATGCTCAGAACTTATGAGCACTCATGATTGTTGTAGCCTTGTCCAAGACCTCTACAATCAAACATGACAGTCTTGATTCATATCTACTTCCAACATATGACCGACTGTGGAGGTTTGAATAATATGTTATACCGAACAAAATTATTCTGGAAGTCAAAACATGCAAAAAGAAATATAGTAAACGATTGACAAGAGATAGCAACACTTTACTCATAAATAAAACATGTTTTATTCATCATCTAATGTCAATTACACTTTACAAATTTCGAGATTATCTAACTACTAAATCTAATATCATCCTTCAGCCCTATGCTCCGAGCATGCTGAAGATGCTTAACCCGAGTCAATCCCTTTGTGAGGGGATCTGCCGGATTCTCATCTGATGATACCCTCTTTGCCACGAGGTGTCCTTCGATCCGATGTCTAATGAAATGGTATTTTCTGTCGATGTGTCTGGATCTCCCATGATCCCTTGGTTCCTTGGCTAAGGCAACAGCACTTTCACTATCACAGAAAATCTCCATTGGCTCTTTAATAGCTGGTACAACTCCAAGGTCTCCAATGAAGTTCTTCAGCCATATCGCCTCCTTTGCTGCTTCACTAGCTGCAATATACTCTGATTCACAAGTAGAATCTGCCAATGTCTCTTGCTTGGAACTCTTCCAAGAAATTGCTCCTCCGTTTAAGGTAAAGACCCAGCCCGACTGAGAGCGGAAATTATCCCTATCAGTCTGGAAGCTAGCATCACTATACCCTACAACTCTCAAGTCACCACTCCCACCGAGGGTAAGAACCCAGTCCTTAGTCCTCCGCAGGTACTTGAGGATATTCTTTACCGCAATCCAGTGTGCCTTACCAGGGTTCGCCTGATATCTGCTAACCATGCTCAAGGCAAAAGCTACATCGGGTCGAGTACACGTCATAGCATACATGATCGATCCTACAGCCGAAGCATAAGGTGTTCGACTCATTTCTGCTATCTCAGCCTCAGTGTTAGGGCTTTGTGTCTTACTCAACCTGGTGTTACTCTGGATGGGTAACTCTCCTTTCTTGGAGTCCTGCATGCTGAATCTCTTCAGCACCTTATCCAAGTAGGTACTCTGACTAAGTCCAATTAGTCTTTTACTCCGATCTCTCAAGATTCTTATCCCTAGAATATAGGCAGCTTCACCAAGGTCCTTCATAGCGAAACACTTCCCAAGCCAGGACTTTACTTCCTGCAGGGTTGGAATGTCGTTTCCTATGAGTAGTATGTCATCCACATACAATACCAAAAAGCTAACTATACTCCCACTAGCCTTGACATACACACAAGATTCATCTTCACTCCTAGAAAAGCCAAATTCCTTGACCTTTTCATCAAAGCAAAGATTCCATCTGCGAGGTGCTTTCTTCAATCCATAAATGGATTTCTCAAGCTTACACACTCTGTTAGGGTACTCGTTGCTGACAAAACCCTCTGGCTGACTCATGTAAACATTTTCAGCCAACTTTCCATTAAGGAAAGCGGTTTTGACATCCATCTGCCATATTTCATAGTCATGAAATGCAGCTATGGCTAACAGAACCCGAATAGACTTAATCTTGGCTACCGGAGAAAAGGTCTCATCATAATCCACTCCAGGAATTTGAGAGAAGCCCTTTGCAACCAGTCTAGCCTTATAAGTGTGTACTTTACCATCCATGTCGGTCTTCTTCTTGAAGACCCATTTGCACCCTACTGTCTTACGACCTGGTACATTTTCAACCAAGTTCCAAACTTGATTGTCATACATGGATTGTATCTCGCTATCCATAGCCTCTTTCCATTTAGCAGACTCGGGGCCTGCCATGGCTTCCTCGTAGCTGTTAGGGTCATCTTGACTTACTAGTGTCTCATCACTAATAAGTGTCTCACCTTCTGCAGTAATATGGAATCCATAGTAATGCTCAGGTGCACTCCTAACTCTCGTGGAACGTCTCAGAGGTACAGATTTGTCAATTGGCTCAACAGGAGTTTCCTCCTCAGGTTGAGGGCTAGAGTTTGAAGTTCCTTCACCGCTTGATTCTTGAATTTCTTCAAGATCAATTTGTCTCCCACTGTCTCCTTGGCTTATAAATTCTCTCTCTCGAAAGACTCCTCTTCTTGCTACAAAGACCACATTGTCACTAGGTCTGTAGAAGAGGTAACCAAAGGATCGCTGTGGGTAACCGATGAAAATACACCTCTCGCTTCGAGGTTCGAGCTTATCATGAGTCTCGCGTCTCACGAAAGCCTCGCAACCCCAAATCTTGATGTGGTCTAGTTTAGGTACTTTACCAGTCCACATCTCGTGAGGAGTTTTGGCAACTTTCTTAGTAGGGACTAGATTAAGAATATGGGCGGCAGTCTCTAAGGCATACCCCCAGAACGAGATTGGTAGCGTAGCTCGACTCATCATGGAACGAACCATATCTAACAAGGTTCGATTACGCCTCTCAGCCACACCATTCAACTGTGGTGTCCTGGGAGGTGTCAATTGTGAGACTATCCCACATTCCCTTAGATAGTCGAGGAACTCTGAACTAAGATACTCACCGCCACGATCGGATCGAAGCATCTTAATGTTCCTGCCCAATTGATTCTCGACTTCCTGTTTAAATTCCTTAAACCTCTCGAAAGTCTCTGACTTATGCTTGATCAAGTAGACATATCCATATCTACTATAATCATCAGTAAAAGTCAAATAATAACGATTAGCATCCCTTGTGGCATGTTTGAATGGTCCACACACATCCGTGTGTATAAGGTCCAACAAACCTTCACCCCTCTCACACGAACCTGTGAAGGGTGACTTTGTCATTTTTCCAAGTAAGCATGATTCGCAACTATCATCTGACTTTAGGTCAAACGACTCCAAGACTCCATCCTTTTGGAGTTGGCCTATGCGTTTCTTGCTTATATGTCCAAGACGACAATGCCATAAGGATGCTTTATCCAAGTTATTATTAGTAGAATCAATACACAAAACATTATTTCCTAAGTTATCAACAACAGATACAGCTTCATACACACCATCACAAGGTAATGCTTTAAAATAAAGAATATTATTAAAGAAAGCATCAATAGAACCAACTTCATTATTAAATGAAAAGGTAAACCCTTGTTTGTACAAAGCATGAAAGGAAATAATATTTCTTGCCATTCCTGGCGAATAACAACACTTATTCAAATCTAAACTAAACCCACTACTTAGCGATAAAGTATAAACTCCAATCTTGGTAACAGGTATAGCTTTCCTATTCCCCATGATCAAGTTTATCCTTCCTTGCTCCACATTCTCACTTCTTCTTAGTCCCTGCAAGTCACAACAAATATGAATACCACACCCGGTATCAAGGACCCAAGAATTAGAATGGGGTGAGTTATTAGAAATGATAGTGTAAATACCTGCATGGTTGGGTTTAACTTTCCCATCCTTCACATCTTGCTGGTATTTTGGGCAGTTCCGCTTCCAATGAGCTTTTTCATGGCAATAGAAGCATTCAGCCTCTTTTGGGTCAGAAGAAGGAGTAATGAAACCTTTCTTGGTTCCACTTGAAGAAGTGCCATCAAGGGTCCGAGCCTTGGTACCCTTAGAAGAGCTCTTTCTCTTCCTCCCTCGACTTTTCCCGATTGCCAAAGCCGGAGTAGAGTTTTGAGTAGGAGTGATAGCAACCGACTTCCCCTTAAGACCTGATTCTGCGGTCTTGAGAAGTCCCTGAAGTTTGCTGAGGGTGACTTCTTCCTTGTTCATGTGATATGTCATGCGGAATTGATCATAGCACGATGGTAAGGAATGCAAAATAATATCTATTGCAAGATCCTCCGGGAAGTTCACATTAAGCTTCAGCAAACGATCCACATACCTTTGCATTTTCTACATGTGGCTCGTGACGGATTCCCCGTCCTTCATCATGGTTGTTATCATGGAGCAGATGATTTCATACCTCTCTTGTCTTGCACTTTGATGGTATCTTTCCATCAAATCTTGGTGCATGTCATAAGGGTAGAAATCCTCATAAGACTTTTGGAGTTCTGCTGTCATCGTGGCCATCATGATGCAAGCTACTTTTGTAGCATCCCTTTCATGTGCCCGAAATTCAGCTATCTCCTGAGGAGTTGCAGTGGACTCATCAATCTCCTTAAGCTCCTTGTCAAGGACATATTCTTTGTCCTTGTAGCGGGTAATCATCCTGATGTTTCTGATCCACTCATTGAAGTTGGATCCATCAAAGGTGACTTTCCCACACAAGTTCATAAGGGTAAAGGAGCCATTAGGATTAGAGCCAGAAGCATTGTTGAAAGACATCTGAAGGAAGGAGGACAAGATTAGTTTAGATATATATAAGAGAGTCCTTAATAAAACACCCAAATGTAATATTAAGGCTAGGATCCAATCACAATATAATATAACTTAGAAGAGGTATGCCGTAATCTAAGCTATATCATATTTGAAAGGTAGGTGAATGACGATTCACCAATTTCCACCACGAAAACCGCAATATTTTAGTATTAGGTTTTGAATGGTTCTTAGAAATTCCTAGATTCTGTGAGATTCAATGAACTTTTCAAAGGCATGTTTCAATCTCGAGTGTGCCCTCCATGTTTTGTGACTGGGATACCGAGGATCACAAAACGAGGTGTGAAGTAACCATGCAAATCACTTGGTACCCTTAAAGTTTATCACTCAATCGATGTGCCGGTTAACCACACACGCTCCATCGATACTATAATAAACCCTAACTCACCCTTTACCTACCTTGTTAAGTCCAAGTTAGTGTGCCGGTTAACCACACACGCTCCACCAACGACTTAATCAAAGTGTAAAGTGTAATTTCATGGAATAGGACCTTATTCACATTTTTCCTAAAGTAACTAAGATTGGGAATTTAATAAAACATTTAGTTACTTTATAATATTCATCATACTTTGAATGAGAATTAATAAGTCCTTGTCTTACCCGTTCGGCTAACGACCCTCCACCGATCAAGCAAGCGGTGGGTGAGAGTGGACACCCATTAAGTCACCATTTTATAGGCAACAACCTTATACCCACCTTATAGACCGGCTTCGTGAATGAGGCGTACTAGCGGTAAGACGACTTTGTTCTTATACATATATATATAATTATTAAATCATAATAATATAAGTATAAGGGTTGAATTTTAACTTTTAAAATTCTAGGGGTTGGAACTAAAGTTTTAACTTAACTTTACTTGTTCCAAAACTTGAGGGCAAGTTTTGTAAACTTTCAAAACTTTTCATTTCTTGTAACTTATGAGTTTATTAGAGTAATAAAATGAGGACTTTTCATTTTTCCTAACTCTTGTGTTCTTTTAATGGTTTTTAATCCAAGAGACTTTTGGTTTTCCATAACTTGAGGACAAGTTATGGACTCCATTAAAACACATCATGATCATGAATTAATCTACCACATAGGTTACAAATAATTCCTATGATCATCTAAACATCATAAGAACAAGAATATGAATATGAACACTTTCAAGAATCAAAATCACATTTAATCTTTGTAATTTTGATAACTTGTTGTTGTAAATGAGTTAGAAAAGACATTACACCTTCTAAAATAAGTTTTCAAGTACCAAAACATTTTAGGGTAATGATTCTAATCCATTTCCAGCAACTCAAGTCGAAATTCTGCACTCTGTCGACCCTACTCGTCGAGTGCATAAACCTACTCGCCGAGTAGGTTGAAGATACACATGAACTCGACGAGTCCTCCCCATGGACTCGCCGAGTCCATCAGTCAGACAGCAGAATTTTCGACTTTCTTCAACTTTTAAGCACAAATAACAAACAAACAAGCCTAGGCTATGATACCACTGATGGGTTTTGAGCATTCTAACACTTCCTAAGTGTACATGCAACCCTAATAACCTTGGATCTATGTTTGTCTAATTATCATGCAAAGTTGAATTCCAAGGTTATATTCCTATCTAGCATACATGGGGAACAATTTTAACTTGAATCATAGATAGAATAACTTACCTTGTTGTTGCTTGTGTTCCTTGAAACCTTGTGAGCCTAGCACCCCAAGTGTGATGCCTCAAATGCTTCACACAACACCAAATGCTCTTGGAAAGACTCTTGAGATAACACACACTTCTCAAAATCGGCCAAGCCCTCTAGTTTCTTTTTCCTTAGCCTATTTTGGTGGAGAATGGGATCCTTATATAGTGTTGGCACATCTAGGGTTACACCATGTAAACCCTAATGTGTCATGACTCTTCATTTCCATGACCCATGGGTTTGTAACTCCCATGGAGCATCCATGGAGCATCCTATGGGTAGAACCCAACTTGATAATCCATGGAGCCTCTTAGCCCACTATACAAGATATGAACCCATATATTTAATTAGTTATCCTTTGATCACTTAATTAATTCTAAATTAATTCTTTGATCAACTAATCAAATAATATTATTAATATATTAGAACTTATAATATATTAATAATCTCCAAGTGTTATTTCTCTCATTTAGTCTATCCAATTGCATGGTGCCATGCAACCCAAATGGACCATGCCGGGTCGGGTCAAGTACAAGCCCGAAATAGTTATGGACTTAGACACCTTATCCAACAGTCTCCCACTTGGATAAGTCTAATAACTATATCTCTAGTACTTCAGGAACCGACCGGCAATCGTAGCTCTTTCAAGGTCTCTCGGAACTGAGAAGATGATGATACGCCATTTAAGATAAGTGATCATATAATCCTCTGTTCTAGATATCAGCCGGACAAATACATGGAACACGTCTTGCTTATTGTCCAGCATTTGTTTCCCGATTTCCGATTTGTTTGACATAGAACTTAATTGAACACATCAACTTAGTCCTGACCGGGCCCGGTACATGGGTCAAAACAAAATCATCGAGGGGCCCAGATATCAGCTTCTAATCCAAGAAGGAACAGATAAACTTCGACTCATATGTTTGTTCTACCACTCATTGAATTACACACAAAAGTACGTTTTATAACATCGAGTTACCAATGCGGTTTCGTACAGTCAATGCATAACCAACTTGTAAGTAACAAATCATATCTCTAGGTTTGAAGACTTATATGATATTACCGTCTCACGATCACTCGAGATAAAATTCCATGAAGTGATTCCAGTGAGCGTGGGTTGAATCCAATGCTCAGAACTTATGAGCACTCATGATTGTTGTAGCCTTGTCCAAGACCTCTACAATCAAACATGACAGTCTTGATTCATATCTACTTCCAACATATGACCGACTGTGGAGGTTTGAATAATATGTTATACCGAACAAAATTATTCTGGAAGTCAAAACATGCAAAAAGAAATATAGTAAACGATTGACAAGAGATAGCAACACTTTACTCATAAATAAAACATGTTTTATTCATCATCTAATGTCAATTACACTTTACAAATTTCGAGATTATCTAACTACTAAATCTAATATCATCCTTCAGCCCTATGCTCCGAGCATGCTGAAGATGCTTAACCCGAGTCAATCCCTTTGTGAGGGGATCTGCCGGATTCTCATCTGATGATACCCTCTTTGCCACGAGGTGTCATTCGATCCGATGTCTAATGAAATGGTATTTTCTGTCGATGTGTCTGGATCTCCCATGATCCCTTGGTTCCTTGGCTAAGGCAACAGCACTTTCACTATCACAGAAAATCTCCATTGGCTCTTTAATAGCTGGTACAACTCCAAGGTCTCCAATGAAGTTCTTCAGCCATATCGCCTCCTTTGCTGCTTCACTAGCTGCAATATACTCTGATTCACAAGTAGAATCTGCCAATGTCTCTTGCTTGGAACTCTTCCAAGAAATTGCTCCTCCGTTTAAGGTAAAGACCCAGCCCGACTGAGAGCGGAAATTATCCCTATCAGTCTGGAAGCTAGCATCACTATACCCTACAACTCTCAAGTCACCACTCCCACCGAGGGTAAGAACCCAGTCCTTAGTCCTCCGCAGGTACTTGAGGATATTCTTTACCGCAGTCCAGTGTGCCTTACCAGGGTTCGCCTGATATCTGCTAACCATGCTCAAGGCAAAAGCTACATCGGGTCGAGTACACGTCATAGCATACATGATCGATCCTACAGCCGAAGCATAAGGTGTTCGACTCATTTCTGCTATCTCAGCCTCAGTGTTAGGGCTTTGTGTCTTACTCAACCTGGTGTTACTCTGGATGGGTAACTCTCCTTTCTTGGAGTCCTGCATGCTGAATCTCTTCAGCACCTTATCCAAGTAGGTACTCTGACTAAGTCCAATTAGTCTTTTACTCCGATCTCTCAAGATTCTTATCCCTAGAATATAGGCAGCTTCACCAAGGTCCTTCATAGCGAAACACTTCCCAAGCCAGGACTTTACTTCCTGCAGGGTTGGAATGTCGTTTCCTATGAGTAGTATGTCATCCACATACAATACCAAAAAGCTAACTATACTCCCACTAGCCTTGACATACACACAAGATTCATCTTCACTCCTAGAAAAGCCAAATTCCTTGACCTTTTCATCAAAGCAAAGATTCCATCTGCGAGGTGCTTGCTTCAATCCATAAATGGATTTCTCAAGCTTACACACTCTGTTAGGGTACTCGTTGCTGACAAAACCCTCTGGCTGACTCATGTAAACATTTTCAGCCAACTTTCCATTAAGGAAAGCGGTTTTGACATCCATCTGCCATATTTCATAGTCATGAAATGCAGCTATGGCTAACAGAACCCGAATAGACTTAATCTTGGCTACCGGAGAAAAGGTCTCATCATAATCCACTCCAGGAATTTAAGAGAAGCCCTTTGCAACCAGTCTAGCCTTATAAGTGTGTACTTTACCATCCATGTCGGTCTTCTTCTTGAAGACCCATTTGCACCCTACTGTCTTACGACCTGGTACATTTTCAACCAAGTTCCAAACTTGATTGTCATACATGGATTGTATCTCGCTATCCATAGCCTCTTTCCATTTAGCAGACTCGGGGCCTGCCATGGCTTCCTCGTAGCTGTTAGGGTCATCTTGACTTACTAGTGTCTCATCACTAATAAGTGTCTCACCTTCTGCAGTAATATGGAATCCATAGTAATGCTCAGGTGCACTCCTAACTCTCGTGGAACGTCTCAGAGGTACAGATTTGTCAATTGGCTCAACAGGAGTTTCCTCCTCAGGTTGAGGGCTAGAGTTTGAAGTTCCTTCACCGCTTGATTCTTGAATTTCTTCAAGATCAATTTGTCTCCCACTGTCTCCTTGGCTTATAAATTCTCTCTCTCGAAAGACTCCTCTTCTTGCTACAAAGACCACATTGTCACTAGGTCTGTAGAAGAGGTAACCAAAGGATCGCTGTGGGTAACCGATGAAAATACACCTCTCGCTTCGAGGTTCGAGCTTATCATGAGTCTCGCGTCTCACGAAAGCCTCGCAACCCCAAATCTTGATGTGGTCTAGTTTAGGTACTTTACCAGTCCACATCTCGTGAGGAGTTTTGGCAACTTTCTTAGTAGGGACTAGATTAAGAATATGGGCGGCAGTCTCTAAGGCATACCCCCAGAACGAGATTGGTAGCGTAGCTCGACTCATCATGGAACGAACCATATCTAACAAGGTTCGATTACGCCTCTCAGCCACACCATTCAACTGTGGTGTCCTGGGAGGTGTCAATTGTGAGACTATCCCACATTCCCTTAGATAGTCGAGGAACTCTGAACTAAGATACTCACCGCCACGATCGGATCGAAGCATCTTAATGTTCCTGCCCAATTGATTCTCGACTTCCTGTTTAAATTCCTTAAACCTCTCGAAAGTCTCTGACTTATGCTTGATCAAGTAGACATATCCATATCTACTATAATCATCAGTAAAAGTCAAATAATAACGATTAGCATCCCTTGTGGCATGTTTGAATGGTCCACACACATCCGTGTGTATAAGGTCCAACAAACCTTCACCCCTCTCACACGAACCTGTGAAGGGTGACTTTGTCATTTTTCCAAGTAAGCATGATTCGCAACTATCATATGACTTTAGGTCAAACGACTCCAAGACTCCATCCTTTTGGAGTTGGCCTATGCGTTTCTTGCTTATATGTCCAAGACGACAATGCCATAAGGATGCTTTATCCAAGTTATTATTAGTAGAATCAATACACAAAACATTATTTCCTAAGTTATCAACAACAGATACAGCTTCATACACACCATCACAAGGTAATGCTTTAAAATAAAGAATATTATTAAAGAAAGCATCAATAGAACCAACTTCATTATTAAATGAAAAGGTAAACCCTTGTTTGTACAAAGCATGAAAGGAAATAATATTTCTTGCCATTCCTGGCGAATAACAACACTTATTCAAATCTAAACTAAACCCACTACTTAGCGATAAAGTATAAACTCCAATCTTGGTAACAGGTATAGCTTTCCTATTCCCCATGATCAAGTTTATCCTTCCTTGCTCCACATTCTCACTTCTTCTTAGTCCCTGCAAGTCACAACAAATATGAATACCACACCCGGTATCAAGGACCCAGGAATTAGAATGGGGTGAGTTATTAGAAATGATAGTGTAAATACCTGCATGGTTGGGTTTAACTTTCCCATCCTTCACATCTTGCTGGTATTTTGGGCAGTTCCGCTTCCAATGAGCTTTTTCATGGCAATAGAAGCATTCAGCCTCTTTTGGGTCAGAAGAAGGAGTAATGAAACCTTTCTTGGTTCCACTTGAAGAAGTGCCATCAAGGGTCCGAGCCTTGGTACCCTTAGAAGAGCTCTTTCTCTTCCTCCCTCGACTTTTCCCGATTGCCAAAGCCGGAGTAGAGTTTTGAGTAGGAGTGATAGCAACCGACTTCCCCTTAAGACCTGATTCTGCGGTCTTGAGAAGTCCCTGAAGTTTGCTGAGGGTGACTTCTTCCTTGTTCATGTGATATGTCATGCGGAATTGATCATAGCACGATGGTAAGGAATGCAAAATAATATCTATTGCAAGATCCTCCGGGAAGTTCACATTAAGCTTCAGCAAACGATCCACATACCTTTGCATTTTCTACATGTGGCTCGTGACGGATTCCCCGTCCTTCATCATGGTTGTTATCATGGAGCAGATGATTTCATACCTCTCTTGTCTTGCACTTTGATGGTATCTTTCCATCAAATCTTGGTGCATGTCATAAGGGTAGAAATCCTCATAAGACTTTTGGAGTTCTGCTGTCATCGTGGCCATCATGATGCAAGCTACTTTTGTAGCATCCCTTTCATGTGCCCGAAATTCAGCTATCTCCTGAGGAGTTGCAGTGGACTCATCAATCTCCTTAAGCTCCTTGTCAAGGACATATTCTTTGTCCTCGTAGCGGGTAATCATCCTGATGTTTCTGATCCACTCATTGAAGTTGGATCCATCAAAGGTGACTTTCCCACACAAGTTCATAAGGGTAAAGGAGCCATTAGGATTAGAGCCAGAAGCATTGTTGAAAGACATCTGAAGGAAGGAGGACAAGATTAGTTTAGATATATATAAGAGAGTCCTTAATAAAACACCCAAATGTAATATTAAGGCTAGGATCCAATCACAATATAATATAACTTAGAAGAGGTATGCCGTAATCTAAGCTATATCATATTTGAAAGGTAGGTGAATGACGATTCACCAATTTCCACCACGAAAACCGCAATATTTTAGTATTAGGTTTTGAATGGTTCTTAGAAATTCCTAGATTCTGTGAGATTCAATGAACTTTTCAAAGGCATGTTTCAATCTCGAGTGTGCCCTCCATGTTTTGTGACTGGGATACCGAGGATCACAAAACGAGGTGTGAAGTAACCATGCAAATCACTTGGTACCCTTAAAGTTTATCACTCAATCGATGTGCCGGTTAACCACACACGCTCCATCGATACTATAATAAACCCTAACTCACCCTTTACCTACCTTGTTAAGTCCAAGTTAGTGTGCCGGTTAACCACACACGCTCCACCAACGACTTAATCAAAGTGTAAAGTGTAATTTCATGGAATAGGACCTTATTCACATTTTTCCTAAAGTAACTAAGATTGGGAATTTAATAAAACATTTAGTTACTTTATAATATTCATCATACTTTGAATGAGAATTAATAAGTCCTTGTCTTACCCGTTCGGCTAACGACCCTCCACCGATCAAGCAAGCGGTGGGTGAGAGTGGACACCCATTAAGTCACCATTTTATAGGCAACAACCTTATACCCACCTTATAGACCGGCTTCGTGAATGAGGCGTACTAGCGGTAAGACGACTTTGTTCTTATACATATATATATAATTATTAAATCATAATAATATAAGTATAAGGGTTGAATTTTAACTTTTAAAATTCTAGGGGTTGGAACTAAAGTTTTAACTTAACTTTACTTGTTCCAAAACTTGAGGGCAAGTTTTGTAAACTTTCAAAACTTTTCATTTCTTGTAACTTATGAGTTTATTAGAGTAATAAAATGAGGACTTTTCATTTTTCCTAACTCTTGTGTTCTTTTAATGGTTTTTAATCCAAAAGACTTTTGGTTTTCCATAACTTGAGGACAAGTTATGGACTCCATTAAAACACATCATGATCATGAATTAATCTACCACATAGGTTACAAATAATTCCTATGATCATCTAAACATCATAAGAACAAGAATATGAATATGAACACTTTCAAGAATCAAAATCACATTTAATCTTTGTAATTTTGATAACTTGTTGTTGTAAATGAGTTAGAAAAGACATTACACCTTCTAAAATAAGTTTTCAAGTACCAAAACATTTTAGGGTAATGATTCTAATCCATTTCCAGCAACTCAAGTCGAAATTCTGCACTCTGTCGACCCTACTCGTCGAGTGCATAAACCTACTCGCCGAGTAGGTTGAAGATACACATGAACTCGACGAGTCCTCCCCATGGACTCGCCGAGTCCATCAGTCAGACAGCAGAATTTTCGACTTTCTTCAACTTTTAAGCACAAATAACAAACAAACAAGCCTAGGCTATGATACCACTGATGGGTTTTGAGCATTCTAACACTTCCTAAGTGTACATGCAACCCTAATAACCTTGGATCTATGTTTGTCTAATTATCATGCAAAGTTGAATTCCAAGGTTATATTCCTATCTAGCATACATGGGGAACAATTTTAACTTGAATCATAGATAGAATAACTTACCTTGTTGTTGCTTGTGTTCCTTGAAACCTTGTGAGCCTAGCACCCCAAGTGTGATGCCTCAAATGCTTCACACAACACCAAATGCTCTTGGAAAGACTCTTGAGATAACACACACTTCTCAAAATCGGCCAAGCCCTCTAGTTTCTTTTTCCTTAGCCTATTTTGGTGGAGAATGGGATCCTTATATAGTGTTGGCACATCTAGGGTTACACCATGTAAACCCTAATGTGTCATGACTCTTCATTTCCATGACCCATGGGTTTGTAACTCCCATGGAGCATCCATGGAGCATCCTATGGGTAGAACCCAACTTGATAATCCATGGAGCCTCTTAGCCCACTATACAAGATATGAACCCATATATTTAATTAGTTATCCTTTGATCACTTAATTAATTCTAAATTAATTCTTTGATCAACTAATCAAATAATATTATTAATATATTAGAACTTATAATATATTAATAATCTCCAAGTGTTATTTCTCTCATTTAGTCTATCCAATTGCATGGTGCCATGCAACCCAAATGGACCATGCCGGGTCGGGTCAAGTACAAGCCCGAAATAGTTATGGACTTAGACACCTTATCCAACACTTTGAAGGTAAGAAAGAAGATCAGTGGCAAGTGCATAGCTAAGATAAGTTTGAAGGTGGGCTCGTAGATCAGAGGAGTGGAATGTAACCTGTGAGAGACGGTGGTCATGGTGGTGAACATGGTGCAGGTAGAAGGACAAAGAAGCGGTCATTTTGTACAGCTTTGATTGAATGTTGAGGTATGACTTGTGTGGTATTTTGGGAGAAGCATATTCTTGAACGTGAAGGGCCTCTTAAAAGACGTGGAAACCACATGTCTACGTCTGTGGAAAACAAGTACAGGTGGAGAATAGTTGGCCTTTGTAAGCATCTGATTGGAAGAAAATGACGGTGAGAGGTGAGATGAAGATAACTAACGATACAAGAAGGGCCAATTTCAAGTAGCTTCAAAATCAAGATGGCTACAAAATTTTAGTTAGCTCAAAAACTGTTAATTGCCGAGAAGCACGACAAGCAATAAGACCTTTTGACGATGGCAACTATAACGACGACAACAACCTTTAGCAACAACATTGGATAATGTCATCGCTAAAGGTTATTGTTGTTGCTATCGACGTCATCGCTAAAGGGCTTCCATCGGTGATCCTCTTGTGCCACACGTCATTTGATGGTGATCGTACGCAACTATATTGATCCATAAGTTGGGGTTTCATCTTGTGGGAAGTAATAGTAGTGACATCAATTGCGTTGACTTGTCGCCACTATTGATAGCAATTCGCGTGAATGTCATCGTGACCGTTCAATTTTTTATGGATCAGACGGCTACTAGGCACCAAAAAATGGCACGTGTTTTTCCATCCAACTTGTCGCCGCTATTGCCCTGGTGTCGCCGCTAAAGGCAACGTCCTTTTGTGATGGGTTTTAGCCATAAGAACTTTCCTATGTGCGCATGCAAAACCCTAATGCTTGGATCTAGGCTTTCTAATTAAACATGCTTTGAATCCAAGACTTCTAATGACTATTTAGGTGTAATAACAATATTAAAACAGATCTAGAATCATACCTTTGAATTCCTTGTTGATCTTGTTGTCTTGGAGCTTCTAGAGTCACAATTGTCACTCCACTAATGGCTTACAAACACCAAATAGCAAGGAGGATGATTTGGGAGAGAGGAGAGGGGAGCAAATCGGCCAGGGTTTTCTTACTTTAGATGAAGTGCTAATTTCCCTTTGCCATAGGGTCTATTTATACTTGTAGACTCCTTAAGGGTTACAACCTAAACCCTAATTGGATAATCTTCTCTTAAAGATATCCAAATCCATTCCTTAGATAACTCTTAGACGATTTGAGCTATCCTTTAGCTTCTAGAATCCTTCCAATCCATATCTATATGGATTTACAGTCTAAAGTTTAACTATCAAACAATTGACAGTTTATGCCCTCTTATTTAATTAATCTCTTTAAGTCACCAAATTAATTCCAATTAATTCTATGACTTATATTAATCAAATAACAATATATTATTCTTTATATTATTCTCATAATATACTAATAATATTTACTCTCTCTTAATAAATGTGACAACCCAAAATTTCCATTTTGAACAAACCACACCAAGCAAATAGAAGTAGAGCAGTTATAGTGAAAACTCAAATTTTGAGTGTAAGCTTGGCAGTTTTCAGGATTGTACATCTAAGGAGATATTAGGAGAGTGGTTGCACTAGGGTTTTTTGCAACACTGTAATTCCAATACTCTAGGACATTAGAGTTCATTCCAAGAATAGAAATATTTTCTGCCAAAAATCTCAGGACTATAAATAGAATTCTGAACCAAATTGGTTCATTAGTTGAATTCCAATTAGAGAAAAGCCAAATTCTCTCTCACGGATCTTTGGGTTTTCATCCCAAAACGTGAGTACACTTCTCTAGTTGTGTTATAATGCTTGTTTTATGCTTATTAACATAGATTGTATGTCAAATACATGAGATCCGGGAGTTTACCGCCCAAGAACGTTCTTGGGGAGTAAACTCCAAAATCAAGCTTAAAGGCCACCTAGTCCCATTTCCTTGTTAGGCAACTAGTTAAGGATAATAGATATGTACATTTGAGACTAGAAATCAATCAAGAACACTTAGCCTTAGGAGTTTACGACCCAAGAGATTATTGGACCGTAAACACCAATTTCAAGGGGTTAAATGTGCCCTAATTACTCCAAAGGCTTGGACTCTATTTTAGACAAATACCCTAAAGTGTTTAGTACCTAGAAAACATAAGGAAAACACAAGTGTTGAAGAGTTTACGGCCAAGAGTCGTTCTTGGGCCGTAAACTCCTATTAAGGGGTCAAAGGACACCCTAAATCCTTCCTTAGGCCAAGAGACAATTTGGGCATGTACCTAAATGTGTTATAGACTAGTTAAAACACTTAGAACCCCATGAGTGAGGGAGTTTATGGCCCAAAAAGGTTCCAGGGCCGTAAACTCCATAAAATGGTACCAATTGGTGCCATAAACCCTCCTAAACCCAAGTACTAAAGTCTAGATTTGTTCCTAGAAATGTTTGAGACTTGAAAGCACCATAAGAACCCTCTCAAGGGAGTTTACGGCCGTAAACTCCAAGGGAATATGGTCTATGGGTCGTACACTCCCCAAAGGAGTCAATATGGTACCCAAAAACTTGTTTAAGCCTTGAAACAATTCCCACTAGAGTTGTAGTAATTCTAAGCTCCATTTAGTGACTTGGTTGAGAGTTTACGACCAGGAGTTTACTCCCCTGGGCCGTAAACTCCAATGAATATGGTCATTAGACCTTAAACTTCCATTAGGGGCATTGCACTCCTTTGTTGCAACCCATTAGCCTCCTAGCACTTGACCAAAAGTGTTTTCCTCGCGCTTAAATGTTATTACTTGTATAATTAGTGTTATAATCACTAATTATTTATATACATATGTTTTCATATGTAATTAGGATCATTGTGTGGGTCTAAGTCTTCACTTGACACAAAGCACTTGCCCGATCCTTCCTTACGATAACAGTCCATTGAATTCCAGTCACTTACTGCAGGTGAGTTCATACCCCTTAACTAATATTTTAAACTAATTTTAAATGTTTTATGGGGGGGGGGGATACAGGTAGAATCATGCTAGTTATTATATCAATCACATGTGATTAATATACGACATTCAAAAGATTTGGCTACTCATTAGCTGTTTACCAAACGGTTTCCTTCAAATGATTTTTATAAACATTTTATATGTTTTAAACTACTTATTACACTGTACATCTTACTCTGTACATTACCTTTCAAACTTATTTACAACTGTGTTTCAAACAAATGTTTCCTTATACTCAAAACTGTTTTATCATACTTATGCCTTCAAATTGTTTTGTAGATTGACATCAAGTCGATCTTTTCTTAAAATAATATTTATGTTACAAATGTCTTACAAAACTTAGTTATGCTTTTATATTATTATAAATTGCATGCCTCTATATGTATAGTTATATAAGAAATGTTTAAAAGACTTAGGAAGGCTATCCACCCTATTTCCTTTTCGCGCTTGAGATGTGGTCTGGTGGGATATCGGGTACTCGTCCGAAGGTCGTTTAAATATTAGTTATATATCATGTGTACATATATAGTCATAAAAGGTCCTTCCAGTTCATCCCATGCCCTTGGGTAGCAAGGGTATACATCCATGACCATACATACCAGATAGATTACTAGTAAACTACCATATGGGTAGTTTAGGAAGATACTAGAACAATTACTAGAACGCGATATCATACAATGAGTCAGTTCATTCATGAGTCGATACTTTCTAGAACATTACTGTACATTACATATACAACTATACTAGGAAGAGAACATATACAACTATACTAGAATGATTACATTACATATACAACTATACTAGGAAGAGAACATATACAACGATACTAGAACGATTACATTACTATACTTGCTAGGTAGAGAGCACGTACATTACAGCTAGAACAGTTCATTACATTACATATACTAGAATATGTTAATTACTGTGATTTAAATCGGAGCATGACTTAAATGACATGGCCCGAGTTGTAGCCAGAGTCTCTTGAAGGGAGAGCGTGAGTTGGCATATAGATTCTATAATGGATTGACTATCCTACACCTTGCTGCTAGCTACAGCGGGACCTGCAGGTCTGCGGGTGCCAAACGTCATACATTAATTTTGACCATTCTTATGTTGATGTAACCAGTCTATAGTATGAGTTTGTGTATAGATCTATACTGGATTGACTATCCTACACCTTACTGCTAGCTACAGTGGGATCTGCAGATCTGCGGGTGCCAAACGTCATTTCTTATTACGACCATTCTTATGTCGTTGTTACCGGTCGATAGTATGGTACAATTGATCACATAATGCCTTAGCCCAAAATCCGGTTTAAGGTAGTTAGTACGGTAGTAGTCCTTTTAGAGCTACGTTTTAGTACTACATTGATTTTCCCATTACATATTTTTAGTGATAACCTCACTTAAACATTAATGTACAAACTATATTTTTGGATAATGATTGTTATACTTTGGAAAATACATACTCTTACAAGAGACACACATACAGAACAGTTACGTCTTGGTAGAAGACACCTTCATATACTAAAAGGAATCATAAGGATTCTAGGGTTTTTCAAACACTTACAGTTCATATACTCTTTCAAATTCTTACATACAAATACTTACATACAAATTAAGACACTAAATACTTATGATCTCACCAGCTTCAAAGCTGATACTCGCTTTCAAAATTACTTGTATCCTCAGGTCATCATAGACATGTACCGATGCAAGGAGAAAGGAAGATGGAGCTTGTTCAAGACTTATCTTTCATTTTGATTTATGCTTTAGTGTTTATCAAAATTTGACAGAATACAATTGTATAATAATTATTTTATTAATGCAATGGATGATGTTGTTGCTTGTTTACTACTTTACATTGTTGTTGATATTATACATGACGTCCTCCGCCCCAGAACGTTTCCGCCGTTCTTGGTTGTGGGGTGTGACACATTGGTATCAGAGCATTGTTTATAGTGAATTAAGTATATCAACCCATAAAAGATATACTAACTATAAATACATAAGGGATTAAAAATATTCTGACCAAGAGTTTATACTTTAAATAGAAAAATATTTAAGTAAGTATACGTGCTGCATTCATACTAAAATCAGTGTCACTAGGACAGTACAAAAGAATTACGATTGTTGGACAACACAAGTGGGCTTAGAGACATATGGTCAAAACTGGGAAGATATAGCCTGATCGCCTATATTATCCGAGGGTTGACTAGCATGTGCCTAAGTTTAATTGTGTGGTTGCAACAATGCTAAAATCTTACCAACTCTACCACAATGAGAACAATAGAACATAACATTAAAATTAAAATACTATAGGAGTATTTGTTGTTACTATAAGTACTTTATATTTGAGAATTAAAACGGGATCTTCATTAATATGTTGATAGTTGCTAAGTGGATACACTAAAGCTATATGTAATTAGGATGTTATAGACTTAGAATTTGTGGAAATTTTGCCTTACCCCTATTCTGTGTGAATTTGGAATTTAGGTCACTTATTCGAAGGTCTGTCCTGTTTAGATTACACATAGCAGGTATGCACTTCAGAAATAGCGATGTAACTAATGAAGGTTTTCTAAATAAGTATCTAGATAGTTCGTCTAATAATTATTCTCTTACCCTAAATTCTCACATAAAAAACATAGCTGGACTCCATCCCCTCAGCAACCAGTATCTTCTAAACGAAGTCATAGCTGGTTGGATCGGAGAAGAACCAGAGAATGATCATCCTATCCCCTTGAATGATCACCACGATGAAGACCTTTCGTATGATGCTAACTCTGAACCAGAGGTTGAGAACCTATCCCGAGCAGCTCCCTTTCAAATTCCTAACCCTCGTCCGACTTTTCATGGCCCGACCCCCTGAGTGAGTGGAATGCTTGGAAACATGGAGCCAAAGACAAGATCAGCCACGCCATTTAATGGCAACCGAAGCTTTTATGACTTGAGCAATGGGGGCTCAGCAGTTAGAGTCTTGCTAATCTTGGTCCGCGGAGTGACCCGAAATGAGATTCAAGGCAGGACAGCCCTACATCAGATTACAGAAATAGTCGCCTATGCTAGAATGCATACCCTCCACACCATTCATCTAGAAGATGCTCACGAGAGATCATAGAGAAACCATGAAACCCTGCTGCAAGCACTGGCTGAATCACGAGCCGAAGTTATAGAGCTCCGAGTACGCCAGATGGTGTGCGAAAGACACCTACTTGACATGGAACGTCAATTGGCTGAACTAAGAGTACACCAGAGGAATGATCGTCGCCAATAGTAGACGCTTTACTTTATTTCCTTTTTTTTTAAAAGGAATCGTGTTTTTCTGTCTATGCCCGATGTGGCATTTTTTATGAAATTATCTTGTACCGTAAGTACTTTAGTTAGGTCTTTATGCTATCAGGAACTATCTTCTGTGGATATGATGTAAGACCTTTACAAGGTTAATTTACAGAATCCATACATCGTGAATATCAAAGATATTGACAGTCGGCTAACTTTTGTGTCATTCTTTATTCAAGTACTCTTATCATTCTTTCATTAGAGTCTATCTGAATCATGCTTTAGTCAAGTCATTGGACTATAGTATTTTAGCTCTGGAGACAATTCCAAGTCTCTTTCAGTGGTTGGACCTCGTTATTCACCAACCCACGATACCTCGGCTTGAACAACAAACATCTTGAGACCATTCTACGAACTTACTTCTACTCATTACTAGGACTGCATCATAGGGATGTAGGTCAAACCTTCGTGAACATACTTTCATTCTGTACTAGGACTGCATCATAGGGACTTTCATTCTGTACTAGAACTTACTTCTACTCTTAGTTATTTTCTTTCCGAAGAAACCCCCGAAGTACCACTCGAGCAGTACGTCAAGTTTAATCCAAGGATTCATGCGAATGATCTATCACTGAGGAATGGTATACATAAGAGTGATATATAATCAAGCTTCTACAGGTTTAGAATTGATGATTCCACTTTAACTTCTTTTTCCCCGATGGGATGTGAGCTTAAAGAAGAATCAGTTATTCGACTACCTTTTCAACCTTAATTATATGCGACTCGTATACCCGAAATTGTGATTGTGAAACCATGTATGAATTCTAATATGAACTTCAGGTCAGAGAACTGCTTAAGCCTACGAGTAATCACATCGTCATGTGAACAAACTTAGAACCCAAAACGACTCCCGTAAACAGATCGCCATATGGTTTAAACACCTACGGAGATACAAGAACAGTCCGAACAACTTAACGAACTACACAGAAATAGAATTAGAGGAATAGGTTTCTCACCCTAGAGAACCCCGGTCATATTCTTCCAGAGATCGACGGATTGCATTGTATGTGCCTCGGATTTTGAGGACTCCGTCAAGATTTTTCATTAGAAATCGCTATCTCTGCCTCGCGTAGACGAAATGGTTGAGCAAACGCAAGGACAAAATTACTTTCAGAAATGGGCCTGAGATCTGAATATCACCAGTTCGAGTGTTAGGGAAAGGTGCCCGAAAGACTATCTCCTGAACTCGATGCGGACACTTCGAGTCCGTAGTGATACCCTGCGGATAGGACCAATACGCCCAGAGTTTTCATGAGCTAAATGAATAGGGTTACGACTTTCTTACTTGGATCAATTCTTCATTTCTCCATGTAATGACTTACTTATCTACCCTCATAGTAAGAAGAAAACCCATGGAAACATTTCCTACAGAGGAACCTTTAGCGAAGTTCTCTAGGCACGAGTTTTGAAATTGAAGAGTCAAATTTCTAAGACACTCTGTTAGTAATGTGGAAATTTTGAGTACTCTTTCAACATGTCAAAACCGTTGAGCATTTATCGACACCAGAGACACCAACAGTCTTTCGCCAAGTTCTAGATCTTACCGACCTACCGTCTTAGTTCATTCAGAACTCCTCGCAAACTACAGAAACCCGTACGACTTTGACCCAGCAAGGGGTGGCCTTTGACTAGGAGGTTAAGCAAGAATAGGAACCTTTGGAATTCCAAGTGAGTGACCAAGCTCTTTAGATTAACTCACTCTGAGAATGGCTTAATACGTTTCGTATCGCGTGGAAAGCTAAATCCAATATAGACAGGACCTCCGAGATTCTTATTAGAATCGGTCCTACGCCTCGCACAAACTAGACCTACTCCGCTAACTCAGTAACATACATCCTACTCTTCGCGTCTCGATCGTGGAACCATGCCTTTCCGTTAGGACTCTTGCAAGTCCACTCGTCGAGATCCTCTCCTTCGTATTAGAACCGTAGTGACCCTCGACCGAGAGGTCAAGCGGACGAAGCAACGCTGTCGCCAGTTAGTGAAGGTTCGTTGGAATGCCAACCGAGAACCCGATTTCACTTAGGTACACTAGAACAAGTCAATTAGGAAGTTTCCTCCTCATGACTCGATCATTCGTGCATACTTCCTTGCCTAAATTCTAATTTCGGGACGAAATTACCTTCAACAGGGGGATGATGTGACAACCCGAAATTTCCATTTTGAACAAACCACACCAAGCCAATAGAAGTAGAGCAGTTACAGTGAAAACTCAAATTTCGAGTGTAAGCTTGGCAGTTTTCAGGATTGTACATCTAAGGAGATATTAGGAGAGTGGTTGCACTAGAGTTTTGTGCAACACTGTAATTCCAATACTCTAGGACATTAGAGTTCATTCCGAGAATAGAAATATTTTCTGCCAAAAATCTCAGGACTATAAATAGAATTCTGAACCAAATTGGTTCATTAGTTGAATTCCAATTAGAGAAAAGCCAAATTCTCTCTCACGGATCTTCAGGTTTTCATCCCAAATCGTGAGTACACTTCTCTAGTTGTGTTATAATGCTTGTTTTATGCTTATTAACATAGATTGTATGTCAAATACATGAGATCCGGGAGTTTACCGCCCAAGAACGTTCTTGGGGAGTAAACTCCAAAATCAAGCTTAAAGGCCACCTAGTCCCATTTCCTTGTTAGGCAACTAGTTAAGGATAATAGATATGTACATTTGAGACTACAAATCAATCAAGAACACTTAGCCTTAGGAGTTTACGGCCCAAGAGATTCTTGGATCGTAAACACCAATTTCAAGGGCTTAAATGTGCCCTAATTACCCCAAAGGCTTGGACCCTATTTTAGACAAATACCCTAAAGTGTTTAGTACCTAGAAAACATAAGGAAAACACAAGTGTTGAAGAGTTTACGACCAAGAGAGGTTCTTGGGCCGTAAACTCCTATTAAGGGGTCAAAGGATACCCTAAATCCTTCCTTAGGCTAAGAGACAATTTGGGCATGTACCTAAATGTGTTATGGACTAGTTAAAACACTTAGAACCCCATGAGTGAGGGAGTTTACAGCCCAAAAAGGTTCCAGGGCCGTAAACTCCATAAAATGGTACCAATTGCTGCCATAAACCCTCCTAAACCCAAGTACTAAAGTCTAGATTTGTTCCTAGAAATGTTTGAGACTTGAAAGCACCATAAGAACCCTCCCAAGGGAGTTTACGGTTGTAAACTCCAAGGGAATATGGTCTATGGGCCGTAAACTCCCCAAAGGAGTCAATATGGTACCCAAAAACTTGTTTAAGCCTTGAAACAACTCCCACTAGAGTTGTAGTAATTCTAAGCTCCATTTAGTGCCTTGGTTGAGAGTTTACGGCCAGGAGTTTACTCCCCTGGGCCGTAAACTCCAATGAATATGGTCATTAGACCTTAAACTTCCATTAGGGGCATTGCATTCCTTTGTTGCAACCCATTAGCCTCCTAGCACTTGACCAAAAGTGTTTTCCTCGCGCTTAAATGTTATTACTTGTATAATTAGTGTTATAATCACTAATTATTTATATACATATGTTTTCATATGTAATTAGGATCATTGTGTGTGTCTAAGTCTTCACTTGACACCAAGCACTTGCCCGATCCTTCCTTACGATAACAGTCCGTTCAATTCCAGTCACTTACTGCAGGTGAGTTCATACCCCTTAACTAATATTTTAAACTAATTTTAAATGTTTTATGGCGGGGGATACAGGTAGAATCATGCTAGTTATTATATCAATCACATGTGATTAATATACGACATTCAAAAGATTTGGCTACTCATTAGCCGTTTTACCAAACGGTTTCCTTCAAATGATTTTTATAAACATTTTATATGTTTTAAACTACTTATTACACTGTACATCTTACTCTGTACATTACCTTTCAAACTTATTTACAACTGTGTTTCAAACAAATGTTTCCTTATACTCAAAACTGTTTTATAATACTTATGCCTTCAAATTGTTTTGTAGATTGACATCAAGTCGATCTTTTCTTAAAATAATATTTATGTTACAAATGTGTTACAAAACTTAGTTATGCTTTTATATTATTATAAATTGCATGCCTTTATATGTATATTTATATAAGAAATATTTAAAAGGCTTTGGAAGGCTATCCACCCTATTTCCTTTTCGCGCTTGAGATGTGGTCTGGTGGGATATCGGGTACTCGTCCGAAGGTCGTTTAAATATTAGTTATATATCATGTGTACATATATAGTCATAAAAGGTCCTTCCAGTTCATCCCATGCCCTTGGGTAGCAAGGGTATACATCCATGACCATACATACCAGATAGATTACTAGTAAACTACCACATGGGTAGTTTAGGAAGATACTAGAACAATTACTAGAACACGATATCATACAATGAGTCAGTTCATTCATGAGTCAATACTTTCTAGAACATTACTGTACATTACATATACAACTATACTAGAATGATTACATTACATATACAACTATACTAGGAAGAGAACATATACAACGATACTAGAACGATTACATTACTATACTTGCTAGGTAGAGAGCACGTACATTACAGCTAGAACAGTTCATTACATTACATATACTAGAATACGTTAATTACTGTGATTTAAATCGGAGCATGACTTAAATGACATGGCCTGAGTTGTAGCCAAAGTCTCTTGAAGGGAGAGCGTGAGTTTACGTATAGATTCTATAATTGATTGACTATCCTACACCTTGCTGCTAGCTACAGCGGGACCTGCAGGTCTGCAGGTGCCAAACGTCATACATCAATTTCGACCATTATTATGTCGATGTAACCAGTCTATAGTATGAGTTTGTGTATGGATCTATACTGGATTGACTATCCTACACCTTACTGCTAGCTATAGTGGGATCTGCAGATCTGCGGGTGCCAAACGTCATTTCTTATTACGACCATTCTTATGTCGTTGTTACCGGTCGATAGTATGGTACAATAGATCACATAATGCCTTAGCCCAAAATTCGGTTTAAGGTAGTTAGTACGGTAGTAGTCCTTTTAGAGCTACGTTTTAGTACTACATTGATTTTCCCATTACATATTTTTAGTGATAACCTCACTTAAACATTAATGTACAAACTATATTTTTGGATAATGATAGTTATACTTTGGAAAATACATACTCTTACAAGAGACACACATACATAACAGTTAGGTCTTGGTAGAAGACACCTTCATATACTAGAATGAATCATAGGGATTCTAGGGTTTTTCAAACACTTACAGTTCATATACTCTTTCAAATTCTTACATACAAATTAAGACACTAAATACTTATGATCTCACCAGCTTCAAAGCTGATACTCGCTTTCAAAATTACTTGTATCCTCAGGTTGTTGGGCTGAAGTTCTGTTTTGTATTGCGTCTTTTGGGCTCGTAGATTAGCCTTGTATTCTCCGGTTTGGGCCTGTCCTACCGAGAGCCTTTTATGTATTGTATATAAGTTATCGCTTGCATGCATATTAGGTTAAGATTCAAGATTTCTGTTTTAGCGTTCCAGAGTTTACGATATTGCTCTCTTGTAATCTTCCAATCCTTTACAGTTGATGTTCTTAATCGAGCTCTTCTAAGGATTTTGTTTAATCATTCGACACGTTTGATTCAAGCTGTTTGTTCTTATTATTTCGTTCTGCCTTGTTATTTATATTGTGTTCTTGCAGTTTCATATTCATATACTTGTTCACGATCTAATCGATCTTTATAGATTAAAAGTTCTTATTTTAATCTCATCAATTGGTATCAGAGCAGGAGGCTGTGTAATCGATACACTTCTTTTCTGTGAAAAAGATTTTCATTAGGGTTTTCCGCAATCATCGATATTTATTGAGCCGTCATCTTAATTGACGTATCTTAGTATTTATTGTTTTGCCCTAATCTGCTTTATTACAAGTCTGATCTTTGAACAGGTTATTACGATCATTATGGACGCAACGCAATCAAACCCTATTAATATTTCCAACAGCATTGGTTCGACGACAAAGATTCCAATCTTATACACCCATGACTATGAAGTATGGGCACATCATTTTGAAGATTACGTGATTGGATCTGAGGACAATGGTTTTCTCATATGGGAAGCCATTATCAATGGACCATTTTCTCATTCCGCGACATCCAGAGTTATTAAGACGCAAAAAGAATACAATGATTTGCTCAAGGACGTGACGAATATTGCGCAGGATGAGAAAGATAAATTCCAGTGCAATATTAAGGCACTAAGGTTGATCAGATTCGCCCTTCAGTCCGACACATTCAGACTAGTCAGCTCATGTACTACGGCGAAGGAAGTGTGGGATAGACTTCGCGAACTGTATTCAACAGACGAAGATCTTGAACACTCCATCCAAACCTTGCTTCTATCTGAGTTTGGAGAATTCAGGCAAGGGGCCGAAGAAACCGTGACTCAGACGTTTGATCGCTTCAATCATCTTCTCAGCAAGATGATCAAACACGACATTGAAAGGAAGCTCATCGAACAAAAGGTTACTTTCTTGAACGGACTGAGATCGGAATGGAGAGCAGTAGTTTCCACAGTCAAAGCCCATGAACAGTTTAAATCATACTCTTTGGCGAAACTGGTGGGTATTCTAAAGTCCCAAGAGAAGATTGTTGTTCAAGAGAAGAACGTTGTGTCTAGTCTTGGTTCGTTGGCCCTCCTATCTAAAAGTAAAGCCGTGATGGAGGATGAAGAGCTCAACTTGGAAGAATATGACCTCACAACTGAGGATTATGCCATGATGGTATCCAATCCTAAGAGGTTCATAAAGAAGAGATTCCCCAGCAACAAAAACCGAAACTGGCAGGGGAGTTATAGCTCTGAAAAGGCAAACAATGAACCGAAGGCTGAGGAGTCCAAGAAGGAACCGAAGGCAGATGGCGATTCCGGAGTAAGTTGTTTTTACTGTGGTGGCAAGAACCACTATGCTAAGGACTGTGTTCTTAAAAAGATGGCTGAAAAGGATGACGGAAAGGATGAGGAAGCCGTGCTGCAGAAGAGATTGGATGAGTTGAGGAAGAAAAAGTCTACCGCTAACCCTTTTATTAATGCTCTTATTGTGCAGGGTTCGGTTAATAACGATGAGTTCGGTAGCACCGAAGTTTGGTCTACTGACTCAGAAGACGAAGAAGTGAGGAAGCCTACTCATGGAAAGGCTTATATGGCTAAGGAGGAAAGCAATGGTGGAAAATGCTTCATGGTGTCAAGCGCATCTCAAATAAGGGGATACAATACCGATGAAGGAAGCAATGGACCGAAAGTGCAAGAAGATATGTGCTTCACAGCCAAACCACTCAGCCAACAGTTCAATGAGCTTGATGAACTGATAAAGAAGGTACAATCTGTTTTTATTTCATCTAAAGTACCATCATCCTCATATGAGAAAGAACTGAAGAATGTTAGCACAAGAATTTCTCATTTAGATAGTAGCTTAACTCAAACTAGAGTCACCAATTCTAACCTGACTGATCAATTAAGCAGGGTGGCGTCGAAGAGTGAGGAGCGGCGTATGTGGATTGAGTTAAAAGAGTCGGAATTAATTAAAGTCAAAGACGAAAACATTTATTTGCAGAGAGACAATTTGAAATTGTTAAAACAACGAAATGTTTTTTGTTTAATAGCTAAACGTTTATATTCCAATATTACTCAGCTGCACTTGGACTGTGAGATAGGCAAAAAGATCCACCGTATGATTTTACCATTCCTAGAATTTAAGGAGGATGAAATCGATGCTGAAGCTTACAATTGTGAAAGTGTGATTTCGTCTGATGATGTCAACCAAACTTATCACATTGGACTGGACAAAATTGAGTCCTTCATTAAATCCAAAGACCATAAGGACATGCTCAAAAATCTGTTGGACGAAAATGATAGACTTAAACTGAGAACCGAAACCATACAAAAGTTTGACTCTCTAAATGCCAAAGTAAGCTCAGAAAATAAAATTGATGTTGAAAATGCATCTGAGCTTAACGAGGACGAAAACATGAGTGAAATTTCTGTAGAGGATACGGTTGACTGCTCAGAATTTGTGAAAAGCGAAACTGAAAACCACAAAAATCTCGTTTCTGAAAATTCTGTGGAATTCGCTAGATTGTCCCAACAAAAGTCCCCGAAATTAGTAGAAAAGGCTGTTGTCTATCAAAAGGTCAGAACCACTCCGAATCAGGTATACAAAGTGACTGGAGTAACCGAACATCAGACAGCTGAACTCACGGCTATTGTTAACGAAGACAATGCTGATGGCTGTGATGAGTTCTTCTGGGAAGCTCCTATTGACAATGGAAACGAAACCGTTGGCCTATCTGAAAGAACCTCTTGGATGAAGAAAGGGAGATACATACCTGAACCCTTGAACAAGCCTGATAATTTCAGTGAACCAAGCACAAGTGGTTCAAAAGACACTCCTCAAGAGGTTGATCATTCAGTAAAAGAAGACATTCCTTCAACGCCAACAGCTCGAAGTGAAACTTCATCAGATACTCCTTCCACTTCCTCAGGACAAACTGAATCTTCTTCAGATATTCCCTCTGCTCCCTCGTTTCAAAGAAAAACTCCTAAAGTTCAAAAGGAATCAGCAAAGGTTACATCAAAAGCGAAAGCAAACGTTCATCATCAACCTAAACAGACGAGGGATAAAAAGATAGAAAGGAACCTAAGATACAGGAGAAACCTTTCTGAAAGGAAACAATTCTGGCACTCCCAGAATGCATACTATTCACACAAGGACAAGAATCTGAAGTATGAAAATAATCTCGTAAGAAAGCACGATAATTCCAACAACCGAAAGCCAAGGTTCGGTTCGCAAGAAGATACCAACCGAAAGCCAAGGTTCGGTTCGCAAGAAGATACCAACCGAAAGCCAAGGTTCGGTTCGCAAGAAGATACCAACCGAAAGCCAAGGTTCGGTTCGCAAGAAAATTCTAACCGAAAGCAAAGGTTCGGTTCTGAAAAGGATTTCAACCGAAACCAAAGGTTCGATTCCAAGAACAACTCCAACCGAACTCAGAGGTTCAGTTCTGAAGTCAGAAGAGAACAAGACTCAAAAGTAAAACCCACCAACGATCAAAAGCAAAAGGGTCACCTACAGTCATCAGCAAGGAAGACACCTCCATCCAAATCCAAATCCTCTCTTCCTAATTCTTCTTGTTCATCTCCATCTTGCTCTAACACTAATTCCATGGGTTCTCAAAAACCACGTCCATCTGCTGAACAGAAGGAAAAGCAGAAAGTCGGTGAATTCAAACCTGAGTCTAAAGCGAACAAATCCAATCCTAACAAAATAAAAGTTTTCACCATTAAAAAGAAAGATGAAACAACTTTAATTAAAAGAACATATCTCGTTGATATCTCTCTAACTATTCCTGTTCCCATGAAAACCTCACATGGACCCAAGAAACTTTGGGTTCCTAAATCTGCTTAATTTTTGCAGGTTATAAGTGACGAGCAGTTTGACGAAGAATGGTACATCGACAGTGGCTGCTCGCGTCACATGACAGGAAGGAAGGAGGAACTCAGGGAATACAGATCTCTTGCAAATGGTGGCAACGTTAAGTTTGGAAATAACTCTTACGGCACCATAAAGGGATATGGGATGATAACGAATGGTGATTTTACCATAAGAAAGGTGGCTTATGTGGAAGGACTTCAACACAACCTCATCAGTGTATCTCAGCTTGTTGGAGGTACAGGTCTCAAAGTTTCATTCGATGATGAAGGTTCTGAAATCATAGAGAAAACAACAAAGAAAGTGATTCTGAAGTCAGAGCGAAAGGGTGAAATGTTTCCGCTGAACATGAAACCCATCAAAGGAAACCCAGCAATCTGTCTGCTATCAAAAGCTCAATACGAAGAAAGCTGGTTGTGGCACAGAAGACTCTCTCATCTCAATTTCAAAGATATCAACCGACTTGTCACTGGAGGTCATGTTAGGGGCCTTCCATTGCTCAAGTTTGACAGAGAGCATTTATGTGCTGCATGTGAAATGGGAAAGCAGAGTCGTCAAAGTCACCCATCCATTGTTAACACAAAAGTTGTTGAACCACTCGAATTGCTTCATATCGATTTATGTGGTCCTTCATCTATTGAAAGCATCGGTGGTAGCAAGTACATTCTTGTTGTCGTTGATGACTTCTCTAGATTTACATGGGTGTTCTTTCTAAAGCTCAAATCTGAAGCGACTCAAAAGCTGAAAGTGTTTATCAAGCAAATTGAAGTCCAGCTCAAGAAGGTCGTTCGCAACATCAGGAGCGACAATGGTCTCGAATTCAAGAACAGGGAGTTTGAAGCGTTTCTTGCAGAAAAGGGAATTAGCCATAATTTCTCAGCTCCCTACACACCACAGCAGAATGGAATAGTCGAAAGACGAAACCGATCTCTGTCCTGTCTCAACAAGCGATTCACGCTCACACCATATGAGATACTAAACAACAGGAAGCCCAATGTGAAATTTTTCCACGTTTTTGGCTCAAGGTGTTTCATCTTTAACTCTAAAGAACACCGCAACAAGTTTGATGTCAAAGCCGACGAGGGAATCTTTCTGGGATACTCACTCACTTCAAAGGCGTACAGGGTCCTAAACAAACGATCAAGAAGGATTGAAGAAACATACTATGTGACCTTCGACGATAGCTATGTCAAGAAGCTACAGGCCATAGATGACACTGCCAGGGAAATCTTCCCTCAAACTGGTCAAGTCACAATCTCAATCGCCAATATGTACGAGAATTTTCTGGATCTCTTTGATGAACCGGAAAAAGCTTCTCTCTCAGAAGCAGGGGCAGCCGACAACAAAATAGATCATATGAAGAAGATTGTCGAAGATGCTGCAAGAAGAATGCATGAAGGAGAATCGCCTACTGATGAATCTCCAACCAACAATGCTTCAGTCGAGGGGGAGCCAAATTCTCTTGTCGAGGGGGAGCCTAGCTCACAAGTCCAGGGGGGGCCAAGCTCTACTACTTCAACCGAAGGTCCTTCATCAACCGAAGATGCACCTCCTCACGAAGGTCCTTCAATGTCTGAAAATCCAGCACCACAAGAAACCCCTGAACCTCACGTTTGTCAAGACTCATCAATTGAGGGGGAGCATGATGATATGACGCTTGATTTTGATAGCCAATCCGAGCCTGAAGAGATGATCAACGCTGAACTAGATCCATCCTTTGATCCGAATTACCCTCCTCTTACAAAATGGACCAGAGATCATCCTATCTCTCAAGTAGTTGGTGATGTATCTGAAAAGGTTCTGACCCGATCTCAACTAAAGGCAAAACAGACATCCTTATTCTCAAAAGTTGAGTTCTGTATGTTTAACTCATTTGTATCAAAAGTTGAACCGAAGACAGTGAACACTGCCCTCGACCACTCTGATTGGGTTCAAGCGATGCAAGACGAACTGAATGAGTTTGAAAGGAACAAAGTCTGGCGCCTCATTCCAACTCCTCCAGATGCTTCGGTTGTTGGTCTTAAATGGGTCTTTAGAAACAAAATGGATAAGGAAGGTAATGTCATAAGGAACAAGGCTCGTCTGGTTGTCAAGGGATACTGTCAGGAGGAAGGGATAGATTACGAAGAAACGTTCGCTCCAGTAGCTAGGCTAGAATCGGTTAGAATATTTCTGGCCTATGCTGCTCACAAAAACTTTGAGGTCTTCCAAATGGACGTCAAGTGCGCATTTCTCAATGGAGAACTTGAAGAAACGGTGTATGTGGAGCAACCTCCTGGGTTCGTGAACAAAAAATATCCACATCATTGCTACATTCTGGATAAAGCTGTGTACGGCCTCAAACAAGCTCCGAGAGCCTGGTATGAAACGCTTACAAAATTTTTAAAGATGTCCAAATTCAAACAAGGTTCGGTTGACCCAACCTTCTTTCGCAAAAAGGAAGGTAACCACCTTATGATAGTTCAAATTTATGTCGATGACATCATCTTTGGCTCTACGAATCCCAGCTTAACAGCTGAATTCAGAAAGTTGATGGAGACTAAGTTTGAAATGAGCTCAATGGGTCCTATTAATTTTTTCCTTGGTTTAAATATAAGACAGGGACCCGAAGGCATCTTTATCAATCAGGAAGCTTACACAAAGACTCTCCTAGCAAAGTTTGGCATGATGGGAGACTCAAAAGTCAAAGTCCCTATGGCATTCGGCACCAAACTTACCCCTTCACTGGATAAACCGGCTGTCGACATCACGCTCTATCGTCAAATGATAGGCTCACTGATGTATCTAACTGCTAGCAGGCCTGATATCATGTTTTCTGTATGTTATTGTGCTCGATTTCAGGCTAACCCACGCGAATCTCACATGTTGGCAGTGAAGAACATCCTACGCTATCTCAAGCGAACCGCCTCCTTGGGTCTATGGTATCCATCCAACTCTGGCTTCTTCGTTCAAGCCTATTCTGATGCAGACCTTGGAGGATGTGGACTCGACCGCAAAAGCACAACTGGTGGCTGTCAATTTCTTGATGGGAAGTTGGTCAGCTGGCAATCCAAGAAACAAACATGTGTGTCGCTGTCTACTGCTGAAGCGGAATACATTGCCGCTGCATCCTGCACATCACAAGTGATTTGGATCCAGAGTCAACTTCGAGACTATGGACTCAATATGAAGAAGATCCCTCTATATTGCGACTCTGAAAGTGCAATTAGGATCTGTCATAACCCGGTGCAACACTCTAAAACCAAACACATAGCACTGAGGTATCACTTCATCAAAGATCATGTGGAAGATGGAAATGTCGAAGTTCACTTCGTAAGAACCACTGCTCAACTGGCTGACGTCTTCACCAAAGCTCTTCCAGAAGCCTCATTCAATAAAATCTTACAAGGACTAGGTATGATGGAATCAGAGTCAGTACCTCACACTACCTCTCAATCTCAAACGTAAGAAGCGAAACCAACCGAACGTTCGGGTTCGGTTCAACCATTTCACTCGCTCATTACTTCAAAGGTAGTTTTTCTAGGTTGTATATTTCTTGTGCAAAATTTGTTTTCCTTTATGTAAAAAGTTTTTTTTTATTGCATATCTAAACTCCTTGGTTTCTTAAAATTTTCCAAAAACCGAAACCTCCAGAAGGTTCGGGTTCGGTTTTTCAAAATTTTCAAGAACCGAAACCAACCGAAGGTTCGGGTTCGGTTTTTCAAAATTTTCCTGAACCGAAACCAACCGAAGGTTCGGGTTCGGTTTTTCAAAATTTTCAAGAACCGAAACCAACCGAAGGTTCGGGTTCGGTTTTTCAAAATTTTCCTGAACCGAAACCAACCGAAGGTTTGGGTTCGGTTTTTCAACTTTTACCAACCGAATACAACCGAACGTTCGGGTTCGGTTTTCCATTTTTTTTAATCAAAAGTTTTTTTTCTCTTGTCTTATTTTTTAATCTTTTCTATTCTTGTCTTATTTTTTTTATCTTTTCAATTTTTTTTTAATTCTATTTTTATTTTTTTATTATTTTTTTTATATATAAATTTCAAACACTCCAAAAATATGTTTTTTTTTGTATATTCGTTTACTTATGGGGATATATTTGCTGAATTACTTAAGTGTCCCTAGAAGCATGCTGCTGTATGTGTCCCAAGCCTCATAAGATTTTGAATAATTGCCTTCACGACTTGGTATTCACAAACCTTGTCTTCCCAATAAGGCTAACTTATTTATTCTAATCGTGAGCTACCTCACACTCTTCTCACATGAGTTAAGAGTCTCCTGCTTGGTCCTTTCTTTCACAGCAGAGGTACTATGTCTTCTTTCACCATCCCCATTACACTTCTCCATAACATTCGTTTCATCACTGTAACCCTAGAGACTCTCAGAAACTACCACTGAGGTTTATGGTTACGCAACATCTGTGTTTATGATCTTAGTTTCGTGCCACTACGAGCTGAGTGAAACCCAAAATTCAACACCAAAGAATTGACGGTGACAAATTTATTTGATCAAGTTTTCAACAATGAATTGACGAATGTACCTTCATGAAATCTCAATTTTTTTTCGATTCCAATGAAATTGTTACACACCATAACATTTCTTCCCATGGGATCCTGTTATAATTTTTATCTGAGATTTCATACTTATCCAAGTCACTTAAAAATCAACTCCAACCTACTTGTTCAACAGACTACACTGGTCTCACAAGTACTTTGTTCACATTTGTTCTTATATCAAGAATTGAATTGATGAATCAAAGCGAAATCACCCTTATTTTATCTTATTAAAAGAAGCCTTTCAACATTTATTAATAAATGTTTGATCGTAATTCAACGGGATTCCACACTAACACTTTAAGGTCTCTCTTGATCTTGAAGGAAGAGATTCGTGCCCGGGATCATCAGTTTCGTGTCATAATTGACATCACAGATTATTCCAAAAAGAGTTGCTTTATTTCCTTATCTTTTACACTCTTAGCACGAAAATCCTAGATTTTCAAAAATTCCGTTACTAATTATTTTACAGGCTGGATAATTAATGGATGGTTCATAATGAAGTTGTGGTTACCAATAATCCACGTGGGCGTTTTATTCAAAAGACAGCAGGTTAAAAAGGGGAAGAGACAAAAGATGCTGACGCGGCGGAAGTTCAAAGGATAGAAATTCAAACGACGGTAAAAAGGCGGGCGCGTGAATTTGAAGAGGCCGCGCTTTTTCTGACACTATTGGACGCGTGTGCAGTATTGAAGCGTCATCCATCCGGCATTAATGGCGCGTGTGGAAATGGAAACGGTTCTTCTCTCTGAACCGGCGCTTATTGGGCGGCGTAATCCTAGGAATCTGACACTCTCTCTCCTACGTGATCATCGCACGTCCCAACTGTCACCAATCAGTCACTCAAATACCCTTCCATATTTCCATAAAAGATTTGAATCGATCTTTCTCTCTCCTATCAACTACTATAAAAACCCATCCAGACCACCTTTTACCTCTTTACTGCCCCATAATTTCCAAAGCAAAAATACTTCCAAACTCTCTCCCGGTTATCTTCTTCTCCAACCTGCAACAATGGCTGAATCCTCTTCCGTCCATGCTACTTCTCAGATTCTTCCAATCCGTCCTCAGCAATGCCTTGTCATTGATCTGAACCCACTAGCCTATGATCCCTACATGTCGCCGATTATTGAATGCCTCAAGTACTCCCAACTTGCTCCGGCATTGTCCAGGATTGAAACGGTGCCAATGGTGGCTCTATCTCAAGTCTATGCGACGGCCTACTACGACAAGGGTGTCGACAGAATCTTTTTCGAAGTGGCGGAACACAAGACGTCGATTTCTCGTTCCCGCTTCTGCTCTATGCTTGGGTTTGCTGCTGACCCATCGCGTGTTCACCCGGAGACAATTCCGGTTGGTATGCTCTACAGCATGTTCTACAACATGGGTTACACGGAAGTTCTCACCTCCGTTGCCAGATTCAAGAAGTCATGCCTACCGCCCCAATGGAATGGGTTATTTACAGTTCTCTTCAAGGGACTGTCAGAACGAAGCTCAGGATCGGACAGGGCCAGTCGTCTTTTCCTGTCGATTATGTATGCGGTGTACAACGGGATCAATCTGGACTACGGATTTGTTCTTTGGCAACAACTGATTCAGAGCCTTTCTTCCACTTCTCGACACTCTGAAGTGTCGCTGGCCCGGTTCTGGATCTTGATCACAAGATGGGCCATGGACAGGTTTGACGTCCAAACTGCTGACGGTGCACCGATGTCTTCGATTGGTACGTTCCACACCACGAAGATCATCGTATCCGCTGCATCGAAATTCTCCTTCATTGGCTCTATCCCGGAGTCGATGTATGGTAGTGTGCCATCAGACAGCAGTATGATCAAGGCGATCAAGGAGTTAGGACCATCTGGTCCGAGGGAACTGACACCGGACATGCTGCGATCAATTCATGATGCTGACAAACCGGTGGCAAGGGGTAAGAAGGCAGACAAGGGGAAGAAACCATCAAAAGCCCCAAAACCCACTCCCAAGAAACGCAAACAACCGAAGGCTGCTTCCTCTCCAAAACCGAAAAGGAGGAAGACCCAACCGAAACGGACGCTCGTCCTTTCCTTAACCTCCAGTGAATCCGAAGGTAGGAGTTCGGACTCTGAGGGGTCACAAGGAGACGAATCTCCACAAAGAGGCAACACACCCCCTCGGTCCCCAACCCCGGAGATGGACCTTCACCAATCCCCAGTTCCTTCCCCTCCACCCACTATTCCTATTTCCATTCCCACCATAACCCCTACTATACCACCAACCTCATTCCCTATACCACCACCCATATTCACCACATCAACCGAAACTCCACCTGTAACCGAACCTCCACAAACCGAAACCCATACACAATCACCACCCGAAACTAACCCCCCACCCACTCAACCTGCACCAACCAAACCAATTTCACCCCCACATTCCCCACCACCTCCATCTCCAGAAGACGCCTCCGATGGCGATGATCAATACCTCGGTGGTGACCATCTGAACTTTGATTCGGTCTACTATAGTCCGTTTCAAGTTCAAAGTGATGAGGAGGATGATGCTCCTGTAACCAAGAAGCATCTCCGCGAACTGAACGAGAAGGTTGATCAACTTCTCGCCTCCTCTTCCAATCAGCAGTCATCATTATCTGAAGCTGCCCTTCAGAGAATTGTTGATGCCTTCTCTAGGGCTCAACATGACTCAGTAGCCTCTGCGACTGCTGCAATAGACGCCTCCACCCGAGCTTGTGAGGCAGCGACCGAAAAAGTCGATAAACTATTCCATGACGCTACAATCCTGCTGCAGTCTATGCAGGAACACGCCGATGCCACCAAAACAACACTGGAACCACTTGTTAATCAATTGGCCCAGTTTGTAAAGACGGAGTTATCCTCGTTCGCTACCCTCAGACAAAACCTTAGCGACGACAACTCGGCACTCCGTGCCTCCATTGAAGCCCGCTTGGCAAAGCTACAAGAGGATCTTGCGGCTGAAAATAAACTGATGGACGTCCTGGCGAGTAAGACTACTGCCCTCAAGGTCAAGAGCACCCAACTTTCCAACTCCGAACAACAATTGGAGGCTCTTCGATACGAAAGGGAAATCATCAAGACGTGTGTTTCGGATGTCCACGCCGCTCTATCCAACATCCTGGAAGCACACGACCCCATTCTGAACCACTCGGTGAGGCGTACCCTCGCTGAGAAACTCTCTCCGGCCATGGCTCTATTGAGTAAAATTGAAGGCCTACCCAGTTTCGTGTCCATTCCGAAACAAGGGGGAGATGAGAAGAAAGGATCGAAACCACCTCCTTCCTCAAAAGCAACTCACACAACCGAACCACCCCCAACTGGTCATGCCTCGGGTTCGGGTGTGAAGGACAAGGGCAAAAACATTGCAGAGGGAGGAGATGAAGATGAAGATGAAGATGAAGACAAGGAGACTATTGCTGACATGTTAAAGAGAAAGAACAGTCGCAATACTGATGACGATGTCAGTCGTGTGGCACGTGAAGCTGAAGAAGCCGAACGTAAACAAAAAGAAGCCAACGATCTCCTTGAGAGCCGAAAGCTGCTCTTCCCTGCCTGGACCAGGGATCGACTGATAAAAGAGGCCATAGAGACTCCAAGTATACTATGGCTCGAGCCGGTGATATCATTCGACTGCATCAACTCGGTCGATTCGCAATTTGATATGCCGCTGACTCGAAAGGCGTTCATCTTCCACGCCTTCTCCAACATTTTCGAAGTCCCGCATCCGAACGATGAGCTTGACAGGGAGCTCATTGACTTTTATCTGGAGGCCGCTCGCCCTCAATTCCTTACATGGAGCGCCCAGAAGATTGTCAATGTTCGGGTGATGAAGCCGTTTGCCGTGGGGAGATTCACAAACGTCAAGTTCAAGCTTATCCGAGGATCTGCAAGAACTGCTCACATGATCTCTCTGGCGGATCTGCCCAATCTGAACCCTCATGATTGGATAGTCTTGTACAACATCTTGCTGACAAACGAAGCCGAATATGGTCCCATCTTAGACCATGTCAAAAGGATGCTGGCATGCTACATCATGGAGGTGGCCCTAATGGATCAGGAGGTTGCCACAGTGTTTAAGAAGAAACCGAAAGTCAAGCCTGTGGGATCGGCCAGTGATCTAAACACGATGAAAATGGGCAAGATAGATTCGAGGCGAAACTCTGTGATGTTCACCAGAGCCGAAGGACAGAAATGTCTGTTCGCGTTAGCTGACAAGCACCTCTACACTACTCCCTGCTTGGAACACGTCCTATCTATCGTCAAGCGGTGTAAGGACAATTCGGCTGATGACATCAAATATTTTGAAGATATGATCAATTGGTACATCCGGTTTAGACAGACCATCCTTTCCATAACCAAGTGTCTGTTTAGTACCGTGAAGAAGAAGGTACCAGCTTCAGCCGCCGGCCCAAGTATGAAGTGATGGTCTCGCTCCAAATTGACGCAAAGGGGGAGATTGTTGGGCTGAAGTTCTGTTTTGTATTGCGTCTTAATAACTCTGGATGTCGCGGAATGAGAAAATGGTCCATTGATAATGGCTTCCCATATGAGAAAACCATTGTCCTCAGATCCAATCACGTAATCTTCAAAATGATGTGCCCATACTTCATAGTCATGGGTGTATAAGATTGGAATCTTTGTCGTCGAACCAATGTTGTTGGAAATATTAATAGGGTTTGATTGCGTTGCGTCCATAATGATCGTAATAACCTGTTCAAAGATCAGACTTGTAATAAAGCAGATTAGGGCAAAACAATAAATACTAAGATACGTCAATTAAGATGACGGCTCAATAAATATCGATGATTGCGGAAAACCCTAATGAAAATCTTTTTCACAGAAAAGAAGTGTATCGATTACACAGCCTCCTGCTCTGATACCAATTGATGAGATTAAAATGAGAACTTTTAATCTATAAAGATCGATTAGATCGTGAACAAGTATATGAATATGAAACTGCAAGAACACAATATAAATAACAAGGCAGAACGAAATAATAAGAACAAACAGCTTGAATCAAACGTGTCGAATGATTAAACAAAATCCTTAGAAGAGCTCGATTAAGAACATCAACTGTAAAGGATTGGAAGATTACAAGAGAGCAATATCGTAAACTCTGGAACGCTAAAACAGAAATCTTGAATCTTAACCTAATATGCATGCAAGCGATAACTTATATACAATACATAAAAGGCTCTCGGTAGGACATTGTAAGCGTTTCATACCAGGCTCTCGGAGCTTGTTTGAGGCCGTACACAGCTTTATCCAGAATGTAGCAATGATGTGGATATTTTTCGTTCACGAACCCAGGAGGTTGCTCCACATACACCGTTTCTTCAAGTTCTCCATTGAGAAATGCGCACTTGACGTCCATTTGGAAGACCTCAAAGTTTTTGTGAGCAGCATAGGCTAGAAATATTCTAACCGATTCTAGCCTAGCTACTGGAGATTGTTGGGCTGAAGTTCTGTTTTGTATTGCGTCTTTTGGGCTCGTAGATTAGCCTTGTATTCTCCGGTTTGGGCATGTCCTACCGAGAGCCTTTTATGTATTGTATATAAGTTATCGCTTGCATGCATATTAGGTTAAGATTCAAGATTTCTGTTTTAGCGTTCCAGAGTTTACGATATTGCTCTCTTGTAATCTTCCAATCCTTTACAGTTGATGTTCTTAATCGAGCTCTTCTAAGGATTTTGTTTAATCATTCGACACGTTTGATTCAAGCTGTTTGTTCTTATTATTTCGTTCTGCCTTGTTATTTATATTGTGTTCTTGCAGTTTCATATTCATATACTTGTTCACGATCTAATCGATCTTTATAGATTAAAAGTTCTTATTTTAATCTCATCACAGGTCATCATAGACGGGTACCGATGCAAGGAGAAAGGAAGATGGAGCTTGTTCAAGACTTATCTTTCATTTTGATTTATGCTTTAGTGTTTATCAAAATTTGACAGAATACAATTGTATAATAATTATTTTATTAATGCAATGGATGATGTTGTTGCTTGTTTACTACTTTACATTGTTGTTGATATTATACATGACGTCCTCTGCCCCAGAACGTTTCCGTCGTTCTTGGTTTTGGGGTGTGACAATAAATCATCCTATCAAGTTGCTATGGTGAAGGCAACCCGAAAGGACCATGCATAACCGGGTCAAATACTTGCTTAATATAGTTGCAGCCTTAGACACTATTCCAACAGTCTCCCACTTGGATAAGTCTAGTAACTATATGCACAAGTACAATTCGGTTTGCAATCGTAGCTCTCAAATACGCTATCAAACTCTGATCTAATCAATCTTGTCCTTTAGATAAGGGATCGTATAGTCCTCTGTTAGATATCACGCTGACAATCCTATGGAATGGTTAGTCAAGCATTTAGGTTTCTCGATCTCTGATTTATTCGACATAGAACTTAATCGAACACATCAATTCAGTTCTGACCGGGACCGACACATAAGTCAAATCAAATCATCGAGCGGCCGAGATATCGCTTTTACCTTCTTAGATAAAAGTTACAGATAAACTTCGACTTATATGCATTTACTTATTCATTAACCAACTATACACAACAATGCGTTTTATAACACCGAGTTACTGATGCGATTTCGCATTATTAATGTACAATCAATTAACAAATAACAAACCATATATCTAGGTTTTAAGACTATATGATATTATCGTCTTGCGATCACCCTTTTATATCATATTCCATAAGGTGATTCCAGCAAGCGCGGGTTTGTTCCAATGCTCAAAACAGGTTCATAAGCACTCATGAACGCCGCAGCAACCCTTTGCTATGTCTAATACCATTTAGACAATCTACTCACCAATTCATGACAATCTTCATTCATATCTACTTCCAACATATGAACGATTGTGGACAATTTGAATAATTCGATTATTCCTAATAAACTCAATTATTCTGGAAATCAAAACATGCAAAGTGAAACAATAGTTAAACAATTAACATAAGATAGTAACATTACTCATAAATAAAACTCCTTTATTTAATCATCAAATGTTAATTACATTTATCTATTACACGTTTCTAAAACTATCTAATCTACGCTAATATCATCCTTCAGCCCAATACTCCTAGCATGCTGCAAGTGCTTAACCCTACTCAGTCCCTTCGTAAGCGGATCTGCTGGGTTATCTTCCGATGATATCCTCTTCACTATGAGTTGTCCTTCTTCTACACGATGTCTAATGAAGTGATATTTTCTGTTGATATGTCGTGATCTACCATGATCCATCGGTTCCTTGGTCAAGGAAACCGCTCCTTCGTTATCACAGAAAATCTCCATGGGCTCCTTTATTGCAGGTACAACTCCAAGATCACCGATGAAGTTCTTTAGCCATATTGCCTCCTTCGACGCTTCGCTCGCTGCAATGTACTCTGATTCGCACGTTGAATCAGCTACGGTTTCCTGCTTGGAACTTTTCCATGTCACTGCTCCTCCATTCAGGGTAAATACCCAGCCCGACTGCGAACGGTAGTTTTCCCTGTCGGTTTGAAAACTGGCGTCACTATACCCTCTCACCTTCAAGTCATCACTCCCTCTGAGGACTAAGAACCATTCCTTCGTCCTCCGAAGGTACTTAAGGATATTCTTCACCGCAATCCAATGTGCTCTGCCAGGATTCCCTTGATATCTGCTAACCATGCTCAAAGCGAAGGCTACATCAGGGCGAGTACAAGTCATAACGTACATGATTGAGCCAACTGCATAAGCATATGGTACTCGGCTCATTTCTTCTATTTCAGCTTCGGTACTCGGACTTTGAGTCTTACTCAACTTGGCATTACTTTGTATCGGTAATTCTCCCTTTTTCGAGTTCTCCATACTAAAACGTTTTAGTACCTTCTCTAAGTAAGTGTTCTGACTAAGTCCAATTAGTCTCTTACTTCTTTCTCTTACTATCCTTATTCCCAAAATGCAAGAAGCCTCTTCGAGGTCCTTCATAGCGAAGCACTTCCCGAGCCAGGACTTAACTTCCTGCAGAGTCGGGATGTCGTTTCCTATGAGTAATATGTCATCGACATATAGAACGAGGAAGCTTACTATACTCCCACTGGCTTTGACATATACACAAGATTCATCTTCGCTTCGTACAAATCCAAACTCTTTGACTTTCTCATCGAAGCAAAGATTCCATCTGCGAGACGCTTGCTTAAGTCCATAAATGGACTTCTCAAGCTTACACACTCTATTCGGATGCTTCGGATCCACAAACCCCTCTGGATGAGCCATGTAAACATCCTCAGCCAACTTTCCGTTAAGGAAAGCGGTCTTGACATCCGTTTGCCAAATCTCATAATCATGAAATGCGGCAATTGCTAGCATCACTCTAATAGATTTAAGCTTCGCCACTGGTGAGAAGGTCTCATCATAGTCAACTCCGGGAGTTTGAGTAAAGCCCTTCGCAACCAATCGCGCTTTATATGTGTGTACGTTCCCATCCACGTCGGTCTTCTTCTTGAAGATCCATTTGCACCCAACGATCTTACGTCCAGGCACATAATCAACCAAATTCCAAACTTGGTTATCATACATGGACTGGATCTCGCTATCCATTGCCTCTTTCCATTTTGCAGACTCCGGGCCTGCCATGGCTTCCTTATAGCTCTTAGGTTCATCAAGATTTATTAGTGTACCATCACTAATATACGTGTCCCCTTCGGTAGTAATATGAAAACCATAAAACTGGGGTAGAACTCTAACTCTATCGGAACGTCTAAGAGGTAAGGATTTGTCAATCGGTTCAACCGGAGTTTCCTCCTCGGGTTGAGTGCCAGCAGTAGAGGTTCCTTCATCTATCGACTCTTGAATCTCTTCAAGCTCGATTTTCCTCCCACTGTCTCCTTGGCCTATGAGTTCTCGCTCTCGGAAAACTCCTCTCCTCGCAACGAAGACAACATTGTCCTTCGGTCTATAGAAGAGATATCCAAAGGATGTCTGCGTGTAGCCGATGAAAATACATCGCTCACTTCGAGGTTCGAGCTTGTCATGAGTATCTCGTCTTACGAAAGCCTCGCAACCCCAAACCTTGATATGTGCCAACGAGGGAGCATTCCCTGTCCACATCTCGTGAGGTGTTTTGGCAACCTTCTTAGTAGGGACTCGGTTAAGGATATGAGCGGCAGTCTCTAAGGCATACCCCCAAAAAGAGATAGGTAGTGAAGCACGACTCATCATAGAGCGAACCATATCCAATAAGGTTCGATTACGCCTTTCTGCCACACCATTCAACTGCGGTGTCCTAGGAGGCGTCAATTGCGAAACTATTCCACACTCCTTGAGATAATCGTGGAATTGAAGACTTAGGTACTCTCCTCCTCGATCGGATCGAAGCATCTTCATTTTCTTGCCCAATTGATTCTCCACTTCATTCTTGAACTCTTTGAACTTTTCAAAAGTTTCTGACTTTTGTTTGATTAAATAGATATACCCATATCTACTATAATCATCCGTAAAAGTCACGTAGAAGCGGTTCCCATCCTTCGTGGTTGATCTAAATGGTCCACATATATCGGTATGTATTAGGTCTAATAGACCCTCACCCCTTTCACACGTACTCATGAAGGGTGATTTAGTCATCTTTCCAAGTAAACAAGAGTCGCACGTGTCATCTTCCCTAAGGTCGAATGACTCCAACACTCCATCCTTTTGGAGTTGGGCTATGCGTTTCTTGTTGACATGTCCAAGACGACAATGCCACAAGGATGCTTTATCCATACTAGTGGAAGAATCTATATTCAAAACATCATTTCCTAAGTTATCAACAATCATAACAGTTTCATAAATTCCATTACATGGTATAGCTTCAAAGTAAAAGACACCATTTACATAAGCCAAAATAGAACCATTCTCATTATTAAAAGAAAATCTAAAACCTTGTCTAAACAAACCATGAAATGAAATGATGTTTCTATCCATTTCTGGCGAATAGCAACAATTGTTCAAATCTAAACAAAAATTATTCCTAAGCACTAAAGAATACACTCCAATCTTGGTCACAGGCGACGATCTTCTGTTCCCCATGATTAGATTGATCCTTCCTTGCTCCACATCCCTACTTCTTCTTAGTCCCTGCGAAAGATGGCTTGATCTTTCCTTCCTTGATGGCTTGCAGGTATTCTGGGTAGATTCTCTTCCAATGACGTATCTTGTGGCAGTGGTGACACTCTGCCTCCTTCGGGTTAGGGCAGGGCTTAGCAGGATCAACTTTGGTCCCACTAGAAAAGGAACCATCTCGGGCTTTAACCTTGCGATAGTTCTTAGACGAAGCCTTCCTCTTCTTTCCCTTTCCTTGACCAATAGCCAAGATAGGAACAGCAGTTGGATTGGGAGTTGGCGCAACAGACTTGTCTTTGAAGTTGCTCTCAGCGACCCTCAAGAGACCTTAGAGTTTGCTTAGGGTGACCTTGTCTTTGTTCATGTGGTAGGTCATCCTAAATTGATTATACATCGGAGGCAAAGAGTGAAGCACCATGTCGATCGCCAAGTCTTCCCCAAAGTCAACATTTAACTTGCGAAGGCGGTCGACATACCTTTGCATCTTTTGCAGGTGCACGGTAAGAGACTCTCCATGACCCATCTTAGCGGAAATCATGTTAGTGAAAATATCATAACGCTCTTGTCTCGCGTTTTGGTGGTATCTCTCCATTAAGTCTTGATGCATCTCGTACGGGTACATGTCCTCGTAGGACTTTTGGAATTCGGAGTTCATGGTGGCTATCATGATGCAATGTACCTTCGTTGCATCTCGCTCATGAGTTTCAAAAGTGGTAATTTCAGCCGGAGTAGCAATTTCAGGGTTGATTTTCTCGAGCTTCTCATCGAGGACATACTCCTTATCCTCATAGCGAGCAATAGTGCGATTGTATCTTATCCATTCGCTAAAGTTCGTTCCATCGAAGGTGACCTTTTGGCAAAGGCTCATCAACGTGAAAGAACTAGCAGCAACGTTGTTTGCGTTCGAGATCTACAAAATAGAAAGGACAAAGATAGATTAGAATATGAATCCCTAATTATCACCCAATAAGAAAAATTAGGGCTAGGATCCAAAAACAACATTTACATATTAGAAAAGGGGTGCCGTAATCTAACATGCAAATAAATTGAAGGTAAGTGAATGCCGATTCACTAATTCTCCACCATAAAACCTAACTATTAGTCCTAAATGTATTGAGAATTCCTAGGTTCGGATGAGATTCATTGAAAACTATTCAATGGCATGTTTAAATCTCGATATGCCCCTCTAGTTTGTGACTGGGATACCGAGGATCACAAAGCGGGTGTGAATTACCATGCAAATTCACATGGTTCCTTCATTGTAACGATCACCTATTCGATGTGCCGATAAACCACACACGCTCCATCGAACTATGATAAACAATGAATCACCCGTTGCCACCTTTGCTTAGAACCAATTAGTGTGCCGATAAACCACACACGGTCCACTAACTTCTTAGCAAGGGCGCAAAGTGTAATTTCATGGGATTGCATCAATTCACTTTTCCTAAAGTAACTAAGATTGGGAAATTTAAAAAAAAATGTAGTTACTTTGTATTACTTATTATACTTTTAATGAGAGGATGAGGTTGCCCTATCCTACCCGTTCGGCTAACGACCATCCACCGATCAAGCAAGCGGTGGGTGTGAGTGTACACCCATTAAACGCCATTTTATAGGCATCAACCTTATACCCACCTTATATATATATATATATATATATATATATATATATATATATATATATATATATATATATATATATTAATCTTGTAATATTATATTAGTATAGAGTTGTATTTTAAATATTTTAAAATCTAGGGTTTGAAATTTTAAATTGTCTAAATTAAAACTTTTAATCACAAAATATAAATTTCAAAACATGAGGACAAGTTTTAAACATTTAAAACATGGAGGATCAAATAACAAATAATTTCAATTAACAATTAATTTCCTAATTATCTATATTTGATTTATTCAAGATTTCTTGCAAGATAATTACCAAAATAATCAAAATAATTAATTAATTATCATATAAGGAAACTAAATATTTTATTAGTTGATAAATATCTTTAATTAGATCAAGATAATAGTCATATATATCAAAAAATCGGATTAGGGTTGATCTAATATGATTAAGGTAAGTTTCCATAAGATAATCATGAAGAAATCCCGAATCTGGCCATTCCTGACGCTTGGACTCGCCGAGTGCACCAAGTGACTCGCCGAGTCAGGCCAACTCGCCGAGTCCACTATGGAACTCGCCGAGTCCATGACTCAGAAACACAAAAATCAAATTTTGTAGTTAAGTTTCAAACAAATAAGCATCAATTTAATGAAAACCAAGCTAGGCTCTGATACCACTGATGGGTTTTAGCCATAAGAACTTTCCTATGTGCGCATGCAAAACCCTAATGCTTGGATCTAGGCTTTCTAATTAAACATGCTTTGAATCCAAGACTTTTAATGACTATTTAGGTGTAATAACAATATTGAAACAGATCTAGAATCATTCCTTTGAATTCCTTGTTGATCTTGTTGTCTTGGAGCTTCTAGAGTCACAATTGTCACTCCTCTAATGGCTTACAAACACCAAATAGCAAGGAGGATGATTTAGGAGAGAGGAGAGGGGAGGAAATCGACCAGGGTTTTCTTACTTTAGATGAAGTGCTGGTTTCCCTTTGCCATAGGGTCTATTTATATTTGTAGACTCCTTAAGGGTTACAACCTAAACCCTAATTGGATAATCTTCTCTTAAAGCTATCCAAATCCATTCCTTAGATAACTCTTGGACGATTTGAGCTATCCTTTAGCTTCTAGAATCCGTCCAATCCATATCTATATGGATTTACAGTCTAAAGTTTAACTATCAAACAATTGACAGTTTATACCCTCTTATTTAATTAATCTCTTTAAGTCACCAAATTAATTCCAATTAATTCTATGACTTATATTAATCAAATAACAATATATTATTCTTTATATTATACTCATAATATACTAATAATATTTACTCTCTCTTAATAAATCATCCTATCAAGTTGCTATGGTGAAGGCAACCCAAAAGGACCATGCACAACCGGGTCAAATACTTGCGTAATATAGTTGCAGCCTTAGACACTATTCCAACATTTTGACCACCCCGTCGTCCCATACGACTAAGTTTCTGCGTATTACCCTCCCTCTCACAAAACTCCGACGACCAACATCCTCTGGTGTGTTTTTCCGGCATAGTACACCAACACAAACCACCACTAACCATAGATTGCTTCTAAGCCTTCATTTTCCTGTGATTTCTGCCAATTTACGGCGTTTTCCGGCGAATTCCGAGTTTCTCCGGCGACAATAAACCTCTGGTAAGGTGAGTTTTCTCTTCCCTTTTCTCTTTCTCTTGTTTTCTTACCAATATTTAACCTTAACTACATTTTTTGTGCTTTTATGTAAACTTTAGTGGTGACCATCACCATAACACCACTAATGTCACCATTTTCCTGCGACTGGTTGAATTTGCTGGCGACAACTCTCCTTTTCTAGCAACAACAGGTTCTTTTTTTTCCTGTTCTTAATGTGTATGAAATTTATGTGAAATGTATATATTTTGGTATGTCAAATGTTTATATTTTCGTATGTGAAATCTAGATAAAATGTTTGAATATGTATGTAAAATGTATATCCAAATGTGTATGCGTGAATATGTATGAAAAAATATATATGTATGTTTATATATGACAAAGTGTATGTGAAAATGTGTGTATAAGTGTATTTCTATGTGAAATATATGTATAAGTGTATATATATGAAAAAAATGTATGTATATGAAATGTACGTATTTTTATGTGAAAATGTATATATATATATATATATATATATATATATATATATATATATATATATATATATGAAAAAATATGTTTAAGTGCATTTGTATGTGTGTATATTGTATGTTATGATAAAATATGTGTATATTAGATGTATTTGTATATTATGATAGGATGTTATAATAGAAAAAAATGATGTTATAAATTACAATGTCTTTTTAAAGTATTATAATAGAAAAATAAAAACAAAAATGAGTTGATATTAAAAATCAAAATATGGATAAAAGATGATATAAATAAAAAATATCGAATATCTTTTAAAATACAATACAATAATAAAAATTAAAAGTTAAAAATTAAGATGATAAATCCACTAAGTTATAATTTACTGAAAGTAGAAAATAAAAACAAAAATAAGTTTATATCTAAAATAAAAATATGGAAAAAAAAGATGATATGAATAACAAATATATAATATCGTTTAAAGTATAATGTTATAATAAAAAAAATACGGTGAAACTACTAAGTTATAATCACTCAAAATCGAAAAATATAAACAAAAATAAGTTGATATTAAAAATCAAAATATGGAAAAAAAAAAGATGATATAAATAAGAAATATATAATATCGTTTAAAATACAGTGATATAATAAAAAAATAAAAAATAAAAATTAATAAACTAAATCTACTTAGTTATAATTTACTCAAAATAGAAAAAAAAAACAAGATGATATTAAAAATTAAAGTATGGAAAAAAATAGATTATATAAATAACAAATATATAATATCATTTAAAGTATAATGTTATAATAAAAATTGAAAATAAAAAATGAAGATGCTAAATCTACTAAGTTATAATTACTCCAAATAGAAAAATAAAAACAAAAATAAGTTGATATTAAAAATCAAAGTATGAAAAAAAAGATGTTATGAATAAAAAATATATAATATTGTTTAAAGTACAATTTTATAATAAAAAATAAAAATGGAAAATTAAGACCATAAATCTACTAAGTTATAATTTACTTAAAAAAGAAAAATAAAAACAAAAATAAGTTGAAAGTAAAAATCAAAATACGGAAAAAAAAAAGATGATATAAATAACAACTATATAATATCGTTTAAAGTATAATGCTATAATAAAAAATAAAAATAAAAAATTAAGACGTTAAATCTACTAAGTTATAATTACTTGAAATAGAGAAATAAACACAAAAATAAGTTGATATTGAAAATCAAAATATGGAAAAAAAAAAGATGATATAAATAACATATATATAATATCATTTAAAGTACAATGTTATAATAAAAAATTACATTGAAAAATTAAGACGCTAAATCTACTAAGTTTTAATTACTCAAAATAGAAATATAAAAACAAAAATAAGTTGATATTAAAACTCAAAATATGGAAAAAAAAAGATGATATAAATAACATATATATAATATCGTTGAAAGTACAATGCCATAATAAAAAATAAAAATAAAAAATTAAGAGGCTAAAGTACAATGCTACAATAAAAAAGTGAGTTCTTTTTAGTTCAAGTATCTTCTTTTTAAAACATTAAAAGCCTAGAATTACCCGCCCAGAATTGATTTAGAAATTAATTTCGGGTTGTCCCCGTTTTGGGAACATTCACATTTGGGATGTAAATGTGTATTACATGATTTATTGTTTAGGAAATATTCAGTTGGTATTTTCTCTTTGCTCCTCAGGTAGGAAATTAAGGTTTCCTCCAGCAAACCCTAGCAGCCCACAACTATATAAAAAACCCACCACTTAAGGATTTCGGCCAAAGCTTGAATCTAGAAAACCCTAGCCGGAATTTGGTGCTATTCCCTCCTCTGTTTCTCATCCTTTTACTAGTGGTGTTTGTAAGCCATTAGAGGTGCAACATTTGAGACACTAAGCTTTCAAGAATCAATGATCAACAAGGTGTTCTTGTTATTGCTATATAACAAGTAAGGTAAACATCAAAACCCTTTTAATATGTAAGTATGCTAGATCTAGGGTTTTGCTTTGTTATTCAATTTGCATGTTCAACTAGTGAAAAACTTAGATCCAAAGCAATTAGGGTTCCATGAACACATCGGTTGAAGTTATGCTCATAACCCATCAGTGGTATCAGAGCCTAGGATGTTTTTCAGTTGAATTTGACGCAATAGTGAATTTTCTAAAGGAGGAGGGAACATATTCGTCAATCTGTTCATCAAACTCAGCGAATTCATTCTGGAACACGACGAGTTGGCTCTACTCGATGAGTTCATTGCCTAACTCGACGAGTTAACTCGTCAGATCCCTGATTTTTCGATTTTGGTATCTTGATTTGATTAGGATAATTACCTTAATTCGTTTTAACTGTTTAAAATTGAATTTTTCTGAAAAGGTAAATGCATATCCTTATCAAAATAAATGATTTGGTCAAAATTTTAAGATAAAGACAAAATTAATTTATTAATTTAATGATTTAAAATTTGATCTAGTATCTTTTGAAAAGTTTTAAAAATTACCCTATGGTTTTATACTTTAAAATTTGATTAAATAGTAAAATTTTAAAATCTTAAATTTTAGAAACCTAGTATTTTAAGAAGTTTAAAATGTACCCTTATTCACGAAGCTGGTCTATAAGGGGTGTTAAAGTAAGTGGCCTATAAAATGACCGCCATTGGGTATCCATTCTTACCCACCGCACCCTTGACTAGTGGAGGGTCGTTAGCCAAACGGGTAGGATATGACATTAATCTCTCATTAATAATTATAATGATAAATATAAAGTAACTAAATGTTTTTAAAAATTCCTAATCTTATTTAGTTTAGGAAAGTGTCAATTTGATGCTAATCAATGAAATTAAACATTTCACTTTGTCAAAGTCGTTAATGGAGCATGTATGGTTAACCGACACACTTACTTGGACCAACAAAGGGTGGAAATGGGTAGCTCGTAAATTATCAATGATTGATTGAGTGTGTGTGTGGCTAATCTACACATAAATTAGGTGATAAATGACATCGAGAGTACGAAGCTAATTTGCATGGTTATTCACACCTTGTTTGTGATCCTCGGTATCCCAGTCATAAATGGAAAGGGCATAATCAAGATTAAACATGCCATTCAATAGTCCAATGATTCTCAAAACATCTAGGAATTTCATTTAAAACCTAATTCATTTAAAATTTTGTTTTCATGGTGGAATTGGTAAATCATCATTTACCTACCTTCAAATAATTTACAATTGGATTACGACGTCCCTTTTCTGAATTGTGAATTATTGTGTTGGGTCCTAGCCTTAATATTTCATTTTGGGTGTTATATTATGGATTCCTTACCTAATCAAAACTTCTCCTTCTTTTTTTGTAGATGTCAACTTCCAATAACACTTCTGGTTCCCCCAACAACTCCTCGAACACTTTCTCGCTCTTGATCATTTGTACCAAGGTGACATTCGATGGTTCCACTTTTAATGATTGGATCTTTAACATCAGAATGGCCTTGTGATTTAAGGACAAGGAATACATCATCTACAAAGAGTTGAATAAGATAGTTGAATCACATGCCACTCCTGAAGAAGTAGCTGAGTATAAGGCCCACTACAAGGATGCTACCAAAGTATCTTGCATTGTGGTGGCCACGATAACTCCTGAGCTGCAACAATCCTATGGGGACTTAGGCCTTATGAGATGTGCAAGGACTTGATGGAGAAATACCATCAAAGAGCATGTAAAGAAAGTTATGAGATAGGCAGGTCACTCAGAACCATCAAAATGAAGGATGGAGAGTCCATGACGACCCACTTGCAACGCATAAAACGCTATATAGATTGTCTCTTGAAGCTTAATGTGAACTTTGATGAAGAGTTGGATATTGAAATAGTCTTGCACTCTTTTCCTCCTTGCTATGATTAATTCAAGATGACATATAATTTTAGCAAATAGGAAGTCACGTTGAGTAAACTTCAAGGCTTGCTGAGTACAGCTGAAAGTGGATTAAAATGAAAAGTTGTTGAATCCACTCTTCCTACTACTGCGGCTCCAGTCATAGCTATTAGACAAGGGAAGGGGAAAAAGAGGAAAGCTCCCTCCAAGAAAAGCTGGAAGGGAAAGTCTCATGAAGGATCTTCTAGTGGACCCAAAGGAAAATCCAATTTTGCTCTCCCTCCTGCCTTAGATCTAAAAGAAGCAACGTGCTTTTATTGCCAAAGCAAGTGGCATTAGAAGAGAAGCTGCTCAAGTACTTGCAGGACATTAAGGATGGCAAGATCAAGCCTACCTAGGCAAGTATTTACACTATTTTGTCTAAAAACTCATCACATTCTAATTCTTGGGTCCTTAATACAGGATGTGGTTTTCACAATCGCTCTGACTTGTAGGGATTAAATGAAATTAGGAATGTGGAGCTTGGGAAGTTGAACCTGATAATGGGCAATAGGAGATCGTCACATGTTACCAAGATCAACATTTATTCTTTAGTGCTTAGTAGTGGGTTATGTGTAGACTTGAATAATTGTTGCTACTCGGCAGAAATGAAGAGGAATATTATTTCTTTTCATGGTTTCTATAGACAAGGTTTTAGATATTCTTTTAATAACGATAATGGATATATTAATGCTTATCATAATAGTGTATTTTATTTTGAAGCATTGCCATGTGATGGTGTATATGAAACTGTGATGGTTGTATACAATTTAGGAAATAGTGTGTTGCAACGAGGTTTCCGAATATATATAGAACGCCCAAATCGGACTTCGTATGAGGAAGTTATGATTTATCGAAGTTTCGGCTTAGCGGTGTGCAGCCCGAAATACTCGATTTAAGATCCAGCGGTCTTTAGCCGAAGTAATCTAAACGAGGATCGAAGGTCTCGTTGTTGGTATCGAAGCGATAAAAAGTTAGGCGAAAACGGACGTCAAACGAAGAAGTTATGAATTTATAACGAAGTTTTTCTGTCGCGGCCTATTAAAAATAAATAATAAAAATAAATCAAAATTAGCCGACGGAGTCTGAACGAAAGTTGTAGAGCGTAGTCTCACCTTCGCGTGGATATAAAGAACATCGAAAACGGAGTTCGTATGAAGAAGATATGAATTTCCGAAGTTTATTAAATATTTTATATTTAAATTAAATCTTTAAATCCGGCATTATCCGAAGTGGAGTCAGCAATCCGATCCGAAGTACGCCCCGTGTACTCGTGTACGCCCCGTGTACACCGAAGATGTCGACACTCGCAGCAAGTGGCTCGGATGCGTAAGCAGTGACGTTTTTCAGACCAATACGCCCCGCGTACTCCGAGGCTGCAGCCTCCTATAAATAGGATCCAAAGGCAACCGATTCTTTTGTTCATTTTCTCTCTTCTCTCTCCCGTTTTGCATCGTTTTGCGTGTCAGAAATACCCCGAAGCCCCGGTATTATTCTCGAGCCCAGAGGAAAGTCCCGAGATCCCGAAGATCCCAAGAAGTGCGGTTCCCGAGCCGAAGCTCTCTCCGCGAGAAGTTCGATTTTTGTGAAGATCTTCCAGATCTGTTGAGGATTACTACTTCTGCAAGTCGTAGTGTTGTCCGATCATCTTCTGATAAGGTGAGTGTGTAGTTACCTTCTTCCAACACATTATTATAAAGTATTTTATATAAAATACGTGCTATGTGTATATATTTTGTTGTTATATGTGTGAATGTATATTCACTCTCTTCTATCTCATAGATCTGAGTTATTTTCTATGAAATATGTGTTATGTGTGTGTGTGCCTCATCTGTTATGTCAAATATGTGTTGATCAAAGCATGCTATACAGGTTTTTATCTATGTATAAAAATGTATATTTTTATCTAGTAATATGTTGGGTAGAACATGGGTAGATAGTTGGTGTGTAATAAACAGATGAGAGGCCTCGTTGTTGTTTGATTTAGTCATCTAGCGGAGTTTAGATGACGACCACATACTTTTCTAGATAGTCTTGTGGAACATTAGCAAGTTCGCCACCTGTAGGTGTTAATGAACTTGGGTGTTCATTCACTGTACTCCATCCCCCTCATGGTTGCCTTATTTGACTTATATTGCTGAGGTACCCCCGAAGCATGTGTTGTCGCCCCGATGAAATATTCTTAGACTAGGTCCCTTATGTTAGTTGTCTTAGGGACATAAAGTGAGAATAACGGGAATGGGTAATTGGGTTATTGTTGGTTGGTGAAAATTAAATATGATTCTTTATTGTGGGTTGAAAACCCTATATGCTCACCAGGATCCCAAGCCTGACCCACTCAGTTTTATTTGTATTCCAGGAAGTGGCGCGAGGGCATAAGATGGATGAACCATCAGTTGTTTTGTTTACAAGTCTGTATATGTATATATTTGTTGAATGACTTGTAATGTTATCGTTTATGCTTATTGGTCTGTATCGGAACATGACACCCCGAGTTTTGATTATATAATGAAAAATATATTTCTTTTATGAAATGCTTTGGTAAACATTGTTTTATCATGTTTTGTTTTTGGGAACAAATTCCGCAACTCTTTCAAATCAAAAGGATTTACTCTGAAATTATTTTAAAAGCATAAATGAAATCGGTCTTTTCTGGCCGAGATTTTAGGGATGTCACAGTTGGTATCAGAGCATTAGTTTAAGCGAACTAGGAATTTGTAGGATTTCTAGACTTAAACTTAGAATGCTAAGTGAAGTTTTGAGATGTGTGTCTGTTATGTTTTAGACACGAGCACTGGTTTATTTTAGGAAAGTTGCCTAAAATGCTTTTATGTGCTAAATGTTATATGTTGCCATATATGATATTATTTGTTCGGATCTATGGTCTGTTGCCGACCGGATCTAGAAACCTTATATGTGTAGGATTCTAAGCGTACGTCTATGATATTAGAACTAGCATGTAAACGTTTCGGAGTGGTAAGGAAGATTTGAATATCTATCATGATTGAGGATCTAATTTCACCTTATTCGGTGTGTAGATCAAAATGGTGAGAACCAGAAGTGGAGTTGGAAATGCTGATGAAAACAGGAATCAACCACCAGTGATTGAGCAAGTACCTGTCGTAGCAGCAACACCTGAGCCAATAACCATGGCTGGTGTGCAAATGATGATTCAGACGATGTTGGATCGTCAGATGGATGAAACTAGACGGTTGCTTCAACAGAATCGTGAAGAACTGTCAATTCGTGTGGAGGAGCCTGAATTAAATGAAGGGCACTCAGAAGGTGGAAACTTCAGTGGGTCTATTGGTCAAGCCAACCCACCGATAGTTAGGCAAGATAACCACGATGGAAGGAATGATGGAATGGGATGCAAGTACAAGGACTTTCTAACTTGCAAACCATCGACCTTCAATGGAAAGGAGGATCCGATTGGGGTTATGGATTGGATCTCCGAAATGGAATTGGCCTTTATGACTTGTGGCTGCAGAGGTAAGTTGCAGACTATCTATGCCGTGCGTCAGTTCCGAGGTGGAGCCGTTCGTTCGTAGAACACTCTAGGGAAGACCTTAAGCCCTAATGAGCCACTGCAATTGTCATGGGCAGAATTCTTGGCGCAGTTCAAGCGCAAGTTCTGTTCGGCTCAAAATTTGTTGGAGTTGGAGAACAAGTTCCTGACATTGACGAAAGGCAGCATGTCAGTTGATGAATACACCAATAACTTCACCGATAAGATGGAGTTTGCCTTGCGTATCATTCCAGATGAGCTGACAAAGGTGGACCGGTATGCGAAGGGACTCCCATGGGAGTACGAGGTGCCAGTACGTCAGGCACTTACTCTAGAGGCAGCTATCTGGGCTGCCAAGTCTGTTGAGAACATGATAAAGGGAAGAACCACCGACAAGGTTGAGGTTGGTGAGAAAAGAAAGTTTGAGGGAACATCTGGTTCCGGTAAGAAAAGCAAATTTTCGAAATCTGATTCGAAAAAGTTTGGTGGAGGAAAAGGAGGCGAAGCGAAGTGGTGTCATAAGTGTAAGAAAAAGCACTTTGGGAAATGTAGCGAGGATGTAACCTGCTACAAGTGTGGAAAGGTTGGACATTTTGCTAATGAATGTCCAAACAACAAAAGCATGTGTTTTGGTTGTAATGAAGAGGGGCATATTTTGAAAGACTGTCCGAAGAAGAAGGAGGCAGCTAGGCCCAACATTCCACCAAAGTCGAAGGCGAGAGCCTTCCAGATGACACTCGAAGCTGCGAAAGATGAAGCTGATGTCGCTTCAGGTACCTTTCTTGTTAACGAATTACCTACTCAAATTTTGTTTGATTCTGGAGCCAACTACTCCTTTATTTCACATGAGTTTGGTAGAAAGCTAGCTTTGCCTATTGATAAACTAGATGATGCTTTATTAGTCGAAGTAGCTAATGGAAAGTTTGTACCTGTTAGCCATCGTATGAAAAGCATCTTAATTGATCTGAATGGGAATAAGTTTCACGAGGAATTATTGCCTATCGAACTAAATGGTTTCGACATCGTGTTGGGAATGGATTGGCTTAGCGCCAATGATGCCGAAATTTTGTGCAAGAAGAAGATAGTTAAAGTAAACCCGCCTGGGAAGGATTCATTTATGGTGTATGGGGACAAACGCAGAGTAAATTATGGAATCGTTTCTCTAATGAAAGCCAGAAAGTGTTTGGCCAAGGGATGTACATCATATTTAGCATTCGTGATCGATGCTAAGAAGGAAAAGAAGGTGATGCAGAGTATTCCAGTGGTGTGTGATTATCCGGAAGTATTTCCCGAAGATCTTCCTGGATTACCACTTGATAGACAAGTGGAGTTCAGAATAGACTTGCTACCAGCAACCACGCCAATAGCAAAAGCACCTTATCGATTAGCACCGACAGGGATGAAGGAGCTGATGATGCAACTTCAGGAGTTATTGGACAAAGGTTTCATTAGACCTAGTTCATCGCCCTGGGGAACTCCGGTGTTATTTGTGAAGAAGAAAGATGGAAGTATGAGAATGTGCATCGATTACAGAGAGTTGAACAAGGCAACAATAAAGAATAGATATCCGTTGCCGAGGATTGATGACCTATTTGATCAATTGCAAGGTTCGAGCTATTTTTCGAAGATCGAACTAAGGTCAGGATATCATCAGCTAAAAGTAAGAGAGCAAGATATCGAGAAGACTGCATTCAGAACTAGATATGGACACTACGAGTTCTTGGTTATGTCGTTTGGACTAACCAATGCTCCGGCAGCATTCATGGATTTAATGAATAGGGTTTGTAATCCTTTCCTTGATAAATCTGTGATAGTGTTCATAGACGACATTCTGATTTACTCGAAAAGCCAGGAGGAACATGGCAGACACTTGCAAGAAGTGTTAGAAGTTTTGAAGAAGGAGAAACTGTATGCAAAGTTCTCTAAATGTGATTTTTGGATTCATGAAGTCCAATTCTTGGGTCACGTGGTCAACCAAGAAGGGATAATGGTTGATCCAGCGAAAATCGAAGCTGTGATGAAGTGGGAACAACCGAAAAGTCCCACGGAGATTCGAAGCTTTTTAGGATTAGCCGGATATTACCGCAGGTTTATCCAAGGCTTTTCTTCGATTGCTACTCCATTGACGGATTTGACCCACAAAGGAGCTACTTATGGTTGGAGTGATAACCATAAAGAAGCATTCGAGAAGCTAAAGAAGAAGCTATGCGAGGCAGCGATACTTTCTCTACCCGATGGAGTTGAAGACTTCTCGGTTTATAGCGATGCGTCTGGGGTTGGATTGGGTTGTGTTTTGACCCAAAGAGAAAAGGTGATAGCATATGCGTCTCGATAGCTGAAAGAGCATGAAAAGAATTACCTGACTCATGATTTGGAGTTGGCAGCGGTAGTTTTCGCTTTGAAATTATGGAGGCATTACCTCTATGGCACGAAGTGCAAAATTTTTACTGATCATAAGAGTCTCCAATATCTCTTTAATCAGAAGGAATTGAATATGAGGCAACAACGCTGGCTAGAATTACTTAAAGACTACGACTGCGAGATACTTTACCACCCCCGTAAAGCTAATGTTGTTGCTGATGCTTTCAGTCGGATAGTCAATCTTGAAAGGAAAAGGCCAAGAGCGTTGAGAATTGAAGTTGTTTCGACCATTGTGGAAAGTATAAAGAAAGCTCAAGAGGAAGCTTCTGAGAAAAATGACCGAAAGGAGGAACGTTTGGGTAAAACGTTGGTGTTTGGTACAAACGGTCATGGACTGAAGGTATTCCAAGATCGTATTTGGGTACCTAAGTCAGGAGGAATTAGGGATCTTCTGATGGAACAAGCTCACAAAACCATGTACTTAATTCATCTTGGTAGCACTAAAATGTATAGGGACCTGAAACCTTACTACTGGTGGCCGACGATGAAGCTTGATGTTGCAAAGTATGTGGCTGAGTGTGTGACTTGTGCGAGAGTCAAGACACAACATCAGAAACCTTACAGGAGTTTAGAACCATTGCCTGTGCCTATGGTTAAGTGGGAAGACATTGCTATGAACTTTGTCACTAAGCTGCCCAGAATAAAGAATGGTCACGACATGATTTGGGTGGTCGTTGATCGATTCACTAAGAGTGCGCATTTCATAGCAGCCAAGGAGAAATGGTCTATGGAAAAGCTTGTGAATTCTTACGTGAAGGAAATTGTGAGGCTTCACGGTGTTCCGTTAACGATTGTATCGGATCGTGATAGCCGTTTCACCTCAAGGTTTTGGAAAAGTCTACAAGAGGAAATGGGTACCAAGTTATGTTTAAGTACAGCTTACCATCCGCAGACTGATGGTTAGAGTGAAAGAACGATACAAACACTTGAAGATATGCTGAGAGCATGTATCTTGGAATTCCTAGGTAATTGGGATGAACATTTACCTTTGGTAGAATTTTCCTATAATAATAGTTTTCACTCGAGCATTAAGATGGCACCTTATCAAGCTTTGTATGGACAGAAGTGTCGTACGCCGTCTTGTTGGCTTGAAGCTGAGGAAAAGCAGTTTATGGGACCGGAGATGGTTCATCAAACTGCTGAAAAGTTGAAAATAATTAGGGAAAGAATGTTAGCAGCTCAGGATCGTCAAAAGAGCTATGTTGACAAAAAGCGAAGACCGATGACTTTTGAAATTGGAGATTCGGTTTTGCTTAAAGTCTCGCCGTGGAAGGGACTTATAAGATTTGGTAAAAGGGGAAAGTTGAGTCCAAGGTTTATTGGACCGTTTAAAGTTCTTCAGAGGATTGGGAACCAAGCTTACAAGCTCGAATTACTCGAAGAACTGAATGGAATTCACAGCACTTTTCATGTGTGTTATTTGAGGAAGTTCACTGGAGAAGTTCCCGATATAATTCCAATTTCTGAATTGAGAATTGATGAGAACAAAAGGTTGATTGAAGAACCAGAGGCAACTGTTGACCGAAAGACTAAGAAGTTCCGACGCAAAATGGTTGGATTAGTGCTTGTTCGATGGAAACACACGAATGGGCCGAATCTCACCTGGGAGACGGAGAGTGACATGTTGAGTCGCTATCCGCATTTGTTTTTTGATGTGTGATTCCGGGGACGGAATCATTCGAAGGTGGAGAGAATTGTAATGCCTGTGTTTCCGGGCTTGCCATTTTTAGCAATGTAATAGTCTAGGTTAACCTCTGTAACCCGTTTTGAAATAATAAAGATTGTATTATTTAAGTATTGTGTGTTTTGTGCTTAATTGCTTAATTATGTGGTTTGATTAATTAAGAATAAAAATAAACGTCAAAATTTAAGTGTAAAATAAACTTAATGTCTTTGAATAATGTTGTAGTAGTTGAAACGAGGTTTCCGAATATATATAGAACGCCCAAATCTGACTTCGTATGAGGAAGTTATGATTTAGCGAAGTTTCGGCTTAGCGGTGTGCAGCCCGAAATACTCGATTTGAGATCGATCGGTTTTTAGCCGAAGTAATCTAAACAAGGATCGAAGGTCTCGTTGTTGGTATCGAAGCGATAAAAAGCTAGGCGAGAACGGACGTCAAACGAAGAAGTTATGAATTTATAACGAAGTTTTTTTGTCGCGGACTATTAAAAATAAATAATAAAAATAAAGTCAAAATTAGCCGACGGAGTCTAAACGAAAGTTGTAGAGTGTAGTCTCACCTTCGCGTGGATATAAAGAACGTCGAAAACGGAGTTCGTATGAAGAAGATATGAATTTCCGAAGTTTATTAAATATTTTATATTTAAATTAAATCTTTAAATACAGCATTATCCGAAGTGGAGTCAGCAATCCGATCCGAAGTATGCCCCGCGTACTCGTGTACGCCCCGCGTACACCGAAGATGTCGACATTCGCAGCAAGTGGCTCGGATGCGTAAGCAGTGACGTTTTTCGGACCAATACGCCCCCCGTACTCCGAGGCTCCAGCCTCCTATAAATAGGATCTGAAGGCAACCGATTCTTTTGTTCATTTTCTCTCTTCTCTCTCCCGTTTTGCATCGTTTTGCGTGCCAGAAATACCCCGAAGCCCCGGTATTATTCTCGAGCCCAGAGGCAAGTCCCGAGATCCCGAAGATCCCGAGAAGTGCGGTTCCCGAGCCGAAGCTTTGTCCGCGAAAAGTTCGATTTTTGTGAAGATCTTCCAGATCTGCTGAGGATTACTACTTCTGCAAGTCGTAGTGCTGTCCGATCATCTTCTGATCAGGTGAGTGTGTAGTTACCTTCTTCCAACACATTATTATAAAGTTTTTTTTATATAAAATACGTGTTATGTGTATATATTTTGTTGTTATATGTGTGAATGTATATTCACTCTCTTCTATCTCATAGATCTGAGTTATTCTCTATGAAATATGTGTTATGTGTGTGTGTGCCTCATCTGTTATGTGAAATATGTGTTGATCAAAGCATGTTATACAGGTTTTTATCTATGTATAAAAATGTATATTTTTATCTACTAATGTGTTGGGTAGAACATGGGTAGATAGTTGGTGTGTAATAAACAGATGAGAGGCCTCGTTGTTGTTTGATTTAGTCATCTAGCGGAGTTTAGATGACGACCACATACTTTTCTAGATAGTCTTGTGGAACATTAGCAGGTTCGCCACCTGTAGGTGTTAATGAACTTGGGTGTTCATTCGCTGTACTCCATCCCCCTCATGGTTGCCTTATTTGACTTATATTGCTGAGGTACCCCCGAAGCATGTGTTGTCGCCCCGATGAAATATTCTTAGACTAGGTCCCTTATGTTAGTTGTCTTAGGGACATAAAGTGAGAATAACGGGAATGGGTAATTGGGTTATTGTTGGTTGGTGAAAATTAAATATGATTCTTTATTGTGGGTTGAAAACCCTATATGCTCACCAGGATCCCAAGCCTGACCCACTCAGTTTTATTTGTATTACAGGAAGTGGCGCGAGGGCATAAGATGGATGAACCATCAGTTGTTTTGTTTACAAGTCTGTATATGTATATATTTGTTGAATGACTTGTAATGTTATCGTTTATGCTTATTGGTCTGTATCGGAACATGACACCCCGAGTTTTGATTATATAATGAAAAATATATTTCTTTTATGAAATGCTTTGGTAAACATTGTTTTATCATGTTTTGTTTTTGGGAACAAATTCCGCAACTCTTTCAAATCAAAAGGATTTACTCTGAAATTATTTTAAAAGCATAAATGAAATTGGTCTTTTCTGGCTGAGATTTTCGGGATGTCACACCTTTAGAACCACCACAAGGGATGCCAATTGATTTTATGTGATTTTTACCGATGATTATAGTAGATATAGATATATATACTTAATCAAGCATAACTCAGAAACCTTTGAAAAGTTCAAAGAATTTAAACATGAAGTCGAAAATCAATTGGGCAGAAAGATCAAGATGCTTAGATCCAATAGGGGTGGTGAGTATCTTAGCATCAAGGTCTACGACTACCTCAAGAAATGTGGAATTGTTTCACATTTGACCCCTCCTAGGACACCACAACTTAATGGTGTGGTTAAGATGTGTAATCTAACCTTGTTAGACATGGTTCGTTCAATGATGAGTCGAGCATCGCTCCCAATATCATTCTGGGGGTATGCCTTGGAGACTTTCGCCCATATCCTTAAGCTAGTCCCAACAAAGAAGGCTGCCGAAACACCTCATGAGATGTGGATAGGGAAGGTTCCCTCGTTGGCACATATCAAGGTTTGGGGTTGTGAAGCTTTCGTTAGATGAGAGACTCACGACAAGCTTAAACCTCGAAGTGAGCGATGTATTTTCATTGGCTACCCACAGTAGTCTTTTGGATACTTGTTCTATAGACCTAGTGAGAACGTGGTCTTAGTAGCATGAAGGGGATTTTTCCGTGAGAGGTAACTCATATGTAAAGAGGACAATGGGAGTATAATTGAATTTGATGAAATTCAAGAGTCAAGTGATGAAGGAACCTCTTACACTAGCGCTCAACCTGAGGAAGAAATTCCTGTTGAGCCAATTGACGAGTCGTTACCTCTTAGGCATTCCAATTGAGTTAGAATGACACAAGAGTTTTATGGTTTTCATATTACAATGCATGGTGCTACGTTTATTAGTGATAGTACACTGGTAAATTTAGATGAGCCTTTTAGCTACATAAAAGCCATGGCGAGCCCTTAGTCTGCTAAATGAAAAGAGGAAATGGACACGAGATCTAGTCCATGTATGACAATCGAGTTTGGAACTTGGTTGACAATGTACCAGGTCGTAAGCCAGTTGAGTGCAACTGGATCTTCAATAAGAAGACCGACATGGATGGAAAGGTACACACATTCAGGGCACGACTGGTTGCGAAGGGCTTTACTCAAACCCCAAGGGTTGACTATGATGAGACTTTCTCACTAGTGGCTAAGATAAAATCTATTAGGGTTATGCTGGCCATAGCTACATTTCATGATTTTGAAATATAGTAGATGAATGTCAAAACCTCTTTCCTTAATGGAAAATTGGCTGAATATGTTTACATGAGTCAGCTATAGGGTTTTGTGGATGCTAAGTACCCCAACAGAGTGTGTAAGATTGAAAACTCAATCTATGGATTGAAGCAAGCTTCTCGTAGATGGAATCTTTACTTTTATGAGAAGGTCAAAGAGTTTGGCTTCTATAGGAGTGACGATGAGTCCTGTGTATATGTCAAAGCTAGTAGGAGTATAGTTTACAAAGCTGTGTATAATTGCATGCATGTTCAATACTTTTCTTTGTTTGTATTAGAAAAAACCATGTTCCCAGAAAATTCTATATTTTTTGTATATAAAAGAGTTGTGGTCTTTAAACCCTAAGTTCAAAGAGGTGGACTTTAGTTTACAAAGCAACGAAACGTAGTTTGGTGTTTTTGTAAAAACTAGTAGGGTGTCTATTCTTTATAAACCCTAAGTTAATGGAATCCTACTCTATGTCAGTCATTACAACCATACTAATATGACTAAACGCCTGTCTTCATGTTCTTCAGGCGTCGGTTTCTAAAGATAATTGTCACCCTAGACTGGTTTGTCTAGCTGTAGCGAGCAGCTCAGGTGTGTGGGGGTGTCAACCCCGTATAGATCTATACACAATATCCCACTCTCCCTCCAGGAGACTCAGGTTATAACTACATGAATTACGTTGTACACTAGGTAGGTACGGTGAAGGAAATCTCACAAGAGCCTTAATAGGTTTACATGAATTTTGAGTCCCCTTTTAAAATAAGAAAATAATTTGTTTATTTCAAACTTGCGATAGATGTTTTAAGACAAGCGTTTTAAAAAATTCATGACATGCAATTTTTCCCTGTCTTTAGAGTTTTTCTGGCACACAGTTTATGACACGTCAATATTTCGTTGAGAAACTGTTTTATCCACCATTTTGGTAAAGCTATTTATAACACTTTTAAAAAATAGGCATTTCAAAACGTAACTAGATTTAACATTTGGTATAAAATAACATGATAACATGGGTTTTAACCCATCAAAATCGTGAATACAAATTTACAACTATCTTCCAAAAATAGTGATCTTTAGTAAAATAGTAATTCACTTATTTATGTTTTGCGCCTTGTTACCGGTTTAAAAGTTTTGAGTCGATATATCTACATGTTGCTTTTTATGATGACACATAGGATATAAATTCATTTTCACAACTATTTGTACCGATTTTAAACACAATATTTAAGATGCATACGATTACCCAACGGTTAAACACATTGTACATCGATACATGTTAATATCCAATGGTTAAACGAGATTGACTTGTATCCTCCCCCCGAAAACATGAAAAATACGGAAAATAAGGGGTTATGAAGCTTACCTTTGTTTGGTTTGGTGGATGATTTGAAGAGATGTTGAGAAGTTTTCAAGCGTAAGCACTTGAAGAGTTTGATATCTCTTTGAAGCTTAGTATATCCTAAGAATATTAACACATAATTTTACGTGTAAATATGATGAAATAAACAAAATAATATGTAGAATCACTAGCCGAAACTCGAAATACATATAAGGATCTAGGTAAAATACTTGAAGAATGTTGAACTTGAAGATCCTAAGCTTGTTCTTGTGGAGGTATGAATTGTTTGCTAAGTGAAGTGAGGGGGTATGAAGTAATCACAGAGTAAAATGAGGGAATGGTGAAGTTCAACGAGTAGGTTCTTGTTTAAATAAGAGAAGTAAAGTTGATGTGAAGTTTTCTTTGAGGATTGTTGGTTATATTATGGAAACATGGTGGTTCCTTCATAGTTTACTGGAATTTCATTGGAAACTGGAGAGATATCAAGTCCTAGAGTCAACCATATTTGTCTTATCCTCATCTTAGGACGTAAAAACCATAGAGTGGTGGTGTTTACACCCTAAATCTCCCCATCTAGAATGGATTTTTCACTAACAAGGGTGGTCCACCAAGGTGTTTACGCCCTGATGTGAGTTCTCACTTGAGTTTACGGCCAAGGGAGGTCATACTAAGGAGTGCACGAAGAAATGGTGGTCCACTAAGGAGGTTCATGGAAAAACTCTTCCCATCAATGGTGTTCACAACCAAATCCTTCCCACTAAATATGTTCATGGCCAATCATGGCCCAATGGAAAGGGTTTATGGTCTTAGATGGTTTCCAGGAAGGTGTTTATGGTCTTAATTAATTGAAAACTCAAATGTGTTGGCCTTATGTTTACGAGTGTTCAAGATTGTGATACAATTACAAGTTCTTGTGTTAATATCTCTTGAACCTTGTTTGTTTGCATTGTTTACTTAAGACCTATTGCAGCTTGAACTCCAAATTTATTTGTCACACTTTGTCTTGCTAAACTTGTTTACTTTCAAGAGATTACCTTATATGTAATTTCTAAAGTTTATACTTCATGTACAAGCATCTATGCCCTTTTTGTTTTCAAGGTTTTCATTGTAATAGGGTTACAATTTAGACCTTGCTTGATCTAAATATTTCAGGTTGTCACATCATTCCCCCGTTAGAGGGAATTTCGTCCCGAAATTAGCTTCTTGGATGGTTCTTGCGACTAGGAGAAGGTTGTGGCTATCTCTACTTCATTTGGTCTCTTTGCACGTGGGTACATGTTAATATCTAATGGTTAAATGAGATTCACTTGTATCCTCTCCTCGAAAACATGATAAATACGGAAAATAAGGGGCTATGAAGCTCACCTTGGTTTGGTTTGGTGGATGATTTGAAGATATGTTGAGAAGTTTTCAAGCCTAAGCACTTGAAGAGTTTGATAACTCTTTGAAACTTAGTATATCCTAAGAATATTAACACATAATTTTATGTGTAAATAGGATGAAATAAACAAAATAATATGTAGAATCACTAGCCAAAAACTCAAAATACTTACAAGGATCTAGGGATGATACTTGAAGAATGTTGTTAAGATCCTAAGCTTCTTCTTGTGGAGGTATGAATTGTTTTCTAAGTAAAGTGAGGGGGTATGAAGTAATCAGAGAGCAAAATGAGGGAATGGTGAAGTTTAACTAGGAGGTTCTTGTTTAAATAAGACAAGTAAAGTTGATGTGAATTTTTCTTTGAGGATTGCTAGTCATATTATGGAAACATGATGGTTCCTTCATGGTTTACTAGGATTTCATTAGGAACTAGAGAGATATCAAGTCCTAGAGTCAACCATATTTGTCTTATCCTCATCCTAGGCCATAAAGACAATATAATGGTGGTTTTTACCCCCCTAAATGCCCCCTAGAATGGAGTTTTCGCCAACACGGGTGGTCCATCAAGGTGTTGATGCCCTAAGGTGAGTTTTCACTTGAGTTTACGGCCAAGGGAGGTCCTACTAAGGAGTTCACGGTCAAATGGTGGTCCACTAAGGAGGTTCATGGGCAAAATCTTCCCATCAAAGGTGTTAACGGCCAAATCCTTCCGACCAAAGGTGTTCACGGCAAAATCCTTCCCACTAAATGTGTTCACGACCAATCATGGCCCAATGGAAATGGTTTATGGTATTAGATGGTTTCCAGGAAGGTGTTTGTGGTCTTAATTAATTGAAAACTAAAATGTGTTGGCCTTATGTTTACGAGTGTTCAAGATTGTGACACAATTACAAGTTCTTGTGTTAACATCTCTTGATCCCTGTTTGATTGCATTGTTTACTTAAGACTTATTGTAGCTTGAACTCCAAATTTATTTGTCACACTTTGACTTGCTAAACTTGTTTACTTTCAAGATGTTACCTTATATGTGATTTCTAAAGTGTGTAATTCAATGTACAAGCACCTATGACCTTTTAGCTTACAAGGTTTTTATTATAATAGGGTTACAATTTAGACCTTGCTTGATCTAAATATTTCGGGTTGTGAGATAAATAGTACAAGCATATAAGTCAAAGTTTATCTGTTCCTTTTATTCCAAGGGGGTAAAAGCAATATCTTGTTCACGTCGATGATTTTGTGTTGACTTATATGTCGGGCCCGGTTAGGACTGAATTGATATGTTCAATTAAGTTAGTTGTAATACAAATTAGAAATTGGTAAACAAACTGTTGGACAATGAGAATGATTCTATTACAATGTCTTTGTCCACATGATATCCTACAGAACGAAGGATTATATGATCCCTTATCTAAGGACACACAAGTGACTAGGTCAGAGTTCGACAACGGCTTTTGAGAGCTATGATTGCTAGTCAAATTTTGAAGTCATACTTGCAATTATAGTTATTAGAGTTATCCAATTAGTAGACTGTTGGATTACGTGTTTAAGCCTATAACTATAATTGGTGTGTACTTGATTTGATAGTAGCATGGTCTTTTTGGGTTGCCTTCACTCTAGCAACTTGACAAGATGACTTTTGGAGAGAGAGGTTGAATTTATTATTTGGAATAATAAATTGATTTATTAATGTATTATGAAAATAATATATTAATTAGAAATCATGTTATTTAATTAGTATTTAATCATAAATTATTTTGGAGATATTTTTGGGATTAAAGGAACTGGTTAAAGGTACAAGGGTTGTTTCGCAAATCATTGATAGTTGTGAAACTAAGATACTTGACTCCTTAGTTAGGAATTGACGAAAACTATAGGGAGGCCGTATAGATTTCGTCAAAGGCTCTTTATTAAGGGTTGATGGGCTGCTTAAGCCTTAAGCAGGAAATTAAGGTTTCCTCCAGTAAACCCTTACAGCCGACAACTATATAAAGACCCCACCACTTAGGGATTTCGGCCAATGCTTGCATCTGGAAAACCCTAGCCGAAATTTGGTGCTATTCCCTCCTCTCCCTCTCCTCCTTTTGCTAGTAGTGTTTGTATGCCATTAGGGCTGCAACGTTTGAGGCACTAAGCTTTCAAGAGTCAAGGATCAACAACGTGTTCTTGTTATCGCTACATAACATGTAAAGTAAACATCAAAACCCTTTTATTTTGTAATTTTCGTTTTATTATATGCTAGACATAGGGTTTTGCTTTGGTATTCAATTTGTATGTTCAACTAGTGTAAAACTTATTGAGTTTTGAGCACTATAACAATCCAATGGTTCACACACAACCCTAATTTTTTGGATCTAAGTTTTCTCAAGTTATACATGGAGTTTTATTTTACCCAAAGCATATACCCTAGCTAGCATGCAGTCGGAGATATACAACATAAAAACTAGTTAGATGAATACCTCTTAGTTGTAGCTTGTAGTTCTTGGCCTTTCAAGAGCTTAGTACCTCAAGTGTGATACCCTATTAAGTTACAAACACCAAAACTAAAAGGAGGCTTATTAGAGGGAGGCTAGGAAGCACAAATCGGCTAGGGTTTCACCTTGGAATTCTTATGGCTGATTTTAAGGATGCTAGGGTTACTTTTATATTGTGGAATTCCTATGGTTTCTTACATGTAAACCCTAATTCACCATGACTCTTCACATTTGATAGCCCTTTGGACTAAACCTTCATGAACTCTCATATAGGTTTAGTCTATTCCTAACCAACATGGGCCATTAGCCCAAACTATAAGTATTACTGATTTACCTAATCAGTCCCCGTGAATTTAATCAGTCTCTTCTGATCACTAAATTAATTCCAAATTAATTCTTGATCAATACCAATTAAATAATATGATTTCTCAATTAATATATATTCATATAATATATTAATAAATCACAAATAAACTCTTTCTCAATTATCCATCCTATCAAATTACTCTGGTGAAGGCAACCCAAAAATGTCTTGGTTTCAAGAATATAAGATATTATCGTCTCACAATCACTCGTGATAAAATCCATGAAGTGATTCAAATGAGTGTGGGTTTAATCCAATACCCAAATCTTATTACAGGAATACTCATGAACACTGCAGCAAACTTGTGCGATGTCTAAACGCCTTTAGACAATCTACAGACCTATTCATGACATTCCAACTTCAATACCTACTTCCAAAGTATAATCGACTGTGGATAGTTTGAATAACCTAGTTACTCGGGAAGTCAAAACATGCAAAGTGAAACACAAGAATAATCAACCCCTAATATAGTCTCAAACCTTTTAAATATAAACAAAACACTGCTTATTTAATTACCATATTGATTACACATTATTCATTGTATAATCTTTCAATTTATCAACTAAATACTTGAATTAAAACAACAGTTATCCCATGCTCCAAGCATGCAGACTATGTTTATCTATGGTCCTTACTATGTGAAATAGATCAATTGTAAACATTTCTAGTGACACTCATTTCACAATTCCAAATCCTTATCGTAAGTGTAAGAATATCAAGTCCTTGCCACTGACCGTAATTTGTTAGATTGTAAGCTTACAAAACTTTCCATTGGAGATTGTTACAAGACAATTCCATAGATACGAAGTCTCATATTCAAAGCACATTCCTTTGAACATCCTTCTTACATAAAAGTTTCTAACTTTCTCATAGATTCTTGATATCCAACTCCCATTATGGAAACCTTTCCATAATTTCCATATGACTATCCATTCTTAATAGAATCCTATCTACTCAGAATTATATCAATATGGTCAATTCATTACTATACTTCTAATTGCCCACAAGTGACCGATCCTTAGTGAACCTTGGATTGTCCTTAGCAATTGTTTAACAACTTTAGTCATATCCGGTTCTAGTCCTTTTTCCCTCATAAATCCTTAGGCATCTAGAAAATTCAGAACACATAAATATTATACCATATACAATAGATCCTATACTCCAAGCATATGGGACATGATTTATAATGTCTTACATAAAGACTTGATACTTTCCCAATCTCTTGCTATAACATTTCCATATATAGAATTTCCTAATGTCGAATATTTTCAACATAACATTCATATACGTCCTTGACTAAATTTGATTAAAATCTCACAATCTAAGCTTTTAGATTTGAAATGAAGTATCAGTTCCTCTCCCTTAATTGTAGAAAAACAACTTTTTAAACTCCAAAACTTTGCGAATTGAAACTTTTGTTTCTATAAACAGTATTGCTAACTCGCAACACTCACTTTTGGGTCAAAAATATGGTTTATAGTTTGCTTTTCTAAGAAAATATATTTTTCTATAATTTTATGGTTGTGTACGGCTGCACATGTGTGTGCGGCCGCACACCCTGTGTATGGCTTTACACGCGTATGCAACTGTACACTCGTGTACTGCTGGGAGTGCTATAAATAGAGGAGTGCATGTGGGAGTGTACGGCTAGAGAAGAGAGAGAAAGTTAGAGAGAAGAAGTGTGTGTGAGATAGAATCTATTATAAGGAGCATCAATCATATCATCAATACATTAGATTCATCTTAATTCTTCTTCTCCTTCTCTTCTATTTGATCTGACATCATCCAATTGATTGGGATTCCACACCATCAATTGGATCTGATTGATACACAAGCAAATTTGGGGACTTACAATTGGTATCAGAGCTTGGATTGTATCAGTCAATTTTGTTAGATCTGGATCTTATTTGGTCTTGTTTTGAAAAGATAATAGCGTTTTTGGATAGATCTCTGAAAAATAAGAGGGGTTTCTTCTTTGCATTTTTCATAAAAAACGAGCTTTTGATCGAGTTTTGGAGCAAAAAAGGGTGAAAAACGTCGTTTTTTTCGCGAATCTGTTGAAGGGTGTGCGACCCGGTTGAAGATGTGCGGCTAGGCGTCTGCGGTCTCGGTATACGGCTCAGTGTGCGGCTCGGAGTGTGCGGCCTCGGAGTGCACGTGTTCGGTGTGCGGTCCGGGTTTGCGGTCTGCAGCTTCGCGTGATCGGCTTCGCATCTGGCTTTGTGGAGTCCTCGCATCGCATTCAAAGCCTCGTCCTCACAGCAGCTTCCATTAAAAAACGGGATCGAAATTGAGGGTGCCGGGAATCGAACCCGGATCACTAGTTTCATCGCCTTCGCGCCTTACCAACTCCGCTATGCTGCCACTTGATTGATTATTTCGAAACTTAAATCATAAGCAGTCTTTCTCGCTTCCTTTTTCACAAAATTAACACTTTTAACCCAAAAATCAATTTTCTTTATTTTTAAATTCCAATTTTCAACCAAAAATTTTATTTTTTTTTTATCTAAAAATTTGACTTTGACTTTTAAGATTTGACCTTTGACTTTAAACTTTGACTTTCTCGTTTAACTTTTAAATTTTCAAATTTAGCTTTTTGGTTTGATTTTTAAGTTTGACTTTTTGAGTTTGGCTTTTAAGTTTGACTTTTTAAATTTGATTTTTAAAGTTGACTTTCTCGCTTTTTAAGTCAAATGGCAAATTCAAACAAAATATATAAAATATAAAAAAAATGAGTTCCACATCAATTCCGGTAAATGAAGTTTCATGTACTCCATCTAGTGTTAAAACTATCAAATTTTTACGAGAATCAATAGATCTAATCAAGAGAGAGAATGAGGACCTAAAATATGAGAGGTACATTATTAGGAAAGAACAGAAACCTCGAAAAGCACAATTAGAAGCCAAAATCAAGGATTTCCGAAAACTACAAGAAGATTGTAGCAACAAGTGTGAGAATTATGATCACATTAAAAATAAACTTGCTGCTGTAACTGAAGAACTTGACAAGTTGAAAATTAAGTGTGGAAAAACAGATGTTAGTTTAAAAAATTATACTGCATCAAGTAAGACAGTTGAGTCCTTAGTAGAAAAACAATTGAGTTTTAAAGATAATCAAACCAAGGGTTTAGGATATCACAATGTGCCACCTCCTTTTGATCACAACTATAACCCACCCCTTGAGACCAATGAGGAAGAAATGTCTGCTCAGTATGGCCAAACCCTATCCCAGCTTCAGTTAAGACTGAATCATCTGGGCCTACTGAGGCTATTCAAGTGAACGTTTCTGATGTTTCTACTTCCTGTGCAGGTAATGTAGTAAAGGATGAGAAAAAGGAGAACACTATTGAACAAACCAATGTGTCCTTGAACTCAGAATCTATTGCTTCAAACTCAGTTGCTTCTGATCAACCTGCTATTGGTAAATATAGGCCACCATTTCAAGCTAAACAGAGTGCCTGTTGCAATTGTGCGTGTGGGAAAAGCAAGAGACAAGGCATTGATACGCTACCAGGGGCAGGAAGAAACAACTTCACAGTGAAGAAAAAGACTTGTTTTCACTGTGGAACACCTGGACACATTGCCAGAAATTATCCAAATCGCGCATACGTTCCCTACTACGCACATGACTGGCAGAAAACAAAAAGAAGGAGATACTCCAAAAGAAACCCCTCAAGGTCATGTTCAGAAAATGGCGACTAGAATGCGACGAAGGGCAAGAGTTCAACTCCCAAGTCCAAGAAATCAAATCCTAAGGTCAAGAAGGGAATGCTCGCCAGGAAGTACAATCCAAGAGATGCTTTAGTGACGCCAAGACCGGTTAGGTCAAAGTCATCTCGGCAATCGACTTTAAATTCAAAAGCAAATGATAAGGCACCCATCGGATCGAAAAAGAAATGGGTCAAACCCGACTACAGATGGGTACCAAAGGTTCAATCTCCCAAATCTCCTAATGCTTCTAATATTTCTTTATCTTCTGTTTGTGATAAACATGATATGTCATGGGAGAGAGTACCTTGAAATGATGAAAAAGGTCAACCCAGTTTCAAAATGGATTGGGTTCCAAAGACTAACTGATCCCGCTCTGTGTCAGAGCAGCTATGGAGGCATATCATCAGACTTCGGTTTGTTGGTAATGGCTGTTCCTGGCACTTGATAGGGGACATCTCTCAACTGTACAACATTCAGACATTTGTTTGAGAGTATGTGTCCTTTGCGGGAAGGGAAGAAACGAAAGGATCACAAATGGGGTTTGTGCTTAATGACATGAAGAATTTTCGGATCTGTTCTGAGATTACGTGTGCTGTTCTCAAACCTTCTGGATGCAAATTCAATCGGTGACTTACGGTTTCAGTTTTCTTCTCTATACTCCTGATTTTATCTTATTTTGATTCGCTTCAAAGACAAATTTTTGTTTTAGGATAGTTTAAATTTGCGCATTTACTTTCGTTTCTCTCCTATGCACAAATTTAGGGGGAGAAATAAAAACAAAACAAAAATTAGAAAAGTTAAAAAAAAATCCAAAAACATTAAAGAATTCAAAAAAATCAAAAAAAATTATTGCATGAAGTTTTGTTTTTTGATAAAGGACTGGGAAGTGATATTATCAAGTGATAACATGCAATCTAAGACTGCGTAACGTACCCAAAGTTGAAGGGTCTATGCTCTGGTTTGATGCGTTGGTAGGCACGAAAGATTCTAAGTGGACATGACTAGGCAGAGTTGAACTTAAGGAATTCATAGACTCGACAAATCTTAACCTAGTTAGATCCGTTTAGCCTGACAATACGACGCTTGGATAGAATGAGCATGGAGATATATATGGGAATCTACTTGTCACATTCAATGAACCCGTATCTGGAACCCTGTTTTAGCTTTTCCTCGATGTGCGGATTCTGTCATTAATTCCAGTATTGATGGGGCGACTGGTAAATTCCGATGAATTAGTTCTGTAGAAAATTATTTTCTTTTTTTCTTACTGTTACTCATATGTTGCCTCCTCTGCGTGATTGGAAGAGATCTGACCTGGACTGCAACATATGCAAATCTATTTCTCTGCATATTATATCTATGAAATTCTTCTTATCTGTTAGCCATATGTTGTCTCCTATGCGTGATTAACAATCCAACCTGGTACACAGCATATGCATCCTTCTACTTCTCAATCCCTCTAAAACTATAAGTGATAATAATCTGAATCTATCTTCTCTCCTAATGATTGTCTGCTCACCCGATGTAAGGAGTACTCTGGAAGTTCTTGATTACTGGGGTATATCAGGAAGCGGGAAACATGTTCCAGTACAATTAAAATTGAACACTCAAAGATTGTCTATAGATATCGATGCTCAATTTAGGTGGACAACAATATCCCTGGTCGTCGTCAGCTGAATGTTCCTTAAGATATAATATCTAGGAACTTAGGATCAAATATAATATCTAGGAATTTAGGATCACTTTATCTTACAATTATTAGTATGTCCTAAATTGTCACAATTTTTCGTGTTTAAGTGGACCACAATACCGACGATCGACCAGACAAAGATGTGAATATGAAAGGTACCGACAAGTGGATTAAGGCTGTCTAAAAACTTTGATCCCAAATCACTCTTCAAGTTAGATATCATTTTATTTTTGTTAAATTTGTTCATAGTTTCTTCTAATTTAAATATTAGGGGAGAATTAAAAATTAAAAAAAAAACAAAAAAAAATCAGAAAATTTAAAAAAAAATCCAAAAATAGTGTTATTTATGTTTTATTTCTTATTCATGAAAATAAAAAATCCAAAAATATTTTGTTTCTGTGCTAAAATTTTCTTTTAGTTTTGTTTTGTCTTGAAAAGTGATTTCAGGCGTAGATGAGACTCGTGGAGAGTGTATTGAAGATTTTATGAGCCAAGGCTTCATCCATGAGCATCGAAGAATTTTCATTCGAAGGAGCAAGAAATGAAGATTATTCTTTCAACATTCAATCTGTCAACCCCAGAAGCATGGTGAAGCTGTACTTGAAGATTATGTGACAGATTGCATTGAAGCCTCCTCAATCAATCTGCTGCTATCTATGACCCTGCTGAAGTGATCCAAAAGATTCGTTTTCTCTGTTCTCTCTGAAGATTCTCAAGCTGAAAGCGCTATCTTTCAAGAATCAGTACATCAAGCCTTCTCACCCGACGTGCATTCAAAGCCAAATTCTGAAGAAAAGCCCAACCACTCAATATGAAGTCATTCATTGAAGATTCATCAAGTTTATCTTGAAGTTGTGAAGAATTTGAAGTTTATGCTGAAGCCAAGTTCCCAATGAAGACTAACAAGAATAGCCAGCTACTTTTTAGGGGGAGTTTGTTGGGTCAATTAGAAAAGAAAGCTATAAACCAAGGGGGAGATTGTTGGGTCAAAAATATGGTTTATACTTTGCTTTTCTAAGAAAATATATTTTTCTATAATTATGTGGTTATGTACGGCTGCACATGTGTGTGCGGCCGCACACCCTTTGTACGATTGTACACACGTGTGCAGCTGTACACTCGTGTACTGCTGGGAGTGCTATAAATAGAGGCGTGCATGTGGGAGTGTACGACTAGAGAAGAGAGAGAAAGTTAGAGAGTAGAAGTGTGTGTGAGAGAGAATCTATTTTAAGGAGCATCAATCATATCATCTTAATTCTTCTTCTCCTTCACTTCTATTTGATCTGACATTATCCAATTGATTGGGATTCGGCACCATCAATTGGATCTGATTCATACACAAGCACATTTTTGGACTTACACTCACTATAATAATTATGCTCCCACTAGCATAATAATTATTATCTTATTAGCATAACACTTATGCTCCCACTAGCTTTGACATGTACCCAAAAATAAACTAGACTTCTAGCAATCAATACTTGTTGACTTTCTTACCAAAGTTCATATTTCTGATACGAAATGCTTCGATAAGCCTTTATCTAAGCTCATACACCTTTTATTAGACAGCTCATATGTGTGTCTAAACTATTCAAAACTTACAACAATAAGTTCCGAATGTTCAAACTATTTTCTATTTCTCACAATTCGAACTATGAAGAGGGATGTCGTAGTCAGAATCGAATTTGAGAATGCAAATATCACATTTGCTAACTCTTTAAAATCCACGTAGTGAAAGCGTTTCCTCACAATCATTTTCATGAATTGGAGAGAAACCTTATGACATTTCGATTTTATGGCATATGTGTTTCCTATCCATATGAAACTTTAATTTCCAACCATTGTCATTATATAAGGTCTATGGCAGATTCAAACTCATATGGACTGAACTTGTTTAATCTTAATTTCTTTCCACTTGGTAGCACAAGGGCCTACCATGTCTTCCAAGTTGTTAAACATATCACCCTTATCAATTAGTGAACTTTCACTGATCTAGGTGCTTTGCCTTATGCAAAGAATTGAGTACTCATGGAACTCACATGCATAGTCAACTTTAACTGGAATGGGCATAAAAATAAGGATATCTCAACACGATAGGTTACAAACCTCAAGTCGTGTGATAGTGCTAAACAATAGGTTTACTCTTGATTAGTTCTTGAAACATTTCAAGATCTTTAAGATTTCCACTGACCTCTAGACATATAAGACTCTCTTCGTCAAGAAACATTACTTGACAAACAAATATTCAAGTGTTAGTGCGGTTTATTATCAATACAAAACACTTCACACAATTGGTCTTAGTTGGTCTTTGTCTTATCCAAGACATCACAACTACCAATCTCAAATGTGCATGAACAATAAAACTTGTCTACTCCACATTTTATGATGTGTTGTAAACCTACTTGGGACATGTCACTCAAGACACAATCATGGAGTATGACTCTATGAATTGATTTTGGAATGTAGTATGAAAAATCATCTTGATTTAACCATTTCAACAATTCACGATTCCTCTTCTTAGCCACACAAATGCACTAAGATGTCCTTAGAGAATCAATTGTGATATGGTTTCATAATCACTAGGATGATCATAAAACACGATACTAAAGTACTCTCCTTTCCTTTCAGATTGGAGAAACTTTTACCTTTCTGCCTAATTGGTTCTGCTATACATTGAAACCTTTCCAATGGTTCAGAATTACAATTAAACTTGTAATCATAACCATATTTACTGAACTTTTAGTAAATAATGACGAATTGTCTTATCGTTCTTTGTGGTGGACCTGACCAGTGCACAACCAACTGTACCTGATCCCCTAGTCCTTCACTTAACTCATATATACATATGAGCAAGGAATCAATCTTAATTTCCCAAAGACGAAGGTTCTCATCCATCACACAATACAAGTTGCACGATTCCAAGGTTATAGACAATTGAAACTTGGGTGATGAGAATCTTTCCTTATTTGGTAAATAATGAAACTACCACAAACAAAAGAATCGAATCCATATTACTAAAAATAGAAACATACAAACATCAATTTTCACAAATGCCATTGCAAGGAAATATAAATAAGATAAAATTAAGACTCTTTCTTTATTTATATAACACGGAAAATCTTGTCCTTACAATGCAAGTACATATGAAAACTATGTTTCTTAATATTCCTAAGCAATCTATCACAACTCCTAGCATCAACTAAAAAATCCAATCATCGAACCATGTGATCGAAATCCATCTCTTTGCGATCAGACTCAACATGCTTTTCCTTTAAGCTTCCTTTGATCCTACAAAATATCAAAATGTAATCTTATCACATCATGTATTCAAAATCTACAAACAAGAACGTAATAGAGTTAGATAGTTGACTTACCTGAAGTAGAGTAAAATTTTTTGACTTTACCATCCTTATGATCCTTCAGGTAGATACGGTAGCTTCGCAACCAATGCCCTTTCTCTTGGAAATAGAATCATCCGGACTTCTTGGGAATGGTACACAGGACAATCTCAGACTTAGCCTTTCCCTTTCCCTTGGGTAGATAAATCTTTTCTGGACATCCAATGTTTCCATTGTCATTGTCCATGGAAGTTTGGGAAGTAGATCTTCCAATCAAATTCGTTTTACCAGTGCGCCAAATCATTGCAGATTCAACAACAATAAGCAAATAGGTAAGATTGATAACGGACATGTCGTGGTCTGTCATATAGTAATCTTTAATGAACTCACCATATGACTTGGGAAGTGATTGAAGAACCCAACCAAAACCAACTTCCTCAAGACGACGACTCCTAATATTCACAGCATGTCAATGTGTGACTTCCTCTCCAAGACATGTACACACACAGACCTTCCATCTTGGTGTTCGCTTGCCAATAAGGCTTGAGTCACCTTAACCTTTTCAAGTCTTTGAACTTGTGGGTAAGGGAAAACTATTGGAGGAGGTGGAGGAAGTGAAGTATGATTTCTAGGAACATCATCTTCATGAGGAAAGCTTTTTCCGTAAGATTCAGGAAGGCCATAGTTGTCTGACCTAGACATCTATAATGGGAGAAATTCAAGTTACTTGATATAAGTCCTTAATATAACACCCAACATGAAATATTAAGGCTATGATCCAACACAATATTCTACAATTCGGAAGAGGGATGTCGTAATCCACGTGTAAAATATTTGAAGATTGGTAAATGATGATTTACCAATTTCCACCGTGAAAAACAAATTTCATTATTATTTTTTAAATGAATTGAAATTCCTAGATTCTTTTTCGATTCATTGAACTTTTCAATGACATGTTTAATCTCGATTTTGCCCTTCAAGTTTGTGACTGGGATGTCGGCGATTACAAACACGGTGTGAATAACCATGCATACTAGATTGGTACACTTAATGCTACAAATCATCCAATCAATGTGCCGGTTAACCACACATGCTCCATTGATCCATGATTAGCATCAAGCTACCCTTTGCCACACATTGTCAATCCCAAATTAGTGTGCCTGTTAACCATACACGCTCGACTAACGACTTGACAAGGTGCAAAGTGCAATTTCATGGGTTAGCACTAAATTCATATTTTTCCTAAGTAACTAAGATTGGGAATTTATAAGTCTTTAGTAACTTGGTGTTTTCATTATACTTTTAATGAGAATTAATGTCCTATCCTTCCCATTTGGCTAACGACCCTCTACATGTCAAGGAAGTGGTGGGTGAGAGTGGAAACCCATTAAACCGCCACTTTATAGGCAGTAACCTTATACCCCTTATAGATCAGCTTCGTGAATGAGGTCTACTAACGATAAGACTGACATTTTACTTATACATATAATATATTAAATCTTCTAATTTTATATAGTATAACGGTGTATTTTACACATTTAAAATACTTGGTGGTTTAATCTATTAATAAATTATACTCTTAATTTAATTAATCTTATATCATGTTATTAAGGATTTATTAAATTTCTCTTTTAATTAAGCACTTTAATTAATTCAATAAAGTCCATAAGGTGTAATTGAACTATTCAAAGCATCTAGGTTATTAAAAATTCAAAATTAAAATTACTTAATTAATTTTTAAGTTATGTACCCAACAGATGCATCTTTTGAAACCTTTTAATCAATAGATGTTTTAGAATTCAATATTACAAATTAAAACCTTTTAACTAAACTTTTCAAATTCCAATACTCGAGGGCATGTTTTGAAACTCTTCAAAACCTTTTGGATTCCATTTAAGACTCTTGAATTCCATAACTTATGAGTTTAATGTTATTTTAATGGATGAGACTTTTCATATTCCATAACTTGAGGACAAGTTATGGAATTCATTAAAAACATTTAGGTTAATGTCAACAAATAGAATTATCATATAATCTAAGATTGATCTAATTTAACTCATAAGGCATGATAATTCATATCAACAATTTACAAGTAAGTTTGTTTATCATATAACCAACAATTATCTTAAAACTTTGTCAATTATCTTTTCATTGGATGAGTATAATCACTACTATATCAGGAAAAATAGAGTTTATGATACAAAACAGTTTGTGGTAGTGATCCCAATCCAATATAGTCCAAAAAACCTGAAAAATTTCCATTTGCCAATGCAACTCGTCGAGCCAGGCTTTGGACTCGTTCCAGTTCATCAATGGACTCGGCGAGTTCAGCCTGGCAGAAGGCCATTTTCAGTTGTTTTCAACTTTGAACAATTTCCATATGCAACTATATAACATAAAACTACCCATGGCTCTGATACCACTGTTCGGTTTTGTGTACTATAACACTCTTATGGTGCACATACAAGCCTAATAGCTTTGGATCTAAGTTTTCTCTAGTTATACATGCAATAAAATTTCCAAAGCATGAAGCCTACAACTAGCATACAATTTTGGTACATGAATCATAAAACTAGTTAGAATAATACCTCTTTGTTGTGGTTTGTAGTTTTTGCCTTTCAAGAGCTTAGCACCTCAAGTGTGATGCCTCAAATGGTTCACAAACTCCACGAACAAAAGAAGACTTTGAGAGAGAGATGGATATCACCTGGAAGATGTGGAAGAGATGGAAGAGATAGATATCACCTGGAAATTGCAATGGTTATGTTCAGGGCTAAGCAGTTTGCTAAGAAGATTGGGAAAAACAATTAGCGTTTGAACAGAGCCAAGAAGGTAGGGTTCAACAGAGGCAAGCTTAGATGTTTCAATAGTCACAAGCCAGGTCACTTTGCTCGTGATTCCCAAAGCCATATAGAAGAGAGAATCCTGATAGGACGATGGTGCCAGTTGTTAATTACAGAGGAGCTGCCACCAACAATGAAATTGCAAACCTGGCAGTGGTGGCTCAGACTTTTGGTTGGGAGGACCAGATTCAGGCATTGAACATCATCGGTCCTGAGACTGCAAATCTGGCGCAATTAAGTGAGCTCCCAGGTAAAGATGGTGAAGCGGAGATAATTCAGCTACAGTATGCTTTTATGGTCTCCACCACCCATGAGATAGAAGAGGTTAGTCAAGTTTCTTATTCTCAAAAGTGCATTGATACTGTTAAATTTCTATGTGATCAAATTGATATATTACATAGAGACAATGAGGATCTTAGGTATGAAGCCTATAACCTTAGGAAGGGCCAAAAACCTCTGAAATAACAACTAGAGTCCAAAACCAAGGACTTTAGAAAGCTTCGGGAAGAGTATAGTAACAAATGTGAGACCTATAACTATGTTAAGAAACAACTTCCCAGCTTAATTGACGAGCTTGACACATTGAAGATTAGATTTGAAAATGCAGATTTTACCTTCAAAAAGTTTGATGTGTCAAGTAAGGTAGTTGAGACCATGATAGAATCACAATTAAAATGGCAAGACAAGAAGAAAGTAGGTCTAGGGTATGACAGTGTTCCTTCTCCTTTTAATCATAATTACACTTCTATCCCTATCAGTAAAGAAGAAATGGACAGAGAAGCACACCTTTAATATGGCAAACCTGATGTGTTTGTGCCAGATGATAGCTCTAGGGTGAACAATACTAATGTCTCTACTTCATATGCAGATTCATCCTTAGTTCAAGACAGGTAGGAAGCTAGAGAAAGTGTTTTTGATAATAATTTTGATTTACAAACTGATTTTATGAAAGATGTTTCTAATTTAAACACTATTGTTTTTGTTTCTACTTCTACTGCTTTGAAAAATGATGTTGTAGTTTCAGATAATTCTGGTTTGAAAACTGATAATTCTAATGTTTCTGATAAATGTGTTGATGTGTTTGAGAAATCTAATTGTAATAATCCTGTCACTAGCAAATACATGCCACCTAAGCCAACCAAACGGACAAAACAATGCACGTGTGCTCGTGGAAACAATATAACGAACGGTACCAACTTCTACTTGAAGAAAAAAACATTTTTCCATTGTGGAACTCCTGGAAATATTGCAAGAAATTGTCCAAATCGTGCATATGTTCCATACTATGCACAAGATTGGCAAAATGAATCACGAGGAAGATCTCTTAAGAGAAAGTCATCGAGATCTTGTTCTATTGATGGTGATTGGAACGGTAATAGAGACAGAGATCAGGCTGCTAAACTTAAAAAGGACAAACAGGTTTTGAACAAAAATTCAAAAGATACTTTAACGAAACCAAAATTGGTTAAGCCAAGATCGGTATCGCCAAATTCGTCGTCTAGATCTTCATCTAGTCATAGACGGATACCCAAACGATCAAAAACAAAGAAAAATACTTCAAAATCACCTGTTAATGTTCTAAACCTAATTACAAATGGGGTCCAAAAACACATATGTCAAATTACCTCGGAGTCTTTTAAATGCATCTTGTAATCTATCTGACATGAAATGTGAAAAGGTTATTTTTTTTATAGAAAAGCCAAACCCAGTGTTTCTACGGCGTGGGTTCCAAAATCTAATTAATCCCGCATATCATGCAGGAACAGCTATGGAGGAATATCCTTAGACCATGGTATGTCGATAATGGCTGTTCCAAGCACATGACAGGACACATCTCCTAATTGCATGACACTCAAAACTTTAATGAGGGTTATGTTTCTTTTACGGGAGGAGAAAGTGGAGAGATCACTCAAAAGGGTACTGTGACAAATGGCGTGCTCAGCTTTGAGAATGTGAATTATGCCCTCAATTTGAAACACAGTCTACTAAGTGTACCTCAGATTTGTGATAAAGGTTATTCAACTCATTTTACGAACAAGGAATTTCTGATTCTAAAGCCTGGAATCATCATTCCTGAAGAGCGGATTTTTGTGAGGTCAAAGAGGGAAGGGAATGCCTACATCATTGATATGAATCATAACATTCCCGAGAAAGTTACATGTCTTTTCTCCAAGGTTTCTGAACACAATGCTATGATTTGGCATCCTCGACTCGGTCACACAAATGCCAAGAACCTCAACCGTCTTGCAAAAAATGATATTTTGTGTGGTCTTCTAATCAAGACTTCATTACTTTCGAGAAGTGTGTGGCATGTGCTCAGGTAAAACATCATCGCAAGCCACATAATCCAAAACTAGCCAACTCAATCAACGCTGTTCTTCAGTTACTGCATATTGATTTATTCGATCCAGTCAACATTCTCAACATTAATAAGAATTCATACTGCTTGGTTGTCATTGATGATTACTCACGATTTACCTGGGTTTTCTTCTTATCCAACAAGAGTGAGATTGCTGACCTGATAAAGTAATTCATTGTGTTACTTGAGAATAAGATGTTGAAGCAATTCATTTGAAGTAATGGCACCGAGTTCAAGAATGCTATTATGGATAATTTTTTTTGCTGAAAAGGGTATTTTATGTCAGTATAGTGTTGTTCGGACACCTCAACAAAATGGTGTTGCAGAGCGGCAACTTCATACTTTGATCGACGCAGGAAGGACAATGCTTTGTGAATCCAAGCTACCAGTCTTCTTATGGACAGAAGCTATCAACATTGCATGCTATTTTCATAACCGAGTTCTGATTAACAAACCACAGATGAAGACCCCGTACAAAATTCTATATGGTCACAAGCCAACGGTCACTCATTTTAGAATTTTTGGATGTCCTTGCACCCTCCTTCACCTGGAGTCCAACCCCAAGTTCAATTCAAAAGCTGATGACTGTTACATCCCCAATTTCACGGCTAGAAAAGACCGATTTTGTTTATGCTTTATAAAAATCAAAGTATCTCTTTTAATAAAAATGTTGTGGAATTTGTTCCCAGAAAAACATGATAAATACGTTATCAAAGCATTTCCAAAGAAATGTATTATATTCATTTTAAAGCATTGGGATGTCATCGTCAATACATAAACATAAGCATAAATAGAACTTACATTCATTATCACTAATGATTTATATCTCCTTAATCTCTCAGTGTAATGTAACTTCATATCGACATCTATGATACAAATGAACTGAGTGGGTGAGGTTGGGAAACCTGGTGAGCACACATAGGGTTTTCAACCCACAATAATAAAATTGTTATGTTTAATCATCAAACAGTTAACCCAATTACCCATCCGCATTATCTTCTTTACACTTAAGGATCTACCCTAAGAATCAGCTATTTCTCATTCATACATTCCTAAGGACTATCCTAAGGAATAGATACGAAGCCCATCATTGTCAACGACACAACTGTCAAGCACAACTGCTAGTTTTATCACTTAGGCGCAGCTGCCAGAATTGTGACATTCTATGTGAGGCGCAACTGCCAGTATTGTCCTTCGAGCACAGCTGCTTGGGTTATCTCGTTTATTGAAAGTATCATTTTCGAGAGTCCACTCGCAATACATGTCAATGGGTTTTTAGAGTACACCGGTGAACACATTGTTCACAACACCTACAGGTTGCGAGCCTGCTAGTGTTCCACTAGACTGTCTAGAATAGTCCGTGGTTGTCATCCATACTCTGCTAGATGACGGGGTCAACATTTGGGAACAAGGCTTCTCACATCGTCCACCTCTCACCCTTACCTCATGGTCTATATTACCTCTCAACTCATCATCCAACTCATATTTCATCTACCCATGTTTTACCCAACATATTACGTAGATATAAATACATATACAGTTTAAATAATATAAAACTTGTATAAAATCGTTCATCCAGCATAGATAGCAAGTATACATATAATATGCACACATAACACATAGTTTATATAAAATACTTCATACCTATGTGTAAGATGAAAGGGACCATGCACTCACTTGAAAAGGTGGTGATTCCGAACTCAGACAACGCTTCGCTTCTTAAAAATAATTTCCTTCGACGAAACCTAGTATTATTACCACTATTGTTTAGTCTACTATTCGCCAAGAGTAATTAATAGTCTAGCTATTATTACTATTATATAAGCGTTAAACAATACTTATATAACCCATAATAATAGCCCAAGTACTTATTATAAGTTCCTAATAACGTTACTATAATTAAATGAAAGCTATATTAAAAATCGCGTAGGCGTAGCTCACTTACAATGACTTTTATAGAAAATTGGGCTTTGCTTGGAGCAGTGTTCCCGAGCCAAAAAGCTCTTCTTCTCGGAGCGGTCGAGCACTCCGAGGCTTCCACCTCGTGCTAGGGAGGTTCCCTAGGCTTTTCGGGGGGTTTTGGGTCTAGAGAGAGGTTCTAAAGAGAGAGTAAAGAGAAGAAAGAATGGGAAAGGTGTGAAAAAAATGAGGGTGGGAGAGGTTCTATTTATAGGGTGAAATATGGTTGAACTTGGTGCCACATGTCACCATCTGGTGGCAAGACTTGGGGAGAAAACAATGGCCAAGATTGTGCCACATCACCCATTTTCGCACAACACACTTCCGACTTATAAAATCCATAACTTTCACATACGAGCTCCGTTTTTGACTTTCTTTATATCCACGTGTAGGCTAAAATACGATCTATCACTTTCATTTTGACCCTGTCGGCTAATTCTCGACAGATCTTAAATTTAACAGTACGAGAAGATTATACTGTTAAATGTCAGCGTAAAATTCATAACTTCTACATACTGACTCTATTTCCATCTGTCTTTTTACCGTTGAGTTCCTATTAATGGGATCTTCAATTCTCATTTAGGTCACGTAGGCCAAAAACTGCTCGATCTAAAATTCAAGTTTCGAGTTATGCACTACTAAGCCAAATCTTAGAAAATTCATACCTTCCTCATACGAAGTCGGATTTGGGCGTTCTTTTTTTGTATATTCTTGGTTTAACGCATATTAAAACTTTTTTTATATTTACAAGGCTAAAAAGTCCTCCATCGTAAATTCACTATTTACGTCTCCCGGTGTCGTGCCGGTTTTGCCTTAAAACTTCGACGGACCATAACTTCTTCGTTATAACTCGGATTTCGGCGTTCTTTATATATACGGAACCCTTGAGACATATACTACAACTTGGTTAAGATTATTTATTCTACATAATCTTTCGAAAAAAATTCATTTTTGACCCCTATTATCTCTAAATTGACTAGCCCAGATCTACGGGCCTTACAACTGCTACTTCGTGGGATATGTTGCACGCAAGTCCACTAAGAAGATTGTGGAGTCATACGACATGCGCTGGCTGGAAGAGAACGAGACGGATGCTCGAGTCAGACCTGATTGGTTATTTGGTTATGCTTCACTGCTTAAATCTCTTAATGTGTTTTCAGATATTGTTTCAGTATCCAACTCAGGTACATGTAGTGTTATTGAAGATGAAGAGGAAGCTATTGGGATTGGTTCATACAAACTACACTTGGTGTCTCCTGAGCCTACTAATATGGTGGAAACTGCTCCAAACACACCCGCTTCTTCATCAAGTCAAAAGACCAATTCTGACGCTGAAGCCACTCCCCTTTCCCCTGAAGAAAGTGAAATCTTGTCAAGGGATACCTCTGCTGCTAGAAAAACGTTCATGGAGCTTCTCTTCCTGAACCTATCTTAAATGAATATGTGAAAAGTACCTCTCATGGTCCTAGATCATCTAAGGCGAGTGATTCGGCAGAAGACAGATTCATCAACATCACCAAACTTCCAGTCTCAATCAATGACATCAGCCATGAAATCCCCTCCAGAATTCAGTGTGATCATCCGATTGAGAATGTCATTGGTCCACTGCCAGAAGGAGTTCAAACAAGAAGTCAAAGTGGAGATGTCAACGTATGTCTCTACTCATGCTTTATATCTTATATTGAGCCCAAGAATGTGGACATGGCTCTTAATGAACCAAGTTGGGTGGACACTATGCATAAAGAATTGAACCAATTTGACAAGTTGAAGGTGTGGAAGCTGGTTGAGTTACCAAAGAGAAAGAAGTCGTTGGATACACGCTAGCTATTCAGAAATAAGCAAGATGATAGTGGGGTAATTGTGCGAAACAAGGCACATCTGGTTGTTCATGGCTTCCAGCAGATTGAAGGTCTTGACTACACTAAGGTGTGTGTTCTTGTGGCACGCTTAGAAGTTTTTCGTATCTTCTTGGCATGTGATTCCTACGTGGGGTTCACTGTTTATCAAATGGACGTCAAGACCGCCTTTTTATATGGAGTCGTGAAAAAGGAGATCTACGTTGATCAACCCCCAGGTTTTGTCAATCCAAAATTTCCAAATCATGTCTACAAATTAAATAAGGCTTTGTATGGGTTACATCAGGCTTCTAGAGCTTGGTATGTTACCCTGTCAGATCATCTACCGGCGCATGTATACATAATAGGCACGATCGATCAGACGTTGTTCATGAAGCAAGTGGATAAGGATTTGATTTTCATCTAGATCTACGTGGATGACATCATCTTTGGGTCGATAAGTCCTGTGTTGTCGAAATAATTTGAAGAAGTCATGAAGAAGAGATTTGAAATGAGATCAATTGGTGAAATGATGATGTTTCTGGGATTACAAGTTCGTCGAGATTCATTTGTAATCTTGCTGCATCAGGGAGAATATGTGGAGGATATGCTTAAGAATTTCGGGTTCAAAGACGCTAAACCTGCCTCTACACCAATGGCTGAAAGACCCCTGCTGGGACCAGATCCAGAAGGAGATTCCGTAGATCAAACATAATATCGATCGATGATCAGATCTCTTATGTATTTGACGGCCAATAGACCTGATATTATGTTCGCCGTCTATCAATGTGCTAGATATCAGGCTAATCCTAAACTCTCTCATATGATTGCTGTTAAAAGGATCTTTCGATACCTCAATGGTAGCCCTAAATTGGGACTATGGTATCCTACGACTCCTGAATTTGACCTACATGCTTTCACTGACAGCAATTATGGAGGGTGTGATTTTGAAAGGAAATCTACTTCCGGCGGATGTTAGTTTCTGGGGGAGCAATTGGTGTCTTGGTAGTGCAAGAAACAACAGACAGTGTCGACCTCGACTGTTGAGGCTGAGTATGTCCATACTTCAGCCTGTTGCTCTCAGGTTATCTGGATACAACACCAACTGTAGGACTACGGTTTGAAATTTCTTGACACCTCTATATTTTGTGATAATGTTGCTGCTATTCAAATTGCTAAAATCCCGTTCATTATTCCAAAAGCAAGAACATCGATATTAAAATTCATTTTATTCGAGATTGTTATGAGCACAATCTCATTCGTTTGGAGCAGATCCACACTGATAATAATGTGGCGGACCTGTTTACCAATCCGTTCAGTAATGCTCAAATCTATGTGCTTGTCGGCTTTCTCAAGATGATTCGTTTTGAAGACTAGTTTTTTGTGTTTAAATTTGTGCATTTTATTTTTATTTTATTTTCATTTGTCTTCTCTCCTATGCACAATTATAGGGGGAGGAATCAAAATACAAAAAAAAATCTCAAAACAAAAGTCCAAAAATATGTACTTATAGTTTTTTTTCATTTGTAGGTATTATTTGGGAAGTGATATTAAAAATGAGTGATAACGGGCAGTTTAAACACATGTAAGGTACTAAAGCTGAATTATCTAGACTCTGTGCTTAATGTGCTGGTAGGCATGAAGGATTCAAAAGGACCAGGCATCGATTGACAATGAACGGACTTGACAGTGTGGACTTAGATAGTTTCGTTTGGACTGACCATACGACACTCGGATAGATTGAGCAGTGAGATAAACAAGGAAGCCTGCGGGATACATTAAATTCTTATGTATCTTGAATTATGATTCAACATTTCCTCGATATACAAACTTATTTCCTTAATTCCAGTATTGATAGGGCGACTGGGGTGGTTCTAATAAAGTAGGTATGTAGGAACTTATTTTCTTGCTTTTTATCTGTCAATCATATGTTGCCTCCTTTGCACGATTGGAACATATCCTACCTGGAATGCAACATATGCAACTCTATCAATATGCACCTTCTTATCTATGTAATTATTTCTATATATTAGCCATATGTTGTCTCATCTGCTTTATTGGAAACGATCCGACCTGGAACACAGCATATGCACTTCTATATCTATTTTCTCTCTTAATAATTGACTATTCACCTAAAGTAAATAATTCTTTGGAAGTTCTTGATTACTGGGGTATGTTGGGAAGCGGGGAACACATTCTAGTGCATCTAAAATTTAACCATTTAAAAGGTTATCTGTAGATCTCGCTGCTGAATTTAAGTGGACAACAATATCCTTGGTCGTCATCAACCAAATTCTCTATTTAGGAATATACGTGCAATGTCTTGTCATGTATAATTTATCCAACTTGTCAATATCCTTTGTGATTAAGTGGACCACAATACCAGTGACTGACCAAATCTATTCATTCACGTGAGGTACTGAAAAACAAGTTAAAGCTGTTCCAAAACTTATGATCCCAAAATGTTTAAATTTTAATTTTGATGTATGGTTAGTATTAATTTTTAATATTTAATTCTAATTTTTATTTTTATTTTATTTTCAAAAAAAATTAAAATTTTGTTTGCATTTAAATTTTTAGTTTTTTATTTTATTTTAGTTTATTTTTAGGTCCTCAAAATGTGTCATTAATTAAATGGAGTGGAGTATTTTTTAAGAAAGACTTGAGTTTTTGAGTGAGGCCCACCAAGTTCTTGTTATGGGCCAAAAATATAATTAGGGTAGAAAAGTCGGGTTTTCAGATATCCCTTTATTTCACTAGTTTTCTGCTGCAAACATGTTCTCTCTCTCTCTCTCTTTCTCTCTCTCTCTCTCTCTCTCTCTCTCTCTCTCTCTCTCTCTATTGCTGCTCAAATCCATCTCATCAATTCATCATATTTTGCGTGTTTAATCGAAAATCGTTCATTGATTCATCAAGGTAATCAGATTGCGAATTCTATACATCTATTCTAACTCTTTTTGACTGAGCTTTTGCAGGTTTAAGAAGCAAATCGCATTTTTGTCGGAAATTTTGTGTCAATTTGGGGTTTTCGATTTCGGCCGAAACCCCAAAATTCATTGGTTTTTTGGTTCGCGGTGGCTCGATTTCGCCCAAAAACCCAAATTCAAGGGGTCTTTGATTTTCAGTGGAAATGATTTCTACCGAAAACCCAAATTCGAGGATTTTAGGTTTTCGGTGGGACGTTTTCGGCCGAAAACCCATATCCAACCGAAAAAAAACAAAATAAATTGAATTTTGACTTTTTGACCGAAATCAATTTAACTTTGACCAATTTCAAAGCACAATTCAAGCCTTTTTGACTTTTATTGGAATTAATGTTTTAAAATAAAATTAATTTTACTTGTTTAATCTTGTTTTTTCTCACTTGACTCGTTTGGTGCATACAAATGGCTGGAATGAAATTTGATGACAATCACAACATTGTTGGATGCCTGTCTGAACCACCACTAAGCCATCAAGAGTTTAATTCCATGGTTCATGGATTAAACAACTGCAGGATCACTCATCTGCTTCGTGCAAATCCTGTAATTTACAAAAATTTAGTGAGTTGATTTTGGGATAAAGCTTCTCTCAATAAAGTAGGAGCAGACGAAGCAGGCACAGTAAAATCAACTGTTAAGGGGGACAATATTGTTGTGTCTCAACAAACCATCCGGGAAGTTCTTCAGTTTGGGGATCAGCCAGGCTCCCCGACTGAAATTCCTGCTACTCAGATCAGAGAGGCTCTTGAAAGAATGAGATATGAACGAACCTTTCCTCCAACATTGAAGAAGCTACTCCCTCCTTACTGGCGCTTTCTTGCTCACACTTTCGTGATATGCATCTCAGGTAGAAAAGGAGGAGCGGATGAGATCTTTCAATCAGCTACTAGTGCCATTATTGGTCTGATCATGGATTTGGTCTTCAACTTCTCAAGGTTTCTTGATGTACCCAAGGTTTCTGCAAATGATCTTTGAGATCAATATCCGGATTTGGAAAGAGCATGAGAAACTTTGGATATGAAATACTTGGGTCCAAACACTTTTGGCTAGATGAAGCAGAATCGCAAGGGCTCAAAGGTTGTGTTCTGGTGAGCCAGCCCGTTGGTTAAGCTTGGAAGATTTGCTTAGATCGAAGAAGTTCCTGTTCTTCAAGATATTCCTATCCATGAGCCTGAAGTTGTTCCTGTTGTAACTTCCCCTGTAGCAACTGTGGTAGAGGAACATGTGCCTGTTCTTAATGTTGAAGATGATGATGATGATGATGATGATGATGATGATGATGCTGATGATGATGTTGTTGCTGTAGAGAAGGGATTAATGAAGGGAGTGTTGCAAGGGGTTTCAATGATGAAGATTTTATGTTTGATTTTGAGCTTAGTGATGAAGATATCTGTTCGTTCTTTGAGTCTGATAGAGTCGATGATGTTGTGAGTTCCGCAACTGAGAATGAGGGAGATACAAGCGTTTTCAAGCTGCCATTTCAGTCACCTGCTCAGATAGCAGAAGTCATTGCTCAACTGGATTCAACTGCGAGGATTCCTCCCCGAGTAGTTACCAATCCAAATATTATTTCATCTGAATGTGATCGTGAAGAGTCTCAAGCCTCCCATATGCCTCTTAAACGAAAGCGTGTTGATCCTAGGCCGGGAGTGCTTATCAAGGAACTGTTGGATAAGGTGTCTAAGTCCATAACTATTTCGGGCTTCTACTTGACCCGACCCGGCATGGTCCATTTGGGTTGCATGGCACCATGCAATTGGATAGACTAAATGAGAAATAACACTTGGAGATTATTAATATATTATAAGTTCTAATATATTAATAATATTATTTAATTAGTTGATCAAAGAGTTAATTTGGAATTAATTAAGTGATCAAAGGATAACTAATTAAATATATGGGTTCATATCTTGTATAGTGGGCTAAGAGGCTCCATGGATTATCAAGTTGGGTTCTACCCATAGGATGCTCCATGGATGCTCCATGGGAGTTACAAACCCATGGGTCATGGAAATGAAGAGTCATGACACATTAGGGTTTACATGGTGTAACCCTAGATGTGCCAACACTATATAAGGATCCCATTCTCCACCAAAATAGGCTAAGGAAAAAGAAACTAGAGGGCTTGGCCGATTTTGAGAAGTGTGTGTTATCTCAAGAGTCTTTCCAAGAGCATTTGGTGTTGTGTGAAGCATTTGAGGCATCACACTTGGGGTGCTAGGCTCACAAGGTTTCAAGGAACATAAGCAACAACAAGGTAAGTTATTCTATCTATGATTCAAGTTAAAATTGTTCCCCATGTATGCTAGATAGGAATATAACCTTGGAATTCAACTTTGCATGATAATTAGACAAACATAGATCCAAGGTTATTAGGGTTGCATGTACACTTAGGAAGTGTTAGAATGCTCAAAACCCTTCAGTGGTATCAGAGCCTAGGCTTGTTTGTTTGTTATTTGTGCTTAAAAGTTAAAGAAAGTCGAAAATTCTGCTGTCTGACTGATGGACTCGGCGAGTCCATGGGGAGGACTCGTCGAGTTCATGTGTATCTTCAACCTACTCGGCGAGTAGGTTTATGCACTCGGCGAGTAGGGTCGACAGAGTGCAGAATTTCGACTTGAGTTGCTGGAAATGGATTAGAATCATTACCCTAAAATGTTTTGGTACTTGAAAACTTATTTTAGAAGGTGTAATGTCTTTTCTAACTCATTTACAACAACAAGTTATCAAAATTACAAAGATTAAATGTGATTTTGATTCTTGAAAGTGTTCATATTCATATTCTTGTTCTTATGATGTTTAGATGATCATAGGAATTATTTGTAACCTATGTGGTAGATTAATTCATGATCATAATGTGTTTTAATGGAGTCCATAACTTGTCCTCAAGTTATGGAAAACCAAAAGTCTCTTGGATTAAAAACCATTAAAAGAACACAAGAGTTAGGAAAAATGAAAAGTCCTCATTTTATTACTCTAATAAACTTATAAGTTACAAGAAATGAAAAGTTTTGAAAGTTTACAAAACTTGCCCTCAAGTTTTGGAACAAGTAAAGTTAAGTTAAAACTTTAGTTCCAACCCCTAGAATTTTAAAAGTTAAAATTCAACCCTTATACTTATATTATTATGATTTAATAATTATATATATGTATAAGAACAAAGTCGTCATACCGCTAGTACGCCTCATTCACGAAGCCGGTCTATAAGGTGGGTATAAGGTTGCTGCCTATAAAATGGTGACTTAATGGGTGTCCACTCTCACCCACCGCTTGCTTGATCGGTGGAGGGTCGTTAGCCGAACGGGTAAAACAAGGACTTATTAATTCTCATTCAAAGTATGATGAATATTATAAAGTAACTAAATGTTTTATTAAATTCCCAATCTTAGTTACTTTAGGAAAATGTGAATAAGGTGCTATTCCATGAAATTACACTTTACACTTTGATTAAGTCGTTGGTGGAGCGTGTGTGGTTAACCGGCACACTAACTTGGACTTAACAAGGTAGGTAAAGGGTGACTTAGGGTTTATTATAGTATCGATGGAGCGTGTGTGGTTAACCGGCACATCGATTGAGTGATAAACTTTAAGGGTACTAAGTGATTTGCATGGTTACTTCACACCTCGTTTTGTGATCCTCGGTATCCGAGTCACAAAACTTGGAGGGCACACTCGAGATTGAAACATGCCTTTGAAAAGTTCATTGAATCTCAAAGAATCTAGGAATTTCTAAGAACCATTCAAAAACCTAATACTAAAATATTGCGGTTTTCGTGGTGGAAATTGGTGAATCGTCATCCACCTACCTTTCAAATATGATATAGCTTAGATTACGACATACCTCTTCTAAGTTATATTATATTGTGATTGGATCCTAGCCTTAATACTACATTTGGGTGTTATATTAAGGACTCTCTTATATCTAAACTAATCTTGTCCTCTTTCCTTCAGATGTCTTTCAACAATGCTTCTGGCTCTAATCCTAATGGCTCCTTTACCCTTATGAACTTGTGTGGGAAAGTCACCTTTGATGGATCCAACTTCAATGAGTGGATCAGAAACATCAGGATGATTACCCGCTACGAGGACAAAGAATATGTCCTTGACAAGGAGCTTAAGGAGATTGATGAGTCCACTGCAACTCCTCAGGAGATCGCTGAATTTCGGGCACATGAAAGGGATGCTACGAAAGTAGCTTGCATCATGATGGCAACGATGACAGCAGAACTCCAAAAGTCTTATGAGGGTTTCTACCCTTATGACATGCACCAAGATTTGATGGAAAGATACCATCAAAGTGCAAGACAAGAGAGGTATGAAATCATCTGCTCCATGATAACAACCATGATGAAGGACGGGGAATCCGTCACGAGCCACATGCAGAAAATGCAAAGGTATGTGGATCGTTTGTTGAAGCTTAATGTGAACTTCCCGGAGGATCTTGCAATAGATATTATTTTGCATTCCTTACCATCGTGCTATGATCAATTCCGCATGACATATCACATGAACAAGGAAGAAGTCACCCTCAGCAAACTTCAGGGACTTCTCAAGACCGCAGAATCAGGTCTTAAGGGGAAGTCGGTTGCTATCACTCCTACTCAAAACTCTACTCTGGTTTTGGCAATCGGGAAAAGTCGAGGGAGGAAGAGAAAGAGCTCTTCTAAGGGTACCAAGGCTCGGACCCTTGATGGCTCTTCTTCAAGTGGAACCAAGAAAGGTTTCATTACTCCTTCTTCTGACCCAAAAGAGGCTGAATGCTTCTATTGCCATGAAAAAGCTCATTGGAAGCGGAAATGCCCAAAATACCAGCAAGATGTGAAGGATGGGAAAGTTAAACCCAACCATGTAGGTATTTACACTATCATTACTAATAACTCACCCCATTCTAATTCTTGGGTCCTTGATACCGGGTGTGGTATTCACATTTGTTGTGACTTGCAGGGACTAAGAAGAAGTGAGGATGTGGAGCAAGGAAGGATAAACTTGATCATGGGGAATAGGAAAGCTATACCTGTTACCAAGATTGGAGTTTATACTTTATCGCTAAGTAGTGGGTTTAGTTTAGATTTGAATAAGTGGTGTTATTCGCCAGGAATGGCAAGAAATATTATTTCCTTCCATGCTTTGTACAAACAAGGGTTTACCTTTTCATTTAATAATGAAGTTGGTTCTATTGATGCTTTCTTTAATAATATTCTTTATTTTAAAGCATTACCTTGTGATGGTGTGTATGAAGCTGTATCTGTTGTTGATAACTTAGGAAATAATGTTTTGTGTATTGATTCTACTAATAATAACTTGGATAAAGCATCTTTATGGCATTGTCGTCTTGGACATATAAGCAAGAAACGCATAGGCCAACTCCAAAAGGATGGAGTCTTGGAGTCGTTTGACCTAAAGTCAGATGATAGTTGCGAATCATGCTTACTTGGAAAAATGACAAAGTCACCCTTCACAGGTTCGTGTGAGAGGGGTGAAGGTTTGTTGGACCTTATACACATGGATGTGTGTGGACCATTCAAACATGCCACAAGGGATGCTAATCGTTATTATTTGACTTTTACTGATGATTATAGTAGATATGGATATGTCTACTTGATCAAGCATAAGTCAGAGACTTTCGAGAGGTTTAAGGAATTTAAACAGGAAGTCGAGAATCAATTGGGCAGGAACATTAAGATGCTTCGATCCGATCGTGGTGGTGAGTATCTTAGTTCAGAGTTCCTCGACTATCTAAGGGAATGTGGGATAGTCTCACCTTTGACACCTCCCAGGACACCACAGTTGAATGGTGTGGCTGAGAGGCGTAATCGAACCTTGTTAGATATGGTTCGTTCCATGATGAGTCGAGCTACGCTACCAATCTCATTCTGGGGGTATGCCTTAGAGACTGCCGCCCATATTCTTAATCTAGTCCCTACAAAGAAAGTTGCCAAAACTCCTCACGAGATGTGGACTGGTAAAGTACCTAAACTAGACCACATCAAGATTTGGGGTTGCGAGGCTTTCGTGAGACGCGAGACTCATGATAAGCTCGAACCTCGAAGCGAGAGGTGTATTTTCATCGGTTACCCACAGCGATCCTTTGGTTACCTCTTCTACAGACCTAGTGACAATGTGGTCTTTGTAGCAAGAAGAGGAGTCTTTCGAGAAAGAGAGTTTATAAGCCAAGGAGACAGTGGGAGGCAAATTGATCTTGAAGAAATTCAAGAATCAAGCGGTGAAGGAACTTCAAACTCTAGCGCTCAACCTGAGGAGGAAACTCCTGTTGAGCCAATTGACAAATCTGTACCTCTGAGACGTTCCACGAGAGTTAGGAGTGCACCTGAGCATTACTATGGATTCCATATTACTGCAGAAGGTGAGACACTTATTAGTGATGAAACACTAGTAAGTCAAGATGACCCTAACAGCTACGAGGAAGCCATGGCAGGCCCCGAGTCTGCTAAATGGAAAGAGGCTATGGATAGCGAGATACAATCCATGTATGACAATCAAGTTTGGAACTTGGTTGAAAATGTACCAGGTCGTAAGACAGTAGGGTGCAAATGGGTCTTCAAGAAGAAGACCGACATGGATGGTAAAGTACACACTTATAAGGCTAGACTGGTTGCAAAGGGCTTCTCTCAAATTCCTGGAGTGGACTATGATGAGACCTTTTCTCCGGTAGCCAAGATTAAGTCTATTCGGGTTCTGTTAGCCATAGCTGCATTTCATGATTATGAAATATGGCAGATGGATGTCAAAACCGCTTTCCTTAATGGAAAGTTGGCTGAGGATGTTTACATGAGTCAGCCAGAGGGTTTTGTCAGCAACGAGTACCCTAATAGAGTGTGTAAGCTTGAGAAATCCATTTATGGATTGAAGAAAGCACCTCGCAGATGGAATCTTTGCTTTGATGAAAAGGTCAAGGAATTTGGCTTTTCTAGGAGTGAAGATGAATCTTGTGTGTATGTCAAGGCTAGTGGGAGTATAGTTAGCTTTTTGGTATTGTATGTGGATGACATACTACTCATAGGAAACGACATTCCAACCCTGCAGCAAGTAAAGTCCTGGCTTGGGAAGTGTTTCGCTATGAAGGACCTTGGTGAAGCTGCCTATATTCTAGGGATAAGAATCTTGAGAGATCGGAGTAAAAGACTAATTGGACTTAGTCAGAGTACCTACTTGGATAAGGTGCTGAAGAGATTTAGCATGCAGGATTCCAAGAAAGGAGAGTTACCCATCCAGAGTAACACCAGATTGAGTAAGACACAAAGCCCTAGCACTGAGGCTGAGATAGCAGAAATGAGTCGAACACCTTATGCTTCGGCTGTAGGATCGATCATGTATGCTATGACGTGTACTCGACCCGATGTAGCTTTTGCCTTGAGCATGGTTAGCAGATATCAGGCGAACCCTGGCAAGGCACACTGGACTGCGGTAAAGAATATCCTCAAGTACCTGCGAAGGACTAAGGACTGGGTCCTTACCCTCGGTGGGAGTGATGACTTGAGAGTTGTTGGGTATAGTGATGCTATCTTCCAGACTGATAGGGATAATTTCCGCTCTCAGTCGGGCTGGGTCTTTACCCTAAACGGAGGAGCAATTTCTTGGAAGAGTTCCAAGCAAGAGACAGTGGCAGATTCTACTTGTGAATCAGAGTATATTGCAGCTAGTGAAGCAGCAAAGGAGGCGATATGGCTGAAGAACTTCATTGGAGACCTTGGAGTTGTACCAGCTATTAAAGAGCCAATGGAGATTTTCTGTGATAGTGAAAGTGCTGTTGCCTTAGCCAAGGAACCAAGGGATCATGGGAGATCCAGTCACATCGACAGAAAATACCATTTCATAAGACATCGGATCGAAGAAGGACACCTCGTGGCAAAGAGGGTATCATCAGATGAGAATCCGGCAGATCCCCTCACAAAGGGATTGACTCGGGTTAAGCATCTTCAGCATGCTCGGAGCATAGGGCTGAAGGATGATATTAGATTTAGTAGTTAGATAATCTCGAAATTTGTAAAGTGTAATTGACATTAGATGATGAATAAAACATGTTTTATTTATGAGTAAAGTGTTGCTATCTCTTGTCAATCGTTTACTATATTTCTTTTTGCATGTTTTGACTTCCAGAATAATTTTGTTCGGTATAACATATTATTCAAACCTCCACAGTCGGTCATATGTTGGAAGTAGATATGAATCAAGACTGTCATGTTTGGTTGTAGAGGTCTTGGACAAGGCTACAACAATCATGAGTGCTCATAAGTTCTGAGCATTGGATTCAACCCACGCTCACTGGAATCACTTCATGGAATTTTATCTCGAGTGATCGTGAGACGATAATATCATATAAGTCTTCAAACCTAGAGATATGATTTGTTACTTACAAGTTGGTTATGCATTGACTGTACGAAACCGCATTGGTAACTCGATGTTATAAAATGTACTTTTGTGTGTAATTCAATGAGTGATAGAACAAACATATGAGTCGAAGTTTATCTGTTCCTTCTTGGATTAGAAGCTGATATCTGGGCCCCTCGATGATTTTGTTTTGACCCATGTACCGGGCCCGGTCAGAACTAAGTTGATGTGTTCAATTAAGTTCTATGTCAAACAAATCGGAAATCGGGAAACAAATGCTGGACAATAAGCAAGACAATGTTCCATGTATTTGTCCGGCTGATATCTAGAACGGAGGATTATATGATCACTTATCTTAAATGGCGTATCATCATCTTCTCAGTTCCGAGAGACCTTGAAAGAGCTACGATTGCCGGTCGGTTCCTGAAGTACTAGAGATATAGTTATTAGACTTATCCAAGTGGGAGACTGTTGGATAAGGTGTCTAAGTCCATAACTATTTCGGGCTTGTACTTGACCCGACCCGGCATGGTCCATTTGGGTTGCATGGCACCATGCAATTGGATAGACTAAATGAGAAATAACACTTGGAGATTATTAATATATTATAAGTTCTAATATATTAATAATATTATTTAATTAGTTGATCAAAGAATTAATTTGGAATTAATTAAGTGATCAAAGGATAACTAATTAAATATATGGGTTCATATCTTGTATAGTGGGCTAAGAGGCTCCATGGATTATCAAGTTGGGTTCTACCCATAGGATGCTCCATGGATGCTCCATGGGAGTTACAAACCCATGGGTCATGGAAATGAAGAGTCATGACACATTAGGGTTTACATGGTGTAACCCTAGATGTGTCAACACTATATAAGGATCCCATTCTCCACCAAAAACGGCTAGACATAAGAAACTAGAGGGCTTGGCCGATTTTGAGAAGTGTGTGTTATCTCAAGAGTCTTTCCAAGAGCATTTGGTGTTGTGTGAAGCATTTGAGGCATCACACTTGGGGTGCTAGGCTCACAAGGTTTCAAGGAACGCAAGCAACAACAAGGTAAGTTATTCTATCTATGATTCAAGTTAAAATTGTTCCCCATGTATGCTAGATAGGAATATAACCTTGGAATTCAACTTTGCATGATAATTAGACAAACATAGATCCAAGGTTATTAGGGTTGCATGTACACTTAGGAAGTGTTAGAATGCTCAAAACCCTTCAGGAACAAGCTCAATCTGCTCAACAGCCAACCTCAACCAATGAACCCACCCAACCAGCTCATTTTGAAAGCCAAATTTTGCAAGAAGGGTCTAGTTCTATTCATACAGCTTTGGAAGTAGGAAGCTCTTCAGCTCCTGGTAGTTTTACAGCCCCTCTACCTGTGCATGATGCTGCATCCAAATGGCTTGCCAGGTTTCTTGCCCGAGAAGGTGTTGATCCTACACCGAAAGGCAAAGGCATATCAATTGCTGCAAGGAGCTTTGATAATGAAGATCCAATAATTTTTGAGCTCCAGGAATACATAGGGATCTTAAATCAGAAGCTTATTGAGAAAGATGTCCTGATTGGAACTCTAGATGTTAGAGTTTCCGAGCTTAAAAGAGAAAATGCTCAAAAGTCAAAACAGATTTCTGATTTGTAGCTAAATCTTTGTGCTCTTTTTGCTGGATACCTTGATTTGAAGAATAAGCTAATAAGTGAATTTGGTGACAAATACAAGACATCTATCAATGAGCCTGATGAAGCTTATGTATCCTCAAGTGTACCTGGCCCAACACCTCAAGATATTCCTCGTCAGGCCACTGTAACTTGTATTGTTGACCTATTTGATAACGACCTTGCTCATGCTGATCCCATAGTAATCTTGAAACGAGCTTAGAGACAAGCCAAAACTCAAGAAAAAGGTCAATTGCTTTTCATGAAAAATTTAGATGAAAATGTTTGTGGAGATCGGCCTTGAATTAGTGTCACTGTGCTCGGTAAAAGGAGATTCTCAACTAAGTACGACAATCGGTCGAGTATTAAGTTGTGGGGATTTCATGAAAAGAAGAAGATATGGGTGGACAAAAGAAATAGTGGCAATGTGGAATACTATGAACATCAAAATGAATTTAGTTCTTGGACTAAGGTTGATCTTACAGAATTAGCTAGTGCTCCCTTCCAAAACTCATCGAACTACCCTCGTTGAACTGAATTCAAGCTCTTCTTAGAGAATCAAGTGAAGAGAAAGTTCGATGGGATGAAGACTGCAGACTCTTTCATGAAGAAAGTAAAACGTGTTGTTGATCTCAACACCAAACAAACCGTGAAAAATGTGATGTGGCCTCCCACCAAGCAGATGAAGCAAATTCCTATTATTCAACAGTCACCTGATGGTTCTCCGCATAATATGGAATATTGGGTTTTTGATGAGGCCACATCCACTACCGTCATCAAGCTTCCGACTGGTACTATTCATCTTCTTGAAGCGAAGGATTTCTTACAGCTCAGTGAGCATGATATCCATACTCTGGCAGAGCATCAAATTGTGCTCAATGATGATATTTTGGAGGTTGATGCCAAAGAATTCACTAGTATGGTAGCTGAAATCATAAACAAGAGGATGTGGGCATGTATTATGGGAAGCTCAGATGTATTGATCATTGACAAGCCTTGATATCATGCTAGCATCAAACCAAGGGGGAGATTGTTAGGACCTATTTTATTGGTTTGTGCTAGGCATATATATTTTGTAGGCTTTGTTATTGTTTGTTGGGACTTATTTTGTGTTTTCGGTTGGTTGGGCCGAAATCGGCCTTGATTCGGTCCCTTGGGGATTTCGGTTTTGGGCTCATTTGTTCATTAGTGTTACCTATATATAGGAGTCTTAGATGACTGGTTTTGGGTTAGCAGTTTTCGGTCAGAGCATTGTAGTTCCATTGTACCAGACGATTTTGTCAAATACAATCGTGTGCATTTGTATTGATCTAGTTTCTTATTCTTCTTGATTCATCATTTGCTATCATGTGCATTTGTATTGATCTTGTTTCTTATTCTTCTTGATTCATCATTTGCTGTTTGATTTCATTTGATCGCTAGTTGGTTCATTGTTTGCGACTTACACACTATGAGGAGTCCCTCTTCTACTCGATGTGTTATGAAGTGATATCTTTTGTCGATGTGCCTAGATCTGCCATGATCCTTTGATTCCTTGGTTAAGGCGACCGCATCCTCATTGTCACAAGAAATCTCCATAGGCTCCTTTACAGCTGGTATAACTCCAAGGTCTTTGATGCATTTCTTTAGCCATATTGCCTCTTTCGACACTTCGCTTGCTGCTATGTACTCTGATTCGCACGTTGAATCAGCTACAGTCTCATGTTTGGAACTTTTCCATGTTACTGCTCCTCCATTTAGGGTAAATACCCAACCTGACTGAGAGTGGAAATTATGTCTTTCAGTCTGAAAGTTGGCGTCACTATACCTCGTCACTCTCAAGTAATCACTCCAACCGAGGGTAAGGACCCAATCCTTAGTCCTCTGTAGGTATTTAAGAATGTTCTTTACTGCTATCCAGTGAGTTCTACCAGGATTTCCTTGATATCGACTAACCATGATCAAAGAAAAAGCCACATCAGGGCGAGTACATGTAATAGCATACATGATCGAGCCAACGGCAGAAGCATATGGTACTCGACTCATTTCTTCTATTTTGGCATCGATACTCGGACTCTGAGTGTTACTCAGTTTGGTATTGCTCTGGATAGGCAATTCTCCTTTCTTGGAATTCTCCATGTTGAAACATTTCAACACCTTGTCCAAGTAGGCACTTTGACTAAGTCCTATTAGTCTTTTACTCCTATTTCTCAATATCATTATCCCTAGAATGTAGACAGCTTCTCCGAGGTCCTTCATAGCGAAACACTTCCCAAGCCAGGACTTAACCTCCTGCAAGGTTGGAACGCCGTTTCCTATGATTACTATGTCATCCACATACAATACCAGAAAGCTAACTATACTCCCAGTAACTTTGACATATACACAGGACACATCCTCACTTCTCGAAAAAACAAACTCTTTGACTTTCTCATAGAATCAAAGATTCCATCTGCGAGATGCTTGCTTTAATGCATAAATGGATTTCTCAAGCTTACACACTCTATTAGGGTACTTCGCATCTACAAAACCCTCTCACTGACTCATGTAAACATCTTCAGCCAACTTCCCATTAAGGAAAGCGGTTTTGACATCCATCTTCCATATTTCATAATCATGAAACGCAGCTATGGCTAGCATAATCCGTATAGATTTGATCTTCGCTACTGGTGAGAAGGTCTCGTCATAGTCAACTCTAGGAGTTTGGGTAAATCCCTTCACAACTAATCGCACCTTATATGTGTGTACTTTCAAATCCATATTGGTCTTCTTCTTGAAGATCCACTTGCACCCGACCATCTTACGACCTAGTACATTTTCAACCAAGTTCCAAAATTGATTGTCATACATGGATTCAATCTCGTTGTCCATCTCATCTTACCACTTTGTAGACTCTTGGCCTGCCATGGCTTCCTTGTAGCTGTTAGGTTCATCCAAATTTATAAATGTCTATAATTGATAAATGTATCACCTTTTGTTGTTATATGAAAACCTTATGACACAGGTGGAACGCTAACTCTACTAGAACATCTTAGAGGTAGAGACTCATCAACTGGTTCAACAGGAGTCTCATCCTTAGGTTGATTACTAGTGTTAGAAGTTCCTTCATCGCTTAACTCTTGAAGCTATTCAAGGTCAATTTGCATCCCACTATCCTCTAGGCATATGATTTCTCTTTCACGAAAGACACCCCTTCGTGCTACGAAGACTACGTTCTTACTAGGTCTATAGAACAAATATCCAAAGGATTTCTATGGGTAGCCAATGAAAATACAACGCTCACTACGAGGTTCGAGATTGTCATGAGTCTCTCGTCTTACGAAAGCCTCGCAACCCAAAACCTTGATATGTGATAACGAGGGAACCTTCCCTGTCCACATTTCGTGAGGTGTTTTGGCAACCTTCTTAGTTGGGACTAGATTAAGGATATGGGCGGAAGTCTCTAAGGCATACCCCAAAAATAAGATAACTAATGAAAATCGATTCATCATGGAACGAACCATGTCCAACAAGGTTCGATTGCGCCTCTCAGCCACACCATTAAGCTGTGGTGTCCTAGGGGTCGTCAACTGTGAAACAATTGTACATTCTTTAAGATAGTCATGGAACTCGATACTAAGATACTCACCACCTCAATCGGATCGGAGCATCTTTATCTTCCTGCCCAATTGATTCTTCACTTCTTGCTTAAACTCTTTGAACTTTTCAAAGGTTTTTGACTTGTGCTTGATTAAGTAGATATAGCCATATCAACTATAATCGCCTGTAAAGGTTTCATAGAGGCGGTTAGCATCCCTTAAGGTGGATCTGAAGGGGTCACACACATCGGTGTGTATGAGATCCAACAAACCCTCACCTCTCTTCACAAGTACCAGTGAAAGGTGACTTGGTCATCTTTCCAAGCAAACAATATTCGCATGTGTCATTCGACTTTAAGTCAAATGAGTCTGACACTCCATCCTTTTGGAGTTTGGCTATGCGCTTCTTGTTGACATGTCCAAGATGACAATGCCACAAGCGTGCCTTGTCCAAACCATTGGACAAATCAATATGCAATACATTATTTCCTAAGTTGTCTACAACCATCATAGTTTCATATATACCATAAAAAGGAAATGCTTCAAAATAAAATTTACCATCACATAAAGCATTAATAGAACCAATTTCATTGTTAAATGAAAATCTAAAACCTTGTTTATACAAACCATGAAAAGAAATAATGTTTCTCGCCATATCTGGCGAGCAGCAACAATTGTTAAAATCTAACCCTAAACAATTGCTAACAAATAAAGAATAAACTCCAATCTTCGTGACATGCGACGCTTTCCTATTCCCCTTGATCAAGTTCATCTTCCCGTGCTCCACATCCCTTCTTCTTCTTAGACCTTGCAAATCAGAACAAATGTAAAAACCACATCCTGTATCAAGGACCCAAGAACTAGCATGTGATGAGCTATTAGATTGAATAGTGTAAATACATGAAAAGGTGGGCTTTATCTACCCATCCTTAATGTCCTTCAAGTATTTAGGTCATCTTCGTTTCCATGCCTTTTTTCATGACAATGGAATCACTTTGCTTCCTTTGGATTAGATGAGGGAGCAGCATGACCACTTTTAGACCCACTGGAAGAGGATACATCATGAGACTTTCCCTTGTGATTCTGTGAGGAAGCTTTCCTCTTCTTTCCCTACCTATTTCTAATTGCTCGGACTGGGGCAGCAGTAGTAGGAGTAGGTACAACAAAATTTCCTTTCAAACTACTTTCAACAGTTTTGAGAAGGCCTTGACGCTTGCTCAGAGTGACTTCCTCCTTGTTCATATGATAAATCATTCTGAACTAATCATAAAAAGTAGGCAGGGAGTGTAGGATAATGTCAATAGCCAACTCTTCGTCGAAATTGAAATTCAACTTTAGCAAGCGGTCCGCATATCTTTGCATCTTTTTCAAGTGGGCCGTGATGGACTCTCCATCCTTCATTTTTGTTGTTATCATGGAAGCAATGATTTCATACCTTTCTTGTCGAGCACTCTGATGATACCTTGCCATCAAGTCATGGTGCATCTCGAAAGGCCAGAAGTCCTCGTAGGACTTCTGAAGCTCAGTAGTTATAGTGGCTAGCATGATGCACGACACCTTTGTCCCGTCCTTCTCATGAGCCCTATACTCAGCCAGATGCTCAAGAGTAGCAGTTTCTTCATCAATATCCTTTATCTCTTTGTCGAGGAGATATTCCTTTTCCTCATATGGAATGGCCATCCGAATGTTTCGAATCCAGTCATTGAAATTCGACCCATCGAAAATGACCCTCCCACATAAGTTCATGAGGGAAAAAGAGCCATAAGCATTTGAGTTTGAAGCGTTGTTTGAAGTATACATCTGAAAAGAAATACAAGTTTCATTAGATAGAAATTTCTTAATATATCACCCAAATGAAATATTAAGGCTAGGACCCAAACACAATATTTCACAATTCGAAAGAGGGATGCCGTAATCCAATTGCAAAATATTTGAAGATAGGTAAATGACGATTTACCAATTTCACCACCCAAAACAAAAATTTTAAAAATTAATTTTTATGAAATTACTAGTTCTTTGAGATTCACTAAACTTTTCAATGGCATGTTTAAATCTTGATTATGCCCTTCAAGTTCGTTAATGGGATACCGAGGATCACAAGCAAGGTGTGAATAACCATGCAAAATTGTTTGGCACTCTCGAGTCATTTACCACTTAATCAATGTGTCGGTTAACTACACACACTCCATTGATCTATGACAATTCTCGAGCTACCCTTTGCCACCCTTGTTAGTCCATATTAGTATGCCGATTATCCACAAACGCTCGACTAACGACTTAGCAAAATGCAAAGTGCAATTTCATGGAATAGCACCATTTTCACACTTTTCCTAAAGTAACTAAAATTGGGAATTTAGAAAAACATTTAGTTACTTTTATAATTATCATTATACTTTTTAATGATAATTAATGTCCTATCCTTCTCGTTCGACTAACGAGCCTCCACTAGTCCAGGAAGCGGTGAGTGAGATTGGACACCCATTCAATTGCCATTTTATAGGTAATTTCCTTATACCCCCCTTATAGACCAGCTTCGTGAATAAGGGATACTAACGGTAAGACTGACTGTCTTATACATATAAATAAGTATTAAGCTTTTAATATTATAATAGTATAAGGGTTGAATTTTACACTTTTAAAACTCTAGGATTTAGAATTTAAATATTTCAAAGTTAAAACCTTTTAATTAATTTTTTAACTTCCAAAACTTGAGCGAAATTTTTGAAAGTTTTCAAAACTCTTGGTTCAATTTGAAAGAAATTAAATTAATCATATAATTAATCATATCACATAATTGACCTAATTTAATTTCATATAGCAGGATGATTCAAATTCTACAATAACTAGTTTTTCACAAAATCAAGTAATTATCTTAAAATTTGACAATCATCATTTAATTCGATGAGAATAATCATTACCTTATAAGTAAAATCGAATTTTATCAGTCAAAATAGTTTTTGGTAACGATCGTAATCCAAATCTGACCAAAAACTCGAAAAAAACTATAAACAGATGATCCAACTCGTCGAGTCAGACAATGGACTCTTCGAGTTGGCTTGACTCGTTGAGTTCCTTAATAGGACTCATCAAGTCCAGCAGTTAGAGGTCAAAAATGAAATTTTTACAACTTTGAAAACAATACAATTGCATCAATATAAGAGAAAACACCCTAGGTTGTGATACCACTATCGGGTTTTGAGCACTATAACAATCCTAAGGTGCACATTCAACCCTAATGTTTGGATCTACGTTTTCTCAAGTTATGCATCCAATTTCATTTTATCCAAAGCATATACCCTAGCTAGCATGCAATTGGAGATATACAACATAAAAACTAGTTAGATGAATACCTCTTAGTTGTAGCTTATATTTCTTGGCATTCAAGAGCTTAATACCTCAAGTGTGATACCTCAAATAATTTACAAACACCAAAAGCAAAAGGAGGCTTATTAGAGAGAGGTTAGGAAGCACAAATCAGCTAGTGTTTCACCTTGGAATTCTTATGGTCGATTTACGGATGCTAGGGGTTACTTTTACAGTGTGGAATTTCTAGGGTTTCTTACATGTAAACCGTAATTCACCATGACTCTTTACATTTGATAGGCCCTTTAGACTAAACCTTCATAGACTCTCATATAGGTTTAGTCCATCCCTAACCAACACATATCATTAGCGCAGACTATAAGTATTACTGATTTACCTAATTAGTCCCCATAAATTTAATCAGTCTCTTTTGATCACTAAATTAATTCCAAATTAATTCTTGATCAATAACAATTAAAAAATATGATTTCTCAATTAATATATTATTCATATAATATATTAATAAATCACAAATAACCTCTTTCTCAATTATCCATCCTATCAAATTGATCCGGTGAAGGTAACCCAGAAGGACCATGCTACTATCGGGTTAAGCACATACCAATTATAGTTAAGGGCTTAGACACCTAATCCAACAAAACTTAGATCCAAAGCGATTAGGGTTGCATGAAGACATAGGTTGTAGTTATGCTCAAAACCTATCAAGTCGGTGGGTTGATGAAAATACAAAGGGTAAGAAGGTGGCTCATAAGTTGTTAGGATACTTTTGATGGGTTTTAGCCATAAGAACTTTCCTATGTGCGCATGCAAAACCCTAATGTTTGGATCTGGGCTTTCTAATTAAACATGCTTTGAATCCAAGACTTCTAATGGCTAATTAGCTTTAATAACAACATTGAAACAGATCTAGAACCATACCTTTGAATTCCTTGTTGACCTTGTTGTCTTGGAGCTTCTAGAGTCACAAATGTCACTCCTCTAATGGCTTACAAACACCAATAGCAAGGAAGATGACTTAGGAGAGAGGAGAGGGGAGGAAATCGGCAGGGTTCTCTTACTTTAGGTGAGGTACCGATTTCCCTTGCCCATGGGATCTATTTATACTTGTAGACTCCTTAAGGGTTACAATCTAAACCCTAATTGGATAATCTTCTCTTACGGCTATCCAAATCCATTCCATAGATAACCCCTTGGACGATTTTGAAGCTATCCTAGCTTCTAGAATCCGTCCCTTGTATATCTATATGGATTTACAGTCTAAATCTTAACTATCAAACAATTGACAGTTTATACCCCTTTATTTAGTTAATCTCTTTAAGTCACCAAATTAATTCCAATTAATTCTATGACTTATATTAATCAAATAACAATATATTATTCTTTATATTATTCCCATAATATATTAATAATATTTATTCTCTCTTGATAAATCATCCTGTCAAGTTGCTACGATGAAGGCAACCCAAAAGGACCATGCACAACCGGGTCAAGTACTTGCCTAATATAGTTGCAGCCTTAGACACTATTACAACAGTCTCCCACTTGGATAAGTCTAGTAACTATATGCACAAGTACAATTTGGTTTGCAATCGTATCTCTCAAAGACGCTGTCAAAATCTGATCTAATCAATCTTGTCCTTCAGATAAGGGATCGCACATTCCTCTGTTAGATATCATGCTGACAATCCTATGGAATGGTTAGTCAAGCATTTAGTTTTCTCGATCTCTGATTTATTCGACATAGAACTTAATCGAACACATCAATACAGTTCTGACCGGGCCCGGCACATAAGTCAAATCAAATCATCGAGCGGCCGAGATATCACTTTTACCTTCTTAGATAAAAGTTACAGATAAACTTTGACTTATATGCATTTACTTATTCAATAATCAACTATACACAACAACGCGTTTTATAACACCGAGTTACTGATACGTTTTCGCATTATCAATGTACAATCAATTAAAAAATAACAAACCATATATCTAGGTTTTAAGACTATATGATATTATCGTCTTGCGATCACCTTTTATATCATATTCCATAAGGTGATTCCAGAAAGCGCGGGTTTGTTACAATGCTCAAAACTAGCTCATAAGCACTCATGAACGTTGCAGCAACCCTTTGCTATGTCTAAAACCATTTAGACAATCTACACACCAATTCATGACAATCTTCATTCATATCTACTTCCAACATATGAACGATTGTGGATAATTTGAACAATTCGATTATTCTTAATAAACTCAATTATTCTGGAAGTCAAAACATGCAAAATGAAACAATAGTTAAACAATTAACATAAGACAGTAACATTACTCATAAATAAAACTCCTTTATTTAATCATCAAATGTTAATTACATTTATCTATTACACGTTTCTAATACTATCTAATCTATGCTAATATCATCCTTCAGCCCAATACTCCTAGCATGCTGCAAGTGCTTAACCCTACTCAGTCCATTCATAAGCGGATCTGCTGGGTTATCTTCTGATGATATCCTCTTCACTACGAGTTGTCCTTCTTCTACACGATGTCTAATGAAATGGTATTTTCTGTCGATATGTCTTGATCTACCATGATCCCTCGGTTCCTTGGTCAAGGCAACCGCTCCTTCGTTATCACAGAAAATCTCCATAGGCTCCTTTATGGCGGTTACAACTCCAAGATCACCGATGAAGTTCTTTAGCCATATTGCCTCCTTCTACGCTTCGCTCGCTGCAATGTACTCTGATTCGCACGTTGAGTCAGCTACGGTCTCCTGTTTGGAACTCTTCCATGTCACTGCTCCTCCATTTAGGGTAAAGACCCAGCCCGACTGCGAACGGTAGTTGTCCCTGTCGGTCTGAAAATTGGCGTCACTATACCCTCGCACCTTTAAGTCATCACTCCCTCCGAGGACTAAGAACCATTCCTTCGTTCTCCGAAGGTACTTAAGGATATTTTTCACCGAAATCCAATGTGCTCTGCCAGGATTCCCCTGATATTTGCTAACCATGCTCAAGGCGAAGGCTACATCAGGGCGAGTACAAGTCATAGCGTACATGATTGAGCCAACTGCGGAAGCGTATGGTACTCGGCTCATTTTTGCTATCTCAGCTTCGTCACTCGGACTTTGAGTCTTACTCAACTTGGCATTACTTTGTATCGGTAATTCTCCTTTCTTCGAGTTTTCCATACTAAAACGTTTTAGTACCTTCTCCAAGTAAGTGTTTTGACTAAGTCCAATTAGTCTCTTACTTCTTTCTCTTACTATCCTTATTCCCAAAATGTAAGAAGCCTCTCCGAGGTCCTTCATAGCGAAGCACTTCCCGAGCCAGGACTTAACCTCCTGCAGAGTCGGGATGTCGTTTCCTATGAGTAATATGTCATCGACATATAGAATGAGGAAGCTTACTACACTCCCACTTGCTTTGACATATACACATGATTCGTCTTCGCTTCGTACAAATCCAAACTCTTTGACTTTCTCATCGAAGCAAAGATTCCATCTGCGAGACGCTTGCTTAAGTCCATAAATGGACTTCTCAAGCTTACACACTCTATTTGGATGCTTCGGATCTACAAACCCCTCTGGCTGCGCCATGTAAACATCCTCAGCCAACTTTCCGTTAAGAAAAGCGGTCTTGACATCCATTTGCCAAATCTCATAATCATGAAATGCGGCAATCGCTAGCATCACTCTAATAGATTTTATCTTTGCAACTGGAGAGAAGGTCTCATCATAGTCAACTTCGGGAGTTTGAGTAAAGCCCTTCGCAACCAATCGTGCTTTATATGTGTGTACTTTTCCATCCACGTCGGTCTTCTTCTTGAAGATCCATTTGCACCCAACGGTCTTACGTCCGGGCACATAATCAACCAAATTCCAAACTTGGTTATCATACATGGATTGGATCTCGCTATCCATTGCCTCTTTCCACTTTGCAGACTTCGGGCCTGCCATGGCTTCCTTATAGCTATTAGGTTCATCAAGATTTATTAGTGTACCATCACTAATATATGTGTCCCCTTCGGTAGTAATATGAAAACCATAAAACTGGGGATGAACTCTAAATCTATCGGAACGTCTAAGAGGTAAGGATTCGTCAATCGGTGCAACCGGAGTTTCCTCCTCGGGTTGAGTTCCAGCGGTAGAGGCTCCTTCATCTATCGACTCTTGAATCTCTTCAAGCTCGATTTGCCTCCCACTGTCTCCTTGGCTTATGAGTTCTCGCTCTCGGAAAACTCCTCTCCTCGCAATGAAGACAACACTGTCCTTCGGTCTATAGAAGAGATATCCAAAGGATGTCTGCGGGTAGCCGATGAAAATACATCGCTCACTTCAAGGTTTGAGCTTGTCGTGAGTATCTCGTCTTACGAAAGCCTCGCAACCCCAAACCTTGATATGTGCCAACGAGGGAGCTATCCCTGTCCACATCTCGTGAGGTGTTTTGGCAACCTTCTTAGTAGGGACTCGGTTAAGGATATGGGCGGCAGTCTCTAAGGCATACCCCCAAAAAGAGATAGGTAGTGAAGCACGACTCATCATAGAGCGAACCATATCCAAGAAGGTTCGATTACGCCTTTCTGCCACACCATTCAACTGCGGTGTCCTAGGAGGCGTCAATTGCGAAACTATTCCACACTCCTTGAGATAATCGTGGAATTCAAGACTTAGGTACTCTCCTCCTCGATCGGATCGAAGCATCTTGATTTTCCTGCCCAATTGATTCTCCACTTCATTCTTGAACTCTTTGAACTTTTCAAAGGTTTCTGCCTTTTGCTTGATTAATAGATATACCCATATCTACTATAATCATCGGTAAAGGTCACGTAGAAGCGGTTTCCATCCTTCGTGGTTGATTTAAACGGTCCACACACATCGGTATGTGTTAGGTCCAATAGACCTTCACCCCTTTCACATGTACTCGTGAAGGGTGATTTATTCATCTTTCCAAGTAAACAAGACTCGCATGTGTCATCTTCCCTAAGGTCGAATGACTCCAACACTCCATCCTTTTGGAGTTGGGCTATGCGTTTCTTGTTGACATGTCCAAGAAGACAATGCCACAAGGATGCTTTATCCATACTAGTGGAAGAATCTATATTCAAAACATCATTTCCTAAGTTATCAACAATCATAATAGTTTCATATATTCCATTACATGGTATAGCTTCAAAGTTAAAGACACCATTTAGATAAGCCAAAATAGAACCATTCTTATTATTAAAAGAAAATCTAAATCCTTGTCTATATAAACCATGAAATGAAATGATGTTGCTAGCCATTTCTGGTGAATAGCAACAATTGTTCAAATCTAAACATAAATTATTCCTAAGCACTAAAGAATACACTCCAATCTTGGTCACAGGCGACGGTCTTCTGTTCCCCATGATTAGATTGATCCTTCCTTGCTCCACATCCCTACTTCTTCTTAGTCCCTACACATTAGAACAAATGTGATAACCACAACCAGTATCAAAAACCCAAGAAATAACATGATTAGAATTGTTAGATTTAATTGTGTATATACCTGCGAAAGATGGCTTGATCTTTCCTTCTTTGATTGCTTGCAGGTACTTTGGGCAGCTTCTCTTCCAATGTCCTATCTTGTGGCAGTGGTGGCACTCTGCCTCCTTCGGGTTAGGACAGGGCTTAGCGGGATCAACTTTGGTCCCACTAGAAGAGGCACCATCTCGGGCTTTGACCTTGCGATAGTTCTTCGATGAAGCCTTCCTCTTCTTTCCCTTTCCTTGACCAATAGCCAAGACAGGAGCAGCGGGCGGATTGGGAGTTGGCGCAACAGACTTGTCTTTGAAGTTGCTCTCAGCAACCCTCAAGAGACCTTGGAGTTTGCTTAGGGTGACCTCTTCTTTGTTCATGTGGTAGGTCATCCTAAATTGGTTGTACATTGGAGGCAAAGAGTGAAGCACCATGTCGATCGCCAAGTCTTCCCCAAAGTCAACATTTAACTTATGAAGGCGGTCGACATACCTTTGCATCTTTTGCAAGTGCACGGTAAGAGATTCTCCATGACCCATCTTAGCGGAAATCATGTTGGTGAAAATCTCATAACGCTCTTGTCTCGCGTTTTGGTGGTATCTCTCCAATAAGTCTTGGTGTATCTCGTACGGGTACATGTCCTCGTAGGACTTTTGGAATTCGGAGTTCATGGTAGCAATCATTATGCAATGTACCTTCGTTGCATCTCGCTCATGAGTCTCAAAAGCGGTGATTTCGGCTGGAGTAGCGATTTCGGGGTTGATTTTCTCGAGCTTCTCATCAAGGACATACTCCTTATCCTCATAGCGAGCAATGGTGCGAATGTATCTTATCCATTCGCTAAAGTTCGTTCCATCGAAGGTGACCTTTTGGCAAAGGCTCATCAACGTGAAAGAACTAGCAGCAGTGTTGTTTGCGTTCGACATCTACAAAAGAAAAGGACAAAGATAGATTAGAATAAGAATCCCTAATTATCACCAAATACGAAAATTAGGGCTAGGATCCAACAATAACATTTACATACTAGAAAAGGGATGCCATAATCTAACATGTAAATAAATTGAAGGTAAGTGAATGACGATTCACTAATTCTCCATCACATAACTTAACTATTAGTCCTAAGTGTATTGAGAATTCCTAGGTTCGAATGAGATTCATTGAAACTATTCAATGGCATGTTTAAATCTCGATATGTCCCTCTTGTTTGTGACTGGGATACCGAGGATCACAAAGCGGGTGTGAATTACCATGAAAATTCACATGGTGCCTTCATTGTAACGATCACCTATTCGATGTGTCGGTAAACCACACACGCTCCATCGAACTATGATAAACAATGAATCACCCTTTGCCACCTTTGCTTAGAACCAATTAGTGTGCCGGTAAACCACACACGCTCCACTAACTTCTTAGCAAGGGTGCAAAGTGTAATTTCATGGGATTGCATCAATTCACTTTTCCTAAAGTAACTAAGATTGGGAAATTTTTAAAAAAATGTGTAGTTACTTTGTATCACTTATTATACTTTTAATGAAAGGATGAGGTTGTCCTATCCTACCCGTTCGGCTAACGACCCTCCACCAATCAAGCAAGCGGTGGGTGTGAGTGTACACCCATTAAGCGCCATTTTATAGGCCGCAACCTTATACCCACCTTATAGATCGGCTTCGTGAATGAGGCCTACTAACTGTAAGACTAGCATTTAGTTATACATATATATATATATATATATATATATATATATATTATTCTAGTAATATCATATTAGTATAGGGTTGTATTTTAAACCTTTTAAAATCTAGGGTTTGAAATTTAAGTTGTCTAAATTAAAACTTTTAATCACAAATATAAATTTCAAAACTTGAGGGCAAGTTTTAAACATTTAAAACATAGAGGATCATATAACAAATAATTCCAATTAACAATTAATATCCTAATTATCTATATTTGATTTTATTCCAGATTTCTTTGAAAGATAATTACCAAAATAATTAAAATAATTAATTAATTATCGTATAAGGAAATCAAATATTTTATTAGTTGATAAATACCTTTAACTAGATCAAGATAATAGCCATATATATATATATATATATATATATATATATATATATATATATATATATATATCAAAAAATCGGATTTAGATTGATCTATTATGATTAAGGTAAGTTTCCATAAGATAATTATGAAAAAATCCCGAATCTGGCCATTCCTGACGCCTGGACTCGCCGAGTGCACAAAGGGACTCGCCGAGTCAGGCCTGCTCACCGAGTCCACTTTGGAACTCGCCGAGTCCATGACTCAGAAACCAAAAATCGAATTTTGTAGGTTTGTTTCAGTTAATTAAGCAACAATTTAAAGAAAACCAAGAAAGGCTCTGATACCACTGATGGGTTTTAGCCATAAGAACTTTCCTATGTGCGCATGCAAAACCCTAATGCTTGGATCTGGGCTTTCTAATTAAACATGCTTTGAATCCAAGACTTCTAATGGCTAATTAGGTTTAATAACAACATTGAAACAGATCTAGAACCATACCTTTGAATTCCTTGTTGACCTTGTTGTCTTGGAGCTTCTAGAGTCACAAATGTTACTCCTCTAATGGCTTACAAACACCAATAGCAAGGAAGATGACTTAGGAGAGAGGAGAGGGGAGGAAATCGGCAGGGTTCTCTTACTTTAGGTGAGGTACCGATTTCCCTTGCCCATGGGATCTATTTATACTTGTAGACTCCTTAAGGGTTACAATCTAAACCCTAATTGGATAATCTTCTCTTACGGCTATCCAAATCCATTCCATAGATAACCCCTTGGACGATTTTGAAGCTATCCTAGCTTCTAGAATCCGTCCCTTGTATATCTACATGGATTTACAGTCTAAATCTTAACTATCAAACAATTGACAGTTTATACCCCTTTATTTAATTAATCTCTTTAAGTCACCAAATTAATTCCAATTAATTCTGACTTATATTAATCAAATAACAATATATTATTCTTTATATTATTCCCATAATATATTAATAATATTTACTCTCTCTAGATAAATCATCCTGTCAATTTGCTACGGTGAAGGCAACCCAAAAGGACCATGCACAACCGGGTCAAGTACTTGCCTAATATAGTTGCAGCCTTAGACACTATTCCAACAACTTTCTCGTGACCTCCAGACTACAATGTTTGTACTCTTCTAGACACACAGCTAAAGATATGATTTGACATCGTACCAGATGATCCAAAGATGGTATGATGCTCCATCCCGTTGATGGTAGTTCATTGAAAAAATTTGATATGAGGTATCCTAACTTCTTGAGGGAACCCCGAAACGTACGCTTAGGGCTTCTTGCTGATGGTTTTAATCTGTTTGGTAGCATCTGTAATCCTCATAGCACGTGGTCTGTCATACTCACCACATACAGTCTTCCACCATGGCTATGCATGAAAGACTCCTCCTTCACGTTGACCTTTGGTGGTTGTCGAGGCCAACAGAAACAATAACCCTAAATATTACACACTAAAATAGTGTATAGTGGTAAAGGAGTCGAATCCACGAAGATTGGTTCAATTTATAACTCTATGAAAAATCTCTTTGTAAAAATACTTGTAAAATAATAATAAAAATAAAATGGGGGGTTTTGGAGTTTTGAAATACTTGAAACAAACTAGATTTAACTATGATTTAAATAGACAATTTCAACAAAAATAAGGGTTTGATGTAAAATCAATAAGGAAGAGACGGTTGACTTAAAGTTTCCTCACTTTGAATTTTGATGAACATATCATTAGAATCCAATGGTGCAATACTTTGATTTAAATCCTTAATTTGGCTATAGTAATCCAACGAGCTAGAGATTACCTGGACTTTTCTTAATTGTTGAAATGGCTAGAGAAGTTCATAACAATTTCCTTAGCAAAGTCACTAATTCCAAATAGCATGTAATTAGAGAAAGTCAACTAGCATTAAGGACCAAAAAGTCACCAAATCCAAGAGGAGTCAATTGCTTTCACTACCATGTTGGAGAAAATGTTTTTATGATTGTGTGAAGCAAAAACAACACAAAAATCATGTGTTGCTTGCTAATTTGAGGATCCTTTACTTTATCAAGAAATTAGCCAACTAATCACCACAAACACATTTAAACTCATGAATAAAAACATACCAGTAGTGATAATATGATAAAACACAAAACATTTCCATAAAGATTTAAGAACAAGTTCATGGATTCTTCAGCATTCAACAAAAGTTCAAAGGATTCAACAAAAAGTCAACCAAGATTAGTTTAGCCAAGCATGACTAAACTCAAAGAAGCAAAGTTAGTTAAGATTGTACCAAACATTTGACAAGAATAAAGAGATGAAAAGAAGATATTCTTGATGTGTTCTTTGCCTTCAAAAGTGCTCCAAAACTCCAGAGAGAAAGTGCCAAACTCGTACCTCCAAGATAAGGCTGAAGAGGCACACCAACCTTCCCAATATAGAGCTCTAGACAAAATCCCAAATTTGCCCTTGTAAGGAATCCATGCGGGCCGCGGGGAATCTTACATGGGCCGCGTGACTTTGACGGAGTTTTTGGGCTTCTTCAAGATTTGGGCCCCCACAACTTAACCATTGGCCCAGTTCGAGTCTAATCAGCCTCTAGCCCACTTTTCTTCAATATTTCTTCAATTTAAGCCCAATTTGCCTCTCCACATCACTCAAAGCTTCCGCAAACTCCAAAACATCGATCTTGCACACTCAAGAATTCTCCCGTGCCTTTCAAATTTAAAGTTCAACACATCCACGCCTTCAAGCAATTGACAAGTCCACTCCATGAATCACCTCCATGGCCATCAAGCATGAAATCCCCATTTCCCTTCAAGCCCAATCGCCTCCCAAGAGTCTCGTTCCACTAGTCTCCAAGAAAATTTGCAATAATGCTCAAGAAACTAGAAAGTACCCAAAATGGTCATAAAATAACGAAAAAGGAAAATATGCATGGAAATTAACTAAAATGCGAATGAAATGTGCTAAAATAAACTATAAAAAGAAGTAAATAAAATGAAGCTATCAAGTCACCCCAAGCTTAAACTTTACTTGTCCTCAAGTAAGAAAAGACTAAAATGAACTCGGGATGAACTATCCTATGGAAAATAAAAAGAATGGATATAATCGCGGAACCTGATCACCGTTAGTCAACATGGTTAGAATTGATCTTGCTATTACCTCACGAATATTTCATCCGATGACAATGGGACCATAAACCACAGCTTGGACAACTCCTTTAGGTGAGTAAGGAGGGATGGTCAGTCGCAGCCTCAATAGAACATGCATACAATGAAGAACATCTATAGTAGGGAGAAAGCAACTGGATGAGCTCGGGTGGTGTTGTTCTTAAAGTGCACACTCTGATCTCACGTCTGCCGGTTTCTCTCATGTGTAACTAGGTTTAATCGCTCGAGCACCATTATAGGAATCGGCTCACTTAGTGTTCGCCCAAACCTCCCGTAGTATCGGACTCGACTGTCTCCCTAACATCACCAATTTGCAAAAAACAAATCTATCTATATACAATAAAACAAGCCTATATAAATGAATATCAAATGCAGGGTGACCAAAATGTTGGAAAATTTGTTCAATAATTGAACCGGTCACCCTTCTCATATAGTTGCAGCTAGAAATTTGCTTGCCATTTTTTTTACCATACTTGAGGGTAATGTATTAACAATCGTAATTTTTAACAAGAAAACCCTTTGACTCAAAATTAGGTTCCCAAAAGTGTGAAAGTGGACCCGAAAGGGTAGTGATATAATCTGAATGGCCTAAGTGTGAAAATGACCATGTGTGGAGCATAAAGATGTAATGTAAGCTCCTTTTCAAACTTGTGGTTTTTCAAAGATGATGAAAATGTCCAAATGTGGACTAAAAGACTCTCTAATATTCTAAGAAAATCGCAAAAAGGTATGGTGATGTAAAGAGACCGGATATGGATTCTACTCGGGGACAAGCACTAGTGCTTCATCCAAACGGTTCAAACATAATCAAGTCTGGTCCTCTCGGCGGTAGTGACTGCAAGGCTAAGAACATCCATTGCTATAGTATATCCTACAGTTGTTAGTATTGCATGCATAATTCTTCATGAAACTACCTGGCCATAATCACATACCCCTTTAAGCTACCGGCATCTGATCCCAAGTATGAAGTCCCAAACTGCAACTAGTGGTCCCGGTTCGATGGGTGAGATAACAACAAGATCCTAGACCAATAATGATACAATAACTGCGAACCTGTTCCATGGTATCCAAGGAGGTGAGAATAAACAGACAACAAAAATGCATGAACGCCAATGCCTTAAGCTAAATGTTATGCAAAAATAAAAAGTGGAAAAGAAGAAAATAAAATCTTTTTGAAATTTTATATAAATAGAAAAAATGAATGAAAATTAGCTTAAAACTAAAATGTTATGCAACCTAGTTAAAAAATGCATGAAAAAGCAAAAGAAAGGGAAATGCCCCACCCCAAACTTAAGAACAAACATTGTCCTCAATGCTTAAGGAAAGGGCGGAAGTGACCTAAATCGGAGGGTTGGGTAGAGCATAGGGGTTTGTAGACGAGGGAAAATGGTGAATAAAGGTTGTGGTCTCACGGGATTCCGACCAGTAGATCTCCGGGAAATTAAGTTTTTGTGTGGAGCGCGGGTCGTGTAGAGGTCACGCCTATTTTCCTTATTTTTCCCTAGAGTGAACAGAAGAGGTAGAACAATTTTAGGATGAGGCATACAGACCGTGGTCTGGCTGCACGAAGGATGCGGGACCAGAAGCTTGAAAATGGCAAAGAATCGGAAATCTGCGCGGGCCGCGTGGAACCCACACACTGGCCGCGTGTGCTGAACAGGGTTGGAGGTGATTCTTCTACGCGGGCAAGGAATATGCCGCACATAAGCCGCACAAGACCTTACGCAGGCCGCGTGGATTTTCACGCGGGCCGCTTGACTTCTTGCACTTCAAAATTTGAAATTTTTCTAAAAACTTGATTTTTGGCCAAAATGATTCCCGCAAAGTCCCGGTTTCAAAAACACAACAAAAGGCTTGGACCAAAGGTGAGAATAAAGCTTAAAATTTTTCAAAAATGAACATTTTCAAAACAAAAAAAACATTTTCAAAATCATTTTATTCGGTTTATGAAAGACGAAAGCACAATGCTTCCCAAAAATGCCCTTTTTTAACGTCTTTGGCAAGACGCCTCCAAACTTCACTTTAACACTTTAGGGCGTCCAAATGGACGACATCTTGGACATTTGAATCAAAACCTTCATAGAATGGCTTCAACCGATGTCCATTAACCTTTATAACTTGCTTCATGTCAACATTTTTTAATTTCCACATCTCCATTGGGACTCTTTTCTTGTATTTGACTTTCTTTTTACTGGAAAACCATACCGGACTTAGACCTTTGATAATAGAAATCATCCAACAATATTCTTTCTTGTAGTTGTTTAGTAAGGTGACCAACTGTTCCGTCTTTGACATGGTTGTCGAGTTGGTGACCGGTTTGGCGTACTTTTTCTCGGGATACGTATCATTTGAGGGGTCCAACAGATTTATCGTTTCCAGCTCTTGTGGTTGTTCTACCATTGGAGTTAGTTTCTCAATGGTAGTGGGTGGCTTAACCTCTCTTTCTTTAACACCCAACCCTTCCTCTATAGTTTCATTGACATCTTTCTCAATTTCTTCTTCCTCCTTGATAACCTCTTCCACTTCTACTCCGTCTTGCACTTCATTATATAACACTCTTGGGCCATCAAAACTTTTCTCATCTTTCAAAGGAATGGCACATGCGCTATCTTCAGATGCTAGTTTGTCTTGATCTTCCATTATACTTATTCTTTGAGCAAGTTGTGTTATTTGTTGCTCTACGCTTTTGAGGCTAGCTTGCATTGTTTCCTGGAAATTTTGGGTAGATGTGGAAATCCTCTTGACAATGTCCTCTAAGGACATGCTTGGCGTTTTAGGTTGTTGAGGAGGTGAAGGATATGGATGTTGGAACTGTGGAGGTTATTGGTATTAGTCGTTACTCCATACTTGGTATGGGCTTTGGTATTGGTTGTATCCCCAAGATTGGTTGTTGTCCCGCCATTGATCATGTTGAGGTTGATCATAACTCCATTGGTTTGACCAGCAATAGCTTCCCTTCTCTTGCACTTCTTCCCATTCTACTTGTAAATATGGACACGTGTCGGAATGATGTCCATTTTGGGCGCAAAAATCACAAATAAGCGGAATGGGTTGCACACTTTGGTTACTTTCAATCATCATAACTAACTAAGCTAGCTTAGAAAGTTTGTCTTCAATACAAGGAGTGTTCATTCCCGAACCATACTTTTTTCTTCAATTTTTGAGTTTTAAACTAGAGTACCTGCACAATGAGATCTAGGCATAGAGAAAGAAACTGATTAAATATAAACCAATCCCCCGCAACAGCGCCAAAAATTTGGTGGTTGCCGAGGCCAACAAAAATAATAACCCTAAATATTACACACTAAAATAGTGTATAGTGGTAAAATGGTCGAATCCACGGAGATTGGTTCAATTTATAACTCTATGAAAAATCTGTTTGTAAAAATACTTGTAAAATAACAATAAAAATAAAATGGGTGGTTTTGGAGTTTTGAAATTCTTGAAACAAACTAGAATTAACTATGATTTAAATAGACAATTTCAACAAAAATAAGGGTTTGATGTAAAATCAATAAGAAGGAGACGGTTGACTTAAAGTTTCCTCACTTTGACTTTTGATGAACATATCATTAGAATCCAATGGTGCAATACTTTGATTTAAATCCTTAATTTGGCTATAGTAATCCAAGGAGCTTGAGAATACCTAGACTTTTCTTAATTGTTGAAATGGCTAGAGAAGCTCATAATAATTTCCTTAGTCAAAGTCGCTAAATCCTAATAGCATGTAATTAGTGAAAGTCAACTAGCATTAAGAACCAAAAAGTCACCAAATCCAAGAGGAGTCAATTGCTTTCACTACCATGTTGGAGACAATGTTTTTATGATTATATGAAGCAAAAACAACACTAAAAGCATTTGTTGCTTGCTAATTTGAGGATCGTTTACTTTATCAAGAAATTAGCCAACTAATCACCACAAACACATTTAAACTCATGAATAAAAACATACTAGTAGTGATAATATGATAAAACACAAAACATTTCCATAAAGATTTAAGAACAAGTTCATGGATTCTTCAACATTCAACAAAAGTTCAAAGGATTCAACAAAAAGTCAACCAAGATTAGTTTAGCCAAGCATGACTAAACTCAAAGAAGCAAAGTTAGTTAAGATTGTACCAAACATTTGACAAGAATCAAGAGATGAAAAGAAGATATTCTTGAGGTGTTCTTAGCCTTCAAAAGTGCTCCAAAACTCCAGAGAGAAAGTGTCAAACTCGGACCTCCAAGATAAGGCTGAAGAGGCACACCAACCTTCCCAATATAGAGCTCTAGACAAAATCCCGAATTTTCCCTTGTCAGGAATCCATGCGGGCCGCGGGGAATCTTACGCGGGTCGCGTGACTTTGACGGAGTTTTTGGGCTTCTTCACGATTTGGCCCCCCACAACTTAACCATTGGCCCAGTTCGAGTCTAATCAGCTTCAAGCCCAATTTTTTCAATATTTCGTCAGTTTGAGCCCAATTTGCCTCTCCACATCACTCAAAGCTTCCGCAAACTCCTAAACATCGATCTTGCACACCCAAGAATTCTCTCGTGCCTTTCAAATTTAAAGTTCAACACTTCCACGCCTTCAAGAAATTGACAAGTCCACTCCATGAATCACCTCCATAGCCATCAAGCATGAAATTCCCATTTCCCTTCAAGCCTTATCGCCTCCCAAGAGTCCCGTTCCGCTAATCTCCAAGAAAATCTGCAATAATGTTCAAGAAACTAGAAAGTACCTGAAATTGTCATAAAATAACAAAAAGGAAAATATGCATGGAAATTAACTAAAATGCGAATGAAATGTGCTAAAATAAACTATAAAAAGAAGTAAATAAAATGAAGCTATCAAATCACCCCAAGCTTAAACTTTACTTGTCCTCAAGTAAGACAAGACTAAAATGAACTCGGGATGAACTATCCTAAGGAAAATAAAACGAATGGATATAACCGCGGAACCTGATCACCGTTAGTCAACATGGTTAGAATTGATCTTGCTATTACCTCACGAATATTTCATCCGATGACAATGGGACCATAATCCATAGCCAGGACAACTCCTCTAGGTAAGTAAGGAGGGCTGGTCAGTCGTAGCCTCAATGGAACATGCATACAATGAAGAACATCTATAGTAGGGAGAAAGCAACTGGATGAGCTCGGGTGGTGCTGTTCTTTAAGTGCACACTCTGATCTCACGTCTGCCGGTTTCTCTCATGTGTAACTAGGTTTAATCGCTCGAGCACCATTATAGGAATCGGCTCACTTAGTGTTCGCCCAAACCTCCCGTAGTATCGGACTTGACAGTCTCCCTAACATCACCAATTTGCAAAAAACAAATCTATCTATATACAATAAAACAAGCCTATATAAATGAATATCAAATGCAGGGTGACCAAAATGTTGGAAAATTTGTTCAATAATTGAACCGGTCACCCTTCTCAGATAGTTGCAGCTAGAAATTTGCTTGCCATTTTTTTTACCATACTTGAGGGTAATGTATTAACAATCGTAATTTTTAACAAGAAAACCCTTTGAATCAAAATTAGGTTCCCAAAAGTGTGAAAGTGGACCCGAAAGGGTAGTGATATAATCCGAATGGCCTAAGTGTGAAAATGACCATGTGTGGAGCATAAAGATGTAATGTAAGCTCCTTTTCAAACTTGTGGTTTTTCAAAGATGATGAAAATGTCCAAATGTGGACTAAAAGACTCTCTAATATTCTAAGAAAATCGCAAAAAGGTCTGGTGATGTAAAGAGACCGGATATGGATTCTACTCGGGGACAAGCACTAGTGCTTCATCCAAACGGTTCAAACATAATCAAGTCTGGTCCTCTCGGCGGTAGAGACCGCAAGGCTAAGAACATCCATTGCTATAGTATATCCTACAGTTGTTAGTATTGCATGCATAATTCTTCATGAAACTACCTGGCCATGATCACATACCCCTTTAAGCTACCGGCATCTGATACCAAGTATGAAGTCCCAAACTGCAACTAGTGGTCCCGGTTCGAAGGGTGAGATAACAACAAGATCCTAGACCAATAATGATACAATAACTGTGAACCTGTTCCACGGTATCCAAGGAGGTGAGAATAAACAGACAACAAAAATGCATGAATGCTAATGCCTTAAACTAAATGTTATGCAAAAATAAAAAGTGGAAAAGAAGAAAATAAAATCTTTTTGAAATTTTATATAACTAAAAAAAATGAATGAAAATTAGCTTAAAACTAAAATGTTATGCAACCTAGTTAAAAAATGCATGAAAAAGCAAAAGAAAGGGAAATGCCCCACCCCAAGCTTAAGAACAAACATTGTCCTCAATGCTTAAGGAAAGGGCGGAAGTGACCTAAATCGGAGGGTTGGGTAGAGCATAGGGGTTTGTAGAGGAGGGAAAATGGTGAATAAAGGTGGTGGTCTCACGGGATTCCGACCGGTAGATCTCTGGGAAATCAAGTTTTTGTGTAGAGCGCGGGCGGGGCGCGGGTCGTGTAGAGGTCGCGCCTATTTTTTCTTATTTTTCGCTAGAGTGAACAGAAGAGGTATAACAATTTTAGGATGAGGCATACGGACCGCGGTCTGGCCGCACGAAGGCTGCGAGACCAAAAGGTTGAAAATGGCAAAGAATCGGAAATCTGCGCGGCCCGCGTGGAACCCGCACACTGACCGCGTGTGCTGAACAGTGTTGGAGGTGATTCTTCTACGCGGGCAAGGAATAGGCTGCACATAAGCCGCACAAGACCTTACACAGGCCGCGTGGATTATCACGCGGGCCGCTTGACTTCCTGCACTTCAAAATTTGAAATTTTTCTAAAAACTTGATTTTTGGCCTAAATGATTCCCACAAAGACCGTGTTTCAAAAACACAACAAAAGGATTGGACCAAAGGTGAGAATAAAGCTTAAATTTTTTCAAAAATGAACATTTTCAACACAAAAAAAAAACATTTTCAAAATCATTTTATTCGGTTTATAAAAGACGAAAGCACAATGCTTCCCAAAAATGCCATTTTTTAACGTCTTTGGCAAGACGCCTCCAAACTTCACTTTAACACTTTAGGGCGTCGAAATGGACGACATTTTGGACATTTGAATCAAAACCTTCATAGAATGGCTTCAACCGATGTCCATTAACCTTTAAAACTTGCTTCTTGTCAACATTTTTTAATTTCCACATCTCCATTGGGACTCTTTTCTTGTATTTGACTTTCTTTTTACTGGAAAACCATACCGGACTTAGACCTTTGATAATAGAAATCATCCAACAATATTCTTTCTTGTAGTTGTTTAGTAAGGTGACCAACTCTTCCGTCTTTGACTTGGTTGTCGAGTTGGTGACCAGTTTGGTGTACTTTTTCTTGGGATACGTATCATTTGTGGGGTCCAATAGATTTTTCGTTTCCGGCTCTTGTGGTTGTTCTACCATTGGAGTTAGTTTCTCAACGGTAGTGGGTGGCTCAACCTTTCTTTCTTTAACACCCAACCCTTCCTCTATAGTTTCATTGACATCTTTCTCAATTTCTTCTTCCTCCTTGATAACCTCTTCCACATCTACTCAGTCTTCCACTTCTTCATATAACACTCTTGGGCCATCAAAACTTTTCTCATCTTTCAATGGAATGGCACATGCGCTATCTTCAGATGCTAGTTTGTCTTGATCTTCCATTATACTTATTCTTTGAGCAAGTTGTGTTATTTGTTGCTCTAAGCTTTTGAGGCTAGCTTGCGTTGTTTCCTGGAAATTTTGGGTAGATGTGGCAATCCTCTTGACAATGTCCTCTAAGGACATGCTAGGCGTTTTAGGTTGTTGAGGAGGTGAAGGATATGGATGCTGGAACTGTGGAGGATGTTGGGATTAGTCGTTACTCCATACTTGGTATGTGCTTTGGTATTGGTTATATCCCCAAGATTGGTTCTTGTCCCGCCATTGATCATGTTGAGCTTGATCATAACCCCATTGGTTTGACCAGCAGTAGCTTCCCTTCTCATGCACTTCTTCCCATTCTCCTTGTAAATATGGACACGTGTCAGAATGATGTCCATTTTGGGCGCAAAAATCACAAATGAGAGCCATGGGTTGCACACTTTGGTTACTTTCAATCATCATAACTAACTGAGCTAGCTAAGAAAGTTTATCTTCAATACAAGGAGTGTTCATTCCCGAACCATACTTTTTTCTTCAATTTTTGAGTTTTAAACTAGAGTACCTGCACAATGAGATCTAGGCATAGAGAAAGAAACTGATTAAATATAAACCAATCCCCCGCAACAGCGCCAAAAATTTGGTGGTTGCCGAGGCCAACAAAAATAATAACCCTAAATATTACACACTAAAATAGTGTATAGTGGTAAAATGGTCGAATCCACGGAGATTGGTTCAATTTACAACTCTATGAAAAATCTCTTTGTAAAAATACTTGTAAAATAACAATAAAAATAAAATGGGGGTTTTGGAGTTTTGAAATACTTGAAACAAACTAGAATTCACTATGATTTAAATAGACAATTTCAACAAAAATAAGGGTTTGATGTAAAATAAATAAGGAAGAGACGGTTGACTTAAAGTTTCCTCACTTTGACTTTTGATGAACATATCATTAGAATCCAATGGTACAATACTTTGATTTAAATCCTTAATTTTGCTATAGTAATCCAAGGAACTTGAGATTACCTAGACTTTTCTTAATTGTTGAAATGGCTAGAGAAGCTCATCACAATTTCCTTAGTCAAAGTCGCTAAATCCAAATAGCATGTAATTAGTGAAAGTCAACTAGCATTAAGAACCAAAAAGTCATCAAATCCAAGAGGAGTCAATTGCTTTCACTACCATGTTGGAGAAAATGTTTTTATGATTGTGTGAAGCAAAAACAACACAAAAATCATTTGTTGCTTGCTAATTTGAGGATCCTTTACTTTATCAAGAAATTAGCCAACTAATCACCACAAACACATTTAAACTCATGAATAAAAACATACTAGTAGTGATAATATGATAAAACACAAAATATTTCCATAAAGATTTAAGAACAAGTTCATGGATTCTTCAACATTCAACAAAAGTTCAAAGGATTCAACAAAAAGTCAACCAAGATTAGTTTAGACAAGCATGACTAAACTCAAAGAAGCAAAGTTAGTTAAGATTGTACCAAACATTTGACAAGAATCAAGAGATGAAAAGAAGATATTCTTGAGGTTTTCTTGGTCTTCAAAAGTGCTCCAAAACTCCAGAGAGAAAGTGTCAAACTCGGACCTCCAAGATAAGGCTGAAGAGCCACACCAACCTTCCCAATATAGAGCTCTAGACAAAATCCCGAATTTTCCCTTGTCAGGAATCCATGTGGGCCGTGGGGAATCTTACGCGGGCCGCGTAACTTTGAAGGATTTTTTGGGCTTCTTCAAGATTTGGGCCCCCACAACTTAACCATTGGCCCAGTTCGAGTCTAATCAGCTTCTAGCCAATTTTCTTCAATATTTCTTCAATTTGAGCCCAATTTGCCTCTCCACATCACTCAAATCTTCCACAAACTCCTAAACATCGATCTTGCACACTCAAGAATTCTCCCGTGCCTTTCAAATTTAAAGTTCAACACTTCCACGCCTTCAAGCAATTGACAAGTCCACTCTAGGAATCACCTCCATAGCCATCAAACATGAAAACCCCATTTCCCTTCAAGCCCAATCACCTCCCAAGAGTCTCGTTCCGCTAGTCTACAAGAAAATCTTCATTAATGTTTAAGAAACTTGAAAGTACCCGAAATGGTCATTAAATAACAAAAAGGAAAATATGCATGGAAATTAACTAAATGGGAACGAAATGTGCTAAAATAAACTATAAAAAGAAGTAAATAAAATGAAGCTATCAACCTTGTTTATTCTTGGTCCGAAAGCACCCAAGAAGGACTTGGATGTGTTCCTTAGGCCGTTGGTGGATGAGTTGAACCAGTTATGGATTTTTGGCGTACGTACTAAAGACGTAGCGACATATACACTATTCAATCTGAAAGCGATGTTGTTAAGATCAATAAATAACTTTCCAGCTCGTAGTAGTTTATCCGGTTGGAGCGGAAAAGGTTATAAAGCTTGTCCGACTTGCAGTGAAGACACTCCGTCATACCGAGTATCAAATAAAGTCGTATATGCTGGTCGTCGTCGGTTCTATAACTTTGTTTCTTCTTTGACAACATCCTCATTTCTTTCGAGGTGATTGAATCGAGTCTTGACATCTTCAAGGGTTATGTCGCTGCAGTGGTGCTTCCAAAACGAAGAGGCATGGCAATAAACAAAAAAAAATGTACAAGTTATTTGCAGCTAACGATAGACAGCCTCTAAAGATAGTATTTGACATAAATACTCACATGCCGATTGGGGAAGTATACGAATGTTTCATTCGGGAGGTTGGGAGCTATATGTGGCGCGACATCGGTTTGGATAAGGACACATGGACAGACGTTTCTGAAGTCGAAAGGGTTGGCATGTTCCAGTATTTTTCAATAAATTATTTATAAAGCTATATATTTAATAAGTTTAATTTCAATTTATTTTTAATTTCTCTATTTTTTTTGTAGACATGGTTTGATTTTCGAGCGATTACAAATGATCCCATGGGTCCAGTTTATTAGGCATCACTAAAAAATCAGAATGTGCGCGGTATAGAGGTCGCAAAAGTGTTGCAAAAACTTGTTTGACTGGTTCTGAAGGGGGTGTGGATGCAACAAGGGCTCAAGCCCCTACGGGTATGGATCTGCAGCGTTGGAATGCTGCTATTGACCACTTATTAACAGAAAAGTATAAAAAACGATCCGATGGAAACAAAGAATGTCGAAAGAAGCAAGTAATTAAGAATCGTGGAGGGACGTGCAGCTACGGTAATGCTTTTATTAAGAACGTAAGTTATAATAATGCTTATTCAGTTATGACATATTTTAAATGTTTATTCAAGTATAACATATTTTGTAATGTTAAAAAGAATTTAAATAGACTTGAAGCATTTCATCGTGCGCATGTGAATAAACAAGGGGAATTTGTTGATCCTCTGGTTGAAGACCAATATGTAAGTTATTATTACTTAAAAATCAAGTAGAATTTTTTTGTGTTATTTTTAACGTATATTGACAATCTTTTAGAAATATTGAATGCCTTATTTGCTAAGGTTGCTCTATAGACTCATCACATAGCCAACTTCGGTGGTGATCCAGACACCATTGATTGGATCGCAATATTTTAGAAGGTGTTGGGTACTCGAAGGGGGCGTGTGAGAGGCATTGAGCCTAAACCTTCTTCAGCAGAGGGTACAAGTTCTTAATCCCAATGGCAGTCACAGTCACAAGCACTGCAACGAACATATGTACTTGTTAAATTCTTAAAGAATTTGATAGCTTTGCTATATTGTGAAGAACTTGATGCATTTATAGTAATTTTTTGTAGTATGGTAGTTTGTTAAATTGTTACAGACATAATTGATTTGGTGGTTTAATAGTTTTTTAAATTGTTACTGACTTAATTCATTTGGTGGTTTGATGGTTTGGTAGTTTGTTAAATTGTTAATGACTTAATGTGCATGTGACTTAATTGTAGAATGTTGGTGTGAATGCTTTTCTTCACAACCGGACATTTGTGACGGCCATTGGAGACATTATCCGCTCATTTAAAAACCAAGTCAACAACGAGGAAAACAACGATGGTGAAGACGCAAACACATAGTATTTCTTGTTTTATGTTATGGATGATGTTATTTGAGATTTATTAGCTAGTTATGGATGGTATATTAGATGTTTATTTGGGATTTATTAGATAGTTTATGTAATGTGGTATGTTTTGATGTTTTATGTGATGTGATGTATTTTTATTAAAGTTGCATTTTATAATATATACAAACTAATATTATAAATAAATTGTTTTTTTCTAAAAAAAAAATAATAATAAACAATAGCAACGACAGCTTTAGGGACAACATTGACCAATTGCGAATACAAAGGATTCCGGGAAAAGTAGCTGGAAAAACTCCGACAGGTGACCGGAAAGGTAATAGAGATGACGGCAATAAGGACAACGATGACCAATTAGCGACGACATGCATTAGAGACGACGCTATTTGTGACGACAAAGGAGTATATTGTATAATATGTTCTGTGCCATCAATAGAGACAATGCTATTTGTGACGCTATTTGTTACGAGGTAATAGCGACGACCCTCGACGACAGGTGGCATCAATTTTCGTCACTAAAGGGTACTTTTTTGTTGTGAAGGATTTTAATATATTATATATAACATGTTCTGTGGCCTACTGTAATTGACAAAAAATTGCTCGGTGGTGAATTTATTTATTTCTCTTATTCGTATGGTGGATTGGATGCGTTGGACAGACAATTCGGCCATAAATGCAGTGTAACTGAAGTATTAGGATGTGTTTTGATTAACTCGATGTTGGTTAGTTTAGTCGTTTAGATTTTTTTTGCTGTTTTGTTAAAGTAAACCAATGGAAAATGTCATTTTGACAGACAGTAACAATATTATTTTTATTGTCTAATAAGAAGTTAATGCTATAAATAAATTGAGTTCGTCGGTTGTAAAGCCGAAAATCAGACTTAATTAATCTTTCTTTCTTTTTTTTTTTTTTATATTTTTTTTGTAACGTTTCTTCTCATTAAACAATAAATATGTCAATATTTGTTGCTGATCCAAGCAGAATTGACTTTATCATTCTCGTTTTCGTTTTACACTAAATCCTTTAATCTCTATCTCAATCCCATCTTAAAGCCGCGTTGTTACAACTTGCATACGCGTAGTCATGACATTATAACATGGATATGGTCCTGTTCGCGGTTAGAAGTTGTCGTTTCAAGAGGCATAAAAATATGTGAATAAAAACAAATTCAAAACTATATTATTAGACATTAGGTCAAATAGATTAGACGTAGTTTAAAAGCAAGAAAAATAATATTTTTTACACTGGCAATCTATACAATTTTGAACAAAACGTTTTTATTTTTATTTTTTGTAAGTTATTTGTTAATTATATCATCTATATTTTTTACAAAGGCAATCTATACAATTTTGAACAAAATGTTTTTATTTTTATTTTGTGTAAGTTATTTATTAATTATACCATCTATATTCTTTTCATAAATTTTCAACACAATAAATTCGTTGAGACGAAAAAATATTTCTATCAAGTTATAAATCCATGGTAGGCGGTTTCATGTAAATAATATATTTTCATATCATATAATTTGTAGATTATTTTAGTGTCATCAAATGTATAATCACGATCGCGACAAGCTTAGTTCGGCTTTAGCTATAAGGTGATCTTGGCGGTGCAAACTGCATGCTCGAATAAACTAAAGTAACAGCAAGAACATGGGGTTTGGGTCAATATCCGACCCGAAACCAGATCCATATGCAATATATATATATATATATATATATATATATATATATATATATATATATATATATATATATATATATATATATATATATATATATATACACACACACACACATGGAAAGGTTATTTAAAAAAAAAAAACCCTAAAAATACATAAAAAATACTTAGAGATCACAAAACTTTTTTTTAAAAAAAATCATAGCTTTTTATACAAAATCGGTGAAAAAAAAAACTTTTTTTTACAAAAAAAAATTGATTTTTTTTTCATCGAATTTTAATAAAAACCTGTGATTTTTTATAAAAAAAAAATTCAAAAAAAATTTGTGGTCTCTAAGTATTTTTTTTATGTATTTTTATGATTTTTAAGGTTTTTTTTTTGTTTTCCATAGAACCTAAACCAATATATATATATATATATATATATATATATATATATATATATATATATATATATATATATATAGGTTCATTTGAGACTATTATATTTTGTGAGACGAGGAGACAAAATTCTAGCAACTGATTTTGTAGATCAAAAAATTAAAATACAAAATAATTGAAAATTTTTAAATTTTTTTTAAAATATTACTGTCGTCACGTTTTTTATTCAAAAATAAATAAAAAATAAAAATAAATAAATTAAAAAATTACCGTTTTTTATATATCTGACAAATCTACTAGAATATTAGAATATTCTAACAATATAAAAATCATATTAGAATATTCACAGTATAATATTCAATTACAATATTTCACATATTTAAAAAAAAAACGGTAATTTTTATTTTATTTTTTTAGGTAAACAAAATGCCGAAAATAATAATTAAATTTTTTTTTTCATATTTATCCTTTTATTTTGCACTTTAAAATTATTTTTAGATTGCATTTTAAAATTATTTTTTTAGGTAAAGAAAATGCCGAAAATAATAATTAAAACTATATATATATATATATATATATATATATATATATATATATATATATATATATATATATATATATATATATATATAGTTTTGTAGGACTCCTTTGAACAAAACATCAGAATTTATCGATATAAGTTTGACAATCTTTACTAATGACCAAACATCTTCTTCTTTCTTATCAAAATCAACATAAAAGCGAATCTTTATACTTTTAAACACCTCAGAATCATGAAAATTCTTAGCAAGCTTGAACTAAGGAAAAGTAAACATGGAATGATTAATCGGAAATTATAATTGATTGAAATATGAGTCTTTAATGGAATAGCTTCTCTTTGTTCTATTATCAAACGCATCAAATTCACCATAAGCCATATTCTCAATCGTTTAATAACACCATGCCTTATTAGGATCTCCATTATCAAGACCCGGTGGGTCATTTCTCTTATTCTCATAATGTTATTCAACTACTTCATTCTTTTAATCTCAACTTCTTGAAGTTTCTTTTTTCTCTTTGGATGTAGGCTCCACTTGAACACTTTTTACTTTCCCTTTTGGTTCTGAAGTTGCAATAGTTTTGAGTGTCGAAGAACTTTAGTCTTAGTTATTTATGTTTAGCCCTTTCTTCGATTGAAGTTTTTACATATCAACTTTGACATTTGGAGTTGCAGTTGTCGAAGATATCATAATATACTTTATTTGGAATCAAAGTGGGAATCCTGTAGAAAAAACCTTCCCATCTTTCGATGACCCACCACCCTTATATCCCCCTTGTGACACGATCATGGATTGGCGTGGAGCATTAGCAGGTAATCAAAGAACATGATTCAAGATTGGTGCTAGTTGAGATTTAAATCTCGATTCTAGTAAAGATACCATCGAGGATATGTGTTCCTCATATGTCGAAGTTGTTGATGGAAGATCAATCTACGATAAGCAATCTTGAAAACTTGTAAGATACTTCTCAATGGTCATAAAAACATTCCCAATTAGCTTCTTTCTTGAGCTTTAACTTTTCAACATATTCCTTATTAAAGATGCACATCTTCGATTAATGTTGTCGTTGCTCCAAAAGTCTAGTACAATAAGATTATTCATCTTCGATTCTTGGCCTTTCAACAAAAACTCAACATTGTCTTTAGTAACAAATGAAGGTGTAAAAGCATATGAATCATTCAGGAACTAACGAATCGTATTCAGGTTTGAATTGAGAATCTTGTATTGTTTTCCATACATGATAGCATGATCTTTTATGTCTTCCTTTGTTGGATCAAATTCCAACTCGTCAACCTCAATATGTTCATCTTCTTCAGCATTCAACATGCCATGATTAAGGGATTAAGAAAAGAACAATATCGCAATAGGTAGTTTCAAGATATGCTCAAACGTAGGAAAATTAAGAGGAACTAAAGTATGTAGAATTTCTAAAGATGGTTATGGTGATGAAGGTGGTGGTAAAGTACTTGATGAAACGGGAACACATTTCGAAGGATTAGTACCCATATTAACATTTGATTACTTATCAGATATGTTCTCAGGGATGTTCGAAGACCTATCCTCATCCATATTAGACATGGAATTAGGACCTTCAAGTGGAATAACACTTGTCGACATAGGAATCGAAGTTGAGATTGGTTCACTCGATGAGATGTTTGTATCCACAGTTGATGTGTTTACCTTGACATATCGATTGCTTGTCTCCTCTGTATTTGATTCGATAATGGGAACCTCTCTTGGTGAAACATTTCCTGTTAGACCAGCATATTCAATAACTTTGTCATTTGCTTCTTTACTATCTTGATATTCTTTAAAAATATTGTGTGTTGGGTTTTTTATGGTGGAAGGGCCTTCGATTGTTTGAGAAATATGCTTCTTAAATTGTTTCAACAACCCAACAACTTTATGTTTCTTGGTTTGTTAACCCTCCTCATTCGAAATTTCCTTAATCACAACACCACGATACTTAGAGTTTGATTTCAACTTCTTCAATTTATTGACAATTATGTAAGAAACATCTTTAATAACTTTCGCTAACACCTTCTTATAAGCACCTTTTACTGTCGTCTTGGCAACATCTTTAACAACCTTCTCAGAAACACTTGGCTTTGATAATGTTTTCTTCTTAACAAAATGAGAATCTTCAGTTGTTCCATATGTCACCTTAAATGTCAATTTCTTTGGAAACGGACCAGAAGAAGTAAGATTAAAGGATGCTTTGTATTGAATAAATAACTTATCTGAATTAGACATCAGTTGGAGCATAGCATCTGTTATCTAATAATAACAAGAAATTCCACAAGATCATCAGTTGTAGCTTTAGGAATATTATGTGACAACCCGAAATTTCCATTTGTATAGTCAATGAATTCAATCAAATTCAGACTCGTTTCTACCATCTTTTAACACTATTTAGAGTCTATTTGAGTGTTCTAAGCCTAGTACACTCAATAATCGGGTGTTAGGAAGTATCTACTTGAGTCCATTATTCCCTAATCAAACTTTAAACCCATTATGGGGAGTTTACGGCCAAAACTTCATGTTTGGACCATAAACTCATGTGGTGGCCATGAACTCATGTTAACTAAATGAGTTTACATCATTTTTCTCATTTCTCTTCCATTTCAAGGCTAGAAACTCCATTTCTCTCTCAAGTATCATAAGATCTTCATTTCAATCTTCCAAAAATGTAAGTATTTCATCCTTTGATTTGTTGTTATATCACCTTGTCTAGTAAGGATCATTGATTTCATCCATGAAATCATTCCATTTTAATAGATGTTCAAGTGTTCTTCATTTCACCAAGAACACCAAGAACACACACTAGTGTTCCTGAGCCTTAAACACCTGATCAAGCTTCTATATTGTCAAATGCATGTCTATATATGTATAGTTATGTAAGTAATGTTTAAAGGACTTAGAACTGCTAATCCACTTTATTTCCTTTTACTTGTTTGGATGTGTACTTAGAGTAATCGGTTAGTTATCTGAAGGTCGTTTAAACATTAGTCATATATTATGTATACATATGTAGATATAAAAGTACCAGTCAATCATTCAAATACTACAAAAAAGAATAGTATAACATAAATTACTAATAAGCTATTATAAGTATAGTTTAGGAGAATACCATCGTATACAAATATTAGACAGAGAATACTATAACAGAGAATTCTATAACAGAGAATACTATCATATACAAGTACACACAAAGATTACTATCATATACAAGTACACACTAAGATACTATAACAGAAAGAACATACTAAGATGTTATAGCATGGAACAACTACAGGATCTAACTTTACCAATGATCATTAACACATTGTTTTAAACAAAAGGTGACAATAAATTAGGTATACATGATTATATAACTTTAATGTGGAAATTACGGCCTAGAAATTCGTTGCAGAAGTCACTCTTGTTTCCCAGAATCTCTAGTAGGGAGAACGTTTAGTATGGGAACTACTCATCACATTATGACCTTAAGGAAACAAATATGTTTTCAGGTAATTAGTACTGCTGGTTGTCAATTCTGAAGACCCTTGAGTACTTACTTTTCCCGTTACTTTCATTTAGTGATAGTTCTACTTGAAAGTCAATGCAAGCTATTTTTGAGTTAAGATAGTTATAAATTAGGGAAAAACATCCACTTTTATAAAGAAACAAACATTCAAAATAGTCGGGTCTTGGTAGAAGACTACTTTTTATACTAGTAGGAAATATGGGATTTTCTAGGGGTTTTCAAACATATACAAACATTTACATTCAAAGATATACAAACATTTTCATTAAACTTATACAAACACTGACATTAAATACTTATGAACTCACCAACTTAAATGTTGATCTACGCTTTCAAAATAACTTGTATTCTCAGGTCACCAGTAGACAGGTACAATGACCAGGTTTTGAGAAGACGAAGCATTCAAGACTCGTCTTTTATTTTGTTTCATGTTTGGTGTTTTATTACATTTAAAGAACACACATGTATGAAATTATTGTATTAATGCAATGGATGATGTTGTTGGTTGTTTACTACTTTGCATTGTTATGATACTGTACATGACGTCCTCTGCCCCGGAACGTTTCTGCCATTCTTGGTTTTGGGGTGTGACATATTGGTATCAGAGCATTGTTTATAGTGAATCAGGTATATCAACCCATAAAAGATATACAAACTATAAATGCAATGGGATTAAAATACTCTGACTAAGAGTTTATAGTTTATAAGTACTAAAATACTTAAACTAAAAGTATACATATCTACATACCTACATACTTACTATAGAACAGTGTTATACTAAAACATAACAAAAGTATTTAATTATTGGACACAACAGTCAAACTTGGGCAGTTATGTAATCGTATCTGGGATGAATATAGCATGATCAAGTATATTTATATGAGATACGGTGAACATGTGGTCAAGAGCGATTGGGGTGTTGCAACAAACCTAAAACCTACCAACTTCTAGGTCCAAAGAAGTCATTATAACAAAACATAAAGTAAAATACTATAGGGACATTTTAGGTACTATTCATTTAAAGACAAACTTTATAGGATTAGCAGTAAGTTTCTCTTATGGAAACTTTTTAATTATTTATCACTTTATTTTAGAAGTGTTAAATAAATTCCTTACTCTTATATCTCATCTAGACAAATGGTTGGATTCCACCACCCTAGCGACCCTTACTTTCCCGGCCAATAGAACGGAGAAGGGCTAAACGCAGAACCCGAAGCAGAACCTGGACTTCCTTTAAATGACGATCTGGCAGGATATTTTCCAGAGGATCCTGATCTTGAGCCAGAAGTTAAGAGTCTACCCCCAGTGCTTCTAATCCAAAATCCTAACCCTCGTCTGGTTTTTCAAGGCCCAACGCCTCTTTAGGTGGAAATCTTGGAAACATGGAGGCAAGTGCAGAATCAGCCCATGCCATTCAATGGAGATCGAAGCTTTTATGACCTGAGCGAAGGAGGCTAAGCAGACAGAGTCTTGCCAATCTTAGTCCACAGGGTTTCCCGAAACGAAATCCAAGGCAGGACAACTCTCCATCGCATCATGGAGGTTGATGCCAATGCAATAATGCATACCGTCCGCACCATTCATCTTGAAGATGCTCGTGAGAGGTCTAGGAGATACCACGAGACCCTACTACAAACACTAGCTGAAACTCGAGCTGAAGTCATAGAGCTCCGAGTACACCAAAGGGTGTACGAAAGGCACCTGCTTGATATGGAGCGTTAGCTGGCTGAACTAAGGGTTCATTCGAATGATGCCCGTCATTAGTAGAAGATATGCTACTGATCCTTTCTAGTATGTTTAAAGGAATAGTTTTCTTATCTATGCTCTAAGTATCACTTTTCAATGTAACTATTCCAGTACTGTAGGTACTATTTCAATTAGACTATATTCTATGAAAGTTTTTCTTACTCCTAATATGATGTAAGAGCTAGTCCAAGGTCAATATTCCCCGAACTTACTACACCTTAAATATCAATGATTTCACAGTCGGCTAGTTCCCGACAATCCTTGTCCAAATACTATCCTTCTATTATCGATTAGAACTTTATCTAAATCTCACCCTAGTCAAATTATTGAGCTATGGTAACTTAGCTCATGGATCACTTCCAACTCTTTTTGAATGTTGGATCATGTTATTCACCAAACAATGATAGCCTAGATTGGATAAAAATCGTCTGGCGACCATTCTATGAACTTTATTCCACTCTTTACCAGTACTACATCATAGGGATGTAGGTCAAACCATCGAGAAACAATTTAACAAAATGGAAAATTTACATTTACCTGAATGATTAGAATACATCTAGTGCCGACCATAATCACTCACAAAGTCCTTTTCTTTCGTATAACAGAGTCATGTCGTCATCCAAAAATAGTCAGCCGATCGATGAAACCCTGATCCTTCATATAGATGCCGCTACTTTCCAAGCTGCGGTAACAGCTACCGTGACGGCTGTACTAGCTCAATTTCACACTAGTAGCGCGAACAAAGATGGAAATGGAATCAACAATCCAAATCGTTATAACAATTTGAGAAATCAACAAATGATAACGGTCGCAAATACCCAAAGCCACAACTCGGATTTTAAGAAACGAAACCGTCAAGCCCAAAAGGAACGCAAGCGATTTCAAAGGCTTGCCATGCAACAACAACCAATGGCGACCCCTGCAACCTCAGCACCGATCAAACGATATGAGGGAACACTCCCAAAGTGTAACAAGTGTAACTATCATCATAATGGAGTTTGCCGGGTATTGCAATGCAACAATTGCAACAAAATGGGGCACACTGCTCGTGTCTGTAGAACCACCTCTACCACCAGAGCCAACCAGGTTTGCTATAGTTGTGGCGAGATCGGACACTATTATAGGGATTGTCCAAGCGGCAGGAACAACGAAAGCACTCATGTCCACGTTACTCCAACCCGACACATCACTTCCACCACCGACGCTGGTACAAGCCAGATATGTCATTTATGTAGTGAGATAGGACATTTCAAGAAGGATTGTCCAATAACAAAGAACTCTTGCACAGACGGAAAGATACTAAGGATCGCTGCTGCAGGAGAGACTACTCCGGACCCACGTTGAAATAATAGGGTGTTTCATTATAATAGACTTATAAAGTGTTAAAAACTAGTGCAACTTGAGTCTTATCTTTTGCGAGATCCCGTCAGTCAACAGACTCTCATGCTACGTATACTTGCTTTGTGGTATACCATGTCCGCGGCAGTAGTCTTGTAGATAAACTAAAGTACTGAAACTCTGTCAAAGTTGCACCGTTATGTTTTTGTAACACCTTTATAAATTAGTCTAACACCTTTTATTCCGAATAGTTCGATATTATCATATAACTTGAGTCAATTCGATCCTCACAGTGCCAGTCTCGTGCGAAAATTCTTTTCCCCATAATCGACTTTTTAGCGAAGCCGTCGTTCCAGAACTTCGAAGCACTCGTACGTAGATTTCCTTAGGCTTCGTAGCTTTCTCGAAGTAACCTCAGGAAACCTCCCCGGAATACCACTCGTACAGTATGTCAAGTTCAATCCGAAGACCCATCCGATTAATCTATCAATGAGGAATGTATATGCAAGGGTGGTATATAATCAAGGTTCTACAGGTTTAGGATTGATGATTCTGCTTTAACTTCTTTTCCTTGTTTGGATGTGAGCTTAGAGAACAATCATTTATTTGACTGCCTTTTCAATCTTGATTATATACGATTCGTATACGCAAAGCTGTGATTGATGACCCAAATATGACTTCTGATAGATGAACTTCAGGACGGAGACTGCCCAAAGGCTACGAGTGATCGTGTTGCCATTCGAATAAAATTAGAATCTCTTTAATTCATGAGTGATCATACTTTCTTTTAGAGCTTCACGACGTCATAATCGGTATGAATTGGTTAAGTCGTCTTCACGCCGACATTATGTGCTCTAAGAAAGCAGTCCATCTTAACCTCCCTAATAACGGAACTCTAGTAATCTACGATGACAAATCAAGTACAAACCTTCGCATTATTTCTAGTATTCAACTTAGAAGTGCTTACGAAAGGAATAACATACATTCCTTGCTCACATCGTTGATACGAGCAAAGAATTGAAAAACATTCCAGAAGCACGCGACTTTCCCGACATTTTTCGAAAAGAACTACCGGGATTACCACCACAGCGTCAAGTCAATGTTTGAATCAACTTAGTTCCTGAGGCTACCCCAGTAGTCAAGTCGTCTTATCACCTACCTCTAGTAGAGATGCAAGAACTTTCCAGTCAGCTTAACGAACTTCTCAGAAAGGGATTTATTAGACCAAGCTTATCACCTAAGGGGAGCACCGGTCTTGTTCGTAAAGAAGAAAGACAGATCGTTCCTTATATACATTAACTACAGAGAATGGAACCAGCTACTATCAACAACCATTATCCTCTACCCTGAATTGACAACTTACTTAATCAACTTCAAAGACCGAACTACTTCTCGAAGATAGATCTAAGATCCGGGTAGTACCAGTTACGGGTACTAGAGGAGGATGTCACCAAGACAATCTTCTGAATTCGTTAGGGACACTACGAGTTTGTAGTGACCCCATTCATATTAACTAATGCACCAGTAGTATTCATGATTCTAATGAATAGGGTGTGCAATACTTTCTTGGATTAGTTCGTTATTGTCTTAATCAATGACATACTTACCTACTACCGATAGTAAAAGGCTCGCTGGAATGCCGAGCGAGGACCTAATTTCACTTGGGAATGCGTTGATCAAATGAAACTTCTATCTATAGCATAGTTGTCAATTCTACTTATATTGTAATTTCAGGACGAAATTCTCTCTAACGGGGGGATAATGTGACACCCCAAAATTTCCATCTTGTACAGTCAATCAATTCAATCAAATTTAGGCTCGTTTCTTCCATCTTTTAACACTGTTTAGAGTCTGTTTGATTGTTCTAAGCCTAGTACAATCAAGAATCGGGTGTTACGAAGTATCTGCTTGAGTCCATTGTGCCTTAATCAAACTTTAAACCCATTATGGGGAGTTTACGGCCAAACCTTATGTTTGGGCCGTAAACTCATGTGGTGGCCATGAACTCATGTTAAATACATGAGTGTACATAAATTTCCTCATCTCTCTTCCATTTCAAGGCTAGAAACTCCATTTCTCTCTCAAGTATCATAAGATCTTCATTTCAATCTTCCAAAAATGTAAGTATTTCATCCTTTGATTTGTTGTTATATCACCTTATCTAGTAAGGATCATTGATTTCATCCATTAAATCATTCCATTTTGATAGATCTTCAATTGTTTTTCATTTCACCAAGAATACCAAGAACACACACTAGTGTTCTTGAGCCTTAAACACATTATCAAGCTTCTATATTGTAAGTACTCTTACCTTGGCTTGTGTTAATGCTTGAGTCACTTCGTTTACCCCTTGAAATCATCAAAAACTCAAGAACACATGGTGTTTACGGCCAAGGAAATCTCCTTGGGCCGTAAACACTCATAAATGGTGCAAATGTGCCACAACTCCTTCCTAAGGCTTAGGACTTGGTCTAGAACACTCCCTAGTGACTTATAAGGCCTTAACTCACAAATGGTACAAATGACCATGAGTTTACGGCCGTACACTCATGTTGGAAATTACCTTGGGTCATAAACTCATGAAGAGTTGGTCCTTGGGTCGTAAAATCCAAAGCAAAACCATACAACCCTTAGACGCAACCCTTTAGTGGTTATAACACTTGAATCAAAGTGTTTTCCATGTTCTAGGGTGCCTATACTTGTTAAATTAGTTTTTTAATCACTAATTAGATACATATATGTGTCATTATATGTTAAATAGGATCCATGTGTGTTTCTTCAAATCTTCACTTGACACTTAGCATCCTATACCATCCGTTCATCCAAACCACTCACTACAGGTGAGTTCATAACCCTTGATCTATCCTTTTAAGCGATTTTAAATTCTTTTATTGGGGGGGGGGGGGGGGAATACAAGTAGAAAACATGTAGTTATATAATCAATCACATGTGATTTATAACGTTTTTTCAAACAATAGGATTTCATATACTTCAAACTGTGTTTCAAACAAAGGATTTCTTATACTTTAGACTATCTTATGAATAAGCTGCTTTTAAATCGTTTTATAAATTGACATCAAGTCATCCATATTTTTTATTAAACACTTCAAAAGGTTTTACCAAACTTCCTTTTTAACTTATATATTGTCTAATGCATGTCTATATATGTATAGTTATGTAAGTCATGTTCGAAGGACTTAGAACTGCTAATCCACTTTATTTCCTTTTCATTGTTTGGATGTGTACTTAGAGTAATCGGTTAGTTGTCCGAAGGTCTTTTAAACATTAGTCATATATTATGTAAACATATGTAGATATAAAAGTACCAGTCAATCATTCAAATACTACAAAGAACAATACTATAACAAAAATTACTAGTAAGCTATTATAAGTATAGTTTAGGAGAATACTATCATATACAAATATTAGACAGAGAATACTATAACAGAGAATACTATCATATACAAGTAAACACAAAGAATACTATCATATACAAGTACATACTAAGATACTATAACTGAAAGAACATACTAAGATGCTATAGCATGGAACAACTACATGATCTAACTACACCAATGATCACTAACGCATTGTTTTAAACAAAAGGTGATAATAAATTGGGTATACATGATTATATAACTTTAATGTGGATATTACGGCCTAGAAATTCGTTGCGGAAGTCACTCTTGTTTCCCAGAATCTCTTGTAGGGAGAACGTTTAGTATGGGAACTACTCATCACATTATGACCTTAAGGAAACAAATATGTTTTCAGGTAATTAGTACTGTTGGTTGTCAATTCTGAAGACCCCTGAGTACTTACTTTACCCGTTACTTTCATTTAGTGATAGTTCTACTTGAAAGTCAATGCAAGCTATTTTTGAGTTAAGATAGTTATAAATTAGGGAAAAACATCCACTTTTATAAAGAAACAAACATTCAAAATAGTCGGGTCTTGGTAGAAGACTACTTTTTATACTAGTAGGAAATATGGGATTTTATAGGGGTTTTCAAACATATACAAACATTTAGATTCAAAGAGATACAAAAAATTTCATTTAAACTTATAAAAACACTGACAATACATACTTATGAACTTACCAGCTTAAATGCCGATCTAAGCTTTTAAAATAACTTGTATTCTCAGGTCACCAGTAGACAGGTACGATGACCAGGTTTTGAGAAGACGGAGTGTTCAAGACTCGTCTTTTATTTTGTTTCGTGTTTTGGTGTTTTATTACATTTAAAGGACACACATGTATGAAATTATGCTATTAATGCAATGGATGATGTTGTTGGTTGTTTATTACTTTGCGTTGTTATGATACTGTACATGACGTCCTCCGCCCCAGAACGTTTCCGCCGTTCTTGGTTTTGTGGTGTTGCATATTAAGATGTAAGAATTAAGAAACCTCAACACCTTGACGAACTAGAATTCCTTCTTGACTATATGCTTCATGAAAAATTAGACTCCACAAGTGAGCATTGGAAATCTGAGTAGTCTTCTTATAGTGCTTGATATATGTTGTGAACTCATCCCAGAAGACGAAGCATTGTCAACATTCATCCCATAACACAGACTAGCCAGAATAGAATAAAATTGAAGTTTTGTCTTGTAAAGTCCACTATTCCTTCCAGTCAAACATAAAAGAGTAACGTTAAAGAAAATATTCCACAAACTTGGAAGATTGGACTTCTTAAAGCTACTAATCAAACATTTTTGAGGATTATATCCCATTTCATTTAACATTTGAACTAATTGTTCCAACATAGGGACTTCAAACGAGCCCTCAGAAGGTAGCTGAAGAATCTGCACAAATTGTTTCTTCTATAAATGTTTTTTGCGTTTAGATTCCATCTAAAATATAAAAACTTCACTTGTCTTGTTGTACACTATCGTAGAACCCTCGTCTGATACCAATTAATCGGAATTGCAAAAGATGTCGTCAAAGTATAACAAAGAATTGAATCGTGCAAACATTGAATGAGCATCTTCAACTCTTCAGGGTATGCAGATAGTGACGGATTAAACCAGACGTTGTTTGATTGAAGCTTCATAAAAGGAACCAGAACGTTGTCTTTAGTTGTGTTGAAGTGATCAACAATGGTATTAGAAATAGACATGATGATCGATAAGAGGAATTTGATGATGGTCAAAAAATAGGGTCACAGTTCTTTTGTAAATTCAGGGGATCGGAAAGATTGAATTGAACCATCGTATCATCTTTTATAACTGGCATTAAATTCAAATTTAATTGTTACATAATGAATAATTGCCATGTGGAAAACGTGTAAATGAAGTGGAATCATCCCATTCTTCCATATATCTACGTAATGAGTGTTTTTCTCAATCCAAGATAAAGAAACAGTAATGTCACTTCACAACGATCACCTCGATATCACCAATAAAATAAAACAATCACCAAGCTTTGATTTTTCCAAGGACCAATCTTTGATAGTTAAGGCAGGGCCTCATTCACTTATGGGAAATGTAAATGAAATCATAATCCTGACTCTTCAAACATGCTCTTCTCCTCAAAATGATCACCATAGTGATTTCTATACATAACACCATGCATCGGATGACGCGTTTCCTCATCGTACGAACAAGATGACCAAATCTTGTAGGTGCCAGTTTCCTCATTTGAGTTCTTAGTTACCATAGAGATATTCTTTGAATTTTATCGAAGCTCTTCAATTTACATTGCATATTAAGCTTTTACTTTTGTTTTCTCCTTCTTTTCCTCTGGCTTCTTCAACATGCAATCCCTTGCAAGATGATTTTTTCCATTACAATAGTTGTAGTTGTAACCAAACTCTCCTCTTAACTTTTTCTCAACTTTATAGTCTTCTTTCTTGTTTTCCACCTACTCAACACTCTTTTATGAAGAACGAAAACTTGACGCTGACTTCTTAACTAAGCTGTTTTTGAAGTTTCCACCAATTGGCATCTTATAAACTTTATTATCACTATTATTTGTATAATAGGCCACAACTTCGTCATCTGAATTTTTCAGTATACCTTGTTTGTTCGCATACTCTTCATCATTAGAACAAACTTCTTTTTTAGTGATTTTCGAGACTAGTGCCAAAGGACCTACAAAGTTTAATTTTTTGTTTTCCTATGCTATCTGTTTCACTTTTCACTCATGAGCTTTAAGAATGTTGTAGAGATTCGACAAAGAGTAAGTTTCAAAGTTCTCTTGAGTCTTAATCATCAAATAAATATTCTTACATTCCATCTTCAAACCAATAATGTAAGTAATGTTGAACTTGAGAGTGGCACAAACAACATTATACCTGGTGCACTTGTAAATAAGATCATTGAATCAGTCGTAGTATGCTTTGATAGATGCGTTTTCCTTTTGTTTGAAGTCAGATAACTCTGATAAGCATTGAGTCACCGAGCTTTTCTTATTCTGCTCATTTCTTTGGAATTTTTCATCGAGTGTGTTGTAGATCACTTGTGCAGTCTTACAACCACATATGTAGTTATACATGACCAATGGTAAGGCTCCACGCAACTCATGAATGCACCTTTTTTCATTAGCGTTTTTGTAACGCCTGTGTTTCCGGGCTTGCCATTTTTAGCAATGTAATAGTCTAGGTTAACCTTTGTAACCCGTTTCGAAATAATAAGATTGTATTATTTGAGTATTATGTGTTTTGTGCTTAATTGCTTAATTATGTGGTTTGATTAATTAAGAATAAAAATAAGCGTCAAAATTTAAGTGTAAAATAAACTTAATATCTTTGGATAATGTTGTAGTAGTTGAAACGAGGTTTCCGAATATATATAGAACGCCCAAATCTGACTTCGTATGAGGAAGTTATGATTTATTGAAGTTTCGACTTAGCGGTGTGCAGCCCGAAATACTCGATTTGAGATCGAGCGGTTTTTAGTCGAAACAATCTAAATGAGGATCGAAGGTCTCGTTGTTGGTATCAAAGCGATAAAAAGTTAGGCGAGAACGGACGTCAAACGAAGAAGTTATGAATTTATAACGAAGTTTTTCTGTCGCGGCCTATTAAAAATAAATAATAAAAATAACGTCAAAATTAGCCGACGGAGTCTAAACGAAAGTTGTAGAGCGTAGTCTCACCTTCGCGTGGATATAAAGAACGTCGAAAACGGAGTTCGTATGAAGAAGATATGAATTTCCGAAGTTTATTAAATATTTTGTATTTAAATTAAATCTTTAAATCCGGCATTATCCGAAGAGGAGTCAGCAATCCGATCCGAAGTACGCCCCGCGTACACCGAAGGTGTCGACACTCGCAGCAAGTGGCTCGAATGCGTCAGCAGTGACGTTTCTCGGACCAGTACGCCCCGCGTACTCCGAGGCTCCAGCCTCCTATAAATAGGATCCGAAGGCAGCCGATTCTTTTGTTCATTTTCTCTCTTCTCTCTCCCGTTTTGCATCGTTTTGCGTGCCAGAAATACCCCGAAGCCCCGGTATTATTCTCGAGCCCCGAGGCAAGTCCCGAGATCCCGAAGATCCCGAGAAGTGCGGTTCCCGAGCCGAAGCTCTGCCCGCGAGAAGTTCGATTTTTGTGAAGATCTTTCAGATCTGCTGAGGATTACTACTTCTGCAAGTCGTAGTGCTGTCCGATCATCTTCTGATCAAGTGAGTGTGTAGTTACCTTCTTCCAACACATTATTATAAAGTATTTTATATAAAATACGTGCTATGTGTATATATTTTGTTGTTATATGTGTGAATGTATATTCACTCTCTTCTATCTCATAGATATGATTTATTCTCTATGAGATATGTGTTATGTGTGTGTGTGCCTCATCTGTTATGTGGAATATGTGTTGATTAAAGCATGCTATACGGGTTTTTAAACTATGTATAAAAATGTATATTTTTATCTACTATTATGTTAGGTAGAACATGGGTAGATAGTTGGTGTGTAGTAAACAGATGAGAGGCCTCGTTGTTGTTTGATTTAGTCATCTAGCGGAGTTTAGATGACGACCACGGGCTATTCTAGACAGTCTTGTGGAAACATTAGCAGGTTTGCCACCTGTAGGTGTTAATGAACTTGGGTGTTCATTCGCTGTACTCCATCCCCCTCATGGTTGCCTTATTTGACTTATATTGCTGAGGTACCCCCGAAGCATGTGTTGTCGCCCCGATGAAATATTCTTAGACTAGGTCCCTTGTGTTAGTTATTTTAGGGACATAAAGTGAGAATAACAAGAATGGGTAATTAGGTTATTGTTGGTTGGTGGAAATTAAATATGATTATTTATTGTGGGTTGAAAACCCTATATGCTCACCAGGCTCCCAAGCCTGACCCACTCAGTTTTATTTGTATTACAGGAAGTGGCGCGAGGGCATAAGATGGATGAACCATCAAGTTGTTTTGTTTACAAGTCTGTATATGTATATATTTGTTGAATGACTTGTAATGTTATCGTTTATGCTTATTGGTCTGTATCGGAACATGACACCCCGAGTTTTGATTATATAATGAAAAATACATTTCTTTTATGAAATGCTTTGGTAAACATTGTTTTATCATGTTTTGTTTTGGGAACAAATTCCGCAACTCTTTCAAATCAAAAGGATTTACTTTGAAAATATTTTAAAAGCATAAATGAAAATCGGTCTTTTCTGGTCGAGATTTTGGGGATGTCACAGTTTTGCTTGTTACCTTGAGCAATCATATCTTCAGCTTCACCTGCTGTTCCAATAGCTTGAAGATGATCAACACGATACATACCTTTTTCAATCGATCTCTACAAATCCTCATCGATTCCATCGATGTAATCTTCAATATTACCTATACACTGATCATAGTAATCAGGAAGCAACATCAAAATCTTCATGGATGATCCAAGCAGATCAACAATGTTCATCATGGTGTTAACATTCAAATTCACTAGTAAATCCACTTGAAACAAGGATAAACTGTAAGTGAAAGAAATCAGATACAAATGATTGATTAACGATTGCAGAATCATTAAATCACAAAGATCAATCGAAGAATTACATTTTCACTTGCAGAAAGATCGAATGAAAACAAATAATTCAATAAAATGAAAACACGAAAGAGATTCTTCAAATGATTTATCGATTCCTACTCTGATACCAAATAAAAGGATGTCAAATCAATCATAAAATGAAATCAAAGTTCAAATGTACACCGTATGTATATAAGATCTTGTTTCACCTCAATATTAATGTGGAGAGGTATAGGTACATTTGTTGAGAGAAAAGCTTTGTGCACAAGTTGCCAAAAATTTACAAATGAATTACCTATCTACATTATTTATAATGTACTCGGCGGATACAGAATGTATGCCAAGTCTTCAACATTAAAAATGAAACTACAAATGTGCCTGATAGAATACATACACTATCGAAGTCAAGAAGACCTTCGATATTGATAAATACTTCACTGAAAGACAACTACCTAAGATTTTGATATATCATAACAAATATGACTATATATATACACTAGTACAACTTTGTGGTTATGAGTCTCCGAAAATGCCTCTCGAGCCTCTCTCCCGATCGCGTGTGCCAAAACTGCTCAATGACACAAAACTTAATTATTTATACTACCTCGAAAGGGTACCGTGGCATTTTATTCATCTCTACATTGTAGAAGGCTGCCATTGACAATTTGACTTTGACATTCATTAAATTTCTCATACTGCCAATGTACTTTTATCTCAACATTGTACAACCATAACTTTCTCATACGTACTCTAATTTTGACAAACTTTATATTCACATAATTATCTTTGTATGAACTAAAACATTCTTTACTTGTATGTTCTTAAATACCATTACACAACATAAAGAAAACTCTATGCTTTATTTTTGTAACATCATGATTTTCCACCCGAAATTTTCTTTTTTATTTTAAACACTTTTAAATAGAATATGTTAGCACAAGTCTTAATTTACATTTATATCAATACATCAGCAAAGTTAACAAAACATTTAAAAAAACCCACATCTTTGTATAAGTTTGCAAAACCATAAGCGAAAGAAAACTCAAAACATATCCAAGGAGGGTATGATCACTAAAATATCAACTAGAGTGTGACTACCTAAAGTCCCCAATCCTTACCAAGACATCAATCAAGCTACATGTACCAATGTGTAACTACTTGGTCTCACGCTCTAGTATGGTTGCTGGTTCCTCAACTAAATGCTTCAATTCATGGACTCGTAACTCGTCTAACTGTTGTATGTTAGACTCCCTCACCAACCACTTTTGCAGATAGAAAACATGAAATATATCATGAATCCCCTCCATATCAGCTGACAACTCCATTCTATATGCCTATTCTCCCTCTCGTTCCAACACATCAAGTGAACATATGAAGCATGATCCTAACTTGACTCACTTTCTAAAGCGTATAATCGTCTTCCAAAGTGAGACTTTTTAACATCAGCTTCTTGCCTACCTTGAAGGTATTTGATCAATGCTTCTTGTACGAATACTTTTTTGTCTCTCACAGACTACTGATCAAAGATCACGAGCGATATTCAATTTATCCTCGGTAATATGTATGATTTATGAACTCGCAAATTTTTTTCTCCTAACACCAACCAACATGTAGGATTAGGACACCTCCTCCCTTAGAGTATCTCATACAGAGTGATCACTAGAATGATAGGTGTTGTTGTAATCAAATAACACCAATGCTAGGTGTGTATCCTAACAACCCCCATACACGATAACACATGCATGCAATATATCCTTGATAGTCTGGATAGTCCTCTTACTCTATTGTCATTTTGTTGATAATAGGTTGTACTCATGTCCACCCTCATACCCAGCTCCGCCTAAGGTTTATGCCAAAACATCAAGGAAAGACAACTATCATGATCATAAATTATAGATAATGGCACACCATGACTCATGATGATCTCTTTAACATAAATCTTTGATATTTCCTACGACTTCTCAGTCTCCTTGCTTACTAAAACATGAGCGATTTTTGTCATCTGATCTACAATCACCCATATCATATCATTTCCTAGAGAGGTCTTGAGTAACTTCACGAAAAAAGTCCATTGTAAATTCATCGCACTTCAAGTCTAGAATTTCAGGCTGCTACAACCCACCACAAGGCTTGTGGTGATCATCCTTGACGAAAGAGCAAGTCACACACTTGACAACATATTTCACCACGTCTCTCTTCTTTAATTGCCACAAATAATTGGCTTTCAGGTCCCGACACATCTTTGTTTCCCATGGATGTACCAAATACTTTGATTTGTTCATTTATCGCAACATCGTATCACAAACACCACCTAGCTTAGGGACCTAGAGTCCCCCACTGAAATGTTCTAAGTCTTCGATCATCTTCTAGTAATAAGGACTACTGCTTAACCATGACCTCACTCCTCAAATGATCTTCCTTCGGAACCTCTTCTTGAGCAATTCGAATATTCTCAAAGATACCTGGAACTATTACCACTCCCTTAAATTTCAAGTGACAAGCCCATCTAGGTTCCTTATGACATAAAGCATTAGCCACCACATTCACCTTACAAGGGTGGTAACTAATCTCAAAACCATAATCAACTAGTAAATCTACCTAACATTGTTGCATCATGTTCAACTCTTTCTGATTTCGAATGGTCAGTATATATCGTACACTTCTTCCTGTACAAGTAGTGACACAATAAATTAAGTATAAACACCACTGCTTGCAAATCCATATCATGTACCAAGTAGTTCATCTCGACACTCTTAAACTACCGGGAAGCGTAAGCACTCAACTCTTGCACTCTGTATCAACACACATTCCAACACAAAATAAGACACATCACTATAAACCATAAAGTACTCATCAGAGAAAGAATAGGAGCCTCACGCAGAAGACCATTCAAGGTCTGTAATGCCTTCTCTTAGTTATCGGTCCTAATAAAAAGTTATTCTTTCCTCGTTAATTTGGTCAGTAGACTTGCGATCCTATATAAATTCTTAATGAACCTCCGATAATAGCATGCCAAACCTAAGAAACTCTGAATTTCGGAAGGAGTCTTTAGAATCTACCACTTCATTATAGCTTCACTCTTTGCTAAATCCAACTTGATCCCTCCTAACCCAATTATATGTCCAAATAACTAGACCTACCTCAACCAAAACTAACACTTGGATAACTTGACGTATAGTTTCTCCCTTCGTAGTGTGTCTAACACATCCCAAAATGCCTCTGATGATCTTCGACACTCCAAGAATACACCAGTATATCATCGATGATCATGATGAGAAACTTATCCATAAATGGATGACATAGCCGATTCATCAGGTCCATAAAAACCATTGGAGCATTTGTCAATCCAAATGGATCACTAAGAACTCATAATGACCATATCATACCTTGAATGTTGTCTTGGTTTTATCCCTCTCGCTAACCTGAACCTGACGATAAACTGATCACAAATCCTTGGGATAGGATACTTATTCTTCACAGTAACCTTATTCAACTCCAGCTAGTATGTCCACAACCTCATAGTACCATCCTTCTTCTTCACATAAAGTATTGACACACTCGAAGGTGAGGAACTCGTTCAAATGAACCCACGCTCTAGCAACTTTGGTAGCTAAGAGATCATTTCTTTTATTTCCGAAGGAACCAACTGATAGGGTGATTTAGATATTAGGTCCACATCTGGAAAAGATCTATCTAAAACTCTACCTGACGTGGTTGGTGAAAATTCGACAGCTAATCAGGGAAAAAAAATCATCATACTCCCTAACCACCTCTACATCTGAGAGAATCGTAGTCTTGTTTGGACTCTCCTTCACAGGAGCCAAGAAAACCTTATAACGTATGCAGTTGTCAAATGAAAGAATACATATGCTCTTGTCATATGAAATAATCTCATCCCAATTGCTAGACAACTAATCCATGCCTTTGATACCGCCAAATGACTTGATCCCAATTGGAATCAAAGTCACAAGAAGGATGTTTCTTGAAAGAAATATAAAACACCAATCGCACTTTTCCCGAACTTGGACAAAGTTCCCTAATGTTATCTCAATATCGAGGACGTAACCTAGAGAATTCCAAGGAAAAAAAAATTGAACCCAAAATACAGGTGGTACAAAAAATCTACTAGCACCATCATTAAATAGCACTCTAACATTAATATCATTAACAATAAAAGTTATGAGTATAACCTCATTATTGCGTTTAGCCTCCTCGGCTGTCATCTGAAATGATCGCACTGTACTTTTGGTGCATCTGTCTTTCTACAATTTCAACCTGGATAAACTTTAGAATTTAGACACTTCGCACTCATGTGTACTTTCTGGCAGTAGTTAAAGCAGAGTGGCTTAGAACTCACACACTACGACTGCTTGTGGCCCAACTTACCATAATGCCTATAGCTCATAGAAATGTTACTGCACTCCTCCTTTTATGAGGAATGAAAACTTATATAAACACTCAAATATCAATCTCCTAGTCTTGGTGACCCTTATTCTTCTTAAAGTATTCAAACAAACAGTCTCGGTTTCTCTTCTCACCTCCTTTGCCCACGGTACCATCACATACAACAATATCATTATCGATTTTAAGATCCTAATCTATTTCATAGTTAAGACTATTCTTCAACATGAGCATAGCCCGATACATATATTGTAACCCCTCAACATAGCGTCGTGTTTAGGTGCATACATTGCACCTTTTTCCTACTCATTTCATGTTTATTTAAAATCACTACATAACATTCTAGTGTAATTTTATATGAATTTTACATTTTCCAACGAATATCGAGGATCTATCTACATTTCATGGTTTTGTGGATGTTTCAGAGGTATTCGAATGTTTGGACATGATTTGGATGGTGAAAAGTGGCTCTCTGCAAAAGTTTTGGGATTTTTGGAGCAAGAATTAAGAAACCAAGATTTTTGAAATTGGACATTTCTCCAAAGAAAACACAGCTGTGGATTGGTTACACGGTCCATTCGAAAACCGTGTAATAAAGATTTCAGTAGTAGAAAGTTGATTTTCTACCCATGTATTCTCAAGGCAAAATTATTCCGCGGGCATGGAATGAGATTTTAGCACTTTATTATTTTTTAACTTCCGATAAAAGAGAGGATTTTGGTTAGTTTGGACACAACTTCGACCAAGAACTAGAGAGGGGAAATTTTCAGAGATCTTATCATCACTTTTTGCTTTGGAAATAGTTAATCTTTGAATTTGTATGTTTTCTTAAGATTTGTAATTTGTGAATTTGTGTTATAACTTAGTCATGTGTAGCTAACTTTCTTTTTCATTTCCAGTTCTATATTCTGAAATACTTGTTGTTAAAATCATGATGTTAACTTAATTTCATGATTTTATTTAGTAATCTTTGATTTGGTTTTCAAAACATGTTTGATTTGTACTCTTTTCACTTGATCAATGAAGTTAGGGTTTATATCATTCTTATTAATCCAATTGTGAAATTCGTACATGCTTTATGACTTGGAGTTGGTAACAAACATTTAAGTGGTTTCAAATGAGTCAAAAAAGTGTAATTAAGGATTATATGCTTTTACATTCCCGAGCATATGAGGAGTATTGAGCATTATTGGTAACTATTGCATAAATTATAATGTCATCTTGTAATTTAGTTTAACAACTTGTTTAGATTGAATTAATTAGAAAGGAGTTTACTTGAAGATTATATATTGAATAAAAATACTTTGGCCATAATTAAAATACTAGAGCTTATTAATATTTTACTTACCAATTCAGATGAAATATGAACTAGTGTTGCATCATATCTAACAATATAGTATTTGAATAAAACTTCGTACTACAAATATATTTTAATTTATGAATTCAAGTGTTTAGTTTTTTTATTTATTAACTTTGAATTAATGTTAACAAAACACCCCCATTTTAAAAAGTGATAGTGTGTCTTCTAAAAATATGGGCAAACATTATTTCCCACATCTCAGTGGTTCCACCTTGTCTACTCTATACTATCTCATAGTGTACGGTAGCAGTGACTTGTTGTTATTTGTGTTATATATATATATATATATATATATATATATATATATATATATATATATATATATATATATATATATTTATAAGAGTTATATGGAAAATGAATGATTAGGGCAACACATATTTGAACCAATGAAAACATGACAACACATCACTTCCACAATAACTTCCACAATACATTACTTGTGAAGAAAGAAATGGACACGTGTCATTTGATTATTGGTTCCGGTAGTTGTTGCCCTAGTTATTTGTTTTCCATAGAACTCATTCCTATATATATATATATCCTAATCATTTGTTGGTTTGACACCCAAATATTCGTATAATCTTTTCCTCAGTGGAACAATAACTAGTGGAAAATTGTGCCTTCTCCGTGAAGGTTGTGTTGTATTTGGCTATCGTCATGTTCCTTTTCTTTAGTGCTAAGGACTATAGTTCAACTTCATGCTCGCTACCTTCACTATAGAAACACTCCTCTACCTTCTTCCTGAATATAGCTAAAGTCATAAGATTTCGAGAAAAATCAATAAGCCTAATGTCGACTTCCTTCAACCGCTCTAATGCCTCGCCCTCTAATATCCTCACAAATTAGCTAACCTTCCGGCCCTCGGTAAAATGACTTTACCGGAAGGAATGTTCGATCTTCATTATCCAACATAAGCACTCCAAAGCATTCTCACCTCCACGATACATCAGAGTCTTGTAGTCCATGAACTCCTTGAAGGTGTTTCCTTTATAGACAACACCCCCCCCCAAGAGTTCCCTCCTAACTGAACCCATTTAAACTGGATCCATGGGCAAAGAGCGGTTCTCGACAGTATCCTTAGTGAATATCCCCTCGGTGGCACCCTCGGCTGGCAGTAACCGTATGGTTTCGTTGCTCGTTGTAACTAAGAAATTTGTGCATCATGTTCCATCATATCGTTATATTCTCATTTAAATCGGCAATGATGATAGCACTCCCTATTTGTGATTGGTTCGAGCTGACTGACTACACTCACTACGAGTTTGTAATACCCACAAATTTAGGCCACACATTTAAGATATGATAAGTTATAATTATCATAATAAAAAATTTTCAAATAGGATAATTATTAGTCATACACGTTTAAAGCCATAAAACAACATTTTAATTAGTAGATTATTTATGCTAAATAATTTTAATGTAGTAGTCATAATGACAATCTCGTAGATATAAGGAGCACTTAAATTCAACCTCATATAAAGAATTTATGCTTCTTCGAAGTTTCTCAATCAACTCGACACATCTATTTGTGTCATAAAAATTGAAATAACGATAGGTTGCGTATTAGCCTATGTAATGCAAATGAAAGTCGTATTAATCGTAGAAGCGGTAACGTACATATAAAAATGCCTAAATGTGACTTTGTATGAGGAAATTATGATTTTTCAAAGTTTCAGTACAGCGGGGAATGAAATTTAGCTAATAAAATAACTACTAAAAACTACTAAAATTACTGTAAAAAAACAACTACATATGGGGTTTTTACTGACTTTGCAAGTTCAACAGTTTAAATCAATCAACTTAGCTATAAAACAAGTAAATATGCAAAAAGAAAATGATTTAAATTTAAGATTAAAGAGTACTTTAGTTAGTTATGAATTCCCCCCCCCTCCCCCTTTATTTTCCCATGGTTGGTTTCTATTAGATTAACTATATTGGTTACGAAATTATTATGTAACTATTTAATATGATCAAATTTGTAGTCTTTACCAATTTATAAATTACAATGTAATGTTCAAACACAAGTTAGACACAAAATTGATACACAGATAAATTTTGCTATTCATAAGAACTCTAAGAGCTACCTATCTAGGATCAAGACAAGCAAACCAGACATAAATTGTGGATAAAAAATGCTCTCTAACACAGTTAAAGCTACTAACTTATATCACCTAGTTCTAGGATTTGTTCAATCACTAGATCTAGCACTTCAAGGTTCATAAAGAACTAGATTAACAAATTTATGCAAATAGAATGATCATCTACTACACTTAACTAGTAGACAAAGAAATTTAAGCTAGAACATTAACATGAAAAGATTATGATTTATCAACACTAATTAAACCAAAATAAACATTCATAAATTCGAAATCAACACATATTTAAGGGGTTCATCATCACCAACAAAAGTAAAAGGGTTTTAGTCCATGAATAAAGCAGAATAAACCATAAAGTCACAACTAACTATGCTAGACATGATAGAAACTAGCAAACTTAATGATTGAATGTTTTTTTTTATTCTTCAAATCTCCAAACCTTAACTCCAAAATGATTTCTGATAATTAAAGGACTTTTTCCAGAGGGCTTTTGTCACAAATAATCGCAGCTATTCAGCAAGTTATCTTCAATTCGACATATTACTCGATATATATAGTTTCCATAAAATTGGCCAACACATATTAACCATACAGGTGTTACGACGTGGAAATAAAGTATTACCCATAAGGAAATTGTGCTTCGCCGTATATGAATCTTTACTTAAAACATGGTCACATCGTCAAAGTCATCTTCGTGCACAGATTAAAAATCATCTGAATGCCACACAATGACGAATAGTTATCCACATCATGGGAAGTTTATAATGCTCGATTTCTTCCTCCTGATGCTCCCAAATTCAGTTCTAGTCCTCCAAGTATCTAGCTTGTGTTCATTTCAACTCATTTTCCTTGAGAATGTCCTTTTTGGCTGCAATATTAAATTTAACATTCTAAGTACCAAATATCTGTGCATTTCACCAAAATATAGCTTAAATGTATTAAACTATTTCTTAAATATGTCTATAAATATGACAATATTAATAAGCCAAACCAATGCAAACGATAGTTGAAAATCACGTTAATATGAACCCGTAGATATAGAGACAATCGAGAATAGAGTTCGTATAAAAGAGTTATAACTTCCATACTGAATTTAACAGTCCAAGCCTATAAAAAATATAACGTTAAAAATCAAATGATAATAAGACGACATATTGTAAATGAAAGTTGTAGTACTGATTGATACTTACATATGAATATAAACAACGTTAAAAATAGAGCTTGTATGAGATAGATATGATTGTTAGCAAAATTGTAAATTCGTACATGCGCGCACTACTTTTAGAAGTGGAAAATCTGACCATCACCTTTTTGACATGTGCCAAAAATATGGAGGAGCAGGGTAGCGCGAGGTCGTGATGTGTGCCTTATATATGTGCAACACAGCTAGCAAAAAGCTAATATATTGAGCCTAAATTCAGCTCATTTGTTTACACCTCCAAGCTCCTTTTTCTCTGGTTAATTTCCCATCTTAATATCCAACTTTTTCGTAGATTTGAGAACCATTGAGCAGGGCTTGATTCGATGGAAAGTCCAACAAATATAAGCTTTCTAGTTAGATTTTTATTGGTGAACTTACCGGACTTATGTCAGAATCTCGATAAGTTAAGCTACACTTATTATGCTTTAAGTGTAACTTATATTTATATTCATAGTCATTGTTATGAACATATAAATAATATTTATCATTGATTCCAAGTCATAATACTGACTGATTTAATTATGGGAATGATGACGAGGATAGATTTAGTGATGTTCTTTAAAGTGGGAAATATAAGACTAAGACATAGTGATATTTGTTCCTAGGTCATATTAAAGGAAAAGCTAAGGCATTACGTGAAGCGCCACCCAAATCACAAGTCACCCACTTTAACAAGTGAGTACATTGTTACTTTCATCTTACACATAGATACAAGTATTCTAAATGCTTAAATGTTATGTGTGCTGTTTATTTGTGTATATTATATATGTGCAACATGATATGGTTATAACTTGATTAAGCTATATATTTTTCATAGTTAAAATCTTATTGGGGTAGTGAATGGTTGTATGCAATAATAATGAGAGGTTGTGACCATAATACTATCGTTCTATTGTGCCTAACCATTTAGATAAATGTAGATGACGACCACCGATTATTATAGAAAGTCATGTGGACTACTAGCATACTCATTACCTTTAGGTGTTAATGAATTATACATTCATTTGTACTCCATCCACGAATGGTTGCCTCATTGACACTTGTTTCAAACAGAATCAGCTAAAGCAATATTGTCTACTCAATGTTAACAAAGATCATTTAAGAGAGGTCCCTCGAGATCAACATTTTAGGATCATGAGTTAAGCATAACGAGAATGGGTAAATGGGTTATTTGATTGATGTGAAATATATATATATTAAAATATTATAATATTGTGGGTTGAATACCCTATGTGCTCACCATGCTCTCAAGCCTGACCCAGTCAATTTCTTTGTATCATAGGCAGCGGTATGATGGTTTAAGGATGTTGATGTAAGGCTTGTAAAGACTAGTTTGTGCTTTTGTTTTTATCTCAGTTATGACCTGCCAAGCTTTTCAATATTAATGAAAAATGTTTCTTTGGAAATTATTTTGCTACTGATATCATTTCACATTAATAATGATTTGGGATAAATTCCACACTAGTAAGAGAACATTTTGTTGTAAATAAGCATAAAGAGAACGTTTTTAATTGGCCATAAAATTTAGGGATATCACAGTTGCTATAAGAGCACTAGTTTAAGCAAACTAAGAATTTTTGGAAATTATAGACTTAAACTTAGAATGCTAATTGATGATTGTGATGTGTCTGTCTAAAATATTTTAGCTTGTACACTTGAATTGACATAGGCACTTTAATATTTCAGGGTATGTTCCTTAATTGCTATTATGTAATAGTAGATTTATATTATAGCATGCATTAGGTTTCCTACCTAGATTGCTATGTGAAAATGATTTAAACTCTATTTCCGACCTTGATTTGGAAACTTTATGCATTCAGGATTCTAAATTTACAATTAATGGATTAGAACTGGCATATAAAATTTCAGGGTGATGGAGAGGATTATGCGTCTAAACATAACTAAAACCTTCTATATCATAATATACATGAGACTATGGTACACTGAAAAATTGTTTAGTGTACAAAACGTCATGATAAGAACATGTAGGGGACTAGGAAATGACAATGGAAATCAACAGCCTAAATCTCGATTTGTGATTGAGCGAGCGCCAGAAGTTGCACCAGCAACTGATCCAATAACAATAGTAGAAGTTTATACTATGATTCGGGAATTTCTAGATTAGAAAATGGAGTAGACCAGACAACTTTTCCAAGGGAATATGAGAGAAGTTACCGCACTGATTATGGAACCGGTGTTGAATGAAGGTCAGTCTGAAGAGGGAAGCTATAGTAAGACTATATATCAAGTTGAACAACAAATGGTTGGGAGGAACCACCCAGAGGGAGGAATTGATACGAATGCATGCAAGTACAAGGACTTTACAACTTGAAAACCGTCGACTTTTAATGGGAAAGAAGATTCGATTTGATTTATGGATTGTGTAGCACCTGGTTCCTGGTACGTAAATTTCATTTGAGTATTTTCATTTTTGGCCTTGGACTCGACGAGTCATAGGTCCGACTCGCCGAGTAGGGACGGGATCCGGGACACGTTTTAAGTTGGCCACTCGGTGAGTCCGTATCCTGGACTCGGCGAGTCACCGCTGTTTGATGAAACCCTATGTTTCAGGGGTTTGCACCCTATTTAATCCCTCATTCCGCCCCAAACTCGCCCCCATTCACCCTCAGAGCCCCGAACATCGTTCTTGCCCTTTTTCCTTGAGAGATTGATGTATTTTGGGTGTGTTTTTGAAGTTGTTGAGGAGAAAGAAGAGAAGAAGGAGGCCAAGCATCTCTGTGTCATCCCAATGTTTTCTTTGAGGTATAGCTTGTTTCCCCTCTGTTTTCAAGCTTGTAGTCCCAATTAACTTCATGAAAGTCCTTCTAGAGCCATTATCCAAGCTTGTTTGTGCTTTGTGAGCTGTAATAGGGTGTTAGCCTTTAGATCTAGGTATGATTTGGTCCCTCGAGCTGAGATCCACTGCCTTTATGTAGTCATATTACACACAAGCCCTAGATCTACCCCTTTTGGTGCACTTTGAGCCTTAAAACCTTTATTGGTGATGATCTACATATAAAGTTGGTAACTTTACATGTAAACCAGGCCCTAGGAGCCCAGATATATGAATGGCGTGGACTGGATTCGAGCAAAATCGCGTATATGGCTTTTGCATGAAGCAGACTCGGCGAGTCGCTCATCTGACTCGGGGAGTCTAGTCGCGAGTCTCCGAGTTTGTCCCCTTTTCGTTGTTTCGAGTATAGTAGTGAGTCCTGGGTAGAATCGGTGAGTTGGTAGCCGAACTCACCCATGAAGGAACTCGGCGAGTCAACGCCCTGACTCGGCGAGTTCAAGGCAATCTTCTTAGATCAAGAACAGACTCGGCGAGTTGTTCATACAACTCGGCGAGTCACAGCATAAAATGTTCATCGGATGAAGATGAACTCAACGAGCTGTTCATACAACTCGGCGAGTAGGATGAAGGACTTGGACATCAGTTTAGAAGGAGAGCTCGTAGAGTCAACGCCCAACTCGACGAGTAGAGACGAGTTGCAGGACAATTGATTGGATAGGGACTCGGCGAGTTGGAGAGCCAACTCGGCGAGTCGGGTCAACTGAAAGTTGACTCCGACTTTGACTTTTGACTTGATCAAGGGTAAATTGGTCAATTTACCCGAGGGTCAGTTAGCGGTGTTTGATTAAGTGTTTTGTGGGAATTATAGTTGGAGGATTTCCGGAGCAGCAGCAGCAGCAGACAGTCAATTCCCACACAGACCAACAGCTATTTCGAGGTGAGTTTCCTTCCAGTAGGAACGACTCTAAGGCACCAAGGCCAACCCGTATAGACGAGATGTTAGTACTAGAGTGTGGGCCGAGCCCATATCTCTTGGTTTAGTTGATTATGATATATGTGCCAGCATGATAGAGTTGTCTACACTTGTTGTCTGTGTGATACTTGTATATTATGGGTTAGCGGTTGAGTGTGGGCAAGACCCGTATCTCTCCGAGAGTGGAGTGTGGTCTAGGCCCGTATCTCCCAGATAGTAGAGTGTGGGCGAGGCCTGTATCTCCCGGCTAGCGAAGTGTGGGCAGGGCCCGTATCTTCATGAGTGTGGGCGAGGCCCGTAACTCCTAACTGAATGTTGTATGATATATGCTAGCATGGTATGAGGTATTATGGGGGAGCTCACTAAGCTTTATGCTTACGGTTTTCTGTTTTGGTTTCAAGTACGTCCTCAGCTAAGGGAAAAGAGTCGGCGCGGTAGCGGCATATCACACACGCTTTTGTTTTCTGCACTATGGATTTCTGGGATGTACTCTGAATTATTACTATGATGTTACACGTTTTCAGACATGGATTATTGTTATGAATGTTTTGTAATGATGTTTTTATGTTTTAACCTAAATTAAAAATGAAATTTTTTAACCAGTATTTTTGGGGTGTTAAAAGTTGGTATCAGAGCCCTGGTTTGAGGGATTCAAACACACCTTCGGGGTTGTCTGAACTCAAATCGAGGGGTCAAAAGAATTTGAAAAAGAAAACGTTTTCTAAAAGGTTAAGTAAAATATTTTAAGAAAGAACGAAGTGTGTGATGTGCGCAACCGATCGAGCTCAAGTAAGTATTCCCCAAAGTACCCATACTAGTTTATGTTGTGTTTATCAGTTTCAGTAGAATAGCATGCTAGAATAGGACTAAGGATCTAGGAGTGATGCCTTATGTGCCTGCTTTATGTGCCTCGGTGTATGAAAAATTGCATGCTAGAATTGAGTAGACAGCAGTAGGATAGCCTGTTAGGGTTATGCCTAATAGTATAAGTTTAGCATTATATGGTAGTTCAGTTCTCCCTATGGGAGCGGAGTTGCTTGAGATTGTTCCCTTAGTTCGAATGCTACTTGCTTTGTGCTTTGTGAGGCTCTGAGTGATGGGAGTTATCCATTGGGTGAATACGTCACGTCACATGTGATCGGGGTTGAATAATCTTAGAGTGCTAGATTTGACCCTATTGCGCAGCTCTCGTTTGAGTCTAACTGTCGTAGGGACGAGTCTGTTACTCGAAGGATTATTTGAGCCTCGTCACATGTGATGGTATTCAGGTAATGGCTAATTGGCATTACAAGGAGGTCTTCAGCAGCTCAAGACTAGGTAGGGTAGAGTCAGAGATTTCCCTAGGGCAAGCTTAGGATGACTATAATAGTGATCAGTGGTAGTGAAGGGGATCTGGTAGATCGAGGCAGTCCTTGAAGAAGGTACGGATAGATGTGGAAGGTAGTATGGGCCCGTACTACTGAAAGCAGAGGATCCGTACCCGAACCAAGGAAGGCCAAGATAAGACTAGGGAACTGTAGTAGATGCGATCCCTCAAGGAGTATCAGTATCACTCACGATTGTTATTTGTGTATTGGTGGTACTACGATCGAGGCCGGTAGACGGCGGTTCAGGTGAGGCATCAGGTTCAGGATCATGTTCCGAGCCAGTAGATGAGGGGCTACGCGAGTTCATCGCGTCAGAGATCACCAGGGGTATCCTTGAGTCAACCCCCATTATCTTCGGGTCGATTAACGAAGGGATAATTGAGATGATGGAAGATCGCCTTCGAGCATTCAGGAGCGACATGGCATCTGGCCACTCGGGATCTCGCACACTGTCATTCAAGGACTTCAGGGGCAGTGGTGCGCCGGATTTTCATGGGGCGAAGGACCCCATAGCCGCCAGACGATGGATTGCCGACATCGAGTCTACACAGATGATTAGCTTCTGCCCTGAGGGGTCGAAGGTGAGGCTCGCAGCAGGATGTTTACGAGATCGAGCTAGGGATTGGTGGGAGTCCGTGGGGGACTCATTGGGAGCCTCGGCTGTCGAGGCTATGACTTGGTCGGACTTTGCAACCTGGTTCAGGGCGGAGTTCGCGCCAGCTGTCGAGCTTCAGCAGCTGGCCAGGGAGTTCTTGGATATGAGGCAGACGATGGAGACTGTGGCAGAGATCATCGCCAAGTTCCGGGAGAGGGCATTGTTGGTACCCCAGTACGCGGGTGACGAGGATATGAGGAGGACCCGTTATCATGACATGCTATGGGCTGACATCCGGGAGCATGTCAGCTTTTCAGCTTGCCCTACCCTGGAATCCATGATTGCCAGGGCGAGGGAAAGGGAGATCGATTTAGAGCACATCCGGAAAAGGAAAGCAGAGGTGGGGCAGGCGGTTGGGGCTTCGGGGAAGAAGCCCAGGGGATCAGATGGGAGGCCGAAAGGCCAATGGGGACCGGGCCGCTGCGGGAAATGCGGCAGGACACATGAAGGAGTATGCCGGATGGGATCAGCAGGCTGCTACAAGTGCGGCAAGGTAGGGCACTTTAGCAGGGATTGTACTACTCCTATTTCGGCTATTCATACATAGGAGTTGTTGTGTTTTCACTGCAACTAGAGGGGCCACAAGAAGGCCAATTGCCCCCAGTTGACAGTATTGGCGCCAGTGAAGGCGCCAGCTCCAGCGACCTTGCGGATCACTGATGGCCAACAAGGCAAGGCAGACGCTCCGGTGGTGAGGAGCCGGGCATTTCAGTTGACTACCGAGGAGGTACGCGCCACACCCGACGTGGTGACGGGTATGACTCTTTCCCTCTACTTTATTTTTTGATGTTATGATATTTATAGGTGCTCTGTGTGTATATGTATGCATTAGGATCGTTCCATGTGAACGGCATCCTAGTTCAGGTGTTGTTCGACTCGGGTGCCTCCCGATCATTTGTTTCCCTTGCGCTTAGCAAGAAGTTTCCTGAGTCTTCAGGCAGATTGGATTGCCCTTTAGAGGTAGAGATTGCTAATGATTGATCGGTGCGAGCATCGATGGTGTTTCGGGATTGCGTATTGCGTTTGTTTGAGGAGCGCTACTTAGTAGACTTGGTTCCCATTCCGTTGCGTGGGAACAAGGTGATTATAGGCATGGATTTGTTGAGCCCTAATGGAGCGGTGATAGATTGCGCACAACAGCTAGTGCGAGTCAGGACCCGAGGTGGGGGAGAGTTAGTGATTCATGGCGAGAGGCCACATTGCGGACCCACAGTATGTTCAGCAGCGAGGGTTAGACGCTATCTTCAGCAGGGATGCGCAGGATATGTCGCGTATGTGATGGATACCCGGGAGGCAGGTAAGGCAACAGTGAGCGAGGTTCCGGTGGTGCAACATTTCGCAGATGTTTTCCCAGAGGAGCTTCCTGGGATACCTCCGGAGTGACAGGTGGAGTTTAGGATTGACCTCGTTCCTGGTGCGGCTCCGATAGCCAAGGCACCGTATCGGTTGGCTCCTCCCGAGATGCAGGAGTTGTCTACGCAGCTGCAGGAGCTGCTAGACAAGGGATTTATTCTTCCGAGCAGTTCACCCTGGGGAGCCCCGATCCTGTTTGTGAAGAAGAAGGATGGGTCGCACTGGATGTGCATAGACTATCGGGAGCTGAATAAGGTAATGGTGAAGAACCGTTACCCACTCTCGAGGATTGATGACCTCTTTGATCAGTTGTAGGGAGCATCTTGGTTCTCCAAGATCGATTTGCGTTCAGGCTATCATCAGATGAGGGTTAGGGAGGAGGATATATAGAAGACCGCGTTTCGGACGCGTTATGGCCATTATGAGTTTGTGGTGATGCTGTTTTGGCTCACCAATGCTCCTGCCGCATTCATGGACCTCATGAACCGCGTGTGCATGCCGATGCTAGATCGGTCTGTGATAGTTTTCATTGACGACATCTTGGTTTATTCCAAGACACAGGAAGGGCACGAGGAGCATCTGAGGGAGGTTTTGGAGACCCTGAGGAGGGAGAGGTTGTATGCCAAGTTCTCCAAATGTGAGTTTTGGTTGCGCAAGGTGCAGTTCCTTGGGCATCTCGTCAACCAGGACAGGATTTCAGTAGACCCGGCCAAGGTGGAGGCCGTGATGAGGTGGGAGGTTCCGAAGTCTTCCCGAGATTCAGAGTTTCCTAGGATTGGCAGGCTACTATCGGAGATTCATTCGTGATTTGTCCAAGATAGCCGTACCCCTAACACGGTTGACTAGGAAAGCCGTGGTCTTTCGATGGGGGCCTGAGCAACAGGCAGCGTTCGAGACTCTTAGGCAGAGGTTGTGCGAGGCACCAATCTTAGCCCTGCCCGAGGGCGTAGAGGATTTTGTGGTATACTGTGATGCGTCGATCTCATGCCTAGGTGCGACATTGATCCAGAAGGGGCATGTCATTGCTTATGCCTCAAGATAGCTGAAGCCCCACGAGGCGAACTACCCGACGCATGATTTGGAGTTGGGGGTGGTGGTTTTTGCGCTCAATATTTGGCGGTATTACCTCTACGGGGTTCGGTGTACCATTCACATGGACCACAAGATCTTGAGGTATCTCATGGATCAGCCGAATCTGAAGATAAGGCAGCGTCGGTGGTTGGATGTGGTAAAGGATTATGATTACGAGATCCTTTACCACCCAAGGAAGGCCAATGTGGTGGCCGATGCGCTTAGCCACAAAGCGGTGCCGATCATGGATATTTGCATGAGAATGACTGTGGTGACTCCCCTGTTGGAGCAGATTCGGGAGGCTCAACAGGAGGCTATGAAGGAGGAGCATTGGAAAAGTGAGCGAATAGTGGGTCAAGTCACCTCTTTCGATTATGATAGTCGGGGGTTATGGACACTACATCGTAGGGTGTGGGTGCCGTATCATGGAGGCACGCACCAGATCTTGATGGAGGAGGCGCACAAATCCCGATTCTCTATTCATCCAGGGGCGACGAAGATGTATCGGGATCTTTGCCTAGATTATTCGTGGCCCTCTATGAAGCGGGATGTGGCGTGGTATGTCGAGCGGTGCTTGACCTGCAGGAAGGTCAAGGCCGAACATCAGAGGCCGCACGGCAAGATGCAGCCGTTGGATATCCTGTTGTGGAAATGGGAGGATATTACGATGGATTTTATCATAAAGCTTCCCAGGACTGTACGTGGAGTAGATTCGATTTGGGTCATCGTGGATCGATTGACCAAGAGCGCCCACTTTATTTCGATCCAGGAGAGCATCTCGGCTGAAAAGTTGGCTGATATATACATTAGGGAGATAGTGGTGCGGCACAGGGTGGCAGTTTCGGTGATATCAGATCGAGATGTGCGGTTCACTTCCAGGTTTTGGAAGAGGTTTCATGAGGAGTTGGGCACTCGTTTGCATTTTAGCACCGCCTTTCACCCGCAGACGGATGGTCAGAGCGAGCGGACCATCCAGACTTTGGAGGACATGTTGTGGGCATGCGTGCTAGATTTCGATGGTAGCTAGGATACCTATCTTCACTTGGCGGAGTTCTCATACAACAACAGCTACCACGCGAGTATTGACCGCCCTCCATTCGAGTTGTTGTAAGGTCGGAGGTGCAGGACCCCGATATGCTGGGGGGTGGTTGGCCAGAGGATCATGGGTAGCACTGAGGTGGTGCTCAAGACGACCGAGAGGATCCAGCAGGTCCGGAGCAGGCTCCAGAGTCGGTAGAAAAGTTACGCCGACAAGCGTCGATCCGATTTGGAGTTCCAGGTTGGAGATATGGTTCTCCTGAAGGTATCGCCTTGGAAAGGTGTCATTCGATTCAGGAACCGGGGTAAGTTGGGCCCGAGGTTCATCGGACCATTCAGGGTTGTAGCCCGGGTGGGCAAGGTGGCCTATCGGCTGGATCTGCCAGCCGAGCTCAGCCAAATCCACAGCACCTTCCATGTCTCCCAGCTACGGAAGTGTCTCGTGGATGATTCGGCAGTGGTGCCATTAGAGGATCTAAGGAACAAGAGGGTGGAGCTAGTGAAAGTGCAATGGCAGCACCGCAAAGGTTCGGAATGGACCTGGGAGCCAGTTAAATAAATTATGGAGCATTACCACGAGCTGTTTCAGGATCGAGAGGTAGACTTCGGGGACGAAGTCTAAAATGAGTGGGGGAGATTTGTAGCACCTGGTTCCTGGTACGTAAATTTCATTTGAGTATTTTCATTTTTGGCCTTGGACTCGGCGAGTTATAGGTCCGACTCGCCGAGTAGGGACGGGACGCGGGACACGTTTTAAGTTGGCGACTCGGCGAGTCTGTATCCTGGACTCAGCGAGTCATCGCTGTTTGATGAAACCCTAAGTTTTAGGGGTTTGCACCCTATTTAATCCCTCATTCCACCCCAAACTCGCCCCCATTCACCTTCAGAGCCCCCAACATCATTCTTGCCCTTTTTCCTTGAGAGATTGAAGTATTTTGGGGTGTGTTTTTGAAGTTGTTGAGGAGAAAGAAGAGAAGATCAAGAAGAGTAGAAGGAGGCCAAGCATCTCTGTGTCATCCCACCGTTTTCCTTGAGGTATAGCTCGTTTCCCCTCTGTTTTCAAGCTTGTAGTCCCAATTAACTTCATGAAAGTCCTTCTTGAGCCATTATCCAAGCTTGTTTGTGCTTTGTGGGCTGTAATAGGGTGTTAGCCTTTAGATCTAGGTATGATTTGGTCCCTCGAGCTGAGATCCACTGCCTTTATGGAGTCATATTACACACAAGCCCTAGATCTACCCCTTTTGGTGCACTTTGAGCCTTAAAACCTTTACTGGTGATGATCTACACGTAAAGTTGGAAACTTTACGTGTAAACCAGGCCCTAGGAGCCTAGATCTATAAATGGCATGGACTGGATTCGAGCAAAATTGCGTATATGGCTTTTGCATGAAGCACACTCGCCGAGTCGCTCATCTGAATCGACGAGTCTAGTCGCGAGTCTCCGAGTTTGTCCCCTTTTCGTTGTGTCGAGTAGAGTAGTGAGTCCTGGGTGAACTCGGTGAGTTGGTAGCCGAACTCACCCATGAAGGAACTCGGTGAGTCAACGCCCTAACTCGGCGAGTTCAAGGAAATCTTCTTAGATCAAGAACAGACTCGGCGAGTTGTTCATACAACTCGGTGAGTCACAGCATAAAATGTTCATCGGATGAAGATGAACTCGGCGAGCTGTTCATACAACTCGATGAGTAGGATGAAGGACTTGGACATCATTTTAGAAGGAGAACTCGTCGAGTCAACCCCCAACTCGACGAGTAGAGACGAGTTGCAGGACAATTGATTGGATAGGGACTCGGCGAGTTGGAGAGCCAACTCGGCGAGTCGGGTCAACTGAAAGTTGACTCTGGCTTTGAATTTTGACTTGATCAAGGGTAAAATGGTCAATTTAGCCGAGGGTCAGTTAGCGGTGTTTGATTGAGTGTTTTGTGGGACTTATAGTCGGAGGATTTCCGGAGCAGCAGCAGCAGTAGACAGTCAATTCCCACACAGACCATCAGCTATTTCGAGGTGAGTTTCCTTCCAGTAGGAACGGGTCTAAGGCACCAAGGCCAACCCGTAAAGACAAGATGTTAGTACTAGAGTGTGGGCCGAGCTCGTATCTCTTGGTTTAGTTGATTATGATATATGTGCCAGTATGATAGAGTTGTCTACACTTGTTGTCTATGTGATACTTGTATATTATGGGTTAGCGGTTGAGTGTGGGCAAGGCCCGTATCTCTCCGAGAGTGGAGTGTGGGCTAGGCCCGTATCTCCCAGATAGTAGACTGTGGGCGAGGCCCGTATCTCCCGGCTAGCGAAGTGTGGGTTGGGCACGTATCTTCATGAGTGTGGGCGAGGCCCGTAACTCCTAGCTGAATGTTGTATGTTATATGCTAGCATGGTATGAGGTATTATGGGGGAGCTCACTAAGCTTCGTGCTTACGGTTTTCAGTTTTGGTTTCAGGTACCTCCTCAGCTAAGGGAAAAGAGCCGGCACGGTAGCGGCATATCACACACGCTTTTTTTTTCCGCACTATGGATTTCTGGGATGTACTCTGAATTATTACTATGATGTTACCCGTTTTCAGACATGGATTATTGTTATGAATGTTTTGTAATGATGTTTTTATGTTTTAACCTAAATTAAAAATGAAATTTTTTAACCGGTATTTTTGGGGTGTTACAGATTGGATTTCTAAGATGGAGCAAGCCTTCATAACATGTGGTTGCAAGGGCAAGTTGCATACCACTTACGTTGTGCGGAAATTTGGGGGGAGGGGGTGGGTTGTTTATTGGTCGAATAATTCAGGGGAGACCAAAAGCGCTATCGAGGGACTGCAACTAACATGCTCAGAGTTATTGTTACACTTCTACCGAAAGTTCTGCTTGGCTCAAAACATGCTACAGCTGGAGAACAAGTTTCTAAAATAAAGAAGGGCAACATGTCCCTTGATGAGTATACAAATGCCTTCACAGACAAGATGGAGTTCTCCTAGCACATTGTACTTAATGAGCTAATGAAAATTGATAGGTATGCGAAAGGACTACCATGGGAGTACTATGTGCCAGTACGCTAGGCACTTACTCTTGAGGCAGTTATTTGGGTTGCCAAATTAGTTGAAGACATGATGAAGGGAAGAACCGTCGGCAAAGCAGAATTTGGCGAGAAGACGAAGGGTGAAGGATTACCAAAATCCTATAAGTAGAGTAGATCCATCAATAGGAATTTTGGGGGTAACAATGAGGCAAAATGGTATGACAATTTCAGAAATAAACACTTTATGAGATGCACTAAAGAAATGACTTGCTTCAAGTGCGAAAAGATTGGTCACAATGCTAATGAATCCACGGCCAAGAAGGAAGTCTTATTTGAGTGTGGTGAAGAAGGAAATTTCAAGCAAGACTGCCCAAAGAGGAAGGGAGCTGCAACTCCAAATGTGCAGCCAAAATCAAAATCCCAAGCATTCTAAATGATCCTGGAGGCAGTAGAAGATGAAACAAATTTCACTTCAGGAAACTAAGAGAAGGAAGCTGCTTATCCAGTGTTCAAGATATGAAGTGTTCATACCATATAGATAGTATTATGCAACCTGATATAAAAGACATAGAGTATGGTGATCTTTGAATAATATTGTAGTCATTCTTAAAAGTTATACATATATTGTTATACATATTGTATGAGTAGGTGTTTGAAAGGTAGTAGAGGCCTATACTACCTGAAGCATAGGGATCACACTTGGATTAGGAAAAGTCACAAGGCTACTAAGGCACAAGTAGTTGATTTTGTTTTGTCTATAACCGTTGTTACCATTGTTTCAATGATGAATAAGAAAATAAATGTTATTCCAACCTCATAATGAATCGAGTCCGATTAAAATAAAATTTTGATGTAAGTTACTCGGTTTAGAAAACTATGTTCGATTTAGTACCGGAGTTTAGTCAAAAGATTGATGGAAAATATAATTAGACCGATCGACCGATGTATTGCAACTGTCTCTAGTAGATAGAAATGCAACCTTCTATGATGAGGTTGTACCATATTTGGATATGAATGAAGGTGTCTTTCGTGCTAGAATTTGACTCAAAGAGACATGACTCTAGCCATTATGTGGTGCAACGTAAGCTCAGTAGATTGTGACCATTTAGTTTGTTACTTTAGCTAGAGTAAAGATCTTATCATGGGTTGACTATGTTTGAGAAGTAATGGGAATCACCGATAAGTACCAAGTTCGTTACACAAAAGTTAAGACTGAAGAGCCAACAGAGGATGAAAAGTGGGTGCAAGTTTGAGTACCAATAGCAGCTAAGACGTCCAAGAGCTTGATGCTCGTTAGGAAAGGCTTTGGAGTTAAGATTGTTGTAGAAGTGAATTAGAATGAGTTAAGTCTATAAAATGTGCCGTCTAACCCTGTTTTGCTGATGATTATGGGACGTAATCATCCTAAAGGGGTGATAATTGTAATGCCAAGAAATTTGGGCTAGACATTTAACATATAGCGAGTAATACTTATCAAAATAAAAAATATGCGAATAGGATATTCATTCATCATACGCGCTACAAACCATAAAATAACATTTTAATTAGAAGATTATTTAGGATAAATAATCTTAACTACACATGTAAAAGTCGTAATGACAATCTCGTGGATATAAAGAGCAATTAAATCTGACTTCATATGAAGACATTATGCTTATTTGAAGCTTCACATAAATCAAAGTTTAAATTGATTGAGTGTTAGCCAAAGCAATGTAAACGAGAGTTGACGATGTCGTAAATATCAACGCTTTGATGTAAAGACAATCCAGAATAGAGTTTGTATAAAAGAGTTATAATTTTGGTAAGGACTTTAACAACATATGCTTATAAAAAATATAACTTTAAAAATAAATTGAAAATTAGTTGACGAAGTCTACATAAAAGTTGTAGTAGTCGCCAATAGCTACACAAGGGTATAAAGAACATCAAAAAAGAAGCTCGTATGAAAAAAATATGATTTTTTGAAAAATTAAAAATTCGTACGTACGGGGCACGGAACAAACTGCTTCTAGAAGGCTTGACATAACCTTTTCAACACATGTCACTAATATGGAGGAGCATCATACAATGATGGTGCAGTGCGCAAATTATATGTGTGCGATACGCCTAGCAAAAATCCTATATATTCAGCCCAAATTCAGCTCATTTGCTTAAACCTCCAAGCTCCTTTCGATCTAAACAATTTCCGCTCTTAAAATCCAACTTTTCCCTTGATTTTAGAAGCATTTAGCATATATCTAATCCATCAAAGAGTCCAAAAAATAAAAGCTTTCTGGTCGGAGTTCTGGGGTTGAATTTTCCAGACTTTTGTCAGAAATCTCTATAAGTTAAGCTACACTTACTATGCATTAGGTGTAACTTATATTTATATTCATAGTCGTTATTATGAATTTACATATAAAAATTATCAGTGATCCCAAGTTATAATATTGATTGATTTACTTACTGGAATAATGACAAGGATAGATTTAATGAGGTGTTTAAAGTGGGATTTCCAAAAAGTGTACTTTGTATACCAAACAAATCCTACCTCCGATCTGATTTTTCCAGGTTATTCCTTAACAGCTATAGATCTGTATTCATTGGGATTATTGAGGAATCTAGACTACCATTATTATAGTCAAAAGAAATATATGACTAAGACTTAGTGACATTCGTAGCTAGGTCATATCAAAGGAAAAGCTAAAGTGCTAGGTGAATTGCTCCCCAAATCACAAGTCATGCACTTTAAAAAGTTCGTGCATAGTTACTTTCAACATAAACATAGATAGAAGTATCTAAAATTCTTAAATGTTATGTGTCCTTTTTAGTTGTGTTTAATATATTTATGCAACATGATATGGTTCTAACTTTATTAAACTATATATATATATATATATATATATATATATATATATATATATATATATATATATCATACTAAAAATGTTATTAGGGTTGTGAAGTGATGTGCAAAATAATAATTAGAGGTTGTGACCATAGTACTATTGTACTGTTGTGCCCAAAAATATAGAGGAGTATAGATGATGACCACTTACTATTCTAGGATGTCATGTGGAACACTAGCAGGATCATTACCTATAAGTGTTAATTAGATATACATTCATTCGATATAATTTATCCCGTACATGGTTACCTTATTAAAACTTATTGTTACCGTAATCTCTGAAGGAGTATTTTCTACTCATTGTTGACAAAGATCCTTTAGAAAAGGTCCCTCGAGATCATCATTTTAAGATCACGAAGTACGGATAATGGGAATAGGTAAATAGGTTATTCGATTTCTGTGAAATATATATTAAATGTTTATAATATTGTGGGTCGAAAATCCTTTGTGCTCAATAGGTTCCCAAGCCTGACCCACTGAGTTTCTTTGTATCACAGGTAACAGTATGAAGGTTCATGGATATAGATGTTTGTATATGCTGAGAGATTTATTGAGTTTTATGCCATTAAATAAATTGATGTAGGGTCTGTGAAGACTAGTTTATGCTTATGTTTCTGTATCCGTTATGACATAATAAGCTTTTAAATATTAATGAAAAATGTTTCTTTCTAAATGATTTGGATATTCATTATTATTTCACATTAACAACGTTTTGGGAAAAATTTCACACTATAAAAGAATAATTTGTTTTAGATAAGCATAATGAAATAGTTTTTAAATGGTCATAAAATTTGGGAATGTCATAGTCTCTGTTGCACTCGCTGCAAGTCGGCTTCACCCGTGGCTTTCGATCAATTAACGAGGTATGCAAGGTGAAAGGGATATGTGGTCCTTACTCATTATGGTTATCTTTTGCTCCGCCCAATCCATTTCCTCACAGGTGTTCCAAACATTTTCCTGAATATTGGAAAATTTTATTTACATCACTACATAATGGAAGGAGCATCTTATATGGTTTAGGCGACTATCCTAAAACTCTTAGCACACACACCCTTCGTCCTTTAAGGGTCTAAAGCACCTAATTGGTCTAATCTAACTTTGAGTCTAAATATTGGCCTATGTGTCCTATTTGTTCACACCATGTGTCTGATACCAACTTGTAACGCCATAATTTTCACCCTGAATTTTCTTTTTATTATAAACACTTTTAAACATACTAAGTTAGCGGGTGTCCTATTTTATGTTTATATAAAAACATCATCAATTTTATTGAAACATTTAGAAAAACAACCCATATTAATGTATTAGCTTTAAATTCCATAGGAGAATGAAAACTCAAAACATATCCATGGAGGTAGCATCACTAAAACATCAACTAGAGTGTAACTACCAGAATTTTCGAGTCCTCACCAAGCCATCAATCAAGCAATCTATACCAATGCAATCCAAAAACAACAAGAAAATAACAAGTGTCAGAAAGTGAAAAGTGAGTCAACCATAAGTACAATGCTAAGAAACATGCATATCCCAAAATAGGTTAATAATAATTAGATATCATGAATTCAATTATACACATTGCACATCCAAACAAATAACACATTTTCATCACATGAGCTTTCATTTTGTCCAACCACTATTATTCACCTTTTAATATTTAGCAAATATCAATTATTACTATTCTCTACTCTGGGTCCATCACTAACCCGAAAGGTAGACGCCCACCCATAGGTGTGTCACTAACTCATAATCAAGGCTTGTTCAATACGAATTGACCAGCACAACCCATCCCTACTAGGTCGATCACCAAACCAAAAGGCAAGTACCTCAGTTACTACTAACATGACTGACTCGACCCAATGCAGTAAGTGAGGTGCAACTCTCACGCGTAACATTGCCTTCTGACGTGCTATGTTCGCTTCTTTGATGTTGCAAGTACAATTACATGTGTTGTTGTTCAATAGGGTACTTATTTGCTATCCCCTATCACTAGGACTTTCCACCTGAACGTCATACTTGATCTAGTGCCTTCACTAAGAAAATAACACTCAAGTCCTGACAACTATAGACCATGTCTCGAATGGTGGTCTAGAAAAACCACTCGTATTGGCTTAAGATCTTAACCTTTATGTATATTCCAACATATAATCCCTGACAAGAATCCGGACAGGGTACACACACCTAAGTCTAGGTTGCTACACCATTATCCCACTAGTAAGATTATTCCCGTTTTACTGAATATATTATTAATTCATCATTCAAATATTACATTACAAGCCTTCCTAAGTGATCATGCTCTATTTGTGTTCTTATTAAATGGGATTTACTTCTAAACTCATCATCATGTAAACATGCATCAATCATAACAAGTCAATCCTTTTACATCATTATATAATCATGTTCACATCATCATTTCATCACTAGAACATATCATATCACTATAATGCATTTTCCTAACTATCATACACACATATATCTAGAAAATAACAACATACATACATCGCACACACAATAAACACACATCACTCTTTCGATTATGGACCAATCAAACCCGTCACACAAAAATATTAAATCCAAACTCTACCATGCAAACATCCTAAACTTACCATCATAGAAAGGAGTCATCATTTCCAGCAAACATATAATACAATATTTTGGTACATGCATCCAACACAACCTAGGTACCATTCCAACCATTCTAGGACGCATAATTCCATGAAAAAGTACTAGAATCACAACAAGGATTGACTCACCTCTTGTCCAAGATGGGCGGAGTTATGAACTGGGGAGAAACACCTTCCAACAAGTAATTCAACACCCCAAAATGATTACACAAAGACTGGATTAGAAATAGAGCACAAAATGAAAATAGTTCTGCTCAAACAAAAAATGTGTTACAGCCTATGTACCATTCCACCCATAGGTGTGTCACTAACTCATAATCAAGGCCTGTTCAATACGAATTGACCAGCACAACCCATCCCTACTAGGTCGATCACCAAACCAAAAGGCAAGTACCTCAGTTACTACTAACATGACCGACTCGACCCGATGCAGTAAGTGTGGTGCAACTCTCACGCGTAACATTGCCTTCTGACGTGCTATGTTCGCTTCTTTGATGTTGCAAGTACATGTACATGTGCTGTTGTTCAATAGGGTACTTATTTGCTATTTCCTATCACTAGGACTTTCCACCTGAACGTCACCCTTGATCTAGTGCCTTCACTAAGAAAATAACACTCAAGTCCTGACAACTATAGACCATGTCTCGAATGGTGGTCTAGAAAAACCACTCGTATTGGCTTAAGATCTTAACCTTTATGTATATTCCAACATATAATCCCTGACAAGAATTCGGACAGGGTACACACACCTAAGTCTAGGTTGCTACACCATTATCCCACTAGTAAGTGTATTCCCGTTTTAATGAATATATTATTAATTCATCATTCAAATATTACATTACAAGCCTTCCTAAGTGATCATGCTCTATTTGTGTTCTTATTAAATGGGATTTACTTCTAAACTCATCATCATGTAAACATGCATCAATCATAACAAGTCAATCCTTTTACATCATTATATAATCATGTTCATATCATCATTTGATCACTAGAACATATCATATCACTATAATGCATTTTCCTAACTATCATACACACATATATCTAGAAAATAACAACATACATACATCGCACACACAATAAACACACATCACTCTTTCGATTATGGACCAATCAAACCCGTCACACAAAAATATTAAATCCAAACTCTACCATGCAAACATCCTAAACTTACCATCATAGAAAGGAGTCATCATTTCCAGCAAACATATAATACAATCTTTTGGTACATGCATCCAACACAACCTAGGTACCATTCCAACCATTCTAGGACGCATAATTCCATGAAAAAGTACTAGAATCACAACAAGGATTGACTCACCTCTTGTCCAAGATGGGCGGAGTTATGAACTGGGGAGAAACACCTTCCAACAAGTAATTCAACACCCTAAAAAGATTACACAAAGACTGGATTAGAAATAGAGCACGAAATGAAAATAGTTCTGCTCAAACATAAAATGTGTTACAGCCTAGGTACCATTCCACCCATAGGTGTGTCACTAACTCATAATCAAGGCTTGTTCAATACGAATTGACCAGCACAACCCATCCCTACTAGGTCGATCACCAAACCAAAAGGCAAGTACCTCAGTTACTACCAACATGACCGACTCGACCCAATGCAGTAAGTGAGGTGCAACTCTCACGCGTAACATTGCCTTCTGATGTGCTATGTTCGCTTCTTTGATGTTACAAGTAAGAGTACATGTGTTGTTGTTCAATAGGGTACTTATTTGCTATCCCCTATCACGAGGACTTTCCACCTGAACGTCATACTTGATCTAGTGCCTTCACTAAGAAAATAACACTCAAGTCCTGACAACTATAGACCATGTCTCGAATGGTGGTCTAGAAAAACCACTCGTATTGGCTTAAGATCTTAACCTTTATGTATATTCCAACATATAATCCCTGACAAGAATCCGGACAGGGTACACACACCTAAGTCTAGGTTGCTACACCATTATCCCACTAGTAAGTGTATTCCCGTTTTAATGAATATATTATTAATTCATCATTCAAATATTACATTACAAGCCTTCCTAAGTGATCATGCTCTATTTGTGTTCTTATTAAATGGGATTTACTTCTAAACTCATCATCATGTAAACATGCATCAATCATAACAAGTCAATCCTTTTACATCATTATATAATCATGTTCATATCATCATTTCATCACTAGAACATATCATATCACTATAATGCATTTTCCTAACTATCATACACACATATATCTAGAAAATAACAACATACATACATCGCACACACAATAAACAGACATCACTCTTTCGATTATGGACCAATCAAACCCATCACACAAAAATATTAAATCCAAACTCTACCATGCAAACATCCTAAACTTACCATCATAGAAAGGAGGTCATCATTTCCAGCAAACATATAATACAATATTTTGGTACATGCATCCAACACAACCTAGGTACCATTCCAACCATTCTAGGACACATAATTCCATGAAAAAGTACTAGAATCACAACAAGGATTGACTCACCTCTTGTCCAAGATGGGCGGAGTTATGAACTGGGGAGAAACACCTTCCAACAAGTAATTCAACACCCCAAAAAGATTACACAAAGACTGGATTAGAAACAGAGCACAAAATGAAAATAGTTCTACTCAAACAAAAAATGTGTTACAACCTAGGTACCATTCCACCCATAGGTGTGTCACTAACTCATAATCAAGGCTTGTTCAATACGAATTGACCAGCACAACCCATCCCTACTAGGTCGATCACCAAACCAAAAGGCAAGTACCTCAGTTACTACTAACATGACCGACTCGACCCAATGCAGTAAGTGAGGTGTAACTCACACGCGTAACATTGCCTTCTGACGTGCTACGTTGGCTTCTTTGATGTTGCAAGTACAAGTACATGTGTTGTTGTTCAATAGGGTACTTATTTGCTATCCCCTATCACTAGGACTTTCCACCTGAACGTCATACTTGATCTAGTGCCTTCACTAAGAAAATAACACTCATGTCCTGACAACTATAGACCATGTCTCGAATGGTGGTCTAGAAAAACCAGTCGTATTGGCTTAAGATCTTAACCTTTATGTATATTCCAACATATAATACCTGAAAAGAATCTGGACAGGGTACACACACCTAAGTCTAGGTTGCTACACCATTATCCCACTAGTAAGTGTATTCCCGTTTTAAAGAATATATTATTAATTCATCATTCAAATATTACATTACAAGCCTTCCTAAGTGATCATGCTCTATTTGTGTTCTTATTAAATGGGATTTACTTCTAAACTCATCATCATGTAAACATGCATCAATCATAACAAGTCAATCCTTTTACATCATTATATAATCATGTTCATATCATCATTTCATCACTAGAACATATCATATCACTATAATGCAAGTTCCTAACTATCATACACACATATATCTAGAAAATAACAACATAAATACATCGCACACACAATAAACACACATCACTCTTTCGATTATGGACCAATCAAACCCGTCACACAAAAATATTAAATCCAAACTCTACCATGCAAACATCCTAAACTTACCATCATAGAAAGGAGTCATCATTTCCAGCAAACATATAATACAATATTTTGGTACATGCATCCAACACAACCTAGGTACCATTCCAACCATTCTAGGACACATAATTCCATGAAAAAGTACTAGAATCACAACAAGGATTGACTCACCTCTTGTCCAAGATGGGCGGAGTTATGAACTGGGGAGAAACACCTTCCAACAAGTAATTCAACACCCCAAAAAGATTACACAAAGACTGGATTAGAAATAGAGCACAAAATGAAAATAGTTCTGCTCAAACAAAAAATGTGTTACAGCCTAGGTACCATTCCACCCATAGGTGTGTCACTAACTCATAATCAAGGCTTGTTCAATACGAATTGACCAGCACAACCCATCCCTACTAGGTCGATCACCAAACCAAAAGGCAAGTACCTCAATTACTACTAACATGACCGACTCGACCCAATGCAGTAAGTGAGGTGTAACTCTCACGCGTAACATTGCCTTCTGACGTGCTATGTTTGCTTCTTTGATGTTGCAAGTACAAGTACATGTGTTGTTGTTCAATAGGGTACTTATTTGCTATCCCCTATCACTAGGACTTTCCACCTGAACGTCATACTTGATCTAGTGCCTTCACTAAGAAAATAACACTCATGTCCTGACAACTATAGACCATGTCTCGAATGGTGGTCTAGAAAAACCACTCGTATTGGCTTAAGATCTTAACCTTTATGTATATTCCAACATATAATCCCTGACAAGAATCCGGACAGGGTACACACACCTAAGTCTAGGTTGCTACACCATTATCCCACTAGTAAGTGTATTCCCGTTTTAATGAATATATTATTAATTCATCATTCAAATATTACATTACAAGCCTTCCTAAGTGATCATGCTCTATTTGTGTTCTTATTAAATGGGATTTACTTCTAAACTCATCATCATGTAAACATGCATCAATCATAACAAGTCAATCCTTTTACATCATTATATAATCATGTTCATATCATCATTTCATCACTAGAACATATCATATCACTATAATGCAAGTGCCTAACTATCATACACACATATATCTAGAAAATAACAACATACATACATCGCACACACAATAAACACACATCACTCTTTCGATTATGGACCAATCAAACCCGTCACACAAAATTATTAAATCCAAACTCTACCATGCAAACATCCTAAACTTACCATCATAGAAAGGAGTCATCATTTCCAGCAAACATATAATACAATATTTTGGTACATGCATCCAACACAACCTAGGTACCATTCCAACCATTCTAGGACACATAATTCCATGAAAAAGTACTAGAATCACAACAAGGATTGACTCACCTCTTGTCCAAGATGGGCGGAGTTATGAACTGGGGAGAAACACCTTCCAACAAGTAATTCAACACCCCAAAAAGATTACACAAAGACTGGATTAGAAATAGAGCACAAAATGAAAATAGTTCTGCTCAAACAAAAAATGTGTTACAGCCTAGGTACCATTCCACCCATAGGTGTGTCACTAACTCATAATCAAGGCTTGTTCAATACGAATTGACCAGCACAACCCATCCCTACTAGGTCGATCACCAAACCAAAAGGCAAGTACCTCAATTACTACTAACATGACCGACTCGACCCAATGCAGTAAGTGAGGTGTAACTCTCACGCGTAACATTGCCTTCTGACGTGCTATGTTTGCTTCTTTGATGTTGCAAGTACAAGTACATGTGTTGTTGTTCAATAGGGTACTTATTTGCTATCCCCTATCACTAGGACTTTCCACCTGAACGTCATACTTGATCTAGTGCCTTCACTAAGAAAATAACACTCATGTCCTGACAACTATAGACCATGTCTCGAATGGTGGTCTAGAAAAACCACTCGTATTGGCTTAAGATCTTAACCTTTATGTATATTCCAACATATAATCCCTGACAAGAATCCGGACAGGGTACACACACCTAAGTCTAGGTTGCTACACCATTATCCCACTAGTAAGTGTATTCCCGTTTTAATGAATATATTATTAATTCATCATTCAAATATTACATTACAAGCCTTCCTAAGTGATCATGCTCTATTTGTGTTCTTATTAAATGGGATTTACTTCTAAACTCATCATCATGTAAACATGCATCAATCATAACAAGTCAATCCTTTTACATCATTATATAATCATGTTCATATCATCATTTCATCACTAGAACATATCATATCACTATAATGCAAGTGCCTAACTATCATACACACATATATCTAGAAAATAACAAAATACATACATCGCACACACAATAAACACACATCACTCTTTCGATTATGGACCAATCAAACCCGTCACACAAAATTATTAAATCCAAACTCTACCATGCAAACATCCTAAACTTACCATCATAGAAAGGAGTCATCATTTCCAGCAAACATATAATACAATATTTTGGTACATGCAAACAACACAACCTAGGTACCATTCCAACCATTCTAGGACGCATAATTGCATGAAAAAGTACTAGATTCACAACAAGGATTGACTCACCTCTTGTCCAAGATGGGCGGAGTTATGAACTGGGGAGAAACACCTTCCAACAAGTAATTCAACACCCCAAAATGATTACACAAAGACTGGATTAGAAATAGAGCACAAAATGAAAATAGTTCTGCTCAAACAAAAAATGTGTTACAGCCTAGGTACCATTCCACCCATAGGTGTGTCACTAACTCATAATCAAGGCTTGTTCAATACGAATTGACCAGCACAACCCATCCCTACTAGGTCGATCACCAAACCAAAAGGCAAGTACCTCAGTTACTACTAACATGACCGACTCGACCCAATGCAGTAAGTGAGGTGCAACTCTCACGCGTAACATTGCCTTCTGACGTGCTATGTTCGCTTCTTTGATGTTGCAAGTACAAGTACATGTGTTGTTGTTCAATAGGGTACTTATTTGCTATCCCCTATAACTAGGACTTTCCACCTGAACGTCATACTTGATCTAGTGCCTTCACTAAGAAAATAACACTCAAGTCCTGACAACTATAGACCATGTCTCGAATGGTGGTCTAGAAAAACCAGTCGTATTGGCTTAAGATCTTAACCTTTATGTATATTCCAACATATAATCCCTGAAAAGAATCTGGACAGGGTACACACACCTAAGTCTAGGTTGCTACACCATTATCCCACTAGTAAGTGTATTCCCGTTTTAAAGAATATATTATTAATTCATCATTCAAATATTACATTACAAGCCTTCCTAAGTGATCATGCTCTATTTGTGTTCTTATTAAATGGGATTTACTTCTAAACTCATCATCATGTAAACATGCATCAATCATAACAAGTCAATCCTTTTACATCATTATATAATCATGTTCATATCATCATTTCATCACTAGAACATATCATATCACTATAATGCATTTTCCTAACTATCATACACACATATATCTAGAAAATAACAACATAAATACATCGCACACACAATAAACACACATCACTCTTTCGATTATGGACCAATCAAACCCGTCACACAAAAATATTAAATCCAAACTCTACCATGCAAACATCCTAAACTTACCATCATAGAAAGGAGTCATCATTTCCAGCAAACATATAATACAATATTTTGGTACATGCATCCAACACAACCTAGGTACCATTCCAACCATTCTAGGACGCATAATTCCATGAAAAAGTACTAGAATCACAACAAGGATTGACTCACCTCTTGTCCAAGATGGGCGGAGTTATGAACTGGGGAGAAACACCTTCCAACAAGTAATTCAACACCCTAAAAAGATTACACAAAGACTGGATTAGAAATAGAGCACAAAATGAAAATAGTTCTGCTCAAACAAAAAATGTGTTACAGCCTAGGTACCATTCCACCCATAGGTGTGTCACTAACTCATAATCAAGGCTTGTTCAATACGAATTGACCAGCACAACCCATCCCTACTAGGTCGATCACCAAACCAAAAGGCAAGTACCTCAATTACTACTAACATGACCGACTCGACCCAATGCAGTAAGTGAGGTGTAACTCTCACGCGTAACATTGCCTTCTGACGTGCTATGTTCGCTTCTTTGATATTGCAAGTACAAGTACATGTGTTGTTGTTCAATAGGGTACTTATTTGCTATCCCCTATCACTAGGACTTTCCAACTGAACGTCATACTTGATCTAGTGCCTTCACTAAGAAAATAACACTCATGTCCTGACAACTATAGACCATGTCTCGAATGGTGGTCTAGAAAAACCACTCGTATTGGCTTAAGATCTTAACCTTTATGTATATTCCAACATATAATCCCTGACAAGAATCCGGACAGGGTACACACACCTAAGTCTAGGTTGCTACACCATTATCCCACTAGTAAGTGTATTCCCGTTTTAATGAATATATTATTAATTCATCATTCAAATATTACATTACAAGCCTTCCTAAGTGATCATGCTCTATTTGTGTTCTTATTAAATGGGATTTACTTCTAAACTCATCATCTTGTAAACATGCATCAATCATAACAAGTCAATCCTTTTACATCATTATATAATCATGTTCATATCATCATTTCATCACTAGAACATATCATATCACTATAATGCATGTTCCTAACTATCATACACACATATATCTAGAAAATAACAACATACATACATCGCACACACAATAAACACACATCACTCTTTCGATTATGGACCAATCAAACCCGTCACACAAAAATATTAAATCTAAACTCTACCATGCATACATCCTAAACTTACCATCATAGAAAGGAGTCATCATTTCCAGCAAACATATAATACAATATTTTGGAACATGCATCCAACACAAACTAGGTACCATTCCAACCATTCTAGGACGCATAATTCCATGAAAAAGTACTAGAATCACAACAAGGATTGACTCACCTCTTGTCCAAGATGGGCGGAGTTATGAATTGGGGAGAAACACCTTCCAACAAGTAATTCAACACCCCAAAAAGATTACACAAAGACTGGATTAGAAATAGAGCACAAAATGAAAATAGTTCTGCTCAAACAAAAAATGTGTTACAGCCTAGGTACCATTCCACCCATAGGTGTGTCACTAACTCATAATCAAGGCTTGTTCAATACGAATTGACCAGCACAACCCATCCCTACTAGGTCGATCACCAAACCAAAAGGCAAGTACCTCAATTACTACTAACATGACCGACTCGACCCAATGCAGTAAGTGAGGTGTAACTCTCACGCGTAACATTGCCTTCTGACGTGCTATGTTCGCTTCTTTGATGTTGCAAGTACAAGTACATGTGTTTTTGTTCAATAGGGTACTTATTTGCTATCCCCTATCACTAGGACTTTCCACCTGAACGTCATACTTGATCGAGTGCCTTCACTAAGAAAATAACACTCATGTCCTGACAACTATAGACCATGTCTCGAATGGTGGTCTAGAAAAACCACTCGTATTGGCTTAAGATCTTAACCTTTATGTATATTCCAACATATAATCCCTGACAAGAATCCGGACAGGGTACACACACCTAAGTCTAGGTTGCTACACCATTATCCCACTAGTAAGTGTATTCCCGTTTTAATGAATATATTATTAATTCATTATTCAAATATTACATTACAAGCCTTCCTAAGTGATCATGCTCTATTTGTGTTCTTATTAAATGGGATTTACTTCTAAACTCATCATCATGTAAACATGCATCAATCATAACAAGTCAATCCTTTTACATCATTATATAATCATGTTCATATCATCATTTCATCACTAGAACATATCATATCACTATAATGCAAGTGCCTAACTATCATACACACATATATCTAGAAAATAACAACATACATACATCGCACACACAATTAACACACATCACTCTTTCGATTATGGACCAATCAAACCCGTCACACAAAATTATTAAATCCAAACTCTACCATGCAAACATCCTAAACTTACCATCATAGAAAGGAGTCATCATTTCCAGCAAACATATAATACAATATTTTGGTACATGCAAACAACACAACCTAGGTACCATTCCAACCATTCTAGGACGCATAATTGCATGAAAAAGTACTAGATTCACAACAAGGATTGACTCACCTCTTGTCCAAGATGGGCGGAGTTATGAACTGGGGAGAAACACCTTCCAACAAGTAATTCAACACCCCAAAATGATTACACAAAGACTGGATTAGAAATAGAGCACAAAATGAAAATAGTTCTGCTCAAACAAAAAATGTGTTACAGCCTAGGTACCATTCCACCCATAGGTGTGTCACTAACTCATAATCAAGGCTTGTTCAATACGAATTGACCAGCACAACCCATCCCTACTAGGTCGATCACCAAACCAAAAGGCAAGTACCTCAGTTACTACTAACATGACCGACTCGACCCAATGCAGTAAGTGAGGTGCAACTCTCACGCGTAACATTGCCTTCTGACGTGCTATGTTCGCTTCTTTGATGTTGCAAGTACAAGTACATGTGTTGTTGTTCAATAGGGTACTTATTTGCTATCCCCTATAACTAGGACTTTCCACCTGAACGTCATACTTGATCTAGTGCCTTCACTAAGAAAATAACACTCAAGTCCTGACAACTATAGACCATGTCTCGAATGGTGGTCTAGAAAAACCAGTCGTATTGGCTTAAGATCTTAACCTTTATGTATATTCCAACATATAATCCCTGAAAAGAATCTGGACAGGGTACACACACCTAAGTCTAGGTTGCTACACCATTATCCCACTAGTAAGTGTATTCCCGTTTTAAAGAATATATTATTAATTCATCATTCAAATATTACATTACAAGCCTTCCTAAGTGATCATGCTCTATTTGTGTTCTTATTAAATGGGATTTACTTCTAAACTCATCATCATGTAAACATGCATCAATCATAACAAGTCAATCCTTTTACATCATTATATAATCATGTTCATATCATCATTTCGTCACTAGAACATATCATATCACTATAATGCATTTTCCTAACTATCATACACACATATATCTAGAAAATAACAACATAAATACATCGCACACACAATAAACACACATCACTCTTTCGATTATGGACCAATCAAACCCGTCACACAAAAATATTAAATCCAAACTCTACCATGCAAACATCCTAAACTTACCATCATAGAAAGGAGTCATCATTTCCAGCAAACATATAATACAATATTTTGGTACATGCATCCAACACAACCTAGGTACCATTCCAACCATTCTAGGACGCATAATTCCATGAAAAAGTACTAGAATCACAACAAGGATTGACTCACCTCTTGTCCAAGATGGGTGGAGTTATGAACTGGGGAGAAACACCTTCCAACAAGTAATTCAACACCCTAAAAAGATTACACAAAGACTGGATTAGAAATAGAGCACAAAATGAAAATAGTTCTGCTCAAACAAAAAATGTGTTACAGCCTAGGTACCATTCCACCCATAGGTGTGTCACTAACTCATAATCAAGGCTTGTTCAATACGAATTGACCAGCACAACCCATCCCTACTAGGTCGATCACCAAACCAAAAGGCAAGTACCTCAATTACTACTAACATGACCGACTCGACCCAATGCAGTAAGTGAGGTGTAACTCTCACGCGTAACATTGCCTTCTGACGTGCTATGTTCGCTTCTTTGATGTTGCAAGTACAAGTACATGTGTTGTTGTTCAATAGGGTACTTATTTGCTATCCCCTATCACTAGGACTTTCCACCTGAACGTCATACTTGATCTAGTGCCTTCACTAAGAAAATAACACTCATGTCCTGACAACTATAGACCATGTCTCGAATGGTGGTCTAGAAAAACCACTCATATTGGCTTAAGATCTTAACCTTTATGTATATTCCAACATATAATCCCTGACAAGAATCCGGACAGGGTACACACACCTAAGTCTAGGTTGCTACACCATTATCCCACTAGTAAGTGTATTCCTGTTTTAATGAATATATTATTAATTCATCATTCAAATATTACATTACAAGCCTTCCTAAGTGATCATGCTCTATTTGTGTTCTTATTAAATGGGATTTACTTCTAAACTCATCATCATGTAAACATGCATCAATCATAACAAGTCAATCCTTTTACATCATTATATAATCATGTTCATATCATCATTTCATCACTAGAACATATCATATCACTATAATGCATGTTCCTAACTATCATACACACATATATCTAGAAAATAACAACATACATACATCGCACACACAATAAACACACATCACTCTTTCGATTATGGACCAATCAAACCCGTCACACAAAAATATTAAATCTAAACTCTACAATGCATACATCCTAAACTTACCATCATAGAAAGGAGTCATCATTTCCAGCAAACATATAATACAATATTTTGGAACATGCATCCAACACAACCTAGGTACCATTCCAACCATTCTAGGACGCATAATTCCATGAAAAAGTACTAGAATCACAACAAGGATTGACTCACCTCTTGTCCAAGATGGGCGGAGTTATGAATTGGGGAGAAACACCTTCCAACAAGTAATTCAACACCCCAAAAAGATTACACAAAGACTGGATTAGAAATAGAGCACAAAATGAAAATAGTTCTGCTCAAACAAAAAATGTGTTACAGCCTAGGTACCATTCCACCCATAGGTGTGTCACTAACTCATAATCAAGGCTTGTTCAATACGAATTGACCAGCACAACCCATCCCTACTAGGTCGATCACCAAACCAAAAGGCAAGTACCTCAATTACTAGTAACATGACCGACTCGACCCAATGCAGTAAGTGAGGTGTAACTGTCACGCGTAACATTGCCTTCTGACGTGCTATGTTCGCTTCTTTGATGTTGCAAGTACAAGTACATGTGTTGTTGTTCAATAGGGTACTTATTTGCTATCCCCTATCACTAGGACTTTCCACCTGAACGTCATACTTGATCTAGTGCCTTCACTAAGAAAATAACACTCATGTCCTGACAACTATAGACCATGTCTCGAATGGTGGTCTAGAAAAACCACTCGTATTGGCTTAAGATCTTAACCTTTATGTATATTCCAACATATAATCCCTGACAAGAATCCGGACAGGGTACACACACCTAAGTCTAGGTTGCTACACCATTATCCCACTAGTAAGTGTATTCCCGTTTTAATGAATATATTATTAATTCATTATTCAAATATTACATTACAAGCCTTCCTAAGTGATCATGCTCTATTTGTGTTCTTATTAAATGGGATTTACTTCTAAACTCATCATCATGTAAACATGCATCAATCATAACAAGTCAATCCTTTTACATCATTATATAATCATGTTCATATCATCATTTCATCACTAGAACATATCATATCACTATAATGCAAGTTCCTAACTATCATACACACATATATCTAGAAAATAACAACATACATACATCGCACACACAATAAACACACATCACTCTTTCGATTATGGACCAATCAAACCCGTCACACAAAATTATTAAATCCAAACTCTACCATGAAAACATCCTAAACTTACCATCATAGAAAGGAGTCATCATTTCCAGCAAACATATAATACAATATTTTGGTACATGCATCCAACACAACCTAGGTACCATTCCAACCATTCTAGGACGCATAATTCCATGAAAAGTACTAGAATCACAACAAGGATTGACTCACCTCTTTTCCAAGATGGGCGGAGTTAAGAACTGGGGAGAAAGACCTTCCAACAAGTAATTCAACACCCCAAAAAGATTACAAAAAGACTGGATTAGAAATAGAGCACAAAATGAAAATAGTTATGCTCAAACAAAAAATGTGTTACAGCCTAGGTACCATTCCACCCATAGGTGTGTCACTAACTCATAATCAAGGCTTGTTCAATACGAATTAACCAGCACAACCCATCCCTACTAGGTCGATCACCAAACCAAAAGGCAAGTACCTCAGTTACTACTAACATGACCGACTCGACCCAATGCAGTAAGTGAGGTGCAACTCTCACGCGTAACATTGCCTTCTGACATGCTATGTTCGCTTCTTTGATGTTGCAAGTACATGTACATGTGCTGTTGTTCAATAGGGTACTTATTTGCTATCCCCTATCACTAGGACTTTCCACCTGAACGTCATACTTGATCTAGTGCCTTCACTAAGAAAATAACACTCATGTCCTGACAACTATAGACCATGTCTCGAATGGTGATCTAGAAAAACCTCTCGTATTGGCTTAAGATCTTAACCTTTATGTATATTCCATCATATAATCCCTGACAAGAATCCGGACAGGGTACACACACCTAAGTCTAGGTTGCTACACCATTATCCCACTAGTAAGTGTATTCCCGTTTTAATGAATATATTATTAATTCATTATTCAAATATTACATTACAAGCCTTCCTAAGTGATCATGCTCTATTTGTGTTCTTATTAAATGGGATTTACTTCTAAACTCATCATCATGTAAACATGCATCAATCATAACAAGTCAATCCTTTTACATCATTATATAATCATGTTCATATCATCATTTCATTACTAGAACATATCATATCACTATAATGCATGTTCCTAACTATCATACACACATATATCTAGAAAATAACAACATACATACATTGCACACACAATAAACACACATCACTCTTTCGATTATGGACTAATCAAACCCGTCACACAAAAATATTAAATCCAAACTCTACCATGCAAACATCCTAAACTTACCATCATAGAAAGGAGTCATCATTTCCAGCAAACATATAATACAATATTTTGGTACATGCATCCAACACAACCTAGGTACCATTCCAACCATTCTAGGACGCATAATTCCATGAAAAAGTACTAGAATCACAACAAGGATTGACTCAACTCTTGTCCAAGATGGGCGGAGTTATGAACTGGGGAGAAACACCTTCCAACAAGTAATTCAACACCCCAAAAAGATTACACAAAGACTGGATTAGAAATAGAGCACAAAATGAAAATAGTTCTGCTCAAACAAAAAATGTGTTACAGCCTAGGTACCATTCCACCCATAGGTGTGTCACTAACTCATAATCAAGGCTTGTTCAATACGAATTGACCACCACAACCCATCCCTACTAGGTCGATCACCAAACCAAAAGGCAAGTACCTCAGTTACTACTAACACGACCGACTCGACCCAATGCAGTAAGTGAGGTGCAACTCTCACGCGTAACATTGCCTTCTGACGTGCTATGATCGCTTCTTTGATGTTGCAAGTACATGTACATGTGCTGTTGTTCAATAGGGTACTTATTTGCTATCCCCTATCACTAGGACTTTCCACCTGAACGTCATACTTGATCTAGTGCCTTCACTAAGAAAATAACACTCAAGTGCTGACAACTATAGACCATGTCTCGAATGGTGGTCTAGAAAAACCACTCGTATTGGCTTAAGATCTTAACCTTTATGTATATTCCAACATATAATCCCTGACAAGAATCCGGACAGGGTACACACACCTAAGTCTAGGTTGCTACACCATTATCCCACTAGTAAGATTATTCCCGTTTTACTGAATATATTATTAATTCATCATTCAAATATTACATTACAAGCCTTCCTAAGTGATCATGCTCTATTTGTGTTCTTATTAAATGGGATTTACTTCTAAACTCATCATCATGTAAACATGCATCAACCATAACAAGTCAATCCTTTTACATCATTATATAATCATGTTCATCTCATCATTTCATCACTAGAACATATCATATCGCTATAATGCATTTTCCTAACTATCATACACACATATATCTAGAAAATAACAACATACATACATCGCACACACAATAAACACACATCACTCTTTCGATTATGGACCAATCAAACCCGTCACACAAAAATATTAAATCCAAACTCTACCATGCAAACATCCTAAACTTACCATCATAGAAAGGAGTCATCCTTTCCTGCAAACATATAATACAATATTTTGGTACATGCATCCAACACAACCTAGGTACCATTCCAACCATTCTAGGACGCATAATTCCATGAAAAAGTACTAGAATCACAACAAGGATTGACTTACCTCTTGTCCAAGATGGGCGGAGTTATGAACTGGGGAGAAACACGTTCCAACAAGTAATTCAACACCCCAAAAAGATTACACAAAGACTGGATTAGAAATAGAGCACAAAACGAAAATAGTTCTGCTCAAACAAAAAATGTGTTACAGCCTAGATACCATTCCACCCATAGGTGTGTCACTAACTCATAATCAAGGCTTGTTCAATACGAATTGACCACCACAACCCATCCCTACTAGGTCGATCACCAAACCAAAAGGCAAGTACCTCAGTTACTACTAACACGACCGACTCGACCCAATGCAGTAAGTGAGGTGCAACTCTCACGCGTAACATTGCCTTCTGACGTGCTATGATCGCTTCTTTGATGTTGCAAGTACATGTACATGTGCTGTTGTTCAATAGGGTACTTATTTGCTATCCCCTATCACTAGGACTTTCCACCTGAACGTCATACTTGATCTAGTGCCTTCACTAAGAAAATAACACTCAAGTGCTGACAACTATAGACCATGTCTCGAATGGTGGTCTAGAAAAACCACTCGTATTGGCTTAAGATCTTAACCTTTATGTATATTCCAACATATAATCCCTGACAAGAATCCGGACAGGGTACACACACCTAAGTCTAGGTTGCTACACCATTATCCCACTAGTAAGATTATTCCCGTTTTACTGAATATATTATTAATTCATCATTCAAATATTACATTACAAGCCTTCCTAAGTGATCATGCTCTATTTGTGTTCTTATTAAATGGGATTTACTTCTAAACTCATCATCATGTAAACATGCATCAACCATAACAAGTCAATCCTTTTACATCATTATATAATCATGTTCATCTCATCATTTCATCACTAGAACATATCATATCGCTATAATGCATTTTCCTAACTATCATACACACATATATCTAGAAAATAACAACATACATACATCGCACACACAATAAACACACATCACTCTTTCGATTATGGACCAATCAAACCCGTCACACAAAAATATTAAATCCAAACTCTACCATGCAAACATCCTAAACTTACCATCATAGAAAGGAGTCATCCTTTCCTGCAAACATATAATACAATATTTTGGTACATGCATCCAACACAACCTAGGTACCATTCCAACCATTCTAGGACGCATAATTCCATGAAAAAGTACTAGAATCACAACAAGGATTGACTTACCTCTTGTCCAAGATGGGCGGAGTTATGAACTGGGGAGAAACACGTTCCAACAAGTAATTCAACACCCCAAAAAGATTACACAAAGACTGGATTAGAAATAGAGCACAAAACGAAAATAGTTCTGCTCAAACAAAAAATGTGTTACAGCCTAGGTACCATTCCACCCATAGGTGTGTCACTAACTCATAATCAAGGCTTGTTCAATACGAATTGACCACCACAACCCATCCCTACTAGGTCGATCACCAAACCAAAAGGCAAGTACCTCAGTTACTACTAACATGACCGACTCGACCCAATGCAGTAAGTGAGGTGTAACTCTCACTCGTAACATTGCCTTCTGACGTGCTATGTTCGCTTCTTTGATGTTGCAAGTACAAGTACATGTGTTGTTGTTCAATAGGGTACTTATTTTCTATCCCCTATCACTAGGACTTTCCACCTGAACGTCATACTTGATCTAGTGCCTTCACTAAGAAAATAAAACTCAAGTCCTGACAAGTATAGACCATGTCTCAAATGGTGGTCTAGAAAAACCAGTCGTATTGGCTTAAGATCTTAACCTTTATGTATATTCCAACATATAATCCCTGACAAGAATCCGGACAGGGTACACACACCTAAGTCTAGGTTGCTACACCATTATCCCACTAGTAAGTGTATTCCCGTTTTAATGAATATATTATTAATTCATCATTCAAATATTACATTACAAGCCTTCCTAAGTGATCATGCTCTATTTGTGTTCTTATTAAATGGGATTTACTTCTAAACTCATCATCATGTAAACATGCATCAACCATAACAAGTCAATCCTTTTACATCATTATATAATCATGTTCATCTCATCATTTCATCACTAGAACATATCATATCGCTATAATGCATTTTCCTAACTATCATACACACATATATCTAGAAAATAACAACATACATACATCGCACACACAATAAACACACATCACTCTTTCGATTATGGACCAATCAAACCCGTCACACAAAAATATTAAATCCAAACTCTACCATGCAAACATCCTAAACTTACCATCATAGAAAGGAGTCATCCTTTCCTGCAAACATATAATACAATATTTTGGTACATGCATCCAACACAACCTAGGTACCATTCCAACCATTCTAGGACGCATAATTCCATGAAAAAGTACTAGAATCACAACAAGGATTGACTTACCTCTTGTCCAAGATGGGCGGAGTTATGAACTGGGGAGAAACACGTTCCAACAAGTAATTCAACACCCCAAAAAGATTACACAAAGACTGGATTAGAAATAGAGCACAAAATGAAAATAGTTCTGCTCAAACAAAAAATGTGTTACAGCCTAGGTACCATTCCACCCATAGGTGTGTCACTAACTCATAATCAAGGCTTGTTCAATACGAATTCACCAGCACAACCCATCCCTACTAGGTCGATCACCAAACCAAAAGGCAAGTACCTCAGTTACTACTAACATGACCGACTCGACCCAATGCAGTAAGTGAGGTGTAACTCTCACGCGTAACATTGCCTTCTGACGTGCTATGTTCGCTTCTTTGATGTTGCAAGTACAAGTACATGTGTTGTTGTTCAATAGGGTACTTATTTTCTATCCCCTATCACTAGGACTTTCCACCTGAACGTCATACTTGATCTAGTGCCTTCACTAAGAAAATAAAACTCAAGTCCTGACAAGTATAGACCATGTCTCAAATGGTGGTCTAGAAAAACCAGTCGTATTGGCTTAAGATCTTAACCTTTATGTATATTCCAACATATAATCCCTGACAAGAATCCGGACAGGGTACACACACCTAAGTCTAGGTTGCTACACCATTATCCCACTACTAAGTGTATTCCCGTTTTAATGAATATATTATTAATTCGTCATTCAAATATTACATTACAAGCCTTCCTAAGTGATCATGCTCTATTTGTGTTCTTATTAAATGGGATTTACTTCTAAACTCATCATCATGTAAACATGCATCAATCATAACAAGTCAATCCTTTTACATCATTATATAATCATGTTCATATCATCATTTCATCACTAGAACATATCATATCACTATAATCCATTTTCCTAACTATCATACACACATATATCTAGAAAATAACAACATACATACATCGCACACACAATAAACACACATCACTCTTTCGATTATGGACCAATCAAACCCGTCACACAAAAATATTAAATCCAAACTCTACCATGCAAACATCCTAAACTTACCATCATAGAAAGGAGTCATCATTTCCAGCAAACATATAATACAATATTTTGGTACATGCATCCAACACAACCTAGGTACCATTCCAACCATTCTAGGACGCATAATTCCATGAAAAAGTACTAGAATCACAACAAGGATTGACTCACCTCTTGTCCAAGATGGGCGGAGTTATGAACTGGGGAGAAACACCTTCCAACAAGTAATTCAACACCCCAAAAAGATTACACAAAGACTGGATTAGAAATAGAGCACAAAATGAAAATAGTTCTCCTTAAACAAAAAATGTGTTACAGCGTAGGTACCATTCCACCCATAGGTGTGTCACTAACTCATAATCAAGGCTTGTTCAATATGAATTGACCAGCACAACCCATCCCTACTAGGTCGATCACCAAACCAAAAGGCCAGTACCTCAGTTACTACTAACATGACCAACTCGACCCAATGCAGTAAGTGAGGTGCAACTCTCACGCGTAACATTGCCTTCTGACGTGCTATGTTCACTTCTTTGATGTTTCAAGTACAAGTACATGTGTTGTTGTTCAATAGGGTAATTATTTGTTATCCCCTATCACTAGGACTTTCCACCTGAACGTCATACTTGATCTAGTGCCTTCACTAAGAAAATAACACTCAAGTCCTGACAACTATAGACCATGTCTCGAATGGTGGTCTAGAAAAACCACTCGTATTGGCTTAGGATCTTAACCTTTATGTATATTCCAACATATAATCCCTGACAAGAATCTGGACAGGGTACACACACCTAAGTCTAGGTTGCTACACCATTATCCCACTAGTAAGTGTATTCCCGTTTTAATGAATATATTATTAATTCATCATTCAAATATTACATTACAAGCCTTCCTAAGTGATCATGCTCTATTTGTGTTCTTATTAAATGGGATTTACTTCTAAACTCATCATCATGTAAACATGCATCAATCATAACAAGTCAATCCTTTTACATCATTATATAATCATGTTCATATCATCATTTCGTCACTAGAACATATCATATCACTATAATGCATTTCCCTAACTATCATACACACATATATCTAGAAAATAACAACATACATACATCACACACAATAAACACACATCACTCTTTCGATTATGGACCAATCAAACCCGTCACACAAAAATATTAAATCCAAACTCTACCATGCAAACATCCTAAACTTACCATCATAGAAAGGAGTCATCATTGCCAGCAAACATATAATACAATATTTTGGTACATGCATCCAACACAACCTAGGTACCATTCCAACCATTCTAGGACGCATAATTCCATGAAAAAGTACTAGAATCACAACAAGGATTGACTCACCTCTTGTCCAAGATGGGCGGAGTTATGAACTGGGGAGAAACACCTTCCAACAAGTAATTCAACACCCCAAAAAGATTACACAAAGACTGGATTAGAAATAGAGCACAAAATGAAAATAGTTCTGCTTAAACAAAAAATGTGTTACAGCGTAGGTACCATTCCACCCATAGGTGTGTCACTAACTCATAATCAAGGCTTGTTCAATATGAATTGACCAGCACAACCCATCCCTACTAGGTCGATCACCAAACCAAAAGGCCAGTACCTCAGTTACTACTAACATGACCAACTCGACCCAATGCAGTAAGTGAGGTGCAACTCTCACGCGTAACATTGCCTTCTGACGTGCTATGTTCACTTCTTTGATGTTTCAAGTACAAGTACATGTGTTGTTGTTCAATAGGGTAATTATTTGTTATCCCCTATCACTAGGACTTTCCACCTGAACGTCATACTTGATCTAGTGCCTTCACTAAGAAAATAACACTCAAGTCCTGACAACTATAGACCATGTCTCGAATGGTGGTCTAGAAAAACCACTCGTATTGGCTTAGGATCTTAACCTTTATGTATATTCCAACATATAATCCCTAAAAAGAATCTGGACAGGGTACACACACCTAAGTCTAGGTTGCTACACCATTATCCCACTAGTAAGTGTATTCCCGTTTTAATGAATATATTATTAATTCATCATTCAAATATTACATTACAAGCCTTCCTAAGTGATCATGCTCTATTTGTGTTCTTATTAAATGGGATTTACTTCTAAACTCATCATCATGTAAACATGCATCAATCATAACAAGTCAATCCTTTTACATCATTATATAATCATGTTCATATCATCATTTCGTCACTAGAACATATCATATCACTATAATGCATTTCCCTAACTATCATACACACATATATCTAGAAAATAACAACATACATACATCACACACAATAAACACACATCACTCTTTCGATTATGGACCAATCAAACCCGTCACACAAAAATATTAAATCCAAACTCTACCATGCAAACATCCTAAACTTACCATCATAGAAAGGAGTCATCATTTCCAGCAAACATATAATACAATATTTTGGTACATGCATCCAACACAACCTAGGTACCATTCCAACCATTCTAGGACGCATAATTCCATGAAAAAGTACTAGAATCACAACAAGGATTGACTCACCTCTTGTCCAAGATGGGCGGAGTTATGAACTGGGGAGAAACACCTTCCAACAAGTAATTCAACACCCCAAAAAGATTACACAAAGACTGGATTAGAAATAGAGCACAAAATGAAAATAGTTCTGCTTAAACAAAAAATGTGTTACAGCGTAGGTACCATTCCACCCATAGGTGTGTCACTAACTCATAATCAAGGCTTGTTCAATATGAATTGACCAGCACAACCCATCCCTACTAGGTCGATCACCAAACCAAAAGGCCAGTACCTCAGTTACTACTAACATGACCAACTCGACCCAATGCAGTAAGTGAGGTGCAACTCTCACGCGTAACATTGCCTTCTGACGTGCTATGTTCACTTCTTTGATGTTTCAAGTACAAGTACATGTGTTGTTGTTCAATAGGGTAATTATTTGTTATCCCCTATCACTAGGACTTTCCACCTGAACGTCATACTTGATCTAGTGCCTTCACTAAGAAAATAACACTCAAGTCCTGACAACTATAGACCATGTCTCGAATGGTGGTCTAGAAAAACCACTCGTATTGGCTTAGGATCTTAACCTTTATGTATATTCCAACATATAATCCCTGACAAGAATCTGGATAGGGTACACACACCTAAGTCTAGGTTGCTACACCATTATCCCACTAGTAAGTGTATTCCCGTTTTAATGAATATATTATTAATTCATCATTCAAATATTACATTACAAGCCTTCCTAAGTGATCATGCTCTATTTGTGTTCTTATTAAATGGGATTTACTTCTAAACTCATCATCATGTAAACATGCATCAATCATAACAAGTGAATCCTTTTACATCATTATATAATCATGTTCATATCATCATTTCATCACTAGAACATATCATATCACTATAATGCATTTCCCTAACTATCATACACACATATATCTAGAAAATAACAACATACATACATCACACACAATAAACACACATCACTCTTTCGATTATGGACCAATCAAACCCGTCACACAAAAATATTAAATCCAAACTCTACCATGAAAACATCCTAAACTTACCATTATAGAAAGGAGTCATCATTTCCAGCAAACATATAATACAATATTTTGGTACATGCATCCAACACAACGTAGGTACCATTCCAACCATTCTAGGACGCATAATTCCATGAAAAAGTACTAGAATCACAACAAGGATTGACTCACCTCTTGTCCAAGATGGGCGGAGTTATGAACTGGGGAGAAACACCTTCCAACAAGTAATTCAACACCCCAAAAAGATTACACAAAGACTGGATTAGAAATAGAGCACAAAATGAAAATAGTTCTGCTTAAACAAAAAATGTGTTACAGCGTAGGTACCATTCCACCCATAGGTGTGTCACTAACTCATAATCAAGGCTTGTTCAATATGAATTGACCAGCACAACCCATCCCTACTAGGTCGATCACCAAACCAAAAGGCCAGTACCTCAGTTACTACTAACATGACCAACTCGACCCAATGCAGTAAGTGAGGTGCAACTCTCACGCGTAACATTGCCTTCTGACGTGCTATGTTCACTTCTTTGATGTTTCAAGTACAAGTACATGTGTTGTTGTTCAATAGGGTAATTATTTGTTATCCCCTATCACTAGGACTTTCCACCTGAACGTCATACTTGATCTAGTGCCTTCACTAAGAAAATAACACTCAAGTCCTGACAACTATAGACCATGTCTCGAATGGTGGTCTAGAAAAACCACTCGTATTGGCTTAGGATCTTAACCTTTATGTATATTCCAACATATAATCCCTGACAAGAATCTGGACAGGGTACACACACCTAAGTCTAGGTTGCTACACCATTATCCCACTAGTAAGTGTATTCCCGTTTTAATGAATATATTATTAATTCATCATTCAAATATTACATTACAAGCCTTCCTAAGTGATCATGCTCTATTTGTGTTCTTATTAAATGGGATTTACTTCTAAACTCATCATCATGTAAACATGCATCAATCATAACAAGTCAATCCTTTTACATCATTATATAATCATGTTCATATCATCATTTCATCACTAGAACATATCATATCACTATAATGCATTTCCCTAACTATCATACACACATATATCTAGAAAATAACAACATACATACATCACACACAATAAACACACATCACTCTTTCGATTATGGACCAATCAAACCCGTCACACAAAAATATTAAATCCAAACTCTACCATGAAAACATCCTAAACTTACCATTATAGAAAGGAGTCATCATTTCCAGCAAACATATAATACAATATTTTGGTACATGCATCCAACACAACGTAGGTACCATTCCAACCATTCTAGGACGCATAATTCCATGAAAAAGTACTAGAATCACAACAAGGATTGACTCACCTCTTGTCCAAGATGGGCGGAGTTATGAACTGGGGAGAAACACCTTCCAACAAGTAATTCAACACCCCAAAAAGATTACACAAAGACTGGATTAGAAATAGAGCACAAAATGAAAATAGTTCTGCTTAAACAAAAAATGTGTTACAGCGTAGGTACCATTCCACCCATAGGTGTGTCACTAACTCATAATCAAGGCTTGTTCAATATGAATTGACCAGCACAACCCATCCCTACTAGGTCGATCACCAAACCAAAAGGCCAGTACCTCAGTTACTACTAACATGACCAACTCGACCCAATGCAGTAAGTGAGGTGCAACTCTCACGCGTAACATTGCCTTCTGACGTGCTATGTTCACTTCTTTGATGTTTCAAGTACAAGTACATGTGTTGTTGTTCAATAGGGTAATTATTTGTTATCCCCTATCACTAGGACTTTCCACCTGAACGTCATACTTGATCTAGTGCCTTCACTAAGAAAATAACACTCAAGTCCTGACAACTATAGACCATGTCTCGAATGGTGGTCTAGAAAAACCACTCGTATTGGCTTAGGATCTTAACCTTTATGTATATTCCAACATATAATCCCTGACAAGAATCTGGACAGGGTACACACACCTAAGTCTAGGTTGCTACACCATTATCCCACTAGTAAGTGTATTCCCGTTTTAATGAATATATTATTAATTCATCATTCAAATATTACATTACAAGCCTTCCTAAGTGATCATGCTCTATTTGTGTTCTTATTAAATGGGATTTACTTCTAAACTCATCATCATGTAAACATGCATCAATCATAACAAGTCAATCCTTTTACATCATTATATAATCATGTTCATATCATCATTTCATCACTAGAACATATCATATCACTATAATCCATTTTCCTAACTATCATACACACATATATCTAGAAAATAACAACATACATACATCGCACACACAATAAACACACATCACTCTTTCGATTATGGACCAATCAAACCCGTCACACAAAAATATTAAATCCAAACTCTACCATGCAAACATCCTAAACTTACCATCATAGAAAGGAGTCATCATTTCCAGCAAACATATAATACAATATTTTGGTACATGCATCCAACACAACCTAGGTACCATTCCAACCATTCTAGGACGCATAATTCCATGAAAAAGTACTAGAATCACAACAAGGATTGACTCACCTCTTGTCCAAGATGGGCGGAGTTATGAACTGGGGAGAAACACCTTCCAACAAGTAATTCAACACCCCAAAAAGATTACACAAAGACTGGATTAGAAATAGAGCACAAAATGAAAATAGTTCTGCTTAAACAAAAAATGTGTTACAGCGTAGGTACCATTCCACCCATAGGTGTGTCACTAACTCATAATCAAGGCTTGTTCAATATGAATTGACCAGCACAACCCATCCCTACTAGGTCGATCACCAAACCAAAAGGCCAGTACCTCAGTTACTACTAACATGACCAACTCGACCCAATGCAGTAAGTGAGGTGCAACTCTCACGCGTAACATTGCCTTCTGACGTGCTATGTTCACTTCTTTGATGTTTCAAGTACAAGTACATGTGTTGTTGTTCAATAGGGTAATTATTTGTTATCCCCTATCACTAGGACTTTCCACCTGAACGTCATACTTGATCTAGTGCCTTCACTAAGAAAATAACACTCAAGTCCTGACAACTATAGACCATGTCTCGAATGGTGGTCTAGAAAAACCACTCGTATTGGCTTAGGATCTTAACCTTTATGTATATTCCAACATATAATCCCTGACAAGAATCTGGACAGGGTACACACACCTAAGTCTAGGTTGCTACACCATTATCCCACTAGTAAGTGTATTCCCGTTTTAATGAATATATTATTAATTCATCATTCAAATATTACATTACAAGCCTTCCTAAGTGATCATGCTCTATTTGTGTTCTTATTAAATGGGATTTACTTCTAAACTCATCATCATGTAAACATGCATCAATCATAACAAGTCAATCCTTTTACATCATTATATAATCATGTTCATATCATCATTTCGTCACTAGAACATATCATATCACTATAATGCATTTCCCTAACTATCATACACACATATATCTAGAAAATAACAACATACATACATCACACACAATAAACACACATCACTCTTTCGATTATGGACCAATCAAACCCGTCACACAAAAATATTAAATCCAAACTCTACCATGCAAACATCCTAAACTTACCATCATAGAAAGGAGTCATCATTTCCAGCAAACATATAATACAATATTTTGGTACATGCATCCAACACAACCTAGGTACCATTCCAACCATTCTAGGACGCATAATTCCATGAAAAAGTACTAGAATCACAACAAGGATTGACTCACCTCTTGTCCAAGATGGGCGGAGTTATGAACTGGGGAGAAACACCTTCCAACAAGTAATTCAACACCCCAAAAAGATTACACAAAGACTGGATTAGAAATAGAGCACAAAATGAAAATAGTTCTGCTTAAACAAAAAATGTGTTACAGCGTAGGTACCATTCCACCCATAGGTGTGTCACTAACTCATAATCAAGGCTTGTTCAATATGAATTGACCAGCACAACCCATCCCTACTAGGTCGATCACCAAACCAAAAGGCCAGTACCTCAGTTACTACTAACATGACCAACTCGACCCAATGCAGTAAGTGAGGTGCAACTCTCACGCGTAACATTGCCTTCTGACGTGCTATGTTCACTTCTTTGATGTTTCAAGTACAAGTACATGTGTTGTTGTTCAATAGGGTAATTATTTGTTATCCCCTATCACTAGGACTTTCCACCTGAACGTCATACTTGATCTAGTGCCTTCACTAAGAAAATAACACTCAAGTCCTGACAACTATAGACCATGTCTCGAATGGTGGTCTAGAAAAACCACTCGTATTGGCTTAGGATCTTAACCTTTATGTATATTCCAACATATAATCCCTAAAAAGAATCTGGACAGGGTACACACACCTAAGTCTAGGTTGCTACACCATTATCCCACTAGTAAGTGTATTCCCGTTTTAATGAATATATTATTAATTCATCATTCAAATATTACATTACAAGCCTTCCTAAGTGATCATGCTCTATTTGTGTTCTTATTAAATGGGATTTACTTCTAAACTCATCATCATGTAAACATGCATCAATCATAACAAGTCAATCCTTTTACATCATTATATAATCATGTTCATATCATCATTTCGTCACTAGAACATATCATATCACTATAATGCATTTCCCTAACTATCATACACACATATATCTAGAAAATAACAACATACATACATCACACACAATAAACACACATCACTCTTTCGATTATGGACCAATCAAACCCGTCACACAAAAATATTAAATCCAAACTCTACCATGCAAACATCCTAAACTTACCATCATAGAAAGGAGTCATCATTTCCAGCAAACATATAATACAATATTTTGGTACATGCATCCAACACAACCTAGGTACCATTCCAACCATTCTAGGACGCATAATTCCATGAAAAAGTACTAGAATCACAACAAGGATTGACTCACCTCTTGTCCAAGATGGGCGGAGTTATGAACTGGGGAGAAACACCTTCCAACAAGTAATTCAACACACCAAAAAGATTACACAAAGACTGGATTAGAAATAGAGCACAAAATGAAAATAGTTCTGCTTAAACAAAAAATGTGTTACAGCGTAGGTACCATTCCACCCATAGGTGTGTCACTAACTCATAATCAAGGCTTGTTCAATATGAATTGACCAGCACAACCCATCCCTACTAGGTCGATCACCAAACCAAAAGGCCAGTACCTCAGTTACTACTAACATGACCAACTCGACCCAATGCAGTAAGTGAGGTGCAACTCTCACGCGTAACATTGCCTTCTGACGTGCTATGTTCACTTCTTTGATGTTTCAAGTACAAGTACATGTGTTGTTGTTCAATAGGGTAATTATTTGTTATCCCCTATCACTAGGACTTTCCACCTGAACGTCATACTTGATCTAGTGCCTTCACTAAGAAAATAACACTCAAGTCCTGACAACTATAGACCATGTCTCGAATGGTGGTCTAGAAAAACCACTCGTATTGGCTTAGGATCTTAACCTTTATGTATATTCCAACATATAATCCCTAAAAAGAATCTGGACAGGGTACACACACCTAAGTCTAGGTTGCTACACCATTATCCCACTAGTAAGTGTATTCCCGTTTTAATGAATATATTATTAATTCATCATTCAAATATTACATTACAAGCCTTCCTAAGTGATCATGCTCTATTTGTGTTCTTATTAAATGGGATTTACTTCTAAACTCATCATCATGTAAACATGCATCAATCATAACAAGTCAATCCTTTTACATCATTATATAATCATGTTCATATCATCATTTCGTCACTAGAACATATCATATCACTATAATGCATTTCCCTAACTATCATACACACATATATCTAGAAAATAACAACATACATACATCACACACAATAAACACACATCACTCTTTCGATTATGGACCAATCAAACCCGTCACACAAAAATATTAAATCCAAACTCTACCATGCAAACATCCTAAACTTACCATCATAGAAAGGAGTCATCATTTCCAGCAAACATATAATACAATATTTTGGTACATGCATCCAACACAACCTAGGTACCATTCCAACCATTCTAGGACGCATAATTCCATGAAAAAGTACTAGAATCACAACAAGGATTGACTCACCTCTTGTCCAAGATGGGCGGAGTTATGAACTGGGGAGAAACACCTTCCAACAAGTAATTCAACACCCCAAAAAGATTACACAAAGACTGGATCAGAAATAGAGCACAAAATGAAAATAGTTCTGCTTAAACAAAAAATGCGTTACAGCGTAGGTACCATTCCACCCATAGGTGTGTCACTAACTCATAATCAAGGCTTGTTCAATATGAATTGACCAGCACAACCCATCCCTACTAGGTCGATTACCAAACCAAAAGGCCAGTACCTCAGTTACTACTAACATGACCAACTCGACCCAATGTAGTAAGTGAGGTGCAACTCTCACGCATAACATTGCCTTCTGACGTGCTATGTTCACTTCTTTGATGTTTCAAGTACAAGTACATGTGTTGTTGTTCAATAGGGTAATTATTTGTTATCCCCTATCACTAGGACTTTCCACGTGAACGTCATACTTGATCTAGTGCCTTCACTAAGAAAATAACACTCAAGTCCTGACAACTATAGACCATGTCTCGAATGGTGGTCTAGAAAAACCACTCGTATTGGCTTAGGATCTTAACCTTTATGTATATTCCAACATATAATCCCTGACAAGAATCTGGACAGGGTACACACACCTAAGTCTAGGTTGCTACACCATTATCCCACTAGTAAGTGTATTCCCGTTTTAATGAATATATTATTAATTCATCATTCAAATATTACATTACAAGCCTTCCTAAGTGATCATGCTCTATTTGTGTTCTTATTAAATGGGATTTACTTCTAAACTCATCATCATGTAAACATGCATCAATCATAACAAGTCAATCCTTTTACATCATTATATAATCATGTTCATATCATCATTTCGTCACTAGAACATATCATATCACTATAATGCATTTCCCTAACTATCATACACACATATATCTCGAAAATAACAACATACATACATCACACACAATAAACACACATCACTCTTTCGATTATGGACCAATCAAACCCGTCACACAAAAATATTAAATCCAAACTCTACCATGCAAACATCCTAAACTTACCATCATAGAAAGGAGTCATCATTTCCAACAAACATATAATACAATATTTTGGTACATGCATCCAACACAACCTAGGTACCATTCCAACCATTCTAGGACGCATAATTCCATGAAAAAGTACTAGAATCACAACAAGGATTGACTCACCTCTTGTCCAAGATGGGCGGAGTTATGAACTGGGGAGAAACACCTTCCAACAAGTAATTCAACACCCCAAAAAGATTACACAAAGAATGGATTAGAAATAGAGCACAAAATGAAAATAGTTCTGCTTAAACAAAAAACGTGTTACAGCGTAGGTACCATTCCACCCATAGGTGTGTCACTAACTCATAATCAAGGCTTGTTCAATATGAATTGACCAGCACAACCCATCCCTACTAGGTCGATCACCAAACCAAAAGGCCAGTACCTCAGTTACTACTAACATGACCAACTCGACCCAATGCAGTAAGTGAGGTGCAACTCTCACGCGTAACATTGCCTTCTGACGTGCTATGTTCACTTCTTTGATGTTTCAAGTACAAGTACATGTGTTGTTGTTCAATAGGGTAATTATTTGTTATCCCCTATCACTAGGACTTTCCACCTGAACGTCATACTTGATCTAGTGCCTTCACTAAGAAAATAACACTCAAGTCCTGACAACTATAGACCATGTCTCGAATGGTGGTCTAGAAAAACCACTCGTATTGGCTTAGGATCTTAACCTTTATGTATATTCCAACATATAATCCCTGACAAGAATCTGGACAGGGTACACACACCTAAGTCTAGGTTGCTACACCATTATCCCACTAGTAAGTGTATTCCCGTTTTAATGAATATATTATTAATTCATCATTCAAATATTACATTACAAGCCTTCCTAAGTGATCATGCTCTATTTGTGTTCTTATTAAATGGGATTTACTTCTAAACTCATCATCATGTAAACATGCATCAATCATAACAAGTCAATCCTTTTACATCATTATATAATCATGTTCATATCATCATTTCGTCACTAGAACATATCATATCACTATAATGCATTTCCCTAACTATCATACACACATATATCTAGAAAATAACAACATACATACATCACACACAATAAACACACATCACTCTTTCGATTATGGACCAATCAAACCCGTCACACAAAAATATTAAATCCAAACTCTACCATGCAAACATCCTAAACTTACCATCATAGAAAGGAGTCATCATTTCCAGCAAACATATAATACAATATTTTGGTACATGCATCCAACACAACCTAGGTACCATTCCAACCATTCTAGGACGCATAATTCCATGAAAAAGTACTAGAATCACAACAAGGATTGACTCACCTCTTGTCCAAGATGGGCGGAGTTATGAACTGGGGAGAAACACCTTCCAACAAGTAATTCAACACCCCAAAAAGATTACACAAAGACTGGATTAGAAATAGAGCACAAAATGAAAATAGTTCTGCTTAAACAAAAAATGTGTTACAGCGTAGGTACCATTCCACCCATAGGTGTGTCACTAACTCATAATCAAGGCTTGTTCAATATGAATTGACCAGCACAACCCATCCCTACTAGGTCGATCACCAAACCAAAAGGCCAGTACCTCAGTTACTACTAACATGACCAACTCGACCCAATGCAGTAAGTGAGGTGCAACTCTCACGCGTAACATTGCCTTCTGACGTGCTATGTTCACTTCTTTGATGTTTCAAGTACAAGTACATGTGTTGTTGTTCAATAGGGTAATTATTTGTTATCCCCTATCACTAGGACTTTCCACCTGAACGTCATACTTGATCTAGTGCCTTCACTAAGAAAATAACACTCAAGTCCTGACAACTATAGACCATGTCTCGAATGGTGGTCTAGAAAAACCACTCGTATTGGCTTAGGATCTTAACCTTTATGTATATTCCAACATATAATCCCTAAAAAGAATCTGGACAGGGTACACACACCTAAGTCTAGGTTGCTACACCATTATCCCACTAGTAAGTGTATTCCCGTTTTAATGAATATATTATTAATTCATCATTCAAATATTACATTACAAGCCTTCCTAAGTGATCATGCTCTATTTGTGTTCTTATTAAATGGGATTTACTTCTAAACTCATCATCATGTAAACATGCATCAATCATAACAAGTCAATCCTTTTACATCATTATATAATCATGTTCATATCATCATTTCGTCACTAGAACATATCATATCACTATAATGCATTTCCCTAACTATCATACACACATATATCTAGAAAATAACAACATACATACATCACACACAATAAACACACATCACTCTTTCGATTATGGACCAATCAAACCCGTCACACAAAAATATTAAATCCAAACTCTACCATGCAAACATCCTAAACTTACCATCATAGAAAGGAGTCATCATTTCCAGCAAACATATAATACAATATTTTGGTACATGCATCCAACACAACCTAGGTACCATTCCAACCATTCTAGGATGCATAATTCCATGAAAAAGTACTAGAATCACAACAAGGATTGACTCACCTCTTGTCCAAGATGGGCGGAGTTATGAACTGGGGAGAAACACCTTCCAACAAGTAATTCAACACCCCAAAAAGATTACACAAAGAATGGATTAGAAATAGAGCACAAAATGAAAATAGTTCTGCTTAAACAAAAAACGTGTTACAGCGTAGGTACCATTCCACCCATAGGTGTGTCACTAACTCATAATCAAGGCTTGTTCAATATGAATTGACCAGCATAACCCATCCCTACTAGGTCGATCACCAAACCAAAAGGCCAGTACCTCAGTTACTACTAACATGACCAACTCGACCCAATGCAGTAAGTGAGGTGCAACTCTCACGCGTAACATTGCCTTCTGACGTGCTATGTTCACTTCTTTGATGTTTCAAGTACAAGTACATGTGTTGTTGTTCAATAGGGTAATTATTTGTTATCCCCTATCACTAGGACTTTCCACCTGAACGTCATACTTGATCTAGTGCCTTCACTAAGAAAATAACACTCAAGTCCTGACAACTATAGACCATGTCTCGAATGGTGGTCTAGAAAAACCACTCGTATTGGCTTAGGATCTTAACCTTTATGTATATTCCAACATATAATCCCTGACAAGAATCTGGACAGGGTACACACACCTAAGTCTAGGTTGCTACACCATTATCCCACTAGTAAGTGTATTCCCGTTTTAATGAATATATTATTAATTCATCATTCAAATATTACATTACAAGCCTTCCTAAGTGATCATGCTCTATTTGTGTTCTTATTAAATGGGATTTACTTCTAAACTCATCATCATGTAAACATGCATCAATCATAACAAGTCAATCCTTTTACATCATTATATAATCATGTTCATATCATCATTTTGTCACTAGAACATATCATATCACTATAATGCATTTCCCTAACTATCATACACACATATATCTAGAAAATAACAACATACATACATCACACACAATAAACACACATCACTCTTTCGATTATGGACCAATCAAACCCGTCACACAAAAATATTAAATCCAAACTCTACCATGCAAACATCCTAAACTTACCATCATAGAAAGGAGTCATCATTTCCAGCAAACATATAATACAATATTTTGGTACATGCATCCAACACAACCTAGGTACCATTCCAACCATTCTAGGACGCATAATTCCATGAAAAAGTACTAGAATCACAACAAGGATTGACTCACCTCTTGTCCAAGATGGGCGGAGTTATGAACTGGGGAGAAACACCTTCCAACAAGTAATTCAACACCCCAAAAAGATTACACAAAGACTGGAATAGAAATAGAGCACAAAATGAAAATAGTTCTGCTTAAACAAAAAATGTGTTACAGCGTAGGTACCATTCCACCCATAGGTGTGTCACTAACTCATAATCAAGGCTTGTTCAATATGAATTGACCAGCACAACCCATCCCTACTAGGTCGATCACCAAACCAAAAGCCAGTACCTCAGTTACTACTAACATGACCAACTCGACCCAATGCAGTAAGTGAGGTGCAACTCTCACGCATAACATTGCCTTCTGACGTGCTATGTTCACTTCTTTGATGTTTCAAGTACAAGTACATGTGTTGTTGTTCAATAGGGTAATTATTTGTTATCCCCTATCACTAGGACTTTCCACCTGAACGTCATACTTGATCTAGTGCCTTCACTAAGAAAATAACACTCAAGTCCTGACAACTATAGACCATGTCTCGAATGGTGGTCTAGAAAAACCACTCGTATTGGCTTAGGATCTTAACCTTTATGTATATTCCAACATATAATCCCTGACAAGAATCTGGACAGGGTACACACACCTAAGTCTAGGTTGCTACACCATTATCCCACTAGTAAGTGTATTCCCGTTTTAATGAATATATTATTAATTCATCATTCAAATATTACATTACAAGCCTTCCTAAGTGATCATGCTCTATTTGTGTTCTTATTAAATGGGATTTACTTCTAAACTCATCATCATGTAAACATGCATCAATCATAACAAGTCAATCCTTTTACATCATTATATAATCATGTTCATATCATCATTTCGTCACTAGAACATATCATATCACTATAATGCATTTCCCTAACTATCATACACACATATATCTAGAAAATAACAACATACATACATCACACACAATAAACACACATCACTCTTTCGATTATGGACCAATCAAACCCGTCACACAAAAATATTAAATCCAAACTCTACCATGCAAACATCCTAAACTTACCATCATAGAAAGGAGTCATCATTTCCAACAAACATATAATACAATATTTTGGTACATGCATCCAACACAACCTAGGTACCATTCCAACCATTCTAGGACGCATAATTCCATGAAAAAGTACTAGAATCACAACAAGGATTGACTCACCTCTTGTCCAAGATGGGCGGAGTTATGAACTGGGGAGAAACACCTTCCAACAAGTAATTCAACACCCCAAAAAGATTACACAAAGACTGGATTAGAAATAGAGCACAAAATGAAAATAGGTCTGCTTAAACAAAAAACGTGTTACAGCGTAGGTACCATTCCACCCATAGGTGTGTCACTAACTCATAATCAAGGCTTGTTCAATATGAATTGACCAGCACAACCCATCCCTACTAGGTCGATCACCAAACCAAAAGGCCAGTACCTCAGTTACTACTAACATGACCAACTCGACCCAATGCAGTAAGTGAGGTGCACCTCTCACGCGTAACATTGCCTTCTGACGTGCTATGTTCACTTCTTTGATGTTTCAAGTACAAGTACATGTGTTGTGGTTCAATAGGGTAATTATTTGTTATCCCCTATCACTAGGACTTTCCACCTGAACGTCATACTTGATCTAGTGCCTTCACTAAGAAAATAACACTCAAGTCCTGACAACTATAGACCATGTCTCGAATGGTGGTCTAGAAAAACCACTCGTATTGGCTTAGGATCTTAACCTTTATGTATATTCCAACATATAATCCCTGACAAGAATCTGGACAGGGTACACACACCTAAGTCTAGGTTGCTACACCATTATCCCACTAGTAAGTGTATTCCCGTTTTAATGAATATATTATTAATTCATCATTCAAATATTACATTACAAGCCTTCCTAAGTGATCATGCTCTATTTGTGTTCTTATTAAATGGGATTTACTTCTAAACTCATCATCATGTAAACATGCATCAATCATAACAAGTCAATCCTTTTACATCATTATATAATCATGTTCATATCATCATTTCGTCACTAGAACATATCATATCACTATAATGCATTTCCCTAACTATCATACACACATATATCTCGAAAATAACAACATACATACATCACACACAATAAACACACATCACTCTTTCGATTATGGACCAATCAAACCCGTCACACAAAAATATTAAATCCAAACTCTACCATGCAAACATCCTAAACTTACCATCATAGAAAGGAGTCATCATTTCCAGCAAACATATAATACAATATTTTGGTACATGCATCCAACACAACCTAGGTACCATTCCAACCATTCTAGGACGCATAATTCCATGAAAAAGTACTAGAATCACAACAAGGATTGACTCACCTCTTGTCCAAGATGGGCGGAGTTATGAACTGGGGAGAAACACCTTCCAACAAGTAATTCAACACCCCAAAAAGATTACACAAAGACTGGATTAGAAATAGAGCACAAAATGAAAATAGTTCTGCTTAAACAAAAAACGTGTTACAGCGTAGGTACCATTCCACCCATAGGTGTGTCACTAACTCATAATCAAGGCTTGTTCAATATGAATTGACCAGCACAACCCATCCCTACTAGGTCGATCACCAAACCAAAAGGCCAGTACCTCAGTTACTACTAACATGACCAACTCGACCCAATGCAGTAAGTGAGGTGCAACTCTCACGCGTAACATTGCCTTCTGACGTGCTATGTTCACTTCTTTGATGTTTCAAGTACAAGTACATGTGTTGTTGTTCAATAGGGTAATTATTTGTTATCCCCTATCACTAGGACTTTCCACCTGAACGTCATACTTGATCTAGTGCCTTCACTAAGAAAATAACACTCAAGTCCTGACAACTATAGACCATGTCTCGAATGGTGGTCTAGAAAAACCACTCGTATTGGCTTAGGATCTTAACCTTTATGTATATTCCAACATATAATCCCTGACAAGAATCTGGACAGGGTACACACACCTAAGTCTAGGTTGCTACACCATTATCCCACTAGTAAGTGTATTCCCGTTTTAATGAATATATTATTAATTCATCATTCAAATATTACATTACAAGCCTTCCTAAGTGATCATGCTCTATTTGTGTTCTTATTAAATGGGATTTACTTCTAAACTCATCATCATGTAAACATGCATCAATCATAACAAGTCAATCCTTTTACATCATTATATAATCATGTTCATATCATCATTTCGTCACTAGAACATATCATATCACTATAATGCATTTCCCTAACTATCATACACACATATATCTAGAAAATAACAACATACATACATCACACACAATAAACACACATCACTCTTTCGATTATGGACCAATCAAACCCGTCACACAAAAATATTAAATCCAAACTCTACCATGCAAACATCCCAAACTTACCATCATAGAAAGGAGTCATCATTTCCAGCAAACATATAATACAATATTTTGGTACATGCATCCAACACAACCTAGGTACCATTCCAACCATTCTAGGACGCATAATTCCATGAAAAAGTACTAGAATCACAACAAGGATTGACTCACCTCTTGTCCAAGATGGGCGGAGTTATGAACTGGGGAGAAACACCTTCCAACAAGTAATTCAACACCCCAAAAAGATTACACAAAGACTGGATTAGAAATAGAGCACAAAATGAAAATAGTTCTGCTTAAACAAAAAATGTGTTACAGCGTAGGTACCATTCCACCCATAGGTGTGTCACTAACTCATAATCAAGGCTTGTTCAATATGAATTGACCGGCACAACCCATCCCTACTAGGTCGATCACCAAACCAAAAGGCCAGTACCTCAGTTACTACTAACATGACCAACTCGACCCAATGCAGTAAGTGAGGTGCAACTCTCACGCGTAACATTGCCTTCTGACATGCTATGTTCACTTCTTTGATGTTTCAAGTACAAGTACATGTGTTGTTGTTCAATAGGGTAATTATTTGTTATCCCCTATCACTAGGACTTTCCACCTGAACGTCATACTTGATCTAGTGCCTTCACTAAGAAAATAACACTCAAGTCCTGACAACTATAGACCATGTCTCGAATGGTGGTCTAGAAAAACCACTCGTATTGGCTTAGGATCTTAACCTTTATGTATATTCCAACATATAATCCCTGACAAGAATCTGGACAGGGTACACACACCTAAGTCTAGGTTGCTACACCATTATCCCACTAGTAAGTGTATTCCCGTTTTAATGAATATATTATTAATTCATCATTCAAATATTACATTACAAGCCTTCCTAAGTGATCATGCTCTATTTGTGTTCTTATTAAATGGGATTTACTTCTAAACTCATCATCATGTAAACATGCATCAATCATAACAAGTCAATCCTTTTACATCATTATATAATCATGTTCATATCATCATTTCGTCACTAGAACATATCATATCACTATAATGCATTTCCCTAACTATCATACACACATATATCTAGAAAATAACAACATACATACATCACACACAATAAACACACATCACTCTTTCGATTATGGACCAATCAAACCCGTCACACAAAAATATTAAATCCAAACTCTACCATGCAAACATCCCAAACTTACCATCATAGAAAGGAGTCATCATTTCCAGCAAACATATAATACAATATTTTGGTACATGCATCCAACACAACCTAGGTACCATTCCAACCATTCTAGGACGCATAATTCCATGAAAAAGTACTAGAATCACAACAAGGATTGACTCACCTCTTGTCCAAGATGGGCGGAGTTATGAACTGGGGAGAAACACCTTCCAACAAGTAATTCAACACCCCAAAAAGATTACACAAAGACTGGATTAGAAATAGAGCACAAAATGAAAATAGTTCTGCTTAAACAAAAAATGTGTTACAGCGTAGGTACCATTCCACCCATAGGTGTGTCACTAACTCATAATCAAGGCTTGTTCAATATGAATTGACCGGCACAACCCATCCCTACTAGGTCGATCACCAAACCAAAAGGCCAGTACCTCAGTTACTACTAACATGACCAACTCGACCCAATGCAGTAAGTGAGGTGCAACTCTCACGCGTAACATTGCCTTCTGACGTGCTATGTTCACTTCTTTGATGTTTCAAGTACAAGTACATGTGTTGTTGTTCAATAGGGTAATTATTTGTTATCCCCTATCACTAGGACTTTCCACCTGAACGTCATACTTGATCTAGTGCCTTCACTAAGAAAATAACACTCAAGTCCTGACAACTATAGACCATGTCTCGAATGGTGGTCTAGAAAAACCACTCGTATTGGCTTAGGATCTTAACCTTTATGTATATTCCAACATATAATCCCTGACAAGAATCTGGACAGGGTACACACACCTAAGTCTAGGTTGCTACACCATTATCCCACTAGTAAGTGTATTCCCGTTTTAATGAATATATTATTAATTCATCATTCAAATATTACATTACAAGCCTTCCTAAGTGATCATGCTCTATTTGTGTTCTTATTAAATGGGATTTACTTCTAAACTCATCATCATGTAAACATGCATCAATCATAACAAGTCAATCCTTTTACATCATTATATAATCATGTTCATATCATCATTTCGTCACTAGAACATATCATATCACTATAATGCATTTCCCTAACTATCATACACACATATATCTAGAAAATAACAACATACATACATCACACACAATAAACACACATCACTCTTTCGATTATGGACCAATCAAACCCGTCACACAAAAATATTAAATCCAAACTCTACCATGCAAACATCCCAAACTTACCATCATAGAAAGGAGTCATCATTTCCAGCAAACATATAATACAATATTTTGGTACATGCATCCAACACAACCTAGGTACCATTCCAACCATTCTAGGACGCATAATTCCATGAAAAAGTACTAGAATCACAACAAGGATTGACTCACCTCTTGTCCAAGATGGGCGGAGTTATGAACTGGGGAGAAACACCTTCCAACAAGTAATTCAACACCCCAAAAAGATTACACAAAGACTAGATTAGAAATAGAGCACAAAATGAAAATAGTTCTGCTTAAACAAAAAACGTGTTACAGCGTAGGTACCATTCCACCCATAGGTGTGTCACTAACTCATAATCAAGGCTTGTTCAATATGAATTGACCAGCACAACCCATCCCTACTAGGTCGATCACCAAACCAAAAGGCCAGTACCTCAGTTACTACTAACATGACCAACTCGACCCAATGCAGTAAGTGAGGTGCAACTCTCACGCGTAACATTGCCTTTTGACGTGCTATGTTCACTTCTTTGATGTTTCAAGTACAAGTACATGTGTTGTTGTTCAATAGGGTAATTATTTGTTATCCCCTATCACTAGGACTTTCCACCTGAACGTCATACTTGATCTAGTGCCTTCACTAAGAAAATAACACTCAAGTCCTGACAACTATAGACCATGTCTCGAATGGTGGTCTAGAAAAACCACTCGTATTGGCTTAGGATCTTAACCTTTATGTATATTCCAACATATAATCCCTGACAAGAATCTGGACAGGGTACACACACCTAAGTCTAGGTTGCTACACCATTATCCCACTAGTAAGTGTATTCCCGTTTTAATGAATATATTATTAATTCATCATTCAAATATTACATTACAAGCCTTCCTAAGTGATCATGCTCTATTTGTGTTCTTATTAAATGGGATTTACTTCTAAACTCATCATCATGTAAACATGCATCAATCATAACAAGTCAATCCTTTTACATCATTATATAATCATGTTCATATCATCATTTCGTCACTAGAACATATCATATCACTATAATGCATTTCCCTAACTATCATACACACATATATCTAGAAAATAACAACATACATACATCACACACAATAAACACACATCACTCTTTCGATTATGGACCAATCAAACCCGTCACACAAAAATATTAAATCCAAACTCTACCATGCAAACATCCCAAACTTACCATCATAGAAAGGAGTCATCATTTCCAGCAAACATATAATACAATATTTTGGTACATGCATCCAACACAACCTAGGTACCATTCCAACCATTCTAGGACGCATAATTCCATGAAAAAGTACTAGAATCACAACAAGGATTGACTCACCTCTTGTCCAAGATGGGCGGAGTTATGAACTGGGGAGAAACACCTTCCAACAAGTAATTCAACACCCCAAAAAGATTACACAAAGACTGGATTAGAAATAGAGCACAAAATGAAAATAGTTCTGCTTAAACAAAAAATGTGTTACAGCGTAGGTACCATTCCACCCATAGGTGTGTCACTAACTCATAATCAAGGCTTGTTCAATATGAATTGACCGGCACAACCCATCCCTACTAGGTCGATCACCAAACCAAAAGGCCAGTACCTCAGTTACTACTAACATGACCAACTCGACCCAATGCAGTAAGTGAGGTGCAACTCTCACGCGTAACATTGCCTTCTGACGTGCTATGTTCACTTCTTTGATGTTTCAAGTACAAGTACATGTGTTGTTGTTCAATAGGGTAATTATTTGTTATCCCCTATCACTAGGACTTTCCACCTGAACGTCATACTTGATCTAGTGCCTTCACTAAGAAAATAACACTCAAGTCCTGACAACTATAGACCATGTCTCGAATGGTGGTCTAGAAAAACCACTCGTATTGGCTTAGGATCTTAACCTTTATGTATATTCCAACATATAATCCCTGACAAGAATCTGGACAGGGTACACACACCTAAGTCTAGGTTGCTACACCATTATCCCACTAGTAAGTGTATTCCCGTTTTAATGAATATATTATTAATTCATCATTCAAATATTACATTACAAGCCTTCCTAAGTGATCATGCTCTATTTGTGTTCTTATTAAATGGGATTTACTTCTAAACTCATCATCATGTAAACATGCATCAATCATAACAAGTCAATCCTTTTACATCATTATATAATCATGTTCATATCATCATTTCGTCACTAGAACATATCATATCACTATAATGCATTTCCCTAACTATCATACACACATATATCTAGAAAATAACAACATACATACATCACACACAATAAACACACATCACTCTTTCGATTATGGACCAATCAAACCCGTCACACAAAAATATTAAATCCAAACTCTACCATGCAAACATCCCAAACTTACCATCATAGAAAGGAGTCATCATTTCCAGCAAACATATAATACAATATTTTGGTACATGCATCCAACACAACCTAGGTACCATTCCAACCATTCTAGGACGCATAATTCCATGAAAAAGTACTAGAATCACAACAAGGATTGACTCACCTCTTGTCCAAGATGGGCGGAGTTATGAACTGGGGAGAAACACCTTCCAACAAGTAATTCAACACCCCAAAAAGATTACACAAAGACTAGATTAGAAATAGAGCACAAAATGAAAATAGTTCTGCTTAAACAAAAAACGTGTTACAGCGTAGGTACCATTCCACCCATAGGTGTGTCACTAACTCATAATCAAGGCTTGTTCAATATGAATTGACCAGCACAACCCATCCCTACTAGGTCGATCACCAAACCAAAAGGCCAGTACCTCAGTTACTACTAACATGACCAACTCGACCCAATGCAGTAAGTGAGGTGCAACTCTCACGCGTAACATTGCCTTTTGACGTGCTATGTTCACTTCTTTGATGTTTCAAGTACAAGTACATGTGTTGTTGTTCAATAGGGTAATTATTTGTTATCCCCTATCACTAGGACTTTCCACCTGAACGTCATACTTGATCTAGTGCCTTCACTAAGAAAATAACACTCAAGTCCTGACAACTATAGACCATGTCTCGAATGGTGGTCTAGAAAAACCACTCGTATTGGCTTAGGATCTTAACCTTTATGTATATTCCAACATATAATCCCTGACAAGAATCTGGACAGGGTACACACACCTAAGTCTAGGTTGCTACACCATTATCCCACTAGTAAGTGTATTCCCGTTTTAATGAATATATTATTAATTCATCATTCAAATATTACATTACAAGCCTTCCTAAGTGATCATGCTCTATTTGTGTTCTTATTAAATGGGATTTACTTCTAAACTCATCATCATGTAAACATGCATCAATCATAACAAGTCAATCCTTTTACATCATTATATAATCATGTTCATATCATCATTTCGTCACTAGAACATATCATATCACTATAATGCATTTCCCTAACTATCATACACACATATATCTAGAAAATAAGAACATACATACATCACACACAATAAACACACATCACTCTTTCGATTATGGACCAATCAAACCCGTCACACAAAAATATTAAATCCAAACTCTACCATGCAAACATCCTAAACTTACCATCATAGAAAGGAGTCATCATTTCCAGCAAACATATAATACAATATTTTGGTACATGCATCCAACACAACCTAGGTACCATTCCAACCATTCTAGGACGCATAATTCCATGAAAAAGTACTAGAATCACAACAAGGATTGACTCACCTCTTGTCCAAGATGGGCGGAGTTATGAACTGGGGAGAAACACCTTCCAACAAGTAATTCAACACCCCAAAAAGATTACACAAAGACTGGATTAGAAATAGAGCACAAAATGAAAATAGTTCTGCTTAAACAAAAAATGTGTTACAGCGTAGGTACCATTCCACCCATAGGTGTGTCACTAACTCATAATCAAGGCTTGTTCAATATGAATTGACCGGCACAACCCATCCCTACTAGGTCGATCACCAAACCAAAAGGCCAGTACCTCAGTTACTACTAACATGACCAACTCGACCCAATGCAGTAAGTGAGGTGCAACTCTCACGCGTAACATTGCCTTCTGACGTGCTATGTTCACTTCTTTGATGTTTCAAGTACAAGTACATGTGTTGTTGTTCAATAGGGTAATTATTTGTTATCCCCTATCACTAGGACTTTCCACCTGAACGTCATACTTGATCTAGTGCCTTCACTAAGAAAATAACACTCAAGTCCTGACAACTATAGACCATGTCTCGAATGGTGGTCTAGAAAAACCACTCGTATTGGCTTAGGATCTTAACCTTTATGTATATTCCAACATATAATCCCTGACAAGAATCTGGACAGGGTACACACACCTAAGTCTAGGTTGCTACACCATTATCCCACTAGTAAGTGTATTCCCGTTTTAATGAATATATTATTAATTCATCATTCAAATATTACATTACAAGCCTTCCTAAGTGATCATGCTCTATTTGTGTTCTTATTAAATGGGATTTACTTCTAAACTCATCATCATGTAAACATGCATCAATCATAACAAGTCAATCCTTTTACATCATTATATAATCATGTTCATATCATCATTTCGTCACTAGAACATATCATATCACTATAATGCATTTCCCTAACTATCATACACACATATATCTAGAAAATAACAACATACATACATCACACACAATAAACACACATCACTCTTTCGATTATGGACCAATCAAACCCGTCACACAAAAATATTAAATCCAAACTCTACCATGCAAACATCCTAAACTTACCATCATAGAAAGGAGTCATCATTTCCAGCAAACATATAATATAATATTTTGGTACATGCATCCAACACAACCTAGGTACCATTCCAACCATTCTAGGACGCATAATTCCATGAAAAAGTACTAGAATCACAACAAGGATTGACTCACCTCTTGTCCAAGATGGGCGGAGTTATGAACTGGGGAGAAACACCTTCCAACAAGTAATTCAACACCCCAAAAAGATTACACAAAGACTGGATTAGAAATAGAGCACAAAATGAAAATAGTTCTGCTTAAACAAAAAACGTGTTACAGCGTAGGTACCATTCCACCCATAGGTGTGTCACTAACTCATAATCAAGGCTTGTTCAATATGAATTGACCAGCACAACCCATCCCTACTAGGTCGATCACCAAACCAAAAGGCCAGTACCTCAGTTACTACTAACATGACCAACTCGACCCAATGCAGTAAGTGAGGTGCAACTCTCACGCGTAACATTGCCTTCTGACGTGCTATGTTCACTTCTTTGATGTTTCAAGTACAAGTACATGTGTTGTTGTTCAATAGGGTAATTATTTGTTATCCCCTATCACTAGGACTTTCCACCTGAACGTCATACTTGATCTAGTGCCTTCACTAAGAAAATAACACTCAAGTCCTGACAACTATAGACCATGTCTCGAATGGTGGTCTAGAAAAACCACTCGTATTGGCTTAGGATCTTAACCTTTATGTATATTCCAACATATAATCCCTGACAAGAATCTGGACAGGGTACACACACCTAAGTCTAGGTTGCTACACCATTATCCCACTAGTAAGTGTATTCCCGTTTTAATGAATATATTATTAATTCATCATTCAAATATTACATTACAAGCCTTCCTAAGTGATCATGCTCTATTTGTGTTCTTATTAAATGGGATTTACTTCTAAACTCATCATCATGTAAACATGCATCAATCATAACAAGTCAATCCTTTTACATCATTATATAATCATGTTCATATCATCATTTCGTCACTAGAACATATCATATCACTATAATGCATTTCCCTAACTATCATACACACATATATCTAGAAAATAACAACATACATACATCACACACAATAAACACACATCACTCTTTCGATTATGGACCAATCAAACCCGTCACACAAAAATATTAAATCCAAACTCTACCATGCAAACATCCTAAACTTACCATCATAGAAAGGAGTCATCATTTCCAGCAAACATATAATATAATATTTTGGTACATGCATCCAACACAACCTAGGTACCATTCCAACCATTCTAGGACGCATAATTCCATGAAAAAGTACTAGAATCACAACAAGGATTGACTCACCTCTTGTCCAAGATGGGCGGAGTTATGAACTGGGGAGAAACACCTTCCAACAAGTAATTCAACACCCCAAAAAGATTACACAAAGACTGGATTAGAAATAGAGCACAAAATGAAAATAGTTCTGCTTAAACAAAAAACGTGTTACAGCGTAGGTACCATTCCACCCATAGGTGTGTCACTAACTCATAATCAAGGCTTGTTCAATATGAATTGACCAGCACAACCCATCCCTACTAGGTCGATCACCAAACCAAAAGGCCAGTACCTCAGTTACTACTAACATGACCAACTCGACCCAATGCAGTAAGTGAGGTGCAACTCTCACGCGTAACATTGCCTTCTGACGTGCTATGTTCACTTCTTTGATGTTTCAAGTACAAGTACATGTGTTGTTGTTCAATAGGGTAATTATTTGTTATCCCCTATCACTAGGACTTTCCACCTGAACGTCATACTTGATCTAGTGCCTTCACTAAGAAAATAACACTCAAGTCCTGACAACTATAGACCATGTCTCGAATGGTGGTCTAGAAAAACCACTCGTATTGGCTTAGGATCTTAACCTTTATGTATATTCCAACATATAATCCCTGACAAGAATCTGGACAGGGTACACACACCTAAGTCTAGGTTGCTACACCATTATCCCACTAGTAAGTGTATTCCCGTTTTAATGAATATATTATTAATTCATCATTCAAATATTACATTACAAGCCTTCCTAAGTGATCATGCTCTATTTGTGTTCTTATTAAATGGGATTTACTTCTAAACTCATCATCATGTAAACATGCATCAATCATAACAAGTCAATCCTTTTACATCATTATATAATCATGTTCATATCATCATTTCGTCACTAGAACATATCATATCACTATAATGCATTTCCCTAACTATCATACACACATATATCTAGAAAATAACAACATACATACATCACACACAATAAACACACATCACTCTTTCGATTATGGACCAATCAAACCCGTCACACAAAAATATTAAATCCAAACTCTACCATGCAAACATCCTAAACTTACCATCATAGAAAGGAGTCATCATTTCCAGCAAACATATAATACAATATTTTGGTACATGCATCCAACACAACCTAGGTACCATTCCAACCATTCTAGGACGCATAATTCCATGAAAAAGTACTAGAATCACAACAAGGATTGACTCACCTCTTGTCCAAGATGGGCGGAGTTATGAACTGGGGAGAAACACCTTCCAACAAGTAATTCAACACCCCAAAAAGATTACACAAAGACTGGATTAGAAATAGAGCACAAAATGAAAATAGTTCTGCTTAAACAAAAAATGTGTTACAGCGTAGGTACCATTCCACCCATAGGTGTGTCACTAACTCATAATCAAGGCTTGTTCAATATGAATTGACCAGCACAACCCATCCCTACTAGGTCGATCACCAAACCAAAAGGCCAGTACCTCAGTTACTACTAACATGACCAACTCGACCCAATGCAGTAAGTGAGGTGCAACTCTCACGCGTAACATTGCCTTCTGACGTGCTATGTTCACTTCTTTGATGTTTCAAGTACAAGTACATGTGTTGTTGTTCAATAGGGTAATTATTTGTTATCCCCTATCACTAGGACTTTCCACCTGAACGTCATACTTGATCTAGTGCCTTCACTAAGAAAATAACACTCAAGTCCTGACAACTATAGACCATGTCTCGAATGGTGGTCTAGAAAAACCACTCGTATTGGCTTAGGATCTTAACCTTTATGTATATTCCAACATATAATCCCTGACAAGAATCTGGACAGGGTACACACACCTAAGTCTAGGTTGCTACACCATTATCCCACTAGTAAGTGTATTCCCGTTTTAATGAATATATTATTAATTCATCATTCAAATATTACATTACAAGCATTCCTAAGTGATCATGCTCTATTTGTGTTCTTATTAAATGGGATTTACTTCTAAACTCATCATCATGTAAACATGCATCAATCATAACAAGTCAATCCTTTTACATCATTATATAATCATGTTCATATCATCATTTCGTCACTAGAACATATCATATCACTATAATGCATTTCCCTAACTATCATACACACATATATCTAGAAAATAACAACATACATACATCACACACAATAAACACACATCACTCTTTCGATTATGGACCAATCAAACCCGTCACACAAAAATATTAAATCCAAACTCTACCATGCAAACATCCTAAACTTACCATCATAGAAAGGAGTCATCATTTCCAGCAAACATATAATACAATATTTTGGTACATGCATCCAACACAACCTAGGTACCATTCCAACCATTCTAGGACGCATAATTCCATGAAAAAGTACTAGAATCACAACAAGGATTGACTCACCTCTTGTCCAAGATGGGCGGAGTTATGAACTGGGGAGAAACACCTTCCAACAAGTAATTCAACACCCCAAAAAGATTACACAAAGACTGGATTAGAAATAGAGCACAAAATGAAAATAGTTCTGCTTAAACAAAAAACGTGTTACAGCGTAGGTACCATTCCACCCATAGGTGTGTCACTAACTCATAATCAAGGCTTGTTCAATATGAATTGACCAGCACAACCCATCCCTACTAGGTCGATCACCAAACCAAAAGGCCAGTACCTCAGTTACTACTAACATGACCAACTCGACCCAATGCAGTAAGTGAGGTGCAACTCTCACGCGTAACATTGCCTTCTGACGTGCTATGTTCACTTCTTTGATGTTTCAAGTACAAGTACATGTGTTGTTGTTCAATAGGGTAATTATTTGTTATCCCCTATCACTAGGACTTTCCACCTGAACGTCATACTTGATCTAGTGCCTTCACTAAGAAAATAACACTCAAGTCCTGACAACTATAGACCATGTCTCGAATGGTGGTCTAGAAAAACCACTCGTATTGGCTTAGGATCTTAACCTTTATGTATATTCCAACATATAATCCCTGACAAGAATCTGGACAGGGTACACACACCTAAGTCTAGGTTGCTACACCATTATCCCACTAGTAAGTGTATTCCCGTTTTAATGAATATATTATTAATTCATCATTCAAATATTACATTACAAGCCTTCCTAAGTGATCATGCTCTATTTGTGTTCTTATTAAATGGGATTTACTTCTAAACTCATCATCATGTAAACATGCATCAATCATAACAAGTCAATCCTTTTACATCATTATATAATCATGTTCATATCATCATTTCGTCACTAGAACATATCATATCACTATAATGCATTTCCCTAACTATCATACACACATATATCTAGAAAATAACAACATACATACATCACACACAATAAACACACATCACTCTTTCGATTATGGACCAATCAAACCCATCACACAAAAATATTAAATCCAAACTCTACCATGCAAACATCCTAAACTTACCATCATAGAAAGGAGTCATCATTTCCAGCAAACATATAATACAATATTTTGGTACATGCATCCAACACAACCTAGGTACCATTCCAACCATTCTAGGACGCATAATTCCATGAAAAAGTACTAGAATCACAACAAGGATTGACTCACCTCTTGTCCAAGATGGGCGGAGTTATGAACTGGGGAGAAACACCTTCCAACAAGTAATTCAACACCCCAAAAAGATTACACAAAGACTGGATTAGAAATAGAGCACAAAATGAAAATAGTTCTGCTTAAACAAAAAATGTGTTACAGCGTAGGTACCATTCCACCCATAGGTGTGTCACTAACTCATAATCAAGGCTTGTTCAATATGAATTGACCAGCACAACCCATCCCTACTAGGTCGATCACCAAACCAAAAGGCCAGTACCTCAGTTACTACTAACATGACCAACTCGACCCAATGCAGTAAGTGAGGTGCAACTCTCACGCGTAACATTGCCTTCTGACGTGCTATGTTCACTTCTTTGATGTTTCAAGTACAAGTACATGTGTTGTTGTTCAATAGGGTAATTATTTGTTATCCCCTATCACTAGGACTTTCCACCTGAACGTCATACTTGATCTAGTGCCTTCACTAAGAAAATAACACTCAAGTCCTGACAACTATAGACCATGTCTCGAATGGTGGTCTAGAAAAACCACTCGTATTGGCTTAGGATCTTAACCTTTATGTATATTCCAACATATAATCCCTGACAAGAATCTGGACAGGGTACACACACCTAAGTCTAGGTTGCTACACCATTATCCCACTAGTAAGTGCATTCCCGTTTTAATGAATATATTATTAATTCATCATTCAAATATTACATTACAAGCCTTCCTAAGTGATCATGCTCTATTTGTGTTCTTATTAAATGGGATTTACTTCTAAACTCATCATCATGTAAACATGCATCAATCATAACAAGTCAATCCTTTTACATCATTATATAATCATGTTCATATCATCATTTCGTCACTAGAACATATCATATCACTATAATGCATTTCCCTAACTATCATACACACATATATCTAGAAAATAACAACATACATACATCACACACAATAAACACACATCACTCTTTCGATTATGGACCAATCAAACCCGTCACACAAAAATATTAAATCCAAACTCTACCATGCAAACATCCTAAACTTACCATCATAGAAAGGAGTCATCATTTCCAACAAACATATAATACAATATTTTGGTACATGCATCCAACACAACCTAGGTACCATTCCAACCATTCTAGGACGCATAATTCCATGAAAAAGTACTAGAATCACAACAAGGATTGACTCACCTCTTGTCCAAGATGGGCGGAGTTATGAACTGGGGAGAAACACCTTCCAACAAGTAATTCAACACCCCAAAAAGATTACACAAAGACTGGATTAGAAATAGAGCACAAAATGAAAATAGTTCTGCTTAAACAAAAAATGTGTTACAGCGTAGGTACCATTCCACCCATAGGTGTGTCACTAACTCATAATCAAGGCTTGTTCAATATGAATTGACCAGCACAACCCATCCCTACTAGGTCGATCACCAAACCAAAAGGCCAGTACCTCAGTTACTACTAACATGACCAACTCGACCCAATGCAGTAAGTGAGGTGCAACTCTCACGCGTAACATTGCCTTCTGACGTGCTATGTTCACTTCTTTGATGTTTCAAGTACAAGTACATGTGTTGTTGTTCAATAGGGTAATTATTTGTTATCCCCTATCACTAGGACTTTCCACCTGAACGTCATACTTGATCTAGTGCCTTCACTAAGAAAATAACACTCAAGTCCTGACAACTATAGACCATGTCTCGAATGGTGGTCTAGAAAAACCACTCGTATTGGCTTAGGATCTTAACCTTTATGTATATTCCAACATATAATCCTTGACAAGAATCTGGACAGGGTACACACACCTAAGTCTAGGTTGCTACACCATTATCCCACTAGTAAGTGTATTCCCGTTTTAATGAATATATTATTAATTCATCATTCAAATATTACATTACAAGCCTTCCTAAGTGATCATGCTCTATTTGTGTTCTTATTAAATGGGATTTACTTCTAAACTCATCATCATGTAAACATGCATCAATCATAACAAGTCAATCCTTTTACATCATTATATAATCATGTTCATATCATCATTTCGTCACTAGAACATATCATATCACTATAATGCATTTCCCTAACTATCATACACACATATATCTAGAAAATAACAACATACATACATCACACACAATAAACACACATCACTCTTTCGATTATGGACCAATCAAACCCGTCACACAAAAATATTAAATCCAAACTCTACCATGCAAACATCCTAAACTTACCATCATAGAAAGGAGTCATCATTTCCAGCAAACATATAATACAATATTTTGGTACATGCATCCAACACAACCTAGGTACCATTCCAACCATTCTAGGACGCATAATTCCATGAAAAAGTACTAGAATCACAACAAGGATTGACTCACCTCTTGTCCAAGATGGGCGGAGTTATGAACTGGGGAGAAACACCTTCCAACAAGTAATTCAACACCCCAAAAAGATTACACAAAGACTGGATTAGAAATAGAGCACAAAATGAAAATAGTTCTGCTTAAACAAAAAATGTGTTACAGCGTAGGTACCATTCCACCCATAGGTGTGTCACTAACTCATAATCAAGGCTTGTTCAATATGAATTGACCAGCACAACCCATCCCTACTAGGTCGATCACCAAACCAAAAGGCCAGTACCTCAGTTACTACTAACATGACCAACTCGACCCAATGCAGTAAGTGAGGTGCAACTCTCACGCGTAACATTGCCTTCTGACGTGCTATGTTCACTTCTTTGATGTTTCAAGTACAAGTACATGTGTTGTTGTTCAATAGGGTAATTATTTGTTATCCCCTATCACTAGGACTTTCCACCTGAACGTCATACTTGATCTAGTGCCTTCACTAAGAAAATAACACTCAAGTCCTGACAACTATAGACCATGTCTCGAATGGTGGTCTAGAAAAACCACTCGTATTGGCTTAGGATCTTAACCTTTATGTATATTCCAACATATAATCCCTGACAAGAATCTGGACAGGGTACACACACCTAAGTCTAGGTTGCTACACCATTATCCCACTAGTAAGTGTATTCCCGTTTTAATGAATATATTATTAATTCATCATTCAAATATTACATTACAAGCCTTCCTAAGTGATCATGCTCTATTTGTGTTCTTATTAAATGGGATTTACTTCTAAACTCATCATCATGTAAACATGCATCAATCATAACAAGTCAATCCTTTTACATCATTATATAATCATGTTCATATCATCATTTCGTCACTAGAACATATCATATCACTATAATGCATTTCCCTAACTATCATACACACATATATCTAGAAAATAACAACATACATACATCACACACAATAAACACACATCACTCTTTCGATTATGGACCAATCAAACCCGTCACACAAAAATATTAAATCCAAACTCTACCATGCAAACATCCTAAACTTACCATCATAGAAAGGAGTCATCATTTCCAGCAAACATATAATACAATATTTTGGTACATGCATCCAACACAACCTAGGTACCATTCCAACCATTCTAGGACGCATAATTCCATGAAAAAGTACTAGAATCACAACAAGGATTGACTCACCTCTTGTCCAAGATGGGCGGAGTTATGAACTGGGGAGAAACACCTTCCAACAAGTAATTCAACACCCCAAAAAGATTACACAAAGACTGGATTAGAAATAGAGCACAAAATGAAAATAGTTCTGCTTAAACAAAAAATGTGTTACAGCGTAGGTACCATTCCACCCATAGGTGTGTCACTAACTCATAATCAAGGCTTGTTCAATATGAATTGACCAGCACAACCCATCCCTACTAGGTCGATCACCAAACCAAAAGGCCAGTACCTCAGTTACTACTAACATGACCAACTCGACCCAATGCAGTAAGTGAGGTGCAACTCTCACGCGTAACATTGCCTTCTGACGTGCTATGTTCACTTCTTTGATGTTTCAAGTACAAGTACATGTGTTGTTGTTCAATAGGGTAATTATTTGTTATCCCCTATCACTAGGACTTTCCACCTGAACGTCATACTTGATCTAGTGCCTTCACTAAGAAAATAACACTCAAGTCCTGACAACTATAGACCATGTCTCGAATGGTGGTCTAGAAAAACCACTCGTATTGGCTTAGGATCTTAACCTTTATGTATATTCCAACATATAATCCCTGACAAGAATCTGGACAGGGTACACACACCTAAGTCTAGGTTGCTACACCATTATCCCACTAGTAAGTGCATTCCCGTTTTAATGAATATATTATTAATTCATCATTCAAATATTACATTACAAGCCTTCCTAAGTGATCATGCTCTATTTGTGTTCTTATTAAATGGGATTTACTTCTAAACTCATCATCATGTAAACATGCATCAATCATAACAAGTCAATCCTTTTACATCATTATATAATCATGTTCATATCATAATTTCGTCACTAGAACATATCATATCACTATAATGCATTTCCCTAACTATCATACACACATATATCTAGAAAATAACAACATACATACATCACACACAATAAACACACATCACTCTTTCGATTATGGACCAATCAAACCCGTCACACAAAAATATTAAATCCAAACTCTACCATGCAAACATCCTAAACTTACCATCATAGAAAGGAGTCATCATTTCCAACAAACATATAATACAATATTTTGGTACATGCATCCAACACAACCTAGGTACCATTCCAACCATTCTAGGACGCATAATTCCATGAAAAAGTACTAGAATCACAACAAGGATTGACTCACCTCTTGTCTAAGATTGGCGGAGTTATGAACTGGGGAGAAACACCTTCCAACAAGTAATTCAACACCCCAAAAAGATTACACAAAGACCGGATTAGAAATAGAGCACAAAATGAAAATAGTTCTGCTCAAACAAAAAATGTGTTACAGCCTATGAACTACCACATTACGGCCTTTGTAACAGGTCGTGATTCGGAACCAATCGACTCCCATCACTTCGTCGTGGTGAAGCTGCTAGTTACAATCCAGAAAGCCTATCAACCATTGTAAGGTCACACCTTATGATCTGACGAGTCAAACACATAACATGTTGATCTACCAGGGTCAGCGTCAACGAGTCGACATCGACAACTTAACAAGTTCAATAACGTCAGCAACATAGTTGTTCAATTGTAATCTTTTTTGTATTAGGCAATTATTATAGATAAATATAGAATAGATCAGATCTCGTATCTCTATGATAAGATCAGCTCTTAGTATATATTAGATTAAATCCCGTCAAGCAAGTGATATACATGTATAGATTACTATATATACAAAATTAGGGTAAACTCTAATGTTGTGCTAATATTCGTGGCCTTGTGTCAATTGTCTTGGTGACAAACATGTCTTCTTTGTGAAGACAAAACCTCTTTTCTAGGTGCAATGAAATTTTAGAGAACTTCTATGTTATTTACTTTTTGTTGATTATTTCGTTTAGATTAATTTTGTTTTTCTTGTTTATTCTTGAAGTATATTCTATCAAATACAAACCTTCAATTGGTAGCAATTCCAAATCCTTTGGTCTCAACAAAATTCCTCCCTTCGTTGAACATGACTTCGCCAAGTGGAAAACCAAGGCTGTGGTGGTTCTTGAAACCATTGACTGTGAGATGAAAGTATTGTTGAAAAAGGTCCCCATGTTCCTATGTACCAACCCATGGAAACCAATGCTCCCGTTGGCCCTTTGAAGCAAAAGCCAGCAACAAATTATGACGATGATGAAAAATGACTGCCCAGTCTTGATGTAAAAGCCAGGCCCACTGTTGGAAATTCTCTTTCATACCATGTGTATTATCTCAAACATAAATGTGAATCAGCCCAAGAAATTATGGACACACTGACGGTGGCTTATGAGGCCATTGTGGAAGTCCAGGCTATGACCATCAACAATCTTAATCGAAGATACGAGCATTTCTTTGCTAACCAAGGTAAGTCTCTTACACAAACCTTCAATAGGTTTAATTGTTTGGTTAATGATATGCGCAGGATGGGAATAGTTATGTACTTGTCATAGTTAGTTCTAAAGTTTCTCGATTCTCTTGGGAAGAGCTGGGAACATCATGCTGATGTTCTTAAGAACGGTGAGAAGATCGATTCCATGGATTTGAATTTGTTGTTTGGTAACCTGCGAAATTATGAAAATACCAAAGCTCTTAGTAAGGAAGTCATGAAGGACTTGAGTAAGGAAATGTCTGTGGCCCTGATTTCTCGAAAGGAAACAATAAATCACATAAGCGAATCAGAAAATTCAGATCAGGGTGAACCAAGTGATGAAGATCTCACTGAATCAAGGGAAAGGCTAGTGTTGCACTTATCATCAAGTGTTACGATGAAAGCAGAGAAAATGGGGTGAGAAGTGCTCAATTCAAGGGAAGCAGCTTAGGGAAAGGACCTACTTCAGAGAAGAAAATGTCAGGTAACTACTTTAATTATGGGAGTCCTGATTATTTTGCCAAGGATTGCAAGGAAAAGAAAGAATCCCATAGTCCTAAGGACTATGAAGTCTTGTATAAGAAGTGATGGGTTTTAGCCATAAGAACATCCTATGTGCTCATGCAACCCTAATGCTTGGATCTGCGTTTCTCTATTGTACATGCAATTCATCCAAGACTTTTGTCACACCCCGAAAACCAAAGGCGGAAACATTTCCGGGGTTGACTCCGCGTTGAGTATCAAATCCAGTGTACATAGTAAAGCAGTAATCACAAAACATTACATTACATAATATTGATTACATCTATTTGAAAGTAAAGTTGTACAAGTGTTTTACATATGTAATATGAACATAAGTAAAGACGAGACTTCGGGACACTCCGTCTTCTCCAAAAAGTTGCGGTATACCTGTCTAACACTGACCTGAGAATACAAGCAGTTTGAAAATCAGCATAAAGCTGGTGAGTTCATAAGCGGTTTAGTTTTGAAAAGAACGAGTTTCCTTTACTTTCTGAAATAGTTATTGTTCAAGAAAATCCCATATTTTCTTAAAAAAAATGGTTTAGTTATCTTTTGTTACAATTTCAAAAACGGTTTGTTGTGTTATTCAAGGAAAATCCCATATTTTCCTTATAGTTTTAGTTATTCGTTTGTTACTTTATTCGCTAATGTTTTGTTATGCTATCCAGGAAAATCCCATATTTTCCTATGTGTTGAATTTTCTATTTGATTCTAAGTTCGTTACTAGTTGTTATGTTATCCCAGGAAAATCCCATATTTTCCTATGTGTTGAGTTGTTTGGTTCTTAGGTTTGATTTCAAAGTATTAGTACTTACCATATGTGAAGTATTAGTTAAGTATTCTAAACTCCTAGATATACTACATTCGTATGACTATAACCTACAAACTTAGTTGTATTTTCGTATATTTAGGTTCACTAGAAACGTACATTACAGTATTTTCGATTATTCTGGTGGATTCCAAAAGAGTACATTAGTTGTATTTTCGTATCTCTGTCGACATTCTGAGGCGGATGTAATCGAAACTCAGTAGAGGTCCAGAGGCGTACTTTCGTATTTGGAACTCTGGTGATGTTCAAGGCGTACACTAGCTGTATGTTCGAAGTCTTTCTGTCATCCAAAGGCGTTATTTCGCATTCGTAGTCCTAAGCCTATTCGTATTCGTTCTATCATATTAGTTATATTCGTTATTCGTATTCGTACTTAGTTATATTCGTATTCGCATTCGTTCTATCCTATTAGTTATATTCGTTATTCGTATTCGTACTTAGTTATATTTGTATTCACATTCGTTTTATCCTATTAGTTATATTCGTTATTCGTATTCGTACTTAGTTATAATTAGTATGATTTCTTTTACAAAAGACAATATAATATACAATATTTAAAAGAAATCTGTATTTAATCTGCAGTTCAAAACATCAGTTATCATAATCAAGACATTTAGTAAATAAACCATTAAATTGAAAATCAGTTTAAGTACAAAATATATTTGTACTTTTGCTTGTATCCCCCCCCCCCCTGAAAAACAGTGAAAACAGTGAAAAACACGGAAAAAGGGTAGGGGTATGAACTCACCGGACGTGGAAATGTGTCGATTTCGGATACTAAACGTCGAATCGAGGCCTGATAACACATGAGGTTCCTATGTAATATGAAATGGCATACAAATATATCTAATTAGATTCATAAACTCTAATTAGATATGAAGTCACACTCCAACGAACGAAAACGCCCCAAAACGGGTGTTTGGAGTGACCCGGATGACATCTACGGACGGGAATTGAAGCGAGGGACTTGGAATTTGAGTTTACTCCCCAAGAGTAAACTCCCTAATGAAGTTTACGGCCTAAACACCCATTGCCCATGAGTTTACGGCCGTAAACTCATGGTGGGGTGGTTTATGGTGCTTAAAGGGTCACAAATGGATATTAACACTTGGAAATGCTTGGAATAATTTTACCTAAGGCTTGGAATGAATTAAAATCACCAAATACAACACTTAAGGGAGTTTACGGCCTTGGCATGGGGTCTATGGCCGTAAACTCTCATATCCCCTTGAATAATTGTTTTTAAGGCTCCAAAGTTAATCACATGTGATTCTAAAAATTCCTACAAGCCTAGAAATGAATTTGTGGCACCATTTGACACACTTTTAGGAGTTTACGGCCATGGGGCATGTTCTATGGCCGTAAAATCTCATATGTGAGGTTTTGATGTGTTTAAATCCCTTAAACTATTTTTGGTTGGTTCTATGATTTATTCCAAGGCTTTTGGTGGTGTTGGATGGCTTTCTAATACCTTAGAAGTGAGTTTACACCCTTGTTTAAGGAGTTTACGGCCCAAGCACAAGCCTTGGCCGTAAACTCATACAAACCCTTCAAATTTTATGTTTAAGGTGTTCTAGGTCCATTTCAAATATTCTAAAAGTCATATCTAAGTCTTGTTTGAGCCATGGAAGGGTTTAAGGGCTTAAAAACCCTCTAAATTAGAGTTTACGGCCTAGACACCTTCTAGGGCCGTAAACTCTCAAATAAGGCTCTAAATCATGCTTCAAGGCATTCTAAACTCATTCCATAAAGTCGTTTAGCCATATCTAACATCTAGTTGAGGTTTGGAAGGGTTTTGTTGCTCAAAAACCCCTTAAAAAGGAGTTTACGGCCTAGTATAGTTCTAGGGCCGTAAACACATGATAATGGTCCTAATCCATAGATTATACTCGAATTTGAAGGCTAAAGAGGTTGTATAACATGCTAGGGAAGTTACCTCAAAGATTTGAAGCCTTAAACTTGAGATTTGGACCTTTAATTTTAGTTTGAGGAGAGAGGTTGGGGTGATAGTTGTAGAATGAAGCAAAAGCTTCAAAATGAAGTCTTAGAACACTTTAAATAGTGTTCGGGATTTGGAAACGATGAAATTTTACCCGATACCGGCTTTAGACGGGGCTTTTGGTCGCACCCGGCCAATTTGCCGTTACCCGATATGGTTGATTCTAGAAATGTTCCAATCATTAACATGTGACGTTAGAATGAGTTCTAAGGGTATTAAGACAATTATTAAGTCCTAAAATAAAATATTCAATAATGACTTAATAAAATGCCGAAATCGGAAACGAAATCGGAAACGACGATTGGATGATTGAAACGAGTCGCGAAAAGGGTTACATTTAGGGATATGAATTTCGGGTTGTTACAACTTTAAACCCTAGTTTTAGCATACAATTAATCATATTAACATGTGAAAGGGCTTTTAGATCTTACCTTGATTGTTATGTAGCAATAACAATCTCAAATCCTCCTTGTGATGACTTTAGAAAGCTTAGAGTCACAAGTGTCACTCCTCTAATGGTTCACAAACACCAAGAGCAAGAGGATGAAGAATAAGGAGAGAGGAGGCTGCCCAAGATGTGTGGAAACCCTAGTGGAACTCTTAGCCACGTTTTTGGGGCTTAAGGGTACTATATATACATATAGGCTATTAGGGTTTTCAACTAGGAAACCCTAATCTGACTGCTTAAGCCCTAAGCAGCCCAGGGACCCTTTTAGAATATCCCTTGGACGATTTCTAATGGGTTTCCCCATAGAATTCGTCCAACCTATTATTCCAAGGTGATTCATAGCCCAAATGCAATTATCTTATAATTACAGTTCCAGTCCCTTCAATTTTAATTAATCTCTTTTAGCCACAAAATTAATTATCAATTAATTCTTGACTAATATTAATTAAACAATATGATTTCTCCTTTAATATATTATTCTCATAATATATTAATAAATCATAATTAATCTTCTCTCTCCATAATTCATCCTATCAAGTTGCTTTGGTGAAGGCAACCCTAAAGGACCATGCACCATCGGGTCAACTACATACCAAAATAGTTATGGACTTAGACACTAATCCAACAGTCTCCCACTTGGATAAGTCTAATAACTATTCTGCATATGACTTCAGATCCTGAACTGCAATCGTAGCTTTCAAAAGCCGCTGTCAACTCTGATCTTATCAGATACGCGTCCTTTAGATAAGGGATCATATATTCCTCCATTCTAGATATCGTATAGACTAAAACATGGATTTAAATCATTCTCTCTGTACATGTGTTGTTTCTCGATTTCTGATTTATGACGACTGACAACAGACTACATTTGAACACATCAAATTCGTCTCGACTTGGCCAAGCGCTTAGGGTGTCATAACTAAATCATCGAGGGGCCCACAGATATCGCTTTCATCCTACTTTGGATAAAAGGAACAGAAAAACTTTGATTCAATGCTTGCTTGCACTCACTTACCGAATCACACACAATAATATGTTTTATAACACCATGTTACTGGTGCGTTTACATATTATCAATGTGTAACCAACTCGCAAGATACAACTCGCACATCTCGGTTTCAAGAATATAAGATGTTATCGTCTCACCAATCACTCCTGATAAAATCCATGAAGTGATCCAAGTGAGCGTGGGTTTAATCCAATGCTCAAATCATATTCATAAGCACTCATGAATGTTGCAGCAAAAAATTGCTTATGTCTAATACACTTTAGACAATCCACACACCAATTCACGAAAGTCTTCATTCATACCTACTTCCAACATATGAACGAATGTGGTCCGTTCGAATAATTTGATTGTTCTGAACCAATTTAATTATTTAGGAAGTCAAAACATGCAAAGTGAAGCACAAGAATAATACTAATCCTGTTGGGTCAAAAATATGGTTTATACTTTGCTTTTCTAGGAAAATAAATTTTTATGTAATGTTTTATGTGTTTGCGGTTTGTGTCTATGGCCGTACACGTGTGTACGGCCGCATACCCTGTGTACGGCCGTACACAGGGTGTGCGGCTGTACACATGTGTATGGCTGGAGGTCCATATAAATAGAGGAGTGCATGTGAGTGTACGGTCGGGAAAAAGGTGAGAAGAAGAGAGCATCTTGTAGAGAGAGAAACTAGAGAGAAGAAGTGTGTGTGAGAGAGAATCTATTGTAAGGAGCATCAATCATATTCATTCAATACATCATAGCTTCATCTAAATTCTTCTTCTCCTTCTCTTCTATATTTGATATGACATCATCCAATTGATTGAGATTCCGCACCATCAATTGGATCTGATTGATACACAAGCAATTTTGGGGACTTACAATTGGTATCAGAGCTTGGTTGTATCAATTAATTTTTGTCAGATCTGGAGCTTATTTGATCTTATTTTGAAACGAGAATAGCGTTTTTGGATAGATCTCGCAAAAATAAGGGGGGGGGGGGGTTACTTCTTTGCATTTTTCATAAAAATGAGTTTTTGATCGAGTTTTGGAGCAAAAAAGGGTGAAAAACGTCATTTTTTTCGCGAATCTATTGAAGGTGTGCGGCCCGGTTGAAGGTGTGCTGCTGGTTGAAGGAGTGCGGCTCGGTGTGTGCGGCTCATCAGCCTCGGTGTGCGGCTCAGTGTGTGCGGTTTGGACGTGTGCGGTCTCGTGTACCGTCCAGCTCCATCGCCTCGGTCTCGCATTGTGGCTCGGAGTGTGCGGCTAGGTCTTCGGTTCACGGTCTTGCATCGCGTTCAGCAAGCTTCGCAGCAGCCCTCGTAGCATAGCAGCTTCGCATTAAAAATAATGAAACGGATTGGGGGTGCCGGGGATCGAACATGGGACCTCTAGGTCATTGCCACAGCGCTTTACTAACTCAATTAGCGGACACCTTGGTTCCCTCCTTCGAAATATAATCCATATAGTCCCTCTCGGTTCCAAATTTCGAAAATTGACTCTTTTAACCCAAAAATTCAATTTCTTTTAATTTTAAATTCCTTTTTCAACCAAAAATTTTAATTTTTAATTTTTGACTTTGAATTTTGACTTTTTACTTTAAAATTTGATTTTGACTTTCAAGTTTGACCTTTGACTTTAAACTTTGACTTTCTCGTTTGACTTTTAATTTTTCAAATTTAGCTTTTCGGTTTGACTTTTAAGTTTGACTTTTCAAGTTTGACTTTTGAGTTTGACTTTTTAAATTTGACTTTTAAGGTTGACTTTCTCGGTTTTTAAGTCAAAGGGCAATTAAAAATATAAAATAATAATAATAAAAAAAAAAATAAAAAAAATGAGTTCCACATCAATTCCGGGAAATGAAGTTTTATGTACTCCACCTTGTAAAGCTACGATTAAATTTCTTCGCGGACAAATTGATTTTCTAAAAAGGGAAAATGAAGACCTAAAATATGAAAGATACACCATTAGTAAAGAACAAAAACCGTTAAAAGCTCAATTAGAAACCAAAATCAAGGATTTCCGAAAACTCCAAGAAGATTACAGCAATAAGTGTGAAAATTATGATCACATTAAGAAAAAACTTGCTGCTGTAACTGAAGAACTTGACGCTTTGAAAATTAAGTGTGGAAAAACAGATGTTAGTTTCAAAAATTAGACTGCGTCAAGTAAGACAGTCGAGTCCTTATTTGAAAACCAATTAAAATTCAAAGATAATCAAGACAAGGTTCTAGTGTATGATAGTGTTCCTCCCCCTTTCAATGATAACTACACATCCATCCCTATGACACAAGAAGAAATTGACAATGAGGCACATCTCCAATATGGGAAACATATTGCGGTTGTGCCAGAAAAGGATGAAGTGAACGTTTCTAATGATTATGTTACATGTGCAGGTAAAGTAGCAGAAGATGAGAACAAGGAGAACACCATTGAACAAACCAACATCTCCTTGAACTCTGAATCTGTTGCTTCGAACTCAGTTGCTTCTAATCAACCTGCTGTTGAGAAGTACATGCCACCAAGTCAAGTGAAACAGCCGACCTGTTGCAGCTCTGCGTGTGGGAAAAATAAGAGACAAGGCAAAGATAAGCCACCAGCGGTAGGAAGAAACAACTCCGCAGTGAAGAAAAAGACATGTTTTCACTGTGGAACACCTGGACACATTGCCAGAAATTGTCCTAATCGAGCATACGTTCCCTACTACGCACATGGATGGCAGAATGTGCCAAGAGGGGGACCTTCCAAAAGAAACCCCTCAAGGTCACGTTCAGACCATGATGACCGGAATGCGCAGAAGGCCAAGAATCAAACCCACAAGGCCAAGAATCTGAATCCCAAGGGCAAGAAGGGAATGTCACCCAAGAAGCCAAATCCAAGAGATGCTCCCATGAAGTCAAAATCAAAGTCATCTCAACGGCCGACATCAAGATCAAAAGCTAGTACTGAGCCACCCATCAGAACGAAAAAGAAATGGGTTAAACCCAGCTACAAATGGGTTCCAAAGGCTCACTCTCCCAAATCTACTAACGATTCTAATATTTCTACATCTTCTGTTTGTGATAAGCAGGACATGTCATGGGAGAAAGTAGCATGCATGGATGACAAAGGTCAACCCAGTTTCAAAATGGATTGGGTTCCAAAGACCAAGTGATCCCGCTATGTGTCGGAGCAGCTATGGAGGCATATCATCAGACTTTGGTTTGTTGATAGTGGCTGTTCCTGGCACTTGATAGGGGATATCTCTCAACTGTACAACACTCGGAATTTTGTTTGAGAGTATGTGTCCTTTGCGGGAAGGGAAGAAAGGAAGGGATCACATGACGTTTGTGCTTAATCACATGAAGAATTTTCGGATCTGTTCTGAGATTACGCGTGCTGTTCTTAGACCTTCTGGATGCAAATTCAATCGGTGACTTACGGTTTGAGTTTTCTTCTCTATACTCCTGAGTTTTTCTTAAGCTGATTCGCTTTAAAGACAAATTTTTGTTTTAGGATAGTTTAAATATGCGCATTTACTTTCATTTCTCTCTTATGCACAAATTTAGGGGGAGAAATAAAAACAAAACAAAAATTAGAAAATTTTAAAAATCCAAAAACATTAGAAAATCAGATAATCAAAAAAAAATGTTGGTTATGAAATGTGCTGCTGGTAAATTTTTCCTCGATGTGCGGATTCTGTCCTTAATTCCGGTTGGATGGGGCGACTGGTAAATTCCGATAAATTAGGTCTGTAGAATATCATTTTCTTTCTTTCTGTCTGTTAGTCATATGTTGTCTCCTTTGCGTGACTTCCAATCCGACCTGGTACACAACATATGCAACTCTATTTCTCTGCAGGTTATATATGTGAAAGACTTCTTATCTGTTAGCCATATGATGTCTCCTCTACGCGACTTCTAATCCGACCTGGTACACAGCATATGCAACCTTCTACTTCTCAACCCCTATGAAGTAATAAGTACTAAGTAATAGAATTCTGAATCTATCTTCTCTCTGAATGGTTGTCTGCTCACCCGGTGTAAGGAGTACTCTGGAAGTTCTTGATGGCTGGGGCATATCAGGAAGCAGGAAACACGTTCTAGTACACTTAAAATTGAACACATACAGATTGTCTATATATCTCGCTGCTCAATTTAGGTGGATAACAATATCCCTGGTCGTCGTCAGATGAATGGTCCTTAAGATATAGTATCTAAGAAATTAGGATCATATATAATTTTTAGGAACATAAGTTCACCTGCCTTGTAACAAATAGTATGTCCTAAATTTGTCACAATTTTTCGTGTTTAAGTGGACAACAATACCGACGATCGACCAGACAAAGATGTGAATATGAAAGGTACCGATAAGTGGATAAAGGCTGTCTAAAAACTTTGATCCCAAATCTCTCTTAAAGTTAGATATCATTTTTATTTTTCTTAAATTTGTCATAGTTTCTTCTAATTTAAATATTAGGGGAGAATTAAAAATTAAAAAAAAAATCAAAAAAATTCAAAAATAAAAAAAAATCAAAGAAAAATCAGAAAAATTTAAAAATCCAAAAATAGTGTTATTTCTGTTTTATTTCTTGTTCAGAAAAATCAGAAAATCCAAAAATATTTTTATTTTTGTTTTAATTTTTTTCAGAAAATATCAAAAATCCAAAAATATTTTTTGTGCGCTAATTTTTCTTTTAGTTTTGTTTTGTCTTGAAAAGTGATTTCAAACGTAGATGAGACTTGTGGAGACAGTATCGAGATTTTTGAGCCAAAGCTTCATCCGTGATCATCGAAGAATTTTTATTCGAAGGAGCAAGAAATGAAGATTATTCTTTCAACATTCAATCTGTCAACCCTAGAAGCATGGTGAAGCTGTACTTTAAGATTATGTGACGGATTGCATTGAAGCCTCCTCAATCAATATGCTGCTATCTTGAACCTGCTGAAGTGATCCAGAAGTTTTGTTCTCTCCGTTGTTCTCTCTGAAGATTCTCAAGCTGAAAGCGCTATCTTTCAAGAATCAGTACATCAAGCCTCCTCACCCAATCAATTTGAAGACTAATGCTGAAGCCAAGCTCCCAACGAAGATTAACAAGAAAAGCCAGCTACTTTGTAGGGGGAGTTTGTTGAGCCAATTAGAAAACAAAGTTATAAACCAAAGTTATAAACGAAGATTATACTTTGCTTTTCTAGGAAAATATATTTTTATGTAATGTTGTATGTGTTTGCGGTTTGTGTGTATGGCCGTACACGTGTGTACGGCCGCACACCCTGTGTACGGCCGTACACAAGGTGTGCGGCTATACACATTTGTATGGCTAGAGGTCCATATAAATAGAGGAGTGCATGTGAGTGTACGGTCGGGAAAAAGGTGAGAAGAAGAGAGCATCTTGTAGAGAGAGAAACTAGAGAGAAGAAGTGTGTGTGAGAGAGAATCTATTGTAAGGAGCATCAATCATATTCATTCAATACATCATAGATTCATCTAAATTCTTCTTCTCCTTCTCTTCTATATTTGATCTGACATCATCCAATTGATTGGGATTCCGCACCATCAATTGGATCTGATTGATACACAAGCAATTTTAGGGACTTACAAATCCCATATGGCCCCAAACTCTGGGTATAAATAAAACATTTTATTTAATCACTATATTGATTACTCATTATTTGTTGTTTCGGGTAATCAACTTCTTAGTTGAATTATTACTACACTTGTCCCATGCTCTCAGCATGCACACAATGTTTACCTACGGTCCTTATTTTGTGAAATAGATCAAATGAACACATTTCCAATCATACTCATTTCACAACTCCCAATCCTTATCATAAGTATAAGAATATCACATTCTTGTTACTTATGCTAGATTCTAACATTTTATGCAATGATTCTTTCGTAAAGTCATAACTCAAAATCATCAAGACTTGGCTAATCTCTATCAGAAACAATTCTATAGATATGATGTTTCTCACTCAACGTACATTCCTTTGAACATCCTTCTTGCATAATAGGTTCTAATCTAGATATAGATTCTCAATATCCAACTCCCAATATGGAAACATTTCCATATTTTGCCATACGACAACTTATTCTTAATAGAATCTTATCTATTCATAATAATGTCGATATGGTCCATCCGATACCATACTTCCAACTACTCACAGGCGACCAATCCTCAGCGAACTTTGGATCATCCTTTGATAGTTGTTTAATTATCTTAGTCAAAACCAATTCTTGTCCTTTTTCCCTCTTAATGTGCTTGACATTTGCAAAATTTTGGAATGCTCAAATATTATAGCATTTGCAACTGATCCTATACCCGAAGCGTATGGGACACGATGCATAATGTCTTACATAAATATCTGATACTTTATCAATCTTTTGCCATAATATTTTATGTGTCACGTTTTCATAATTCGAACTATGAAGAGGGATGCCATAATCATAATCAAAATTTTGAGAACACAATATGTATCCTTGACTAAATTTATTAACATTCCACAACCTAAGCCTTTAGATTTTAAATGAAGCATAATATTCTCTCCCTTAAGTATAGCAAAACAACTATTTAATCCTTACGACTTTGCAAAGTATAACTCTTGTTTTCTATAATTAATATTGCTAACTTGCAATACTTGCCTTAATAATCATACAAGCACAATATTTATGCTCCCACTATCATGATGAATATTATCATATAAGCATAACACTTATGCTCCGACTAGCTTTGACATGATAATCCTTTATATAAGCTTCTTAAACTAATACACCTTTGCCTTAGATAGCTCATATGTGTGTCTAAACAATTTAGACTAATTGCCAAATCTCACAATTCGAATTATGGAAAGGGATACCGTAACCATAATCGAATTCGAGAATACAATTTTCACAATCACTCTCTTCTTAAAATCTCTCTTAGCGAAAGCATTTCCTCACAGTCATTCTTATGAAGGAGGGAATCTTATGAAACTTAGATTTTAGTGGTGTATGTGTTCATATCCATGCGAATTTGCCCAAAACCGAAGTTTGCGACAAATCCAAACTCACATGGACCGAACCTTCTCAATCTTGATCTCTTGCCTTATGGTAACATGGCTGCCCACCATGTCTTCCAAGTAGTTAAGCAGCTCACCCTTTCCTATCAATGTACTTTTCATTGATCAAAGTGCTTGCCTTTTATGCGTTCAAATGAGAACTCATAGAACTCACATGCATAATTAACTCAATTGGAACCGCACAGAAACAAGATAGTGTCAACACGATAGGTTGTAAACCTCAACTCGTGTGCTAGTGATGATCGATGAGGTTTATTCTTGATTAGTTCATGAAACCTTTCAAGACTATTAAGACTCCCACTGACTCCTTGACATATAAGAATCTCTTGTCAACAAACATTTCTTGATAAATAAATATTCAAGAGTTAGTGTAGCTTTATCAAAACACTTCACAAAATTGGTCCTAGTTGGTCTTTGTCTTATCCAAGACATCACAACTTTCCACATTTGATGAATTTTATAAACCTTCTTAAGACTTGTCACTCAATGTCACAATCTTAACTCTAAGACTTGGTTTTGGAACGAAGTATGATTGACTTCTTGATTTAACCATTTCTCCAATTCTTAATTCCTCTTCTCAGACATACAATTTCACTAAGACTCACTTAGAGGATCAATTGAGATATGGTTCTTAATCATTAATACCTATCATAAAACATAATTAAAGGTACTCTCCTTCTTTGAATAGAGAAAATTTTATTTTTTTGCCTACTTGATTCTTGTTTATTCGTTCTGCTATTTATTGAAACTCTTTCAATCAACTGAGAATTACACTTAATCTCATAAGTGTAATCATATTTACTTAACCTTAGTAAATCATGACGAATATCTTTGTTACTCTTGTGGTGGACTTGATCAACACACAACCTTGTGTACTCGATCTCCTTGTCCTTCACTAGCCACTTTGTCAACGAATTAGTCTAATTTCCAAATATGAAATTTCTCATTCATCATGCAATCAAGTTGTATGATTCATAGTTTATGTCCAATTGAAACTTGGGCGATGAGAAACTTTCCCTATTTGGTAAATTCTTGACATTTCCAAAAATAACATAATTAAGAAACAAATCCATTATTGCTAATAACAGAAACATTCTAACATCAATTTTTTCATACACGCCACTGCAAGGATAAATATAAAATCAAAATCTATTTTATTGCGGAAAAATTTGTCCTTACAATGCAATTCATTGAAAAACTATGTTAATACATATTTCTTAGCAATCTATTCTAACTCTAAGTAGTAACTCAAGAATCCAATCTTCAAGCAATGTGATCGAAATCCATTTCTTCATGATTAGATTCTGCTCACTTCTTCCCTTAAGTTTCCTTTCTTTTCTTTGATCCTACAAAACATCGAAATGCAATCTTAAGAATCTAGAATAGGAACTTAAAAGAGTTAGTTAATGGAATTTACCTAAAGTAGAGCCATACGTTTTGACTCTCTCATGTCTTAGATCTCTTAGATAATTAGAGCAGCTTCGTCTCCAATGCCCCTTCTCTTGGCAATAAAAGCAAATTTACTCTTTTGGAACAACACATGGAACTACTTCTGACTTTGCCATTCTGTTATGATCAAACTTTTCGATCATGGCATGCCTTTCGTTGCCATTGCCTATATCCATAGAGGTCCGGAAGGCAGATCCACCAATCAACCTTGCTTTTCCAGTGCGCCAAATCATTGCTGATTCAGCAGCAATAAGCATTTAGGTGAGATCGATGAGGGTTACGTCGTGGTTCATCATATAGTACTCTCTTACGAACTCACTATATGAGCCAGGAAGTGACTGAAGAACTCAATCAACAGCCAGCTCCTCACAGACAACAGATCTCAACATTCTTAACCTATCAATGTGTGACTTCATCTCTAGGAAGTGTGCACACACTGACTTTCCTTCTACATGTTTTCTTGCCAAAAGGGCTTGAGTGAGTTTGAACTTTTCAATCTTTTGAACTTTTGGGCTAGGGAGAATAACATGAGGAGGAGGTGGAGGAAGTGAAGCATGATCTCATGTTCCTCAATCGAATCGTGGAATATCGTCTTCATGTGAAAAACTTGTTCCACGGGATTTGGGAAGACCATAGTTGTCATACTTTGACATATATAAAACGGGAGAAAAATTAAATTCAAGTTAGTTGATTGATTGAGTCCTTAATAAATCACCCAAATGAGATATTAAGGCTAGGACCCAACACAATACTCTACAACCTAGAAAAGGGATGCCGTAATCTAGTTTCAGAATAATTGAAGGTAAGTGAATGACGATTCACTAATTTCCACCATGAAAAACGAAAAACAGATTAAGTTCTAAATCTATTGAAAATTCCTAGATCTTTTGAGATTCATTGAACTTTTCAATGGCATGTTTAAATCTCGATATGCCCCTCTAGTTTGTGACTGGGATACCGAGAATCATAAAGCGGGTGTGAATAACCATGCAAACTTACATGGTGCCCCCACATGTTACAATCACCTATTCGACATGCTGGTTAACCACACACACTCCACCGAACTGTGACAAAAATTGAGTCACCCTTTTGCTACATTTGCTTAGAACCATTTAGTGTGCTGGTTAACCACACATGCTCCACTAACGTCTTCACAAGGGCACAAAGTGTAATTTCATGGAATTGCGTCAATTCACTTTTGCCTAAAGTAACTAAGATTGGGAATTTGTGAAACATTTAGTTACTTTTGTACTTCATTATACTTATAATGGAAGGTTTCTGTCCTATCCTACCCGTTCGGCTAACGACCCTTCACTATTCAAGAGTGCGGTGGGTAAGAGTGGATACCCATTCAATCGCCATTGTATAGGCAATTTCCTTAAACACCCTTTATAGACCAGCTTCGTGAATGAGGACTACTAACGGTAAGACTGACTTTCACTCATACATATATATTAGACTTTTAACGTTATATATAGTATAGGGTGTACTTTAAACTTTTAAAATACTAGGTGGTCAAATTTAATAATTATACCATTAATTTAATTAAATTGTAAACCAAAACTTTATGGATTTAATAAATCTCTTTTAATTATACGCTTTAATTAATCAATAAAACCATAAGGGTGTGAATTGAAATTTTTCAAAACAATACTAGGGTTTTAGAATTTAACATTTCTAAATTAAACTTTTAATCAACTTTTAAATTCCAAAACTTGAGGGCAAGTTTTGAAACATTTCAAAACATTAGGGTTTAACTTATTTAAATTTCAAAACAAAAAACTTTTAAGTTCAAATTTAAACTATAAAACCTAAAGGGATTAATTTGAAACTTTTCCAAACTTTATCAAGAATATTCTAGATCACATAATTCAAATAAGGCAATTAACAATTAATTGGTGGTTATCTAATTAGATCTAGTTCAAATTCTTGCAAGATACTGATCAAATAATTCAAATAATTTAACATTTATCAAATAAGGTAACAATTATCTAATTAGATGACCAAAATCTTTTATTTTGACAAAGATAATCATACAGAATCAATAAAATTCAAATTTTATCAATTTTAAACAATTATGGCAATTATCCTAAGTCAAAATAGGTAAAAATCCCGAAAATCCGCTTGTGTGACAGCTAAACTCACCGAGTCCCCTTATGGACTCGCCGAGTTCACCCTACTCGATGAGTCCACATTGGAACTCGACGAGTTTGTCAGGCAGATGGCCAAAAACTCGATCTTGCAACATGAATGAATGTACTAGGCACCAATACAATAGAAACCAATCAAGGCTCTGATACCACTGATGGGTTTTAGCCATAAGAACATCCTATGTGCTCATGCAACCCTAATGCTTGGATCTAGGTTTCTCTATTGTAAATGCAATTCATCCAAGACTTTTAACCCTAGTTCTAGCATACAATTAATCATATGAACATGTAAAAGGGTTTTTAGATCTTACCTTGATTGTTATGTAGCAATAACAATCTCAAATCCTCCTTGTAATGACTTTAGAAAGCTTAGAGTCACAAGTGTCACTCCTCTAATGGTTCACAAACACCAAGAGCAAGAGGATGAAGAATAAGGAGAGAGGTGGCTGCCTAAAACGTGTGGAAACCCTATTGGAACTCTTAGCCACGTTTTTGGGGCTTAAGGGTACTATATATACATGTAGGCTATTAGGGTTTTCAACTAGGAAACCCTAATCTGACTGCTTAAGCCCTAAGCAGCCCATGGACCCTTTTAGAATATCCTTTAGACAATTTCTAATGGGTTTCCCCATAGGATTCGTCCAACCTATTATTCCAAGGTGATCCATAGCCCAAATGCAATTATCTTATAATTACAGTTCCAATCCCTTAAGTTTAAATAATCTCTTTTAGCCACAAAATTAATTATCAACTAATTCTTGACTAACATTAATTAAACAATATGATTTTTCCTTTAATATATTATTCTCATAATATATTAATAAATCATAATTAATCTTCTCTCTCCATAATTCATCCTATCAAGTTGCTTTGGTGAAAGCAACCCAAAAGGACCATACCAAAATAGTTATGGACTTAGACACTAATCGAACAAGAAGTTGGTGGGTCATATAAAGAAAGAAAAAATCTCTCTGCTAAATGCGTTAATCGCAAAATAGGAAAATCATGAAGAATTGGTGGATAAAGATGAGACATTTGAAGATGAGGCACTACAACATTAAGGGTCTCATGGCACTTGTAGATGATTCCCTTGATGGCACATGTGACGCTGATGGTTCTCATGTTGACAATAAATCACATCCTAATCTAGGTCAAACTTTTTAGCTAGACAGTGGAAGCTCTAGACACCTGACCGGTTACAAGTCACTCGTAACAAATTTTACAAAGAAAGATGGTCCAATGGTGACATTTGATGACAATAGTGCAAGATTTGTTTCAGGTGTTGGAACTTTTGATTGTAGAACGATTAAGCTGAAGTATGTTTTCTATGTATAAGGACTCAAAGGCAATTTTATCTCCATCAGTCAACTATTGACGCTAGTTACAAAGTTCTTTTCAACCATCATGAGGGAATAGTGTTTGATGGTGAAAACAAAATCGTGCTTTCTGCTCTTAGGGGGGGAGATATTATATGGTTTGCTTTGTTGATTTTGACGCTGATACTTTATTTTTGTTTTATGGTTTGCAATTTTTAAAACTTTGAACATAAGTTGCTACACTTTTAATTTATATTTTGGTTAGTTTGTATTTAAAAACTATATTTCTTACCAAAGAAGTATACATTGTGAATACAATTTCCTGTTCTATTAACATTTCCTACATGATCTTCTCCTTCAATAATGACCTTCTCTGACTGATCTCTTTAAAAGAATCAACACGTCATCCCTTGAATGCATCACACCCCTTATCGAAGCTAGTTGATGTTGACTCTGCATTTTTTCTTCAGCACCAACAACTCTCACACTATCACTGACGCTCACGCTGATAAGAGCATATAGGTGTAACTGTGCTAAAGGATGTTCTTCTAGACACATATCTATTAAGTATTGAAAAACCAAATTTCAGTTATAATGAGATGATATGAAGTTATGTGACCTAGCGCGACTAATTTCAGTGACACTGTCACTACAACTTCATCCCCTCAAAGATCCAAAGGCACCTTCAAGGAAACATCCATCCCGCTTTCTCTTCCTTCTGGGATTACAATGAAAGGAACCTTCGAGTATTTTCTTAGTGACTCTTATAACTTGAAGGTGACAAAGATTGGATCCCCTCCTTAAATCGTTGGTTACAAATGTAATTTCTCTCTTTGTCTTTTGTGATTTGTGTTATTTGTATGTGATACATTCGATCTTGTTTGTTCTCTTTTATAACTGAAATTTCAAGAGGTGGATATCTTGGAAAATGGAAATACATAAATCGCCATTGCATTCGAAAGATTTGATGGATCAAGTCTTTATCACTTTTTTGAAAAAGTTGCAAATTTTTGTGTTTAAACTATTTCTTGTTTGACTAATTCTTTTGTTTGTACTCTTATATTTATTCTGTACCATTTAAAAAAAGAATCTGATGGTCGCATTTTGAGCATAGTTTGCACATTTTGACACACGATCGTTCCTAGAAGCATGCTACTTTATGTGACTGAACCTCTCTAGGTCTCTCATCAGCGAGTCCATCTACTAAGAATATTGAGTCACCTTTCACGCTGATTGTTTAGCACAGTCTAAGCTCTCAAAATGAGATAGCTTGGTCCAAATAATTTTTTTTATAAAAAAAGGCTTGGGTGTTTATTATCTTTAAGTTAATCATATTTACCTTACTCTGTCCCTGGAAGCATGCTTGTTGTATGCGTCAAGTCTCATGTTCTGCTGAAACATTGAGCATAACCTAATGGATTACCTTGATTACAAAGTCATCAACGTAAGAGATACTTGTTAGGTCCTTAAATGAAAAAGGGTTGTTCATGTCGTTGACCTCCTAGTTCGAGGTAGACATGGTACCGGTATGAATTAACGGTGAATATTTGATTCTAGATTGCAACCTACTTTATGATACAAAAGTTTAAACCACTTCCTATTAGTGAGTTAAACGGTTAATGATTCATGCTGATTTCACCTCAGCGTTACTGAATCAATCCACTCTTTCCCTTATATTCTTCTTTAAAGTTTTACGATTCAGCGTAATGTACCATACACTGGTGAGAGCTTGTCAAATCTGTTTCGATGGGTATATCATTGTCTATGATATATTACACACACCTATCAATTCTTGCTATTTTTCTTATAATAAAAGTGATTTATGATTCAATGTTTGAAACCACACTGATGAGAACTTGAAATACTATGTTAGTGAGTGGTATTTTAAGCACACACTATTATGAGACATCTCAAACTAGTTCTTCTCACTGATTGGTTACATTGATGCTGATGACGTGTCTAAAGTATCTATCTTATCCAAACAGTAACTTTTTAAATGGCGATTAAAGGGTTCATCTTTATCTTGGGATACGAGATTTTTACAATGTATAACTCTTCTCTCATGGTTACATAAGAAACAAGAAATTACTTGGGTATAAATTGGGAATTCACCGCTGTAGAAGGATATGTTGATAGCTCATGGGATCATCGTTCCTATTCCTGTTCTTTCCTCATAAATCATAAATGATGCCCCCATCTATGGATGATCTGTCTATTACTGCAAGGATGAGAAAGTGTATTGAAAGTCCCTATGTGGTTGAATCCTCAGACTCTGAAGAGGATAATTACAATGATGATGCTGGTGATGAAAAAGGTTATAATAATGAGAATTGAGAAGCTGGTAATCAAGAAGGGGTTTATAAAGGAGAATACACAGATAAAGATGACTCAACAGCTGACATAAGAGATTACATCACTCAAAATATGACCTTTCCTTCAAGGATAAACAAACACATACGTTTTTCAATCTCTTCATCATCTTCCTCTACTGATGACACTGAATTTCATGGATCAATCCCTCCTATTGGAGATACTACTGAGCCAATGATCCAAGATGAACCTTCTTCAATACCATCTCCTTCTCCTCAAGCTGATGTTGCTCCTCAAGCTCCAACTTTGAAATTGTTGTGATTTCCCAACTCTCTTTTATTGTACAGTTGACTCAGTCAATGGAAAAAAGATTGACTAAAGTTGAAATGAATCTGGATACACTGAAGAGACTTATGGCCTTGGATGATGAAGAAGATGATGATGATATGGTGGTGGATGATACTCTACCAAACTTTCCGGGTGATAACCCTCCTCCACCGGCTCCTCCACTATCTTATCCTCCTCTAAAAACTCATTCTCCTCCTCCTCACTCTCATCCCCAATCTGATATTGCCAAAAAGGGGGAGAGTTATCAAGAGGCTCCTCAGTGAATACAAATGCAGATGGTTAGTTGTGACACCCCAAAACCGAGAACGGAAAAATACGTTCTGGGGTGGAGGACGTCATGTACAATATCATAACAATGCATAATAGTAAAAACAAGCAACAACATCCATTGCATTAACATAGTAATTGTAATACAAGCGTGTTCTGTACAGTTTGTTAGACACCAAAAAGTATAATCAAAATAAAGAGGAGTCTTGTGTGTGCTCTGTCTTATCAAAAGCTGCATTTGTACCTATCTACTGACGACTTGAGAATACAAGTTATTTTGAAAACGAGTATCAACATAAAGCTGGTGAGTTCATAAGAATTTAGTGTCATTGCTTGTATAAAAGTGTTTTCAATCGTGTAATATGAAAGTTGTTATCAAGTTTGCAAACAGTGTGAATCTCTAGAAAATCCTATATTTTCCAGTAAAAGTAGTCTTCTGCCAAGACTTGGTTACTTGTAGGTTTGATTCTTTGAGTGTGTAAAAGTTTTTCCCAATTAGACTCTCAGTTATAAAAATATAGTTTGGACTTCATTTGTACAAAGTAAATGGGAAGATATTGTATTATTCCAACAGAGTTACTGTCGGCTGAATGGTAAATAAACTGCAGACTCTAGGTAGTGATAAGTATATAATACACCTCGGGGAGTCTACTTTACCTTTAATTCTTAATTTGTTAATTTAGGGATCCGAATATGAATCTATATGTAACCAAGCCGATAGGCGATCGAATGTATAATGACCCTCCAGGTCACACGTAGTGTGGTAACAAGTTATCATCCCTGGGCCTAGTCGGCTCGGACTGTAGCTAGCAATCAGGATGTGAGAGTGTCCGCCCTGTATAGATCTATACACGTAGAGCCCGCTCTCCCTCCAGGAGACTATGGTTACATGGCGAAGGCGTAGTAAAGTGCCGTATAGAAGAATAGTGTATCACATTCTGTTTTAGTATGTTCTCTTGTATTAGTGTATAGTGTACCTCTCGGTATTATGTATTTAGTGTTCTTTTGTATAGTGCATAGTATTCTCCTGTTATAGTACTTAACATGTAGAGACTCATAATAGTGCTAACTATGGTAAGTATCATAGTAATGGTAGTAAAGAGCGGGAAACCTTAAGTATACCTATTATAGTTAAATAGCACGTTGTAGTCTATCTTGGGTACACCAAAGTATTGAACGGAGTGAAGACATTCATATCCAACACAAATACATACAATACACAGATAACAATATACCCTAAGACCCCAATCAAACAAGAATAGGAAATAAGGCGAGCTATCAGTTCTAAGTCCTTCAAGTCTTACTTATATAAATATATTGGTGTAGATATATTTTAGGAACATAAGAAGTTTAAAAGAGTTTGGAAATAGTTTTTATAAAAATTTAATCATGAAAATGAGTTTGAGAAACATTGAAAGCAGTTTTGATGGCAAACACGGTTAAAAGTATAGAAAGCCTTTTTTATTGTAAGTTACAAATCACATGTGATTGATACTATAATTTGTTGGATTCAACTTGTATTTCCCCTCCCTATAAAAGCATTTAAAAACATTTGAAATGTTAATTAAGGGGTATGAACTCATGTGACAACCCAAAAATTTCCACTTCAATAGAAACCAAGTCTGTTGCTGCTAACTTTCAAACTTTTGGGATAAGTTTGAGCAACTCAGGATTTCCACTTAAAGATATATCAGGAGAGAGGTTGCACTTGGGTCTTGTGCAATTCTATTATTCCAAAACTCTATGATATTAGAGTTCTTTCCAGGAATAAAATATTTTCCGGGAATAAAATATTCCGAACCAAATTATTCATTAGTTACAATTCCAACTAGAGAAAAGCCAAATTCTCTCTCAAGGATCTTCGGACTTTTGTTCCGGAAAGTGAGTACTTCTATCTAGTGTTGTTTTAAAGCTTTATATATATGCTTAATACACTAGAAATCATAGGAAAACACCAAGATTTGGGAGTTTACCGCCCAAGAACACCTTGGGGAGTAAACTCCATTTCAAGGGCCAAAGTGTGCCCAATGACCCCTAGATCTTGGAAACCAAACATGGGATAAACCCTGACATGTTTAGGCATCAAAAGCAATTAAAATCAAGGACCAAAAGTGAGTTCATGGCCAAGGAAGTTCTTGGGCCGTGAACTCCATTTTAGTGTGCCAAAATGCCCTAAATGCCTTCCATAGCCCAAGAGACAAGCATAGAACTTTACCTAGATGTGTTTAGGACCCAAAACAACCAAAATATCATCTTCCATAAGTGTTTACAGCCGTAAACACATGAACAAATGGTCTTTGGGCCGTAAACTCAAAATAGATGTGTTTTGATGCCACAAACACTTCCAAGGGCTTATGCATGAATTTAGAATGCTTCTTTATGACCTTTAGGACCCTCATAAGAATATTTGGCCATGAGTTTACGGTTGTAAACTCGTTTGGGCCGTAAACACCCCAAAAGTGACAAAAGATGTGGTCTTTCTCATCCTAGGTTAAAGCTAATGTCCCTAAATCCCCCCCTAGACTTCAAACTTGCACTAACCCATGAGTAACCATGAGTGTACGGCCGTAAACTCCCTTGGGCCGTGAACTCATGGTAGTAAACTCATTTAAGTGCCTTTATACCCTCCTAGGTTGAATCACATGTGATTCCAACACTTGGCTAAGGTGTTTCCTAGTCTCGGAAGGTGTTTCCTAGTCCCAGAAGGTGTTTCCTAGTCCCGGAAGGTGTTTGCTTTCGTATAATTGTTTATAAACACTATATTCATGTCATTATGTGTTGTTAAATATCATTTAGGACTTATTGTGTCTCGGAACTTCATTCGTGGAACTTCTCATCCGTACGCGCATACCCGATTGAATCACCCACATCAGGTGAGTTCATACCCCGTAATGAATCTTTTAACTATTTTAATTGTTTTAAGGGGGGGAATACAAGTTGAACACAATGATAATTGTGTAATTATTTGTTGTTAAACATTCTTTCAAAATGTTACTTATGTTATTTATAAGTTGTTAAAACATTTCCAAACTCTTCTAAAGGTTATGTTACTTTATAGTTATACAAAACTCCATTTTTAAAGTATAAGCATAACTTTGTAGATAAATGAGTCTTTTCAGTATCGGTCCAATTAGAACATTAGTAAAATATTATAGGTATAGTTTAGGAGAATGCTATTCATTACTTCTAGTACAATGAAGCACACCCAGAACAGAACAGAACAGAACATAACAAACAGTAAAGAGAATCAAACAATACCAGAACAGAACATAACAAACAAGTAAATTTGCTATAGCATGACAACACGCAGACAAGATCTAACTTTAATGTGAATTACATGGCTTGCATGGATTTGCTCGGGTCGAGTTTGGTTCCCTCAATCTCCATACATGAGAGCGGGTTAGTAGGGGTTCTAGCTTTCACATTATGACCGTAATAAAACACACATATGTTTTTAGGTTGATAGTACCTCCATATGTCATTATAAACGACATCAGGGTACTTATTTCTCCCATTATTTTCATAAAGTGTCGGTAACACTTGAAGGTTCATCTATTCTCTAATCGAGATAGGTTATAAACTAGGGAGAATGTACTTTATAGTTGACAAAGGAACAGTAGAGTCTTGTTAGAAGACTGCTTTCAAAACAGTAGAGTCTTGGTAGAAGACTGCTTTCAAAATAGTAGAGTCTTGGTAGAAGACTGCTTTCAAAACAGTAGGGTCTTGGTAGAAGACTGCTTTCAAAACAATCGAGTCTTGGTAGAAGGCTACTTTTAAAAGTTAGGACCATGATGCTAACCTTATGATTCCATAATGTATACACTATAGGATACATATATGTTAAGTAGATGCCGACAGCTAATAGGATGTGTGTTCTTCGCTGTACGTCTTGTTCCCGTTGGATGTAGGCTTACACCGAGGTCACCCAATCTATTATCTACCCGAATCTATATATATATATATATATATATATATATTTATGCTTAGTATACATTAAGTCATCATAAGGGTACCAGGTATGGATCAGGTCATAGGACACAGAGTCAACGCATAGTTTTTCTAGTACAAAACTTTCGTTTCAAAGTCAGTACTTTTGGATATACAAAACTAGTGACTTCCCAGTTAAGGGCTTAATCCATTTTATTAAGCCAGTACAATTTTAAAGACTTTAAGTGAGTTAACTCTATAACACCTTAGTTTATACACCATGTTTATATATAAGACTAATATCCGACATCTAATAGGATGTGTGTTCTTCGTTATACGTACTGTTCCCGTTGGATGTGGGTTTACACCGAGGTCACCCAATCTATTATCTACCCGATACCAAATTATATATAGCAGTATAAACAAAGCTATTATAAAAGTAATCACCATAGTCAATATTTTATTATAAGAAATATAGGTTTTCTTAAAAGAAACTCTCCATTAGACATAAAGGAACCATTACAAATAACTCCATGAGTAACAAGTGAATACCCCAAGGTTATATATGACAACGATCTAATAACCAATGGAATATGTGCTATCCGCCTTACTTACTGTACCCCGTAGGGTTGTAGGTTGAGGGCAGATGCGCATAATCGATTGTTTGTTTACTCCAAGTATATATAACTTGTACCCACTTATTACGCATAGAAAGGCTTGTAGTGTCATTTTATTCAAGTCCAATTTTAAGTAGGAAATATATGATTTTTTAGAGGAACAGGCAAACATTACAAAACAACACCTTACAGCTTATAGTACTTTACATATACATTTTAAACCACATTTTTACAGCTTACTCACATCACTAAAATCTTATGAACTCACCAGCTTAATTGCTGATCAACTCTTTCAAATAACTTGTATTCTCAGGAGACTATTAGACAGGTGCTCGTGCTGGGACTTCAGAAGATGGAGCATTATAGCTTCAAGTCCTGTTTTGTTATTTGTTTATGACTTCTATGTTTTGTGAACACATACATTGTAAACACTTTCTTTCTATATGAAATGGTTGTTCATTACTTGCTTACCATATACATATCTCGTGATACTTGACATGACGTCCTCTACCCCCGAACGTTTCCGCCGTTCCGATTTTGGGGTGTGACAACTCACCTGCAGTGAGTAGAGTAGATGGAATGTCGGGTAGGATGCTAGGTGTCAAGTGAGGACTTGAACACGCCCACGAATCCTATGTAACATGTAGTGGCACATGATGGTGTCTAGTTAGTCATTTTATCACCAATTTAGCAAGTAAAGACCCTTTAGTGCATGCAACACTTTGCTACAAATTCAAGGAGTGTTAGGGGTTGCTTCCAAAGAGTGTATGGCCTCACTATGGAGTTCATACTTCAAATGACCATCCTATCATGAGTTTGCGGTTAAGAGACCACTTCCCCCATGAGTTTACGGCCGTAAACTCATGGGAATAGTGAGTTTGTGTATTTAAAGGTCTCTTACATCACTAGGAAGGGTTCTAAGGTCAAAAAAAAGGCTTGAGAAGTGATTAGGGTTCAAAAGGGTAATCCCTTGGAGTTTGCGGTCCTTGGACCACTCCTTGGGAGTTTACGGTTGTAAACACTAGGGTTTACAATCGTAAACCCGTGCCGTAAACTCATGGGAATAGTGAGTTTGTGTATTTAAAGGTCTCTTACATCACTAGGAAGGGTTCTAAGGTCAAAAAAAGGCTTGAGAAGTGATTAGGGTTCAAAAGGGTACTCCCTTGGAGTTTGCGGTCCTTGGACCACTCCTTGGGAGTTTACGGTTGTAAACACTAGGGTTTACAATCGTAAACCCTTGGGCACTTCATTTAATTCTTGTTTTGTGGTCCTAAGCTCAATCATACAAGTTTCTAGTCCATTAAACATGCTAAGGAAGGAGTTAAGGACACCAAAACACCCTTTAAGGTGTCTATGGTTTTGGTGTTTATGGTTTTGGTGTTTATGGTTTTGGGAGGCTTCCCAAACCGTAAACATGTGTTTTTGAGGGTTTTGAGTTTCATTCCATGGATTTAACAAGCACACTAACAAAACCACTAGTTAGAAAGAGTATACTTACTTCTAGGAGGCTTGTAGAGGTGTTTTAGGACCTAAAAACACGAATGTGTTCTTGGTGATTTGAAGATCTAAGTAAATGTCGCAAATTAATGGATGAGAAGATGTAAAAACACTAGATTAAGTGTTTTTATGAAGGAATCTAGGAAGAAAACTTACATTTTGGAGGATTTTGCAAGAAGAATTGATGATACTTGAGAGAAAAGTGTTAGTGTTCTTGAGTGGGCAGTGGTAAAAGTGAGGACAAGGTGTAAACTCATGCTATATGCATGAGTTCATGGGGAGAAGTGTGTTTACGGCCCAAACTCCCGTGTTTGGCTCTAAACACCTAGCTAAGGTGTCGTGTTGTCCGGTTTAGTAGACGTCACTAATTACGTCACTTCTTTTTATTATATCGTTTGACGAAAAATAAAATAAAGCACCGAACGGGTTTAAATCCAACCAAAAATGTATTAAAATATTTTTGACTAATATTTGAAGTGTTTGACTATGGAAATTAGACAAATGAAAATTTCGGGTTGTCACATCATCCCCCCGTTAGAGGGAATTTCGTCCCGAAATTTAGAATTCAAGCAGCTAAGTTATTACAACACAACTAAGCAAAGAGATGAGTATATTTAAGTTTCATTTGATCCTCGCACTCCCAAGTGAACTCTGGTCCTCGCTTGGCATTCCAGCGAACCTTCACAATTGTGATGCAGCTTTGTTTTGTTCGTTTGACCTCTCGGTCCATAATCTCCACAGGTTCTTCCACGAAGTTGAGGCTCTCGTTGATCTCGATCTCATCCAGTGGGATAACGAGAGTCTCTTCGGTTAGGCACTTTTTCAAGTTCGAGACGTGGAAGTTAGGGTGTATGTTACTGAGTTCACGGGGTAGATTGAGTTTGTAAGCTACGGGGCCGATTCTAGCGAGAATCTCGAAAGGCCCTATTCAGCTTCCCACGCTTTCCAAAGCATATCGTGCCTTTCCAGGGTGATACTTTCAAAAGGACTCGGTCTCCCACCTGGAATTCCAAAGGTTTTCTTCGTTTGCCTGCGTAGCTTTTCTATCGATCTCTAGCGGCTTTTAATCGTTTGTGAATCTGTACGATCTACTCGGTCGTTTCTCGGATCATCTCCGGACCTGTGAGAGCACTGTCAGGAACGTGTCCTTTAGCTAACTGAGTGTCACCCACCTCAGCCCAGCACAGAGGGGATCTGCACTTCCGGCCGTAGAGGGCTTCAAATGGAGCTGTCTTGATGCCCGTGTGATAATTGTTGTTGTAAGAAAACTCGACAAGGGTAAGTGGGTATCCCATGCCTTACTGAAGTCTATCACATAGGCTCGTAGCATATCTTCTAGGGTTTGGATAGTCCTCTCACTTTGTTCGTCGGTCTGCGGATGGTAGGCTGTACTCATGTCCAGCCTCGTCCCTAACGCGTTTTGCAGTGATTGCCAAAATCTCGAAGTGAACCTACTATCTCTATCAGAGATAATGGATATAGGGACACCATGCAGTCGTATGATCTCCCTAATGTATGTTCTCGTGAGTTTCTCCATCTTGTCTGTTTTCTTGATAGGCAGGAAGTGTGCGGACCTGGTCAATTTGTCGACGATGACCCATATGGTATCAAGCCCACCTGTTGTCTTGGGTAGCTTCGTTATGAAATCCATAGTGATCCACTCCCACTTCTATTCAGGTATCTCCGGTTGCTATAGTAGACCCGATGGCTTCTGGTATTCGACCTTGACCTTTGCGCAATTAAGGCATTTACTCACGAAGGTAGCGATCTCTGCTTTCATGTTTGGCCACTAGTATGATTTCTTGAGATCCAGATACATCTTATCTGAACCTGGGTGAACGGAATATCGAGTGTTGTGCGCTTTCTTCATGACCAAGTCTCTAAAGCCACCGTGTCGCGGTGTCCAGATTCGGTTCATGAGATATAACGCTTTCTCACCCTTAACTTCTAGGTTGTTATCCATTCAACGCAGGGATTCTCCCGCTACATTTTCAGGTTTTAAGGCTTTGAGCTGAGCCTCCTTAATCTGTGCGGATAGATGCGAATGGATAATCAATGTTAAGGACTTGAACCTTCAACCAGAATATTATTTCCGACTTAAGGTGTCTGCTACTACATTGGCTTTTCCCGAGTGATAACGAATCTCGCAGTCGTAATCATTGAGTAGCTCGACCCACCGTCGTTGTCTCATATTGAGCTCCTTCTGGTTGAGTATGTGTTGGAGGCTTTTGTGCTCAGTGTATATCGTGCTCTTAATACCATATAGGTAGTGTCTCCAGATCTTTAGAGCAAACACAACTGCTCCTAAGTCGAGGTTGTGTGTGGTGTAGTTAATTTCGTGTGTCTTCAGCTGCCTCGAGGCATAGGCGATGACCTTACCTCGTTGCATCAGGACACAACCGAGCCCCTGGTTGGACGCATCGCAGTATACCACAAAATCTTCTGTACCTTCGGGGAGGGATAGTATCGGTGCGGTGCATAAGGCTCGTTTCAGGGTTTGGAATGCCTTCTCCTGTTTCTCTCCCCAGTCAAAGATCATGCCTTTCTGGGTCAATGTGGTAAGGGGTTTCGCGATCCGAGAGAAGTTTTGAATGAATCTGCGATAGTAGCCAGCGAGGCCTAGAAATTGACGAATTTATGTAGGCATGTTCGATGCTGACCAGTTCTCAATAGCTTTAATCTTGGATGGGTCCATGTGGATCCCTTCTTCACTAACCACGTGCCCTAAGAATTCGACCCATCAGATCCAAAATTCGCACATAGTGAACTTCGCGTATAGCCTCACCGATCGTAGGGTTTATAGGACTTGTCGTAGATGATCGCTATGCTACTCCTTACTTCGAGAGTAGACAAGTATGTCATCAATGAAGACGATGACGAACTGATCCAAGTAAGGACGACACACCTATTCATTAAATCCATGAATACTGTGGGCGCATTGGTAAGTCCGAACGGCATTACTACGAATTCATAGTGTTCGTAACGAGTTCAGAAGGCTGTTTTCGGCACATCCTCCTCGAGCACTCGTAACTGGTGATACCCGGACCTAAGATCAATCTTGGAAAAGTAACTCGCCCCTTGCAGTTGGTCAAATAAGTCATCTATACGAGGAAGAGGGTAGCGATTTTTGACCATCAGCTTGTTGAGTTCTCTGTAATCGATGCACATACGGAACGATCCATCCTTCTTCTTTACGAACAAGACCAGTGCTCCGTAATGTGAGATGCTTGGTCTTATGAAGCCCTTGCTGAGCAACTCGTTAAGTTGACCGGACAGTTCCTGCATCTCAACAGGCGCTATACGATAGGGCGATTTGGCTATGGGGGTAGCTCCTGGAATTAAGTCGATTCTAAACTCGACCTGACGTTGCGGAGGTAACCCTGGTAGCACTTCTGGAAAGACGTCGGGGAAGTCACATACTACGGGGAAATCTTTTAGATCTTTCATTTTCTGGCTCCTGTCGACGACGTGCGCAAGGAATGCACGATATTCTTTATGCAAGTACTTCTTGGCTTGTATACTCGAGATGATACAAAGACTCGTACTAAGTTTGTTTCTGTAGAATAACAAGGTTTCGTTATTCGACATATTTAGACGGATTGCTTTGTCGAAACACCGGATATCGGCATGATGGAGACTCAACCAGTCCATGCCCACGATGACATCGAAACTCTTGATCGATACTGGTATAAGGTCGATTGGGAACGAATGATTATCTAGCGTGAGGGTACAACCTATGTAAATTTCATTAGAATTTTCTATCTTTCTGTTAGCCATTTCTACAACAAAGGTTTCTTCTAGTGGTTGCGGGGATTGTTTAAGTAAGTGTTTAAAGTTATTGTTTACGAAACTTCTTTCTACTCCACTATTGAATATGATACAAGCATAAGAGTCATCGAGAAGGAATGTACCTGTGACTACTGTGGGGTCTGCTACTGCTTCATTGTGGCCAATAGCAACTAGTTTCCCTGTTCCTCCCGCATTCCCAGCCTTCGGGCAGTTTTTTTTGAAATGCCCTACTTTGCCACAGCCATAACAGGTCTGGCTTACTCACGACTCGGGGACCTGAGAAATGGGTTTGGGTTGAGATCTGCAAAACCAGGCGGTATGGCCCTTCCGGTCGTAGTTAGTGCATTGCAATTCACGGCAGGGGCCGTTATGATGGAAGGGGCACTTTGGGCACTTGGGCAGGTTTCCAGCATAGGATTTTGCTGGTACAGGGGTAGCAGGAGTAGTGGCAGATTGTTGGTTTTCGGTCCCACCATTTCCTCTTGTTGTCGGATGACTTGATCGGTGCAGTGGCAGCTGCTGTTGTTGTTGAGGGGGTGGAAGGAACTTCATGATCAATCAACCTGTGGGCCAATTCCTTGGCGCTTTCAAAGGTCGTAGGGTGTCATGATAGAACGTTCCCTCGATACGGGGGCACTAAGCCCCAGATGTAACGTTCAATTTTCTTGCTTTCAGAAGGGATCATGTTGGGACATAGGGTTACCAGGTCGCAGAACTTGGCTGTATAAGTCACTATGTCAGTCCCTTTCATCTTGAGGTTCCAGAGCTCCTCCTCGAGTTTCTAAACCTCACCCCTAGGACAGTACTCCCTTCTCAGAAGGTCCTTCAGTGTATCCCAACCCATGGCATTGGCTGTTACCAAAGACATTGAATTGACATAGCCTTTCCACCATGTGAGGGCCCTTTCAGTGAAGCTGACAGCAGCGAACTTGATCTTGCTTTCCTAAGGGCACGAGCACATTTCGAAGACAACTTCAGTTCTTTCGATCCATTGGGACAGAGCAAGGATCCCTCCGGTCCCATTAAAGGATACTGGTTTGTAATTCATGAAATCCTTATAGGTGCACCCCAGCATATGTGCGTGGATTTCACCATGTGTAGAGTTGGTGCCCATTCCGACTCCACTTGCATCGCCAGAATTCATTTGGGCCATCGCAGCAGTCACAGCTACGTTTACATCCGTCTGAAACAGCACCGAATCGAACTGCGGTGGAGGAGGTGGTGGAGGTGGAGTTTGAGTCGCAGGTCTTCTTCTGTTCGGGCGCTTGCGGGGAGGCATCTTTTACTAAATGTTTATAGAGGTGATGACAGTAGTAAGAATCAATTGCATATATGATGAGAGTATTTCATGGACTAAATCGACATAGTCCAACTATCAGATAGAGTCATAGAAACAGAGTAGGTAACTGCCAATTTTACTGGTATTAATGATGTAATATGAGTTCGGGAAAAGTGACCTACCAGTAGGTCTTACATCAAACCATAAGGGAAAATGTTGGCAGTCTAGGAGTCTAGATAAGGTACTTTTGGAGTTAAAAATGTTTAGAGACAAGTGCTCTACCGAGCATAGAAAAGAAAAGGCTATTCCTTAAACAAAAGAGGGAGATAAGTTGACATCTCCTACTGGCAATGGGTATCCCTTGGGCGAACCCTAAGATCAGCCAGTTGGCGCACAACTACTTGAAGATGTTTTTCCTATGCTCTCTGACGCACTCGGAGTTCACTGACATCGGCTCGAGAAGTAGCTAGCTGTTTCTGCAGAGCCTCGTTGGTCCTCCTAGTCCTGTCCATGGCTTCTTCCAGCTGGCGGATACGGACAGTGTTAAGGTTGGAGTTGGCATCAATTTCCACAACTCTGCTGATAGCTGCATGACCTTGCTCGACGTTCCTAGCAATCCTTCGGACCATGACGGGTAGGGCTCGATCAGCCGAACCACCCTCGCTTATGTTGTAAAAGCTTCGGTCTCCGTTGAAAGGTAAGGGCTGACCCTGCTCATCACTCCATCGATCCAAGGTTGTTGCCCACATGGGAGTGGGACCTTGGAATGCTGGAAAAGCCTTCTGTACGGTGATCGTCCAAAAGATGGGCAAGTCAACTCAATCCTCTTATGTATGGTGATCGTCCAAAAGATGGACCTTGTAATGCTGGAAAAGCCTACATAGGATTAGGTGATCATCTTCTGACTCTTCCTCGAGCCATCCTCCAATGCCTTGGTTTGGATAGTACGGATCCTCGGGATGGTGGAAGCCAACCATGCTATCTACGCGAGAATGGGGGAAAGAAGAGTTAATAGACGTACTAATCTAGGATACTTATAAGATGATCGTTGTTAATCGACCTAATACTTGCATAGTGCATACCAATTACACGTAACCGAGACAGGATAGGCCTTTGAATAAGTGATCCTAACTCTAAATCACAACCAAACAAGGAACAAGAAGTAAAGAAAAGATCACAGATTCTAAGTCTATAACTTCTTAATCACATGTAACCGTAGGGTATCCACTTAGCTACTATTTCCCTACTAGTAACGATCCTTTTAGTTTTCACATATGTAAATCACAGAATTGCAGAATACTCCTATAGTATTCTTGTTCTAATGTTCTCGTGGTAGTGTTGGTAAGTTTTTAGACTTGTTGCAACATCACAATCACTCTTAGGCACATGTTAGTCACTCCTAGGAAAATGTAGTTGATCAGGCTACATCCACCCAGATGTGACTATATGTCTCTAAGCCCAATTGTGCTGTTCAACAATCTTAATACTTTTGTTCTATTCTAGTATGATACTGACTCTTTGTATTTATGGATGTGTATATATATACTTAGTTAAATATTTTAGTATTTAAAAAGTATATATTCTTGGTCAGAGTGTTTTAATCCCGAAGTCTTTATAGTTCGTATATCTTTTATGGGTTGATATACTTGATTCACTATAAACAATGTTCTGATACCAATGTGTCACACCCCAAAACCGAGAATGGCGGAATACGTTCTGGGGTGGAGGACGTCATGTACTGTATCATAACAATGCATAATAGTAAAAACAAGCAACAACATCCATTGCATTAATATAGTAATTATATTACAAGCGTGTTTTGTACAGTTTGTTAGACACCAAAAAGTATAATCAAAATAAAGAGGAGTCTTGTGTGTGCTCTGTCTTCTCAAAAGTTGCATCTGTACCTGTCCACTGACGACCTAAGAATACAAGTTATTTTGAAAACGAGTATTAGCATAAAGCTGGCGAGTTCATAAGAATTTAGTGTCATTGCTTGTATAAAACTGTTTTCAATCGTGTAATATGAAAGTTGTTATCAAGTTTGCAAATAGTGTGAATCTCTAGAAAAGCCTATATTTTCCAGTAAAAGTAGTCTTCTGCCAAAACTTGGTTACTTGTGGGTTTGATCCTTTTAGTGTGTAAAAGTTTTTCCCAATTAGACTCTTAATTATAAAAATATAGTTTGGACTTCATTTGTACAAGTAAATGGGAAGATAATGTATTATTCCAGCAGAGTTACTACCGGCTGAATGGTAAATAAACTGCAGACTCTAGGTAGTGATAAGTATATATAATACACCTCGGGGAGTCTACTTTACCTTTAATTCTTAATTTGTTAATTTAGGGATCCGAATGTGAATCTATATGTAACCATGTGGATAGGCGATCGAAAGTATAATGACCCTGCAGGTCACACGTAGTGTGGTAACATGTTATCATCTCTGGGCCTAGTCGGCTCGGACTATAGCTAGCAGTCGGGATGTGAGAGTGTCCGCCCTGTATAGATCTATAGATGTAGAGCCCGCTCTCCCTCCAGGAGACTATGCTTACATTGCGAAGGCGCAATATAGTGCCGTATAGAAGAATGGTGTATCACATTCTGTTTTAGTATTTTCTCTTGTATTAGTGTATATTGTACCTCTCGGTATTATGTATTTAGTGTTCTTTTGTATTGTGCATAGTATTCTCCTGGTGTAGTACTTAACATGTAGAGACTCATAATAGTGCTAACTATGGTAAGTATCATAGTACTGGTAGTAAGGAGCGGGAAACCTTAACTATACCTATTATAGTTAAATAACACGTTGTAGTCTATGTTGGATACACCAAAGTATTGAACGGAGTGAAGACATTCATATCCAACACAAATACATACAATATATAACTAAGAATTCAACGACAGTCGGACAGATAACAATATGCCCTAAGACGCCAATCAAACAAGAACAGGAAATAAGGCGAGCTATCAGTCCTAAGTCCTTCGAGTCTTACTTATATAAATATATTGGTGTAGATATATTTTAGGAACATAAGAAGTTTAAAAGAGTTTGGAAATAGTTTTTATAACAATTTAATCATGAAAATGAGTTTGAAAAACATTGAAAGCGGTTTTGATGGCAAACACGGTTAAAAGTATTGAAATCCTTTTTGATTGTAAGTTACAAATCACATGTGAAAGGTTAAATAAGGGGTATGAACTCACCTGCTGTGAGTGGAGTAGAGGGAATGTCAGGTAGGATGCTACGTGTCAAGTGAGGACTTGAACACGCCCACGAATCCTATGTAACATGTAGTGGCACATGATGGTGTCTAATTAGTCATTTTATCACCAATTTAGCAAGTAAAGGCCCTTTAGTGTATGAAACACTTTGCTACAAGTGCAAGGAGTGTCAGGGTTACTTCTAAAGAGTGTATGGCCTCACTATGGAGTTCACACTTCAAATGACAATCCTATCATGAGTTTGCAGTTGAGAGACCACTTCCCCTATGTGTTTACGGCCGTAAACTCATGGGAATAGTGAGTTTGTGTGTTTAAAGGTCTCTTCCATCACTAGGAAGGGTTCTAAGGTCGAAACAAAGGATTGAGAAGTGATTAGGGTTCAAAAGGGTACTCCCTTGGAGTTTGCGGTCCTCGGACTACTCCTTGGGAGTTTACGGTTGTAAACACTAGGGTTTACGGACGTAAACCCTTGGGCACTTCATTTCATTCGTGTTTTGTGGTCCTAAGCTCAATCATACAAGTTTGTAGTCCATTAAACATGCTAAGGAAGGAGTTAGGGACACCAAAACACCCTTTAAGGAGTTTACGGTTTTGGGAGGCTTCCCAAACCGTAAACATGTGTTTTTGAGGGTTTTGAGTTTCATTCCATGGATTTAACAAGCACACTAACAAAACCACTAGTTAGAAAGAGTATACTTACTTCTAGGAGGCTTGTAGAGGTGTTTTAGGAGATAAAAACAAAAATGTGTTCTTGGAGATTTGAAGATCCTTTGAAGATCTAAGTAAAAATCAGAAATTCATGGATGAGAAGATGTAGAAACACAAGATTAAGTGTTTTTATGAAGGAATCTAGGAAGAAAACTTACATTTTTGGCGGATTTTGCAAGAAGAAGTGATGATACTTGAGAGAAAAGAGTTAGTGTTCTTGAGTAGGGAGTGGTAAAAGTGAGGAGAAGGTGTAAACTCATGCTATATGCATGAGTTCATGGGGAGAAGGGTGTTTACGGCCCAAACTCCCTTGTTTGGCCGTAAACACCTAGCTAAGGTGTCGGGTTGTCTGGTTCAGTACACGTCACTAATTACGTCACTTCTTTTTATTATATCGTTTGACGAAAAATAAATAAAGCACCGAACGGGTTTAAATCCGGCCAAAAATGTGTTAAAATATTTTTGACTAATATTTGAAGTGTTTGATATACAAATGAAAATTTTGAGTTGTCACATTATTGAATCTCAGCCTGAGATGACTGAAAGGAGTGAAGCTAACGCTGGTCCTCTAAAGTTGATTGTTGTTGCTCATATTCCTGATGCTGATACTACAAATGATCAACCCATTCCAGACGTTGGTGACCAATCAGAAACCCATGAAAATGAAGGGTTTCTAGATCTTTGTTTCATGAAACAAGTTGTTGTTTCTGTTGTTCCATTAAACGTTATCTATCCTTGTTCTTTCTTTGAGGGGGAGTTTGCTCAAGAGCTTCATCAAGCAAAAAATAGTGACATTGATTTGGATGATAGTGTCCAGCTTAATCCATGAAAAAGAAAGGCTTCCTTCTCAGGGGAGCTGTTAACTCTGAAGTTCGAAGTTTCTCTGCAGCCGGTGATACATTAGCACCTCCCCAAAAGAAAAGCAAATTCGTTTTTGATCTGAATGAGTTAGCAAAAACATCGAGCTTACGTATCGATGAAGTTAAACAAATAATGGAGGAATACAATGTTGCTATTCGACAGAAGAAAGAAGTCAGAAAGCAAGAACGCTTGTTTGCCAAACTTGTTCAAGAACTTGTTTCTGCTGATAAATACGTTGATGTTCAAAAAACTGATGATCAGGTTAAGAATATTTTCAAAAACAATGTAGAAAGACAACATATTATTTCAAATCTATATGAACGGATTGATAGAAAGAAGTTTGGAGATGTTCTGAATCGAAGAACAAAGCCTAATCCCATCATCAAAGTAAGATGCACCAAGCCATAAAATGAGTCACTAGAAAGAAAACTAAGTATGAATACATTGAAGTTGTGTTTGCTCGTGAGCTAGTCAAATTCAGCTATAAAAAGTGGATGCAAGTTGTTGAAATCATCAACAAGCATAAAATTGTTCATGCTCAAGAAGTGAAGTTGGCAATCCAGCAACTTCTCAACAAAGTGAAGAAACTGAACCTAGTACGATCCGTTAGCCCATGAGCGAGTTCATCTAGATCAGCCTCATCAGGAAGAACAGGTGCTCCCCGACAGTCCAAGAATACTAATTTTCGTCTTCCTTATGGTACCAGATACATCAATACTGAATTACCAAGTCGTGTTGAACCTGTTCGGTACATGTTTATATTGGATTAGTGTCTAAGTCCATAACTATAATTGGTATATACTTGACCCGACCCGTCATGGTCCATTTGGGTTACATGGCATCATGCATTTGGATAGACTAAAATTAGAGAAATAACACTTAAGGTTTATTAATATATTACAAGTTCTAATATATTAATAAGATTATTTAATTAGTATTGATCAAGAATTAATCTTGAAATAATTAAGTGATCAAAAGAAGACTAATTAAATATATGGGTTGATTATGTAAATCATCTATACTTATATAGTGGGCTAATGCTCCATGGATTATCAAGTTGGGCTAAAACCCATAGATGCTCCATGGTGTATTTGAACCCATGGATCCAAGGAAATGGAAAGCCATGACAATTAGGGTTTACCCTAATTGTGACTAATTATATAATGATCTAATTATTGTCAAAATCGGCCACTAAGTCTATGTGTGGAGGGCAAGCCGATTTCATGAAGTGGTGATTTCTCTCTAAGTTATTCCAAGTGCATTTGATGTTGTGTGAACCATTTGAGATGTCACACTTGGGGCACTAGGCTCTCAAGCTACATGGAATCAAGCACCAACAAAGAGGTATGTCATTCTACTAGAATTTATATTATTTGTACTTCATAATATGCTAGTTAGGATAAATACCTTGGAAATTGATATTTGCATGTATAATAGAGACAACATAGATCCAAGGTATTTAGGGTTGCATGTACACCATAGGAGTGTTAGAATGCTTGAAACCCATCAGTGGTATCAGATCCTAGGCTTGCTTTCACTTATACCTAATGCACATTGGCTGAAAATCGAATTTTGGCGCTCTCTGCATAGTAGACTCGCCAAGTCCATGAAGGGACTCGATGAGTCCAAGTGTAAACTCATCCAACTCGCTGAGTTGGTTCGTGCACTGGACGATTTGGTTCGTGCACTCGACGAGATGGAACCCCAAATAGCATATCTTTTAGTTTTGATGTTGGAATTGGTCTAGAATCATTACCTTTGACTGTTTTGGACTTATAAAACCTATTTTTTAAGTGGTAATGATTATGCTAAACCAATTTCAATGCTATAATCAAAGTTTCAAGTTTTATATGTGTTTATGTAATTCTTGAAAAATATTGATTATTAATGTTCATTCTTATTAGTTTTGGTAGATCATAGGAATTATGTGCAAATTGTTTGTTAGTATAAGTCTTGATCTCAATGAAATTGTATGGAGTCCATAACTTGTCCTCAAATTATGGATTACCAAGAGTTTTATGTTTCCTTGATTTATGAGTTAGTTTAGATTAACGAAAAAAAATTGTGTTTTAGTTGTTTTCAATCCAAATTAATCTAGAGTTAGTTCATAAAATATGTTTTTGTAACTTGTATTCAAGTTATATGCAAAGTCATATTTATGAATCTTAAAACTCATAAAAGTGTCATAGGTTACATAAAAAATGAAGAGTCTTTTTCATTAAATAGTATTATGACTCCATAACTTGTCATCAAGTTATGGATATTAAAGAGTCACTTCTTTAAAAGAGGTCATTAAAGAATAAGGAGTTACATAAAATGAAGAGTCTTCACTTTAATGTACATTAAACTCATAAGTTATGAATATGAAATGTTTTGAATAGTTTCAAAACTTGTCCTCAAGTTTTGGAATTTGTAAAGTCACCCCATGTACACTTTAATTCCAAATCCTAGAATTTTAAAAGGTTAAAATTCAAACTTTATGGACTTCATTAAATTAATTAAAGTGTTTAATTAAAAGAGTTAATAATTCCATAAAGACATGGTTTAAGTTTAATTCAATTAATAGTATAGTTTAATTAATAGATTAAACCACCAAGTATTTTAAGTGTTTAAAATACACCCTTATGCTATTATTATAATTTTAATAATATAGATATGCATAAGATAAAGTCAATATTACCATTAGTAGGCCTCATTCACGAAGCCGTTCTATAAGGGAGGTATAAGGTTACTGCCTATAAAATGGTGGTTTAATGGGTGTCCACTCTCACCCACTGCTTCCTTGACTGGTGGAGGGTCGTTAGACGAACGGGTAAGAAAGGACTAAGTAACTAAATACTTATAAATTCCCAATCTTAGTTACCTAGGAAAATCTGAAATAGGTGCTAACCCATGAAATTACACTTTGTACCTTACCAAGTCGTTAGTGGAGCGTGTGTGGTTAACCGACATACTGACAAGGACTAGTAAGAGTGGCAAAGGGTCACTTGGCTTTATTACAGATCGGTGGAGCTGTGTCGTTAACCGGAACATCGATTAGGTGAAAAAGTTAAGGGTACCAAGTCAATTTGCATGGGTTATTCACACCTTGTTTGTGATCCTCGGCATCCCAGTCACAAACTTGAGAGGGCACAATCGAGATTCAAACATGCCATTGAAAGTTCAATGTATCTCAAAGGATCTAGGAGTTTCAAAACCAATTAAAACTTAATTATATTTCATTTTTCATGGTGGAAATTGGTAAATAGTCATTTACCTACCTTCAATTATTTTATAACTTGGATTACGACATCCCTCTTCCAATTATAAATAGGTTGTTGGGTCCTAGCCTTAATATTTCATATTGGGTGTTATATTAAGGACTTTAAATCAACTAACTTGAATTTCTCCCTTATAGATGTCTAGTTTAGACAACTATGGTCTTCCCAAATCTTTAGGAACAGGCTTCCTAATGAAGATGATATCCCAAAAGGCAATCAAGGTGAAAGACTAATCCCTTTATTGAGCACTAATGGGACTGGAAATCATACTTCATTTCCTCCACCTCCTTCAATAATTCTCTCTATCCCAGAAGTTTCAAGACTTGAATAGTTCTAAGTCACTCAATCCCTATTGGCAATAAAAGTCTATATGTGCTTACATCTTAGAGGTTAAGCCACATATTGACAAGCCAGGAGAGTTGGGTGTCAAAGTGTTGAGGAAAGTTGGCTATTGACTAGGTTCTTTAGTCACTTCCTGATAACAGACTATGACATGACCCTTAATGATCTTACATATTTTCTTGATGATGCTGAATCAACAATGATTTGGAGCATTGGTAAAGCAAATTAGATTAGAAGATCTACTTCCAAAACCTATTTGGACATTGATAGTGGTAACATTGAAAGTCCATAAAAACTTTCTCTACCCAATTGAAAGGGATCGGCCATGGTCAATTCGTTTGACCTAATGGTAAAGAGAAAGGCTAAGTCTGTGATAGTCCCATGTACCATTTCCAAAGAGTCCATATGTTTCCTTTTTCCAATGGGAGGGGTATTGGTTGCGAAGCTGCCAAATTTACCTGAAACCTCATAAGGATGGTAAAGTAAAAAGTTTGACTCTACTTTAGTTAAAGTCCGTTATCTACCTCTATTGAGTCTCTTTTGGAGATTTTTAATACATGATGTAATGTAATTACATTTTGGTGTTTTTGAAGAATCAAAGGAAGCTTAAAGAAAAGGTGTGATGATTCTGATCGCATGGTTCGATGATCAGAATTTTGAGCCACTGCATAAGAATTATGAGATATTGCTTAGGAATAGATAACAACAAAGTTTTCATATGAATTTGCATTGTAAGGATAAGTTTTTCTGCAAGTTTTAAAACAAAAGAAAAGTTTTTATTTTATTTATTTTAAGTATCCTTACAAAGGCATTTCTGAAAAATTGTTGTTTATATGTTTCCATTGATAAGCAATATTGGAAAATGAATTTGATTCTTTCGTTTGTGATAGTGTCATAATTTATCAAATGAGGAAAGATTCTCATCACCCAAGTTTCAATTGGATAGAAACTTGGAATCATGCAAGTTGTATTGTGTGATAAATGGGAATTTTCATCTTTGGTAAATTAAGACTAATTCCTTGTTCACATTCGCATGTGAGTCAAGCGAAGGACTAAAGGATCAGGTACATTAGGTTGTGCAATAGTCAGGTCAACCACAAAGGTTGATAAGATTATTCATTATAATTTACTAAAGTTTATTAAATAAGATTATGCTTACAAGTTTAAGTGTAATTCTGAAACATTGGAAAAGTTTCAATGTATGGCAGAATGAATAAGAAGAATCAAAGAAGGCAGAAAGATAAAAGTTTCTCCAATCTGAAGAGATGGGAGAGTACTTGTGTATCTTGTTTTATGATTACCTTAGAGATTATGGAACCATATGACAATTGATCCTCTAAGGACACCTACGTGCATTTGTTTGCCTAAGGAGAAGAATCGTGAATTATTGAATGTGACATCCCCAAAATCTCGGCCAGAAAAGACTGATTTTCATTTATGCTTTTAAAATAATTTTAGAGCAAATCCTTTTGATATGAAAGAGTTGCAGAATTTGTTCCCAAAAACAAAACGTGATAAAATAATATTTACCAAAGCATTTCATAAAGAAATGTATTTTCATTGTATAATCAAAACTCGGGATGTCATGTTCCGATATAGACCATAAAGCATAAACGACAACATTACAAGTCATTAAACAAATATATACATATACAGACTTGTAAAGAAAATAACTTAATGGTTCATCCATCCTATGCCCTTGCGCCACTACCTGTAATACAAATAAATTGAGTGGGTCAGGCTTGGGAGCCTGGTGAGCATATAGGGTTTTCAACCCACAATAAATAATTATATTTAATTCCACCAACCAACAATAACCCAATTACCCATTCCCGTTATTCTCACTTTATGTCCCTAAAACAACTAACACAAGGGACCTAGTCTAAGAATCTTTCATCGGGCCGACAACACATGCTTCGGGGGTTCCTTAGCAATATAAGTCAAATAAGGCAACCATGAGGGGGATGGAGTACAGGGAATGAACACCCAAGTTCATTAACACCAATAGGTTATGAGCCTGCTAGCGTTCCACTAGACTGTCTAGAAAAGTCCGTGGCCGTCATCTAAATTCCGCTAGATGACTGGATCAAAACAACGTCGAGGCCTCTTATCTGTTTATTACACACCAACTATCTACCCATGTTCTACCTGACATATTAGTAGATAAAAATACATATTCTTATACATAGTTTAAAACCTGTATAGCATTTTCATTCAATACATATTCCACATAACAGATGAGACACACCCACATAACACGTATTTCATGGAGAATAGATCAGATCTATGAGATAGAAGAAAGTGAATATACATTCACACATAAAACAACAAAATATACACATAACACGTATTTTATATAAAATACTTCATAATTATGCATTAGAAGAAAGTAACCACACACTCACTTGATCAGAAGATGATCGGACAGCACTACGGCTTGAAAAAGTAGTATTCTTCGGCAGATCTGGAAGATCTTCACAAAAACCGGACTCCTCGTGGGCAGAGCTTTGGCTCGGGAATCTTACTTCTCGAGATCTTCGAGACCTCGGGACTTGCTTCGGGGCTCGGGAATGATACCAGGGCTTCGGGATAATTCTTGCACAAAAAACGATGCAAAAATGCGAGAAAAATGGAAGAAATGAGCAATGAACTCGGTTGCCCTCGAGCTCCTTTTATAGGGGCTGGAACATCGATGTACGCTGGGCGTAATGATGATAAGGTCGTTGACTCCCCAAGGATAATATCGGTTAATATATATTTAAATTAAATATCGAAAATATTTAATAAACTTCAAAAATACATATCTTCCTCATACGAACTCCGTTTTTGACGTTCTTTATATCCCCGCGTAGGTGAGACTACGCTCTACAACTTTCATTTAGACTCTGTTGGCTAATTTTGACTTTATTTTTATTATTTATTTTTAGTAGGCCGGGACAGGAAAACTCCGTTATAAAATCATAACTTCTTCATCCGACGTCCGTTGTCGCCTATCTTTTTATCGTTTTACTACAATTAGTGAGATCTTTGATTCACATTTAGATTGTTTCGGTTAAAAACCGCTCGGTCTCAAATCGAGTATTCGGGCTGCATACCGCTAAGTCGAAACTTCGAAAAATCATAACTTCCTCATACGAAGTAAGATTTGGGCGTTCTTTTTATGCACGCTCTCGGTTTAACGAACTCTACGAATTTTGTTTAGATCACTAAGGCTAAATATCGTTGTAACGTAAATTTCACTTTTTACGTCATTCAGCGTTGCCGGTTTTGTCGCGAAACTTCGACAGGTCATAACTTCTTCGTTATAACTCGGATTTCGGCATTCTTTATATCTTCGGAATCGTTGTTTCAACCTCTAAATCTTTATTCAAAGATATCGGGCTTATCTCATACTTTAATTTTGACGCTTATTTTATTCTTAATTCATTAAATTATAACAATTAAGAAAATAAACACATAATTCACATAATTCACATAATACTCAAATAATGCGCTCTTATTATTTCAAAATGGGTTACAAAGGTTAACCTAAACTATTACATCAACGAAAATGCCTAGCCTGGAAACGCGGGCGTTATAATTCTCTCCCTTTTAGGATGATTCTGTCCCCAGAATCACACATCAACAAACAAATGCGGATAGCGACTCAACATGTCACACTCCGTTTCCCATGTGAGATTTGGCCCATTCGAATGTTTCCAACGAACAACCACTAATTCGACCATCTTGCGTCGAAGCTTCTTAGTCTTTCGGTAAACAATTTCCTCGGGTTGTTCAATTAACCTCTTGTTTTCATCAATTCTCAATTCAGAAATTGGAATTATATCGGGAACTTCTCCCGTGAACTTCCTCAAATAACACACATGAAAAGTGTTATGAATTCCATTCAGTTCTTCGGGTAATTCGAGCTTGTAAGCTTGGTTCCCAACCCTCTGAAGAACTTTAAACGGTCCAATAAACCTTGGACTTAACTTTCCCCTTTTACCAAATCTTATAAGTCCCTTCCACGGCGAGACTTTAAGCAAAACCGAATCTCCAACCTCAAAAGTCATCGGTCTTCGCTTCTTGTCAGCATAGCTCTTTTGATGATCTTGAGCTGCTAACACTCTTTCTCTAATTATTTTCAACTTTTCAGCAGTTTGATGGACCATCTCGGGACCCATAAACTGTTTTTCGCCAGCCTCAAGCCAACAAGACAGCGTACGACACTTCTGTCCGTACAAAGCTTGATAAAGTGCCATCTTTATGCTCGAGTGGAAACTATTATTGTAGGAAAATTCTACCAAAGGTAAATGTTCATCCCAATTACCTAGGAATTCCAGGGTACATGCTCTCAGCATATGTTCAAGTGTTTGTATTGTTCTTTCACTCTGGCCATCAGTCTGCGGATGGTAAGCTGTATGTAAACACAACTTGGTACCCATTTCCTCTTGTAGACTTTTCCAAAACCTTGAGGTGAAACGGCTGTCACGATCCGACACAATCGTTAACGGGACACCGTAAAGCCTCACAATTTCTTTCACATAAGAATTCGCTAGCTTATCCCTAGACCATTTCTCCTTAGCTGCTATGAAATGCGCACTCTTAGTGAATCGATCAACGACCACCCAAATCATGTCGTGACCATTCTTTGTTCGGGGTAGTTTAGTGACAAAATCCATAGCAATGTCTTCCCATTTACCCATAGGCACATGTAAAGGCTCTAAACTTCCAAATGGTTTCTGATGTTGTGTCTTGACTCTCACACAAGTCACATACTCGGCCACATACTTTGCAACATCAAGTTTCATCGTCGGCCACCAGTAGTAGGGTTTCAGGTCCCTATACATTTTAGTGCTACCCGGATGAATCGAGTACATGGTCTTGTGAGCTTCTTCCATCAGAAGATCTCTAATTCCTCCGGACTTAGGTACCCAAATTTGATCTTGGAACACCTTTAGTCTGTGACTGTTTATACCGAACACTAACGTTTTACCCAAACGTTCCGCCTTTCGATCATTCATCTCTAAAGCTTCTTCTTGAGCTTTCTTTATACTCTCCACAATTGTTGAGACAACTTCTATTCTCAACGCTCTTGGCCTCTTCCTTTCAAGATTGACTTTCCGACTGAGAGCATCAGCAACAACATTAGCTTTACCAGGATGGTAAAGTATCTCACAGTCGTAGTCCTTGAGTAACTCTAGCCAACGTCGTTGCCTCATATTTAACTCTTTCTGATTAAAGAGATATTGGTGACTCTTATGATCAGTGAAAAGTTTACACTTCGTGCCATAGAGGTAATGCCTCCATATTTTTAGAGCGAAAACTACCGCTGCCAACTCCAAATCATGAGTCGGGTAATTCTTTTCATGCTTCTTCAGTTGTCGAGACGCATATGCTATCACCTTTTCTCTTTGGGTCAAAACACAAACCAATCAACCCAGATGCATCGCTATATGTCACACCCCAAAACCGGAACGGCGGAAACGTTCTGGGGTGGATGACGTCATGTCAAGTATCACAACACATGCATTATAGTAATCAAAGTACAACAAAACATTGCATTAATAGTAATAGTTTTACATGGTTACATTACAATACATCGAAGAATACAAGTAAATATAAGTAAGTACAGCATGGCACTAAGCTATCTTCATCAACTTCTCCGGGGATGTACCTGTCTAATGCTAACCTGAGAATACAAGTTATTTGAAAAGCGAGTATCAGCATTTTTACAAATGATGGTGAGTTCATAAGTATTTAGTGACATTTATTTAAATAACTTTATAAAGTAGTAGTTTAAGTGTTTACTGTGTATTAGAGTTCTTTCCAGAAAATCCTATATTTTCTTTAATTAAGCAGCCTTCTACCAAGGCTAGTCAGTGTTATGTGGTAGAAAGTAGTTTTCCATAAATTGCTATCATTATCAAAATACTGAATTTGATTATTGAGGAAAGCAACCGACATCAGGGAATAACATATGCCTCAGCAGTGAGGACTGTTGACTAAGGCAAGGAATCATAGACTGCAGGAGAATATCGAACGAACGACACGCCTGGCTCAGTCTAACAGAAAGAGACACAGACCCTAGGCGGTACCAAATGAAAGGTACAACTAGTAAGGTCTAATACAGTGAACACAGACCCCAGGCAGTACCAACTGAATGGTACGTCTAGCAATGTCTAAAACAGAGAATACAGACCGCAGACCGTATCAAATGAAAGATACGTCTTACAAGGTCAAAACAGTGTGACTCTGAAAAATGGGTTACCAGCATACAGTGTAAATTGCTGGCGAAATACCGTTACCCTACGGCCATGAATTATAAGGTAACCTGGGATACTCGTAATCATACTGACTAGAGTACCAGACGCCCTACAAGCGTCTAAAATATGACATTTGTCACCTGTTGGCTTGGTAGGTCGGGACTGTAGCTAGCAGTCTGGGTGCGGGGTTGTCAATCCCATATAGATCTATACACACAATGTCCACTCTCCCTACAGGAGACTCTGGTTACCAACTAGACGACGGAGAAGGCCGTGTCCTGAAGATGCATCCCAAATAGTGGGTAGAGACTTCCAAATAGTGGATAGTGTGTTTCTAATGTAAGTGTAGACTAGAGGTAGAGACTCTTAACTGAACTGACTAGAGCATTCCTGTACGCCCATACTCATATACATAGTATATAACTAATGAACCAAACGACCTTCGGACGGCCATCCGATCCCACCAGACCACATCTCAACGAAGAAAAGGAAATAGGGCGGACGAACCCTCCTAAGTATTTCAATCATTATTTATATGTACCTATACAAGCACATACATACATCTAACTACGACTGAGTGTGTATCAAGTAGAAGTGATTCTTGTGAAGTAGGAGTGTCTAACAAGTGAAGTAGGAGTGGTCGCAAGTGAAGTAAGAGTGTTGAACAAGTATAATCGTATCACGAAGTAGAGTCGACAATAATTGAAGTAAGAGAGTCTATCAGGTATAAGCGACTACAAGTATAAGTGAAATAGAGACAATAACAGGTATAAACGCATCACGAAGTGAAAGCGTTATCGAGTAGGAGTTTAAAATACATGAAAGCGAAGCAACGGTAACTAACAAGTAAAAATATACAACGTGAAATGGAACTTTGATGAAAACCTTGGAAAAACCTTTATACTCAGGAAAACTCGCATTCGGTATTCTTTGGTAAAATAAGTGTGAAAACCTTTAGAATTCTTTGGAACCTTTATAAATCAGTTTAAAATGAATTTAGATAAAACAGTATAAGTAAGAGTTTTGAGACAATTGAAAACCTCTTTGAAAACCATTATAGTGTCCTATTCGGTAAAACAGTGTACAGTGTGGTAAAATCTGGTGCATGCGGGTTATCAATCACATGTGATTGATATGATAACTGGCATGTTTAACTTGTATTCCCCCCTATAAAACATGTAAAAACATTTAAAAGGTTCATTCAGGGGTATGAACTCACCTGGTGTAAGTAGGTCCGACGAGGGTGCCGGTTGGGTGTTCGGTGTCACGTAACGAATCGAACACACTCAATGACCTATTTAACATATGATAACATATGTTCACATACAATTAGTGTATTTAATACTAATTAAACAAATATACGCACTCAAAGGAGCGGAAAACACTTTGGATAAGTGTTTGGGTGTCCCGGGTAGCATCTAAAGGTGTGGATGGCATAGGAATGGAGTTTACTCTTCGAGAGTAAACTCCCAAAGCTTAGTTTACGGCCCAGGGACATCTCACCATGAGTTTACGGCCGTAAAATCATGGTGAAGGGTTCTAGTGTGGTAAAGTGTCTCATATCAATTGTAGATTTATGCTAGGCTCAAATATCAAAATGTTGAATGGGTTTTAAGCATTAAATGGCCCCTTTGAGGAGTTTACGGCCCTAAGCAAGGGAGCTTACGGCCATAAGCTCCTATACACACTTTCTTTTGGTGTTTTAAAGGCTTAAGTGGTAGAGGGTAAATTACTAAGCATTTTGGTAATAGTCTAAGGCCATTTGGGGGACAAAATCAATGTTTTGGGCATTTTTAAGGGTGTTTACGGCCCTGGTACATGCCTGGCCATAAACTCCTTTTGACCCTTCATTTTGTTGTGTTTAATTGATCCAAACCCCGAACATCAAGTCCCTAAATTTTGTATTAAGCCTAAGGGTGGTTTGGGAGTGTTTTTAGGACATTTAGAAAAGGTTTAGAGGTGTTTACGGCCTTGGCATATGCCTGGGCCATAAACTCCCTTTTATATCCCATTTTGTTTGTCTTAAATGGTCAAACACTCCTAGATAAACCCTTTAATTTATTTCCAAGCCTTTAGGGACATTTTGGGGTCATTTTGGCCTCATTTAAGGTGTTTACGGCCTAAGAAGGAGCTTAGGCCGTAAACTCCTCTTCCTTAGCTTCTAGGTCCGATTTTTAAGCTATAAACATGAATCAATATGTTTAGAACAAGATAGGATAAGCGGACTTACGATTTGGAAGCGTTTGGTTGCGGATTTGGGGGGAAAACGGTCTAGAGAGAGAGAGTATAGAGAGAGAGTGTTTAGGGAGTGTAAAAAGTCTCCAATGGACTCCACTCACCTTTATATAGGGGTTTGAGTCGGGGCTCAGTGGAATTCTACCCGATACTGCCGTCAAACGGGGCTTTTGGTCGCACCCGATTTAGTGGTCGTAATAATAAAACTTAACATTTTCCAAATAAATGGAAATGTGTGTTATGTGTTTTTATTTCCTTTTATCATGACTTAACGGCATATTAAATGAAATAAATAAAACATTTATTTATTTGATGACCTCCTATTAACGGAACTTTTATACAGTGGAATATTCCGTTAACGGTAATGGGGAAATGTAACGGAACAATTTGGGTTGTCACACTATAGACAACGAAGTCTTCAACTCCATCAGGTAGAGAAAGTATCGGTGCCTCGCATAGCTTCTTCTTTAGCTTCTCGAATGCTTCTTTATGCTTATCACTCCAAGCATAACTAGCTCCTTTGTGGGTCAAAGCTGTTAATGGACTAGCGATCGACAAAAAGCCATGGATAAACCTTCGGTAATATCTGGCTAATCCTAAAAAGCTTCGAATCTCTATGGGACTTTTTGGTTGTTCCCACTTCATCACAGCTTCAATCTTTGCTGGGTCAACCATTATCCCTTCTTGGTTGACCACGTGACCCAAGAATTGGACTTCATGAATCCAAAAATCACATTTGGAGAACTTTGCATACAGCTTCTCTTTTTTCAAGACTCCTAACACTTCTCGCAAGTGTCTGCCGTGCTCCTCTTGGCTTTTCGAATAAATCAGAATGTCATCTATGAACACTATCACAGATTTATCAAGGAACGGATTACAAACCCTATTCATTAAATCCATGAATGTTGTCGGAGCATTGGTTAGTCCAAACGACATAACCAAGAACTCGTAGTGTCCATATCTAGTTCTGAATGCAGTCTTCTCGATATCTTGCTCTCTTACTTTTAGCTGATGATATCCTGACCTTAGATCGATCTTCGAGAAATAGCTCGAACCTTGCAATTGATCAAACATGTCATCAATCCTTGGCAACAGATATCTATTCTTTCTTCTTGCCTTGTTCAGCTCTCTGTAATCAATGCACATTCTCATACTTCCATATTTCTTCTTCACGAATAACACCGGAGCTCCCCAGGGTGATGAACTAGGTCTAATAAAACCTTTGTCCAATAACTCCTGAAGTTGCATCATTAGCTCCATCATCTCCGTCGGTGCTAATCGGTAAGGTGCTTTTGCTATTGGCATGGTCCCTGGTAACAAGTCTATTCTGAACTCCACTTGTCTATCAGGTGGTAATCCAGGAAGATCTTCGGGAAATACTTCCGGATAATCACACACCACTGGAATACTCTGCATCACCTTCTTTTCCTTCTTAGCATCGATCACGAATTCTAAATATGATGTACATCCCTTGGTCAAACACTTTCTGGCTTTTATTAGAGAAATGATTCCAGAATTTACTCGCCGTTTGTCCCCGTACACCATAAATGAATCTTTCCCAGGCGGGTTTACTTTAACTATCTTCTTCTTGCATAAAATTTCGGCATCATTGGCGCTAAGCCAATCCATTCCCAAAACGATGTCGAAACCATTAAGTTCGATAGGTAATAATTCCTCGTGAAACTTATTCCCATTAAGGTCGATTAAGATGTTTTTCATACGATGGCTAACAGGTACAAAATTGCCACTAGCAACTTCGACTAATAAAGCATCATCTAGTCTATCAATAGGCAAAGCTAGTTTTCTACCAAACTCATGCGAAATAAAGGAGTAGTTGGCTCCAGAATCAAACAAAATTTGAGCAGGTAATTCGTTTAAGAGAAAGGTACCCGAAGCGACATCAGCTTCATCTTTCGCAGCCTCAAGTTTCATCTGGAAGGCTCTCGCCTTCGGCTTTGGTGGAATGTTGGCCTTTGCTGCCTTTATCTTCTTCGGACAGTCTTTCAAAATATGCCCCTCTTCATTACAACCAAAACACATCCTTTTGTTGTTCGGACACTCATTGGCAAAATGCCCAATTTTTCCGCACTTGTAGCAGGTTACATCCTCGCTACATTTCCCAAAGTGCTTTTTCTTACACTTATCACACCACTTCGCTTCGCCTCCTTTTCCTCCACCAAACTTTTTCGAATCAGATTTCGAAAATTTGCTTTTCTTACCGGAACCAGATGTTCCCTCAAACTTTCTCTTCTCACCAGCCTCTAGAGTATTTGCCTGACGTACTGGCACCTCGTACTCCCATGGGAGTCCCTTCGCATACCAGTCCACCTTCGTCAGCTCGTCTGGGACGATACGCAAGGCAAACTCCATCTTATCGGTGAAGTTATTGGTGTATTTATCAACTGACATGCTGCCTTTCGTCAATGCCAAAAACTTGTTTTCTAATTCCAACAGATTTTGGGCCGAGCAGAACTTGCGCTTGAACTGCGCCAAGAACTCCGCCCATGTCAATTGTAGTGGCTCATTAGGGATTAACGTCTTCCCTAGAGTGTTCCACCAACGAACGGCTCCACCTCAGAATTGACGCACTGCATAGATAGTCTGCAACTTGCCTCTGCAGCCACCAATCATGAAGGCTAACTCCATTTCGGAGATCCAATCCATAACTCCAATCGGATCCTCCTTTCCATTGTAGGTCGATGGTTTGCAAGTTAGAAAGTCCTTGTACTTGCATCCCATTCCATCATTCCTTCCATCATGGTTGTTGTGCCTAACTATTGGTGGGTTGGCTTGACCAATACACCCACTGAAGTTTCCACCTTCCGAGTGCCCTTCATTTAATTCGGGCTCCTCCACACGAATTGACAGTTCTTCATGATTCTGTTGAAGCAACCGCCTAGTTTCATCCATTTGACAATCCAACATTGTTTGAATCATCATTTGCACACAAACCATGGTTATTGGCTCAGGTGTTGCTACTACGACATGTATTTGTTCAATCACTGGTGGTTGATTCCTGTTTTCATCAGCATTTCCAACTCCACTTCTTGTTCTCACCATTTTTGATCTACACACCGAATAAGGTGAAATTAGATCCTCATTCACGATAGATATTAAAATCATCCTTATCACTCCGAAATGTTTACATGCTAGTTCTAATATCGTAGACGTACGCTTAGAATCCTACACACATAAGGTTTCCAAATCCGGTCGTCAACAGACCATAGATCCGAACAAATAATATCATATATGGCAAAATATAACATTTAGCACATAAAAGCATGTTAGGAAACCCTCCTAAAATAAACTAGTGCTCGTGTCTAAAATATCACAAACACACATCTCAAAATTTCACGTAGCATTCTATGTTTAAATCTATAAAATCCTACAAATTCCTAGTTCGCCTAAACTAATGCTCTGATACCAACTGTGACATCCCCAAAATCTCGGCCAGAAAAGACCGATTTTCATTTATGCTTTTAAAATAATTTCAGAGTAAATCCTTTTGATTTGAAAGAGTTGCGGAATTTGTTCCCAAAAACAAAACATGATAAATAATATTTACCAAAGCATTTCATAAAGAAATGTATTTTCATTATATAATCAAAACTCGGGATGTCATGTTCCGATATAGACCATAAAGCATAAACGACAACATTACAAGTCATTAAACAAATATATACATATACAGACTTGTAAACAAAATAACTTGATGGTTCATCCATCCTATGCCCTTGCGCCACTACCTGTAATACAAATAAACTGAGTGGGTCAGGCTTGGGAGCCTGGTGAGCATATAGGGTTTTCAACCCACAATAAATAATTATATTTAATTTCCACCAACCAAAAATAACCCAATTACCCATTCCCGTTATTCTCACTTTACGTCCCTAAGACAACTAACATAAGGGACCTAGTCTAAGAATATTTCATCGGGGCGACAACACATGCTTCGGGGGTTCCTCAACAATATAAGTCAAATAAGGCAACCATAAGGGGGATGCAATACAGTGAATGAACACCCAAGTTCATTAACACCTACAGGTTATGAGCCTGCTAGCGTTCCACTGGACTGTCTAGAAAAGTCTGTGGTCGTCATCTAAATTCTGCTAGATGACTGGATCAAAACAACGTCGAGGCCTCTCATCTGTTTATTAGACACCAACTATCTACCCATGTTCTACCCGACATATTATTAGATAAAAATACATATTTTTATACATAGTTTAAAACTTGTATAGCATTTTCATTCAATACATATTCCACATAACAGATGAGGCACACCCACATAACACGTATTTCATGCAGAATAGATCAGATCTATGAGATAGAAGAAAGTGAATATACATTCACACATATAACAACAAAATATACACATAACACGTATTTTATATAAAATACTTCATAATTATGCGTTAGAAGAAAGTAACCACACACTCACTTGATCAAAAGATGATCGGACAACACTAGGGCTTGTAAAAGTAGTATTCTTCGGCAGATCTGGAAGATCTTCACATAAACTGGACTCCTCGCGGGCAGAGCTTCGGCTCGGGAATCTTACTTCTCGGGATCTTCGGGACCTCGGGACTTGCTTCAGGGCTCGGGAATGATATCGGGGCTACGGGATGATTCTTGCATGAAAAACGATGCAAAAACGCGAGAAAAAGGAAAGAAATGAGCAATGAACTCGGTTGCCCTCGACCTCCTTTTATAGGGGATGGAACATCGATTTACAATGGGCGTAATATGAAATTACGCTGGGTGTAATGACGATAAGGTCGCTGACTCCCCCAAGGATAATATCGGTTAATATATATTTAAATTAAATATCGAAAATATTTAATAAATTTCAGAAAATTCATATCTTCCTGATACGAACTCCGTTTTCGACGTTACTTATATCCCCGTGTAGGTGAGACTACGATCAACAACTTTCGTGTAGACTTCGTCGGCTAATTTTGACTTTATTTTTATTATTTATTTTTAGTAGGCCGGGACAGGAAAACTCTGTTATAAAATCATAACTTCTTCATCCGACGTCCGTTTTTGCCTATCTTTTTATCGTTTTACTACAATTAATGAGATCTTCGATTCTCATTTAGATTGTTTCGGCTAAAAACCGTTCGGTCTCAAATCGAGTATTCGGGCTGTATACCATTAAGTCGAAACTTCGAAAAATCATAACTTCCTCATACGAAGTAAGATTTGGGCGTTCTTTTTATGCACGCTCTCGGTTTAACGAACTCTACGAATTTCGTTTAGATCACTAAGGCTAAAGATCGTTGTAACGTAAATTTCACTTTTTACGTCATTCAGCGTTGCCGGTTCTGTCGCGAAACTTCAACAGTTCATAACTTCTTCGTTATAACTCGGATTTCGGCATTCTTTATATCTTCGGAATCCTTGTTTCAACCTCTAAATCTTTATTCGAAGATATCGGGCTTATCTCATACTTTAATTTTGACGCTTATTTTATTCTTAATTCATTAAATTATAATAATTAAGAAAATAAACACATAATTCACATAATACTCAAATAATACGCTCTTATTATTTCAAAACGGGTTATAAAGGTTAACATAGACTATTACATCAACCAAAATGCCTAGCCTGGAAACGAGGGCGTTATATTGAAATGGTTAAATCAAAAGATAAATCATACTTCGTTCCAAAAACAAATCCCAGAGTTATACTCCAAGATTGTAACTTGAGTGACATAGTCTTTAGAAAGTTTTTAATACTTGTCAAATGTAGAGTAAGATGTTTCCTATTCTTGTACATTTGAGATTGGTAACTTGTGATATTTTGGATAAGACAAAGACCAACTAAGACCAATTGTGAGAAGTGTTTAACTTGATAGGAATCCGCACTAACTCTTGAATATTTGTTTTATCAAGGAATGGTTCTTGAAGAAGAGAATCCTATATGCCAAGAGGTTAGTGGGAGTCTTAAAGATCTTGAGATAGTTTCAAGAACTAATCAAGAGGATTGTTAATCACTAGCCCACGACTTGAGGCTTGTAACCTATCGTGTTGATATATTCTTATTTTTGTGTCTATTCCAGTTAAAAGTTGACTATGCTTATTAGTTCTGTGAGTTCTCAATTGTTTGCATAACAACCTAGAAGCAATGGTAGGCCCTTGTGCGGCCGGGTGGCAAGAAATTAAGATTGAGCAAGTTCAGTCCATATGTGTTTGGATTTGCCACTAACCTTGTCTTGTGATTATGGTTATGACAAATTCACATTGATAGGAACACTTACACCATAAAATCTAAGTGTCATAAGGTTTCTCTTCGATTCATGAAAATGATGGTGAGGAAACTCTTTCACTAAGTAGATTTTAAGTAGATAGAAATTGTGAGAATGAGAAAAGGTCTAAACATTATGATTATGACATCGCTCTTCATAATTTTTTAGACACACAAGTGACCTATTTAAGGAAAGGTGTATGATTTTGATAAAGTCTTATCAAAGCAACCGCGTATCAGAAATCTGAACTTTGGTAAGAAATTCAATAAAGTATTGATTTCTAGAAGTCCAGTTGATTTCTGAGTACATGTCAAAGCTAGTTGATTTCTGAGTACATGTCAAAGCTAGTATCAAAGCAAGTTAGCAATGTTAATTATAGATAACAAATGTTTCAATTCACTTTGAGAAGTTGTTTTCATATAATTAAGGGAGAGGATTTTATACTTCATTCCAATTCTACAAGCCTAGGTTGAGATTTTAATCAACTTTAGTCAAGGATATATATGAATGTTATGTTGGAATGGTTCAACATAAGGAAATTCTATATATGTTGCATTCTCAAAATACAATTATGATTACGGCATACGTCTTCATAGTTCGAATTATGAGAACATGGCAAATAAAAAAAAATTATAGCATGAATCGTGTCCCATATGCTTCGGATATAGGTTCGATTACATGTGCTATAATCCATTCTAAATTTTCCAAATGCCTAGGGAATTAAAATGGAAAAAGGAATCTAACTGGAAATGACTAAAATGATTAAGCAAATTGTCGAGGACAATCTGAGGTTTACCAAAGATTGGTTGCTCGTGGACAATTGGAAGTATAGTGTTAAACTTTGGAAAGGATCATATTGACATATTCTGAAAAGAGGCAACTCTTGTTTACAAGTGAGAGTCACAATGGTAATATGGAATTGTTTCCATAGGTGGAAGTTATTCTCTGAATCTGTGTAAGATTAGAAAACTTTATGCAAAGAAGGATGTTCAAAGGAATGTACTTTGAATATGATACTTCGCTTCCATGGAATTTATCTCCATTGGAATACTTTGTAATTTATGTTGCCAAGTCTTTATGACTTTTGTGCATAGTCATTACAAGAGAATCATTGCATATAAGTTTAGAATCTAACAGATTACAGTAAATGGCAAGAGTTTGGTATTCTTACATTTACAAAAGGGATTGGGATTGTGAAATGATCATCATTGGAGTCTTGTTCAATTGATATATTTCACAAAGAAAGGACCATTGGTAAACAAAGTATGCATGCTTCGAGCATGGCATGACTATTGTTTCAATTCAAGTATTAAGTTGATTAATCGAAACATGAATAATGAGTAGTCAATATGGTGCTTAGATAACAGGGTTTTTATTTACACTCAAAGTGTTGAGTCCATACAAGATTAGTATTATTTATGTGTTTCACTTTGCATGTTTTGACTTCCAGAATAATTAGATCATTCTTCCCGAATGATTAAGTTATTCAAACCATCCACAGTCAGTCATATGTTAGAAGTAGATATGAATCAAGACTATCATGAATTTGGCTTGTATGATTTGTCTAATGTGCATTAGACATAGCAAGAGTTGCTACAACATTCGTGAGTGATCATAAGTTCTGAGTATTGGATTCAACCCACGCTTATTTTGAATCACTTCATGGATTTTATCACGAGTGAATCATGAGACGATAATATCTTATATTCTTCAAACCTAGATATATGAGTTGTTGACTATGAGTTGGTTATACATTGATTGCACGAAAACGTATTGGTAACTCGATGTTATAAAACGTGCCTTTGTGTATGATTCAAAAAGTAGTCAGTACAAGCATATGAGTCGAAGTTTATCCATTCATTCTGTGGGCCCCTCAATAATTTAGTGATGACAAAATTTAAGTGCTCGGCCGGGCCTGGACTGATTTGATTTGCTCAATTATCCAGTCGTCATAAATCGGAAATTGTGAAACAACGAATGGACAGAGAGAATGATTATAATCCATTTCTCAGTCCATATGATATCTAGAATAGATGAGTATATGATCACTTATCTAATGGATGCGTCATTGATTTGTTCAGAGTTCGACAACGGCTTTTGAGAGCTACAATTGCTATTCGGGTTATGAAGTCGTACTTGCAATAATAGTTTTAGACTTATCCAAGTAGGAGACTGTTGGATAAGTGTCTAAGTCCATAACTATAATTGGTATATAATTGACCCGACCTGGCATGGACCATTTGGGTTGCATGGCATCATGCATTTGGATAGACTAAAATGAAAGAAAGAACACCTAAGGTTTATTAATATATTACAAGTTCTAATATATTAATAAGATTATTTAATTAGTATTGATCAAGAATTAATCTAGAATTAATTAAGTGATCAAAAGAAGACTAATTAAATATATGGGTTGAATGTGTAAATCATCCATACTTATATAGTGGGCTAATGCTCCATGGATTATCAAGTTGGGCTAAAACCCATAGGATGCTCCATGGATGCTCCATGGTGTATTTGAACCCATGGATCCAAGGAAATGGAAAGCCATGAAAATTTAGGGTTTACCCTAATTGTGACTAATTATATAATGAGCTTATTATTGTCAAAATCGGCCACTAAGTCTATGTGAGGAGGGCAAGCCGATTTCATGAAGTGATGATTTCTCTTTAAGTTATTCCAAGTGCATTTGATGTTGTGTGAACCATTTGAGGTGTCACACTTGGGGCACTGGGCTCTCAAGCTACATGGAATCAAACACCAACAAAGAGGTATGTCATTCTAGTAGATTTTATATTATTTGTACTTCCTAATACGTTAGTTAGGATAAATACCTTGGAAATTGATATTTGCATGTATAATAGAGAAAACATAGATCCAAGGTGTGACAACCCGATATATCCACTCTATGTAATGACCTAAAAAGTCAAGTATTGTAACCACTTTTGATATAATGAAATTAACTTCAAAAATAAAATGTCCAAAAAGTCTCTAATTAATTACCTACTATGTTAGATGTCATTAAAAACCGTGATCGTACGTAAAAATGGCGCCCAAATCTGACTACGTATAATGAAGTTATGATTTTTCCAAGTTCGGCTTAGCGACAGACAGCTAAAAACTCGAATCGGAGATCGAGCGACTTTTGGCCGGAATGGCCTAAACGAGAATCGAAGGTCCAAATCTGACTTCGTATGAGGAAGTTATGATTTATTGAAGTTTCGACTTAACGGTATGCAGCCTGAAATACTCGATTTGAGATCGAGCGGTTTTTAGCTGAAACAATCTAAACGAGAATCGAAGATCTCGTTGTTGGTATCGAAGCGATAAAAAGTTAGGCGAGAACGGACGTCAAACGAAGAAGTTATGAATTTATAACGAAGTTTTTCTGTCCCGACCTATTAAAATTAAATAATAAAAATAAAGTTAAAATTAGCCGACGGAGTCTAAACGAAAGTTGTAGAGCGTAGTCTCACCTATGCGTGAATATAAAGAACGTCAAAAACGGAGTTCGTATAAAGAAGATATGAATTTCCGAAGTTTATTAAATAATTTGTATTTAAATTTAATTAGAAAAGTCGGCATTATTGGAAGAGGAGTCACCAAAGGTTTCATTAGAATGTCATCTATGAACACTATCACAGATTTATCAAGGAACGGATTACAAACCCTATTCATTAAATCCATGAATGTTGTCGGAGCATTGGTTAGTCCAAACGACATAACCAATAACTCGTAGTGTCCATATCTAGTTCTGAATGCAGTCTTCTCGATATCTTGCTCTCTTACTTTTAGCTGATGATATCCTGACCTTAGATCGATCTTCGAGAAATAGCTCGAACCTTGCAATTGATCAAACATATCATCAATCCTTGGCAACGGATATATATTCTTTATTGTTGCCTTTTTCAGCTCTCTGTAATCAATGCACATTCTCATACTTCCATCTTTCTTCTTCACCAATAACACCGGAGCTCCCCAGGGTGATGAACTAGGTCTAATGAAACCTTTGTCCAATAACTCCTGAAGTTGCATCATTAGCTCCTTCATCTTCGTCGGTGCTAATCGGTAAGATGCTTTTGCTATTGGCGTGGTCCCTGGTAACAAGTCTATTCTGAACTCCACTTGTCTATCAGGTGGTAATCCAGGAAGATCTTCGGGAAATACTTCCGGATAATCACACATCACTGGAATACTCTGCATCACCTTCTTTTCCTTCTTAGCATCGATCACGAATTCTAAATATGATGTACATCCCTAGGTCAAACACTTTCTGGCTTTCATTAGAGAAATGATTCCAGAATTTACTCGCCGTTTGTCCCCGTACACCATAAATGAATCTTTCCCAGGCGGGTTTACTTTAACTATCTTCTTCTTGCATAAAATTTCGGCATCATTGGCGCTAAGCCAATCCATTCCCAAAACGATGTCGAAACCATTAAGTTCGATAGGTAATAATTCCTCGTGAAACTTATTCTCATTAAGGTCGATTAAGATGTTTTTCATACGATGGCTAACAGGTACAAACTTGCCACTAGCAACTTCGACTAATAAAGCATCATCTAGTCTATCAATAGGCAAAGCTAGTTTTCTACCAAACTCATGCGAAATAAAGGAGTAGTTGGCTCCAGAATCAAACAAAATTTGAGCAGGTAATTCGTTTAAGAGAAAGGTACCTGAAGCGACATCAACTTCATCTTTCGCAGCCTCAAGTTTCATCTGGAAGGCTCTCGCCTTCGGATTTGGTGGAATGTTGGGCTTTGCTGCCTTCTTCTTCTTCGGACAGTCTTTCAAAATATGCCCCTCTTCATTACAACCAAAACACATCCTTTTGTTGTTCGGACACTCATTGGCAAAATGCCCAATTTTTCCGCACTTGTAGCAGGTTACATCCTCGCTACATTTCCCAAAGTGTTTTTTCTTACACTTATCACACCACTTCGCTTCGCCTCCTTTTCCTCCACCAAACTTTTTCGAATCAGATTTCGAAAATTTGCTTTTCTTACCGGAACCAGATGTTCCCTCAAACTTTCTCTTCTCACTAGCCTCTAGAGTATTTGCCTGACGTACTTGCACCTCGTACTCCCATGGGAGTCCCTTCGCATACCGGTCCACCTTCGTTAGCTCGTCTGGGACGATACGGAAGGCAAACTCCATCTTATCGGTGAAGTTATTGGTGTATTTATCAACTGACATGCTGCCTTTCGTCAATGCCAAAAACTTGTTTTCTAATTCCAACAGATTTTGGGCCGAGCAGAACTTGCGCTTGAAATGCGCCAAGAACTCCGCCCATGTCAATTGTAGTGGCTCATTAGGGATTAACGTCTTCCCTAGAGTGTTCCACCAACGAACAGCTCCACCTCGGAATTGACGCACTGCATAGATAGTCTGCAACTTGCCTCTGCAGCCACCAATCATGAAGGCTAACTCCATTTCGGAGATTCAATCCATAACTCCAATCGGATCCTCCTTTCCATTGAAGGTCGATGGTTTGCAAGTTTCCACTGAAGTTTTGCCTAACTATCGGTCCCGACCTATTAAAATTAAATAATAAAAATAAAGTTAAAATTAGCCGACGGAGTCTAAACGAAAGTTGTAGAGCGTAGTCTCACCTATGCGTGGATATAAAGAACGTCAAAAACGGAGTTCGTATAAAGAAGATATGAATTTCCGAAGTTTATTAAATAATTTGTATTTAAATTTAATTAGAAAAGCCAGCATTATCCGAAGAGGAGTCACCAATCTGATCCAAGGTACGCCCTGCGTACTCGCGTACGCCCAGCGTACCCCGATGCATGCACCGCCTCGCACTCAAGTGACTTCGGATGACGAACGCCATGACGTCCGAGGCAGTACGCCCCGCATAAGGCCGTACGTCCCGCGTACTCCGAGGCTCCAGCCTCCTATAAATATGATGCGAGGGCAGCCGACTCAATTGCTCTTTTTCTCTCTTCTCTCTCTCCCGTTTTGCATCGTTTTGCATGCCAGAAGTACCCCGAAGCCCCGGTAATATTCTCGTGCCCCGAAGCAAGTCCCGAGGTCCCGAAGATCCTGAGAAGTAAGATTCCCGAGCCGAAGCTCTGCCCGCGAGGAGTCCGGTTTTTGTAGAGATCTTCCAGATCTGCTGAGGATTACTACTTCTGCAAGCCGTAGTGCTGTCCGATCATCTTCTGATCAAGTGAGTGTGTAGTTACTTTCTTCTAACGCATAATTATGAAGTATTTTATATAGAATACGTATTATGTGTATAATTTTGTGGTTATGTGTGTGAATGTGTATGCACTTTCTCCTATCTCGTGGATAAGATTTACTCTCTATGAAATACGTGTTATGTGTGTGTGTGCGCCTCATTTGTTATGTGGAATGTGTATTGATTAAAGCATGCTATACAGGTTTTTAAACTATGTATAAAAATGTATATTTTTATCTACTAATATGTTGGGTAGAACATGGGTAGATAGCTGGTGTGTAATAAACAGATGAGAGGCCTTGTTGTTGTTTGATTTTGTCATCTAGCGGAGTTTAGATGACGACCACGGATTTTTCTAGATAGTCTTGTGGAAACATTAGCAGGTTCGCTACCTGTAGGTGTTAATGAACTTGGGTGTTCATTCGCTGTACTCCATCCCCCTCATGGTTGCCTTATTTGACTTATATTGCTGAGGAACCCCCGAAGCATGTTTTGTCGCCCCGATGAAATATTCTTAGACTAGGTCCCTTGTGTTAGTTATTTTAGGGACATAAAGTGAGAATAACGGGAATGGGTAATTAGGTTATTGTTGGTTGGTGGATTTAAATATAATTATTTATTGTGGGTTGAAAACCCTATATGCTCACCAGACTCCCAAGCCTGACCCACTCAGTTTCTTTGTATTACAGGAAGTGGCGTGAGGGCATAAGATGGATAATCATCAAGTTGTTTTTGTTTACAAGTATGTATATGTATATATTTGTTGAATGACTCGTAATGTTATCGTTTATGCTTGATGGTCTGTATCGGAACATGACACCCCGAGTTTTGATTATATAATGAAAATACATTTCTTTTATGAAATGCTTTGGTAAACATTGTTTTATCACGTTTTGTTTTTGGGAACAAATTCCGCAACTCTTTCAAATCAAAAGGATTTACTCTGAAACTATTTTAAAAACATAAATGAAAATCAGTCTTTTCTGGCCGTGAAAAGGGGATGTCACATGCTCCCACTAGGCACTTGTTTCATCTTTACTTGGAAGGACTAGGTCACTATAAGCTGGAAACAAGATAGCGCGTGTTGATATCACTAGAGCTGAATAAAAGACTGGATAAACTGAATATTGATCAATTCAGATGGCTAAAGCCGAAAATACTGAAAGAAGTTGACAAGTTATACAATGGCTCTTTTGATGACTCTGAAGAAGAATTTTAGTTTTGACATCATCAAATAGGGGAGATTGTAAGGTCACACCTTATGATCTACTGAGTCAAACACATAACATGTTGATCTATCAGTGTTAGCATCTACGAGTCAACATCACCAACATAACAAGTTCAACAACGTCATCTTATAACATAGTTGTTTAATTGTAATCTTTTGTATATTAGGCACTTATTATAGATAAATATTGTATAGATCAAATCTCGTATCTTTATGATAAGATTGGTTCTTCGTATAAATTATATTCAATCTCGTCAATCAAGGGATATACATGTATAGATTAGTATATATACAACATTAGGGTAAACCCTAATGTTGTGCTAGTATTCATGGCTTTGTGTCAATTGTCTTGGTGAAAAACCCGTCTTCATTGTGAAGACAAAACATCTTTTCTTGTTGAAAGGAACATTTGGAGAACTTCTGTGTTATTTACTTTCTATTGATTATTTTTTTAGATTAGTTTAGTTTTTCTTGTTTATTCTTGAAGTATATTCGATCAAATACAAACCTTTAACCGCCTTCTCCATTCTAGTTTGGGTCTGACGAAAACCTCCCTTGGGATGATCTTAACCCTTTAAACCATACCTAAGTAATCATAGTGTCTAGAACAACAATAAGACCATTCAACACTCTTAAGCCATGGATTTTTCATCATCCAAGGTTCCTTGTTGAGTGTGGTTAAAAGGACAACAAACCACTGAATCTCCACCCCAATATATGCTTCAAAGTCTCCACAAAGCTTCACCGTTTTCCTTTATATTATCTCCAAAGCCGAAACGGTTTAGCATACACTCTCAGGCAATATCTAGAAGTTGGTGGCTACAAATGGAATGATTTTCCCGGATTTTAGGATTAGCTAACAATATATACTCCATAAATTGAAAATTAGACCCTCTCATCATGAGAAAATGACCTCATGACCTCTATAAATAATCATGGATTGTTTTCTTATAATTTTTGGTCCCTATAACTTGATTCTAACAAGATAAAATGTAACTTAACAGAACTAACCAATGATGACAAGATTGGGAAAGTTAGGTCATTACAATTTGTCCTACTTGTCATTTAAGCATCGAAAAAAAATGTATTAAAATTCTACTCTATTATAAAGATTATGTCCTTAGAATCACTTTAAGAATTGCGATATTCTTCTATAAGCTCCAATATGAGGTATAATATTTAAACTATAATTTTATTACGATCAAAAATAAATATATTTACCTTTTTACATGTATTCTCAACATCGTGATTAACACAACAACTCTTCACTAAGATTCAATCTCTAAAACATCTTAAATAACACAATGTATACACCTTATACAATTAATTACAACAATGGATTAGAACCATAAATCATCACATTCCACTTTTTTTCTTTTCATCCGCTTCTAGAGCAAAGTATTTTAATCACATTATTTCACGGTTAACATAATGATTCTACTATACTTTATCACTCTGTCAACATAAACTTACACTATACATCCTGAATTAAGGATGTTGTTTTCGCTTATATATCATTTCTAACTATTACAACAAATTCTCTACATGTTCGCTTCTAACATATTCATAAGCATCCACGATAATACTATTCTCTAAGTATTAGTATTAAGCAACATCCCGATATGGTAAATCAACAATAAAAGGGATTATTAACTAGAACTTCCTATCTTTTCTTCGATCTTTATTCAAACATTCTTAATTCCTTTATTTATTTCGAATACTACTTACTATTCGACTTATGGATCTTCCTAAGTAGACACTCATGATCGTTGTATTGGATATTGTCACTAATGAGTCACTCAATAATTATTAGTTATCACCAATGTCAGTGTTTGATTATATAGTCTCTCAATTATACTTCTTTCAATTCAGCTATACATACACTAAAACTCTTTTAGTTTGTCAATTTTCATAATCAATATTTTTGATATACTAAACTAGAAATTCGTCTTATTCTTGTGTATATGGTCCTCTTTTTAATCTTGTTATATCATATTATGAAATTCTACAAACTCTTTTCTTCTAAATCGAGATCACCATCCCGATTTGCTCTAAAGGAGTTCATTTCTCCACAAACTCATATATACCATTTTTTATTGTACATTTTTCTCTATTTCCAATTATCCTCGTTATTTAGCGAAGGGACTTAATAACCATGCAGACTTAAATAACTACTACGTCCTTTACCAATTCAATATTCCATTAACTAATGAAATTACGTTTCAACTTACTATCATCCAAATTAAATGTATCCTTTCCAACTAACAACATTTTGCCTAGTATTATTCACCATAATAACAGAATTTTCATTGGTTGTCATCCACTACTGTCAATCATAACTTTTGACTACTGTGACAACCCAAAAAAATTTGTCTTATAAGTCCAGCCAATCAATCGAGAATCAATCGAGAGTCAGACTTGTTTCTGCTATCTGTTAGCATTGTTAAGGATCATTTTATGAGTTCTAAGCCTAGTATATTTAAGGATTGGGTGTAGGGATATGTTATCTTCAGTTCATCAAGTTGTATTAAAGCCATACACTCCTTCAAGAGGAGTGTACGACCGTACACTCAATGTGGTCGTACACCACCCCTATATATAAGCCATCCCTTCATTTTTATCCGTTTCTTCAACTTCTCAGTCAATGACTCGAGTTCTCTCTCAACTATCATCAAGCTTTTTCATCTGGATCTTCATTTAAGTAAGTATTCCTTCCATACATTGTTATATCTAACAAGAATCTATGATTTCATCCATGAAACGTCATCAAAACTCAAGAACATCAAGAGTGTACGACCATACACTTTATCTATGGTCGTACACCCTTATTAAGTCCATAACCTAAGGCCTTAAACACTTACTAGTCACTTGTTACCCCTTAGAACTCCTAAACCCTTGAACCCCTTTGGATCCAGACCCAAAAATACATCCATCTTGGAGTGTGTATGGCCGTGCACACTTAGTGTGGCCGTACACACCTCAAAACCTTCCAAAATGATAGCTTTGCTCATCCTCTTGTTATGTAATGGTCACCCTAGCTTCCCCATTGATCAAAGACCCTTCCTTTTGCATGTTCTCCACGAGTGAACAGTCGTACACTCCATGGTCGTACACCGCTTGGCCGTACACTCCATGTTGTAGCCTTAAACCCCCTTTGATCAATCACATGTGATTGTAACACTTAGTCCAAGTGTTTCCTAGTCCTGAAGGGTGTTTCCTTGCATGTTAGTTGTTTAAAACAATAATTTCATACCTATATATGCCATTATAGGTCATTTAGGACTCGTTTGTGTCTTCAGAATTCATTCGTGGAACTACTCATCCTTACACAAATATGCAATCGAATCACCCACATAAGGTGAGTTCATACCCCTATAATCAATCTTCTAAATGTTTTAAATTCTTTTAAGGGGGGGGGGGGGGGGGGGAATACGAGTTTAACACAATGATAATTGTGTAAATGTTTTGTGATAAACATCATTTCAAAGGATTGCTTATGTTTATAGAGTAATCAAATCATTTCAAAAGATCCTTTCAAGTTATGTTACTTTATCGTTTATAAAACTCCATCTTTAAAGTACAATCATAACTGAGTGAATAAATGAGTCTTTTCATCAAGTTAGTAACAGTTCAAGTAAACATACTAGTAAACTATAATTGGTATATTTTAGAAGTTCAAACATACTATAATGAGAAACAGGGAGGAACATACTATACACTATATAAAGAGAACATACAATACACTAGAACAAGAATAATATAACATTAATGTGAGCCACTACTTCATGACTTAGCAATATACTTTCTAGGTTGTGTTTTGTAACCAGAGTCTCCTGGAGGGAAATCCCAATCAATCAGATACAATTGATGGTGCGAAATCCCAATCAATTGGATGATGTCAGATCAAAATAGAAGAGAAGGAGAAGAAGAAGAAGATGAAGATGAATCTATGATGTATTAATGAAATGATTGATGCTCCATACACATAGTTCACACACACTCTTCTCTCTTGTTTCTTTCACACCTTAGAATACACACACTTAAGCTCCTTGGCTATTTCCCTCACATGCATTCCTCACCCTATATATATATATATATATATATATATATATATATATATATATATATATATATATATATATATATATATATATATATATATATATATATATATGGACCTAAGGCCAAGCCCAAAATCCAAAATACAAATAATCCAATGCAAGACCGAAAACACATGGGTTTTCGGTCTAAGCTACAACTAATCCTATATAGTTTTTGGCATAAATAATTAAAACATCAAATGCTTATAAAAGAAAAGTATAAACCACGTTTTTGACCCAATAATCTCCCCCTTTGTTTATAGCTTTCTTTTCTAAATGACCCAACAAGCTCCCCTAAAATATACCTGTCACTTCTTGTCAATCTTCATTGGGAGCTTGCCTTCAGCTATTTTCTTCAAATTATTCACGACGTCAAGATGATCTTGATGAATCTTCAATGAATGACTTCATCTGGAGTAGTTGGTCTTTTTTTCAAGATTTGACATTGAACGCACACTGGGTGAGGAAGCTTCATGTACTGATCCTTGAAAAATAACGCTTTCAGCTTGAGAATCTTCATAGAGAACTAACAGAGAGAAATACTATTCTGGATCACTTCAGCAGGTACAAAGATAGCAGCAGACTGATTAAGGAGGTTTCAATGGAATCTGTCACATAATCTTTAATTATAGCTTCACCATGCTTCTGGGGATGAAAGATTGAATGTCGAAAGAATAATCTTCATTTCTTGCTCCATCGAATGAGAATTCTTCGATGATCACGGATAAAGCCTTGGCTCAGAAAATCTTTGATACAGGCTCCATGAGTCTCATCTACATTTGAATTCATTTTTTCAAGATGAAACAAAACTAAAAGAAAACTTAGCACACAATATTTTTGGATTTTTTATATTTTTTGGAAAAATAAAAACAGAAACAAAAATATTTTTGGATTTTTGATTTCTCTGAAGAAGAAATAAAATGGAACATAACACTATTTTTGGATTTTTAATTTTCTGATTTTTGTTTATTTTTGAATATTTTTAATACTCCCCCTAAATTTGTGCATAGAGGAAAACTATGAACAAATTTAAGAAAAACAAAAATATTTGGGATCAAAGTTTTTAGACAGTTTTAATCCCTTTGTTAGTACCTTCCCCTTTATGAATAGATCTGGTCGATCGCCGGTATTGTGGTCCACTTAAGCACGAAAAATTGTGACAAATTTTATATATGCTATCAGTGACTGGACAGATTGATCCTAAGTTACTAGATAAAATTCCTAAGGACCATTTATCTAACGACGACCAAAGATATTGTTATCCACCTAAATTGAGCAGCGAGATCTACAAACAATCTATAATTGTTCAATTTTAGTTGTACTAAAAGGTGTTTCCCGCTTCCTCATATACCCCAATAATCAAGGACTTCCGAGATACTCCTTACTTTAGGTGAGCAGACAATTATTAGGAGAGAGAATTGATTTAGAGTGCATATGTTGTACACCCAGGTTGGATCTCTTCCAATCATGTAGAGGGTGAAACATATGACTAAATAGAGTTTAGAGGGATTGAGAAGTAGAAGGTTGCATATGTTGTGTACTAGGTCGGATTATTAATCACGCAAAGGAGACAACATATGGCTAACAGGTAGAAAGAATAACATATATAGAAGATGTAGAGAGAGAAATTTGCATATGTTGCAGTCCAGGTCGGATCTTTTGATCACACAGAGGAGGCAACATATGACTAACAGTAGGAGAGAAAGAAAATAACTTTCTACAGACCTAATTTATCGAAATTCCCCAGTCGCCCCGTCAATATCGGAATGAAGGACAAAATCTGTACATTAAGGAAAGTTAGACCATTGTTCTAGATATAGGTTTCTTTAATGTGACTGGTGGATTCTCATGTATATATCCCAGCTCAACCTATCCAAGCGTTGTATTGTCAGGCTAAATGGAACTATCTAGTTTAGAATTTTATCAAATCTCTAGATTCCTTAAGTTCATCTGCACCTAGTCAAGACCATTAAATTTTTCGTGCCTACCAACGCATCGAACACAGAGCCTAGACAATTCAGCTTTGGTACCTTACACAGATTCAGATTGCCTGTTATCACTTGTTGATATCACTTCCCAATAATACCTACTAACGAAAAAATATAAGAAAATAAAAGATTAACTTCAAAATCAATAAGTGTAAAATAAACTCAGGCGTATGGAGAAGAAAACTCAAGTCGTAATTCACCGATTGAATTTGCATCCAGAAGGTCTGAGAACAACGTGCATAATCTCAGAACAGATTCGAAAATTCTTCATGTCATTAAGCACTAACCCCATGTGTGATCCCTTCCTTTCTTCCTTTCCCACAAAGGACGCATACTCTCAAACAAAGTTCTGAATGTTGTACAGTTGAGAGATGCCTCCTATCAAGTGCCTCGAACAACCACTATCAACAAACCAAAGTCTGATGATATGCCTCCATAGTTGTTCCAACACCGAGCGGGATCAGTTGGTCTTTGGAACCCAGTCCATTTTGAAACTGGGTTGACCTTTTTCATCTTTGCAAGGAACTCTCTCCCATGACATATCCTGTATATCACAAATAGAAGGTGACGAAAAATTAGAATCGTTAGAAATTTTGGGAGATTGAACTTTTGGTACCCATCTATAGTTGGGTTTGACCCATTTCTTGTTCGAGTGGATGGGTGCCTCGGCACTTGATTTTGAACTTGAAGTCGTCCTTTGAGATGACTTTGACCTAGCCGGTCTTGGCTTCACATGAACATCTTTTGGATTAGGCTTCTTGCCCGACATTTCCTTCTTGAGCTTGATATTTTGATTCTTGGCCTTGGGAGTTGAATTCTTTCTCGTCTGCGCATTCCAATTGCCATTATCTGAACGGGAATTTGAGGGGTTTCTTTTGGAAGGTCTCCCTATTGGGACATTCTGCCATCCTTGTGCATAGTAGGTAACGTATGCGCGGTTTGGACAGTTTCGGGCAATGTGACCAGGTGTTCCACAGTGAAAACATGTCTTTTTATTCACTGGGAAGTTGTTTCTTCCTGCCCCTGGTGGCGTGTCCATGCCTTGTCTCAGGTTGTTCCCACATGTACACTTGCAACAAGCCATCGGTTTCGCTTGTTTTGGTGGCCTGTATTTCTCAAAAGCAGGTTGATCATAAGCATTTGAGTTCGAAGCAACATATTAAGAGTTCAAGGATTCATTGGATTGTTCAATTGTTTTCTCCTTGTTCTCATCTTCTGCTACTGTAGCTACACATGTAACAGAATCGTTAGAAACGTTCACTTCAACCTTTTATGGCACAACCACAACATGTTTCCAATATTGAAGATCTACCTCCCTATCAATTTCTTCCTATGTCATAGGGATAGATATATAGTTATGATTGAAAGGAGGAGGAACACTATCATACCCTAAACCCTTATTTTGATTATCTTTGAATTTTAATTGGTTTTCAAATAAGGACTCGACTGTCTTACTTGACACAGTATAATTTTTGAAACTTACATCTGTTTTTCCACACTTAATTTTCAAAGCGTCAAGTTCTTCAGTTATAGCAACAAGTTTTTTCTTAATGTGATCGTAATTTTCACACTTGTTGCTGTAATCTTCTTGTAATTTTCTAAAGTCCTTAGTCTTGGTCTCTAATTGAGCTTTCAGAGGTTTCTGACCTTTCCTAAGAGTATAGCCTTCGTATTTGAGTTCCTCATTTTCTCTTTTTAATAAATCGATTTGATCTCGGAGAAATTTAATAGTAGTTTCACAAGATGGAGTACATGAAACTTCATTTACCGGAATTGATGCGGAAATCATTTTTTATAATAATTCTTTTTTTTAATTGCCCTTTGACTTAAAAACCGAGAAAGTCAACCTTCAAATTCAAATTTAAAAACTCAAAGTTAAAAGTCAAACCGAAAGGCTAGATATGAAATTTAAAACGTAAACAAAAAAGTCAAAGTTTGAAGCCAAAGGTTAAACTTGAAGGTCAAAGTCAAAATTTTAAAGTCAAAAGTCTAAAAATAAAAGTCAAAAATTAAAAACTAAAATTTTTGGGTTGAAAATAGAATTTAAAAATAAAAGAAATTGAATTTTGGGCTAAAAGTATTAAATTTTCGAAAGTAAAACAATGAAAATAAGATATTTGAATTAAAAACAGAAGGAATTTAACATCTAGCAAGCAAGATCAGTTCGAGGAGGTGCTGGTTGATGAATGGGAGGGTATGAGTTCGATTCCTGGCCACTCCAAATTCCCCCACCCCCTTTTTTTTAAGTGAAGGCTGCTGCTTCCGAAGTGTATATACTTTAAGCAAGCGAGATGTTTAAAAAAATTCCTTGGTAGATCAACTGGTAAGGGGCTCATGTGTCAAGGGGCAGGAGACCCGGGTTCGATCCCCGACACCTCCAAAATCCCTTTCCTATTTTTTATATGAGGGCGCGTGCGAGGTTGCTGCTTGCGAGGACCAGGTTCGAATGTGAGACCGATGTAATGCCCGCGTTTCCAGGCTAGGGATTATTGTTGATGTAATACTCTAGGTTAACCCTTGTAACTCTTTTGAAGTATTAATGATGAAATATTTGAGTATTATGTGAGTGATGTGAATTAGGTGTTTATTTACATAATTATTATACTTTAATGAATTATGAATAAATTAAGCGTCAAAATTAAAGTATGAGATAAGCCCGATATCTTTGCATAAGGTTGTAATGGCCGAAACAAGGTTTCCGAATATATATATAGAACGCCCAAATCTGACTTCGTATGAGGAAGTTATGAATTTCTGAAGTTTCGGGTTAGCGGGATGCAGCCCGAAATACTCGATTTGAGATCGAGCAGTTTTTAGCCGAAACAAACTAAACGAGAATCGAAGATCTCGTTGTTAGTATCGAAACGATGAAAAGTTAGGTGAGAGTGGACGTCAAACGAAGAAGTTATGAGTTTATAACGACGTTTTTCTGTCCCGACCTACTAAAAATAAATAATAAAAATAAATTCAAAATTAGCAAACAGAGTCTAAACGAAAATTGTAGAGCGTAGTCTCACCTACGCGTGGATATAAAGAACGTCGAAAAAGGAGTTCGTATGAAGAAGATATGAATTTTTGAAGTTTATTAATTAATTAAAATATATAAATTTAATCTTTAATTCGGATGTATATCCGAAGGAGTCACCGATCTGATCCGAAGTACGTCCGGCGTACTAGCGTATGGCCAGCGTACAGTGAAGCATGACGCGCCTCGCACTCGAGTTCTTCGGATGACGCACGCAGTGACGATCTCGGAGGAGTACGCACAGCGTACTGCGAGGCCTCAGCCTCCTATAAATAGGATGTGAGGGTTTCAGGCGTATTTGCTCAATTCTTCTCTTTTTCGTGCCGAAGCTCTGTGTGTAAACCCCCTGAAGCCATCCCGACACCCCAGATCTCATATCCAAGATAAGAAGGAAGTTTTACACTCCCGAGATCCCGAGAAGTGCGATTCCCAAGCCAAAGCTCTGCCCGCGAGGAGTTCGATTTTTGTGGAGATCTTCCAGATCAGCCGAAGAATACTACTTCTGTAAGCTGTAGTGCTATCCGATCATCTTCTGATCGAGTGTGTGGTTACTTTCTTCTAACGCATAATTATGAAGTATTTTATACGAAATACGTGTTATGTGTATAATTTTGTTGTTATGTGTGTGGATGTATATTCACTCTCTTCTATCTCATAGATCTGATTTATTTTCTATGAAATACGTGTTATGTGTGGGTGCCTCATCTGTTGTTTTGGAATATGCATTGAATGAGAATGATATACAGGTTTTAAACTATGTATAAAAATATATATTTTTATCTACTAATATGTCGGGTAGAACATGGGTAGATAGTTGTGTGATAAACAGATGAGAGGCCTCGATGTTGTTTTGATTTAGTCATCCAGCGGAGTTTAGATGACGACCACAGAGTTTTCTAGACAGTCCTGTGGAATGCTAGCAGGTTCGCCACCTGTAGGTGTTAATCAACTTGGGTGTTCATTCCCTGTACTCCATCCCCCTCATGGTTGCCTTATTTGACTTATATTGCTGAGGAACCCCCGAAGCATGTGTTTTCGCCCCGATGAAAGATTCTTAGACTAGGTCCCTTGTGTTAGTTGTTTTAGGGACATATAGTGAGAATAATGGGAATGGGTAATTGGGTTATTGTTGGTTGGTGGAATTAAATATAATTATTTATTGTGGGTTGAAAACCCTATATGCTCACCAGGCTCCCGAGCCTGACCCACTCAGTTTTATTTGTATTATAGGAAGTGGCACAAGGGCATAAGATGGATGAACCATCAAGTTGTTTTGTTTACAAGTCTGTATATGTATATATTTGTTGAATGACTTGTAATGTTATCGTTTATGCTTTATGGTCTGCATCGGAACATGACATCTCGAGTTTTGATTATATAATGAAAATAGATTTCTTTATGAAATGCTTTGGTAAATATTATTTTATCATACTTTGTCTTTGGGAATAAATTCCGCAACTCTTTCAAATCAAAAGGATTTACTCTGAAATTATTTTAAAAGCATAAACGAAAATCGGTCTTTTCTATCCGAGATTTTGGGGATGTCACAGTTGGTATCAGAGCATTAGTCTAAGCGAATTAGGAATTTGTAGGATTTCTAAACTTAAACTTAAAATGCTAAGTGAAATTTTGAGATGTGTGTCTGTTATGTCATAGACACGAGCACTAATTTATTTTAGGAAAGTTTCCTAAAATGCTTTTATGTGCTAAATGTTATATGTTGCCATATATGATATTATTTGTTCGGATCTATGGTCTGTTGCCGACCGGCTCTAGAAACCTTATGTGAGTAGGATTCTAAGCGTACGTCTACGATATTAGAACTAGCATGTAAACGTTTCGGAGTGATAAGGATGATTTGAATATCTATTGTGAATGAGGATCTAATTTCACCTTATTCGGTTTGTAGATCAAAATGGTGAGAAGAAGAAGTGGAGTTGGAAATGCTAATGAAAACATGAATCAACCACCAGTGATTGAACAAATACCTGTTGTAGCAGTAGCACCTGAGCCAATAACCATGGCTGGCGTGCAAATGATGATTTAAACAATGTTAGATCGTCAAATGGAGGAGACTAGGCGGTTGCTTCAACGAAATCGTGAAGAACTGTCAATTCGTGTGGAAGAGCCCAAATTAAATGAAGGGCACTCGGACGGTGGAAACTTCAGTGGGTCTGTTGGTCAAGCCAACCCACCGATAGTTAGGCAAAACAACAATGATGGAAGGAATGATGGAATAGGATGCAAGTACAAGGACTTTCTAACTTGCAAACCATCAACCTTCAATGGAAAGGAGGATCCGATTGGAGTTATGGATTGGATCTCCGAAATGGAGTTAGCCTTCATGACTTGTGGCTGCAGAGGCAAGTTGCAGACTACCTATGCAGTGCGTCAGTTCCGAGGTGGAGCCGTTCGATGGTGGAACACTGTAGGGAAGACTTTAAGCCCTAATGAGCCACTGCAATTTTCATGGGCAGAGTTCTTGGCGCAGTTCAAGCGCAAGTTCTGCTCGGCTCAAAATCTGTTGGAGTTGGAGAATAAGTTTCTGACATTGACGAAAGGCAGCATGTCAGTTGATGAATACACAAACGCTTTCACCGATAACATGGAGTTTGCTTTGCGCATCGTGCCAAATGAGCTAACAAAGATTGACCGATACGCAAAAGGACTTCCATGGGAGTACGAGGTGCCGGTACGTCAGGCACATACTCTAGAGGCAGCTATCTGGGCTGCCAAGTCTGTTGAGAACATGATTAAGGGGAGAACCGTCGACAAGGTTGAGGTTGGTGAAAAGAGAAAGTTTGAGGGAACATCTGGTTCCGGTAAGTAAAGCAAATTTTCGAAATCAGATTCTAAAAAGTTTGGTGGAGGAAAAGGAGGTGAAGTGAAGTGGTAGGATAAGTGTAAGAAAAAGCACTTCGGGAAATGTAGCGAGGATGTAACCTGCTACAAGTTTGGAAAAATTGGGCATTTTGCCAATGAGTGTCCGAACAACAAAAGGATGTGTTTTGGTTGTAATGAAGAGGGGCATATTTTGAAAGACTGTCTGAAGAAGATAAAGGCAGCAAAGGCCAACATTCCACCAAAGCCGAAGGCGAGAGCCTTCCAGATGAAACTTGAGGCTGCGAAAGATGAAGCTGATGTCGCTTCGGGTACCTTTCTCTTAAACGAATTACCTGCTCAAATTTTGTTTGATTCTGGAGCCAACTACTCCTTTATTTCGCATGAGTTTGGTAGAAAACTAGCTTTTCCTATTGATAGACTAGATGATGCTTTATTAGTCGAAGTTGCTAGTGGCAAGTTTGTACCTGTTAGCCATCGTATGAAAAACATCTTAATCGACCTGAATGGGAATAAGTTTCACGAGGAATTATTGCCTATCGAACTTAATGGTTTCGACATCGTTTTGGGAATGGATTTGCTTAGCGCCAATGATGCCGAAATTTTATGCAAGAAGAAGATAGTTAAAGTAAACCCGCCTGGGAAAGATTCGTTTATGGTGTATGGGGATAAACGCAGAGTGAATTCTGGAATCATTTCTCTAATGAAAGCCAGAAAGTGTTTGACTAAGGGATGTACATCATATTTAGCATTCGTGATTGGTGCTAAGAAGGTAAAGAAGGTGATGCAGAGTATTCCAGTGGTGTGTGATTATCCGGAAGTATTTCCCGAACATCTTCCTTGATTACCACCTGATCAACAAGTGGAATTCCGTATTGACTTGTTACCAGGAACCACGCTAATTGCAAAAGCACCTTACCGATTAGCACCGACGGAGATGAAGGAGCTGATGGTGCAACTTCAGGAGTTATTGGACAAAGGTTTCATTAGACCTAGTTCATCACCCTGGGGAGCTCCGGTGTTATTCGTAAAGAAGAAAGATGGAAGTATGAGAATGTGAATTGATTACAGAGAGTTGAACAAGGCAACAATAAAGAATAGATATCCGTTGCCAACGATTGATGACCTGTTCGATCAACTTCAAGGTTCAAGTTATTTCTCGAAAATCGATCTAAGGTCAGGATATCATCAGCTAAAAGTAAGAGAGCAAGATATCGAGAAGACTACATTCAGAACTAGATATGGACACTACGAGTTCTTGGTTATGTCGTTTGGACTAACCAATGCTCCAGCAGCATTCATGGATTTAATGAATAGGGTTTGTAATCCGTTCCTTGATAAATCCGTGATAGTATTCATAGACGACATTCTGATTTACTCGAAAAGCCAAGAGGAGCATGGCAGACACTTGCGAGAAGTGTTAGAAGTCTTGAAGAAGGAGAAGTTGTATGCAAAGTTCTCTAAGTGTGATTTTTGGATTCGTGAAGTCCAATTCTTGGGTCACGTGATCAACCAAGAAGGGATAATGGTTTATCCAGCAAAGATTGAAGCTGTAATGAAGTGGGAACAACCGAAAAGTCCCACGGAGATCCGAAGCTTTTTAGGATTAGCCGGATATTACTGAAGGTTTATCCAAGGCTTTTCTTCAATTGCTACTCCATTAACAGCTTTGACCCACTAAGGAGCTACTTATGCTTGGAGTGATAAGCATAAAGAAGCATTCGAGAAGCTAAAGAAGAAGCTATGTGAGGCACCGATACTTTCTCTACCTAATGGAGTAGAAGACTTCGCTGTCTATAGCGATGCGTCTGGGTTGGATTGGGTTCAGTTTTGACCCAAAGAGAAAAGGTGATAGCATATGCGTCTCGACAACTGAAGGAGCATGAAAAGAATTACCCGAATCATGATTTGGAGTTGGCAGCGGTAGTTTTCGCTCTGAAAATATGGAGGCATTACCTCTATGGCACGAAGTGTATACTTTTCACTGATCATAAGAGTCTCCAATATCTCTTTAATCAGAAAAAGTTAAATATGAGGCAACGACATTGGCTAGAGTTACTCAAGGACTACGACTGTGAGATACTTTACCATCCCGGTAAAGCTAATTTTGTTGTTGATGCTCTCAGTCGGAAAGTCAATCTGGAAAGGAAAAGGCCAAGAGCGTTGAGAATAAAAGTTGTCTCGACAGTTGTGGAGAGTATAAAGAAAGCTCAAGAGGAAGCTTCTGAGAAAAATGACCAAAAGGAGGAACGTTTGGGCAAAACGTTGGTGTTTGGTACAAACGGTCATGGACTGAAGGTATTCCAAGATCGTATTTGGGTACCTAAGTTAGGAGAATAAGAGATCTTTTGATGAAAGAAGCTCACAAAACCATGTACTCAATTCATCATGGCAGCACTAAAATGTATAGGGACCTGAAACCCTACTACTAGTGGCCAACGATGAAGCTTGATGTTGCAAAGTATGTGGCCGAGTGTGTGACTTGTGCGAGAGTCAAGACACAACATCAGAAACAATATGGGAGTTTAGAACCTTTACCTATGCTTATGGGTAAATAGGAAGTCATTGCAATGGATTTTGTCACTAAACTACCCAGAACAAAAAGTGGTCACGACATGATTTGGGTGGTCGTTGATCAATTCACTAGGAGTGCGCATTTCATAGCAACCAATGAGAAATGGTCTATGGATAAGCTCGCAAATTCTTATGTGAAGGAAATTGTGAGGCTTCACGGTGTTCCGTTAACATTTGTATCGGATCGTGATAGTCGTTTCACCTCAAGGTTTTGGAAAAGTCTACAAGAGGAAATGGGTACCAAGTTGTTTTTAAGTACAGCTTACCATCCGCAGACTGATGGTCAGAGTGAAAGAACAATACAAACACTTGAAGATATGCTGAGAGCATGTACCCTGGAATTCCTAGTTAACTGGGATGAACATTTACCTTTGGTAGAATTTTCCTACAATAATAGTTTCCACTCGAGCATAAAGATGGCACATTATCAAGCTTTGTACGGACAAAAGTGTCGTACGTCGTCTTGTTGGCTTGAGGCTGGAGAAAAGCAGTTTATGGGACCCGAGATGGTCCATCAGACTGCTGAGAAGTTGAAAGTGGTCAGGGAAAGAATGTTAGCAGCTCAGGATCGTCAAAAGGGCTATGCAGACAAGAAGCAAAGACCAATGACTTTTGAGGTTGGAGATTCGGTTTTGCTTAAAGTCTCGCCGTGGAAAGGACTCATAAGATTTGGTAAAAGAGGAAAGTTGAGTCCAAGGTTTATTGGACCATTTAAAGTTCTTCAAAGGGTTGGGAACCAAGCTTACAAGCTCGAATTACCCGAAGAACTGAATGGAATTCACAACACTTTTCATGTGTGTTATTTGAAGAAGTTCACGGGAGAAGTTCCCGATATAATTCCAATTTTGTAATTAAGAATCGATGAAAACAAGAGGTTAATTGAAGAACCAGAGGCAATTGTTGACCGAAAGACTAAGAAGCTTCGACGCAAGATGGTCGAATTAGTTCTTGTTTGTTGGAAACATTCGAATGGGCCAAATCTCACCTGGGAAACGGAGAGTGACATGTTGAGTCGCTATCCGCATTTGTTTGTTGATGTGTGATTCCAGGGACGGAATCATTCTAAGGTGCAGAGAATTATAACGCCTGCGTTTCCAGGCTAGGCATTATTGTTGATTTAATAGTCTAGGTTAACCCTAGTAACTCTTTTGAAGTATTAATGATGAAATATTTGACTATTATGTGAGTGATGTGAATTATGTGTTTATTACTTAATTATTATAATTTAATGAATTATGAATAAATTAAGCGTCAAAATTAAAGTCTGAGATAAGCCCGATATCTTTGCATAAGGTTGTAGTGGCCGAAACGAGGTTTTTGAATATATATAGAACGCCAAAATCTGACTTCGTATGAGGCAGTTATGAATTTCTGAAGTTTCGACTTAGCGGGATGCAGCCCGAAATACTTGATTTGAGATCGAGCAGTTTTTAGCCGAAACAAACTAAGCGAGAATCGAAGATCTCATTGTTAGTATCGAAACGATGAAAAGTTAGGTGAGAGTGGACGTCAAACGAAGAAGTTATGAGTTTATAACGACGTTTTTCTGTCCCGGCCTACTAAAAATAAACAATAAAAATAAATTCAAAATTAGCCGACAGAGTCTAAACGAAAGTTGTAGAGCGTAGTCTCACCTACGCGTGGATATAAAGAACGTCGAAAACGGAGTTCGTATGAAGAAGATATGAATTTTTGAAGTTTATTAATTAATTAAAATATATAAATTTAATCTTTAATTCGGATGTATATCCGAAGGAGTCACCGATCTGATCCGAAGTACGCCCGGCGTACTGGCGTACGCCCAGTGTACAGCAAAGCATGACGCGCCTTGCACTCGAGTTCTTCGGATGACACACGCAGTGACGATTTCGAAGGAGTAGCCCAGCGTACGGCGAGACCTCAGCCTCCTATAAATAGGATGTGAGGGTTCCGGTCATATTTGCTCAATTCTTCTCTTTTTCGTGCCGACGCTCTGCGTGTAAACCCCCCGAAGCCATCCCGACACCCCAGATCTCATATCCAAGATAAGAAAGAAGTTTTACGCTCCCTAGATCCCGAGAAGTGCGATTCCCAAGCCGAAGCTCTGCCCACGAGGAGTTCGATTTTTATGGAGATCTTCCAGATCTGCCGAAGAATACTACTTCTGTAAGCCGTAGTGTTGTCCGATCATCTTCTGATCAAGTGAGTGTGTGGCTACTTTATTCTAACGCATAATTATGAAGTATTTTATACGAAATACGTGTTATGTGTATAATTTTGTTGTTATGTGTGTGGATGTATAGTCACTCTCTTCTATCTCATAGATCTGATTTATTTTCTATGAAATACGTGTTATGTGTGTGTCTCATCTGTTATTTTGGAATATGTATTGAATGAGAATGCTATACAGGTTTTAAACTATGTATAAAAATATATATTTTTATCTTCTAATATGTCGGGTAGAATATGGGTAGATAGTTGTGTGATAAACAGATGAGAGGCCTCGATGTTGTTTTGATTTAGTCATCTAGCAGAGTTTAGATGACGACCACAGACTTTTCTAGGCAGTCCTGTGGAATGCTAGCAGGTTCGCCACCTGTAGGTGTTAATGAACTTGGGTGTTCATTCCCTGTACTCCATCCCCCTCATGGTTGCCTTATTTGACTTATATTGCTAAGGAACCCCCGAAGCATGTGTTGTCGGCCCGATGAAAGATTCTTAGACTAGGTCCCTTGTGTTAGTTGTTTTAGGGACATAAAGTGAGAATAACGGGAATGAGTAATTGGGTTATTGTTGGTTGGTGGAATTAAATATAATTATTTATTGTGGGTTGAATACCCTATATGCTCACCAGGCTCCCAAGCCTGACCCACTCAGTTTTATTTGTATTACAGGAAGTGGCGCAAGGGCATAAGATGGATGAACCATCAAGTTGTTTGTTTACAAGTCTGTATATGTATATATATTTGTTGAATGACTTGTAATGTTATCGTTTATGCTTTATGGTCTGTATCGGAACATGACATCCCGAGTTTTGATTATATAATGAAAATACATTTCTTTATGAAATGCTTTGGTAAATATTATTTTATCATACTTTGTCTTTGGGAATAAATTCCGCAACTCTTTCAAATCAAAAGGATTTACTCTGAAATTATTTTCAAAGCATAAATGAAAATCGGTCTTTTCTGGCCGAGATTTGGGGATGTCACAACCGAGGCTGCTGAACAAAGACTCGTTGGGTGCACACCACGGACCGTGAACGCCGACCAAACACGTGCGAATCCGGCCGTATACACTGCCTGTAAACCGGACCGAAAACTCAGGCCGAAAACCCGGACCGAAAACTCGGACAGAAAACCCTTCAAAGACCGAAAACTCTTCAAAGACCGAAAACTCCTCGTAGATTATGTGAAAAACAACGTTTTCACCTCTTTTTACAAACCCCCCTTATTTTGCCAAGATCTATCTAAAATCGCAAAATCTCTTCAAAATAAGATCAAATAAGCTCCAGATCAGAAAAATTTGATTGATACAATCCAAGCTCTGATACCACATGTAAGTCCCCAAATCTGCTTGTGTATCAATCAGATCCAATTGATGGTGCGGAATCCCAATCAATTGGATGATGTTAGATCAAAATAGAAGAGACGGAGAAGAAGAAGATGATGAATCTATGATGTATTAATGAAATGATTGATGCTCCATACACATAGTTCACGCACACTCTTCTCTCTTGTTTGTCTCACACCTTAGAATACACGCACTTAAGCTCCTTGGCTGTGTCCCTCACATGCACTCCTCACCCTATATATATATATATATATATATATATATATATATATATATATATATATATATATATATGGACCTAAGGCCAAGCCCAAAATACAAATAATCCAATGCTAGACCGAAAACACATGGGTTTTCAGTCTAAGCTACAATTAATCCAATACTATTTTTGGCCCAAATAATTAAAACAATAAATGCTTAGAAAAGCAAAGTGTAAACCATATTTTTGACCCAACAAGATCTATACGGGATTGACACCCCACACCTTGTTCCTAGCTATAGTGGGACTTGAAAGTCTATGGGTGCCAAATATCACATCAGTTTCGGCACCATTAGGTCGTCGTGGTAAAGCACGTGTCATATCAGTATGCTTATAATCAAATCACATTTTAACCTTAATCAACGAACCGTTTTTAAGTTTGTTAGTGCTTCAATAGTCACTTTTTACAAACATTACTGAATACTTTCGTTATTACAAAAGACAAACAATACAGTCGAGTCTTAGTACATTCATTTGGAAGGGGCCCATAATGCTAACCTTAGGATTCCCTAGTGCATACATCATGGATATATATTAATCGGGTCCGATAGAAAATAAAGTGTATGTTTTTTGCTTCATTTCATGTTCCTTGTTTGTTTGTGGGCTTAGAGCAGATGCACCCAGTCTACTATATATCCGATCTTAGTTACATATATATATATATATATATATATATATATATATATATATATATATATATATATATATTCTGTATACACTATGTAATCATAAGGAGTACCAGGTATGGGTTTGGTCATAGTATACAAATTCAATACATCGTTTTCTAGTACAAAGATATACTTTTCAGTTTGAACACTTAGTAGGCTAAACTAGAAACTTAACAGTAAAAGGGTTTAATCCATTTTATTAAACCAATATAACTTAAAGGACCTTAACTGGTTAATTCTATAATACCTTAGTTTATACATCAGGGTTATATATAATTAATATCCGATAGGTAGTTGGATGTCTGATTTCCGCCTTACTTCCTGTTCCTTTTTTGGTTGTAGGCTTAGGGCTGATTCACTCAATTAACTATTCGTTCGATATTAGATTATATATATAACTAGTATAAACTAAGTGATTATAGAAAGAACTATCGTGGTTGCTATTTTTACTAAAGGAAATAAGTGTTTTTCTTAAAAAATGTTTTCATCAAATATAAAGGAACTATTACAGTTAACTCTGTGAGTACCAAGTGGATACACTAGGGTTATATAAAACGAAGACCTAACAAACAATAGGATGTGTGACTTCCGCCTCATTTCGTGTTCCTTGTTTGGTTGTGGGCTCAGAGAAGATTCACACAACCGATTGTTTATTTACTCTGGGTTTTATATAACTTGTGTCCATTTAGTACTCAGAGAAAGGATTGTAGAGCCATTTTACTTAACTTTCATCATATCAGAAGATATAGGATCTTCTGGAGGAACATGCGAACTTTTCTAAAAGAGCTTTCAACTTACTTTACATCACTAAAATCTTATGAACTCACCATCTTAAATGTTGATCTACTCTTTCAAAATAACTTGTATTCTCAGGAAACTAGTAGACAGGTACGCACGCTGGGATTCAGAAGATGAAGTATAGTAGCATCATGTGTTATTTTAATATTTACTAGTAGATTCAAGCTTTTGTGAATCACTACTTGTGAACACTTTAATATTAATACAGTATTTGTTTGTTACTATAATTGCTATGATATATGTGTTGTGATACTAAACATGACGTCCTTCGCCCCCGAACGTTTCTGCCGTTCCGATTTGGGGGTGCGACAGATTGGTATCAGAGCATTGTTTATAGTGAACTAAGTATATCAACCAATAAAAGATATATAACTATAAATACCATGGGGCCTAAGTGCTCTGAATAATAATATATTTTAATAATATAACAATACTTTATAAAAGTATACATACAAGCTTATACATATATATATATATATATATATATATATATATATATATATATAATCATTAACCTTTAATATTATAATAGTATAAGGGTTGAATCTTAAACTATTAATATTCTAGGGTTTTATTTGGAATAAAAGTATACATGGGGAGCTAAATTTGAAAATTCTAAAACTTGAGGGCAAGTTTTGAAACTTTTCAAAACTCTTACATTTTCATAACTTATGAGTTTAATTAAGGTTTTAAAAATCTTTAATGAAGAGACTTTTGAACATTGATAACTTGAAGGCATGTTATGGAGTTCATAAAATTTTTTATGACAAATAGACTATTCATTTTGTAACCTATGGCAATTTTATGAGTTTTAAGAGTCATTAACGTGACTTTTCATATAATCTTGAGGACAAGTTACAAAAACACATTTTATGAACTACTTTTAGATCAATTTAGATTGAAAACAACTAACACACAATTTTTTTCATTGATCTAAATTTACTCATAAAACTAGGTAACATGAAAACTTTTGGTGTTCCATAACTTGAGGACAAGTTATGGAGTCCATCCAATGTCATTGAGATCAAAAATTACACTAACAAACAATTTGCACATAATTCCTATGATCTACCAAAACTCATAAGCATTAACAATCCATATCAACAATTTTCAAGAATCATATAAACATATATAAAACCTGAAAATTTGATAATAACTTTGAAATTGGTTTACCATAATCATTACCACATTTAAAACAGGTTTTATAAGTCCAAAACAGTTTAAGGTAATGATTCTAGACCAATTCCAGCCTTAAAACTCGAAGATATGTTGTATGGGGGTCCAACTCGACGAGTTGGATGATTTTACACATGGACTCATCGAGTCCACCAGTGGACTCGGTGAGTCCCCAGCCCAGAATAGCAAAACTTCGTTTTTCAGCAAATATAAGCCTATGCTCTGATACCACTGGAGGGTTTTGACCATTCTAACATTCCTAAGGTGTTCATGCAACCCTAAATACCTTGGATCTATGTTTTCACTAATTATACATGCAATGGTGTTTCCAAGGTATTAAACCTATAACTAGCATACAATTTTCATATACCACACAAGAATCTAGTTAGGATTGTAGGGTCCGAAAGGTGTTGCGTCTTGGGCTCGCTCTTTAGTCCATTTTGTTTCCGGATTGGGCCTGTCCATCCGTGAGTTATTTCTAGGTTTTAGTATTTATAGATGCTTGCATGCATATTAGTACGTAAGATTTGGAAGTCGATTATTTCAAAGATATTATCTTTATCGTTTGTAACCCTAATAGCCTCTACAGCGGAAGTTCTTTATCGAGCTCTGCTGAGGCTTGAATCTATTGAATCATTCGACATATTTTGATTCATTCTTGTGCTTTATATTACTGTTTAACGTTTCTGTGGTTAACCTGTTCAAAGATCTAAACGATCAAAGAGTTCCTTAACTCTTCAATTGGTATCAGAGCAGGAGACTGTGTAGTTTATACACATCTCTTCTTTGAAAGAAGTGACTAGGGTTTATTCCGCATTTAATGATATTTATTGAGCCGTCACTCCATAATTGACGTATCTCATTATTTATTCATCTTGCCCTAATATTACGTATTACAAAGTCTGATCTTATAACAGGTTATACGATCAAGCATGGACAACTCTCAATCTAATCCCATTAACATCTCAAACAGTATAGGATCTACAACCAAGATTCCAATTCTCTACACTCAAGATTACGAGGTTTGGACGCAACACTTTGAAGACTAAGTCATTGGATCTAAAGATAATGGGTATCTGATATGGGAAGCTATTATATCTGGCCCATTTGCTCATTCAGGAACATCCAGAATCATTAAAACTCAAAAGGAGTATAATGATTTGTTGAAAGATGTGAAAGATGTTTCTCAGGACGAAAAGGAGAAGTTTCAGTGCAACATTAAGGCATTGTGACTAATTCGATTCGCTCTTCAATCTGACACGTTTAGATTGGTGAGTTCTTGCAGTACAACAAAGGAAATATGGGATCGGCTGCGAGAGCTGTATTCCACAGATGAAGATCTGGAGCACTCAATTCAGACCTTACTTTTATCTGAATTCGGAGAGTTCAAGCAGAATCCCGATGAGTCTGTTACGCAGATATTTGATCGCTTCAATCATCTTCTCAGCAAGATGATCAAACATGATATTGAAAGGAAGCTCATCGAACAGAAGGTCACTTTTCTGAATGGTCTAAGATCCGAATGGAGAGCTATTGTGTCTACGGTTAAAGCACACGAGCAGTTCAAATCGTACTCGCTGGCGAAACTGGTGGGGATTCTGAAATCCCAAGAAAAGATAGTGCTGCAAGAGAAAAGCGTGGTTTCAAATCTGGGGTCTCTGGCGCTTCTGTCCAAGGGTAAAAGTGTAGAAGAAGGCGAAGAGGATCTAAATCTGGGAGATCACGATCTGACAGCCGAAGACTATGCTATGATGGTGTCAAATCCTAGAAGGTTCATCAAGAAAAAGTTCCCTTCCAACAAAAATCGTAATTGGCAGGGGAGCTATAGTTCTGAAAAAGTGAAAGATGAACCGAAGGTTGAGGAATCGAAAAAGGAAGCGAAGGGTGAAGCTGACTCTGGTGTCAGTTGCTTCTATTGTGGTGGGAAGAATCACTACGCAAGAGATTGCGTGCTGAAGAAGATGGCAGAGAAAGATGAAGAAGCAAGTCTGATGAAAAGACTAGAAGAGATAAAAAGGAAGAAAGCTGCTACTAATTCCTCTATAAATTCTCTTATTGTGCAGGGTTCGGTAGATGATGATGAGTTCGGTGGCGTGCAGGTGTGGTCGACTGACTCAGAAGACGATGAAGTGAGAAAGCCTTCTCATGGAAAGGCTTATGTTGCAAAAGGTGGTGGAACTGATGGAAGATGTCTTACGGTGACTGATGTATCTCAGATGAGGGGATACAACACTGATGGTGGAAATGAAGAGGCCAAGGAGCGAGAGGACTTATGCTTTACAGCAAAACCTCTCAGTGTGCAGATCAGTGAACTTGATGAACTGATCAAGAAGGTACAATCTATTTTTGTTTCATTTAAAATTCCACAAAAATCATATGAAAAGGAACTAAATAACTTGAATTCAAGAATTTCAAATCTAGATAGTTGTTTAACGCAAACACGGGTCACGAATTCTAATCTAACTGACCAAATAAGCAGGGTGTCATCCAAGAGTGAGGAGCGAAGGATGTGGATAGAGCAGAAAGAGTTGGAGCTAATTAAGTCTAGGGATGAAAACATTTGTTTTTAAAGAGACAATCTCAAATTGTTAAAACAAAGGAATGTTTTTTGTTTGATTGCCAAAAGGCTTTATGCTAACATTACTCAACTGCATCTAAATTGTGAAATAGGACAGAAGATACATCGCATGATTCTTCCCTTCCTTGAGTTTAAGGAGGATGAAATTGATGTCGAAGCATACAACTGTGAAACTGTTGTATCTTCCAATGATGTTAATCCTACTTACATGTATGGTCTAGACAAAATAGAATCTTTTATAAAGTCCAAAGACCATAAGGACATGTTTAAAAATCTCTTGGATGAAAATGATAAGTTAAAACTCAGGACCGAAACCATACAAAAATTCGACTCATTGAGTACCAATTTGAGTTCAGAAAACAAAATTGATGTTGAGAATGCATATGAACTTAATGAGGATGATGATATGAGTGAAATTTCTGTAGAGGATGAAGTCCACTGTTCCGAGTTCGTCAGGAGCGAACCCGAAAACCACAAAAACCTGATTTCTAAAAATTCTGTGGAATTCGCTCGTTTGTCCAAAACTAAGTCCCCAGTCCTTAAAGAAGTTCAGAAGGTTAGAAGAACTCCCAATCAGGTGTATAAGGTCACAAGAGTAACCGAACATCAGACAGCCGAACTCACTGCCATAGGGAACGAAGATAATGCAGATGGCTGTGATGAGTTTTTCTGGTCAGCACCGATAGACAACATAGACAAAACAGTTGGTCTGTCGGAGCGAACATCCTGGAAGGCCAAAGGTAGATATGTGCCCGAACCTTTGAATAAGCCTACCAACTTTGACGTACCATGTACCAGTGGCACAAAAGAGATTCCAGTGGAAGAAGTCACCTCCATAAGCGAAACCTCATCCATGAATAGTGAACCAGTTACTAAGAAGCTAAAAAAAAGGCAAACATCCACAGACAACCGAAACAGATGAGAAATCAAAAACAGCAGAGAAAACTGAGATACAAGAAAAATCTCTCAGAGCGAAAGAAGTTTTGGCGCTCTCAAAATCCTCACTACACTTACCTTGATAAATATTCTAAGTCAAAAAGAGAAGAAAACAAAAGTCAAAGGAACTTCGAATCTCCGATTAAAAAGAGCCAGAGAAAGTCTTTCGGGCCACACGAAGACCAAAACTGAAAGGATAGGTTCGGTCTCGAAAGCAATAGCAACCGAAAAGCTAGTTTTGGTGCACCAAATAACAACAGGCTAAGACCTGATTTCAGTCCATCAAGCTTTTACAATAAAAGACCCAGTTTCGTACCACCAACCAACAACACCCAAAAATCCAACTTCGGTTCATCATCAAACGGCTACCGAAGGTCCAGGTTCGGTCCCCCAAATGACCACAACCGAAAGGGTCTTTCCGAACCTCAAGTCAGGAAAGATTCTCATTCTAATTTCTTTTCCTCTAATTCTTCTCGTTCACAATCTTTTTCTAAGCCCAATTCTGTTCCTACACAAAATTCAAGATCGTCAAGGGATTTGAAAGGAAAAAGGAAGATTTCCTCAGCTAAGGAAGACCGAAAGCAGACTAAAGTCCAAACACCAGAATCTGAATCCAAAACGCCTGCAACTAATTCTAATAAAATCAAAGTGTTTACTATTAAAAGAAAAGATGAAACAACCTTAATAAAACGAACATATCTCGTTGATGTTTCTCTTACCATTCCTGTTTCTGTGAAAGGCTCACGTGGACCCAAGAAACTTTGGGTTCCTAAATCGGCTTAATTTTTGCAGGTTATTAGTGACGAGCAGTTTGACGAAGAATGGTACATTGACAGTGGCTGCTCACGTCACATGACAGGAAGGAAGGAAGAGCTAAGGGAGTTTCGATCACTTCAAAATGGTGGCAATGTCAATTTCGGTAACAACTCCTATGGAACAATAAAGGGTTATAGGATGATAACCAATGCAGATTTCACAATAAGGAAGGTGGCGTATGTAGAAGGGTTACAACATAATCTCATCAGTCTATCTCAACTGGTGAGAGGTACCAGTCTCAAAGTTTCATTCGACGATGAAGGTTCAGAAATTATAGAGAAGAAATCCATCAAGGTCATTCTCAAATCAGATCGAAAAGGCGAAATGTTTCCTCTGAATCTCAGACCAATCAAAGGGAATCCAGTCATATGTCTTTTGTCCAAAGCTCAATTAGACGAAAGTTGGTTGTGGCACCGAAGGCTTTCACATCTCAACTTCAAAGACATCAACAAGCTTGTCACCGGCGGTCATGTTCGGGGTCTTCCATTGCTCAAGTTTGATCGTGAACACTTGTGCGCTGCATGCGAAATGGGGAAACAGAGTCGTCAAAGTCACCCATCAATTATAAACACAAAATTTGTTGAACCACTTGAGTTGCTTCACATCGACTTATGTGGTCCATCATCAATCGAGAGCATTGGCGGTAACAAGTATATTCTTGTTATTGTTGATGATTTCTCACGCTTTACTTGGGTATTCTTTCTAAAGCACAAATCTGAGGCAACTCCTAAGCTGAACATTTTTATCAAGCAGGTCGATGTACAACTAAGGAAAGTCGTTCGAAACATTAGGAGCGACAATGGATTAGAATTCAAGAACAAAGAATCCGAAGACTTCTTGGCAGAAAAAGGGACCAGTCACAACTTCTCAGCCCCTTATACACCTCAACAGAATGGAATTGTCGAAAGGCGCAACCAATCGTTGTGTGAGGCGGCCCGACCCATGCTAAGCTTTGCTTTTCTTCCCTTATATTTCTAGGCTAATGCTATTGCTGCACCATGTTTTACACATAATAGGTCTTATCTTAATAAGCATTTCTCTCTCACTCCTTATGAGATCATCAACAACAGGAAGCCGAATGTCAAATTCTTCCATGTGTTCGGTTCAAGGTGCTTCATCTTCAACTCCAAAGAACATCGCAACAAGTTTGATGTTAAAGCTGATGAAGGAATCTTTCTGGGATATTCTCTTACTTCAAAGACATACAGGGTTCTAAATAAACGTTCTAAAAGAATTGAAGAAACCTATTATGTGACGTTCGATGACAATTACGTCAAGAAACTAAAGACTACCGAAGAAGCAATTGGAGAGATTTTCTCTCAATCAGTTCAAGTCACAGCCACAATTGCTAATTTATTTGATCAGTTCATAGACTTATTTGATGAACCTAAGAAAGCCACTCTCTCGGAAGCCAAGGCAGCAAACAACAAAATCGATCGTCTGAAGCAGATTGCCAAAGATGCAGCCAAACAAATGGGAGAAGAAGAACCAGTTCGAAACGAACCTCCTCAGCACGGCACTTCAGTTGAGGGGGAGAATCAATTCTCTTCAAATCAACAGGACTCACATAATCAGGGGGAGAATCCAATCTTTGTAGCACCCGAAAGCCCGGCTACACCCGAAAGTCCTGTAGCACCCGAAAGTCCTATAGCACCTGAAAGCCCGACTACACCCGAAAGTCCTATAGCACCTGAAAGCCCAACTACACCCGAAAGTTCTGTAGCACCTGATGGTTCAAATGATTCATCATCTGTCGAGGGGGAGAATTCTGATATGTTCTATGATGATGATATTCAATCAGAGTTGGAAGAAAAGGTCAATGCTGAATTGGATGCATCCTATGATCCAAACTTTCCTCCACTCACCAAATGGACCAGAGATCATCCTGTTTCTCAGATAGTGGGTAATGTATCTGAAAAGGTCCTAACCCGATCTCAAGTGAAGGCAAAGCAAACTTCCCTATTCTCCAAAGTAGAGTTCTGCATGTTTCATTCTTTCGTGTCCAAAGTTGAGCCAAAGACCGTCAATATTGCTCTTGATCATTCTGATTGGGTCTAGGAAATGCAAGATGAACTCAATGAGTTTGAAAGAAATAAGGTTTAGCGTCTCATTCCAACACCGAAAGATGCCTTAGTCGTTGGTCTCAAATGGGTATTCAGAAACAAAATGGATAAGGAGGGTAACGTGATTCGAAATAAAGCTCGTCTTGTGGTAACGATACTGCCAGGAAGAAGGGATTGATTACAAAGAAACATTTGCTCCGGTAGCAAGGCTGGAATCTGTTAGAATATTTCTTGCCTATGTTGCACACAAGAACTCCGAGGTCTACCAAATGGATGTGAAGTGCGCTTTTCTGAATGGGGAACTTGAAGAAACGATTTACATGGAGCAACCTCCTGGTTTCGTGAATGAAAAACATCCAAATCACTGCTACATTCTAGATAAGGCAGTTTATGGTTTGAAACAAGCACCTAGGGCATGGTATGAAACACTAACTAAGTTCATAAAGATGTCTAAATTCAAACAAGGTTCGGTTGACCCAACCTTCTTTCGTAAAAACGAAGGTAACCACCTTATGATAGTTCAGATCTATGTCGATGATATCATCTTTGGCTCAATGAATCCTAGCTTAACAGCTGAATTCAGAAAGCTGATGGAGACAAAATTTGAAATGAGCTCAATGGGTCCGATTCGCTTTTTCCTTGGTTTAAACATTAGACAGGGACCCGAAGGCATCTTTATCAACCAGGAAGCATATACCAAGACTCTTCTTGCTAAATTCGGCATGATGGGAGATTCAAAGGTCAAAGTCCCTATGGTGTTCGGCACCAAGCTCACACCATCCTTGGAAAACCGCCAGACGACATAACGCTATACCGCCAAATGATTGGTTCCCTGATGTACCTCGCGGCTAGCAGGCCTGATATAACGTTTTTTGTGTGCTATTGTGCTAGGTTTCAAGCGAATCCTCATGAACCACACATGCTAACAGTGAAAAACATACTCCGATATCTGAAGCGAACCACCTCTCTCGGTCTCTAGTATCCCTCAAACTCAGGTTTCTTTGTTCAATCCTACTCAGATGCAGACCTTGGAAGATGTGGTTTAGATAGGAAAAGCACTACAGGAGGCTGTCAATTCCTCGAAGGGAAGTTGGTGAGCTGGCAATCTAAGAAATAAACATGTGTTTCTCTATCTACAGCTGAAGCAAAATACATTGCAGCCGCTTCTTGCACATATCAAGTAATTTGGATCCAAAGCCAACCCCGGGATTATGGACTCAATATGAAAAAGATCCCTCTATATTGTGACTCAGAAAGTGCAATTAGGATCTGTCATAATCCCGTGCAACATTCCAAAACCAAACACATTGCATTGAGGTACCACTTCATTAAAGATCACGTGGAAGACGGAAACGTAGAGATTCATTTTGTTCGAACTACTGATCAACTGGCTGACATCTTCACCAAAGCTCTTCCTGAAGCAAGTTTTAATAAAATTCTACAAGGACTAGGAATGATGGAATCGGATTCAGTACCAAAAACTCCTTCTCAAAACTAAAAGTTGGAAGCGGAATGAACAGAACGTTCGGTCTATTTCGGGTTCGGTTCGCATAGGTACCGAAATGAACCGAGCGCTCGGGTTCAGTCCTATTGCACTTGTCTTCGCTTATCACTAAAAGGTAGTTTCTTTGGTTGTAAACTTATTTGTACACTTATTTTCCAATTATTTTTCTTTTTCAAACAATTTTTTTTGAAACCAAAATGAACCGAGCGTTCGGTCTATTTCGGGTTCGGTTCCAAAAAAAATTTTTTTGTTGTTTGTTTTATTTTTATTTTTCTCTTTGAATCAAAATTTCATAAACTCCAAAAATATTTTTTTTACTTCTGTTCGTTTTTACCATTTGTGGATGATCAATGGGGCAGGTATCGTTCTCACACCTTTTTAATAGCTAAGTGTTCCTAGAAGAATGTTGCTGCATGTTGTCCAAAGCCTCAACTGATTCTGAATAAAGCCTTACTGACTTGGTACATACAAACCTTGTTTTCCCAATTAGGCTATTATATTTATTCTAATCATGAGCTAGCTTACTCTCTTCTCATATGAGATAAGAGTTTTCTGCTTCGTCCTTATTTTAATAGCAGAGGTACTTTGGTTTCTTTACACCATCTCCAATATTTTTCTCCATCCTATTCGCTTCATACACGTAACCCTTGAGACTCTCAGAAATTACCGTTGAGGTTTATGGTTACACAATTTTTGTGTTTATGATCTTAGCATCATGCCACTACATGCTAAGTGAAACCCATAATTCAATACCTACTATGCATTGACGGTGAACAATTAAATTTGCTCTAGTTTTCACTCATGAATTAACGAATTCACCCAAGTGGTTGTACCATGAAATCTGTAATTTTTCTTTTTGTGTGATTCTTATGAAATTGTTAAATACCATAACATTTCTTCCCTTAGAATCCAGTTTTTTTTTTTTTTTGAGATTTCACCTAAAAGTATTTTCAACATGTCACTTAAATTCTCTTCACACCTACTTTTTCAACAGACCACATTGGTCCCACAAGTACTTCAGTCGATTTTTGTCTTATGTCAAGATCAGGAATTCTGAACTGAAGTGAAAGCCTCCCAAATTAGCCTTATTAAAAGATGCCTTTCAACACTTCTTAATTAGTGTCTGATCGTAATTCAACGGGAAACCACACAAACACTTTAAGGTCTCTCTTGAATTTGAAGGAAGAGATTCGTGCCCGGGATCCACTGTTTCGTGTCTTTATTGACATCACAATTTCCCACATATGTGTTGATTTATTTCTTTTTCTTTGACACTCTACGCACGAAAATCTTTTTGATTTTCCATAAATCGGGTTTCGTTAATTATAAGCTATTTTTAGCTATGGGATTTAATGTTATAAACGAGATGTGGTTAGTAATGTTACACGTGCTTCTCTTCATCTATGACAATAGCTCATACTAAAAGGATAAATTGTTGACTCAGTCGAAAGTCTAATCGCTTTAACATTTCAAACGGCGCTTGATGGGAAGGCGTGTGAAGCGAAATCGTTTTTGGTATTTCAAACGGCGCTTGATGGGAAGGCGTGTCAAACGGAACAGTCTTTCTCTCTCCTGCGTAATCATAGGGGTTCTAAACTGTCACCCGTCAATCACCTAAGGAAACGCTTCGTTTTTTTTGAAGATTTGGGAACAGATTCTTCTCTCTCTTCTAACCACGGTATAAAAGGTAAATTCTACAGTCCTTTACCTCTTTACTGCACCAAATATTTAGAGAGCAAGAAACGATCACCTTCTCCTACTGTTCAACATCTTCCCCAAAAACTTCTCTTCAATGGCGGACTCCTCTTCAGTTCATGCTACCTCCCACATTCTGCCCATCCGTCCTCAACAAAGTCTGATCATTGATCTCACCCCACAAGTCTACGATGCTTTTATGTTCCCAATCGTGGAGTGCCTCAAGTACTCCCCACTGGTTCCAACACTAACCAAGGTCGAACTCGTTCCAATGGAGTTTTTGTCACAAATTTTCTCAACAGCCCACTATGACAAGTCTGTCGATCGAATCTTCTTCGACATTCTTGATAACAAGTCCTCCATCTCCAAACAGTGATTATGTTCGCTTTTAGGGTTTGAACCTGGTGAGTCTAGGGTTAACCCTGAATCTATTCCCGTGGGACAGCTGTTCTCCATGTTTTACAACATGGGTTACACTGAAATTCTGACTACCGTTACAAAGTTCAAGAAATCATGCTTACCTCCTCAGTGGAATGGCTTCTTCATTGTGTTGTTCAAAGGGCTATCGGAACGAAGTGCAGGTTCAGATGGGGCGAGCCGACTATTTATGACAATTCTCTATGGGTTGTACCACGACATCAATCTCGATTATGGATCGGTTTTATGGTAGGAGCTGATTCAGAGCCATGCGTCCACTTCTCTCCATTCTGAAATCTCTTATGCCAGATTCTGGACACTGGTCACAAAGTGGGTAATGGACAAGTATCATGTCCCTGTTGTTGCTGATTCTCCACTCTCCTTGATAGGAACTTTCCACACTACGAAGATCATAGTGTCTGATTCCTCCAAATTTCAGTTCGTTGGCTAAATCCCTGAGTCAATGTATGTGTGTGTTCCAAAGGACAGTCGCATCATTAGAAATTACAAGGAGTTTCGTCGCTCAGGTCCCAGAGAGCTCACTCCTGAAATGATTCAATCAATCCATGACGCTGACAGGCCTGCTCCCAGGGGAAAGAAACAAGACAAGGGAAAAGACAAGAAAGTTGTCAAAGGAACAAAAGGTCCTTCTCCAAAGAAGTGCAAACCTTCCAAGGCAGATCAATCCCCTCCACCAAAGAAGAGGAAGACTCAACCCAGGCGTAAACTTATTCTTGCCTCCTCTTCCGGTGAATCTGAGGAAGAGAGTTCAGACTCAGAAGAGTCACTTCGAGGTAATACTCCTCCACGTTCGCCTTCCCCTGAGGTACCTATTTCCTCTAAACCTGTCTCTCCTCCACCAATCTCCATCTCTATTTCCATTCCCCCATAACCTCCACTACTCAAATACCACCCACCTCCTATTTTCACCAAAGCTACCACAACAACCACCGCTGGCGTTCGAACCAACGTATCTGATACGGGGGCTCCTACTTCAGCACCCGAACCTACTCCCACTACCGAACATACATCCACACCCGAACCAACTACCACAACTGGGCCTCTACCCTCGCCTTCATCTCCAGATCACTTAGCAGAAGATGATGAACCTTTTCTTGGAGGAGATGACATGACGTTTGACTCGGTCTACTACAGTCCGTATCAAGTGCAAAGTGATGATGACGATGATGCTCCAGTCACCAAGAAGCATCTCAAGGAGCATGAGAAAATCGATAATCTCATTGCTTTCTCCTCCTCTTCCTCTCGGTCCACTATCTCAGAGGCTGCTATTTAGGGGCTTGTTGATACGTTCACCAAGGCTCATGAAGCCTCTATCAACTCTGTCACTGTCGCTATCGACGCCTCTACCAAGGCGTGTGCTGCTGCGACCGAAAAAAGTCGAAAAACTATTTGTTGATGCTAATTCTCTTTTGCAGTCTTTACAGGGAGCCGCTGACTCCAATGCAGAGAAGCTTGACTTTCTTGTCAACAAGCTGGCCACTTTAGTTGCCTCCGAACTGCAGTCCTTTGCCAGTCTTCGTCAGACTCTCAAAGATGACAACAAATCATTCCAAGCGACTGTTGAGAAGTGACTGACAAAGCTGCAAGCAGATCTCACTTCAGAGAACTCAGTGATGGATGCTCTTTCTCGCAAGACCACTGCTCTCAAGGTCAAGAGTCTTCATCTTTTCCAATTTGAAAAGGAAGTTGCATCTCTTCGATCTGAGCGTGCAGTTATTTCATCGTGTGTTTCGGATGTCCACGCTGCCCTCTCCAACATCATTGAAGCACATGATCCTATACTAAACTACTCAGCGAGACGCACTCTAGCAGAGAAGCTTGCTCCTGCCCTTGCCCTACTAAGCAAACTTGAAGGGGTTCTTGAGTTAGTGGCCCATCCGAAACAAGGGGGAGAAGATGTGTCTCAACCGCCTCCCACTTCCACATCAACTAAAGCAACCGAACCTCCTCCAGCATGTCAAGCCTCAGGTTCGGGTGTCAAAGACAAAGGAAAGAAGATTGTTGAAGACAGTGATGTTGATGATAAAGAGACCATCGCTGATCTCTTGAAGAAACAAGGCCGGGAAAAAGATGCTGACATGAGCACTTGCATTGCTAGAGATTTCGAGGCGAACGAACGAAAAATGAAGGAGGCTCATGATCCTCTTGAGAGTAGAAAAACTCTTTTTCCTACGTGGACTCTCGAGAAGCTTATAAAAGAAGCAATTGAAACTCCCAGCATCTTGTGGCTCGAACCAGTGATTTCCTTGGATCGGATCAATTCTGTCGACTCTCAGTTCGATATGCCACTAACCCGAAAGGCCTTCATATTCCATGTTTTTGATAATGTTGTTGATGTCCCTCATCCTCACCCAAAGGTTGATAGGGAGCTTGTTGAATTCTATCTGAGTTCTGCTCAACCTCAGTATCAGACATGGAGTGCTCAGAAGATCATCAACGTTCGGGTCCTCAAACAGTTTCGTGAGGGGAACTTCACGAACGTTCGGTTCAAAGTGCTGAAGGGTTCTGCTAAAACTGAACACGCTATATCACTTGCTGATCTTCCCAACCTGAAGCCACATGATTGGATTATTTTGCATAACATCCTCCTCACCAACGAAGCTGAGTATGGGCCAATCATCGATCACTTCAAAAGAATTCTTGTATGCTACATTATGGAGGTTGCCAAGATGGATCAGGAGATCTTAAGTATCTTCAAGAAAAAGCCTACTATCTCTCCTGTTGGCTCTGCTAGTGATTCGAACATGATGTAGATGGGAAGAATCGACCTGAAGCGGAATTTTGTCATGTTCACAAGGAACGAAGGCCAAAAATGTATGTTTGCCTTGTAAGATAAGCACCTTTACACCACTGCGTGCTTGGAACATGTTCTGGGAATCAATCATCGATGCAAGCAGAATTCAGCAGATGACAAGAAGTATTTTGATGACATCATTCAATGGTACATTCGCTTCAAACAGACCATCCTTGCCCTCATTCCACATTTGTTTGAAACCACAAAGAAAGTTCCTGCAGCTGGACCCAGCAAGCCGAAGTAATAGTCTCGCTCCAATTGACGCAAAGAGGGATATTGTAGGGTCCGAAAGGTGTTGCGTCTTGGGCTCGCTCTTTAGTCCATTTTGTTTCCGGATTGGGCATTTCCATCCGTGAGTTATTTCTAGGGTTTAGTATTTATAGATGCGTGCATGCATCTTAGTACGTAAGATTTGGAAGTCGATTATTTCAAAGATATTATCTTTATCGTTTGTAACCCTAATAGCCTCTACATCGGAAGTTCTTTATCAAGCTCTGCTGAGGCTTGAATCTATTGAATCATTCGACATATTTTGATTCATTCTTGTGCTTTATATTATTGTTTAACGTTTCTATGGTTAACCTGTTCAAAGATCTAAACGATCAAAGAGTTCCTTAACTCTTCATGGATAACATACCTTTTGGTGGAGACTGAAGTCTTGATGTATCTAGCCTTAAGAGCTTAGCCCCAATAGTGTGGAAGCATCAAGTTGAATCACAACACATCATGGACAAAGGAGGAACTTGAGAGAGAATCTCCATTCACCCAAAACCACCATGAACTCCTAGAATACACCAGTCATGATTTTGGGCAATGAAGTATGTATTTATTTGTGGGATTTCTAGGGTCATGGATATAACCCAAATTCATACACATGGTTCTTATGATGGCATGGTTCACGTGGCCCAAGTCTTTATCTATCCGTACATAAACTTGGTCCAACATTGATCATAAGCTCAACACACATGAATATAACTAATTAACATAATTAGTCCCTTTAGATTTAATTAGTCTCTTTTTGATCACTAAATCAATTCTAAATTAATTCTTGATCAATACTAATTAAAACCATATGATTTCATATTAATATATTAGTACTTATAATATATTTATAAATCATATATAACCTTCTCTCAAGAGTCCATCCTAACAAATTATCCTGGTGATATGTAACCCAAATGGACCATGCTACTCTCGGGTCAAGTACATACCAATAATAGTTATGGGCTTAGATATCTAATCCAACAAACTTAGGGTAATGGAAGCCATAACCATCACTTCATTTAAATAGGCCTAAGCCCAAAAACATAGGGTTTTTCCGAAACCTAGGTACCATGTCGTGAACACTATAGTGTCACGTCATGGCGTCTTAAATGTGATACCCATCTCATGCATCCATGCCATGTCGTGATCATCCCTAAACTCATAAATTTACTTTAAAATTCATACTATTAATACCATCTTTTGATCCTATTAATCCCTTAGCTGATCTACTAAGGAAATCGGGTGTTACAGCTCTACCCGACTTAAAATTAGTTTTTCTTCTCGAAATATGTCCTTACATGTCACTCTTAAAACACCATCTACTTCTTGCGCATGCTAGTTCCACTCTGAATGCCCAAAACTTCAAAAATAATCACAAGTATTTCCAAAAACCAAGTGTATATGCCAAGTCCGAGCAGGAAATCTTGAACGCTGAATCGCATCCAATGTAGCACTGAGATGACACCTAAGACCGATGACCACCTTCCAATACTGATGTCGAACAATCTATATCAAGAAATACACAAATTAACGAACGTCAAACATGAAGACGTCCCTCATTAACCAACAACGAAAAGAACTAACTTATGTGCCTAATCCTTGAGGATTCGAAAGTCATGCATGTTTCCCATGCAAAAAGAGCTACCCTCTATGTCACCCATGCCAACCAAAAGCTCACAGATGTGGTCCTACCAAGACCTTTAGGTCCTCTCACTATCTTACTAATAACTAGATAACAGACTACATGATCAACAGCCGATGTCGATGACCTCACACTCAAATACAAAGGAGAATCCAAACATGAGCCCTAATAATTGAACACTATACTAAGCCATGTATCAATCTTGCTGTTCGAAAATTCACAATTCGGATATGACAACGATCTTCCTTGGTCCCACACCGTCCTGGTAATAAACTGAAATACATAATTCATGGCTGACTATTAAAGTTGATAACCTCATACATGGTCCCACAATGAAACTCAAACCAAAACATAGAAAAACAAAGGCAATCCTAGTATATACATCAACAGGCTCTAACAACAATCAACTCCTAGCAAGGGATGACTAACAAACCAACAAACAAACAACAACACATATGATTCATCCCAAGTGAATACTACGAGCCAAATCATAATCTTACATCACCCCCGGCCCAATTATGCCAATCGTCTATTTCCACTATATGAATGTCGTGGCCCTCCCATAGTCTTATAAACACCCTTATCATGGAATATCACATCTAAGTGAATAGTATGGGCCAAATCACAGTCTTACAACACTCTTGTAATTGCCATGGGATCTCCCCATGGTCTTGCCAAAAAATCTACAAGAATACCAAGAAAAACCAACACAAGTCAGTCCCAAGCCTACTAGACCATATCATAAATTCTGGTTGTGCCTTGAACGCCAAATGCTTAATCAGGAAAGAAAAGGGAGAGAGGTCCTCCACAACCCTCAACCTGAACCTAGACACTAAACCAAAATGTTTCGCTATTGATGGTTTACGTCTTCGGACGAGATAATCTTGACTCCTCAACTTCTGCTTTCCTAATTACAACTGAATGTTGAACATTATTCCTCGTATAAGCTTAAATTTGCAAAACAACCAGAACCACCTATCCTCTTGTACATGAAAATGAAACTTTTGTGAATGACCTGCACTTGTGATTATTTTCATCAATTCCATGCGATTCTCCCCCACTTGGAATCAGCTAAATTCCAACAACTTCATAATTGTTCCAATTTTCAAGCCGACCCAATAACTTCACCACCTGGTTCTTAACATCCACACATGATATTACTGGCATAAGAGAATCCAAATTCTTCAAATAACACTCAATATTTCCACTTTATGAATGCAACCCATACTGACAAGACCCCAAGAGTTCCGACTTGTGATCACAATGCCACATCAAAACGCAGTCCAACCATAACATCTTCAAACTCAAAGAAATAACCAATTCTTGAACAACTCTTACGAACACACAACTTATCTAATAGTGTTGCTAGAACCGCAATCCGATAAACTTCATTACAAACCCTGCTGAAATGATAGGCGGAAATTAGATTATGTATAGATCTGAGGTCTTACCTGAAGATTGAACATGCCACTCAGACATCATAACTTCCTGCACCGTACATTCCTCTGACACAGCAAGTTGAAACCAAAAAATCGATCGAGCTAATGATCCTCTAAGTAGTACACCTAGTTCTTCCACACTTAGGGTTCGAACTACCATCAACTAATGTTGCAAACAACCAAGTCTGAACGAATCTCAACTAAATACACACTAACCTACACATGATGGAGAATGACCCCTCAGATAAAAATCCATTAACTCAAGGAAACTCTAAAACTCAGATGAAAACTTTAAAACTTTCAACATTACCTTTCTCATACATAATCACATAATCATAATCATAAATATTGAATGAAATAAGGGAATAAATATGATAGGCACCAGCGACAACATCCGGTGAAACTTGGGCCTCCTCGGCTGTCAACTAAAATACTCGGCTCCTCACCCCCCAGAGCTTCTGCCTTGCCCTTATGGGCATCAGTAATCCTCAGTGTACCTGGAGCAGGTGAACTCATCAGTCTTGGGTAGTCGGCCTTCTTGTGGCCCGTCTGATTGCAGTGAAAGCAAATTGAACTTGATCCCTAGGTGAAATGTTGATGATATAACCATTTCGTTTGCATTTGTTGCAGCCCAAACCACCTACTCGACATGCTCCAACGTGTGGTTTTCCGCACTTTCTGCAATCCCTGTTGATATGACCATTCCGTTTGCACTTCTTTTTTGGTCCCTCTAATGGCTAAACTATATTTGGCATCCACTTCGTCTGATGATCTAACTCAATCTCCCGCTCTCGGTATCTAGTAATCATATCCTTGAAGGTCTTGGAGCTCGACATGCTCACAAACTGGAAAATATCATCCCTTAACATATCAATGTACCTCGTCTTCTTCATCTCCGCATCCGCAACAAACTACGTAACCAGCAAAGTAGTGACTTCCGCTACAGCTTGTGTACTCTAACGAAGGTCCTGAAACTCCCTTTCTAGCTGTTTCACCTCAATAGATTTCACAAACTATGCCATAAATTTGGTAACAAAGTCATCACAAGTCATCACCTGAATGGCCTCTACTACCAAGTCATGGCCTACCTCAGGCCACCAATCAGAAGCTATGTATTTTAGTAGAAATGATGCAAACCAGCCCTTTGACCCCTCAGGGAATATGCTCCTCTGAAATGCATTCTCCATATCCACAATCCACCTGTCTGCTAACAATGGGGTCCATCCTCCCGAAGACCACAGGAACCCTACATGCACAAAAGTCTCAAAAAGTAAGAGTGTGTGCTCCAAAAGTAGCAAAAATCTCATTACATAAAGTACTTAAATACTCATCAAGAATCTCCATGATTCCCTCATTGATCGTACCAAAGATCGCTGGTGTCTGACCCAAAATATGTCAGTAATCTATGGTGAGATAAATTCCTGCATCCTCTTATCAATCAGTCCAACACTTGAGCCTGCACCGGAACTAGTACCATCACAAGAATTGCCACCATGTCGGGTAATCATCATTATACTTAAAGGTAATTACAAAATATTAGAGCATACCCGAAAAGTCCTCATTCTACAATCATCTTAGAATCATCGTGACTTTCCTTTATTCGAGAAGGGATCATGTACTTTTACTAATTCGAACCTAATACTACCTTCCACTCTTATTCGTACTTTCCTCAAGAGTTATCATAAATCCTCTAACTCACCTCTTTAAATTAATGACCCACAAAACTTGGTAAACAGTGCACCCATCATACGAAAATACTTCCCAATCTCTCTTAGGGTTCCCATCTCACTGTGCCATCAGTTGTTTTAGGACTCCTACTAATGTTAGCTAACCACCTCATGAGTACAATCATATACAACAAAACCTAAATAATTTTTCAACAAAAAGATCCTGCATATCAACGGTTGGACTTAAACAAGAGTTGCTTAATATAGTCAAATCAATTATGCTAAAACTATTTAACCTTTGTTGCATGTAACTTCACATATTCATTTAATAGTTAAGTAAAATAAATTTAGGCTCTACAAAACACAAAGCTAGCAACATTCGAGCATTAGAACTTGGAGGTTTGTATCGATCAAATACTTTTCAAGTATAAAGAACAAAAGCAAACTAATCTAAAAAATAAAGAACGGAAAGTAAAGAACACAAGATATTCTCCAAATTGTCTTTCTCCAAGAAAGAGTTTGTTTTCACCAAGAAAACAAGCTTGTCATAAGGACGGTCACAAAGACGATTAACGACATCAAGCTGTTCAAGATACATTAGGGTTTCACCCTAATGTTGACTATATACTAGTTTATACAAGTATATCCCTTGATTAAACGAATTGTATCTTATGTATACTAAGAATCGTTCATGATAAAAAAGATATCGGATCTACTATATATTCTATACTTGTCTGTATCATTACCTAATATACAAAATATTACATAGAATAAACTATCTTCATGTTGACACTAATAGACTTTATACATTGGCGTTGATGGTGATGTATATTCTGACGCTGACAGATAGTTTGTAAAGTGTTTGACTCATCAGATTAGAAGGTGTGACCCTACAATATCACTATCTAATGGTATCAAAAGTAAACTTGAATGAATCCATCAGCTCGTGCTCCCCGTGAGAATAAGATTAACATTTTAAGTTCTTCAACTTTAACAAAATGCTCCCCCTGAACGGTGAATGACTTCCCATTTTTGATTATCTAGTAGTTTAGTCAGCAAGTCGATATTCATGAATCGTAGCGAACAGAGAATGTTGACGTCAGTTTGACACCCCCTTAGAATTCGCTTTTCTTTAGATCAAGGGCATTTTTTACTTTCTTCAGATTTATTAAGATTCTCCCCCTTTTTTACATCAACACTAAAAATGAGCCTCAGACTTGTAGCCTACAGTCTAGTAAGATTGTGATGTCTTCTGATAATATGGGTCTAAACAACCATTCACTAACATAGTATTGCGAGATCTCATCAGTGTGTGGTTTCATACGCTGCATCATTAATCACTTTTATTAGAAGAAAAGGGCAAATTGGGTAGGTACATGTAATATATCACAGACAACGATATACCCATCGGCCTAGATTTTTCAAATTCTCATCAGCATCTGGTATCATACGTTGAATCATTAAATTCTAAAGAAGAATGTATGGAGAGAAAGGATTGACGTGTGTGATAAGTTGTGCTGTTTTAGCTTAACCATTAGCATGGATTTTCAAGCACTCCTTAACATATGTTACATTACTTTGAATCATAAATCTTTAAAGAAGAATGTGCGGGCAAGAATGGATTGTTTCAGTCATGCTGAGTTTGAATTGGCTAAATCATTAACAAGTATAACTCATCAACAAGAAATGTCATTGATCCTTGCATCACAAAGTTTAGTTGTAGTCTAGAATTAAAGATTCACCAGCAATTCATATGGGTACCATGTCATATCTTAGTCTAGGAGGTTAGTGACATGAAGAAGCCTTTGTCCTTACGGAGTAGAAAAATATATCTTACGTTGATGATTGTGCTATTAAGGTAAGCCATTGGGTTATGCTCAATGTTTCAACAGAACATGAGACTTGATGCATACGACAAGCATGATTCCAGGGATAGAGTCAAGTATAATAGTTAACGAACAATAAACACTCAAGCCTTTCTATCAATTTTTTTATATTTGGACTAGGCACTCTCACTTAGAAAAATTATACAGTGCTAAACAATCAGCGTGAGAGGGTGACTCAATGTTCTCAACAAATGGTCTTGCTGATAAGAAACTTAGAGATTTTGTCATATACAGCAACATGCTTCTTGGGACAACGATTTGTCAAAAGTTACATACTTGGCTTTGAATTGCCAATGTCAAATCTTTAAAAAAATGGTACTAAATAATAATATACAAATAAAAGAGTTAGTCAAAGGAAATATTCAAAAAGCGATATTTTTGCAATTTTTCAAAAGCATGATAAAGACTTGATCCACTAAATCTTTTGAATTGAATGGCCATAAATGCACTTCCATTTCCCAAGATATTTGCCCTTAAATTCTGGCTATAATAGAAAGAACAATCAAGGATAAACACATATACAAACCATTACAAACTATGAATGATGAAGCTATTTATCATTAAGATATTACAAATAGACTCCATGCTTCATGTTAATCATGATCAAAAGAGGAGTAGAAGACAGTCTTTGTAACAAACGAGTTAACTGGCTTAAATCCATGAAACATCATGTTGTCTAGATCAACACGAGGGCATTCAAGGTTTTTTCGGATTATGAGTCAGTGGATGAAAACAAGACATGTTGCATTGATCGTTGCTCCTTGCATCCATAACAGTGAGTAGAGGAGAAAGATGGTATTTACAAGAATAATAGGACATGATGCCACTCTATTTCTCAACACCAAGAGCATTCAAAACATTTTGGATGACTACACCTCTTTCTAACTCTGAAAAGAAGAGGTCTAAATAAATTGAAGATAATCCTAAAAGATAGATGATAGAGAGAAAATTCTTGTAAACATTCGAATAAAAAAATTAGAAAATTATGTAAAGTTCTATAGACATAATTAAATCAGCATTTCTTTTTGTGTTTTTGGAAAACAAATAGAAACAAAGTTAAATCAGACAGGTCTGAAATTAAGTCATTGAAAGCACACCAGGATCTGTAATTAATTTGTTTAGAGTCTTCTCATCGAATTCCTTTGTGAAAATGTCAGCCAGCTGATTAGTGGAAGGAATGTAGAACAACTCCACTTTTCCTTTTTGAACAATGACCCTAATGAAGTGATGAAGAATATCAATATGCTTGGTTTTTGAATGTTATACTGGATTTTCTATCATCTAAATGGCTCTGGTATTGTCATAGTAGATGGGATTCGTTGGAGATGTTTAGGCCATAATCTAAGAGGTGATTATGAATCCATAGACTCTGAGCACAACACCTTCCAACAGTTACGTATTCAGCTTCAGCGGTAGAACAAGCTACTATTGTTTGCTTCTTGTTGGGCCAGCTTACCAGTCTATCTCTAATCATTTGTGCACCTCCTGAAATACTGTTATGATCAATTCCACATCCACCATGATCAGAGTTAGTGTATCCCACCAGCTTGAACTCATAATCATGAGTTTACCATAATCCAAGACTGGGTGTATGCTTTAAGTAGCGAAAAATACTTTTTACATTGAGAATATGAGATTCCTAAGGATAAGCATGACGAAGAGCATACAATATAGTAGTAAACAAAATATCAAGGTGACTGGTAGTAAGATAGAACAGAGATCCAATAATTCCTCAATAGAGAGTTAGATTCATATCAATGCCATCTGGATCAGTGCCAATAGACGCTGATGAGGACATTGGAGTCTTGGCCGGCTTGCAATCAAAGAATCCAAATGTTTAACTTGCAGACCTAAAACGAAAGTTAGTTCACCCATCATTCTCATCTTAAACTTCTTAGCCATGATTTCATTTAACGACCCAATTTTTCAAAATAAAATTTTCATTTTTGACTTACCAAAATACATTTCCATAAACCATAAAATCCAAATACATTTGTTTTCATAGCCCACATCAATTATGATATTATTTCAAAAGATCAGAGTGTCCCATAAAATGTCTGAGAGAGTGCACGCCACGCCATCAATCCTTGCCCTTTCCCTTGGGCTTATAAGTACTTGAAACAAATCAACAAACTGTTGGCTAATGCTTAGTGAGTTCCCCAGAGCATACCGTGCATACAATCCACATAACACATATCATATTTGCCTTAAAAGCTACACATATCACATAAGCCATGTATACAACATATATGGATGCCATGGAAACCGTCCAGGGTCTTACACCTAGTGCCACTTGAACCCCCACATGGTCTTACTATCTGCCATGGGAACGCCCTCATGGTCTTCTTGCCATGGGAATCCCTACATTGTCTTTTTGCCATTGGAACCCCTACATGGTCTTTCTACCAAGCAAATATCACATAACTAATCATGCAAATATACTAGGATGTCATGGAAACCTTCCAAGTTCTTATAACAAATGCCACGTGAACCCCCACATGGTCTTAGCATACAATACCATACTAACATAGCACATAATCAACCAAAAATACACATATCATAAAATGGGTAGGCCTTGGTGCCTTAGACCTATTGGTATGGTGGGAAGACTCACCTCTCACGAATTTTGTGTTGACAGATAAGATCCAATAAGTCCCAGCACACAGCTCCAACTCAACTATCTATAAGCATCATAAGATTAACTTGTCATAATCCCATAATTACACTCAAAGTCAAACCTATTCAACCCTAGTCAAAGAGTATGGTGGGAAGACTCACCTCTCAAAGACAATCTTCATGCTACTCGCCGAGTCTGTTCTTCAGACTCGGCAAGTCCATGCCATGCATCAACTCAAACTTGCTTCAGAGGTCAGATCCGCTCCAACAATTCATAGATCTGGCCCTCCTAAGCTTATTCATCACGTAAAGTTCATGTCTTGGTGCTCATAACACATTCCATGGCTCATAAATGGTGTTTTGACCTTAAGCATAAAGATCCCAATCCAAAACCCCCATGGATCTATAAAAACTTGGGACAAAGGGACACTCTGGACCTCCAAGGGTCCAGATCCAGAACCTAAGTCACTAATGGGACCAAGGAAGCACTAGATCTAGCCACAAAAGGCTCAATAAGCCTTAAATCAATATAAACATCAACATAACAGAGAATAGCTCGAAGGTAGTACCTCAAATCTGATGTTCTGGACCTCAATTCTTCAGGAAGTGGCTCCTCTTGATTTCCCTTAGCTATTGCTTCCTTTTCCTTGCAATGTAACACCTCCAATGTCAATAATGGCTCCTTGCTTTGCTCCAAATGCTCAAACTCGCTAGGGTTTCACTCAGGGGGCTGGTGGGTACAAATGACGGCCTTAAGGCCCTTTAAATAGGTCCCAAACCCGAGAAATTTGGGTTTCATTAAACAGCGCGGACTCGTCGAGTCCATACCCTGGACTCACCGAGTCCAGGCGCGAACCCGCGTCCAGAACCGTGATCCTACTCGGCGAGTCTGAGCTCCAATTCGCCGAGTCCCCTCACAAAACACCAAAAACATAAGCATAAAAGATACCTGGAAATCCGGGCTATTACAACTCTCCCCCACTAGAACTAGACTTCGTCCTCGAAGTCTCGCTCTGAAAATAGCTCCGGATGCTGCTCACGCATCTCACGCTCCGGCTCCCAGGTCATCTCTGATCCCTTCTGGTGTTGCCACTGAACCAACACCAGGGGTACCTCCTTGTTCCTCAGAACCTTGATTTTCCGATCTCTGATGGCCACTAGTCTCTCGGCATAATTCAGGCTCACATCCACCTAAATATCCTCTAATGGAACCACTGTCGACTCATCGGCTATACACTTCCTCAGCTGCGACACATGAAAAGTGTTGTGAATCTGCCCCAACTCTGCTGGCAAATCCAAACGATAGGCTACCTAGCCTACCCTCGCGATCACACGGAATGGAACAATATACCGGGGCCCCAACTTGCCTCTCTTCCTTAATCGAATCACTCCTTTCCAAGGAGAGACCTTTAGGAGAACAAAGTCGCCGACCTTAAACTCAAGCTCGGACCGGCGTCTGTCTGCATAACTCTTCTGTCGGCTCTGAGTGGTCAACAACCTCTGCCTAACCTGCTGAATCTGCTCTGCCGTCTGAAGCACGATCTCTGTACTGCCCATCACTCTCTGCCCAACCTCTCCCCAACAAATGGGGGTCCGACATCTCCTCCCGTACAACAGCTCAAAGGGTGGCATACCAATGCTCGAATGATGGCTGTTGTTGTAGGAAAACTCTGCCAAGGGTAAATACGCATCCCAGCTACCCCCGAAATCCAACACACATGCTCGAAGCATGTCCTCAAGCGTCTGAATCGGCCGCTCACTCTGACCATCTGTCTAGGATGATATGCGGTACTAAAATGCAGTCTAGTACCCAACTCCTCATGAAATTTCTTCCAGAATCTGGAAGTGTAACGCACATCACGGTCTGAAACAATCGAGATCGGCACCCCATGCCGAGATACCACTTCCCTCACATACACCTCCGCCAATTTCTCTGCTGAAGAACTCTCACTGATGGCAAGGAAGTGAGCGCTCTTCGTCAACCTGTCCACAATCACCCAAATTGCATCAACTCCTCTGGCAGTCCTTGGCAATTTGGTGATGAAATCCATGGTGATCTGTTCCCACTTCCACTCGGGAACCTCCAATGGCTGCAACTTGCCATGCGGCCTCTGGTGCTCGGCCTTAACCCTACGGCAGGTCAAGCACCTCTCAACAAACCACGCCACGTCCCTCTTCATACAGGGCCACCAATATTCCTTTCTCAAATCCAAATACATCTTTGTGGCCCCCGGATGGATCAAAAATTTCGACCGATGAGCCTCCTCCATCAATGTGGTACGCGTTCCTCCCACAAACGGCACCCAGATACGCCCCTGAAATGTCATAAGCCCTCGACCATCCGTAACGAATCCTGATACCAAACCAACAACCCGTTCCCTCTTCTGCATCTCAGGTTGCACAGCCTCGGCCTGTGCCCCATGAATAGCATCTAAAATCGGGGTCATCACCGTCAACCTCATACAAATATCTCGGATCGGGGCGCTTTCCGCCCTACGGCTCAACGCGTCGGCCACCACATTAGCCTTACCCGGGTGGTACAGGATCTCACAATCGTAATCCTTTACCACATCCAACCATCTCCTCTGCCGCATATTCAGGTTTGGCTGATCCATCAAGTACTTCAGACTCTTGTGGTCCGTGTAGATGGTACACCGAACCCCATAAAGATAATGCCGCCAGATCTTGAGGGCAAACGCCACAGCCCCCAATTCTAGGTCATGGGTGGGATATCTCGACTCATGAGGCTTCAACTGCCTCGAAGCATACGCTATCACATACCCCCTCTGCATAAGCACCACCCCTAATCCTGATATAGAGGCATCACAGTACACCACAAAATCCTCCATCCCTTCCGGGAGTGCAAGCACCGGAGCCTCGCACAATTTCTGACGAAGGGTCTCGAATGAGGACTGTTGCTCCGGTCCCCACGAATATGCAACACCCTTCCGGGTCATCCTAGTAAGTGGCATGGCGATCTTGGAGAAATCCTTGATAAACCTGCGATAATATCCAGCCAAACCCAGAAAGCTCCTGATCTCGGTGGGCGATCTCGGCACTTCCCATCTCATCACCGCCTCTATCTTGGCCGGATCGACCAAAATCCCTTTCTGGTTAACGAGGTGCCCTAGGAACTGGACCTCTCGTAACCAGAAATCACACTTGGAGAATATTGCATACAGCCTCTCTGATCTCAGAACTCCAAGAATCTCCCTCAAATGTTCCTCGTGCTGCTCCCTAGACCTCGTATATACCAGAATATCATCAATGAATACGATCATCGACTGATCCAGCATTGGCCTGCACACCCTGTTCATGAGATACATGAACACATCTGGGGCATTGGTGAGCCCAAAAGGCATCACCACAAACTCATAATGTCCATAACGAGTTCTGAAAGCAGTCTTCTGAATATCTTCATCCCGAACCCTCATCTGATGATAACCCGACCTCAAGTCTATCTTGGAGAACCAAGATGCCCCCTGCAACTGATCGAACAGATCGTCGATCCTAGGTAACGGACACCGGTTCTTAACTGTCAACTTGTTCAACTCCCGGTAATCGATACACATCCGGTGTGAACCATCCTTTTTCTTGACGAACAAAATCGGCGCTCCCCAAGGTGAGTTACTCGGTCGGATAAACCCCTTCCCCAACAGCTCCTGAAGCTGCGAGGATAACTCCTGCATTTCCGGTGGAGCGAGACGATAAGGCGCCTTGGCGATGGGCGCCGCTCCCGGAACTAAATCGATACGGAACTCCACTTGCCTTTCCGGTGGCACACCTGGTAACTCTTCGGGGAACACATCCGAAAACTCGCGTACAACAGGAACGTCATCAACTGAATTGGGCCTCCCCGCGGCCACTCGAGTATCCGTCACGTAGGCTATGAATCCTTTGCAGCCCTGCTGCAAACTCTGCCTCGCCCTGGCAGCCGAACAAAACGCCGACCCACACCGGGTCCTCTCGCCATGCACCGTAAGCACTCCCCCACTAGGGTCTCGAATCGTCACCCGCTGACCCTCACAGTCAATAACTGCCCCAAACTTACTCAACCAGTCCATGCCCACGATAACGCAGACATCCCCCATTGCTATAGGAACCAAATCTATAGGGAATTCGACACCGAAAATCTCGAGCACACATCCTCGAATCACGTCTGCAGCATATATCACTTTCTCATCTGTTATGGAAACCCTCAAAGGTCGACTCATCACTTCCCGATCAATACCGAGATGCTGACTAAAAGCCAGAGATATGAAAGACCGACTCGCACCCGAGTCAAATAATACTAAAGCATGTACAGAATTCACAAGAAAAGTACCTACGCATAACATGACATAAGCACAACATCTCATAAAAGAATAATAAATACATGAAAGAATACATACCAGCCACAACATCAGGCGCCGCGCGGACCTCCTCCGCAGTCAACTGGAACGCTCTCCCGCAAGCCCTCGGGGCCTCGGCCTTCACTGGTCGAGTCTCAGCAGCCCTAGCAGCAGGTGCGGATCCCTAGAGAAGCTGAGGGCACTCGGCCTTCCGATGGCCGGTCTGGTTGCAATGAAGGCAAACCATAAACCCCTTGGGGCAATCCCTAGAAATGTGCCCCTCCTTGCCACACTTGTAGCAAGCACCTGATCGACATATCCCCTCGTGTCCCTTGCCACACTTTCCGCAAGTGCGGCCCTTCTGACCTCCCGACCTCGAATCGGCGGAATTAGTCCGCTTGGTTGTCGGCTGAGACTGAGCCGGCCGCCGATCCACCCATTGAGACTCGGCCTCCTCCTTGGCCTGGGTCTCCAACTCGATCTCGCGCTTCCTGCCATTCGCCTGAAGCTCAGCAAAAGTCTGATATGTCGAGTTCGATACGAACTCCCGGATATCCCTCCTCAACACACCCAAATACCGGCTCATCCGAGCCTGCTCCGTGGACACCTGCTCGGGGCAGAACATCGCCCTCTCATGAAACTTCCGCGTGATCACCGTGACAGAATCATTACCCTGCTTGAGGGTCAAGAACTCCTGAACCAACCGTTCCCTCTCCACCGGGGGAACGTACTCGTCTCTGAACATAGTGGTAAACCTCTCCCATGTCACAGCTGAAACCTCTGCCAGAGTGAAGTTTGCCGTCACGAACTTCCACCAATCCTTTGCTCCCAGGCGGAGCTGGTTCAAGGCGAACTGTACCCTCAGATCCTCCGGACATGAACAAGTGTAGAAGCATCCCTCGATATCAACAATCCATCTCATCGCAGCGATCGGATCCTGCGTCCCGTCAAACTCAGGTGGTTTCGTGTTGCTGAACTCCCGAAATAGCAACGAGTCACCTCCCTATGGTCTGGCAGCGGCCACAGCTGCGGTAGCTGCAGTGGCTGCAGCCTCAGTCAACGCGGCGTACCGCTCATCAAATGTCTCCATCAGAGTGGTCTTAATAGACCCAAACATCTCCGAAATCTCAGCCCGGATCGCTGCAGCCACCTCCTCATGAATCATCTGACGAATCTCCTCGTCACTCACACTGCTCGTACTAGGTCTGTGGCACGGTCCAACCATGATGCCTCTGAAATACAACATAGAAATATCAGAGACTCTATCGAGCATAATCGTACTCGATAACTCAACCCTACTCAGTCTCCGATACCCAGGGATTCTTACTTGGGTTGCCCACTGACCCGGTGTCTTCGGTAGTACGGGCCCAATACTACCGACTTCACCGCATCAGCATTCACCCCAAGTCCTCCTCCCCAAACCCCGGATCATGAGTACTCTATTCTTGCCATGCACTAACTATCCGCTCGCTCTTGTAGCATCTCATAGCAACAGATTTCCCTAGACTAAGGCATCACAAATCAGGCCACTCTAGTCCTAAATACATAGTCTTCTAGCATGCATTCCGTATCATATCATATCTCATAACACATATTGTAAGGGTATTTTGGGGATTTTACCGTTCGGGTGCTGGCTGATCGTACACACTGCTTCATCCTTGGTTACCACAAAATCCTTTATAAAAATTTCATGATTTTGTTTTTGAAAGATTTTCTCAAATCCTCGGTTTGAGTTCAGTTACGCCCGAAGGTGTAACCGAATCCCTCAAACCAAGGCTCTGATACCAACTTGTAACAACGGAAAATTTAAAACAAAATTTTCATTTCTTAAAATATATTTCCATCACATAAGTCATCAAAATCCAATGTATCATGTCATAATACAATCATATAAATCCCAAGATCATAAATCTTCCATCAGTGTGTACAGATCACGCCGGCGCCTTCCCACGGTCCTCGCTAGTACCTGAAACACATATCACAAAATCTGTAAGCATAAATGCTTAGTGAGTTCCCCAAAATACAACCTATGCACATACGCCTTTCCAGGCCCTGACCTTCCGGTCCATGTGTCTCAGGGGACTTCCGTCCCGACTAGGTAGACCTTCCAGTCCTACCCACGCCAACCTTACGCTCCACATTACAACGCCTTCCGGCCCATATCAAGCATATCATACATGGCACATATAACAATTAACTTTACACATATAACACATATATCTCATATCATATCCGACCTTCCGGTCACACAATCAACCCTTCCGGGTATAGTATAGTGAGAAGACTCACCTCGAGTATCTCGATAACTCGCGAATCCTGGAAATCACTCGTGCTCGATCCTCCGAGCTATAATCCTCCTATAACATCATATGTCTCATAATTAACACTTTTACCACTAAGGTTGACTAACCCTATCAAGTCAACACTGGTCAACTAAGGTCAACGGTCACCTTTGACCGGACTCGGCGAGTGCACTAGGACGACTCGGCGAGTCTATACGTATCCACCAACTCTCTTAGGATTTTCTTTTGACACGTCGAGTACTCCCCTGACTCGACGGGTTCCACCTGGCATGAATCGTGGGGCCACCACGACTCAACTCGCCGAGTCTCAAGAACAACTCGGCGAGTCCCAGCTCGACTCAGTCCACCTGTCAACCCTCTCTAACTCTCCCTGACTCACTGAGTCAACTCGTAACCCGGCTGGACCACTCACTGAGTGGTCAGGGACAATCTTCATGCTACTCGCCGAGTCTGTTCTTCAGACTCGGCGAGTCCATGCCATGCATCAACTCAAACTTGCTTCTAAGGTCAGATCCGCTCCAACAATTCATAGATATGGCTCTCCTAAGCTTATTCATCACGTAAAGTTCATGTCTTGGTGCTCATAACACATTTCATGGCTCATAAATGGTGTTTTGACCTTAAGCATAAAGATCCCAATCCAAAACCCCCATGGATTTATAAAAACTTGGGACAAAGGGACACTCTGGACCTCCAAGGGTCCAGATCCAGAACCTAAGTCATTAATGGGACCAAGGAAGCACTAGATCTAGCCACAAAAGGCTCAATAAGCCTTAAATCAATATAAACATCAACATAACAGACAATAGCTCGAAGGTAGTACCTCAAATCTGATGTTCTAGACCTCAATTCTTCAGGAAGTGGCTCCTCTTGATTTCCCTTAGCTATTGCTTCCTTTTCCTTGCAATGTAACACCTCCAATGTCAATAATGGCTCCTTGCTTTGCTCCAAACGCTCAAACTCGCTAGGGTTTCACTCAGAGGGCTGGTGGGTACAAATGACAGCCTTAAGGCCCTTTAAATAGGTCCCAAACCCGAGAAATTAGGGTTTCATTAAACAGCGCGGACTCGCCGAGTCCATACCCTGGACTCGCCGAGTCCAGGCGCGAACCCGCGTCCAGAACCACGATCCTACTCGACGAGTCTGAGCTCCAACTCACCGAGTCCCCTCACAAAACACCAAAAACATAAGCATAAAAGATACCTGGAAATCCGGGCTGTTACAGTCGAGTAGCTAGGGAAACTCGTCGAGTCCTTCTCCCTATTTGCTTACTATGATGATTCATCGAATGCAAGGACTCTAGGGCTTAGATTTGAAACCCTAAGGTGTCCAGAAGGATAAAGTTTCCCACTTTACTCTCTATACCACTCTAAATGCTCTAAGGTCCTTATCCAAGGTTGGAAAGCACAAAACTCTTGCCATGCATTCCCATAACCTTAGGGATCTGGAATCCCTCCATTCCGGAGGAGTTTCTAGTCCTCAAAATGTTCCAAAGATGGAAGCTTTATGGACATGCATGTCTCTAGGTCAAAATGGCCAAAAGGGGAAAATATGCTCTAAAACTCTTGAATGGCATCCTTGCTTGATCAAAAGCTAGATCTAGCCCACCTTGGGACTATTTTGCCCTGGAGATCAATAAAGTTGCAAACTTTATGAACCACATGCATGCAATCAATAGGAATGAAAGAAATGAAGAGTAAACTCAATATCTAGCCATATTCTAAGAAAAAAGTCAAATCTTGGAGACTTACCTCAGACCACAAGATGGTCAAGTTCAAGAATGAGGGCTTGGTTTGTTGGATCTTCTTCTTCTTTTCTCTATCTCCTTCTTTTTAAGCATCACAAGACTTTCTACCCCAAAAAATGAAAGAGAATGGGGATTAGGGTTTAGCACAAACGTTCTTAGGGTTTGGAGGCTGATGGAAGGTCAGCCTCAAGGCTCTGAAGGAGATTATATAGGGTGCAAATGCTAAAATTAAAGTTTTCCCTTACAGCGCCTACTCGTCGAGTTGGCCTACTAACTCATTGAGTAGGGTGTAGATCTCGCATCCTTGAAAAGTCCTCTACTCGACGAGTCGGTGATACAAATCGTCGAGTCCTATCATGAAATCCCTAAAACTTGGAAAAATCAAATAATACCTGGGACAGGTGTTACAAATCTCCCCAATTGAACTATACTTAATCCTCGAAGTCTGCCGCCCCAAATAAGTCCGGGTAGTGGTCTCGCATCTCATCTTCCGTCTCCCATGTCCATTCAGAGTCCCTTTGGTGCTGCCATTGTACCTTTACCAGCTTCACTTCCTTGTTCCAAAGAACTTTGGTCTTCCCATCCAAAATCACGATAGGTCTCTCAATATAATTTAGCTCTCGTCCACTTAAATGTCGTTCAGAGAGACGACTGCGGACTTGTCAATGACACACCTCTGAAGCTACCACACATGGAAGGTGTTGTGAATCTGGCTAATCTCATTCGAAAAATCCAAGCTATATGCCACCTTGCCCACCCGGGTCGAAATGCTGAACGGGCCTATATATCGGGGTCCTAGCTTGCCCTTCTTTCGAAAGCTAATGACCCCCTTCCAGGGCGACCCCTTTAGTAACACAAAGTCCCCTACCTGAAACTCAAGATCCGATCGTTGCCGGTTAACATAACTTTTATGTCGGCTCTGCGCGACCCGAAGCTAATCGCGCACCTGCTGAATCGTCCTGGTAGTCTTGAGCACTACCTCGGTGCTCCCCATGACCCGATGTCCAACCTCACCTCAACAAACCAGAGTCCTACATCTCCAACCATACAAAATCTCGAATGGTGGTCAGTTGATACTGGCATGGTAGTTGTTATTATACGAAAACTCTACCAGTGGGAGGTACGTATCCCAACTCCCTCCAAAATCAACCACACATTCTCGCAGCATATTCTCAACTGACTGGATCGTCCTCTCAGTCTGGCCTTCCGTCTGAGGGTGGTATGTCGTGCTAAAATGCAGCTAAGTGCCCAGTTCCTCATGGAACTTCTTATAGAACCTAGATGTAAACTGAACATCTCGGTCGGAGACTACCGACACTGGCACCCCGTGTCTAGCCACTACCTCCCGCACATAAATATCTGACAACTTCTTGGCGGATATAGTCTCAGAAATTGGAATAAAGTGCGCACTCTTCGTTAATCTGTCCATGATCACCCATATGGCGTCCACACCCCTCGCCGTCCTCAGTAACTTCATGATGAAGTCCATAATGATCTCTTCCCATTTCCACATAGGAATGGGTAGCGGCTGAACCTTGCCATGAGGCCACTGATGCTCGGCCTTGACATTCCTGCACGTCAAGCACCACTCCACAAACCAGGCAATCTCCCGCTTCATTTGGGGCCACCAATAACTCAGTCTCAAGTCTCTGTACATTTTCGTATCCCCTAGATGTATAAAGAACTTGGACTTGTGTGCCTCCTCTAAGATATTCTATGTTACTCCTCTACTCACCGGTACCCACACTCGGCCATACTGTGTCAAAATATAACGATGATCCTTAACAAACAAAGTATATTGTCCCCAAATCTGCTCTATCTTCCAATTCTCTTTCTTCACTCCCTCGACCTGTGCCTCCTGAATCATATCCAACAATGGAGAGATCACCGTCATTCTCATACAAATGTTCCCAATTGGGAACCCTGCCGACTTATGGCTCAAAGCATCGGCGACTACGTTGGCCTTCCCAGGATGGTATAGGATCTTACAATCATAATCCTTCAGCATGTCTAACCACCTCCTCTGTGGCATGTTTAGGTTCAGCGGATCAATCAAATACTTCAAACTCTTGTGATCAGTATAGATGATGTATCGCACTCCATACAAGTAGTGCCTCCAGATCTTAAGGGAAAACACCATTGCCCCCAATTCCACGTTCTGAGAGGGGTAATTCGCCTCATGACGCTTCAACTGCCTCGAGGGGTACGCTATCGCATGCCCCTCTGCATCAGTACCACACCTAACCTTGAAATCGACGTGTCACAGTACACCACCAGAGTATCTAACCCCTTGGCTAGTACTAGAATCGGATCCTCGCATAACCTTCGTCTTAGGGTCTCAAAAGCCAACTGCTGATCCGTACCCCATTGAAATGTCACATTCTTCTTCGTCAATCGGGTCAAGGGCACAACAATCTTGGAGAAGTCCTGGATGAATCTCCGATACTAACCCGCTAGACCCAAGAAGCTACGGATCTCGGAAGCATTCTCCGGTACTTCCCACTACATCACTACCTCAACCTTGTCTGGATCAACCGAAATACCCTACTGGTTGATGATGTGCCCCAAAACTATACCTATCGTAGCTAAAAATCACACTTGGAGAACTTGGCATATAGCCTCTCCACCCTCAGAGTCTCCAATACAACCCTCAGGTGATGCTCATGTTGCTCCTTGGTCATAGAATAGAACAAGATATCATCAATAAAAACGATCACCGACCGATCCAACATCGGTCTATACACTCTGTTCATGAGATCCTTGAACGCTGCGGGGTCATTGGTGAGCCCAAATGGAATCACCACAAACTCATAGTGCCCATACCGAGTCCTGAAAGATGTCTTCGGTATATCCTTATCCAAATCCTCATATGATGATATCCTAAACTAAGACCAATCTTGGAAAACCAAGACGCACCCTGCAGCTGGTCGAACAAATTATTGATCCTTAGTAACGGATAACGGTTCTTCGCCGTTAATTTATCCAGCTCTTGATAATCCATGCACATCCTATGTGATCCATCCTTCTTTTTAATGAAAATGATCTATGCTCCATGCGGGGAACTTCTCGGACAGATGAACCCTCAGTCTAGCAACTCCTGAAGCTGCGTAGATAACTCCTGCATCTCGGGTGGTGCCAACCGGTATGGTGCCTTCGCTATCGGAGCGGCGCCCGGCACCAAATCAATGCGAAACTCCACCTGCCTCTCCGAAGGCACTCCTGGTAACTCTTCGGGAAAGACATTTTGAAATTCCTGTAAAATCGGAACACTGCCCACATCCGTCATGGTGTCAACTCTCGTATCTGAGATATAGGACAGAAATCCCATACAACCCTGCTGCAAAAATCTCCTAGACCTCGCAGCCGAACAGAGAGTTGGCCCCTGCGAAGCCCTCTCACCATGTATACCCAGTTCTCCCCCACTTGGGGTTTGAACCCTCACCAATTAGCGCTCGCAATCAAACATGGCCCCATTGGCCCCCAACCAGTCCATCCCCACAATCACCTTCAACCCTCACAACGGTATAGGGACTAGATGAACATGAAACCTTTTGCCAAGCACATTAAGGACATAGTCCTCATACACCCTCGCACCACTCACATTACAGCCATCTGCAATCTCTACCTCGAGCGGGGAATCCAAAGTTCCCGGTGCATCCCTGATCTTCTTGCTAAGCACAAGAAACACGAATGATCGGGTAGCTCCCGAATCGAACAAAACATGTGCCGATATACCATTGACCAAAAAGGTCCCTATACAAACATCATGTACACATAAGTCATAAAATAAATATAGAGCAGAGAAGAATAAACACGTACCAACCACAACATCTGGCGCTACCTGAGCCTCTTCGGTAGTCAGCTAAAATGCATGGCTCTTCACCGCTGGAACATTCGCCTTATCAGGGCGGCCATCAGTAATCGTCATTGTGGTGGGCGCGGGCACCACTACTGCCCCTCCCCCTCCCTGAAACCTCAGACCATCGGCCTTTTTATGGCCAGTGTGATTGCAGTGGAAACATATCAGGCCCTTCTTGGGGAAGCCCCTGCTCACGTGGCCTGGCTGACCACACGTATAACATACCAGGCTTGTCCCCAGGAAAACTCCCTCATGAGACCTCCCACACTTGGCACACCCGCCGCGGCCCTGCTAGCCCTAATAGATGAATCTGAAGTCTTAGGCTTTTTAGCCTGACCTACTTCTGCTTGTGCCTACTCCAGCTTCCGCTTGGTGCGGAAGTCCAACTCCATCTCCCGTTCACCGGCCTTCTCTACCATCTCATTGAGGGTTTTGCACCCTGTGAACCTCACAAACTCCTGGATATCATCCCTCAGCATGGAATGATACCTCGTCCTCCTCATGTCCTCATTGGTCACATACTGAGGAATCAACAATGCTCATTCCCAAAAATTAGATGTGATCTCCGCTACAGTCTCGGTAGTCTGTTGCAGGTCATGAAACTCCCTCACTAGTCGTTACACTTCGACCGTTGGTGCAAACTCCAAATCAAAAATCCAAACAAACTCAACCCATGTCATCTCAGCCACACCGGCTACTCCCACCTGACTAGTCACCTCTCCCCACCAGTCTTGGGCTCTATCTCTCGGCATACACGAAGAAAAACCCATATTTGCCGCCTCAGGGCAAGAACTCGTGCATTGGGCGTTCTCAATATCTGCCACCCACCATCAGATAACAATGAAGTCCCTAACCACGAAGAACTCTGGCGCCCCACACGTCTTGAACTCCCGGAACGAGGGATTTTCGGGCCCCGACCTGGCCCGAAGCAATGTCGTCTCTGAATGCCCTGAACCTCTCCTCCATGATCTCCATCATATGCTCCTTGACCATACCAAATATAACTGGGGTAGCGTCAAGGATGCCCCTCATAACCTCAGTTGCGATGAGCTCACGCAATCTCTCTTTAATGGACTCAGTAGTGTCGCCTGACCCAAACCCATATCGTGACCCCGATCCTAATCCTCCTCCTCCAAATCATGTGACCACCATATTGAACTGCAATATCATAAAATAAAATGATCAGGATATCAATAGAGAGGATCCTCCCAAACCGGTTCTCCTTAGAGTTTCCAGGTCAAACATTAATTCGGTTACAGGTTATGTGCTTTCGGTAGTACAGGCCCAATACTACCTTCCACACCTACCTGTACCTTTCCCAAAGCTATACATGATAACTCTAATTTGTCCTAAACAAATTGTATCTCATAGGCTAATGCATAGATCAAATCCTAGGTTGTCCAAAGATTTTCTCTACCCATATCAATCATAACAAGTCGCCTTATGCATGCAAATTGTACACAGAAAAGGATCAAATAGACTTCGGAATAATATATTCTACCCTAGGACCACAACCAGACGAGGAACAGAAAATAAGACCAAATCAATCATTCTAAGGCTATAAGCTCCTAACCGTATACAATTTAGAAAGCATACACGTAGCAAGCTTACTCTAATTATCATAACTCACATATCAGTATACATGGCTAACATATTGGGGAAAACACTTACTTGGCTCGGCTGATCACGCGTGTTGCACTTTCCTCTTTTCCATATTTACAAAGTTCCAATTTTTTATTTATATTTTGAAAACAATTTTACCATTCCCTCATGTTGAGTCATGACACACCCGAGGGTCTTCCCGAATCCCTCAAACCATGGCTCTGATACCAACTTGTAACGACCAAATTTTTCAAAAAAAAATTTCATTTTTGACTAACCAAAATACATTTCCATAAACCATAAAATCAAAATACAATTGTTTTCAAATCCCACATCAATTACAATTTTATTTCAAAACATCAGAGTGTCCCATAAAATGTCTGAGAGAGTGCACACCATGCCATCAATCCTTGCCCTTGCCCTTGGGCTCATAAGTACCTGAAACAAATCCACAAACTGTAAGTTAATGCTTAGTGAGTTCCCCAGAGCATACCGCACATGCGATCCACATAACACATATCATATTAGCATTAAAAGCTACATATATCACATAAGCCATGTATACAACATATATGGAAGCCATGGAAACCCTCCAGGGTCTTAGACCTAGCGCCATTAGAACCTCCACGTGGTCGTACTATCTGCCATGGGAACCCCCACATGATCTTCCTGCCATGGGAACCCCTATATGGTCTTTCTGTTATAGGAACCCGCACATGGTATTTCTACAAAGCAAATATCATATAACTAATCATGCAAATATACTAGGATACCATGGAAACCCTCGAATGTCTTATACCAAATGCCACGGGAACCCCCACATGGTCTTAGCCTACAATACCTTACCAACATAGCGCATAATCAACCGACAATCCACATATCATAAAATGGATTGGACTTGGTGCCTTAGACCCATTGGTATGGTGAGAAAACTTACCTCTTACGAATGTTGTGCTGACAGATAAGATCCAATAAGTCCCAATGCGTAGGTCCAACTCAACTTTCTATAAGCATCAGAAGATTAACTTGTCATAATCCCATAATTACCCTCAAAGTCAAACCTGGTCAATCCTAGTCAAAGTCAAGGTCAACAGTCCATGTTGACCCCCAACTCGTCGAGTTCCTACCGAGTCTAGAAAACTTGAACAAACCCTAACCGACTCATTGAGTTGTTTCATCAACTCGACAAGTTCACTAGATATATAGTAGACGGGGAAACCCAATCCGACTCGTCGATTTTTTAGGGGAACTCATCGAGTCCCCCTCCCTGTTTGCTTACTATGATGATTCACCGAATGCAGGGACTCTAGGGCTTAGATCTGAAACCATAAGGTGTCCAGAAGGATAAAGTTTCCCACTTTACTCTCTATAACCACTCCAAATGATCTAAGGTCCTTATCCAAGGTTGGAAAGCTCAAAAGTCTTGCCATGCATTCCGAAAACCTTATGGATCTGGAATCCCTCCATTCCAGAGGATTTTGTAGTCCTCAAAATGTTCCAAAGATGGATGCTTTATGGACATGCATGTCCAATGCATGTCTCTAGGTCAAAATGGCCAAAAAGGGGAAAATATGCTCTAAAACTCTTGCATGGTATCCTTGCTTGATTAAAAGCTAGATCTAGCCCACCTTGGGACTATTTTGCCCTGGAGATCGATAAAGTTGCAAACTTTATGAACCCAATGCAAGCAATCAATAGGAATGAAAGAAAATGAAGAGTAAACTCAAGATCTAGCCATATTCTAAGATAAAAATTGAATCTTGGAGACTTACAATAGTCCACAAGATGGTCAGGTTCAAGAATGAGGGCTTGGTTTGCTGGATTTTCTTCTTCTTCTCACTATCTCCTTCTTTTTATGCTTCACAAGACACTTTAGCCCACAAAATGAAAGAGAATGGGGATTAGGGTTTATCATAGACGTTCTTAGGGTTTGGAGGTTGAGGGAAGGTCGGCCTCAAGGCTCTTAAGAAGATTATATAAGGTGTAAACCCTAAAATTAGGGTTTTTCCCTTAGAGCGCTACTCGTCGAGTTGGCCTTCCAACTCGTCGGGTAGGGTGTAGATCCCACGTCCATGAAAAGTCCTCCACTCGACGATTCGGTGATACAACTCATCGAGTCCCATCATCAACACCCTAAAACTTGGAAAAATCAAATAATACCTGGGACAGGCGTTACATTTCAGTGAATTCTAAACTTAGTTTCTCATCAGTGAATCCGAAGATGATGTCATCAACATACACTTGAGCAAGAAGGATATGATATTCTGAGTATTTGAGGAACAAAGTGTTGTCAATATTTCCTCTTTTGTATCCACTTTCAAGAAGATAGCTCGCCAATGTGTCATACCATGCTCTTGGTGTCTGTTTTAAACCATAGACAACTTTATCAAGACGATATACATGATTTAGAAACTCCATATTGCCTTAGAAAAACTTATTCTTGAAGTTCTCCATGTAAGAAGGCAGTCATGACATCCATTTGATATACTTTCAAGTTCCTTAATGAAGAAAAGGCAAGAAACAGACGAATTGCTTCAAGTCTAGCAACATGAGCGAATGTTTCAACATAATCTGACCCATCCAATTGAAAAAAACCTTGAGCCACAAGTAGGGAGGGGGACTCCACGGTCATATGGTCTTTCTGCCTTGGGAAATCCCTGTTTTCATCATAATCTGACCCTTCTAGTTGACGCCCTGAAAGAAGCTGATTGGGTCAAGGTTATGCAGGATGAAGTGAATGAATTTGAATGTCGATGTGGCCCACAAAGGCCCACAGCAGCTTAGTCCAATAAATGGCCCAATAAGGACCCAAACCCAATTAGGGTTCTTCACATAAAATGGTGATCAAGGTTAAGTGTTCCAACTTAACCCATTAATGACTTAATCCATTAATTCCAAATATACAATGAAATCAAGCTTCAATCACAACTTCACTCCAATGGTCCAAAATGCGGGTCCTGATAAGTCCAAACCACTAATCCCAAAATTAGGGTTTTCTAATCCCTAATTCGGGTTTTCAACCCAATAATAGCCCAATAGGCCCAAAACTAAGTCCTTAGATCAATTAGGGCTTCATTAGGCCCACTAGGGTCTCATAAGGCCCATTAGGGTTTCATAAGGTGGGCACCACCCACTACCACCTCGAGTAGTGGTGGTCAACGGCGGATCACGGTGGCGGCTACCACCTCATGGTGGTGGTTACGAGTTTCTTTTTTTATTATTCCAGGACCATTTACAATTTACAACTCAATAACACACACACACACACACACACTAATATAAACATACACACACAGCCACCCTAGTGGTGGCCTGCGATGGCACATGGTGGCTGTTCTTGAGAGTTCAAGCCAAATAAACCTAAGTACAACACACACACGCCTTTGACTTGCGAAATAGACCTAGCCACCCACCCGGTGGCGTTTGGCGATGACAGCAGTCACACAAGTGGCGCAACGGTAGCGGTTAGCGGCGGCAGTGGTTCCGGCTGAAACGGCGCCATCCCACGTCGGTCTCCATCTTCAACAACCATGGGACGGTAGCAACAGCAACACTCGACATAGCAACGGTTCTTCCAACTCCAAAAGTTATGGCAACGCTGGTGGTGAAGGGTGGTGTCAGGGTGGAGCGGCGCTGGGAGTGAAGAGGTGAAGATGGCGGCGCGTCCTTAACCAAGAAAGACGGTCAAGCTCCGCTGTGAAAATAGTCGGTGAGCGGCAGCACTCGCGAGCTTGGTCGCCCTATCATCCCCAACAACGACATCGGGTTCGTGGCTTCTCGTCTTCTACAAAAGTGGTCATAGTGGCCGTGGTAGTGGAACTCGACTAGACAGCGGTGGTAGCAGGTTGAAGGTGGAGAGGGTGGCGGTCGATAAATCCCTCCTAGGGTTAGGGTTTCTAATGCACTAAATATATATGGGGTTGCATGAGGGGGAGTGACGGGCATCACCCTTGCTTCACCAATCTTCTACGCATTTTTACAATATCGGGTCCTCCGCACTAGATCTTTGCAAATTCGAACCCAAATTTTACCTTTTAGCCCTTGCCTTCATAAAATACTCTCAACTTTAATCTAATACTTACCATTTATCCCTTAGCTTCCAACATCTCTTAAAATTAAGTCCAAATAATACCAAACACCCCCTTGACCTCTAAAACCCTTTGCAAAACAAGTCTTGAAATTTCACTTTAACCCCCAAATAATCCAAATTATAACATTCGGCTCCCTAAAACCAACATTCCACTAAATATTATGGATTTAGGGCGACTATTCGTTCATTAATTTTATCTATTTATTTACTTAATAAACATGATGTAACATCTCTCCCCCACTTAAATTAGATTTTGTCCGCAAAATCGTTCCTTACCATCCCCTACACGCCCGACAACTTGGACGACATGATCCAAAACCACAAGCATACCCCAGCCTTCCCAGGAAACAAAAACCATCCCCCGCGGGGTTCTAAACTCAAAGATGAACGAATTTCTTGCAAGATGCTCGCACTTACTCCATCTGAAACCTGAAGCCTCGAGATGGTCTTTCGCCGACATTGAATCATTGTCGAGTTCACTAGATTTATCTCCCAACTGGCTATTCCACCTCTGACATTATTTATTCCAACCATAACCAACTTAGTATATGTCCCGAATGACAAGCAACTCCACATGCGATCCCAAGTTACTGAACCCACTTCGATTCTTCTTGCTACCACTTACTGCTTTTCCTAAAGCAGCCGAGACCTCTCTGATCTCACCTTATCTATCAACTACTCGAGACGTCAGACACATAACCGATTACTAGGCCAAAAACACACGTAGCAGTCCTATGTCACCTCTGAAGGATACATCGTCTAACGATAACTGAACTAACTATACAGTCACTCATGGCTCCTTCAATCCATTCGGTCCATCCGATCATGATAGGCTGACCATTTGTTGCCACAGAATCCGACGCAAAAAGGTGAATGCTACAAGAATAAATGAAGTCTTACATCACAACCAGTCTCCTTCGACCTACCGTTCCCTGATTCCAATTATATTGTCACCTACTCACAACCTTACGAACTGGCCCACACTGGCCTAAGTCATCTGAATGAATCTGTGAATGCCACAACTACCCTGCATCCTGTCTATATCTCCCACACTATCCGGCCGTTGTGAAGGCTATGGCTCCCCCGTAGTCTCACAACACTTTCCATACTACTGACCATGAGTGAATGCTACCGCTCCCTCGTAGTTTTACAACACTTTCATCATAGTTAACCATTAGTGAATGTTACGGCTCCCATGTAGTCTTACAACACCCTCATCCTAACAAAAACATAGCCCAATACCTTACCCCTAATTAATTGATTCGAAACGCATGCAGGATCAATCACACGCTCGACCAAACTCCTGAACTGAACTCAATTCATAACTGGAGTTCCGACCTGCTTCCCCAAATTCTATTATCAAGCCCCCAAGAAGGGGTGATCCCCATGACAGAAAGTTTTACCAAACTCCAAACTCACACAACCTACAACCAAATAGCCACTTTGGGCCACCATTTTCCTCGATGAGGACAAGAAACCCATCCCGGTCTCATACATGTCCCTGTCCTGAGTACTTGTGCAATTATCCCCCACTTAGATTTAACTAAGTCTTCACAATACATGAGATTTGAAGGATTCCGATCCTTCTTACTCTTTAATAACCAACTCCTGACAACTTGTTTCTTGTTCGTGCGAGTGTTCTATTATTGGCCCAAATCCCCAAAGACAATTCTACTCCTAAAGATCAGACAAACACTTCCCGAATCCCAACAAGACTAATAATCTCAGATGCCTTGAAATGATGCCCCATCTATATCTTGAAGTCTAAATAACCGATGTCCAGACCAAATTCTCAACAGTGAACCACTTTCCCGGGCACTTCCAAAAGCCGACCCAAGCATAACGACCGAGTCACCAATCCTGTCCGAAGACCTTTCGGCTCATGTCCCTGAACCGATCTCAACCATAGACTAAGATAACATTGAACGCTCCAAACCAGCAAAGAGGAAAACGGCCTTCGCTAATCACTCTGTAACTCACGATATGCAAATGGTATATGACAATGTTGGAAGGAATAATCCAATCACAAGCAAGGAAACAAACCCAAAGATACACTTACTAAAACCCTTGAAATGAAAAACTCCCTCATGTAGTTTCCCGCAAGCTGACTCGAACTCTTGGGCCTCTTAAAAGCTTACTCCAACTCTTGGGTACCTATCTAGGACCCTCCAATGTATGTACCTGATCTGATCCCCTCTTCCCAGCGTGACCCAACTCAATCCCTACTTTTGAGCTCTAGAGATCATATCACTCAGGGTCTTGCACCCTGGCACACTCACCAGCTCAATCGTCCACGGTTGAACTGATGTAGCTGAAGCAACCTCTTCCCTAAACCAGCTACAAAATACCCCTAAGACATAGTCTCTAATCCTGAAAGTGCAATAGATCGCACAATAAATCCTTGTCACCTGTTACAAGAGATCTAAGGCAGACTCGAAATCATGGCAGTCCTTCCTCTAACTGGCTCTCCACCGGAGTCGCGACCAAACCCTAGTCCTTCCCCTTGTGTGCTCATCCGCATTTTGCATAGCAGCTATCCCCACGGTCCAATCATAACCAAGAATTCTCCATCCAATACTTCTTAGATTCTCCAAGACTTTCCCCGATTCAAGTATGGATCATGTGCTTTCAGTAGGATGAGTCCAATACTACCTTCCACACCTATCCATACTTTCCTCCGGAATCATCCTGAATCCTCTAAGTCACCTACTCGCATGATGTACTAATTTATGCTAAACAGCAACACAATATCCCCCGAAGCACCTCCTATGCTCTCCTAGGTTCCCAACCCACCCAGTCCTCAGCTGATGAAAGATTTCTATTAATGTCAACCAGCTACCTTATGAATATAGCCACATACAACAGACATCAGATAATCCTTCGAGTAACAGACTTAATCCTAGAACAGTTAGACTCAAACGAGAGTTGTGCAATAGGGCCAAATCCATCACTCTGAGATTATCCGGCATGTGCCACATGTGACCTAGCATATTCACTTACTAGCTATCTAACATTGCTAAAAGTCCCACAAAGAACAAAGCAAGCAGCATTCGGACAATGAAAAACTAACCAACATACTCCAATCAAATAATTCTATCTATATGTCCAATTCACAATCAGGTGACTCATGTCACTAATCACATCATGGGGTTATCTTAGGGTAATCTCCGACCCACAAACTATCATAGAACATTCGGCCAATATATACCATGACCCTTGATGTCCACATTCACCCACGCTGTCGGCTGCCTTATGCATGCAAATTGTACACAGAATAGGAACTAATAGGCTGTCAAGTAATAGATTCTACCCGAGGACCACAACCAGATGACGAACAAGAAATGAGTCTAAATCAATTATTCTAAGGCTATAAGATCCTAACCGTATATAATTTTAAAATCGTATCTCCAAGGCTACAAATATAGGCATCTCTGCTAGCCCTAACTAGCATGCGATTCACAGATTCATAAATCAAGTCATAATAGATAACATATATGGGTATTATGGGGAAACTTATTTGAGCTCGGCTGATTGCATTCACCACAAACTTTTCTTATTTTAGAAAGTTCTTTCCTTGAGAGCATTTTTCTTTTTGAACACTTTACAGATCCTTAGTTTGAGTTCAGACTCACCCTAAAGTATGTCTAAATCCCTCAAACCAAGGCTCTGATACCAACTTGTAACGACCCAAAAATCAAGGGTAAAAATTTCATTTTTAATATAACTAAAACATTGATACCATTTAATTCAAACATTTCAAATCATAGTCAAGTAAATCATTTATCAGAGTTTATCCCAAAATCATTCGTTATGGAAATCATAGGTGTATACTATGCTCAATCCAAGCACTTCTTTTCCAAACCGATGATACCTGAAACCAAAACTATAAACCGTAAGCACAAATCTTAGTGAGTCCCCCAGATCATACCCCATATACAATCCACAATCCACATATCATATTAGCTATAAAAGTTATCTCTACCACATACGACATATCATATTAGCTATAAAAGCTATTTCTGACGCATACCACATATCATGTTAGCTATAAAACCTATCACTACCACATAACATATATCACATGAGCTGTAAAAGCTATCTCTACCACATAACATATATCCTATTAGCTATAAAAGTTGTCTCTACCATTAGCCTTAATGGATATCTCTACCGTTAGCTATAAAAGTTATCTCTACCATTATCCATAAAGGTTATCTCTACCATTAGCCTTAAAGGCTATCTCTACCCTTAGCCATAAAGGCTATCTCTACCATTAGTTGTAAAAGCTATCTCTACCACGTATCACTGCATAAATATGCCACACACCTCTACACGGCAAGTATACCAACTATCATAAAATGGGTCGGCCTTGGTTCCTTAGACCCATGGGTATGGTGAGAAGACTCACCTGCCACTGCTAAAGTCCCACAAATGAAACTCCGGCTGCTGGTTGACAGATTCCCGAACTGCCAACATCAAACAATACCCAATTAATAATTGGGTTACAAGCCCATGGTCTAACTTACACTCCAAAGGCCCAATGGTCAAGTAAAACTTGGTTATAACTGCACGGTTACGAACCAACGTTTAACCATATCTAAGCACAATACAAAGATAGTACCTTGTAATCAAGTATCATTCACGATCACGATCCACGAAATGATCTTGATGCGGGTCACTTCAATACCAGTTCTCTTACAAGTACCTATGAAACTTGGTTACAAACCATTACCTACCTTCATCCAGTGAAAGTCAACCAATCCAATTCATCTTAGTCTTATTTCATAATTTCTCCCAGAATTATAACCGACTATGAACATTTAGAATACTATGATTATTCGTGGATTAAATATGTTAATACAGAACATAACATGTTGTGATGTTATAATCATATCCCAATATATCAAAACATTATATTATAGTTGTTGTCAAAATGTTCCAATATCTAAATACTAAATCCAATTTAAAATCCCATTTCTAGAATAATAAAGTCTTACAACTGAAGTTTGACCACCCATACTTAGCTCAAAAGAAGCACTATATTAATGGGTTTGATTAGACTTAATTTGTGTGAATTTTGTGAATAGTTTCATCTCCATATTTGACTTTACTCTAGGTATAGCTAAATATCTTGGAGTATATGATTTGTGTTCTTTCGTGATATAGAGTCTCTTAGCTCAATTAAGTATACTCTCGAAGTCACAAAGATTTCTATGTGATCCTTGAATGGCAGTAATCAACATAGTTTTTCAATGAACTTATTCATTCAATCATATTAGATTTCAACTTATAAAGTAGTGTACACTTATTTTGTAGTATATTCTATCATTTTGTTTTGGTTGGACCTCATTCCAACAAAACTTACTCTTCATCCCACAACAAAGTCATAATCTAATCATAATTCATAATTATATACATTTGTTTAGAATCAGAATCTTATGTAGCTCTTTACGTGAATATTGTTTTCTAAACTATATGTCTCATATACATTCTCTTGGTTCTTCCAAAGTACTTTTAGAATGTTTCTATAGTCATCTGGTGACTTAACCATGTATTCAATTAGTATATTAAGATATGCTCATAGGATGATCATACACCAGGTATTATTACATAATATGACATATATGATGGATTCATTTTCCAAGCAAATCGAATATAAATCATTTCAGCTACTTCAAACCTAAGAGTTAGGTCCTTTTAAAGATGTCTTAAACTTAGTGCCATGTGACAATGCTAAGGTTCTTCCAGATGAATCTTCTATCTTGATCTCTTTCAAGACATTGTCAATATATGCAAAAATGATATAAAACTTTTAACATTCATTTTTTCTATCTCTATAAATTTTACATTCCAAGAATGTATCTTGTTCTTCCTAAGTCTATCATGTTAGAAACACATTTCGAATCAAGGTGAAAAATTCTGGCATGGTCATAATGTAATTTCTTATGATTAAGTATGTCTCATTCATACAAGATTAGGAATGTCACTATGCTCCCACTAGTTCTTAGTAAACACACATGTTCTATTCATTTTTATATAAAATTACACCTTGTGCTTTCATATTAAAATGATGATTACAACAATGAGATGTTTGCTTTATATCCACAAGTGGATCTTAAGATTTGCAAATTTTGTTAGGATAACATGGATTAAGAAAACCTCCAGGCTAATCTATATAGATATCTTCTAGTAGATGTCTATTAAGAAAAATCAGTCTTTATTGAAATCTATCTGTTGTATTTCATATTAAGAATATGAATTTATAGTAAACAATATCCTTATTGATCTAATCATAGCTACTTGTGAAAAAGGTTTGATCATAATCAGTATTATGAGTATGATAAGGACCATAGTCAATAACATGAGTATGATAAAACACATTTATAACAAGTCTTCCTTTCAATGTGTATGGTTATCCATGTAATGTATTCATTCTAGAAGAAGCCTTGCTAGATAGAGAAATTTCAACCAAGAGCATACTTGATTATCATACATGGATTGCGTCTCATGTTCATGACCCTTAGTCATTAATCAAAATTGAGATTTGACATAGCATATTGGTATTTGATGGATTTACTAGAAACCATCAAGAAAAGCTCATCAATGAGAGATTCCACATTTCTCAACTCATAATTGATTTCTACCACTAAAGCAAACAATTTGTGTTTATGAATAGCTATTATTCAAGTATAAAATCCCTTGTTAAAACTAATGCCTATTATTACTAAATCAGGTAATGGTTCTTAAGTTGCTTCAAGTTCCATGTACCTCCCACTTGCTTTGTCATTAGAAGCTTCTTTCTACTACCTCAACTATCATATGAATAAGAAAAACCTATTCTTGGTGCGTTTTCTTATAATAATCTAAGCCACATTTAGAGTATTATATACAAAAATGTATTTAGTAGATTTTGGGTTTATAAGCTTTACTCTAACATAGAGGCTTTAAATCCATAAAACATTTAAGTAAGATATAAATGGAGTCTTTCCATATAAATCTTATGAATAAAATGTCATATCTACTAGTTAGTTGGTGTTTGTACTCAAGGTACAAATGACAGTGTTCTAGGGTTTATTCCAAGGAAATAAAAGGAGGACATTTCTATCGATTAGAAAGTAAATCTTTCTGAGGAGGATTTAATTCATTCTTTATTATCATTAAGGCCTTAAATGGTTCTTATCGGTTTGTATCTCAACTTTATATTTAAAAACTTATTATGTTTTAACATGTAAAATATAACTTAGAACTACTATAGTTGTTAATAAAGTTGATTTGCTATCTTGTGCTAAATCTTAGACATTCATTAGAAAGAAAGTCATACACCATAGTGTATAGTTCCTTAATAATTATTCTCTCTACTACTTAGTGAAAATATAATTAGGAACCTTTTATGTATAAACAAGATTTACATATGTCAAATAAACTACATTATTTGCCTTCAAAGATCCATTTCTTGAAGTTGGAATATGTGAATCCATTTTCATAATAAAGATAACAATGTCAAAGATGAGTTTCATTTAAAACAAGTTTAAGTCAAAAACATGTTGCATATAGAACTTGTTATTTGTAACACATTTATATTTACTTTATAATTCCTTTTATGATATCTACTCTCATAAAAGAATTTTAATATGGTGATCATTATGAAAAACGATTTATGTAAATAGTCAATTATTCATAAATTAAACTGAGAAATATATTTAGGCAAGCTAAATTAAAACATACATTGTTCCAAAACAAACATTGTTTCATAATACAAGTGAATTATGTTCCTAGCATAATTAATAAACTAAACTCCGAGAGTGTAGTTCCAACTTGATTCTGCTTAGCTGGTTACTCTTTTGTAAATATCTACAAACCGTTTACAAATATTAGATTAACATTTAAGTACCAAATACTTGAGTGTTATTTGATAAGTATGAGTTTTATCTAGTAAATACCTGAAATACTAGTCTCTTCGAGGCTTTCTTTCCATATAAGAGAAGCATATCCTCTTCTAGTGCCCAATTTCTTCATGAAAAAACAAGATCCATCTATGTGGGCCTTATTGGATTTCTTGGGATTAAAGGTGTTCAATCCATAAAACATGGGCCTCTTAGATCACACAAGGTGACTCTTTTGGGCCTTGAACTATTCCTAGTTTGATGTTAGAACAAATTTTAGCATCACAGTGATGCCTTTACCAGGTATCATGTTCAGGCTTATTGATCAAAGAAAATAGTTTAGGACTTGGACCTTTAATTGTACACAATTTCATATGTCGTGTGAGATTGTCTCTTAAGATATGAACCCATTAATTGAAATTTGTATCTAGTGAATGTTATTGTTTCATTAAGTCATTAAAGAAAATGACAATTTCATGGTAATAAGAATGGATTATTTAACTACAAAATTTTAACAAAATTCATTTAGTATTTTCAATATTCAACTCTTTAATAATTAATAACCTTTTAGTTTCCAAAAGCATTAATTATCAAAGTCTAGGATCCAAGTCGCAAAACAAATAAATTATTAGGTATCATTTGTCTCATCTATTTGAATTCATCCCGGTAGATATCGATTATCAATTATATAATACTATATAATTCCTAGATTTATGGGATCACTAATAAAAAATTTAATAGACATGTTTGATCCCATCTATGCCTCGAAACAATCGCTTGCTTAGGCATTCTTTATCACAAAAGATTTCCAATCAAATCATCCAATTTGAAAAGCTTGTGTAATCGGCCTATAACTTGGTTATAGAAATCGCGAATACACCCCAACCATCAAAAGATAACACTAAGCGGCTAGGTATCATTTATCTCACTAGTACATAGAAGAGATGTGCGAGTGCTCTTCAAAAAGGATTGCATAGATTTGAGGTTTGTAAAAGGGTTTTTTTATGTTTTATAATTCTCGTTTTAAAAACATATATATGATATCATGATTATTACATGAATATAATAAAACATGTTATCACTTTTCAAAAAAAATCACTTTTAAAGGTTCTATATAAAAATCTAGTGTTTTTATATAATTTAAAGAGATTCAGTTTTTAATAACTTGTATTAAGTTTGATTGCATTTGAACCTTTTATATCTTTAATAAAACGTCATTTTATTACTTATATATTTGGAGTTTGTATAAGTTATAAAAAAAATCAACATTTGAAAACTTATATTTGAGTATTTCAAAATTTGACGTTAATACGTTTTTTATAAAACCCTACTTTATTTTTAAGACTATAACTTGTTACATCTTATGTCCACATTATAAATTTTGAAAACCAAACTCCTTGTGATGTTTGTTTTGTCCAAAATTATTTTAGCATGTGAAAGACTAATTTATCAATCACTCATAATAATTGCATAAAATAAACAACAGAAGCATGCATAAAATTATATGTGCATAAACATAACCAACTAATGATATTTTTGTGAGCCAACATAAAAATGCCAAGTCCTTTCCTAAAGGGACATTTTAAGGTGCCAAAAAATCTTCTTGTAATGTTGTTGTAGAAGCAGCCATTTGAGAAAACACTATTTTCTTGCAAAAGATTGGAAATGCTTATTGAAAGCAATATTTCAGCAACTGTCACTAAAGGTCCAACAACCCTTTGTAAACAACATTAGTGACACTTTTCAGAAACTATCACTAACTTTCAACATGCTGTTAAACTTGAAAATTGCTCTTTGGTCTTCAAAAAATGGCTCCAGCTTCATTTCTTGGTACATTTTTTTACAAATAAATTATTTCTAACAACCAATCTATTGTTTACAAAAATAAACCAAGAAAACTACCTATTTAATTTATTACATATCATATGAATAAAAAAATTACTGCAACCATTTTAATAATAAAAACAACCAACACAACAACACAACAAATGCAGTGGCCATTGGCTAGTTTATGTACATTATACATATCAACATATACATAAAACAACCTGTGTTTTTCTACGACATCTTTAAATGACAATAGATGTGTGAAACTTTTGTCACATAAAATAACAATTAAAAAACAGTTCTCAGAAAATATGTATGAACTTGCTTTTATACAAAACCAAGTTATCTATATTTTGTAAAAACTAAGATTTTCAAAAATCAAAAAATCTAACCAAACCTGCAAGATGGCTCTGATACCAATAGTTGGGTTTTTTATTCATATACTAGTTTCAAAACATAATATTTAGCAACGGAAGACTTGATGATTTGAATAACATAAAACAAGTTTATAACCCATCAAGGATCTTCTTGCAAAGTTTGGAAAGAAAACAACACCAACCAAAGAAGAGATGGAGAAAAATTACAACCTTTGTAGTTCTTTGGATCCTCTTGGGAGGCTTTGAAGTTGATGAAGAATGTAGAACTTTAGAGACACGAACAATGAATCAACTTGATATAGAATGCTAGTTTTTTTTGTGTAAAACTCTCAAGACTATTAAGCTTTATGTTCTTCTCAAAATAAGAACATAAAGAGAGCATAAGCAAGAGTGTGATCTTCAAGTCTTCAACTAAAACTAGAGATAAACACACATACATACATAGTTATGGTTTTTGCATGGGTAGTGAAAGAGTATGAAAGCCTCACTTTATATAGAAAATATTTGGTGCATAAGTTATTAACACTTTAAGAACCCATGCCCCTAAAGCCTGTGTGTTCCTCATGCTTCAAGCCATGCCTTTCTTTTGAATAAATTAATCAAAAGACCATCAATCCTTATTTTAATCATATTGTCCATGGTTGTCCTTTTAGAGGAGTGTTATTTTCATTAAACAAATGAAAAACCTATACTCTATTTTGTCTAGCCATATTTTAAAATATGAAAGCAAAAGAATACAAAAGCCTTTTATATTTTATAAACCAGGTTTATAAAATATAAACTTCAACTTTTTGGTAAAAGTCAAAAGAATTTATCTAGTCCAAAATGTTGTGCATCACTTATTCATTCATATCATATGAATTATATATGATGCTACTCGCTAATGAAAATTATTATTTCCTAGAATTAAATAATTTTCAATTTAATTATAAGACTTTGCAAAATATTTATTAAAATCAGTTTCTAATAAATAATCAATTATATCAAGTTGTTGTTAGTGTGAGCCTTTAGTATCATATGTTAATTAGCAATATCACTTTAATGTGATTCTTGATCATAGTAGATCTTTCAACTATTAGAGTACAAGTATGGTAGTTAACTAGGATAACTCCTTGTTACGCCTGTGTTGGGAAGGGCACTTGGTGTCTTGGTATGCTAGACTGGTAGGGTCTTGCTTTTTTATTGTATATTACTGTTGGTTGAGCAGTATATGAAATTTAATTATTTCATGGTATGCTAGACTGGAAGAGTCTTTATTATGGACAATATGCTATTATAGGTGTCATGGTTGGTTAGGGCAATGCTTGTAATGGTAGTAGGTGGTTAAGTTGGATAGCCTAACAAATTTAGCTCTATAGCCTGATTGCATGGTTCTTGTCTGATTTATTGCATTTTAGTGGACCACCTATTCGACTATCTATCTTCTAGTTGGCCACATACAATTATATGAATTGCATGGAAGACCAAGATTTGGCCCCTGACATTAACCTATTGTGTTATGTGGGTGAGGCATGTTATGTATGTGGGTGGGGCCCGTTGTGTATGAGGGTAAGGCCCGTTTGTTTATGTAGGTGGGGTCCATTATGTTCATTTGGGTGGGGTTCGTTATGTATGTTTGGGTTGGGTCCTTATATGTGATATATGGTTGTAGTAGGAAGAGCGGGTAGGCTGACTTTAGAGCCGAGGACTTCTTGTGTATACATTGTATATATAGTGGAATATATGGTATACTGGGGATCTCACTAAGTTTTCTACTTACAATTATGGATTAAATGTTTTACATGTTGTCCGTGAAAAGAACTTGGCGGGACTATACACACATCAAAGATTATAATATCTACTTTCTTATAACACTTTGATAACACTATGGTTTCAAACAAATGAATATCATTTATGGTTTTTAAGTTAAAGGTTTTGATCGGTTAATCTATTTTCAAAGAAAAAATTTCTTTGTAATTTTTGGGACGTTATATTATTGTAATCAAATGTTTATCTTGAATGTAATAAAAGTATTGTTGATTGTATCTATATGATTTTTTTAATAAATTATTGATTATTCTCTTTGGCATGCGTGATTTGGATATGTTCTCTTTTGAATTCTCGATGGAGCTTTGTTGTTATTATGATGCTTACTTGATGACGATCTTATTAATCATCGCTAAATGATGAGATATTGCTTCTTTCTTGGTTTGTCCTTTATCTCATGGAATAGTATGAAATAATATCCTATGGTTCCTTCTTCTACTAAAGTTGAATATTCTGCTCTAGAAAACAAATACTCGACAACTCATATGGATTTGATGGCTTCTCTTGATATAGATGTCGTGCAATCATCTCCTATGATTCTTTGGTGTCAAAACCAAAATGCCTTTCAAATAGCTTATAATGGTGTCTTTCATGTATGAACCAAAGATATAGAGATTGATTGTCATTTTGCAAGGCAACATGCTCTTGGTAAAATGGTTCGTTTTATTTTCAATTTTGTCTTCTAATCAACAAGTTGATATCTTCACCAAAGCCGTTATACTTAGTCGTTTCAATCTCTTTCTCTCCAAAATCAATTTTCTCTTATAGACCTCCTTGAGTTTGATGACGGAGAAATGGTGGGTGGTTTGTTTAGAAATAATGTAGAAATCTTCCATGTTAATTCGTCATTTTGTAATGTAGGATTGAATTTGTCAGTGTACTCTATTTTTGGTAAAGATTCTAGACAAAATTGTAAGAATGGTCCGTGTGGTATGTCAAAACTAGCATGTTTGGGCCAAAACGGATTGGGCTAGCATTAATGGTCCAAAAGTTTCATTTGCTTGCAAGTTTGGTCCAATTTGGTTTGAATTTTTTTGTAAAGACGATTTTGCCCCATATTATTTTATTTTCTGTTTTTCTTTTATTACAATAAATAACAATAATTAAAAATAAAACAAAATTAAAATGCCTCTCTCTCTGTCTCCCTCCCTCCCTCCCTCCTCTCTTTCTTTCTCTCTCCCTCTCTCTCTCTCTCTAATTTTGTCTTTTATAAACACCAAAGAACATCTTCATAAACTCAAGAACATCTTCATGAACTCAAGAACATCTTCTGCTACCACCACCGTTCCACCACCATACGCCACCACCATTATCTGTCACCTTCATCTCCATCTACAGATCTAGAATTGTAATAGATAAGAAACCAACAAATATCACCACTCATCTCTAAAAAAATGAAAGTAAAAAAAAATAAAAAATCATCCTAATTCCATCTTCTTCTTCTTCAACGAACTCACACCTCTATCTCCATATTTGCTTCTCAACAAACATCCTTTAAAAAATGATTTGTAAAACCTAATCTTAATCTGAATCAATTTCTAATGTGAACCATAAACCTAAAATCGATATTGGTAGATGTAGGGTTGATCTTCAACTAAAAGGATCTATCCAACATATCCAATGTGTATTTTTGTGATGTTAAAAATTGATTTGTGTTCATCACCAAACTCGAGATCTGAAAATCGATCCCCATAAATGGGTTTCTTGTTAGTCTTGAAACAAAAACCATGAGGATAAAGGGTTTGTTCTTGCCTCCAGAAAAAAATACACACACATTTCTAGAAATCGTTTTTTCTGTTCTTTCTTCCCTAGATCGAAAGTTGTAGAAATCATTTTCTTGTTCGAAAAAAATGATGGTTGAGGGAGAAGAAGACACGAGCAGATCCGTAGGAAACCAAAATCCACCACCGCCACTGGCGTCTTCGCTTGTGCAAACCCTACCTTGACAAACACAACAAGCCTTTGTTCATCCCAAAGATCAATTTGTATGTTGGTCTTCATCTTTGATTTACCTCCCCTCTTACTGCCTTCTGAAATCAGCCATCAATAGCCCTCTATACTTTTTTGTCACAGATCCACAACCTCCGCCTGCAGATCTCACATATCCTCCATCCCCCCTTCATCTCTAACAATCAAGGACGAGTTTGGAAGCTATTTCAAAGTAGAAAACCCAGGCGAGATCGAACTCTTGTTAACTATGGTTATGTTTACATGTTGAAGAACAAAGAGAGAGAGAGAGAGAGAGAGAGAGAGAGAGAGAGAGAGAGAGAGAGAGAGAGAGTTTATTTTTGTTTATTTTAATTGTTTTTAAATTACTAGCTCAAAACCGTTTTGGCCCAAACATGCTAGTTTTGACATACCTCATGGACCATTCTTGCAATTTTGTGAAGATTCTAATGAAAAAATCGTAAGAATTTATACTGGAAATGAAGTTATATATACGGGTCAATATCTTGAGACGGTTTGTATGGTACCGTATCCTATACATCGGTTTTGTCTCCGTTTCTTGAAATGCCCCCGGATAATCGTTTTCGAATTCTTAAAATGCTTATCACTATTATAAGATTACAACTTTCTTTGTTATTTTTTAATTTTGTTTAATTGTATTTTGTAATATGAGAATGTTACAAAGCGAGTGGAAGGGAGGATACCGAAAGAAAGAAGGGACAAAGTGCAAACACACGCGTAAGGGATAGAGATATAATGATGATTGGGTAACCGCCCCAATTCATGGGGCTTATCTATCAAGACCAAAATATTTTATAAAATCTTTCATTCTGGGCCCCCAAAAGATTCTAATATTTACCAATCTCTTTGTCTGCCTTTATTGTCTCTTACATCTAACCCACATCATGCTCACTCTTACGATTCCACTTCCACCACCCTCTATTAATTTTCTTTTCGTTACATGGATAACGTAGGTGCCAACTTTTTGTTTAGCCATAAAGGGGTGTCTTACTAGGAATAGTAATTTTTATACTATATTGATGCATGATAACGTCTAACTTACTCCAGACGGTGCATGCATTTCTGACTTTATTTCTCACCATCATTCATTGTTATATGTTAAAATATAATAAATAGCAAGAAATTATTTTACATTTAATGCGGCCATTGATTTACAAAATATTATTACTAAACACGATTGCACTTTCAAGATTGGTTATTTTACGAAATCCAGAATAACATACACGCGCATATATATATATATATATATATATATATATATATATATATATATATATATATATATATATATATATATATATATATATATATATATATATATATATATATATATAGGGTTAGGATTAAATGTAAATGATATATATTGTGAGAGTGTATGACAAATTTTGGATCATTACATTTAGATGTGTATATGGCTAAGATTATATGGTATACCATAATTATAATGGAACACAACACACATAAACATTTCTTTTTAATAAGAAATTAAAAATAATTATTATAAAGACATAATTTATATTTTAATTAACTCTCAATGAGGAATGTATTAAATGAATTTATGTAACCGATTGCAACCACATTTAATTTTTGTAAAAAGAGAAGTTTAATATTATCCGTGCATTCTTTAAAAATACGATATAATATATTATGCATATTTAAATTCTTTAAGAATAATTTCATCGTTTAGCATGATTAATTTTTTTAATACCATCAATTGGAGTATATTCTTTTATAATGAGTGCTACCTTCGTTCTTGTATTTCAGTTTTGTTTATTATTGTTTGTATATTCTTAAAGAATATGGTACAGTACAACATATATTATCGAAAATAATAGTTTGAATAAAAAAGTCTGTAACATGATTAATTTGTTATAATTGAAGAATTCTTTGAGATTTCAATAATTCTTGAAGAATAAAATGTCTAAAATTCTTTATGTTTCAACTTTTTTGGATAAATATCCATTAACAGTGAATACAACTAATATTCTTTAATAATAATATTAACATTCTAGAAAAAAAAATTAACTGCAAACGGTTTGAAGAATAATTTAACATGGTCTATACAATAAAAAACAGCAGTTAATAAATAACAAAAAAGTAATTAGTATTCTTGCATTCTTGTAACCGAAACCATGATTTAAGGAAAATATACGACTTCATTTTTTGGTTAGTAAATAATTATATTTAAACTTCCAAAATTACTTTTTACTTATTTAATTACTCATTTATTGTTTTTCTAAATTCTCATTGGTTCACACATTCACACAATCATTAAGGTTTATATATGATCCTAACTTTATATATATATATATATATATATATATATATATATATATATATATATATATATATATACAGGTTCAAGTTCATTTGAGACCATTCTAATTTTGTGAGACCGTAAGACCAAATCTAAAAATAATTTTAAAATGCAAAATAAATGGAAAAATCCAAATATTCTTTTTTTTTTTAAATATTATTTTCGAAACTTGAATTAAATAAAAAAAATAAAAAAATAAAAAAAATTTCGTTTCTTTTTTGAAAAATACGTGAAATATTCTAATATAATATTACACTGACATATTCTAAAAAATAATTTTAAAATGCAGAATAAATAGAAAAATCTAAAAATTCTTTTTTTAAATATTATTTTCGGAACTTGAATTAACTAAAAAAAATAAAAAAATATATAAATCAATTCCATTTTTTTTGAAAAATACGTGAAATATTCTAATAGAATATTACACTGACATATTCTAAAAAATAATTTTAAAATGCAGAATAAATAGAAAAATCTAAATTTTTTTTAAATATTATTTTCAGAACTTGAATTAACTAAAAAAATTAAAAAATAAAAATAAATTCCATTTTCTTTTGAAAAATACGTGAAATATTCTAATAGAATATTACACTGTACATATTCTAAAAAATATTCTTAAAATGCAAAATAAATGGAAAAATCCAAAAATTCTTTTTTCAAATATTATTTTCGGAACTTGAATTAACTAAAAAAAATAAAAAAAATAAAAAAATAAAAAAAATGCGTTTCACGGTCTCACAAAATTAGGCCGTCTCACATGAACCTAACCCTATATATATATATATATATATATATATATATATATATATATATATATATATATATATAACATACTACATCCTTTTGTATAAACTTAGATACTCATACTCACCATAGTACATCCTTTTGTATCATATACACATTGTAATTGTCCAATGTTCTTATAATTCAACTTCTAACATGATTTACTTCGAAGATTTTTATAAATTCACATTTATTTTCCTCTTTCATTTTGAACTATAATATACATAGCCTACTAGGCGTTCGACAAACAGATGTGATTTAAGAACAAAATAATAGTGAAATTTCGAAAATCTTGAAAGTAAATCAAGTTACGGATGAAGTTTAATAACATTAAAATGAATATATCAAACAAAACGACATATTATAGTGAGTTTGGGTACCTAAACTTATATACCCTTAAGAGTATATTCACTTTTCTCACACACACACACACACACACACATATATATATATATATATATATATATATATATATGTATATATATATATATATATATATATATATATATATATATATATATATATATATAGGAAGGTTCAATTGAGTAAAAAAAAGGTTGAGAATGAGGGACTCATTCTCAGCCACACATATTTTTGCAACAAAACACTTAGGCGTACCGGCGGAATAGGTAACAGATACACTTGTGTTTTCCCAACTAAACGTGTTTCCTTAAATTATGTTAATCATTACCTTAAAATAAACATATATATATATATATATATATATATATATATATATATATATATATATATATATATAACTAAAGTGTTTTAAAAATTTGAACTACTTATTCATATAGGAATAAAAAATGGACGGTAACAAAATTATGTTAAATGTGTTCTTTGTATACAAATATAACTTGTGAAAAAAATCAATACATGTTTGATTCATATGTTAATATAACATGTGATGAGAGTTGATGTAAGTTGTAAAAAGTTTATTATATGTTATATTTATATATGAATGATACTTAATATATATAAAAAATTAATCATATTTTTTATTAATAAGTGAATAAGGAATGTGTTGTACTAAAAATCTGATGCATTTTTATTCACTTATGAATAACCATAGCTGAAAATATAAAAAAAAAATATTTTATGTTAAAACTATATCAATATGGATGTTTATTTGTAGAGAATAAACAAAATCATGAATTTTGGTATATTTAAAATCATTTTTCAAAAAAATAGCTTCTTAAAAATAAAAAAACGAAAAAAAACTTCGTTTTTGTATATATTAAGGTAATGATTACCATAGTTAAGGAAATATGTTTTGTTGGAAATCACATGTCTATTCCTTTCACATTTCTACTGGTACGATGGAGACTTTTGTGGCAAAAATAAATGAGTGGCTAAGAATGATTCCTTTATTCTCAATATTTTTTATTTTCTCAATTGAACTTACATATATATATATATATATATATATATATATATATATATATATATATATATATATATATATATATATATATATATGTTGAATCATAGAAGTGACCCTCTAAAACTTCGTCTACTGCAGCTCTCAAGATCTGAAGTCATCTTTGATCAGCTACCGCATCCGCAGTCACTATCTTACTTTATTTGATTAGTCTTTTATTTGTTTGTCTTAGTATACATTCCTTTGTCCAGTATGCCTTGCATGGCTACTCATATCAGATAGGACTAATGTAATCTGTGAGTCTCTATAAATAGAGCTTAATCTTTCTCACTTTATACAATCTTGAGACTCTTTTTTTATCTCTTTCAATTACGCATCGTAAATCTCTTCTTACTCTCAAAGTTTACCAGAATATAACTGATTATTATTTCTCTTCGGAGCAAGTCATTGTTGGCTTAATCACTAAGTTTGATCTCGCTTACTAACTTGGTCTGAATGCATTCTATGTTATGAATCAACTTATGTGTATACTTGATATATAACCTTGTGTCATTTATATTTCCTTACATTTTCGCACCTAACTTTCTAACTATCTAACTATCTAACTTATTATTATTGTTGAGCTTTCTTGATCCTTTGAGATTAACTATTCTGCAACTATACTTGTTCTAACGTTTTTTCAAGTGTGTCTCAAGTTTTTCTCTCAACAATTGGTATTAGAGCCATAGTGGTTTCTCTTTGAAAAACAAAACTCTGATTTTAAAAGGGTTTTCTATACCACTTAAGCTCATTTTTTTTAAAAACAAAAACATAAAAAAACAAGGAAAATGGCACAAGCATTATCTCTGAATGTTTCCTACAGTGTTGGTGGTTCAAATCGAGCTGCAATATTGGTGGCAAATGAATATCGTCACTGGTCTCAGAGAATGGAAAGATACTTAAGGAGACTTGGTAGAGATGTTTGGCGGTCCGTAGAAGAAGGACCACATGTCCCTATTCTTACACCAGTTCAAACTGATGGTGCCACAGCCAGACTAGGAAGAGGACAACCAGTCATGAACCGTCTCACCAAAGATGATCTCGATAAATGGAGAATGATGTTGTTGCTTTTTATGAAATCTGTTTTGGAGTTGTCCCTGACAACTTCCACATTATCATAAACTGTAAATCAGCAAAAGAGATCTGGGAAGTTCTCAAGAATTTGTACAAAGTCTCAGAGAAAGCTCAAGATAAGAAGCTCACAACTGCACTCAATGAATTCAACAATTTCAAAGCTCATACTGGCGAATGTTTAGAAGACTCCTTCAAAATGTTCAATCTAATAGACACCAAGTTATCGAATGATGGCACCGCCCGCAGTAACCATGAAACAAACCTTTAATTTCTTAACGATTTGGGAAGACATTGGACTATTGCTAAAATTATAGTTCAATGAGATAGAAAGATTCATTCCTTGTCACTCTACAAGCTCTACGGGGAACTGCAAGCACAAGAATCCACCGTACTCAAAGATTGTGCTGATTTCGGAGGACCACTCGCTCTTATAGCACAAGCTCCACATAATCAATCCTACTATTCCTTGTATGAAACTCCACTGCAGTCATACGAAGCCGACTTAGAGTATGATGATGAAGAAGAATTTTAGAAGGCTATTACTCTTGTTAGTCAACAGTTCAAACGACTACCACCTTCTTTTCGTAAAAATCAACAATTCAACCAACCTCCATTCAACCGTAACTTCAACCCATAGAATAATCATTCTCGTTATTCCAAAAGTACTCATTCACCACCACAATCTCAAAATACTCAACCAAAAGAGGCACCGCATTCCATTCAAACCACTGACTCCGGTTCTCCCTCTGAAAACAAAAGTGATGTTGTGATATGTCACAAGTGCAACAAAGAGAATCATTTTGCTAAAGATTGCAAAGAAAATGTGGTGAAAGACAAAGCATTCTACCTTATAATGGCTCAAGAATTGGAGGAAAAAGAAAAAGCTAGGGCATATGTAGCTCATGTAAAAAGAGACCATCAAGTTTGGCCATCCGGAGATGAAGAAGAAGCCATAAGCAATATCAAAGGAAAAGGAAAAATCTGCATGCTAGCAACTGCTAATGATGATGGGTCTACAAAGCTGGAAAATAACTACTGCTACATGGCAAAAGATGGAACACGAAGCATCGTTGAACAGGTCAAACTTATGGTTCAAACTCTAAACTACAACATGCATGACTGTCAACCCTTCATAGACAATCTTAATGACACATGTGATGTCGTCCTTACAGACTACAACAAAGCCTTAGATGAGAAGAACATAGCATCCCAAGATATGTTTCATGTAAGAGGATGACTAGAGAACAAAAGACTCAAAATGTCCATGTTAGAAAAGGATTTAGAGTTAGAAAAAGATGCAAGGATGTTGAGTGAAACACAACTAGAGATAGCTTTGAACTAAAGAGATTTAGCTCAGAGTGAGATTGTATGTCTAAATCTATTAATAGAAAAATTGTTCAATGAAAGTGAAGCTATTGAAAATTTGGTAAATAATGGAACTGTGGACAATACATACAATTAGGGTTGGTCCAATAGATATCCTACCGCAAAGGATTCCTCACCTCGGTTTAACAAAGATCGATTGTATGTCCCTCTAGACCGAGAATTACTTTTCCCAGTCAATGACAAGACTTTTCCTGAAGATATCAGAACGCACTTCGATAGACTTCATAATCTAAGTAATAATTGTGTAATTGAGGAAACTATGCCTGAGGTTTCGGGTCACACAAGTGATCAAACTCTTATCTGTGGCACAATCCATTCAAATTCTTAGACCTCATTAGTTGATGATGAAGAAATTGTCATAGAAAGTCCCAAAGTCTTACACAACTTTCCCTCTTTGTCCTCAGACCACTATGTCTCTCACTACATCATGACTCTCAAAAAAGTCCCAATGAAGTCATAACTCGGACTTACGATGCGATGGCTAAATCATCCTTACCACAGTCCACAATAAAAGGCTTTGTGACTCTTCAGTCAATTCACCATGAACTACCCATAGAAAACTTTGAAGTAGGTCAATGCTCTTAAAACCTTGAATCTTCAAGTTTGGATGAGTCAAGCACTCGTTTTCAAAAATTTCCAAAGGTTTCAAGGAAACTGCAGTTGAACACTAATGACTGCAGTTCTCCAAAAAAAATTAGCAAAAAAGCCTTTCAAAGAGGAAATTCGATCCCGAGGCACAAATCGAAAAACCTTTTCTAAAAATAAAAGACATATCAGATTTCCAAAATCTAAGAGTCCAAAAAAGTTTGTTTTTACTCACTATTTTTCAAAAAACTCTCCCATCAAGAAAACATGCAAATAGGAATGTACAGTTTCAACGTTTATTCCTAACTCATCTGACACAACCCAAAAGAGAGAAAGGTCTTTTCGAAGCAATGGTTTTTAGATCTATTCCTCAGATGATCTAAAATGGAAGGGTATCTTACCCATTCCAACACTTTTAAAATCACATCAAAATTTCAACAAGTGGAAGGGCATTTTACCAAATCCTAGAAAAAGGTCCAAAGAATCTACACGTGCTAAATCTTTTTCGAAATGAACTTTTTCAAATTCCAACAGCACCAATGTCAGATATTACCAACCTCGGACTGATCACAAGAATACTTCATCTTTCAAACCGCTGACCAAACAAAGTTTCAAAACAAAAGACAAATTTTCAGCATGTCAATGTCAATGCAGTTGTCAAAGAGGTTTATCTCATGTCAAATCTGATCCTTTTCAGAAACCTCACAATTTTTCAAAAAAAAATGCAACAATCGAAAAACACACAAACACCCAAGACTAGGATTAAAAGTTGACACAAAGCAGTCCCTGCAACCTCGATTCATGCATCAATTAGAAACTCATCCTTTGCCCCCATGCTCCAAACTAGTTTGGATGCCTAAACTAACTGTGTAATTCTCAGGCCTTGTGCAAGGAGGAACAAGAAGAAGAATGGTTAATCGACAGTGCCTGCTCCTTGCACATGGCAGGAAGGTTAGAATACCTTCGAGATTTCAGGCCAATTTGCAACAGTGGAAATGTCACATTTGGCAACAATGCGAATGGGATAATTCGATGTTATGGTGTTCTTACTACAGGAAACTTCTGTATTCAAAAGGTTCCTTATGTAGAAGGCCTTAAACACAATCTCATCAGTGTTGGTCAACTATGTAAGGCATGCCATCGTGTTGAATTTGATGACCAATTTTGCTATATAATGACAAGTTATAGGAGCACATGTCTGATCAAGTCCCGGTCCGAAGCTACTATGTATCCTTTGGATGTATCTCTGATCATAGGCAAACCACAGTTATGCTTCCTATCCAAAGTAGTATCCGAAGTCAGCTGGCTATGGCACCACAAGCTAGCTCACCTCAACTTTAGATACATCAACAATTTGGTCACAGGAGAACTAGTCATAGGTCTTCCAATCCTCAAGTTCAGCAATGATACTCTCTGTCCTGCATGTGAATGTGGAAAGCAATTCAAAGCAAGTCACCCCATGGTGATTGACTCCTCAATTTCTAAACCATTGGAACTCTTGCACATTGATCTCTGCTGTCCATCTATCGTAGCTAGTCTTCATCACAAGAAATACATACAGGTTATAGTGGATGACTTCACACGTTTCACATGGGTCTTCTTTCTTCAACTCAAATCAAAAAAATCCGCAGATATTGATCAATTTCATCAAGGAAATTGAACTTCAGATCAAGTTACCAGTATGACGTATCTGAAGTGATAATGGAACCGAGTTTACTAACCATCTCCTAAATAGTTTCTTGGTTTCCAAAGGCATTACTCACAACTTCTCAGCTCCCTACACACCACAACAAAATTGAGTACTAGAGTGAAGGAACCGCACTCTAGTAGAAGCTGCCAGATCTATGCTCAATTTCGCTCACCTTCCTCTCTACTTATGAGCCGAAGCAGTGGCCACAACATGCTTCGTGCAGAACCGAAGCATAGTGTGTAAACAACTCAGCAAAACACCGTATGAAGGCCTTAACAACCGCAAGCCAAATGTTCATTTCTTCCATATATTTGGTTGTAGATGTTTCGTAATCAACAACAGAGACCACCTCAACAAATTCGCACCAAGTATGATGAAGGCATCTTCCTTGGCTACTCCACTAACAAGGTTGCTTATCGAGTTCTCATTAGACGCACAAGGCTGATAATTGAGAGCTTCGATGTGAAATTTGATGACTATCACATCCGAAACACCACTCTATCAACCGAAACCACAACAATTCTAGAAAGTGATATTCTTGCCTCTTCGGTTCCACTAAATCTAATTGAAGTAAAATATGAAAATCTCTTCGACCCGGTAGAAACAGCCAAGTTATCTGAAGTTCTTGTGTCCCTGTGGAAGCTCAGCAGTAGCATGCTGATGTATTTGGTCCTACACTGTCCGATGAGGTATCACTAAATACTTCCACCTCACCGGTTGAGGGGGAAAACTCAACTCCGGACCATACAACAATCATCGAGGTTCTAGTACTAGAAGATGCAGCTCCAATCGTTATCCGTAGATATTCTCAACCGTCAAACATTTCTTCAGATTCGGATGATGAAAACATAGAAAAAATTGACACAAGAACAGATTCGAGGATTATCACACTCCCGTCAGCAATCCAGGGGGAACCTCTGCAGGTTCAAGGGGAAATCCCGTCTGCACTCCAGGGGGAATCTTCATCATCTGCCCAAATAAACTATGATCCCACCTTCCCAGTTCAAGACAATTCAACAGGATGTTCTCAAGTCCAGGGGGAACTGCCATCTGCAACCACAGAGTGTTCTGATATTGAAGATATTCCCTCTACCACAACTGCTGATCATCTACAACCTCGTCAACATGTATTGACGAAAGACCACCCACCAGGTCAAATCATCGGCAACCCATCCGCAGGTATCTAGACTTGATCATCCAAGGACTTATCCGATCACTGTCACTACGCAACATTTATGTCCTCGGTCGAGCCCATAACGATCAAAGAAGCATTACTAGAACCAGATTGGATATCCGCAATGCAAGAAGAGCTAGAAGAATTCAAAAGAAACAAAGTATGGCAGCTCGTTCCCAAGCCGCAAGACCACACCATTGTTGGTACTAGATGGGTGTACAAGAATAAGTTGGATGAATCCGATGTGGTCGTCAAAAACAAGGCAAGGCTAGTTGCCAAAGGATATAGTCAACTTGAAGGTATTGACTATGATGAAACGTATGCTCCGGTAGCATGAATGGAAGCTATCTGAATCTTCTTAGCATATGCAGCTCACAAGAACATCAAGGTCCATCAAATGGATGTGAAAAGTGCTTTTCTCAATGGTGAGTTAAAAGAGGAAGTTTATCTTCAGCAACCTCTGGGTTTTGAAAGTCTTGAATTCCCAGATCACTGCTACAAACTTGAAAAAGCAGTCTACGGTCTAAAAGAAGCTCCAAGAGCATGGTACGAGACTCTGTCCAAATTTCTTGTCTCATCTGGATACAAAAGAGGAGTGATTGATCCCACTCTATTTAGAAAAGAAAATGGTGATCATCTTATGCTTGTACAAATATATGTGGATGATATCATCTTTGGCTCAACTGATCAAAAACTGGTAAATGAATTCGCTAAGCTCATGACCAACAAGTTCAAAATGAGCATGAATAGAAAGATTAACTTCTTTCTAGGACTTCAAGTGAAACAAGTCCTTCATGGGATATTCATTCATAAGGAAAAATACACCTCTGAACTGTTAAAGAAATATTCAATGGACAACTGTTCTTCGGCTAAGGTCCCCATGGCCTTCGGATATAAGATATTTGCTGATCCCTCAGGCGAATTAGTTGATCACAAGATTTATAGACGTATTATTGGCTCATTGATGTACCTCACCACAAGCCGACCATATATCATCTTTGCAACAGGTGTATGCGCAAGGTACCAGACTGACCCAAAAGTGTCACACATGATCGCAGCCAAACAGATTCTAAGGTACTTAAAGGGCAGCAAGACTCTTGGACTATGGTACCCCGCAGGGAACGACTTCAACCTACAAGCATTCACAGATGCGGATCATGCCGGATGTAGACTAGATCGAAAAACCACCTCTAATGGATGTCAATTTCTGGGTGGAAGACTCGTCAGCTGGTCATCAAGAAAACAAAATTGTGTATCACTGTCTACCGCAGAAGCTGAATATGTGGTCCCAGCCAGCTGTTGTTCACAAGTCTTATGGATGAAAGCACAACTATTAGACTACGGATACAGAATGTTGCGGATACCAATTTATTGTGACTCTGAAAGTGCTATAGCTATTTCTCACAATCCAATTCAGCACTCCAAGACAAAGCATATTGAACTACGGTATCACTTCATCAAAGACCACATCCTGAAAGGTAACATTGAACTAATTTGTGTCCATACTCATGAAGAGATTGCTGATGTATTTACCAATGCACTTGACTCTACAAAACTCAACAGTTTCTTACAAATGTTAGGAATGATGAATCCGGACCCACAATTCTTTTTGAATTGATAGGTACCGCAGACCATCCTTGGTCTCTGTTGCGGTCCTAACTGATGTTATCTATGATAGAAGGTTTTGATATATCTTGTGTACCGCAACCATATATCATATTTATCCTTCAATGGTCCTTATTGTTTGTTATTACTAATCCTTGTTCAAGTGTTCTTCTCAGTTCTTCTACTGCAGTCATCCAACCGCCCATCCATAATGTCAAATGATCCATCCGCAATGAAGTCACAATCTGCAATCAAATTGGTTGATTTCTCAACTGTTTCATTAATTTTTGAATCATGGTGTGCTATTTATTGATCTTTCATTAAATAAGAAAAACATTCTCAAAAAAATTTCAACATTCCTTTTGCAGCTCATCACCACTTCATTTTTTTTAAATAAACCCGTCTCAAATCTATTTTGGGTATGATGACAAAAAGAACAGTCATCCAACCGCCCATCCACAATGTCAAATGATCCATCCGCAATGAAGTCACAATCCGCAATCAAATTGGTTGATTTCTCAACTGTTTCATTAATTTTTGAATCATGGTGTGCTATTTATTGATCTTTCATTAAATAAGAAAAACATTCTCAAAAAAATTTCAACATTCCTTTTGCAGCACATCACTGCTTCATTCTTTTAAATAAACCCGTCTCAAACCTATTTTGGGTATGATGACAAAAAGAACAGTTTTCTGTAAAAGAAATCTTTTAAGAAATCTTTTTTCCTTAAACTGCCCTTTCTCCTAACCCCAAAACGTCTAATCCGTTTCATCTTCTACTTTATACAACAGATCGACCCCCTCACCACACGTTCTTCATACGTAGAGCAACAGGGTCTGACACATCAGTAATGCTCCGTTCTTTCTCAAAAAAAAAAACAACGAGTGGTTGGGGTAGATTTCCTTTATCAAAATAAAACCAAACGTTTTTACCCTTATTCTTTAATTAGGGTAAATCCAATAAACTTTCAAATACGTCATGACAAAACCTTTTTTTTCCCAAGAAAGCTTTACGCTTTCTGAACCCTCTAAGATGATCTTCTTCTTCCTTACCTTCTTGCACTCTGGTTTTCCACAAGTTCTTCAAACTTTTGAAAATGTCGAAATCAAACTTCTCAAAGTAACCCTCCAAGGAATCTGCCTCTGCTCAACCGACGGGTTCTGACTCCGCTTCAAGGAATGCAATGTCATCAATTTCCTCAAGTAATTTTAGGGCAGTTTTGATGTGCAATCTTTCTTCAATGATCCAATCTGCTCAACCAACGGGTTCTGACTCCGCTTCACTGATGTTGTTCCACTTTCGACACTATACAAATGCGCATTCTCTGCCTTTCGACCTCTTAACAATCTCCATGAGGTGCATCTGAAACTTGTGAACAATTTTTTGGTCATTCTAACCAAGGAAAAATTCCTCACTTCCATCAATCTATTAGTTCATCCTTGAACCAAGTTCTTCACTCCAAGTGTCACAGACGTCGTCTCTGCTCTCTATCAAATGGGTTACCAGAAGAAATTGAAAGGGATCGGTGAATTCAAGAAAAATCAGTTGCCTGCAGTATGGCAATTTATTTTCCATTTCGTGATCCGTAGCCTATCAGGCAGAATCGGAGGCACTGACACTATGGGTGTCAAGCTTCTAGAGATGGTATGGAGCATTTTCATTGGCCACGATGTCAACTATGGTCAGATATTATGGGATGACTTCTTGCAATATATTCCCAAAGAGAGTCCAAGAGAAAATCTTACCGAACTCACTTTTTTAAGGTTCTGGTCCCTTTGCATCTCGGATCTTCATGCGGATGCAAAACTCAGCATGGGCAATGATATCAACCTCTTCATCACCAAAGATCTCAAAAGGTATACTCCTTCTAAAGATCCATATGTTTTTGGCCCTATTAGACGTTTACCTGTCCACATTTTGACTATGGTCGGACTTGAAACTGCGGACATCACTGATCATATAGAGGCTACGGAAGGTATTGATCCAGACCTTCCTACCCCACCTCTTTCCACCCAACAAATTGTAACTTCCACCAAACCCACCCAACCTGAAAGCACCGTAACTCCATCTACCACTACATCACATCTGCCATTAGCCAAAAGGCTTAAACAATTGGTTAAAGCCAACAACAGAGCCCGCAACATTTCAAAGAAACATACCACTCTCACAAAGAAGAAATCTTCTCCCAAGAACGCAGAAGCATCGAGGAAAAGAAAACTGGTACAAAGTGATGATGATGAACAACCCATTTCTATCCTCAAGAAACAGAAGACCCAATCCACAAACCAAATGCGTGACCGGACTCATACCGCAGCCTCTCAAAAGGCTTCGGTAGTCCTTGGGGTGGCCGCACACCCATTTGAATCAACCATCCAATACCACTCAGTTTCACCTCAACATGGACACTCACCCCAACATGGACACTCACCCCCAGTTCACTCCCAAGGGTATGAAACTTGTTCCCGCCCTAAGGTCTCCAGGGCTTCCCGTTTACACTTCTTTTCCCCTGAGGAGTTGAAATCCATCCTTTTGTTTGTAACCCAAACACTTCAAACACCATCCCAGATGCAGAGCACTTCTTTTGCTCATGCTAGAACTGAGCCGAGGTTAGACTTGACCACGGGTCAAGGAGACCAAGGAAGCTTACGAAATCCTACTCTGCTTACATCTTTTATAGGTGGTTTAGGCACGGTGAGCACGAATGTGCAAGGATCTGTGAACCCGAGGGACACCTCGGTGCATTTTGAAGGAATTGACGGTATAAATCTCAACAACTCATGGAGTAAGTATCAACCAACCAATGAATCTGAAGTAAAGTAATATGTCGCTTTCCGTAGGGCATTTCAAGCAAGAAAGGCTCATCAAACAAAGTAGCTTCAACAAAAACAACATGTGATTCAATCCGTAGCAAAGTATTGGGCAGACGCCATCAACAATGCAAACCCAATTTCTACTATCTGCAAAGTTCAAAATCTGTTGGACGAAATGGCCAACACAATCCGCAAGGCTCAAGCTGTGACTGTTGATCAAGGTCCCTCAAAGCCCACTCCAACCTCCAAAATTCAAGACTCACAAGAAGAAGGAACAGCCATCGAAGTCAGCTCCGGACCAACCTTTGGATATGATGACTATGACATCGATGAGGTAAATAAATCTACTCCTTCAGATGATCTGATAATGTTTGATGAAGAAGAATCAAGTGGCTCTCAACACTCTACCTCGAAGCCTAAAGAGAAAAAGAAGAAAAAGAAGATAGTTGTGTCCAAAAAAGAATTTCGGAGTCTACAAGACAAAGTAGATCAAATTCTAGCTACGGTGAAGCCTACCCAACCTCAACCTGAAGAACTCCCAGGACCGCAGTCCTTAATTGAATGGATTGAAAGATTGGAAACTCGGGAACGATTAGTTGCTGAGAGGATTTCTCTCAAAGTGGAAATGAGGATTCAGTCCCTAGACAACACTCGACAGGCTGATCATAAGCAATTCATGGTTACTGCGGAGCGCCTCATCTCTGAGGTATCCGCAATCAAAGCAGATTTACAAACAGCCATTGCAGCACAGCCAACCCACTCACGGAAGCTGAGAGCTGAGACTAACACTGCCTACGAGTCCACTATCTCAGTCCTTCAATCTATCATCAACAGACTTCAACGATCTTTATCCTCCAATTTTCATGGCACCGAGATTCTTCAACTGACAAAGGAGATTCATCGACTACTCTTCAACTCTACCATCCCAGACAATCAGCAACTGGCTGATGCATTTAAGGCCCAATTCAACGAAGTCTGTTCGAAAGTTGATGGTCTTAAGTCATGGCTTGAGGAAGCTCCGGGTTTGAATTCCACAAGAGGGGAAAGTGATGAAGACCATCATTCAAACAGCGTCTCTCATCACAGGAGCCCCCCATCATAACTGAAAAAATTCCCTCACCACAACCATCTACTCTTCAGTCACCGCAACTGTCACCACAACCATCTCCTCATAGGAGTCCAAGCCATCTGTCTCCACTGCAATAGAAAATCGTTCCTTCTCCTGAACGACCTGAGACTCCTCTTGACTTCAAGAATCTAGCTCCCGACATGTCATCTGCAAGCTCCAATGACTCTCCCGCTACAAAACAGAAAAAAGCTGACTGGAAAGCAGCTAAATTTGCTGAACTAGTCTGGAGAGAGTTCTGTTTCGACACCATCATGGATGATGTAACGCCTGTGTTTCCGGGCTTGCCATTTTTAGCAATGTAATAGTCTAGGTTAACCTCTGTAACCCGTTTTGAAATAATAAAGATTGTATTATTTAAGTATTGTGTGTTTTGTGCTTAATTGCTTAATTATGTGGTTTGATTAATTAAGAATAAAAATAAGCGTCAAAATTTAAGTGTAAAATAAACTTAATATCTTTGAATAATGTTGTAGTAGTTGAAACGAGGTTTCCGAATATATATAGAATGCCCAAATCTGACTTCGTATGAGGAAGTGATGATTTATCGAAGTTTCGGCTTAACGTTGTGCAGCCCGAAATACTCGATTTGAGATGGAGCGGTTTTTAGCCGAAGTAATCTAAACGAGGATCGAAGGTCTCGTTGTCGGTATCGAAGCGATAAAAAGTTAGGCGAGAACGGACGTCAAACGAAGAAGTTATGAATTTATAACGAAGTTTTTCTGTCGCGGCCTATTAAAAATAAATAATAAAAATAAAATCAAAATTAGCCAACGGAGTCTAAACAGAAGTTGTAGAGCGTAGTATCATCTTCGCGTGGATATAAAGAACGTCCAAAACGGAGTTCGTATGAAGAAGATATGAATTTCCGAAGTTTATTAAATATTTTGTATTTAAATTAAATCTTTAAGTCGGAGGCATTATCCGAAGAGGAGTCAGCAATCCTATCCGAAGTACGCCCCGCGTACACCGAAGATGTCGACACTCGCAGCAAGTGGCTTCGGATATGTAAGCAATGACGTTTCGGGCAGTACACCCCGCGTAACGTAGTACACCCCGCGTACTCCGAGGCTCCAGCCTCCTATATATAGGATCCGAAGGCAGCCGATTCTTTTGTTCATTTTCTCTCTTCTCTCTCCCGTTTTGCATCGTTTTGCGTGCCAGAAATACCCCGAAGCCCCGGTATCATAATCGAGCCCCGAGGCAAGTCCCGAGATCCCGAAGATCCCGAGAAGTGCGGTTCCCGAGCCGAAGCTCTGTCCGCGAGAAGTTCGATTTTTGTGAAGATCTTCCAGATCTGCTGAGGATTACTACTTCTGCAAGTCGTAGTGCTGTCTGATCATCTTCTGATCAGGTGAGTGTGTAGTTACCTTCTTCCAACACATTATTATAAAGTATTTTATATAAAATACTTGCTATGTGTATATATTTTGTTGTTATATGTGTGAATGTATATTCACTCTCTTCTATCTCATAGATCTGAGTTATTCTCTATGAAATATGTGTTATGTGTGTGTGTGTGCCTCATCTGTTATGTGAAATATGTGTTGATCAAAGCATGCTATACAGGTTTTTATCTATGTATAAAAATGTGTATTTTTATCTACTAATATGTTGGGTAGAACATGGGTAGATAGTTGGTGTGTAATAAACAGATGAGAGGCCTCGTTGTTGTTTGATTTAGTCATCTAGCGGAGTTTAGATGACGACCACGGGCTATTCTAGACAGTCTTGTGGAAACATTAGCAGGTTCGCCACCTGTAGGTGTTAATGAACTTGGGTGTTCATTCGCTGTACTCCATCCCCCTCATGGTTGCCTTATTTGACTTATATTGCTGAGGTACCCCCGAAGCATGTGTTGTCGCCCCGATGAAATATTCTTAGACTAGGTCCCTTATGTTAGTTGTCTTAGGGACATAAAGTGAGAATAACGGGAATGGGTAATTGGGTTATTGTTGGTTGGTGAAAATTAAATATGATTATTTATTGTGGGTTGAAAACCCTATATGCTCACCAGGCTCCCAAGCCTGACCCACTCAGTTTTATTTGTATTACAGGAAGTGGCGCGAGGGCATAAGATGGATGAACCATCAGTTGTTTTGTTTACAAGTCTGTATATGTATATATTTGTTGAATGACTTGTAATGTTATCGTTTATGCTTATTGGTCTGTATCGGAACATGATACCCCGAGTTTTGATTATATAATGAAAAATATATTTCTTTTATGAAATGCTTTGGTAAACATTGTTTTATCATGTTTTGTTTTTGGGAACAAATTCCGCAACTCTTTCAAATCAAAAGGATTTACTCTGAAATTATTTTAAAAGCATAAATGAAATCGGTCTTTTCTGTCCGAGATTTTGGGGATGTCACAGTTGGTATCAGAGCATTAGTTTAAGTGAACTAGGAATTTGTAGGATTTCTAGACTTAAACTTAGAATGCTAAGTGAAGTTTTGAGATGTGTGTCTGTTATGTTATAGAGACGAGCACTGGTTTATTTTAGGAAAGTTGCCTAAAATGCTTTTATGTGCTAAATGTTATATGTTGCCATATATGATATTATTTGTTCGGATCTATGGTCTGTTGCTGACCGGATCTACAAACCTTATGTGTGTAGGATTCTAAGCGTACGTCTACGATATTAGAACTAGCATGTAAACGTTTCGGAATGGTAAGGAAGATTTGAATATCTATCATGATTGAGGATCTAATTTCACCTTATTCGATGTGTAGATCAAAATGGTGAGAACCAAAAGTGGAGTTGGAAATGCTGATGAAAACAGGAATCAACCACCAGTGATTGAGCAAGTACCTGTCGTAGCAGCAACACCTGAGCCAATAACCATGGCTGGTGTGCAAATGATGATTCAGACGATGTTGGATCGTCAGATGGATGAAAATAGAAAGTTGCTTCAACAGAATCGTGAAGAACTGTCAATTCGTGTGGAGGAGCCTGAATTAAATGAAGGGCACTCGGAAGGTGGAAATTTTAGTGGGTCTATTGGTCAAGCCAACCCACCGATAGTTAGGCAAGATAACCATGATGGAAGGAATGATAGAATGGGATGCAAGTACAAGGACTTTCTAACTTGCAAACCATCGACCTTCAATGGAAAGGAGGATCCGATTGGGGTTATGGATTGGATCTCCGAAATGGAATTGGCCTTTATGACTTGTGGCTGCAGAGGTAAGTTGCAGACTATCTATGCCGTGCGTCAGTTCCGAGGTGGAGCCGTTCGTTGGTGGAACACTCTAGGGAAGACCTTAAGCCCTAATGAGCCACTGCAATTGTCATGGGCAGAATTCTTGGCGCAGTTCAAGCGCAAGTTCTGTTCGGCTCAAAATTTGTTGGAGTTGGAGAACAAGTTCCTGACATTGACGAAAGGCAGCATGTTAGTTGATGAATACACCAATCACTTCACCGATAAGATGGAGTTTGCCTTGCGTATCGTTCCAGATGAGCTGACAAAGGTGGACCGGTATGCGAAGGGACTCCCATGGGAGTACGAGGTGCCAGTACGTCAGGTACTTACTCTAGAGGCAGCTATCTGGGCTGCCAAGTCTGTTGAGAACATGATAAAGGGAAGAACCACCGACAAGGTTGAGGTTGGTGAGAAAAGAAAGTTTGAGGGAACATCTGGTTCCGGTAAGAAAAGCAAATTTTCGAAATCTGATTCGAAAAAGTTTGGAGGAAAAGGAGGCGAAGCGAAGTGGTGTGATAAGTGTAAGAAAAAACACTTTGGGAAATGTAGCGAGGATGTAACCTGCTATGAGTGTGGAAAGGTTGGAAATTTTTCCAATGAATGTCCAAAAAACAAAAGGATGTGTTTTGGTTGTAATGAAGAGGGGCATATTTTGAAAGACTGTCCGAAGAAGAAGGAGGCAGCTAGGCCCAACATTCCACCAAAGCCGAAGGCGAGAGCCTTCCAGATGACACTCGAAGCTGCGAAAGATGAAGCTGATGTCGCTTCAGGTACCTTTCTTGTTAACGAATTACTTGCTCAAATTTTGTTTGATTATGGAGCCAACTACTCCTTTATTTCGCATGAGTTTGGTAGAAAGCTAGCTTTGCCTATTGATAGAATAGATGATGCTTTATTAGTTGAAGTAGCTAGTGGCAAGTTTGTACCTGTTAGCCATCGTATGAAAAGCATCTTAATTGATCTGAATGGGAATAAGTTTCACGAGGAATTATTGCCTATCGAACTAAATGGTTTCGATATCGTGTTAGGAATGGATTGGCTTAGCGCCAATGATGCCGAAATTTTGTGCAAGAAGAAGATAGTTAAAGTAAACCCACCTGGGAAGGATTCATTTATGGTGTATGGGGACAAACACAGAGTAAATTCTGGAATCATTTCTCTAATGAAATCCAGAAAGTGTTTGACCAAGGGATGTACATCATATTTAGCATTCATGATCGATGCTAAGAAGGAAAAGAAGGTGATGCAGAGTATTCCAGTGGTGTGTGATTATCCGGAAGTATTTCCCGAAGATCTTCCTGGATTACCACCTGATAGACAAGTGGAGTTCAGAATAGACGTGCTACCAGCAACCACGCCAATAGCAAAAGCACCTTATCGATTAGCACCAACGGAGATGAAGGAGCTGATGATGCAACTTCAGGAGTTATTGGACAAAGGTTTCATTAGACCTAGTTTATCGCCTTGGGGAGCTCCGGTGTTATTTGTGAAGAAGAAAGATGGAAGTATGAGAATGTGCATCGATTACAGAGAGCTGAACAAGGCAACAATAAAGAATAGATATCCGTTGCCGAGGATTGATGACCTGTTCGATCAACTTCAAGGTTCGAGCTATTTCTCGAAGATCGATCTTAGGTCAGGATATCATCAGCTAAAAGTAAGAGAGCAAGATATAGAGAAGACTGCATTCAGAACGCGATATGGACACTACGAGTTCTTGGTTATGTCGTTTGGAGTAACCAATGCTCCGGCAGCATTTATGGATTTAATGAATAGGGTTTGTAATCCGTTCCTTGATAAATCCGTGATAGTGTTCATAGACGACATTCTGATTTACTCGAAAAGCCAGGAGGAACATGGCAGACACTTGCGAGAAGTGTTAGAAGTTTTGAAGAAGGAGAAACTGTATGCAAAGTTCTCCAAATGTGATTTTTGGATTCGTGAGGTCCAATTCTTGGGTCACGTGGTCAACCAAGAAGGGATAATGGTTGATCCAGCGAAGATCGAAGCTGTGATGAAGTGGGAACAACCGAAAAGTCCCACGGAGATTCGAAGCTTTTTTGGATTAGCCGGATATTACCGCAGGTTTATCCAAGACTTTTCTTCTATTGCTACTCCATTGACAGCTTTGACCCACAAAGGAGCTACTTATGCTTGGAGTGATAAGCATAAAGAAGCATTCGAGAAGCTAAAGAAGAAGCTATGCGAGGCACCGATACTTTCTCTACCCGATGGAGTTGAAGACTTCGCTGTTTATAGCGATGCGTCTGGGGTTGGATTGGGTTGTGTTTTGACCCAAAGAGAAAAGATGATAGCATATGCGTCTCGACAGCTGAAAGAGCATGAAAAGAATTACCCGACTCATGATTTGGAGTTGGCAGCGGTAGTTTTCGCTCTGAAATTATGGAGGCATTACCTCTATGGCACGAAGTGCGAACTTTTTACTGATCATAAGAGTCTCCAATATCTATTTAATAAGAAGGAATTGAATATGAGGCAACGACGCTGGCTAGAATTACTTAAAGACTACGATTGCGAGATACTTTACCACCCCGGTAAAGCTAATGTTGTTGCTGATGCTCTCAGTCGGAAAGTCAATCTTGAAAGGAGAAGGCCAAGAGCATTGAGAATTGAAGTTGTCTCGACCATTGTGGAAAGTATAAAGAAAGCTCAAGAGGAAGCTTCTGAGAAAAATGACCGAAAGGAGGAACATTTGGGTAAAACGTTGGTGTTTGGTACAAACGGTCATGGAGTGAAGGTATTCCAAGTTCGTATTTAGGTACCTAAGTCAGGAGGAATTAGGGATCTTCTGATGGAAGAAGCTCACAAAACCATGTACTCAATTCATCCTGGTAGCACTAAAATGTATAGGGACCTGAAACCCTACTACTGGTGGCCGACGATGAAGCTTGATGTTGCAAAGTATGTGGCTGAGTGTGTGACTTGTGCGAGAGTCAAGACACAACATTAGAAACCTTATGGGAGTTTAGAACCATTGCATATGCCTATGGGTAAGTGGGAAGACATTGCTATGGACTTTGTCACTAAACTACCCAGAACAAAGAATGGTCACGACATGATTTGGGTGGTCGTTGATCGATTCACTAAGAGTGCACATTTCATAGCAGCCAAGGAGAAATGGTCTATGGAAAAGCTTGCGAATTCTTAGGTGAAGGAAATTGTGAGGCTTCACGGTGTTCCGTTAACGATTGTATCGGATCGTGATAGCCGTTTCACCTCAAGGTTTTGGAAAAGTCTACAAGAGGAAATGGGTACCAAGTTATGTTTAAGTACAGCTTACCATCCGCAGACTGATGGTTAAAGTGAAAGAACGATACAAACACTTGAAGATATGCTGAGAGCATGTACCTTGGAATTCCTAGGTAATTGGGATGAACATTTACCTTTGGTAGAATTTTCCTATAATAATAGTTTCCACTCGAGCATTAAGATGGCACCTTATCAAGCTTTGTATGGACAGAAGTGTCGTACGCCGTCTGGTTGGCTTGAGGCTGGGGAAAAGCAGTTTATGGGACCGGAGATGGTTCATCAAACTGCTGAAAAGTTGAAAATAATTAGGGAAAGAATGTTAGCAGCTCATGATCGTCAAAAGAGCTATGCTGACAAAAAGCGAAGACCGATGACTTTTGAAATTGGAGATTCAGTTTTGCTTAAAGTCTCGCCGTGGAAGGGACTTATAAGATTTGGTAAAAGGGGAAAGTTGAGTCCAAGGTTTATTGCACCGTTTAAAGTTCTTCAGAGGATTGGGAACCAAGCTTACAAGCTCGAATTACCCGAAGAACTGAATGGAATTCACAACATTTTTCATGTGTGTTATTTGAGGAAGTTCACTAGAGAAGTTCCCGATATAATTCCAATTTCTGAATTGAGAATTGATGAGAACTAAAGGTTGATTGAAGAACCAGAGGCAATTGTTGACCGAAAGACTAAGAAGTTGCGACGCAAAATGGTTGGGTTAGTACTTGTCCGATGGAAACACACGAATGGGCCGAATCTCACCTGGGAGACGTAGAGTGACATGTTGAGTCGCTATCCGCATTTGTTTGTTGATGTGTGATTCTGGGGATGGAATCATTCTAAGGTGGAGAGAATTGTAACGCCTGTGTTTCCAGGCTTGCCATTTTTAGCAATGTAATAGTCTAGGTTAACCTCTGTAACCCGTTTTGAAATAATAAAGATTGTATTATTTAAGTATTGTGTGTTTTGTGCTTAATTGCTTAATTATGTGGTTTGATTAATTAAGAATAAAATAAGCGTCAAAATTTAAGTGTAAAATAAACTTAATATCTTTGAATAATGTTGTAGTAGTTGAAACGAGGTTTCCGAATATATATAGAACGCCCAAATCTGACTTCGTATGAGGAAGTTATGATTTATCGAAGTTTCGGCTTCGCGGTGTGCAGCCCGAAATACTCGATTTGAGATGGAGCGGTTTTTAGCCAAAGTAATCTAAACGAGGATCGAAGGTCTCATTGTTGGTATCGAAGCGATAAAAATTTAGGCGAGAACGGACATCAAACGAAGAAGTTATGAATTTATAACGAAGTTTTTCTGTCGCGGCCTATTAAAAATAAATAATAAAAATAAAATCAAAATTAGCCGACGGAGTCTAAACGAAAGTTGTAGAGCGTAGTCTCATCTTCGCGTGGATATAAAGAACGTCCAAAACGGAGTTCGTATGAAGAAGATATGAATTTCCGAAGTTTATTAAATATTTTGTATTTAAATTAAATCTTTAATTCGGAGGCATTATCCGAAGAGGAGTCAGCAATCCTATCCGAAGTACGCCCCGCATACACCGAAGATGTCGACACTCACAGCAAGTGGCTTCGGATATGTAAGCAATGACGTTTCGGGCAGTACACCCCGCGTAACGCAGTACGCCCCGCGTACTCCGAGGCTCCAGCCTTCTATAAATAGGATCTGAAGGCAGCCGATTCTTTTGTTCATTTTCTCTCTTCGCTCTCCCGTTTTGCATCGTTTTGCGTGCCAGAAATACCCTGAAGCCCCGGTATCATAATCGAGCCCCGAGGCAAGTCCCGAGATCCCGAAGATCCCGATAAGTGCGGTTCCCGAGCCGAAGCTCTGTCCGCGAGAAGTTCGATTTTTGTGAAGATCTTCCAGATCTGCTGAGGATTACTACTTCTGCAAGTCGTAGTGCTGTCCGATCATCTTCTGATCAGGTGAGTGTGTAGTTATCTTCTTCCAACACATTATTATAAAGTATTTTATATAAAATACTTGCTATGTGTATATATTTTGTTGTTATATGTGTGAATGTATATTCACTCTCTTCTATCTCATAGATCTGAGTTATTCTCTATGAAATATGTGTTATGTGTGTGTGTGTGCCTCATCTGTTATGTGAAATATGTGTTGATCAAAGCATGCTATACAGGTTTTTATCTATGTATAAAAATGTGTATTTTTATCTACTAATATGTTGGGTAGAACATGGGTAGATAGTTGGTGTGTAATAAACAGATGAGAGGCCTCGTTGTTGTTTGATTTAGTCATCTAGCGGAGTTTAGATGACGACCACGGGCTATTCTAGACAGTCTTGTGGAAACATTAGCAGGTTCGCCACCTGTAGGTGTTAATGAACTTGGGTGTTCATTCGCTGTACTCCATCCCCCTCATGGTTGCCTTATTTGACTTATATTGCTGAGGTACCCCCGAAGCATGTGTTGTCGCCCCGATGAAATATTCTTAGACTAGGTCCCTTATGTTAGTTGTCTTAGGGACATAAAGTGAGAATAACGGGAATGGGTAATTGGGTTATTGTTGGTTGGTGAAAATTAAATATGATTATTTATTGTGGGTTGAAAACCCTATATGCTCACCAGGCTCCCAAGCCTGACCCACTCAGTTTTATTTGTATTACAGGAAGTGGCGCGAGGGCATAAGATGGATGAACCATCAGTTGTTTTGTTTACAAGTCTGTATATGTATATATTTGTTGAATGACTTGTAATGTTATCGTTTATGCTTATTGGTCTGTATCGGAACATGACACCCCGAGTTTTGATTATATAATGAAAAATATATTTCTTTTATGAAATGCTTTGGTAAACATTGTTTTATCATGTTTTGTTTTTGGGAACAAATTCCGCAACTCTTTCAAATCAAAAGGATTTACTCTGAAATTATTTTAAAAGCATAAATGAAATCGGTCTTTTCTGGCCGAGATTTTGGGGATGCCACGGATGAATCCTTGATCAATTCTTGGATTAACCCCCACCGCAGACTGCTGGATGATGACTACAAATCCTACCTCACGTATGCTGAACCTCTTTCTGATGGATAGTGGATTGTTCCAATCTCTCTAAATGCCAAATACTTCATTGTATTTGAGCCCTTTGACCGCAGACTACCTGATCAAAAAAGACTGCCCATGGAATTTGAAAGACTCAATCGTTTCCATGCCAAACATGCTTCTTCCATAGAGAAAATCTGGTTTAATGATAGACCATCCGCAGTCAAGAACTTCAAGCCCCGAAAATTCATGAATGCTGACTTCATCCAATATACTCTTACAACAAGGAATCAGGACTATGTCCGTACCCAAGCTGACTTCCCATGCATGAATCCAGAAGAAGTCTTCCTAATAGCTAAGGTGTTCCAGAACAAAGCTGAAAAATATCCAAAGATGAAGATAACACTGGGAAGGGCGAATACTTTTCTCAAGGAAACTCTGCGACTTTGCCAATATTGATGCAAAACTTCACTCGACCCTCGCAAAGAAGTTTGATCTACCACCACTTGATCCTACCCCAATGCTTAGCGAAGGATTTCAAGAAAGATCTCTTGGCGCAACCAACTATCCTGACCTTGGAATTATTTTCAAACGTAGGGACAATGAAATCAAGTATTTCATCCCTATGACCACAATGCATCGACTCACAAGGAAACAACTCGAAGTTTCCAGAACCGCAATGAAAAAATCCAAACACACCGCTGCTGAAGTCAAGTTTGAAATTCTAAGGAGGATCACATGGTTGGAAAGTGTTAGAAAATTTTGGTGGATTCTCATCAAGTTCCTTAAACTTGATAAATAAAGGAAAGTTGAAGAGGTCACTTAGGGGAAATTGTTGAATCATGGAAGTGACCCTCTTAAACTTCGTCTACCGCAACTCTCAAGATCCGAAGTCATCTTTGATCAGCTATCGCATCCGCCGTCGTCATCATCCTCAGTCACTATCTTACTTTATTAGATTAGTCTTTTATATGTTCGTCTTAGTATAAATTCCTTTATCTAGTGTGCCTTGCATGGCTACTCATATCAGATAAGACTAATGTAATATGTGAGTCTCTATAAATAGAGCTCAATCTTTCTCACTTAATACAATCTTGAGACTATCTATTATCTCTTTCAATTACTCATCTTAAATCTCTTTTTACTCGAAAAGTTCACCAGAATATAACTGATTATTATTTCTCTTCGAAGCAAGTCATTCTTGACTTAATCACTAAGTTTGATCTCGCTTACTAACTTGGTATGAATGCATTCCATGTTATGAATCAACTTATGTGTATACTTGATATATCACCTGCTGTCATTTAGATTTCCTTACATTTCCTCACCTAACTTTCTAACTATCTAACTTTAACTTATTATTATTGCTGAGCTTTCTTGATCCTTTGAGATTAACTATTCTGCAACTATACTCTAATAAATGAAGGTTTTTTTGCTACATGTCACATTCTCATTCAATTTACCCAATGTCATTTTGTGGTTATTTTGAATTAATTTATTTTCCACATATCATTTTATAAGTTTTTCTATTTTAATAAATTTCACATAATACATTATTGTAATAACTACAATAAATGTAATAATAAATGAATATCAATTTCATTAATGGTCTTAATTTCTTATTTCAAAATTTCCAAATTAAAGCTTATTAAATTATTTAAATTTAAAATACAAAAAAAAATCAGTTTTAGTAATTCATATTTTTCTTATTTTCTTATAAATCCAAAGTTCTTAAATATTTTGAACTTTATAATTAAGTTTTTTTTAATTAACCCATATAACACATGAGTCTTACCTATTTTATATATATATATATATATATATATATATATATATATATATATATATATATATATATATATATATATATATAGGCTTAAGAAGTATATCTCTGTTATGTACCTAAGATATATTTAGAACCCTCCATACTATGTACTTTTGATCAATTATATCTAAACTAATCGTGATATCTTGCTTACTATCTTTAATCATGTGACTTGCTAAAGCGATCGAATTTGTATTCTTTTTCTTCATTGTGTCTAAGAACTTAAAGTATTAAAAGTTATGACCATTTACTCAACCTTACTAAATTTTAATATATATATATATATATATATATATATATATATATATATATATATAATAATAATAATAATAATAATAATAATAATAATAATAATAATAATAATAAAAGATAAAAGAAGAACATTAAACCACTCAATCAAGATTTTCACAAATAATTGGATATATTTTTTCAATGGAAGGAAAAAACGTTAGAGTTATATTCGTCAAAAATATATTTGTTTTTTTTACTGTCCCTATAAACCTCAGTGATTTTTTTTTGCAATGAAAATATATATAATTTATCTTTTTCATTTCATAATTTAAGTAAATTCAATGGTAATATATTAAAACAAAATTAAGAGTAAAATGAAATTGGATTTGTTTTGTTTAAAACTATGTTGTTTAAGAAGTTCTATACCTAAGCTTAGGTACATAACAGCCACATATTCATTCATTTATATATATATATATATATATATATATATATATATATATATATATATATATATATATATATATATATATATATATATATATATATATAATCTGGTTACAATGAGTACTCAAAAAATGGTGAAAACTACAATGGCAATTCTCCAACATCCATTTCATAAAGGAAATAAACGTCAAACCCAAATACTTTGTCTTGGTGAGTTAGCATGCGACTCATGTCTCTGATAATTAATACAACCTCAAGGATTTAATCACATGCTGCGAACGTCTATCGAACGCCATTTAAGTGAGTTTTATTATTTATTTTCGTTTATTGCTGTTTATTTTCATTTTTTTTTAATTTTTTTAATTTTTTGCTAAAAGGAGTTCAAATTTTTTAGTAGATATATACTCGATTTTGACGTTTTTTTGTTATTATTATTTTTATAGTTTTTTTTTATATATTTTTTGTTTTGTTTGAAGAGTTATTTTTTTTTCTTTTTTTTTTTCGTTTTTTAGTATCTGTACTATATATTTGAAGGTAGTAATATTTTTCTTTAATTTTTTTTTTATTTTTTAAACTAAGTATTAGTTTGAATTTTTTATGTCTAACAATTATATTTTTAGAAGAATATTATGGATCATAATCCTTTCCGTTCATACTTTTTTTTAATCATATTAGTTTTTTTCATAAATTTTTAATCAAATTATTTTAGATCGTATTATTTTGAATCAGATAATTTTTGAATCATATGAAATTGGATACATGTTCAATTAAATATAGCTTTTGTTCAAATAAAATTATGGATCATTATATATTTTGAATTATCTAATTTATAATCATAAAAGATATACTGAAGGATTATACAATATTTGAATCTAAATATTTTTAGATAATAAGAAATTATGGATCATAAAAAAGTTGAATTATAAGTTTTTTGAGTCATAAATAGTTTGAATCATCATATTTTGGATAATATTATGTTCAATATTTAAAAAAAAAACTAATATTTTTTAAAACTAAAATTAAATACTTCAAAACATTATTTTTGAAAAATTCTTTTTACACAATCACTAGTATATTGAGTAGAAGTATCCCTTAATTTTTTATGATTTTTGGAGAATTGTTATTGGGTTTTTTTTATTATAAAAAACAATATATATATATATATATATATATATATATATATATATATATATATATATACACACATATATATTAAATTTCCATGTTTGTTCTCAACCTTACAAAAATATTAATTACACATTTTCACCAATTAAATCATCTAAAAGGGAATTATAGACTATTTTTATGATTATCATTATGTCAAAATGTGTTCTTGATAATCGCATTATGTAAGAATGAGAATGTGTAAAAAAACTATGTTTGAGAACCAAAATGAATAAGAATTAGTAAGAATGCATGATAATGACAATTTTTATGTGAGGTTGAACGTATTCACATTACCAAACAAACTATTCTCTTAGTCATTCTCATATAATAACACTATCAACACACGTCCGTACAATAGATTTCATCCACATCAGGCATCGTCTCCATCGAATAACCTATAATCATCCACCACCGTAAAAAACTCACACCATCCAATGCTGTAAAAAAACCCACATACATCCACCACAAGATGTAATCCTCAAGAATATGCCATGCATTTCATTACCTTCTTCATTACTACCGGTGGTTTTTTATTTTAAGATGAGGGTTTGATTTTACATCATCGTCTTCATCTCTATGCATTATCAGATGTAATCATGAAGAATATGCCCTAGGTCAATCGATTTGCTTCTGTAATGATGAGGGTTATGATTTCACATCGTCAAGCATAAAACCCAAGCCCTCGATTTTGTTGCCTTCATCACCACTGACGACTTCACCTGAAGAGTCAAAGTCCAAGCCCTAAATTGCCTCCGCCATCATCTAATGAGTCAATATCGGACAATCTCGTCGTTGTGCATCCAGGTATCACCATATTTAATCTTTTGTTAAATTTAAGTTGTAGGTTAGCATTTGATTTCGTTTCCGGTTTCATTTTTTTAGTTCCAGGTTAGGATTTCATATATGTATTTGACTACATAAGCCTCTTGCATAGTTCTCACCATACCTGAAAATGGCTTTTATAATTGCCCGGTTAAGGAACAACATTTGAACATTATCAAAGCATAGTACTCCCTACACTTAAGTCCCACTATGTATCTCAGGTGTTAAGGATACAAAGATAGTACCTTTTAATCAAGTATCGTTCATGATAGCGATCCATGAGATAATCTTGATGCAGGTCAGTTCAATACTAGTTCTCTAACAAGTACTTATGAAACTTGGTTACAACCAGTTGCCTACTTTCATCTAGTGAGAGTCAACCAATCCAATTCATATTAGTCTTACTTCATAGTTGTTCCCACAATTATAACCGACTATGAACCTTTAGAATAATTACACTATTCATGGATCAAACATGTTAATATAGAGCACAACAAGTATTAATGTGATGACTATATCCCAATATATCACAACATTATCTAATAGTTTTTGTTATAATGCACCAATATCCAAATACTAAATCCAAATCAAAAATCGAATATTAGAATAATAAAGTCTTATAGCTTAAGTGTGACCATTTATACTTAGCTCAAAAGAATGACTTTATTAATGGGTTTGTAAAAATTTAATTTGTGCGAATTCTATGAATACTATCATCTCCATACTTATCTTTAAGGTATAGTTAAATATCTTGGAGAATATAATTGGTGTTCTTTCGTGACATAGAGTCTTTTAGCTTGATTAAGTATACTCTCGAAGTCACAAAGATTTCTATATGATCCTCGAATGGTGGAAATGAACATAGTTTTTCAATGATTCCATTCATCCAATAATATTTGAATTCAACTTCTAAAGTAGTGTATTCTTGTTTTGTAGTAGATTGTGTCATTATGTTTTGCTTGGACCTCATTCCAACAAAACTTACCCTTCATTCCATAATGAAGTCAAAATCCAATTATAATTCATAATTATTTATATATGTTTAGAAATTAATGTCTTGTGTAGCTCTTTCCATAAAGATCATTTCTAAACTGATTTTCGCATATACATTCCTTTAGTTATTCTAAAGTACTCTTAGAATGCCCTCTTAGTCATCCAATGACTTAACCATGTATTCTATTAGTATCGTATGACATGCTTACAACATGATCAAATACCATGTCCTATCCATAATTTGGCGTGAATGATGAATTCATTTGCCAAACAAATAGAAGATAAATCGTTTCATCTAGTTCAAGCCTATGAGCTATGTACTTTTGAGGCTAGCTCAAATTGGTGCCATATGACAATGCCAAGAATTCTCCAAAAGAATCTTGTGTCTTGATCCCTTTCAAGATATTGCCAATATATGTATAAGGACATGAAAATTATATTATTCATTTTATATATCCCTTACAGATTTTACATTCCCAGAATGTATCTTCTTCCTCCTAACTCTTTCATTTCATAAACACTTTCTAAGTCAAGGTGAAAACAAGCTTTCTTATTCAGAATGTGATTTCAAATGATTAAGTATGTCTCATTCATACAAGATTAGGAATTTCACTATTCTCCCACTAGTTTTTAGTAAACACATATGTTCTATTCATTTTGATATAAGAACATACCATGTGGTTTTACATAAAATGATGATTGTAACATTGAGATGTTTTCTTTATATCCAAAAGTGGATCTCAAACTCTACACATTTTGTTTGGATAACATGGATCAAGAAAACCTCCAGGCTAATCTATGTAGATATCTTCTAGTAGATGTCTATTAAGAAAAGCGGTCTTTCTTGAAATCTATTTACTATATCTCATATTAATAATTTGAATTTATAGCAAATAATATCCTTGTTGATCTAATCATAGCTACATGTGAAAAAGGTTTGATCATAGTCAATGGTATGAGTATGATGAGGAGCATGGTCTATGACATGAGTATGAGAAAATCCTTTTACTACAAGTCTTTCTTTATATGTGTATAGTTATGCATGTAATTTATTCTTTCTAGAAGAATTATTTACTCCTTCTAGCCTTGCTATAGAGATAAATTTTAATCAAGCCCGTACTTGATTCTTATACATAGATTATATCTCATGTTCATGACTCTAAGTCATTTATCAGATTCAAGATCTGACATAGCATCTTGGTATTTAATGGATTTTCTAGAAACCATCAATAAAATCTCATCAATGAGTGATTCCACATTTCTCAAGTCATACATGATTTCTACCACTAATGCAAACAACTTGTGTTTGTGAATAACTATTTCTCAGTTTTAACAATCCTTGTAAATACTAGTGCCAACTATTACTACATAAGGTTATGGTTCTTGAGTTGCTTCAAGTTCCATGTACCTCCTACTTGATTTGTCATTAGAAGCTTGCTTTATACTAACTTAGCTTTCACAAGAATAAGAGAACCTATTCTTGGTGGGTTTGCATATTACAATCTAAGCCACATTTAAAGTATTATACAAATATGTATTTAGTAGATTTTGGGTTTAGAAGATTTAGTCCAATATAGGCTTTAATTCCATAAAACATTAAGTAAGATGAGGATGGAGCCTTTCCATACTTAATCTTATAAAATGTTGTTGAGTCCATAAGTGTTGCATCTTTCGGTTTGGTCCTTAGCCCAATTTTGTTATCCGGTTTGTGCCCGTCCAACCGTGTTTATTTTATCAGTGTTTAGTATTTAAGGTGCATGCATGCATGCTTTGTTTTATCGCATTTATTATTCTTGGTATTGTACTACAAACCCTAGCTCACCTCTACAGTGGAAGTTCTTAGTCGAGCACTGTTGAGGCGTGACTACATTTGAATCATTAAGCATTACTTGATTTTGTATTGTGTTTATTGTGTTTGTTTGTTTTATTGATTAAAACTGTTGAAGATCTAATCGATCTAATAGTTTTTCAACTCATCAATTGGTATCAGAGCATGAGACTGTGTAATCCAGACACATCTTTTATGTTGAAGAAGATCTTAGGGTTTTTCCACTTTGATCGATATTGTTAGAGCCGTCATCTGCTATTGACGTTGTTCTTTAACAGTTGATCTTACCCTAACGTTATTCAAGTCTGATCTTAAGCAGGTTTTTGAACAAACATCATCATGTCCATGGATGATTCCCAGTCAAACCCAATCAATATTACCAATAGTATCGGATCGACGACAAGAATTTCCATATTGTACACTCAAGATTATGAGGTCTGGACGCATCACTTCGAAGACTACGTGATTGGTTCAGAAGACAATGGATAATTGATCTGGGAGGCGATTACTGTAGGACCATTCGCTCACTCAAGCACTTCAAGAATTGTTAAAACTCAAAAGGAATACAATTAACTCATTAATGATGTGAAAGACATACCGCAAGACGAGAAAGAAAAGTTTCAGTGCAACATCAAAGCTTTAAGGATGATTAGGTTTGCTTTACAATCAGACACGTTTCGGTTAGTAAGTTTATGCACAACAGCGAAGGAAATATGGGACAAGTTGAAGGAACTGTATTCTACTGATGAAGATCTTGAGCATTCGATTCAAACTTTAATGCTCTCAGAATTTGGTGACTTCATACAAAAGCCTGAAGAGAAGCTTAATCAAGCCTTCGATCGCTTTAATCATCTCCTTCGTAAGATGATAAAGCATGGGATAGAAAGGAAAGTCATTGAACAAAAGGTTACAATCATGAATGGCCTTAGACCCGAATGGATGGTTGTGGTGTCCACTGTGAAGGCACACGAACAATTCAAGGTCTATTCTCTGGAAAAACTGGTGGGGATATTAAAGTCACATGAGAGTGCAGTGACTAAAGAAACGAATGTAGTTTCTAGCATGGGGTCCTTGGCTCTAATCTCCAAAGGAAAGAATGCTGCCGAAGTGGAAGAAGATTTAGATCTTTCTGAATATGATCTAACAAGTGAAGATTTTGCTTTAATGGTGTCAAATCCCAAGAAGTTCATCAAAAGAAGGTTCCCAGCTAATAAGAACCGAAACTAGTAGGGAAGGTACAATGCTGAGAAAGTAAAGGAGGAATCGAAGAGTTTTTCTCAAACCGAAGAACGAAAGAAGGAGGCAAAACTTAGTGGTGACTCAGGTTTTAATTTTCACTACTGTGGAGGCAAATATCACTTTGCCAAAGATAGTTTGCTGAGAAAGAAGTCAGAAAATAATGATGATGATGACAAGGAAGTGAACCTCATACGCCGATTGGAGGAAATCAAGAAAAAGAAAGCTGGATCTAATAATGCTATGAATGCTCTTATTGTGCAGGGAAATACAGTTGACGAGGAGTTCGGAGGAGTTGAATTTTGGTCTACAAATTCAGAAGATGAAGAAGTGAGGAAGCCCACCCATGGCAGGGCTTTGTTGGTGAAAGAAGAGAACATTGCAGGAAAGTGTCTGATGGTGACCTCTGAGGTGTCACAAAACAGAGGCTATACCACTGATGGGGGACTAGACGAAGCGAAAGAGCGAGAAGACAAGTGTTTTGCAGCGAAACCTGTCAGTGAGTAGATCAATGAATGTGATGAGTTGATCAAGAAGTTACAATCTATTCTTGTTTCTTTGCATATCCCCATCACAAACTACGAAAAAGAACTTAATGGATTAAAATCTAAATTTTCTAGTATAAGTGGTAGTCTAACTCAAACTCACGTCACAAATTCTAACCTAACTGATCAAATCAGCAGGATATCGTCGAAGAGTGAGGAGAGGCGTATATGGATTGAGCAGAAGGAAAAGGAGTTAATTAGGTCTAGGGATGAAACAATTTATTTGCAATGAGATAATTTAAAGCTTTTAAAACAACGAAAAGTTTTTTGTTTGATTGCTAAACGATTATACTCCAACATTACTCAGTTGCATCTTGATTGTGATATAGGGAAGAAGATACATCGTATGATTTTACCCTTGCTTGAGTTAAAGGAGGATGAAATCGATGCTGATGCTTACAACTGTGAAAACGTTGTTTCTTCTGATGATATCTCTCATTCTTACAAAATTGGTCTTGACAAAATTGAGTCCTTTATAAAGTCAAAAGACCATAAGGACATGCTCAAAATTTTGTTAGATGAAAATGACAAATTAAAAATCAAAACCGAAACTGTACAGAAATTTGACTCTTTGAATGCCAAGTTGAATTCAAAAAATAAAATTGATATTGAAAACAATTCTGAATTCAATGAGGATGATGATATGAGTGTAATATACGTAGAAGATAAGGTGGACCGTTCTTAATTTGTCAAAAGCAAACCCGAAACCAATAAAAATCTTATTTCAGAAAATTCTGTTGAGTTCGCTCGTTTATCCAAAAAAGAGACTAAAGTCCTCAAGGAAAAGGAATTTTTATATCAAAAGGTCCAAACAACTCCAAATCAAGTTTATATAGTTAAAGGAGTAACTCAGCAACAGACAACCGCACTGACAACCTTAGTAGAAGAAGATAATGATGATGGCTGTGATGAGTTTTTCTGGTCAGCACCGATTGATAACGCCAATGAAACAGAAGGTCTATCTAAGAAAAAATCATGGAGAGTAAAAGGTAGGTATGTGGGAGGACCACTTAATGAACCTACACGCTTTGATGTGCCAAACACAAGTGGTACCAAAACTCCTTCAGGCGAACCGGTCATAGTATCAAGCGAAACCTCTTCACTAAAGAGCGAAACTCATGCTCAAAGACCGAAGAAAAAGGCCAACATCCAAAAAAATCCAAAACAAGTGTTGGAAAGAAAGCATCAACAGAATTTAAGATACAAGAAGAATCTCACTGAAAGGAAATAGTTTTGGCGATCTCAAAACCCTAATTTCGTTCGCTATGAAAATTCCTTTAAGTCAAAGGAAGAAGCAAAAACAATCTTAGCTTCTCGCGCTCAACATAATGAAAACAACCGAAAGAAGAGTTTCAGTCCCTAGAATCAAGACAACCGAAAACATAATTTCGGTCCACAAAGGCATAGCAACCAAAAGAGAGGTTCCGATCATCAGACGAACGACAACCGGAAAAGAAGTTTCGGTCCTCGAGTTGTGAGAAACCGAAAGGATGCTTTCGGTCCTAGATCAACCAATGAGAGGAACCGAAAGGAAAGTAGTTTTGTTTCTCAACCAAGTAAGAGTAATGACCAAAAGCTTAACTCTGCTCTCAAGTCTCATCCTTCTCATTCTCACTCTCACTCACAGAATGATCGAAAGGGAAAAGGAAAGCTGTTTCCAGAAAACGAAAAGAAGACATCGTTTGAACCCAAACTGAAGAACCGAAAGACTGCTAACGTCAATTCAAAAACTGAAACTGAAGTGCTTAAATCTAATAAAATCAATGTTTTCACAATAAAAAGTGAAGATGAAACAACCTTAATAAGAAGAACCTTTTTAGTTGATGTTTCTATTACAATTCCCTGTTTGCTCACAAGGACCCAAGAGACTTTGGGTTCCTAAATCTGCTTTATTTTTGCAGGTTATACGTGACTAGCAGTTCGATGATGAATTGTACATAGACAGTGGCTACTCACGTCACATGACAGGGAGAAAGGAAGAGCTGAGGGAATTTCGGTCCCTTTAAGATGGTTGAAATTTCAAGTATGGTAATAATTCTTTAGGCACGATCAAAGGTTATAGTATTGTCACCAATGGTGATTTCTAGATACGAAAAATGGCATACGTTGAAGGTTTATGACACAACCTTATCAGTGGTTCTCAACTGATGGTTGGTACCAGGTTAAAAGTTCCGTTCGATGACGATGGATCAGAGATTATTGAAAAGAAGGAGAACAATATCTTGCTGAAATCGAAGCGAAAAGGAGAGATGTACCCTCTTAATCTCAATCCCATTCGAGGGAAACCAGCAGTTTCCTTGCTAACGAAGGCTCATTCAGAAGAAAGTTGGCTTTGCACTGAAGACTCTCCCATCTCAATTTCAAAGACATCAACAAGCTAGTGCTTGGGGATCATGTTCGAGGCCTTCCTATTCTAAAGTTCGATAAAGAACACTTGTGTGCTACATGTAAAATGGGAAAACAAAGTCGACAAAGTCACCCTTCTCGAGTCAATAGAAAAATTATTGAACCACTAGAATTACATCACGTTGATCTTTGTGGTCCATCTTCAATCGAGAGCATTGGTGTTTACAGGTATATACTTGTTATAGTGGATGATTTCTCTCGGTTTACCTGGCTGTTCTTTTTGAGACAGAAATCAAAGGCCACTCCCAAGCTTAGACTCTTTATCAAGCAGGTAGAAGTTTAACTACGAAAGGTGGATCAAAATATCAGAAGCGACAACGGGTTGGAGTTTAAGAACAAAAACATTGAAGATTTTCTTGCAGAAAAGGGGACAACTCACAACTTCTCAACTCCTTATACTCCACAACATAATGAAATTGTCGAAACACGAAACCTATCTCTATGTGAAGCAGCCCAAACCATGCTTAGCTTCGCTTCTCTACCACTATATTTCTGGGCAGATGCCATTGCTGCTGCTTGCTACACACAGAACAGATCGTATATCAACAAACGTTTTTCCATCACTTCATTTGAGATCATGAACAACCGAAAGCCTAATGTAATGTTTTTTCATGTGTTCGGTTCCAGATGCTTCATCTTTAATTCAAAAGAGCACCAAAACAAGTTTGACGTCAAAGCAGATGAAGGAATCTTTCTGGGTTACTCGTTAAACTCCAAAGCATACCGAGTCTTGAACAAGCGTTCAAAGAAAATCGAAGAGACTTACTATGTCACCTTCGATGATAACTACGTTAAGAAACTGAGGACGACCAAAGGTTCTGTGGAGGAAATATTTCCTAAATATGGTCAAGCTACGGTACCAATCTCAAACCTCTTTGAGCAATACATGCAGCTGTTCGGTGAACCAGAAAAGGCTATTCACTCTGAATCCAAAGCTGCAGATAACAAGGTAGAAAACCTAAAGAAGATAATCGATGATGCTACAAGGAAAATGGCAGATAAACAACCATCAGCAACCGAACAACCTGAATCAAGCGAACCTCCAAGAGATAGTTCTTATGTTCAGGGGGAGGGTTCATCATCTTCAAATAATCAAGATTCATCATTCTAGGGGGAGAGTCCATCATCATTAATACAAACCAAAAGTCAAGTCTATGGGGAGAATTCTGAGCCTGAAGCTGAGGTAGTATCATCATTCGAGGGGGAGAATGCGAATTCAAACGACGATGATATTCAGTTAGAATTCGCAGAAGAAGTGAATGCTGAACTGGATTTCACATATGATCCTAATTACCCTCTAGTCACCAAATGGACCAAAGATCATCCTCAAACACAAATTATTGGCAAACCAACATAAAAAGTTCTCACACGATCACAACTGAAAGCGAAACAAACTGTACTATTCTCTAAAGTGGAATTTTGCATGTTTAATTCGTTCGTCTCCAAGGTTGAACCGAAGACGATCAACAATGCACTCGATCATTCTGATTGGGTACAGGCGATGCAGGACGAACTCAATGAGTTCAAGCGAAAAAAGTGTGGAGACTGATTCCAACACCAAAGGATGCTTCTGTGGTAAGACTAAAATGGGTTATTAGGAACAAGATTGATAAGGAAGGAAATGTGATTCGCAACAAGGCAAGATTGGTTGTGAAAGGTTATTGTCAAGAAGAAGGTATAGATTACGAAGAAACCTTCGCTCCAGTAGCAAAGCTAGAATCAGTTGGTATTTTTCTCGCCTATGTTGCACATAAGAACTTTGAAGTATACCAAATGGATGTGAAGTGCGCTTTCTTAAATGGAGAACTGGAAGAGACGGTGTATGTAGAGCAACCACCGGGTTTCGTGAACGAGAAGTATCCAGATCACTGCTACATTCTAGACAAGGCAGTCTATGGTCTCAAGAAAGCACCAAAGGCATGACAGGGACCCGAATGCATTATCATTAATCAAGAGGCTTACACAAAAACCTTGCTTGCCAAGTTTGGAATGTTGGGAGATTCAAAAGTAAAGGTTCCTATGGCGTTTGGCACAAAGTTAACACCTTCTATGGACAAACAGGTTGCTGACATGACCCTCTATCGTCAAATGATAGGGTCACTAATGTATCTAACAACAAGTCGACCAGACATAATGTTCTTTGTTTGCTATTGTGCTAGGTTTCAAGCTAATCCATGCGAACCTCACCTGCTAGCTGTGAAGAATATCTTCCGATACCTAAAGCGAACCTCTTCGCTTGGTCTATGGTACCTAGACATGTCAGGGTTCTTTGTCCAAGCATTCTCAGATGCTGATCTTGGAGGATGTGGAATGGACCGAAAAAGTACCACTGGAGGATGCCAATTTTTGGATAGCAAACTTGTTAGTTGGAAGTCAAAGAAACAAACTTGCGTCTCACTATCCACTGCCGAAGCACAATACAAAGCTACAACATCATGCACATCTCAGGTCATTTGGAGACAGAGTCAATTTCGATACTACGGCCTGAACATGAAGAAAATCCCACTATATTGTGAATCAGAGAGCGCGATTAGGGTTTGTCACAAGCCAGTGTAACACTCAAAGATGAAACACATAGAACTAAGGTATCACTTTATCAAAGATCATGTGGAAGATGGTAATGTAGAAATTCATTTTGTAAGAATCACTAATCAATTGGCTGACATCTTTACTAAGGCCTTTCCTGAAACAAGTTTTAATAAAATCCTACAAGTCTTAGGAATGATGGAAGCTGAGTCTGTACCCAAATACTCTCTCGCCTCAATATAAGTAGGAACCGAAATAGAAATAATGCTCGGTCCATTTCGGGTTCGGTTCTTTTGGGAAACGAAATGAACCGAATGCTCGGTCCATTTCGGGTTCGGTCTTTCTGAACTCGGTTCGCTTCTTATATTCAAGTGATGATTTCGATTGTATAGTATGTTCGTTCTTTTACTCGTCATTTAATTTATATGTTTCTTTTTATTTTTCATAAAATCCAAAAATATTTTATTTCTGTTTTTATTTCTTTTCAGAAAACTCAAATCATAATTCAAAAACATTTATTTTATTTTATTACAATTTGATTATGTCTTAACCAATTAGTGTATAAGGTCTATTCACTATAATGGTGCTAGGGCAGGTATAATTCTTTTTCTATGTACTAGCTTAGAGTCCCTAGAAGCATGCTGCTGCATGTTGACCCAAGCCTCCAAAGATTCTGAGTGAAGCCTTAATGACTTGATAAATACCAATCATGTCTTCCCAATTAGGCTGTCAAATTCACTCTAATCATGAGCTACCCTACTCTTCTCTAAATTGAGCCAAGAGTTTTCTGCTTGGTCCAATTTTATAGCAGATGTACATTCGTTCTTTAACTACCTCAATCTTATTCTCCATTGATCATTCGTTTCATAATTTTAACCCTTGAGACTCTCATCATTACCACTGAGGTTTATGGTTACCCAAGTTATGTGTTAATGATCTTAGTTTCGTGTTACTACGCGCTAAGTGAAACCCAAAATTCAATACCTATAAAGCATTGACGGTGACCATCTTACTATTCTAGTTTTCACTTTCAATTGGCGAAACCACTTTTGTGGATGTACCTTGTAATCTCTTGTTATTTTAAGAGATCCATATGAAAATGTCTATCACCGAGACTTTTCTTCCCAAAAGGATTCAGTTTCAATTTTTCGTTGAGATTTCTAATTATCTATTATCAACAAGTCACTAAATATGTACCAAACCTACTTGTTTAACAGGCCACATCGGTCTCACAAGTACTACGTTCATTTCGGTCTTATGTCATGTACCGAAACTTGAATTGAAGCGAAAGCCACCCTTAATAGCCTTATATATAAAATGTGCCTTTCAATGCTTCTTAACAAGTATTTGATCGTAATTCAACAGGAATCCAAACAAGCACTTTGAAGTCTATCTTGACTTTGAAGGAAGAGATTTGTACCCGGGATCCATTGCTTTATGTCTTAAATGAAATCACAAAATCCCACAAATAATTTGATTTATTTATGTATCTTTGACACCATCTTGCACGAAAATCTTGGATTTTCCAAAAATCTAGTTCGGTTACTAACAAGCTATTCATAAATGTATTGCTTCGGTTCCTTATGGTGTAATGCATATATTTACAAGCGAAGGGATGCATGGGCACAAAGCCTTGCTTTATTATGGTGATAACAATTCTATTAAAAGATTCAAGAGATGAGTCGGAAGGATGCTTAATCGATTGGTGATTTGAAATGAGGATAAGTATGGAAACGCGCGTGAATTTGAACCGTTACCTAATCATGTGTCATTAGCTGCTTTATGGGGGCTGCTAGTTGTCAAATCACGCCTTTTTAGGCGTCGTTTCCCAAATTAGTGGAATCATTACTCTTGATTTCTCTCTCTCTCCACGAAATCATATATAAGGGTTTTAAGCACTGTGATCTTACTCTTCATCACACTTCTACTCTCTCAAGCAAAAAGACGACTTCAAACGATTTACTGCTCACTGTTAATCTTCCCCTTCACTAGGCTTCAACAATGGCAAAGTCTTCTTCCGTTCAAGAAACCTCTACACGCTTCATTCTTCTTGCAATCAAGCCAAACCACAACTTGCTCATCGACCTCACACCCTTCCTCTACGATACTTACATGTATCACATGGTTGAATGTCTTAAGTATTTGCCACTCATCAAAGCTTTATCAACGGTGGAAGTCGTACGAATGGCTTGTCTCTCACAACTCTATTCCACTACTACTTACGACAAAGGTGTGGACAAGATTTTCTTTGATATTCTTAACCAGAAGGCCTCAATCTCCAAGAACAGATTTTGCTCGCTACTAGGGCTCACTTACGACGAATCCATGGTGAATCCTGATTCCATATCTACAATTTAGCTTTTCTCGATATTTTACAGCATGGGGTAGACTGAAACCCTAAATTCTGTGACAAAGTTCAATAAATCATGCCTTCCTCCTCAATGGAATTTGACTGTTCACCCTTCTTTTCACAGAGCTTTCGGAACGGAGTGCAGGATCCGATGGTGCTAGCAAGTCTTTTATGACTCTGCTTTATGGGTTGTACCATGTATCAACCTTGATTATGGTTTGGTTTTATGGTTCCAATTAGTCCAGAGTCTATCATCTGCTTCTCGTCATATAGAAATTTCCTGTGCTCGCTTTTGGACCATTATCACTCAATCGATAATGGAGCGTTTTCATGTTCCCATTATGGAAGATTCTCTACTCTCCTCCATTGCTACATTTCATACCACAAACATCATAGTCACTCATTCCTCGAAATTTCACTTCGTTGGCTCAATCCCAGAATCAATATATGTTTGTGTGTCTCCTGCAAGCAAGCTTCTTCCGGAGTACAAGAAGCTCCCTTCTTCTGGTCCAAGGCTAAGAGGGGCAAGAAGCAAGAAGCTAAAAAGGGAGAAAAAGGAGGTAGAGTATCAAAGGTTCAATCTCCAAAGAAGCGAAAGTCAAAGAAGGCAACACCTTCACAACCCAAGTAGAAGAAGGTTAAGAAACCTGCTCTAAAGCTAATTCTTGTATCATTAAGCGCCTCTGACTCAGAATACGTGCCTACTGGTCATCAACCCTCATTCCAAGCGAATCTGAGAACGAAAGCTCAGAAGATGATGGTTTGGTTCATGGTGGCACACCACCTCGTTCGCCTACACCAGAGGTATTTGTTCATTCCCAAACTCCTTCTCCTCCACCTATTTCCATTCCTATTTCCCTTCCTCCCATTTCCCCTATCATTACATCTCAACCTTCATCCACCATTCCTATACCTACACCTATATTTTCTGAAGCTACCACTACAACCACCATTGGAGTTCAAACCAACGTATCTGATACGGGGGTTCATACTTCAGCACCTGAAACCCCTCCTACTACCAAACCTCGATCGCCTACCCAATCGATAGAGACCAATACATTTCTTGGCGGTGCAGATGTCGAGTTTGACACCTTTTACTATAGTCCCTATAGGGTGCAAAGTCACGATGATGAAGATGCCCCTGTCACCAAACGCCATCTCAAGGAGCTGAATGAGAAGCTAGATAAGCTTATGACCTCTTCCTTTACTCAGGATTCCTCTTCTGTGTTTGTCCTAAAAGACTTGATGGCAAACCAAGTTATAGAACACGAAGCATCAATCTCCAAATCCACTTCAGCTATTGATGCTTCAACAAAAGTTTGCACAAAAGCGACCAAAAAAGTTGATAAACTAATTTCTAATGCAAATATTTTTCTTGAGTCTTTACAGGGTACTGCAGCACAAAACGTCAACAAGGTCAATGCCTCTGTTCAAACCCTTACTCAATCTTGTCACCAGGAAAAAAAGAGCTCTTTGAGGTGTTTCTCAAGAACCTCACTTCTAATCATGTTAAACATCAGGCATCTGTCTCTGAACGTTTGGATAAACTTCAAGCAGATCTTGCCTTAGAAAGCAGAGTGATGGATGAGCTTGATTTGAAGACCACACAACTCAAAACCCAGACTCTGAAGCTCAATCAAGCGAACAAGGAACTTGAAGCACTACGTTCGGAGCGCTCTTTGGTAAAAAGCTATGTTGGTTATGTTCACTCCATTCTTCTCCATCTTCTTGAAGCCTATGATTTGGTTCTTACCATCTCAGTTAGACGTCATTTAGTTGAGAAGTTACGACCTGCTCTTGACATTCTAAGCTGGATAGAGGGTGTTTCGGAGTCCGTTGTCCCTCTGAAACAAGGGGGAGAATAAACAAAGACTTCATCCCTACCACCGAAACCTCAACACCCGAAACCACAACAACCGAAAGTGGTTTCCGAACCGAAAGGAAAAGAATATTCGGGTTCAGGTATGCAGATTAAGGGAAAAGGAATTGCTGATGATGATGAGGATAATGTTGATGATATTGAAGAAACGGTTCCTAAACCAAATCCTGTCAAAGCAAAGCCCACTGCTCAGGAGATTAATCAAAAAGTTACTGAGGCAATTAATAAAGAGAATGAGGAGAGGGAAGCGAATCTGATTAATTAGAGGAAATTAAAGTTTCCTTTGTCGATGTTGGAAAGGCTTCGAAGGGAGGTTATTGAAGCTCCATGTTCACATTGGCTGGAACCTGTTCTTTCCTTCAATGTCGAGAATTCTAAAGATTCTCAATTTGATATGCCAATCACTCGTAAGGCTTTCATCTTTCACTGCTTTGAGCCTGCATCGACGATTCCTTCTCCTGACCCGAAGATTGATCAAGACTTGCTTAAATAATATCATGAATTCTCTCAACCTCAGTACCTAACCTGGAGTAACAAAAAGATCACAAAGATCAAGGTTTTGAAGCCTACTGCAGTAGGGAAGTTCATCAATATCAAGTTCAAAGTGACCCGAGGATCAGATGGTTCGGTCCATACGATCTCGATTGCCGATTTGTCAAATTCGAATCCATACGATTGGATTCTCTTGAACAACATTCTACTCTCCAATCAGAAGGAATATGAGCCAATCATTGATCACATCAAGCGTATGCTTGTGTGTTACATTCATGAAGTGCCAAAGATGGATCAGGAGACTGCCGCTGCTATACATAAGAGGCCTTTAATCAAACCAATAGGGAAGGCAGGCGACACAAAGTTGATGGTGAAAGGAAAAATTGATCCACGGTCTCACACAGTCATGTTTCTTAGAGGAGAAGGTCAAAGGTGCCTATTTGCTTTGGCTGACAAACATCTATTCTGCAATTTCTGCTTGGACCACATTCTTGAACTTATTCATGGGTGTGATCAAAATAGTGAGGAAGACAAGAAGCTATTATCAGATATGCTTCGGTGGTATATGGATTTCAGATAGACTCTTCTTGCCATTATTCCAAGACTGTTCATGGTTGTGAATCAAACTCCCCAACCTCCACCGAAGTGAAGTCTCGCCCTTATTTACGGAAAGGGGGAGATTGTTGAGTCCAGAAGTGTTGCGTCTTTAGGCTCGGTCCTTAGCCCAGTTTTGTTATCCGGTTTGGGCCTGTCCAACCATGTTTATTTTATTAAGGTTTAGTATTTAAGGTGCATGCATGCATCCTTTGTTTTATCGCTTTTATTATTCTTGGTATTGAACTACAAACCCTAGCTCGCCTCTATAGTTGTAGTTCTTAGTCAAGCTCTTCTGAGGCGTGACTACATTTGAATCATTAAGCATTACTTGATTCTATATCGTGTTTATTGTGTTTGTTTGTTTTATTGATTAATCCTGTTGAAGATCTAATCGATCTAAGAGTTTTTCAACTCATCAAATGTTTAATCTACTTATTAGTTGGTATTTGTATCAAGATACAATTAATAGTGATTGAAGTATTATCCCAAAAATATTAGAGGAGGATATTTCTAACTATTAGAAAGTAAATCATACCAAGTAAGATTTAATTCATCCTTTATTATCATTAAGACCTTAGATGGTTAGTACTGGTTTGTATCTCAACTTTTGAAACCTTCAACCAAGATTTCATTATTATGTTTTACCAGGTAAAATATAATTGAAACTACTATAGTTGTTAACAAAGTTGATTTGACATCTTACACTTAATCTCAAACATTCATTACAAAGGAAGTCATACATCAAAGTGTATAGTTCCTTAATCATTTTCTCTTCAACCTAGTGAAAATGTCATTAGGAATCCTTTACATATGAAAAAGGTTCACATATGTCAAATAAACTACATTATTTGCCTTCAAATATCCCTTTCTTGAAGTTTGAATATGTGAATGCCATTTATATAATAGGGATAAGAATGTCAAAGATGAGTTTGACTTAAAACAAGTTTAAGTCAAAGTGCTTGCATATAGAACTTAATTTTTTATGAAATGTTGATATTTACTTCACAACCCTATTAAGAGATCTAGTCTCATAAATAGAAGTTAATCATTTCAGAATATGAATATTATCGTTATGAAAAACGATTAAGTAAATGATCAAACATTTGAATAAACTAACTGAGACATAAATTTAGACATGCTAAATTAAAACACACTTTGTTCCAAAACAAATATTGTTTTACATTTAAATTTTGACTTTTTATATTCCAACTGGATTGTGCTCAGCTTGGTTACTCTTCAATAAATATTTGCAAGATATTTACAAATATTATATTAACATTTAAGTACCAAGTACTTAACTGTTATATGAAAAGTTTGAGTTTTATCTAGTAGATACTAGAAGTACTAGTCTCTTCCAGACTTTCTTTCTAAATAAGAGGAGTAAATCTTCTTCCAATGTCCAGTTTCTTCACAAAAGAAACAAGATCCATCTATGTGGGCTTTAGTATATTTATTGGGCTTAAAGGTGTTCAGTCCATAAAACGTGGGCCTTCTGGATCACACTAGGTGACTCTTTTAGCCTTGCAATATTCCAATGTTTAAACCAGCTTTAAATAAAATATCACTGTATTTATTGGAATATTGCTTGACCTATTATATCATCAGGTATATATGTTTAAATTATCCAAGACTTCCTAGAATTCATGAATAACCTAGGTAGTTATAGCGGTCTAAAATCAAATATCGGTCAAGGGGCGATATTTGGGATATAGGTTATCGCGGTGGGATATTGGTATTTTATATCACGCATAATTAATATATATATATATATATATATATATATATATATATATATATATATATATAAACATAAAACATATATAAAAGTAATATAAAAAGTCAAAATTCAAAACTATCAATGTTTGAAACATAATCTTACGTAAGCCATGTGATTTTCCTCCAAGTCCACATCAACCAAGGCATCTAATTATTATATCTAAATCATCCACATCAACTCTAATATCGTCATCATCATTTAAGAATTATTTACATAACACATCAACATGATCAAACCTATAGAAACTAGCAAGTTAACACTTAAGTATGTAACAATTAACATAACAATAAGATCGGTTAATACTTAAAACATGAGTCTATGACCTAAAACTAACAATTAAGTACTTAACATAATAGCAGGTTCATTTAAGTTAAGTCTATAAGATTTAAGGCCTCGACTTAACACTAAAAAAAGCAAGTAAAATTACTTAACCGATATCCCACCTGGAAATCGCCTGGAAATATCGGTAAATATCACTGATATATGCGGTCCGATATTTTGGACCGATATTTGACACCGCTATTTTGAAAAGTACCGATAACCGATATCCCACCTGGAAATCACCTGGAAATCGCCGATATTAACTGCTTAGTGAATAACTATTCCTAGCATGATGTTAGAAACATCTTAAGCATCACAGTGATGCCTTTACTAGTTATCATGTTTAGGTTTAACTGCTCAAAGAAAATAATTTAGGACTAGGACCTTTAAGTGTATACAATTTCATATCTCTTACGAGATTGTCTCTTAAGACATGAACTCATTCACTGAAATTGTATCTATTGAATGTTATTATTTCATTAGGTCATTAGAAAATGACAATACATTATAATGAGAATGGATTACTTAACTACAAATTTTCTTAACAAAATTTATTTAGTATTTTCAATATTTAATCTTTAATAATTAATAACCTTTTAGTTTCCAAACACATTATTTATCAAAGACTAGGATCCAAGTTGAAAAACAAATAAATGGTTAGGTATCCTTTATCCCATCCATTGGAATTCAACCCGGTAGATTTCGATTATCAATTATATTTTGCTATATAATTCCTAGATTTATGGAACTGTTAATACAAATTTAATTAGACATGTTTGATTTCATTTATGCCTCAAAACTCTCTTGCTTAGGTATCCTTTATCACAAAATATTTCCGATCAAATCGTCCAGTTTGAAAAAACTTGTGTAATTGTCCAATAACTTGGTTATAGAAATCCTGAATATACCCTGACCATCAAAAGATAACACTAAGCGATTAGGTATCCTTTATCCCACTAGTGCATACAAGAGATCTGTGAGTGTTCTTCAAAAGGATTGCATAGATTTGAGGTTTGTAAAAAGAGATGTACGGTTATGTATCCTTTATCCCACTAGTCAGATCGGGCAGCCTTAGACATGATCTCAATCTTGACTCTTCATTTCTTGAGTAATATAGTTCTTCATTAGATATCTTCATAGTCTTTAGTAACTTTACACTATGAAACTAATAAGCCCATAAAAATTAGTGTGTCTAAGTGATATTATATACACTTACTTAGATGACACTAACTATTTACAGTGACCAAAATAACTAACTATACTATCAGAATAAATAACTAACTAACTATACTATTGACTAATACCTCTAACCAGTAAGGGTTGAAGTTTAATTTCCCTTGCTTTAGCATACATTTTTCAGATTTTTATTTTTGAGTGAAAAAATAAGGTTTTAAAAATAAGAAAAAAATAGAAAAAGAAGAAAAAAAAGTTGCAAAACTTTGAGTGAATAAGAGTCTACAAAGTTATGCAAATCATGAAATAATATGAAGAAAAGCCCAAAAAGTGAAGACCAAAGAATAAGGCAATTTGCCAAGTTAATTTTATTGTAATTTTTCTTTCTAGGTTATTTTTCCATATGTATGCACGGGAGCTTAAGAAAAAATACGTTGAGGTTAGTATAGTTTTTTGGGGATGGCTTTAGAGGATGCATAAAATGAATGTCTTTCAATAGAAGTGGGGAAGTGTTTATGAAGATTGTGAGTATTTAGGATTAGGGAGGATTTTAGGAAAATTAGAAACAAATACATGCAATGCGATCTTGATGTAATGGAGAGGCTCAAACGGATTTTCTTTTGTGATGTTGGTAGCTAGGGTTTCGATGTGATGGTATGATAATGATAAAAATCAGTTTTGCTTGAGGGCAAGAAAAAAAACAAGTGTGGGGTATTTTGACATGGGCATATTTAGTCGCATATTTCGTGCACATTTCTAAAACTTTTAGCTACTATTATGCTTATTTTGGGACATAAGGTACTGATTATGGTTGAAATCTGTTTCGTAGTAGCAAAAACATGCTCGAGATAAAATGGAAGCAAACAAGGAGCTTGAAGACAGACGACCACGATGTGGTGATCATCTATTACGACATAGCGAATGGAAGATTCACGATCATTAATGTTGACTTGGAAAATACAGGATATATACGAAGACCATGACATCGTGCCTATTCACCACGACAGGGTGGTCAAATATATGTCAACTATATATATTCGAACATTAGGTCGAATTGTACGACTTCTAACCGATTTTCAAAGGAGGATTGTGACTAAAACCTTCTGGAAAACCCTTAAAGGTCAAAATTTTATTAGAGCTCAAGAATTGAAGAGATGTAGAAGAAATATGCATAGATCTATTCGGCTTTCTAAATATTACTCATGTCTAATCTTATTTGCATGGCTTTTGTGTGTTTTTCTGTTAGTATGAGGGGCTAAAAACCTTATACTTCTGTTTGATGAAGATGAACCTGATCATATTGTGTTGATTTCGACTTTTACATGTTATATGATTATTTTATTTGTTTTTAATAATTTAAATCCTAGCATGTTGAAGTTCTAAGTTTATATTGCCTATTAATCAAGTTCTGTGTGGTAGATGATCAATCTAGTTGCATGAATTTATTACCTAATTGTTTATGATCAGTAAATAATTAGAGCTAGGATTAATCACATTTTAGACTGGTTAATTAAAGCTAGTAACTTTATTTGTGTTAGAGAACATAATTAATCTTAATTTATGCTTGGCTGCTTAACTTGATCATAGGAAAGTAGCTATCATATTTATCATTCATAGTCCAATTTTTTCTTATATCAATTTTGTGTTTAACTATGCTCGGCCATTGCATGGTAATTCATAAATTGATACATCTACGTATTTAATCATAATAACCAGTGAATGAATTGGTAATTAATATAGCTCATCTACTAGAAATCAATCATAGTAGAAGGGGAAATCAGATCTGAATAAAAGTACTTATTAAATCTTGAAGCAAATTAGTTTTATTTTCTTTTTTCTTTGTTAATTTGGTAGTAATTTGAATTAAGTTCTTATGATCTTGCTAAATCAGTAAAAACCACCCACTTTAAGCTTGTTTCTTTAGTTTAGTTAGAAGTAGTTATTTTATAAATTGAATTTTGTTCCCTAACTCCGACAGCCAAGTTACCCAAGCGATTTTCTAATCCGACTAAGTACACTATCTATAGGTGCATAAATTAGTTAAGTTACTTAGGTTATAAATTTAAAACTAGTAGGTACTCCTGTGCACACCATAAAACTAACCAGTGAGAAGTACAATGCTGAACTATGTTCCCTCTTAAGTTAACAAACTTCTAGAAGTGTGTATGCTTTTGGTGCCATTACCAGGGAAACAACTTATTTGAATTTTAGTTTAATTAATTTTAGTTAGTCGATCCATTTTGTGGGGTAAAAACCGTAAAAAGTTATTTTTTTGCATTTTTATTTTATTTTCCCTTCTGAACATCAACCACACCGAGGGCATCTTGGCCACGTGACGGTTACATTTCAGTCAGTTGTTTAGTTTTGTCATTTTTATTTGTTTTACGCGTTATGTTTTTGTTTTTGTTTTATTTCAGTAATTTATGACTCGAGGATCCAAGATTCCAATTATTCCACCACTCAAAAATCTAGAATCAAGTTTCCACAAGAAGAAAGACAAGAAGGTCGACAAGTCAAGTAACACTTTCCAATTTGACAAATTTGAACTTTTTGAAAAGGCTCAAATTAAGATGGAAGTAGGATACAAGGCGGAAACATCTACTGAGGAAGATTCAGGAGACGAGAAAAAAATCGAAGTTGAAGAGACATTGGATATCACGACCATGACGATGGGGAAATACAAGAATGGGTTGCATAACGACAATGGTATAGGTATTGTGCCACATGAGATTCCAACTGAGAGTGGTTTTGAGCTCAAGGGGCACATTCAATCAATGATCAAGGACATACCTTTTTCCAGGAAATATTATGAAGATGCCTTCAATCATATCTATAACGTCCCGATTCTCAGGTATTAATTACATAAGAATTATTGGATGAAGCCCTACTCGACGAGTCGGTCGACCTACTCATCAAGAAGCAGCGGGGTGGGACCGCGTGTTAAGTGACCTACTCGATAAGTCCACTTTGGGACTCGGCGAGTAGGATCTGGCAGATGAAACCCTAAATCCAGGGGTTTGCACCCCTATTTAAAGGAGCCTCAGCCTCCTTTGGCCTCCCTGCAGTCTGTTAGAGCCCTTAAAACCCTAATGTGTGTGTGTGCCATTATGTGATTGAAGCTTGAAAAGAGGATTTTGGAGAGAGAAGGCTTAGAGAAGAAAGATAGTGGAGCAAGTGGAGTGTGGAAATCAACTCTTATCTCAGTCATCATCTTTGGAGGTGGTGGAACCTGTGTGAAGTGATCCGAGAGTTGGAGTTTACCTTTCATGTCGACATCTGCAAGGTGAGTTATCCTCACTATATCGATAGGGTCTACGGCAGCAAGGCCGACCCTTTAGTTGTTATTGTAAGGTATGTTGCATGTGGTTACGATTTGTTAGTTCGGAATCGAGGTGGATAGTATGTTATGCTTTTATGATCCGTAGGGATTGGTGTGTTAGTGACCTGAGAGGTTGATACTCTAGTTACAGGATAATTCTATGATTATGATCAGTGAGATAGATATGCTTGATGTTCGTATATGCAAGTATATAATAGCTATGCGCACATGGTTATTTGCTTGTTGGTTGGGTTGAGGCGGTCCTGCTTTGTGATGAAGGCCAACATACCCTATGAGCAGTCCGGGGAGACTGTAGGCCCACGTGGCGGACCAGTCATGTCGAAGGCTCGGGATAGATTCAGATAGACTATAGGCCCGGTAGGGCGGTCCAGTCAGGTCGATGGTGCAGTATGCATGATGATTGATTGATTATTACTGATATGGTATTGTCAATGTGGTATCGGTATTTTGGGGGTAGCTCACTAAGCCCTCGGGCTTACAGTTTTCAGTTTATTGTTTCAGGTACTTTAGGAGTCCGTGGAAAGGCAAAGGCGTGACCGTACCGCTCCTCATCCTTATGTTAGGATTTTTGGGACACTCTGATGGAAAATGATTTGAAAACATTTTGTAAATGTTGCTTTACGGTTTTTATTTATGATTGAAAAAGTTTAAATTTGGCATAAAATTTATGGATGTTACAAGTTGGTATCAGAGCCCTGGTTTGAGTGAATTGGAGGAACACTCGTGTGAATCCAGTCTCAAATCAAGGAGATTTTCGGAACAAAAGTTTTAAAATGGTTTTCAAAATAAGGATGGAGGATGCAGAGGGTACGATCTGCCTGGGCCTGTAAGTGAACCCCGAAATACCATACAGTTATTTGATATTCTTATATGTTAGAACAACATGCTAGTGCTTGGCCAGGGATCTTTAGGAATCACATGATTAGGGGTGTAAGCGATCCGAGTCGAGCCAAATACTACCAAGCTCGAAGCTCGGCTCGACTAAAATACTCGAGCTCGAAACTCGGCTCGAACTTGACTCGAGCCTTGATTTTAAGCTCGAGCTCGGGCTCGTGAAATACTCGACAGTCTCGAGCTCGGCTCGGCTCGGCTTGACTAACATTTTAAAAAAAATCAAAATCACTAAATTGAATAAGAAATATTAAACATTCCACATGTAAATTTCCAAACTACCAAAAAAAACACTATTAACCACCTAATATCAATATAAAACCAACCATATATGTCATAAATGAATAATTATAAAGAAATGACATATATCACATAAATGAACAATTATAAACAAAATGGCATATATGTAAATTAAACTAAGCTCGCGAGCCTTACGAGCAGAGTATTTTTGTACTCGAGCTCGGCTCGATAAGGTACTCGAGTAGCTTGAGCTCGAGCTAGGCTCGATTAAGGTCGAGTCGATTTCGAGTATTTTCCGAGTCGGTCTCGAGTTTCTCGCGAGTTGGATTGTTTCACTTACACCCCAACGCATGATAGCCTTGCCTGATTATATGATGCCTATTAGCCTAGGGTTTCTTGTGTATGGAATTGACATCAAAACTGTAGATGTTTGGTGTATGCATCACGGTTGTGTATAATCAAGATCTTATAGCTTGAGAATGTCTGATTCGACCTTAGTGTAGGATTAGATATTCGATAGTCTATGGGGTCCAGCATTACGTGCAGCTAGCGTGCACCATCGCTGCAGGGGATGATGGAAGTTTCATGGATGTGAGAGTTGTGATAAGTGGTGAGGCTAGATGCGAGATATTTGGTATTCCCCTAGAAGTGAGGGTTGGGCGCATTCCTATGTTGATGACATTGTTAGGGAGTTGTGATGATACTTGAGATAAATATGGGTAGGTGTGGAAGGTATTATGGGCCCGTACTACTGAAAGCACAGGACCCATACGCGTAGCAAGAAAATCACAACCCCTGGGGTTTTGGGGTTTCGTCTCCTGACATTATGTTATTCACCTGATGACTTGTATGTATATATTCCAGTATGGTGGTGCCAAGACATGTTGCTTTGGGATCCGGATCAGGATCAACATCAGGATCAGGGTCGGGAGATGGAGGGTTGGAGGTGCCGGTAGCACCTGAGCTCGTGGTTCAAATAGGGACCGAGGAGTTGGATGCCAGGATCAGGGAGATCATGAACGACGAGATTGCTGCCGCGTTCCGAGTGTAGCTGCCAGAGATGTTTGGGTCGATTAAGACCGCGATGGTTGAGTATTTTGATGAGCGATATGCAGCTCTAGCAGAGACAGCTGCCGCTGCAGCCACTTCGGCTGTAACCGCGACAGGGGTTGGAGGAGGAGTTGACAGGGCTTTCCAGTATCGGGACTTCGATAATATGAAGCCCCTGACGTTTGACGGTACACAGGATGCGATTAGGGCTATGAGGTGGTTATCTGATGTGGAGGGTTGTTTCTTCACGTGCTCATGTCCTGCTGACCAAAAGGTCAGGTGTGCCGTGAACCTGTTGAGGCTTGGGGCAAAGGACTGGTGGATTGACGATTGGGTCATATACTGATGATCAGTAGGCTGCTGTTTCTTGGGAGCAGTTTAGAGATATGTTTCGCACCCGCTAAGTTCCACGCGTTGAGCGGGAGCGGCTTGCGCATGAGTTTTTGACATTGAGATAGGATGGGGAGTCTGTGATGGAGATTACCCGTATGTTCACGGAGAGGGATATGTTTTGCCCGGAGTTTGCTTCAGAGTAGTCTCAGATGACTCGTTATCTGAGTATGCTCAAGACTGATATTTGACAGTTTGTGTCTACTCAGCGAAGTGATACCCTCTTAGACCTTTAGGAAGCCGCGCGGCGGCGTGAGTTAGAGATAGAGCTACAGCTGAAGGAGCAACGTCAAGCACCGACACAGTCTCAGCCGGCGCCTAAGTGGTCTAAAACCGCTGATACACGGTCCGGGGATCATCAGAGCCGCACTTGTGGAAAGTGTGGCAAGTCTCATTCGGGGGTTTGTCGAGCAGGAGGTGGGTGCCACAAATGTGGCAAGGAGGGGCATTATGCCAGGGAGTGCCGTCAGTCTGCCCCTCCAGTAGATATGAAGATTTGTTACCATTGTCATCAAGTTGGTCATGTGAATGAAGACCAACTGTCCGCAGCTCGCCGCCAAGCCGGCGCAGGGTTCCGCCCCAGCTGCTGGGAGGATTTGAGATGGGATGCCAGTCAAGGTGGAGCCTCCGAAGGCTCAGGGTCACGCCTTCCAGCTCATGGCCGAGGAGGCCAAGTCAGCACCGGATGTGGTTGCTGGTACGTTTTCTATTCTTTGTCTCAGTTATTGTGTTTGTGTTATGCTTATTGATTGTACCTGTGATTAGGTACGTTTTAGTGAATTCTTTGCTCACTTTGGTATTATTTTGACTCGGGGGCGAGTCGATCATTTGTCCCTCTGACCTTCTCTAGAGGTTTCAGTGTGCCGATAGATGATCTTGAGTGTCCGTTGTGAGTTTCGATCGCCAACGAGCACGGGTCTCTGCTTCTTCGGTATTCCGGGGATGCGAGTTGGAGATTTTCGGGGTGCGCTTCCCGATAGATTTGATTCCTATTCCCATGAGGGATGTAGGCGTGATTATAGGGATGGATTGGCTTAGCCGTTTTGGTGCCATGATCGACTGTGAGGGGCAGCGGGTGGCGGTTCGAGCCCCAAGTGGGGGACAACCTGTAGTATATGGTGAGGGCACCAAGTTGGGATCAGGGTTTTGTTCCGCAGCCAGGACTCGGTAGTATATTCAGCATGGGTGTGCCAGTTATTTAGTGTATGTCGTAGATATGCAGGTTAGAGAGCAGCTCTCAATTTCTGAGGTTCCGGTGGTGAGGGAGTTTACTGATGTGTTTCCAAAGGAGTTACCCGGAGTGCTTTTGGAGAGACAGGTTGAGTTCAGGATTGACCTAGTGCCAGGTGTGGCCCCTATCGCTAAGGCGCCGTACCGACTGGCACCGCCAGAGATGCAGGAGTTGTCATCTCAATTTCAGGAACTGCTGTGTAAGCAGTTTATTCGTCCGAGTAGTTCACCCTGGGGAGCACCGATCCTTTTTGTTAGGAAGAAGGACGACTCGTACAGGATGTGCATAGACTATAGGGAGCTGAACAACTTAACGGTGAAGAACCGTTATCCACTTCCGAGGATAGATGACCATTTCGATCAGCTGTAGGGTGCATCTTGGTTTTCCAAGATTGATTTGAGATCAGGATATCACCAGGTCAGGGTGAGGGAGGAAGACATGGAGAAGACCGTGTTTCGGACTCGTAATGGTCATTACGAGTTCGTGGTGATGCCGTTTGGACTCACCAACGCGCCAGCAGTGTTCATGGACCTGATGAACCGAGTATGCAGACCGATGCTTAATCGGTCAGTCCTTGTGTTTATAGATGATATCTTGGTGTACTCCAAGACTCAAGAGTAGCATGAGGAGCATCTCAGGGAGCTGCTGGAAGTTCTGAGGGGAGAACAGTTGTATGCCAAGTTCTTGAAATGTGAGTTTTGGTTACGGGAGGTCCAGTTCCTCGAACACCTCGTTAACTAGGAGGGGATTCTGGTCGATCCGGCCAAGGTGGAGGCGGTTATGATGTGGGAGATCCCGAAATCTCCCTCTGGTATCAGGAGTTTCTTGGGTTTAGTAGGGTATTATCGGAGATCCATTCGTGATTTCTCCAAGATTGACGTACCCGTTACTTGTCTGACGTGGAAGGGGGTTGATTTCCGGTGGGGCCCTGAGCAGCAGAGGGCATTTAAGACCCTCCGACAGTCTTTATGCGAGGCACCAGTGTTGACACTCCCTGAGGGAGTGGATGATTTTGTGGTATTTTGTCATGCAGAGAGGACGGGTGGTAGCCTACGCATCGCGGCAGTAGAAGTCGCATGAGACAAGGTACCCCACACACGATCTTGAGTTGGGAGCAATGGTTTTTGCTCTGAAGATTCGGAGGCACTATATGTATGTGGTTCGTTGCACTATATACACGGATCACAAGAGTTTGAGACACATCATGGTTCAGCCAAAATTGAACATGAGGCAGCCCAGGTGGCTGGATGTGGTCAAGGACTATGATTGAGAGATCCTTTACCATCCTGGTAAAGCGAATGTGGTTGCGGATGCTCTGAGCCGCAAGTCAGCTGGGTCCTCGACCCCAACCAGCTGTATGAGGATAGCGGTGGATTCCCCACTGGTGGGTTTGATCAGGGATGCTCAGATTGAGAGCATGAGATCAGAGAACTGGAAGTTGGAGAGGATTAAGGGCGAAAGCGCCCGGTTAGGTCAGGATAGCCGCGGATTGTTGACCCGTTACGATCGGGTTTGGGTTCTAATGTCCGGAGGGGTCCGGCAGATAGTGATGGAGGAGGCTCATAAGTCTCGTTTTTCGATTCACCCGGGAGCCACGAAGATGTACCTGTAGGATGGTCAAAGCCGAGCATCAGAGGCCGCATGGTAAGTTGCAGCCTCTGGAGATTCCCATGTGGAAATGGGAGCGGATCGCGATGGATCGATTGACCAAGAGTTCCCATTTCCTAGCCATACAGGAGAGTTCGTCGGCAGAGAAGTTGGCCGACCTGTATGTCAGGGAGATTGTCTCTCGCCATGGGGTTCCAGTTTCTATCGTTTCTGATCGAGATGTCAGGTTTACTTCCTGTTTTTGGCAGAAGTTCCATGAGGAACTGTGTACACGACTGCATTTTAGTACGACGTTCCATCCGCAGACTGATGGGCAGAGTGAGCAGATCATTCAGACCCTCGAGGATATGTTGAAGGCGTGCGTTATTAATTTTGGTGGGAGTTGGGATTCCCACCTACCGCTTGTAGAGTTCGCCTACAATAACAGCTACCATTCCAGTATTGGCACGCCGCCTATCGAGCTGTTGTATGGGCGGAAGTGTAGGATCCCAGTCTGTTGGGGCGAAGTTGGGCACAGAGTGATGGGTCGGACAGAGGTAGTTCTGCAAACTACTGAAATGATACTACAAATTAGACAGCGACTGCAGACCGCTCAGAGCCGGCAAAAAAGCTATGCCGACCGACGCCGATCTGAGCTGGAATTTCAGGTGGGTGATCTGCTTTAGGAAGAGGGGAAAATTGGGTCCCCGTTACATTGGGCCGTTCAGGATTATCGCCAGGGTTGGCAGGGTGGCTTATAGGCTAGAGCTTTCGGAGGAGCTTAGCCGGATCCACAACACATTTCATGTTTCGCAATTGCGAAAATGCATTATGGACCAGGAGGCAGTGGTATCATTGGATGGCATTCAGGTCGATGAGCGCCTGAACTATGTGGAAAGGCCTGTGGCGATTTTGGAATGGAAGAAGTAGATTTTGCGGAACAAGGAAATACCTTTGGTAAAGGTACAATGGGAACATCGGTATGGATCCGAGTGGACATGGTAGCCGGAGGCGGGGATGCGCGAGCAATACCCGACATTCTTTATTCCAGCAGACTTCGAGGGCGAAGTCTAGTTCAAGTGGGGGAGAGTTGTAACGCCCTGATTCTCATGTATTAATTACATAAGAATTATTGGATGAAGCCCTACTCGACGAGTCGGCCGACCTACTCGTCGAGTAGCAGCGGTGTGGGACCGCGTGTTAAGTGACCTACTCGACGAGTCCACTTTGGGACTTGGTAAGTAGGAGCTGGCAGATGAAACCCTAAATCATGGGGTTTGCACCCTTATTTAAAGGAGCCTCAGCCTCCTTTGGCCTCCTTGCAGTCGGTGAGAGCCCTTAAAACCCTAATACATGTGTGTGTGTGTGTGTGCCGTTGTGTGATTGTAGCTTTAAAAGAGGATTTTGGAGAGAGAAGGCTTAGAGGAGAAGGGTAGTGGAGCAAGTGGAGTATGGAAATCAGCTCTTATCTCAGTCATCATCTTTTGGAGGTGGTGGAACCTGTGTGAAGTGATCTGAGAGTTGGAGTTTACCTTTCGTGTCGACATCTGCAAGGTGAGTTATCCTCACTATATCGATAGGGTCTATGGAACCAAGGCCGACCCTTTATTTGTTATAGTTATGGTATGTTGCATGTGGTTATGATTTGTTAGTTCGGAATCGAGGTAGACAGTATGTTATGCTTTTATGATCTGTAGGGATTGGTGTGTTAGTGACCTGATAGGTCGGTACTCTAGTTACAGGAGAATTCTATGATTATGCTCAGTGAGATAGATATGCTTGATGTTTGTATATGCCAGTATATGATAGCTATGCGCACATGGTTATTTGCTTGTTGGTTGGGTTGAGGCGGTCCTGCTTTGTGCTGAAGGCCAACATACCCTATGAGCGGTCCGGGGAGACTGTAGGCCCATGTGGTGGACCAGTCATGTCGAAGGCTCGTGATAGATTCAGACAGACTGTAGGCCCGGTAGGCCAGTCCAGTCAGGCCGATGGCCCAGTACCCATGATGATTAATTGATTATTACTGATATGGTATTTTCAGTGTGGTATCGGTGTTTTGGGGGTAGCTCACTAAGCCGTCGGGCTTACAGTTTTCAGTTTATTGTTTCAGGTACTTCAGGAGTCCATGGAAAGGTGAAGGCGTTACCGTACTGCTCCTCATCCTTATGTTATGATTTTTGGGACACTCTGATGGAAAATGATTTGAAAACATTTTGTAAACGATGCTTTACGATTTTTATTTATGATTGAAAAAGTTAAAATTTGGTGTAAAATTTATGGATGTTACAATATCGATGAAGTTTTGGAAATTGTTAGTTATTTCCATGTTCCAAATATTTCAAGAGATGTATTACTAAGAATGCTTCCCATGACATTTACTGGATGTGCAAAGATATTGTTGAAGTCGTTAGCTCCTAGAACAATAAGGACTTGGGATAGTCAAGTCCTTTTAAGAAATTGTCCTCAACATGACTTGAACGTTTAACAAGAAATCTCTATTTTCTATGATGGGGTGAATGTTACAACAAGTCAAGTCCTCCCTCCAAGATATCTAAACTCAAGAAGAAGATAGCCAAATTTCAACAAGAAATGGGAGAGTCATTATACGAAGCTTGGGAGAGGTACAAGGCCCTTATAAGAAATTGTCCTCAACATGACTTGAACGTTTAACAAGAAATCTCTATTTTCTATGATGGGGTGAATGTTACAACAAGTCAAGTCCTTGATTCTCAAGAATCAATGAAAAAGAGAGAATCGACCACCATTAAAGAGCTAATTAAAGGATTCTCAAAACACTCACAAGAATACCATAATCTGCGTGAAGATGATAGAAGAGGTAAATGAAATGGAGGGAACGAGAACATGGCTACAACCATGGCTAAACGAGAGAATATGGATAGGCGAATGAAGAAATCTGATCAATTTATACGCGCCATTAGAGTTGGATGTCACAATTGCAATGGTACGCATAACGATGGATTGTGATCTAGATGAGAATGACAACCGAAAATCACATGTTTGTTACTTGAGTGGTGATTGGTTTGATGAGTATTAAAGGAATCCCAAGAAAGAGTGCTTGCCTCATTATGAATACTTGAAGCAAAAAGACAAAAAGTTTAGTCAAACCGGTCGAGGCTTTTACCAAAATGAGAAACCGCAATTCGATTTTGAGTCAAAGCTTGCACGTTTTGCAAGTACTTCTGAGAAGAGACATGACGCTACTGATGTTACCATGAGAAATCACAATCTTCCATTAAGAACATTGAAACTCAACATGAGAAATTAACAACAATTGTTAACGAGAGGTTACCTCCTAGAAATCCAAAATCATAAACTCATGTAATGTCAATTTACACTAAAAAAGAAATTCATTTCGAGACATTAATGATCCATGATACAACTACTATTCAACCCAGTCAAAATCTGAAAGGAGAGAAGATCAAAGCAAAGTCTGAGTCGAGTTCTGATGACTCCCCACAATGCGGTGAGTTTGCCGCGCCATGGTTACTGGAAAACATAAATTCTTCTCCTTTAAATTCGTTCCACCCTCGTTTTCCATTCCCAACTCGAGCTCTTAAGCATAATAAGGAGCCAAAACTATGAGAACTGGAAAATTTTGAGTCAAGCAAAGTCTAAAGGGTTTTGTGTATAAGTGTAACCATAACGTAAAATGTTACCACAAAAATTTTGAAAGCCAAAAAGGAATTATTTGTATAAATGAATATACCTTCAAAACTATATTCCTAATAAACCTTTATAAGTCTAGGTAAGGCAAATAGTTGGGACATAAACCAGGAATTAAAACTTTGCATTATAATTTTTAGCCTAGTACCCCACCACCTTAGTCATTTTGATTTGGCTAGGACCAAAATCACCCCTTAATAAGTAGTACGAAACCGAATACAACTTTTGTGGAGGAAGTAGGACCAGAATCCCAAGCCTAGAACATAGCTAGGCAGAAAACACCAAGATCAAAATCACTAGGACCGAAATCACAAGCTAGGAAGGATCTAGGACCCAAATCACATGGACTTTGGTGGTATACAAGGTGACTTTGGTCATGCATGGCCGAAATCACCAATTTGATTTCCCTCCCAAAGTGATTTTGGATGGAAAAGTAGAATATGATGGTTGACTTGGTGATTTGATGTTTCCATATTTTCGTATGTAAACTAATATCCAGCATGTATCCGTGCTATTACCCAACAAATATCCATGTAAACGTCACCTCATCTTCTCCTTTATATACACGACAAGAAACACCCAAATCCCCACCATTTCCATTTCTCCATTATACTCTAAATTCTCTTAATGATTAAGCACAAAGCCTCCGAGGATTTATTTCTCAAAGCTTGATCTTAATAATTTGGTAAGTTTATCTCACTAATCTAGTGTTTTTACACAATTTGACACTAGTTTCATTATATTTACACACATTATTATGTGTTAAAAACTCCTAGGGTAATATCATCTTCAAAGAGTTCATCAACCCCATTCAAGAGTTTAGGCTTGGAAATCTTCACACCGTCTCTTCAAACAACCCCCAAATCCATTCAAGGTGAGTTCATACCTCCACATTTTCAATTTTTTCATGTTTTAGGGGGGGGGGGGATACAAGTAATGTTAAGTTTTTATACAAAAACTTGCATATTTCTTCTCTATGGTAAATATAAAACATTATTTGTATCATATATGGTTATTACTAGATTTTATACAACTATTTGTGACATATTAGTTATGAAGTGAAAAACTCAAAAAAAATAAAACATAATCTCTGTTATAAAATCACAAGAAAAATTATGATTTGCAAAACTACATGATTTTTGGAAGCTTTTTACCAAAATATTGTATTGCTAACAAAAATGAGTACATCCTAGTTATTTCACTATTTTGTGGGTTACCACCCAAAAACATGATATTTGATCTTACATTTTGAAACTAGACAAGATAACAACTTCATATTTATATAAAAGATTATATAAATAGGCTCAACGAACAAACAAGATAAACTATAATTGGTATAGTTTGGAAGTCACAAACATTTTTACTATCATTTAAGAAGAAACAAATAATTATTTAAAGGTATAATTGTTTCAAGTACAAGAAAACGAATTTTCAGTACGATAGACGTAAACCGGTTGATACTGGTTGTGAGCCATTCGACTTCACCATACCTACTAGAGTACACAACTAAGACCTGCATTATAACTAGAGTCTCTTGGACTGATAGCGTGAAACTTGAGTATAGATCTATGCGGGATTGACAACCCCACACCTCAGATGTTCGATACAGTTAGACCGACCAATCTAGGGTGACAAATGTCGTAACCGTTCTGACGCCTGAAGAACGTCCTTCATGCCAACTAGTCGTATTAATATGGTTATAATAACTCACATAGGGTATTATCAAATCATTTGGCTTATGGTCTAGCGTACACTCAAATATTTTTTCATGAAAAGTTAACTCTTACTAAAACAATTTTCCAGTACAACATTACTTTCATTTAATCTTGGGTTAAGACTTACAATGAGATTAACATACATTCAAGTAGTTTTATATAAAGCTAAAAGTCACTAAACTATTTTCAGTACAGTTTTACTTGTATTTTTAGTCTTTGGATTAAGGCTTACCATTCAATTCAAAGAAAATGTTGGATTTTCTGGAGGTATCGACCATCTTTTTACACGAAACAGTTACAAAATCCTTTGCATACAAAAATGCTTTTGAACTTACCAACTTAGTTGTTGATACCTTCCAAAATCACTTGTATTCTCAGGAATCCAGTAAACAGGTAACCACAAGAGTTTTTGGTGGATGGGACGTCGTTGCATCACGTTACTCATATTTTCTCTTATGCATTTGATATCATGTAAACAATGTTTTTTTGAATACAATGTAAACACATTATTCATCAGTGTAATGGTTGTAATGATTTGATCTCTATTATTCAATTATTATAATATTGTACATGAAGTCATCCGCCCCTAGACGTTTCTACCGTTCTGGTTTGGGGTGTGACAGGTTAGTATCAAAGCATTGTTTATAGTGAACTAAGTATATCAAACCATGAAAGATATACAACTATAAATACAATGGGGGCTAAAACACTCTGACTAAAAGTATACTGTTAAAATATAAGTAGTTTATAAGAGTATATATACATGCATATATACTAGGACAGTGTCGTAATAAGAAACATATAAAAGTATTTAGATAAGTTATTCCCTGAGATTAAGCTCGGGCAGTTACGTAATCATATCTAGGATAAATATAGCCTGATCAACTATATTTATACGAGATATGACCAACATGTTTTTAGGAATGGTCGCGGTGGGTAACGAACCTAAAACTTACAGACGCTATATACCAAGAACCTCTAGAATCAAACATAACGATTAAAACACTATAGGAGTACTTTAGGACACTATAGGATCATACATTTAAACCCTTCACATATTTCTCATACCTCTATTCTTGCACAGACGATATGGCCAGATTCTGCCACAAACACCCCTACTACCCTGCTAAGGCAGTCAAAGAATGGATCGAGGGGGAGCCGGAAGTGATTCATGAAGAGGAGTTTGAGGAGTACCAAGAGCAGGATTACGAAGAGGAGAATTCTAATGAAGGATCAGACAAGAAGGAAGGCGCTAGGGAGATCGTTAACAAACCGTACCCTACCAGGAGCAGGCACGAGCCCCTTCCACCTCCCTTCTTCCATGATGCACCCGCACAATGGATAACCCAACTGCATGCATGGGCCGCAGAAGATGGCCGATAATCTACCTACGACATGCACCCACTATACCATGCTACGGGCCCCAGAACCATCAAAGATCAAACACTACCTCTGGATGTACCACAACTGGTCCATCTGGACACTCAGGTTCAGTCGCCCCACCACAAAGTAATGGAGATCGGTGGCAAAGCCCGGAATGCGACGGTGCAAATTTGACACGCCCACGAGGAACAAGAACACCGTACGGATGCCATGCTAAACCTACAAGCGAACTAGGAAAACAATATGGAACGCCTACACTCCATAGAGGGGGAGATGGCCACCCTCAGACAAAAACTCCTCGCAGCTGAAGCTAGGGCAGTGCTAGCACAACAGAGGGCGGAAGAGGTCACAAGCGAGATGTGTGAGATGGCGGGGCACCATGCGCGTCACTTTGGTATATGATAAACTAGTACAATGTAGTGAGTTAGATATTACACTACTCACACGGTATGTTAGGCATTATTGCATCTTTCATCACAACTAGTAGTAGTAGTAGTAGTAAATCAAGCGAGGTACGCCCTCCAAAACCAATGCATCCCGAATCAACTTAACATTTTTACATCTATGTGCTGTTTTGGTAACTTAACATTAGTACAATACCTAATACTACTTACTATCATAAGTACATTACGATGATGTTGGTCGAAACATTGGGAATCGTACAGCAAAACATGTACTTTATATGCATATAAACATAAATGTAGACATGATACATCCAAAAATGACTATAGTTACTTACGAATTCGTTTCTACACAACAGAATCATGTCGCCACGCGAAAGTAGGCAGCGTACTGGCACAACACCAGTTCTAAGCATGGACCCAGCTACATTCCAAGCCGCCGTGATAGCCGTTATAACACAACTTAGCACTAACAACCCAAACGAAGACGGGAACAGTGTCAACGAGTCCAATCATGGTGGCAACCACGGATGCCAACCGGTGTGCTCCTGCAAGGACACCTCAAATTTCAACCCTAAGAACTCCCACAACAATGGAAGAGTACTACCTAAGAAACAAAAAATTTGGAACAAGAAAAAGGGGCGTCTGACTTAAGGACCTGCTAAAAGACAACAGGCTGTGGCATCCCATATCACCGCTGCTGCGCCTACTGCCTCAGTACCCATGGAACCATACGTTGGGAACCTTGCTAAGTGCAGTAGGTGTAACTTCCATCATTTTGGGATCTTCCAAGAGATGCACTACAAGAATTGCAATAGAAAAGGGCACACCACCCGCTTCTGTAGGGTGCCAATTCAACAGACCACCCAATCCACTAATGCTGGACTAGGTATGGCCTATTATCGATGTGGAGAAATGGGGAATTTCAAGAGGGAGTGCCGAAAAGCCAATAACAACAATGCTGGAGGCATGGGAAGAGCTTCAACATCGGGACCTAAGGAAGCGACGAGGGACCCCACTGTGATTACTGGTACATTTCTCCTCAAATAGCTCACATGCATGCATGCGTTACAATAGGAGTGGGGGGAGGAAACTCGTGAGTCACAAAGTATAATTGCATAATAAATCAAAACCCTTAAAACATTTACGAAAATATTCCAGGTAGAGATGGCTAGGGGAAGAACCAAAACCACCAACAACACATACCTAGGATGCACTCTAACTCTAAGCAAATATTCCTTCTAAACCGACCTAATACGAGCGAAAATCGGATACTTTGACGAAACCATTTTCATGTTTGATTATGTCCTCACTATACCAGTACCATATGTCACAAAAGGCCATTCAACTTAACTTACCAAATAACAAAACCCTTGTTATCTATGATGACAAATATGACACAAAGCTTTGAATCATTGTTTGCATAAAGGCTCAGAAGTGCCCAGGGAAGTAGTACCACACTCTTCTTTAGGCATGAAACGAGTAACGAATCAGGAAGTGAAGGATGTCAAGGAACATTACAAGAATTTATAACTTTCTGATGTACTCCCAGAAGATCTCCCAGAAATACCACCAGTACGCCTAGATGAGTTCATAATTGACTTGATCTCCTGAAGTCACTATCATAGCCAAATCCACATATCGATCAACGCCAATGGAAATGCAGGAATCGTCTAGTCAACGGAACAAGCTAATGAGTAAAGGAATTAATAGACTGAGCCACTCACCGCAGGAGCACCAGTCTGACTCGTAAAGAGGAAGGGTAGAATGCCCCATATGGACATTGACTGTCAAGAGTCAAACAAACTAACCATTAAGGAACAATACCCCTTACCTCGAACCGACGACCTGTTCAGACGACTTCAACGAAGGAGCTATTTCACATAATGTTGGTCCAAGGTCGGGACACCATCCGCTCAGACTTTCATAGAAAGAGGTTCCTAAGATAACTCAAGACTCAGAGGTCAACTACACCAAGCACAACCTCGAACTAGGAGCCATGGTGTTTTTCCTGAAGATTTGGGGACACTGCCTTTACGGCACAAAATGTACCATGTTCACAAACTATAAGATCCCTCAACACAGTCCCAAATCAAAAGGAGCTCAAAATGAGACAACAACGATGGGTTAACTCTTAAATGAGTACGAATGCGGATTTCGTTATCATGCGGGCAAGGCCAACGTAGTAGCGGACGCTCTAAATCAGAAGGAATACTCAGGCCATCGATTAAAATCGTTGAACATGACCATCCATTCACACCTGTTTGCACAGATCATGGAGGCACAGTGTAACACCTGTTCCAGGTATTACGTAAATGATTTAATTTTAAGGTTTTGTGCTCGGTGAGTTGGGAGTCCAACTTGTCAAGTAGAGATATTTTAGGGACGCGGGATCGAGACCTACTCTACGAGTCGGAAGGCCCCGACTCGACGAGTAGGAGCTGTAAAGAGAAATCATAACTTTTAGGGTTTGTACCCTATTTAAAGAACATAACCTGCCTCTTGTGGCCTCCTTAGCACCTTTCTACCCAGAGAAGATAGTTTTCGGTCGTGAACCCCTCTTGATCGAGAGAAATAGCCTTTGTGAGCAATTTTGGAGTATTTGTGAAGAATTTCGGAGCATGAAGAAGAAGGAGACAACATAGGAATAGTAGATCCAACATCTACTTCATATTGGTCGTCATCCTATGGTATAAAGTGTCATACCCCCAAACCTAAATGGCGGAAACATTCGGGGGTGGAGGGTGTCATGTACAGTATCACAACACTTGTATAATAGTAATCAAAGCAACAACAACCATTGTATTGACAATATATTATTTAAATTGAGTTGAAAACATTGCCTGAGTTACATTAGACCTATAACAAAAGTTAAGACGTAATACTACTATGCTCCAACTTCGAAACACGTGAGAGGGTACCTGTCTACTAACTTTCCTGAGAATACAAGTGGTTTGAAAAAGTGTCAACATTAAAGTTGGTGAGTTCATAAGTGCTTTTTTTATAAAAAGTATATTCTTCATTCTTTGGAAAAGTTTGTGTGTTTCTCGAGAAAATCCTATATTTTCTTATTAACTAATGACCATACAAGCTCTTTCTACGATTACCTAGCGTATAAAAGTTATATATAATTTAGATCGGATGGACAATCGAATAGGTGGATCTGCCCTAAGCCCACAACCAAACAAGGAACAAGAAATGAGGCGGAAGTCACACATTCCACTGTCTATCGAATCCTTATTATATATAGCCCTAACATATCCGCTAGGTAATTGTAAATTTAACAATAAAGGTCGTTTTAAACATGATGAGTGTAGTCCTTTAGAAAATCCTATATTTTCTTAGTAAAATGGAATGTAGTCTTAGGTCTTAATACCAAAATATATATGTTTCTTATACTTAAAGAATGATATATAACACTTTAATTTAATATAAGTAAAGTGACCTATACTAGTTCCTGCGATGATTACTTAGTGCATGCAAGTTATATAAAATCAAAGATCGAACAGACAGTTGAATGTGTGGATCTGCCCTAACCCACAACCAAAGAAGGAACATGAAGTAAGGCGGAAATGACACATTCCACTACCTATCGGATCTTCATTTCATATAACCTAAATGTATCCATTAAGTATTCACATTGACATGTAATCAATCGTATTTTTTTTTTCCATAAAATCCTATATTTTCTATAAAGATGAGTTATAGTCTTTACTGTACCAAGACTGAAAAACACAAGTATAATTACCATACTTAGTTTAATGATACCTAGTTTTATTTATAAATAAAACTAGCTGAAGAGGTGTTTTGCCTTGTAAACTAGATATGAAGTTAATACCCTCCTATGGTTACTTAGTACATACAAATTATATAAAATCGAGATTGAATAGACAATCGACTGGGTGAATCTGCCCTAAGCCCACAACCAAACAAGGAACAAGAAGTAAAGCAGAAATCACACACTCCACTGTCTACCGGACATTAATTTCACATAATCTTGAGGTAAGTGCTAAGTAATCATAGAGTTATTTCCCCTTAAGACCGTGTAAAAGTATATATTTATGTAAATAATTAGTTAATACTTACTGTGAATATTCATTATAACCATACTAATATGACTAGTGGCCTACACGACATTCTTCATGCGTCGTAAAATTAATGACAATTGTCACCCCTGAACTTCAGTACCAACTATAGCTAACAGTCAAGGTGCAGGATTGTCAGTCATGTATAGATCTATACACAAACTCACGCTCTCCCTCCAGGAGACTCTGGTTATAATTAGGATTTTAATGGGTATCATATTTGGTACATCAAGAGGTTTACAATCCTGCATTAACTAGTTTACATAAAGTAAAAAAAACCTTTTAGTAAATAACATGTAACTTTGTAAAATAATTCATTTGTTCCATAAACTATACCTATAATAGTTTATGAGCTTATTTCCATGTTTTAACCAGGACATTGTAAAATAGTTCATACGTTCCATAAACTATACTTATTATAGTTTTATAAGTTTATTTCCATGTTTTGATAAATTTCACATTTAAATACATATTAACAGTAAGAAAACATAATAAGTAAATTATATTTTTAAACAAAAGATTTCTTGTGTTTTACTTGTATTCCCCTCCCCCCATAAAAACATTGAAAAAGACTGGAAAAAATATGGGGGTATGAACTCACTTGATAAGTGGTGAATTGTGCAACGCTTCGTTTCTAGAAATGATTTTTCTTGACGAAACCATGAGTTTTTGATGAAAACTGGGCTTTAGGCGAGCAGACTTTCGACTGAAAGGATTATTTTCTCGCTAACTTCGATTGCTCCGGGCTTTCTTCGGGTGTTAGGGGTGTTGCCAAAACTTCGGGGGGTTTTAGCGGGGCTTAAAAGGGTGTAGGAGTCAACAGGTTGTGTGAATTCTAACCAAAACCCAGAGGCCTCGCATCCTATTTATAGTGGCTGGAATCTTGATTTACGCTGGGAGTAATTACTGTTATGCTTAGCATACTGTGGTATGCTCAGGTACGTTGGGCGTACTCTCGTATGCTGGGCGTACCATGGCTCTAATCGGTATCCGAGCTTCGGACGTGTCGAAGGTGCGAGATACGTGGCTTCCGTGCGAAAGAAGGGCGACATGGACAATCTGAGGCCTAGCTTTCGAGTATGCTGGGCGTACTCCTATTTTTCCAACGTCAAAAATTCGTAATTTTCTCATACGAGCCCGTTTTTGACGTTCTTTATATGCATGCGTATGTGAGAACGTACTCTACAACTTTCATTTAGATTCCGTCTGATAATTTTGACTTTATTATTAATATTATATTTTTAACAGGCCGGGACAGGAAAAAGCCATTAAAATTCATAACTTCTTCATTCTACATCCGTTTTCGTCTGTCTTTTTACCGTTGAACTACTATTGACAAGATCTTCAATTCTTGTTTAGGTTGTGTCGGCTACAAATCACTCAATCTATATTTCGAATTTCGGGTTGTACACTGATGTGTTGAATCTTAGAAAAATGCAGAGATATGTTGACTGCGTGCTGAAATTAGATGTTAACTTCGATGAAGAGCTGGTGATTGATATCATTCTTCACTCACTGCCACCCTCCTTCAACCAGTTCCGCATGACCTACCACATAAACAAAGAGGAGGTCTGCTTGAGCAAGCTTCAAGGCTTGTTGAGGACTACTTAGATCAAACTCAAGGATAAATCCGTTGCGTCAACTCCTACTACATCTGCCCCATCTTAGCTATTGGGATGGGGAAGGGTAAGAAGAGGAAGGCTCCTTCAAAGAGCCAGCATAAGGGAAAGTCCCATGACGGCACCTCTTCAGGTATAACCAAGGCTGGTCCAGCTGCACCCACCTCCAACCCAAAGGATGCAGAGTGCTACTACTGCCATGAGAAGGGGCATTGGAAACGAAGCTCCCTAAAATATCTGCAAGATATCAAGGATGGAAAGATCAAACCGTCCTTCGCAGGGCCTACGAAGAAATATGGATGTGGAGCATGGGAAGTTAAACTTGATCATTGGGAATAGAAGATCGTTGCATGTCACCAAGATTATAGTTTACTCTTTAGTGCTTAGTAGTGGGTTAGGATTAGAGTTGAATAATTGTTTCTATTCACCAGAAATGGCAAGAAACATCATTTCTTTTCATGGTTTGTATATACAATGATTTATATTTTCGTTTGATAATGAAAAAGGTTCTATTAATGCTTTTTCTTAATGGTGCTTTCTATTTTGAAACATTGCCTTGTAATGGATTATATGAAATTGTGACAGTTGTAGACAACTTAGGAAATGATGTGTTGCATATTGACTCTTCCAATAGTTTGGAAAAAGCATGCTTGTGGCATTGACGTCTTGTACATGTCAAAAAGAAGCGCATAGCCCAACTCCAAATGGATGGAGTGTTGGAGTCATTCGACCTTAGGGACGATGACGTGTGCGAGTCTTGTTTACTTGGAAAGATGACCAAGTCACCCTTCACTGGTACTTGTCAAAGGGGTGACGGTTTCTTGGATCTTATACACACCGATGTGTGTGTGCCCTTTAGATCCACCACAAGGGATGCAAGTCGCTTTTATGTGACTTTCACTGATGATTATAGCAGATAAGAATATATCTACTTAATGAAGCACAAGTTGGAAACCTTTTAAAAGTTCGAAGATTTTAAGCAGGAAGTGGAGAATCAGTTGGTCTGGAAAATCAAGATGCTTCGATCCGATTGAGGTGGAGAGTACCTTAGTCTTGAATTCCACGAATACCTCAAGGAATGTAGAATCGTTTCGCAATTGACGCTACCTAGGACACCACACTTGAATGGTGTAGCTAAGAGGCATAATCGAACCTTGCGATATATGGTTTGATCCATGACGAGTCGTGCTTTGCCACCTATCTCATTCTGTGGGTATGCCTTAGAGACTGCCGCCCATATCCTTAACCTAGTCCCTATACAGAAGGTTGCCAAAACACTTCACGAGATGTGGATAGGGAAAGCTCCCTCCTTGGCACATATCAAGGTTTTGGGTTGTGAGGCTTTCGTAAGACGAGAGAATCATGACAAGCTTGAACCTTGTAGTGAGCGGTGTATTTTCATCAGCTATCCGCAAAAGTCCTTTGGATATCTCTTGTATAGACTGAGTGAAAATGTTTTCTTCGTTGCGAGGAGAGGGGTTTTCCAAGAGGGAGAACTCATAAGCCAAGGGTAAAGCGGAAGAGCTTGAAGAATCGAACGGTGAAGGAACCTCAAACACTGGCGCTTAACCTGAGGAGGAAACTCTTGTTGAACTAATTGACGAGTCCTTACCTCTTAGACATTCCAGTAGAGTTAGTGTTCCGCCTACGTTGTATGGTTTTCATATATCAAGTGAAGGTGATATGTTTATTAGTGATAGTATATTAATTAATTTGGATGAACCTAACAACTAAAAGGAAGCCATGGCAGGCTCGGAGTCTGCAAAATGGAAGGAGGCCATGGACAACAAGATTCAGTCCATATATGACAACAAAGTTTGGAATTTAGTTAACAATGTGCCAGGTCGTAAGACGGTCGGGTGCAAGTGGATCTTCAATATGAAGACCGACATGGATGGGAAGTTACACACTTATAAGGCGCGATTAGTTGTGAAGGGCTTTACTTAAACTCCTGGAGTTGACTATGTCAAGACTTTCTCACCAATTGCAAAGATAAACTATATTACGATGATGCTAGTCAATGCTGCATTTCATGACTATGAAATATGGCAGATGGATGTCAAAACCGCTTTCCTGAATGGGAAGTTCGCCGAGGATGTTTACATGAGTCAGCTAGAGGGTTTTGTTGATGCGAATCATCCTAATAGAGTGTGTAAGATTGAGAAGTCTATTCATGGATTAAAACAAGTATCTTATAGATGGAATCTTTGTTTTGACGAGAAAGTCAAAGAGTTTGGATTCCTGCGAAGCGAGGAGGAGTCATGTGTATATGTCAAAGCCAATGGGAGTATAGTTAGCTTCCTCGTATTGTATGTCGATGACGTACTACTCATAGGAAACGACATCCCGACCCTATAGGACGTTAAGTCCTGTTTGGGAAGTGTTTCACTATGAAGGACCTTAGAGAGGTTGCCTATATTTTGGGAATAAGGATAGTGATAAACAGAAGTAAAATACTAATATGACATAGTTAGAATACTTATTTGGACAAGGTACTAAAGCGTTTTAGTACGGAGAATTCCAAGAAAAGGGAGTTACTGATCCAAAGCAATTCCATGTTGAGTTAGACTCAAAGCCCAAGTACCGAAATCGAGATAGAAGAGATGAGCCGAGTACCTTACGCTTCCACAGTTGGATCGATCATGTATGCTATGGCTTGTACTTGCCCTCATGAGGCCATCGCTTTGAGCATGGTCAGCAAATATCAAGGGAACACTGACATAGCACATTAGACCGCAGTCACAAATATTCTTAAGTACTTTTGGAGGACCAAGGAATGGTTTCTAGTCCTTGGTGGGAGTCTTGACTTAAGGGTGTGAGGGTTAGTGACGCTAGTTTTTAGACTGACCGGGACAACTATCGTTCTCAGTCGGGCTGGGTCTTTACCCCAAATAGGGGAGAAGTGACTTGGAAAAGTTCCAAGTAAGAGACCAGAGCTGATTTAACGTGCGAATCAGAGTACATAGCGGAAAGCGAAGCGTCAAAGGGGGCGATATTGTTGGAGAACTTTATCAGAGACCTTGGAGTTGTGGAAGCCATAAAGGAGCCTATGGACATTTTCTGCGATAATGAAGGAACGGTTACCGTGACCAAGGAACCGATGGATCATGACAGATCCCGACATATCGACATAAAATATCACTTTATTAGACATCGGGTAGAAGAGGGACTCCTCGTAGTGAAGAGGGTATTGTCAGAGGATAACCCAGTGGATCCCCTTACAAAGGGACTGAGTAGGGTTAAGCACTTGCAGCACGCTAGGAGCATTGGGCTGAAGGACGATATTAGTTTAGATTAGATAGTTTCTAAACGTGTAATAGATAAATGTAATTAACATTTGATGATTAAATAAATGTGTATTATTTATGAGTAAAGTTACTGTCTTGTGTTAATTATTTACCTATTGTTTCACTTTGCATGTTTTGACTTCCTGAATAATAAGATTATTCGAACAGTCCACAGTCGCTCATGCTTTGGAAGTAGGTATGAAAGAAGACTGTCATGAATTGGTTTGTAGACTGTCAAAATTTTATTAGTCATATAAAGAATGTTTGTTGCAACGTTCATGAGTGCTTATGAAATAAGATTTGAGCATTGGATTAAACCCACGCTTGTTGGCATCAGTTCATGGAATTTATCACGAGTGATCGCAAGACAATAATATAACATATTCTTTAAACATTTATATATGGTTTATTGTTTGCGAGTTGGTTATGCATTGATAATGCGTAAACGCATCAGTAGCTTGATGTTATAAAATGCACCGTTGTGCATGATTTGATGAGTGAATGGTAAATGCATATAATTCGAATTTTATCTGTTCCTTTTGTGCTAAGAGGATAAAAGCGATATCTGGGACCCTCGATGATTTGGTTTGACTTATGTGTCGGGCCCGGTCAGGACTGAATTGATGTGTTCAATTAAGTTCTATGTTAGACGAATCAGAGATCGAGAAACAAACTGATGGACAATAAGTATGACTATGTTCCATGTAATTGTCCGCACGGTATCTAGAACGGAGGACTATACGATCCCTTATCGAAACGACAGGTTAATGATATGATCAAAGTTCGATAGTGTCTTTGAGAGCTACGATTGCTAATCGGATCCTGAAGTCGTACTTGAATTTATAGTTATTAGACTTATTCAAGTGGGAAACTTTTGGATTAGCATCTAAGTCCATAACTATATTTGGTATGTACTTGACCCGGTTGTTGCATGGTCCTTTTGGGTTACCTTCACCAAAGCAACTTGACATGATGATTTATGGAGAGAGAAGATATTATGGCTTATTAATATATTATATGAATAATATATTAAAAGAGAGATCATATTGTTTAATTAATATTGGTCAAGAATTAATTAAGAATTAATTTTGTGGCTAAAAGAGATTAAATACATAAATGGGACTAGAATTGCCAATTATAAGATAATTGAATTTGGGCTGTGGATCTTATGGATTAAGGGAGTGGACGATTTTGTAACAACCAAAGTCAGGAAGGCCAAGAAAGGGAAGGAAAGCCTAATTTTAAGGGACGACTCGGCGAGTCGAAGGAGGAACTCGGCGAGTCCGAGCCGGATCCGGGTCGAGGAGTAAGTGACCGACTCCGCGAGTCGGCCAAGGAGACTCGGAGAGTCTGGTCTGTGCGAGGAAAACCCTAAATTTGGGACTTGGAGCCTATTTAAACGTCTCATTCTCTCCCCTAGGGTTCCTTTACTGCCTCTTTCACCCATAACATCGAACCCTAAGCCCCATTGTTGCTCATTCAAGCTTCCAAGCCATTTTTGAGTGACTTGAAGGAAGAAGAAGAAAGGGAAATCATTGAAGCTTCAAGGATTGGCCTTAGATCTAAAGATTGGGGAAACCTTCTGAGTTATTGAAGGTATTAAGTCGTTTCCCTCCTTTAGATCTATTATGGTTGTGAGTTTTGGGGGCTTTTTAGCCATGATTAGCTATCCATTTGAGTTAGAGGCCAGATCTGAAGTTGCTACTTCGGATCTAAGCATATTATGGTCTTGAGAAGCATAAAGTATTTGTCCTTGAGTTGATTATGGAGCCTCTTCGCGTTAAAGCCTAGTTTATGGTGTATTTTTCCTAGATCTCCTTCTCTACACGTAAAGTTTGCAACATTACGTGAGGAATAGGCTTGGGAAGGGTAGATCTACAGTTTGGAGTCCATGCATGACTCAAAAGTCCTCTGCATGTATGAAGATCTGAATGGACTCGGTGAGTCCTTTGTGTGAACTCGGCGACTAGCATGAAGATTTGGAGGAACTCGACGAGTGGGATGAACAGCTCGTCGAGTGAGATGAAGTTGGGCATGAACTCGGCGAGTTGGAAGAACAACTCGGCGAGTCTGTTGAAGGTTGTCTTGGACTCGGCGATTCAGTTCGCGAAACCCCAATCCCTTCGAGTTGAGACTCGAATCAGTGAGTCGAGTGGAGACTCGGTGAGTTTGACAGGTCAGGACTCGGAAATCGATAGACTCGGCGAGTCATGGACTGACTCGGCGAGTCGAGTCGCGAATGGGAGGACTCTGAACATATGAACTCGGCAAGTTAGTAGGGTGACTCGGCGAGTAGGGTTGACTTGGAAGGTTGACTTTGACCAGGACTTTGACTTTGACCAGAGTTGACATGGTTGTCTTTCGGGGGTCAGTTACACTCAGTGTTGCATTGATATTGGTAGCTTGGGGAGCGAATGGAGCAGGAGTTCCGAGAGTTGTCGGGCAGCGGCTAGTGGGATCATCAGCAAGTTCAGCCAGTGCAGGTGAGTTTCCCTTTGTGTGAATGGGTCTAAGGCCACCATGTCGGCCCATGTAGTTATGAGTAGAAGACCCGGGGGTTTGCCCTTTGTGTGAATGGGTCTAAGGCCACAATGGTTTATGTGATAGTTTATACTTGTTGTCTGTATGATACTTGTATGTGCCTGGTAGGGAGGTGACTGTGGGCGAGGTCCCATAACTCACCAATAGCAGAGTGTGGATGGTGTTCCACATCTCATTAGCAGTAGATCAGGGGCGAGGCCCGAGTTAGGAAAAGAGTGAGTGTAGGTTGGGCCCGTATCTCACAATCAATAGGAGCATAGACGAGGTTCCATGACTCATCAGTAGCAGGGCAGGGGCGAGGCCTAGGATAGGCGAGGCCTTAGGACAGGATCAGTTCGTATGTGTATAGCTTACGTGTTGTAATATGTTTATGTGTTATTATTTGTTGGCGGGCGAGACCCTATGACAGGCGAGGCCTAAGTGAAACAGATCTGTATCCGAGCGGGGCTCGAAGCCAGGCGGGGCCTAGAGCAGTGGGGCCGTTGTAGTGGGCGAGGCCTGAGGTAGCAACCGAGGCCCAGGGTAGGGGCGAGGCCCAGGATAGCGGGCGTGGCCCAGTATGTGCAGTACGTGGTTATGCATGGTATGTGGTAGGGTGGGGAACTCACTAAGCTTCGTGCTTACGGTTTTCAGTTTTGGTTTCAGGTACTTCCGGTAGCGGAGGGAAGAGCTCGGGGTGATCGCATGGCACACACCATAGATTAGACAGCCTGGGAATGTTTACTCTAACAACGACCATGTGTTTTGGAAATTAATACTATGTTTATGTTTTGGAATGATGACCTTTCTTAAAGTAATGTTTCGTTAAAAGAAATTTTTAGTCTTCAATTTTGGGACGTTACAAGTTGGTATCAGAGCCTTGGTTTGAGGGATTTAGGCATACTCTCGGGTGTGCCTGAACTCAAACTGAGGGGTCGGATAAAAAGTTTTCAAAAATGAGAAAACAGTTTTGTAAAAAGGAAGTTTTTAGAAAGAAACAATTTTAGAAAAGCAAAAGAATTCAGAAAGAAAAGAACTTTGAAAAGAGAGAAGGGGTGTGGTGCATGCAATCAGCCGAGCTCAAGTAAGTACCCCAAAATACCCATACAAGTTTATGTTATGGTTATCAGTTAATAGAACAGCATGCTAGATTAGGACTAAGGATCTAGGGATGATGCCTTATGTGCCTATTATATATGCTTTTGAGCTACATGATAGTGTTGATTAGACAATAGTAGGATAGCCTGTTTAAGTTATGCCTAAGTTTATGATTTTGTGTGAGTCTATCAGTTTTTGTTGCATGCTAGTTCAGATTCTTTCTATGTGGACATGATTGCTTGAGTATGTTATGGTTAGATTTTCCCTTGTCTGAATGCTGCTTGCTCTGTGCATTGTGGGATTCTGAGTAATGGGAGTTAGCCATTAGGTGGATACGACACGTCACATGTGATCAAGGTTGAAAAATCTCAGAGTGCTGGATTTGGTCCTATTGCGCAGCTCTTGTTTGAGTCCAACCGTTGTAGGGAAGAATCTTTTACTTGAAGGATTATCTGAGCCTCGTCATATGTGATGGTATCCAGGTGATGGCTAATTGGCATCACAAGGAGACCTTCAGCAGCTGAGGACTGGTTTGATTTGAGTTAGCGGTTTCCCTAGGGTAAGCCTAGGATGAGATAGTACTGGGAGCAGTAGTAGTGGATAAAGGACGAAGTGGAGTCGAAGCAATTCCTGAGGAAAGTACAGATATATGTGGAAGGTAGTATGGGCCCGTACTACTGAAAACAGAGGATCCGTACTCAATTCGGGAAAGGCCGAGACAAGACCGGGAACCTAGTAGGGTGTGTGTTTGGTCTCGCATCAGTGATCAGTATTCTGATAGTGGTTTTGGTATATTTTCAGCATGGTGACGTTGCGAGAGAGACTAGCGTGCGGATCAGGTGCCGGAGAGGGATCAGGCTCGGGTTCAAGGGCTGAGCAGCTCGAGGAGCGAATGAGGGAGTTGATATCCGCCGAGGTTACGCACAATATTCTAGATCAGACTCCTGTGATCTTTGGCACGGTCAAGGAGGGCATATTGGAGATTTTGGATGAGAGGCTGGGAGCCTTCCATACTAAGATGATGGCTTTTATGGGAGCGTGTACCTTGACATTTCGAGAGTTCAGGGCTTGCGGGGCACCGGATTATCATGGGGCTAGGGACCCCATCGCTAGCAGCAGATGGTTGGCTGATGTTACCAACGCGTTCGGTTCGAGCCGGTGTCCTGAGGAGGACAAGGTCATACTCGCTTCCTGTCTTCTGAAGGATAGAGCGAGGGATTGGTGAGAGGAGATTGGTCATGTGTCACACCCCAAAACCAGAAACGGCAGAAACGTTCAGGGGTGGAGGACGTCATGTACAGTATCACAACAGTGTAATATAATAAACAAGCAACAACATCATCCATTGCATTATAAGTAAAGTTTAATACATGTGTGTTCTTTCATTGTAATAAGACACCAAAAATATACAATGAAAATAAAAGACGAGACTTGTCTGCTCCATCTTCTCAAAACCTGGCCTCCGTACCTGTCTACTGATGACCTGAGAATACAAGTTATTTTGAAAGCGAGTATCAGCTTTAAAGCTGGTGAGTTCATAAGTATATAAGTGTCATTGCCTTGTTTGTGAAAATCTGTTATGAATACCATGTAAACCTTTAAGTAAAAATGTTGGTGTAAGTATGAAAACCCTAGAAAAAAACCCTTATTTTCTATAAGTATGAAGTGTAGTCTTCTACCAAGTCACGAATGTTTTGTTATGACTATGTAGTCTTCTACCAAGACCCGAATGTTCTATCAGTATGAAGTGTAGTCTTCTACCAAGACACGAATGTTTTGTAAGTATGAAGTGTAGTCTTCTACCAAGACACGAATGTTTTGTAAGTAATATGATAGCTTTTCCTTTCTATTGACTAGTACTTGATTACTTAACCTAACTCCTCGTTTATGTGAAAGTATCACAAAATAAAGTAAACAGGAAAATATAATCATGTAAGTGTTATTGTCTTGGGTTACCAAGACAAACATGACATCGCTGAAGCGAAAGATAGACCCTATGGAACATCCGAAGAGTGTCCCCTCATCCTCTATAGCGGCAGCAGGGTGGAGGGACGGTTAGTCCCCGTATTGATCTCTTAATGCAGATCGTCAACCTAATGATCCTCTGAAGATTCACATCTGATCCACTGTTGCAACAGTGGACAGTGGGATGGTTAGTCCCGTCACTGACTACTAAATAAGTGACACCCTTAAACATATGTAGACGTTCATCGACCACTGGTGCTAATCAGCGGGATTCGGAATGGTAAGTCCCGCCGAAACATCCCATTGAACCGGGATAGGAAACACGATTTACACAGTAAATACTAATAAATCATCCTCTTAGTTCTAAGTACAAGTATCCAAGGTAAGTAAATACAGGATAATGCACCTATGAAGGACTGTTCCTGTATGGTATTCATGTAAGTGTGTTCATGTAACAGGTAAGTATATGCAAACATATTCATGTATCATATAATCCTAAGTACGTGTACTCATGTATCATGTAAGCCATTAGTATAGACTCATGAATGAACTGACTCTTGTGTGATTCCTTGTAATAGAAGTAATGTTTGATATCTTCTAACTATCCCTGTGATAGCTAACTGGAAAGTATGTGGTTGTTCAAGTAGATTTATGCACCCTCGATACACCAGGGTGCGGGAAACTGAACGAAGGATGAAAACTATAATCCCTATCATATAAATGAACATATATGCATAAGTATAGTTTGATTCAAGAAGGTAAAATAATGGTTTTGCAAGATATCTAGGAGTTTTGAACAATAATTTAGAGTGACTTGAAGTCATTAAACATTTCAAAACTAATACTTCTGTTATCCAAGTATTTTAAGATAGAAAACCATTTCATGTGACACCTTTTGAAATATGTGAAATCTACTGAGTGAAAACACAGTTATAAAATACATAAGATTGATTTAATAACATATTGTTTTCTACTTGTATTCCCCCCCCCCCCATTAAAGCATTTAAAATCCTTTAAAACGTTGATTTAGGGGTATGAACTCACCTGTAGTTGGTGATTGGAATGAACTGAACGGTATAGGACGGCTAGGTGTCAAGCGAGGACTTGTGCACACACTACGATCCTAATGAACATATAATCACACATATATGCACTCAATTAGACTCAAATGACTAATTGATAATGTTTAAGACATCCTATACATAAATAACACTTTATATAAGTGTTTTAAGCCAAAAGGATTTCATCTAAGCTATTGTGGGACAGGGTATTTGTGTTTAGGGTTTCCAAAGGACCCTACAAGTGAGTTTACTCTCCATTAACCATCACACATGGAGTTTACGATTGTTAACTCTTGATTTTACGGCCGTAAACTCCCAAACATGTGTGTTTGGTGTGTTTTGAAGTCCCAAATGCTTTCTAGAATTATCCTAACTTAGTGGCTAAGTCCTTGGAAGGGTTTAAGGTCTAGAAGTACTCCAAATTGGAGTTTACGGCCTCAAGGCCATTCCCCTTGGAGTTTACGGCCGTAAACTCCCTTGGGGTGTTGCTTTTTTTGTTTTCAAGCCTCTTGCTTTTGAAGGACATGTTCTGGATAATTGTTTAAGGCAAATGAGGACCCTAGGCACACTTTGGTGTCATTCCTTTGAGTTTACGGCCCAAGAGCATTCTCTTGGCCGTAAACTCACTTTGATAAGTGATTTTGGTGAGTTTTGGTCCTTCATTTTATGTGGAACAATTTCTTGTAAAGGTCTAGGGCTTTAGGTGCAATGAAAACACCCTTTATGTCCATTTATATGGAGTTTACGGCCTAAGCTTCACTTGGGCCGTAAACTCACTTTTGTTTGTGTCTTTTGATGTGTTTAAGACCTTATACTACTTGGGAAATTAGCCTAGATACAAGCCTTAAAGTGCTAGAGTCCATAAAACACCATTTAGTGTTTGAAAATGGAGTTTACGACCTATGAGAGTTCTGGGCCGTAAACTCCCAATCTTGGGTGGATTTTGGCTTGTTTTCTTGTCCCTAACATGCATACATAAACATCTAAGGCCTTATCATAACACAAGTGTCGGTTTTGGCTTCGTTTCGGGAGTTTACCGCCCAAGAACACCTTGGGGTGTAAACTCCTAGATCTAATGATTTAGTCATCTAAATCATGTTATAAGCATCTAATAAGTATTCTAATACTACTAGAAAAGGGTACACACAATCTGGGATAAAAACCCGAAGATCCGTCAGAGAGAAAATGGCTTTTCTCTAGTTGGAATTGTGAATAATGAATTAATTTAATTAAGGAAACTATTTATAGTCCTGAAATATTTTGACAGAAAATATTTCTATTCTCGAACTTGGACTGTAACATTATGAAACTTGAAATGTTCAAATTTCACAAACCCAGGAGCATCCACTCTCCTGATATTTCCTGAAGTGTAAACCCTAATGTACACAAACTTGTTCGGAAAAGTCTGAAAATCACTGAAACTGGACTGGCTTCTATTGAATAGATATTGTTCGTACAAATGAAAATTTCGGGTTGTCACATCATCCCCCCTTTAGAAGGAATTTCGTCCCGAAATTAGAATTTAAGCAAGTAAGAAATTACACACAATTAAGCGAAAAGATGAGGGTATTTCAGTTTCATCTGATCCTCTCGTTCCCAAGTGAATTCCGGGTCCACGCTTTGCGTTCCAGCGCACCTTCACTACGGGATACGGCTCTGCTTTGTTTGCTTGACCTCTCGGTCCATGATCTCTACTGGTTCCTCCATGAAGTTGAGGCTCTCGTTGATCTCGATCTCGTTGAGTGGAACAACAAGAGTCTCGTCAGATAGGCACTTTTTCAAGTTTGAGACGTGGAAGGTAGGATGTACGTTATTGAGTTCTTTCGGTAGATTGAGCTTGTAAGCCACAGGGCCGATTCTCGCGAGAATCTCGAAAGGCCCTATGTATCTTGGATTGAGCTTCCCACGCTTTCCAAAGCGTATCAAGCCCTTCCAGGGTGAGACTTTCAGTAGGACTCGGTCGCCCACCTGGAACTCCAATGGTTTCCTACGCTCATCGGCGTAGCTTTTCTGTCGGTCTCTAGAGGCTTTTAATCGTTCACGAATTTGAACGATCTTCTCTGTCGTTTCCCGAATGATCTCCGGACCCGTGAGAGTGCTTTCGAGAACTCGTCCCTTAGCTAACTGGGTATCACCCACTTCAGCCCATCACAGAGGGGATCTGCACTTTCGGCCATAGAGGGCCTCGAATGGAGCTGCCTTTATGCTCGTGTGATAACTGTTGTTGTAGGAAAATCCAACAAGGGGTAAATGAGTATCCAAGATTTTCCAAAGTCAATCACACAGGCATGCAACATATCTTCTAAGGTTTGGATAGTTCTCTCACTTTGCCCGTCGGTTTATGGATGGTAGGCTGTACTCATGTCCAGCCTAGTTCCTAGGGAACTTTGTAATGACTGCCAGAACCTCGAAGTGAATCTACTATCTCGGTCTGAGATGATAGATAAAGGAACCCCATGCAGTCTTACAATCTCCCTAATGTAAGTTCTGGTAAGTTTCTCCATCTTGTCTGTCTCCTTGATCGGTAGGAAGTGTGCAGACTTGGTCAGTCTATCGACGATGACCCATATGGAATCAAGTCCACCCGTCGTCTTGGGCAACTTGGTTATGAAGTCCATAGTGATCCGCTCCCACTTCCATTCTGGTATCTCCGGTTGTTGTAAAAGATCAGAGGGTTTCTGGTATTCGACCTTGACCTTTGCGCAAGTAAGGCATTTACTCACGAAGGTAGCAATATCTGCTTTCATGTTAGGCCACCAGTATAACTTTTTAAGATCCAGATACATCTTATCTGAACCCGGGTGGACGGAATAACGAGTGTTGTGAGCTTCGGTCATGACCAAGTCTCTGAAGCCACCGTGTTTCAGTGTCCAGATCCGATCCATGAGGTATAAGGCTCTGCCACCCTTGACTTCCAAGTTCTTATCCATCCCTCTGAGAGATTCACCCGCCACGTTTTCAGGTTTCAAAGCGTCGATCTGAGCCTCCTTGATTTGCGTGGACAAGTGTGAATGGATAGTTAGAGTCAAAGATTTGACTCTACGACCAGTATATTCTTTCCGACTTAGGGCGTCGGCTACTACATTGGCTTTACCCGGATGATAACGAATTTCACATTCGTAATCACTAAGTAGCTCGACCCACCGTCGTTGTCTCATGTTGAGCTCTTTCTGGTCGAAAATGTGCTATAGACTATTATGGTCTGTAAAGATCGTGCTTTTTGTACCGTATAGGTAATGTCGCCAGATCTTCAGAGCAAACACAACTGCTCCTAGCTCGAGATCGTGGGTTGTGTAGTTAACCTCATGTGTCTTCAGCTGTCTTGAGGCATAGGCTATGACTTTTCCTCGCTGCATCAGAACACATCCGAGTCCTTGATTGGATGCATCGCAATAGACAATGAAGTCTTCTATTCCTTCGGGAAGGGATAGTATCGGGGCGGTGCACAAGGCTCGTTTGAGCGTTTGGAACGTGCTTTCCTGTTTCTCTTCCCAGTCGAAGGCCACGCCTTTCTGGGTCAGGGTTGTAAGAGGTTTCGCTATGCTGGAGAAGTTCTGAATGAACCTGCGATAATAGCCAGCTAGACCTAGAAATTGACGAATTTCAGTGGGAGTCTTTGGTGCTGACCAGTTCTCGATGACCTTAATTTTGGAAGGGTCAACGTGTATACCTTCTTCGCTAACCACATGGCCCAAAAATTCGACTCGCCGAATCCAAAATTCGCACTTGGAGAACTTCGCGTAGAGCTTCTCCGCTCGCAATGTTTCTAAGATTTTACGGAGATGTTGACCATGCTCTTCCTTACTTCGAGAGTAGATGAGTATGTTATCAATGAAGACGATGACGAACTTATCTAAGTAAGGACGACACACCCTATTCATCAGATCCATGAATACTTCGGGCGCGTTAGTTAATCCGAATGGCATCACTACAAACTCGTAGTGTCCATAACGAGTTCGGAAGGCTGTCTTGGGAACATCCTCCTCTAACACTCGTAGCTGGTGGTATCCGGATCGCAGATCTATCTTCGAGAAGTAGTTGGCTCCTTGAAGTCGATCAAATAAATCGTCAATGTGGGGCAAGGGGTAACGATTTTTAATGGTAAGTTTGTTGAGTTCTCTATAGTCGATGCACATGTGAAACAATCCATCTTTCTTCTTGACGAACAAGACCGGTGCTCCCCATGGCGAGAAGCTTGGTCGAATGAATCCCTTCTTGAGAAGTTCGTTAAGTTGACTGGAAAGTTCCTGCATTTCAGCCGGTGCCAGACGATAAGGAGATTTGGCTACGGGGGTAGCCCCTGGCACTAAGTCGGTTCTGAACTCGACTTGGCGTTGTGGTGGTAAACCGGGAAGTTCTTCTGGGAATATGTCGGGAAAGTCGCGTACTTCTGGGATTTTCTGAATGTCTTTTAGTTCTTGACTGGTATCAACGACGTGTGCGAGAAATGCAAGGTACTCCTTCCGCAAGCACTTCTGGGCTTGAATGCACGAAATGATGCGAAGGCTCGTATTAGGTTTGTCGGCGTAGATAATTAAAGTTTCGTTGTTAGGAAGGTTAAGACGAACTGCTTTTTCGAAGAACATAATGTCGGCACGAAGAAGACTCAACCAATCCATACCGATGATGACGTCGAAACATTTAATTGTGACTGGCGTGAGATCTATCCTGAAAGTATGGCTATCTAAAGTTAAGGTACAACCTACATATATGCAGTTTGTACTCTCTGTTTTCCCGTTAGCCATTTCTACTGTGAATGAATTATCTAATGCACATGGTTTTTGTTTAAGCAGGTGTGCAAATTTGTGACTTACAAAACTTTTTTCGGCTCCACTATCGAAATGTATGCAAGCATATGAGTTATCGAGGAGGAATGTACCAGTAACTATCGTTGGATCAGCTACTGCTTCCTCGTGGCCTAAAGCCATAACTCTTCCCACTCCTCCAGCCATCCCTGCTTTAGGGCAGTTCCTCTTGTAGTGGCCCACTTCGCCACATCCGTAACAAGCTTGGCCCATACCGACGTTAGGAACCTGAGCAGCTTGAGCTATTGGAGTCTTGCAGAAACGGACTGTGTGTCCCTTCCTGTTGCAGTTAGAGCACTGCATCTCTTTGCAAGGTCCGTGGTGGTGGAAGTTGCACTTGGTGCACTTCGGGAGAGTTCCAGCATATGTTCTTGCTGGTAAGAGGTTTGCAGGTACAGTAGGAGTAACTGTGGCAGCATTGATCGCCACAAGTTGTTGTTTCTTGGAGGACCCTTGCGAAGCCCCTCTTTTCCTCTTATTCCACCCCTTCCTGTTGTGGTCGGGGTTGGACTTTTGTGGTACAGGTGTAGGGATTGTTGCGTTCTGAGGTTTCTGGTGATCGATAAGAGATTGTGCAAGTTCCTTGGCACTATCAAAGGTAATAGGCCTGGAAGCCATCACACTTGACTGGATCTGGGGCGACAGTCCCCAGATATACCTCTCGATCTTTTTGCTCTGGAGAGCAACCATGTCGGGGCATAAGTTGGCCAAGTCACGAAACCTATTTGTGTAGGTAGTGATGTCGAATCCAACCATTTGTAGACCCCAGAATTCCTGCTCGAGTTTTTGTACCTCGCCTCGAGGACATTATTCTTTCATGAGCATGTCTTTCAATTTTTCCCAACTGATGGAATACGCCACCACCAGAGTTAGATAGTTAACATGGCTGTTCCACCATGTTAGTGCTCGGTCAGAGAAGGTACAAGCTGCGAACTTGACCTTGCTGCCCTCCTGGCAAGCACAGATTTCAAAGACAGATTCCATCTTTTCAATCCATTGTCTCAACACCATTACACCCCCAGTTCCGTTGAAGCTGCGGGGTTTGGCGTTAGTGAAGTCCTTGTAAGTGCATTCCCGAGGGTGTCCATGGCTTTCGCCGTGGTTCGAGGGTGGTGCACCTGTTCCTGATCCACTAGGGGCAGGAGCGTTGATTGTTGACACAGCAGCTGCAACTGCTGCTGTGAAAGCTTCCTGGAACATGTTGGCATCAAAAGGATTTGGTGGTTGAAGAGGTACAGGTGGTGGTGGAGGTGGTGGTATTGGTGCTTCATTGTTTGGGTTCCTCCTTGGATTCCTGCGTGGCGGCATCTTTAACTATACGCTTAAAAGATGACGAAATGGATAAGAATAAATGATTAATGAATGTGTCTCATGGACTAAATCCCCATAGTCCAACAACATAAAGAATAGTATGACTGAATGAAGAAGATAGCATTTGGATAATAATTTCCATAAGATTTGATATCCGTCAATAATACTGGAATTACAGATGTAACAAGTTCGGGAAAAATGGCCTAGAAGTAGGCCTTATATCAACTTAGATGGAAAATTATGACAGAATTAAGACTAGATCAAGACCTAACAGGTCTATGATTTATACAGATGGGAAATTAGACCAAAGTTTTACATAAACTAGGTTATATCCAAAAGATGAGTCGACGAGATTCTATCGGCGACGAGAACTGCTAGCATGAGTCCTCGATCCCGAAAGTAGACGTTTAATGTCCCTTATATGCCTGTCCGACCTTGCTTGCTGAGCTCGAAGTTCTCTAACTTCAGCCCGGGTTTCAGCAAGTTCGCTTTGCAGATTTGCATTGCGGACCAGAGTCCTTTCATGAGCAGACTCTAGTTGGCGAATTTGGACAGTGTTAACACCAGAGTTGGCATCAACTTCCAAGACTTGATTGATAGTCGCCTGAGCTATTATCGAGTTCCGAGAAATCCTACGCACCATGATTGGTGGGACTCTATCAGCAGAACCTCCTTCAGTGAGGTTGTAGAAACTTCGGTCACCATTGTAAGGAATGGGCTGACCCTGTTCATGACTCCATGTTATCAATTTAGTGTCCCACAGAGGTGTGGGTCCTTGAAACACAGGGCGAGGGTTCAAGTTTGGGTTTTGAGCAATTGGGGGTAGGTTGTTGACTTCTGGCTCTAAGTCAGAACTATCAAAAAAACCTTCAGCATGGTGATCATCCAAGGGAATTGGGTGATCATCTTCTGGTTCAGCCTCTAGCCAACCAGCATTGCCTTGGTTCGGGAAGTACGGATCGCCATGGTGAAATCCAGCCATTTTAATCTACGCGAGAAAAGGGATATAAGAAATAGCTAAAATAGACGAACTACTAAGATAATTACAGTAAGATCAAATACCCATATGGTATTTCTTTATGGTCGTGTTGGTAAGTTTTTAGACTTGTTGCAATATCACAACCATTCTTGGGCATATTCTAATCACTCCTCGGACCAGCATAGTTGATCAGGCTATGCCATTCCCAAGACTGGCCATATATCCCCAAGCTTACTTGTGATATTCAACAATCGTAATACTTTTGTTCTTGTCGTTGTGACACTGATTTTAGTATGAATGCAGGCACGTATACTTTGTTAAATATTTTATTATTTAAAAGTATAACTCTGAGACAGAGTGTTTTAATCCCATGTATTTATAGTTAGTATATCTTTTATGGGTTGATATACTTAATTCACTATAAACAATGCTCTGATACCAATCTGTCACACCCCAAAACCACGAACGGCGGAAACGTTCAGGGGTGGAGGACGTCATGTACAGTATCACAACAGTGTAATATAACAAACAAGCGACAACATCATCCATTGCATTATAAGTAAAGTTTAATACATGTGTGTTCTTTCATTGTAATAAGACACCAAAAATATACAATCAAAATAAAAGACGAGACTTGTCTGCTCCGTCTTCTCAAAACCTGGCCTCCGTACCTGTCTACTGATGACCTGAGAATACAAGTTATTTTGAAAGCGAGTATCAGCTTTAAAGCTGGTGAGTTCATAAGTATATAAGTGTCATTGCCTTGTTTGTGAAAATCTGTTATGAATACCATGTAAACCTTTAAGTAAAAATGTTGATGTAAGTATGAAAACCCTAGAAAAAAACCCTTATTTTCTAAAAGTATGAAGTGTAGTCTTCTACCAAGACACGAATGTTTTGTTATGACTATGTAGTCTTCTACCAAGACCCGAATGTTCTATCAGTATGAAGTGTAGTCTTCTACCAAGACACGAATGTTTTGTAAGTAAGAAGTGTAGTTTTCTACCAAGAGACGAATGTTTTGTAAGTATGAAGTGTAGTCTTCTACCAAGACACGAATGTTTTGTAAGTTATATGATAGCTTTTCCTTTCTATTGACTAGTACTTGAGTACATAGCCTAACTCCTCATTTATGTGAAAGTATCACAAAATAAAGTAAACAGGAAAATATAATCATGTAAGTGTTATTGTCTTGGGTTACCAAGACAAACATGACATCGCTGAAGCGAAAGATAGACCCTATGGAACATCCGAAGAGTGTCCCCTCATCCTCTATAGCGGCAGCAGGGTGGAGGGACGGTTAGTCCCCGTATTGATCTCTTAATGCAGATCGTCAACCTAATGATCCTCTGAAGATTCACATCTGATCCACTGTTGCAACAGTGGACAGTGGGATGGTTAGTCCCGTCACTGACTACTAAATAAGTGACACCCTTAAACATATGTAGACGTTCATCGACCACTGGTGCTAATCAGCGGGATTCGGAATGGTAAGTCCCGCCGAAACATCCCATTGAACCGGGATAGGAAACACGATTTACACAGTAAATACTAATAAATCATCCTCTTAGTTCTAAGTACAAGTATCCAAGGTAAGTAAATACAGGATAATGCACCTATGAAGGACTGTTCCTGTATGGTATTCATGTAAGTGTGTTCATGTAACAGGTAAGTATATGCAAACATATTCATGTATCATATAATCCTAAGTACGTGTACTCATGTATCATGTAAGCCATTAGTATAGACTCATGAATGAACTGACTCTTGTGTGATTCCTTGTAATAGAAGTAATGTTTGATATCTTCTAACTATCCCTGTGATAGCTAACTGGAAAGTATGTGGTTGTTCAAGTAGATTTATGCACCCTCGATACACCAGGGTGCGGGAAACTGAACGAAGGATGAAAACTATAATCCCTATCATATAAATGAACATATATGCATAAGTATAGTTTGATTCAAGAAGGTAAAATAATGGTTTTGCAAGATATCTAGGAGTTTTGAACAATAATTTAGAGTGACTTGAAGTCATTAAACATTTCAAAACTAATACTTCTGTTATCCAAGTATTTTAAGATAGAAAACCATTTCATGTGACACCTTTTGAAATATGTGAAATCTACTGAGTGAAAACACAGTTATAAAATACATCAGATTGATTTAATAAAATATTGTTTTCTACTTGTATTCCCCCCCCCCATTAAAGCATTTAAAATCCTTTAAAACATTGATTTAGGGGTATGAACTCACCTCTAGTTGGTGATTGGAATGAACTGAACAGTATAGGACGGCTAGGTGTCAAGCGAGGACTTGTGCACACACTACGATCCTAATGAACATATAATCACACATATATGCACTCAATTAGACTCAAATGACTAATTGATAATGTTTAAGACATCCTATACATAAATAACACATTATATAAGTGTTTTAAGCCAAAAGGATTTCATCTAAGCTATTGTGGGACAGGGTATTTGTGTTTAGGGTTTCCAAAGGACCCTACAAGTGAGTTTACTCTCCATTAACCATCACACATGGAGTTTATGGTTGTAAACTCTTGAGTTTACGGCCATAAACTCCCAAACATGTGTGTTTGGTGTGTTTTGAAGTCCCAAATGCTTTCTAGAATTATCCTAACTTAGTGGCTAAGTCCTTGGAAGGGTTTAAGGTCTACAAGTACTCCAAATTGGAGTTTACGGCCTCAAGGCCATTCCCCTTGGAGTTTACGGCCGTAAACTCCCTTGGGGTGTTGTTTTTGTTGTTTTCAAGTCTCTTGCTTTTGAAGGACATGTTCTGGATAATTGTTTAAGGCAAATGAGGACCCTAGGCACACTTTGGTGTCATTCCTTTGAGTTTACGGCCCAAGAGCATTCTCTTGGCCGTAAACTCACTTTGATAAGTGATTTTGGTGAGTTTTGGTCCTTCATTTTAAGTGGAACAATTTCTTGTAAAGGTCTAGGGCTTTAGGTGCAATGAAAACACCCTTTATGTCCATTTATATGGAGTTTACGGCCTAAGCTTCACTTGGGCCGTAAACTCACTTTTTTTTGTGTCTTTTGATGTGTTTAAGACCTTATACTACTTGGGAAATTATCCTAGATACAAGCCTTAAAGTCCTAGAGTCCATAAAACACCATTTAGTGTTTGAAAATGGAGTTTACGGCCTATGAGAGTTCTGGGCCGTAAACTCCCAATCTTGGGTGGATTTTGGCTTGTTTTTTTGTCCCTAACATGCATACATAAACATCTAAGGCCTTATCATAACACAAGTGTTGGTTTTGGCTTCGTTTCGGGAGTTTACCGCCCAAGAACACCTTGGGGTGTAAACTCCTAGATCTAATGATTTAGTCATCTAAATCATGTTATAAGCATCTAATAAGTATTCTAATACTACTAGAAAAGGGTACTCACAATCTGGGATAAAAACCCGAAGATCCGTCAGAGAGAAAATGGCTTTTCTCTAGTTGGAATTGTGAATAATGAATTAATTTAAAACAGGAAATTATTTATAGTCCTGAAATATTTTGACAAAAAATATTTCTATTCTCGAACTTGGACTGTAACATTATGAAACTTGAAATGTTCAGATTTCACAAACCCAGGAGCATCCACTCTCCTGATATTTCCTGAAGTGTAAACCCTAATGTACACAAACTTTTTCGGAAAAGTCTGAAAATCACTGAAACTAGACTGGCTTCTATTGAATAGATATTGTTCGTACAAATGGAAATTCCGGGTTGTCACATCATGCTCTGGGGGATGATGCCGCGTTGGACGCGATGACTTGGAGCGATTTCTAGGCTAGGTTCATGGTGGAGTTTTCGCCAATTATCGAGGTGCAGCAGTTGGCACGGGAGTTTCAGGATTTGACGCATACCACCGAGACTGTGGTGGAGATCACCGCCAAGTTCAGGGAGATGGCTCTTGTTGTACCGCAGTATGTCGCGGATGAGGAGATGAAGAAGGCCCGTTATCATGAGATGTTGAAGGCTGACATCAGGGAGTTCGTGAGCAGGTCCGGCTGTAAGACGCTGGAAGATATGATTTCTCGGGCTAGGGAGAGGGAAATTGATTTGGAGTAGATCCGAAAGAGGAAGTCGGATGAGGTTCAGGTAGCCGCGAGTTCGGGCAAAAGGCCTAAGGGATCGGATTCGATATAGAGGGATTATCAAGACCGCAGCGGATGTAGGAAGTGTGGCAGGGCGCACGGGGGCGCGTGCAGGAGTGGTAGCGGCGGTGAGTCTGGCTGTTTCAAGTGCGGTAGGACTGTTCATTTTAGCAGGGATTGTACTGCTACCACGACACAGGGATCAGACTTGATATGTTTTCACTGCAATCAGTGGGGCCACAAGAAGGCCCAGTGCCCCAGTTTGTTTTCAGCAGGACGAGTGATGGCACCTGCCCCTGCAACTTTGAGGATCACAGACAGCCGTCAGGGCCGTGCAGTGGCGCCTGCGGTAGGGGGCAAGGTTTTTCAGATGACTACCTTGGAGGTGCGAGCAGCATCGGACGTTGCAGGTATGCGATTTCCGTTTTCAGTTCTTTTATTTGTACATGATTATATTGTTATGGTTCTGCATCATTATCGGTATGAGTATTTTATTTTTGTGCGACTTGCTTGTGAACGAGTTATATGCCATCTGCATACCTTGGATATTTGAATGGTAGTTAAGGGATGTGCTCTATTGGGGAAGGTGGCTTAGGATGCAGTAACTGTAGCATGCCTGGGAGGGACTTGGTATGTCTCGCTAATTCGGAGCCGTATGATTTTAGAAATGGATTGGTTAGATCCCTAGCTATGGTAATCTTGGGGATTCCTTGGCAGGTTGTTTATGGAATGGTAGTGAGGATGGGGATTTCTTTTTGAGTATTGAGTAGCAAGGGTTAAGCAGGATCGAAGTGCGGGAGAATCCTCCGAGCGGGCAAAGGTAAGAGCACGCAGATCCAGAATGAGTGCGCGACCTCCGACAAGGAAAAAGGAAGTGGTACAACATTGATGGATTGAGAAGTCCAGGGTTGGGAGCTTGAGAAACTCCCCCCCCCCCTTAGCCAGTGCGTGTACTGGTGATGATTAGTATGTGGTTGGGAATTCAGGATGGGGGATTGCCTGTACGGCTCGAGTGAGTCAGAAGGAAGATCTTGAGAACTAATAGCATGGGGTGCTTTCGTATTAGCAGTCAGTGGTGGAAAGTGTTGTAAGACTACGGGGCAGTCGTAGCATTCACCAGCAGTCAGTAGTGGGAAGTGTTGTCACACTAGGGGGCAGCTGTAGCATTCACTAGCAGACGGTGATAGAAGGTGATGTAAGACTGCGGGCAAGCCGTAGCATTCCATGGTAGCTTCGTTGGTGGAGTTGGGGTGAGGCCCTTATCTCCTAGTGATCAGATAGGGATCAAGAATGGGTAGTGGATAAGAATCATAGGGAGTTGCCTGTATAACCCTAGAGAGGTGAGACCTTGGGAGAGGCCGCTCCAATATATAGTTGGGTAAGACCCGTGGGCGAGGCCCGTATGAGAATAGTAGTATAGATGAGACCTGAGAGAAGGGTTGCTTAGTAGTATGGTCGGGTGACACCTGTGGGCGAGGCCCGAGCGATAATGGCTAGGCAAGTAGGACTAGAAGGATAGAGGCAGGTGAGACCCGTGAGTTTTAGCAGCACAGGTGGGACCTGGTAGGGACCTTAGTCTCAAGATAGGGGATCGGGGATCCCAGGAATTGTAGTGCCTGTATGGAATAATAGATTGAGCAGTTATAGGTGGTCGAAGTTTCTTCGAAGTCGCTGGGAACGACTAGGAGTTGTGTTGGGTCTAGTTATCGGTGGGAGCCGGTAATCAAGATATTGTTAGGTTGGTAGGGAACAGGGTCGTCTCAGTTCATCCGGAAGTTAGATGAGGAATAGCATAATTTCCAGTCAGTAACAATGCGGGTATGCAGCGTGTGGTGGAATTCAGTTAGTTGATCGTGGGGTGCTCGACACCAAATTATAGTAGAAAGAAATGCCTAGTGGATACTGGAGATAATGACCCGAACTATAGGTAGCGGGAGTAATGGATTGGTGAAGATAGGATCTTCACAGTGATAGAGGAAATAGTTGGTTATGGAGCATTGCCTTGGGGAGGCAAGGAAATCGCTCAAGGAAAGAAGGGGTGAACCCCTATGGGTTCAGTGCAGTGCTCGGAGAGTACTAGAAGGATTGTCGGTTGAGTAAGTTGTGTTTCCAGAATGTTCAGGGTCAGGGTTGACCCGAGATTATTATCCACAAGGATTAATGTTAGTCGGAATGACCGGGCGAAAGACCAGCGGAGGTAGGAAGCTGGTGATGGATCATTTAGTGGAATATTTGAAGCAGATCGCAGGCGGTGGGCCATAGCAAACTCCGAGGACGAAGTTTAGTTTAAGTGGGGGAGAGTTGTAACACCCAAAATCAGGAAGGCCAAGAAAGGAAAGGGAAACCCTAATTTTAAGGGACGACTCGGCGAGTCGAAGGAGGAACTCGGCGAGCCCGAGCGGGATCCGGGTCGAGGAGTAAGTGACTGACTCGGCGAGTTAGCCAAGGAGACAAGGCGAGTCTGGTCTGTGTGAGAAAACCCTAAATTCGGGACTTGGAGCCTATTTAAACGTCTCATTCTCTCCCCTAGGGTTCCTTTATTGCCTCTTTCACCCAGAACATCGAACCCTAAGACCCATTGTTGCTCATTCAAGCTTCCAAGCCATTTTTGAGTGATTTAAAGGAAGAAGAAGACAGGGAAATCATTGAAGATTCAAGGATTGGCCTTAGATCTGAAGATTGGGGAAACCTTCTGAGTTATTGAAGGTATTAAGTCGTTTCCCTCCTTTAGATCTATGATGGTTGTGAGTTTTGGCGGCTTTTTAGCCATGATTAGTTATCCATTTGAGTTAGAGGCTAGATCTGAAGTTGCTACTTCGGATCTAAGCATATTATGGTCTTGAGAAGAATAAAGTATCTGTCCTTGAGTTGATTATGGAGCCTCTTTGCCTTAAACCCTAGTTTATGGTGTATTTTGCCTAGATCTCCTTCTCTACACGTAAAGTTTGCAACTTTACGTGAGGAATAGGCTTGGGAAGGGTAGATCTACAGTTTGGAGTCCAAGCATGACTCAAAAGTCCTCTGCATGTATGAAGATCTGAATGGACTCGGCGAGTCCTTTGAGTGGACTCGGCAAGTAGCATGAAGATTTGGAGGAACTCGACGAGTGGGATGAACAACTCGTCGAGTCGGATGAAGTTGGGCATGAACTCGGCGAGTTGGAAGAACAACTCGTCGAGTCTGTTGAAGGTTGTCTTGGACTCGGCGAGTCTGTTCTTGGACTCCGCGAGTCAAGTCGCGAAGCCCCAAACCCTTCGAGTTGAGACTCGAATCAGCGAGTCGAGTGGAGACTCGTTGAGTTGGACAAGTCAGGACTCGGAAATCTGTAGACTCGGCGACTCATGGACTGACTCGGCGAGTTGAGTCGCGAATGGAAGGACTCTGAACATATGATCTCGACAAGTCAGTAGGGTGACCCGGCGAGTAGGGTTGACCTGGAAGGTTGACTTTGACCAGGACATTGACTTTGACCAGAGTTGACTTGGTTGTCTTTCGGGGTCAGTTAGACTCAGTGTTGCATTGATATTGGTAGCTCGGGGAGCGAATGGAGAAGGATTTCAGAGAGTTGCCGGGCAGTGGCTAGTGGGATCATCAGCAAGTTCAGCCGGTGCAGGTGAGTTTCCCTTTGTGTGAATGGGTCTAAGGCCATAATGTCGGTCCATGTAGTTATGAGTAGAAGACCCGGGGGTTAGCCCTAGGCACAGAATGCTAGTATGATATTCAGGAAGAGGTCCAGTGGTAGCGGGCGGGTGCCCAAGGAAAGGTTTATGTGATAGTTTATACTTGTTGTATGTGTGATACTTCTATGTGCCTGGTAGGGAGGTGAGTGTGGGCGAGGTCCCGTAACTCACCAATAGCAGAGTGTGGATGGTGTTCCACATCTCATTAGCAGCAGATCAGGGGCGAGGCCCGAGTTAGGAAAAGAGTGAGTGTGGGCTAGGCCCGTGTCTCACAATCAATAGGAGCATGGATGGGGTTCCATGACTCATCAGTAGCAGGGCAGGGGCGAGGCCTAGGATAGGCGAGGCCTTAGGACATGATCAGTTCGTATGTGTATAGCTTACGTGTTGTAATATGTTTATGTGTTATTATTTGTTGGCGGGCGAGGCCCTGTGACAGGCGAGGCCTAAGTGAAACAGATATGTAACCGAGCGGGGCTCCAAGCCAGGCGGGGCCTAGAGCGGCGGGGCCGTTGTAGCGGGTGAGGCCCGAGGTAGGGGCGAGGCCCAGTATGTGCAGTTTGTGGTTATGCGTGGTATGTGGTAGGGTGCGGAACTCACTAAGCTTCGTGCTTACGGTTTTCAGTTTTGGTTTCAGGTACTTCTGATAGCCGAGGGAAGAGCTCGGGGTGATTGTATGGCACACACCATAGATTAGACAGCCTGGGAATGTTTACTCTGACAACGAACATGTGTTTTGGAAATTAATACTCTATTTATGTTTTGGAATGATGACCTTGCTTAAAGTAATTTTTCGTTAAAAGAAATTTTTAGTCTTAAATTTTGGGATGTTACAGATTTCAAGGTGGAAGCCCCCTTGGAAATCTTGCAAGGGCCCTATTCCAGAAGGTTCTTGGAGCTGCTTAAGGCCTAAGCTATCCAATTAGGGTTTTCACTAAAACCTTAGCAACTCAGCTATTTAAGGACCCATAGGGCTACAAATATCGGCTACCAGAAGAAACCCTAGAGTTCCTATCTCCAAAATTGTGCCTCCTCTCCCTCTCTTCTAGATCATCTTCTTGCCTTGGTGTTTGTGAGCCATTGGAGGTATTACAATTGTGATACTAAGCTCTTAAGGATTAAGGATTCTTGCTACTATCAAAAGATAATCAACTAAACTTGTATTAGTTGTAGATTTCGATTTTTATAGTATGCTAGACTAGGGCTTGTAAGCTTTGGATGAATTTGCATGTATAATAGAGAAACTTAGATCCAAAGCTTTAAGGTGTTGAATGTGCACATATAAATGTTCTTTTGCTCAAAACCGATCAGATATGACATGAGTTGAGTTTGTTCGGCGATTCGATGCGGAGTTTGCATCACCTGTCGAGGTGTAACAGCTTGTGGATCACCGCTAAGTTTCGGGAACCAACAGCTAAAGAAAAGAAGCTACATGAGGTTAAGAGAGAATGATCCACAAGGTCTTAACAAGTGTGATTGCAAAAACTACTTGTGTTATGAAACGATCGAAAGTTCAACTTTTGTCAATGTAGATGATTTTAATAAAAGGCTAAAGAAAAGTTACGCTACTCAGATTTTAATCAGCTAGACTTTCCAATCAATCATTCGATGTTCATCTTTCCTCAGTTCAAGACTACTAAGAATTATATGGATCCTGATAAGTTCAAGAAGTTGAAAATTCGTATTCATGTTATGCTTGGGAAGAATGAAGAAGATGTGTGGTCCTTCGTGAAGATCATCAAAATTGTATGGAGTACTACTAATGCTCTGTTTGAAGTAGTTTTGTAAAGTTATCGATACAGTTTTGTCCACAGAAACAACGTATTATTTGATTTCGCTATTGCTGATTTTTTATTGATGAATCCTAATGATCTTATTACGATTACAAAGATCTTGGGTGATTTGTGCAAATCTCAAATTCACGACTAAGATTTGTACATTATTGGGTATGCATAGATAAAAAGCTATTTAGACTGTTATTATGCTTACATGCCCATTGTTGTAAACAAGAAGTCAAATGTTCTTAAGGCATTTTTGATAGGAAATATCAATATTGACAATTATGAAGATGGAGAAATAATTCATCAACCTTTGGGTGTTGTTTTCAAGGCAATAATTCAAAAGGAGGGAAAACAAGTTTTTATTTCGTACATATGATTTTGAAAGATATATGAACCATCATCTTTCAAGTATCCTTCTTCGCATTAACAAGTGTCTGAAGAATTTGAATGAACATAGAGCAGATATAAGGAAGATCATCTTTTGGTACACGGAGATTCGGAAAGTTTTCCTGCAAAGGATAAAGAGACTACCCTCAGTTTGAAGATTCAACATTGATCACAAAGGGGGAGAACGTAGAATCTAATTGTTTTGTGATATTTCAAACCTTTGGTAGTGGTTTAGTAACAAATATTTTTAAAAAACTAAGTTCTACAAGAGTTCGTTATGTATGTATTTTACTAGGAACTTCTAGTGGTTCGCTATTCAATGACGAAGTCCTGGTATATTTTTTTGTATTCGTAAGTATCCTATAAATAAGGTAGGTATATAAGTATGTTGTAACTTTTTCATTGTTACGCATTGGGCTTTCTTTCTCTCTGTATGAATTTCAGATTAGTATTCATATTTAGATCTCGGTGTTCATACTTACTTTGATTTACATTACGATTGATTGAAACTTAATTCAAAGAACCTTTCTCAAAATGTTATGATTCAAAATTTTTTGATCTAATAAAACTTTTATTAGAGGTGTAATAAAAAACACATTTGAAATACATAGGTGTTGGGATGAATTCCAAAATAAAATATAATATGAGTTCAAAAGCAATAGAAAGAATCTAACAGTGAAAGAAAATTGTTTTTCTTAATCAAATGGACATATTTTCACTTATGAACATATTTTTTATATATGAAACTATCAATATATATATATATATATATATATATATATATATATATATATATATATATATATATATATATATATGAACATATGTTCAAAAATGAACATAAGTTGATATTTACAATAAGCTCATGGAAAATTAGAGAAGGATATTCATTTATGAATTTATAGAAACCCCATGAAAAATAATACTTATTGCCAATAATATCATATTCTTAGAAGGATCAATTTTACATTAAAATAAAGTATGACTATAAATGAACATATATAGTTGAATCGATTATTTATGAAAGAGGTGATGACATGGATGACATAATAATGAAACTAAAGAAGCTCGAGTTTAATATGAACGTGTGTTCTTTTATGTCATATTTTCACATATGAACATATTTGTTCTATGTTTATTATATAATAGGGTCCCAAAGCTTCTGAACTTTTAAAGAGAATAAAACTTAGATCGTTTAGATCTTTCATGGGTATAAAGATGAAGAACAGACAATTCAAACACAATATGATGATTAACACAGTATGGAATCAATGTAATGCTTATGATTCAAATATAGTCATGCCTCAGCAAAGCTCGATGAAGAACTTCCACTGTAGAGGCGAGCTAGGGTTTACAAAACTTGATAAGAAAGATAATCAAAAAGATTTTTTTACAAAGGATGCATGCATGCACCTTAAATACTAAAACCCTAGAAAAAAAGAATGCATGGTTGGACTGGCCCAAACCGGCAACCAAAACTGGGCTAAGGACCGAGCCCATGACGCAATACAATAAGCCCAACAATCTCCACCTATGCGGCAAATGAGGCGAGAGATTATTTCTTTTGAGTAGGCCTCACTGTCTTCACAACCTTGAACAACCAAGGGATGATAGCAAGAAGTGTCTGCCGAAATTGAATGTACCGTCTCAGCATGTCAGTAAACAAATTCTTGTCGGCTGTTGAGTTTTGATTACACCTCTAAATAATCTCTAAAATATGCTCCAAGCTAGCAGTTGAGAAGAGGTGCTTGTCAACAAGAGCGAACAGGCATTTTTGACCTTCGCCCCTGATAAACATCACAATGTGATATTTTCAGTCGATTTTTCCGTTGATCATTGAATTCACATCGCCTGCTCTACCCATCTCTTTGACCTTGGTTCGCTTGTGAAATGCGGAGGTGATTTCTTGATCCATCTTTGCTACTTCGTGAATGTCGCAAACAAGCATTCGCTTGATGGGGTCTATAATTGGTTGATACTCCTGAGGATTCGACAGCAAAATGTTGCTGAGGATTATCCAGTCATGAGGATTGAGGTTCGGCAGATCAGCTAGAGAGAAGTTATGAACCGAGCCTTCAAAGCCTCGAATCACTTTGAATTTTACATTTACAAACTTCCCGGCTGAATAGGGCTTCAGTACTTTGACAGTAGTAATCTTATGTGAGCACCAGGTCAAGTATTGTGGCTGAGCAAACTCCATATAAAATTCCAACAGATCCCGATCCACCTTCGGGTCCGGAGAAAGGATAGCAGCAGTTGAGTTGAAGCAATGAAAGATAAATGCCTTTCTGGTGATTGGCATGTCAAACTGTGCATCCTTGGAGTTTTCAAGGCCAAACGACATGACTGGTTCAAGCCATAGAATACTTGGTTCATCAATAGCACTTCTTTGAAGCGAAACAAGGGTCCACTCTGGAAAAATAGACTTTTTTTTCTCCAACAGCTCCTTTTCTTTTTGCTTCTTCTCCACCTTAGCCGTTTGCTTCTTGATCTTTTCAGCAAACTCTTTCTCGGAAAGTTTTGTTTTCTGATGAGGTTTATCGGGAATTTCTCCCAGAGTATCTTCATAATCACCTTCATGATCTGTATCATCTTCACCAATCTTCTTTTTCCTTTTTCTGACTGAAGCTTCATTAACCTTCGGTTCAACTGTTGGCTTAGGTTTGGGAGGAGGTTGAGTTTTCGCCTGTTCTCCCCCTTGTTTCGGCCGGACACTAGTCACCGAAACACCATCAATACAACTAAGGATGTCCAATGCAGGTCTGAGTTTATCAGCCAAATGACGTCTGATGGTGATAGTCAGAATAGGATCATGGGCATCAAGAAGATGAAGTAAAATGGAATGAACGTCACCTACAGAGCTTCGAATTACCTCCCTTTCTGATTTCAAATCATTAACCTCGTTTGTTTCAGTGCGAAGCTTTAGGTTTTGCATTTTTAGCTGAGAGGTTTGTTTGTCAAGCTCATCCATGGTGCGCTTTTCGACAGCCAACTCTACTTCCAGTTAAGTTAGATGATCATTAACGTTATCGTGTAGAGTTGCATTGGTAGCTTCGATGGCCTGACGAGTAGCTTCAAGATTAGACCTTTCAGCTTGAAGAGAACGCTAAAGGTTATCAACTGAAGTGTTCACCACCTGAGAGTTCTTCTGAGCAGCCGCCTTGTCACACCCCAAAACCAAGAACGGCGGAAACGTTCTGGGGCGGAGGACGTCATGTAAGGTAATCACAACACAGTAAATGTAAATAGGCAAACAACATCATCCATTGCATTAAATATATAAATTTAATACATGTGTGTTCTGTAAAATTTTAGACACCAAAAATATAACGTAAATCAAAATAACAAAATGATGAGTCTTGAGTACGCTCCATCATCTCAAAAGCTGGCATCGGTACCTGTCTACTGATGACCTGAGAATACAAGTTATTTTGAAAGAGTTTATCAGCATTAAGCTGGTGAGTTCATAAGTATTTTAGTGTCAATGTTCATTGTCAAAAACGTTTGAACTTGTCCCAATGTATAAGTTTGTAAAAATGTAAATAAATGTTTAAAAGTATTTGCAAAAGTTTGAATCTCTCAGAAAATCCTATATTTTCTATAATAGTAACCTTCTACCAAGGCTTAACTGTTTTGTAAACTCGTCTGTTGTAAAAGTGTGTGATTACCCAAGTATAACTATCATTTGATAAAATATAGTTTGTACATTAATGCTTAAGTGAGATTATCACCAAAATATGTAATGGGTAAATCATTGTAGTACTGTAGTTTTGTATAATAAGAACTACTGTTGTACTGATTACTACTACCTTAAACCGGATTTATATTAAGGTATAATGTGATAATTGCACCATACTATCGACTGATAACAACGACATAAAGAACGGTCGTAATAACGGAATGACGTTTGGCACCCGCAGACCTGCAGGTCCGGCTGTAGCTAGCAGCAAGGTGTAGGATAGTCAATCCAGTATAGATCTATACGCAAACTCAACGCTCTCCCTCCAAGAGAATTCTGGCTACAACTCGGGCCATGACATTTAAGGCATGCTCCGATACAGTGGATCACATTTGTTATCGTATTCTTGCATGTGTGATGAAATGTTTCTTGTTCTAGTATAGTTGTATATGTTCTCGTAGTATAGTTGTATATATTCTCTTCCTAGTATAGACTCATGAATGAACTGACTCATTGATCTAGCAGTTGTAATAGTATGATTCTGTGTTACCCCGATGGTAACTTGTTAACAGTGCGTTTAGTACATATGATTATGGAAGTACTTTCATGTCTATATATGTATATTTGATATATAATTAATATGGAAACGACCTTCGGATGGTCACCCAAAATCCTATCAGACCACATCCAAATCGAGGAAAAGGAAACAAGGTGGATAGCCTTCCTAAGTCCTTTAAACATTATTTATACGTCTATACATATATGGGCATGCAATTTGTAATATAAAAGCATAAATAAGTATTTATAAGGCATTTGAAACATAAGTATTATTTTTAAAGAAAGATTGACTTGATGTCAATCTATAAAACCATTTGAAGGTGTAGATTTGATTAAAACAGTTTAAGTATAAGGAACATTTGCTTAAATCACAGTTGTAGTGTAAATTCGAAAAGTAAATGGGTTTGGAAAACATTTAGAAGTAAAACAGTTTGATAGATAGTTTGAATAGTGATAAAACCACTGATTTCCCTAGTTATTAATCACATGTGATTAGTACAATCACATGTGATTGAAACAATAACTATAAGTATTTAACTTGTATTCCCCCCTTTTGAAAGCATATAAAAGCATTTAGAATATTTAACAGGTTGATTTAGGGGTATGAAACTCACTTGATTGATTGAAGAAAGCGAGATGGAAAACCGGGCAGAGTTTCGTCTCGGAAAACGGATTTTTCTCGGGATTCTCGGGAATCTCGGGAGTAAAATCGACCCTCGGGACTTGAGCAAAAAGACCAGAGCTTCGGGTTATAACGGGCACGGAAAACGAGACAAAGTTGTGAGAGAGAGGAGAGAAATGAGCAACATTTTCGGAAAGCCTCGCATCCTATTTATAGGAAGGCTGAACCGCCTCCGAACGCGGGGCGTACGCTCGTACGCAGCGCGTACGCGTACGTCATGCATGACCGAAGCCTCGACTGCCTCGGTTCGGATGGGACGGGTTGCTGGGTACGCGGGTCGGATGGGACGGCGGGTCGGACGGGACAGCGGGTCGGACGGGTCGGAGCTTCAGACGGGTCGGACGGGTTAGAACTCTTCGGATAGTGCGACGTGGACGATCCGAGACCCTCGATCTCAGTACGCGGGGCGTACGAAGGTACGCGGGGCGTACTTCGGTCCAATCCGATGACTCCCCTTCGGATATTACCGGGAATTTATAATTAAATTTATATTTATTATAAATAAACTTCAAAAATTCATATCTCCCTCATACGAACTCCGTTTTTGACGTTCTTTATATCCTCGCGAAGGTGAGACCATGATCTACGACTTTCGTTTAGATTCCGTTGGCTAATTCCGAAATTATTTTTATTATTTATTTATTAAAATGACGTGATTAAGGAATTTCTTCAAAATTTCATAACTTCCTCATCCGGAGTCAGATTTGGACGTTCTTTTTATGTATGCAACCTTGATATGATTCCTATTACTTTATTTAATCCGAATAAGATTTTAGGAAGGTTACATTTTGACCTAAATTTGATCGGTTTTACATTACATTGACCCGAAATATCGGGTTGTCACACGCCTGCAAAGAATCTAAAAAAAGACGAGCCTCAGAAATTAGTTTATCGACTTTTGCGGTCGCTTCTTTGCATTCCTTAATGGAGGCCTCAACAGCAAGAGAGGCCTTTTGGCACTGGGAAGTAGAGGCATCATAGGCCTTTGCTGCAGCTGAGAGTGAAGCAGCATGTTCGTTGACAACCGAAGAGAACAAGGCTTTGAGAGCAGCATCAGAATAAGCACCAGTGGAAGAGGAGGAAAGCAGCTGATCAAGCTTGTCAGTAACTGCATTGAGATGGCGCTTGGTTACCAGAGCATCTTCATCATCATGACTTTGAACATGGTAAGGAATGAAGTAAGTGGAATCGAACTCCAAGTCCTCACTGCCAAGAACGGTGTTGGTTTCAGTAGATTGGGTAGGAGATAAGGGTTTTGTAGTGACAGGAGGTTCGGTAGTTACTGGTGGTTCGGTTGTAAATGGAGGTTCGGTTGTGACAGGAGGTAGGGGTGCTGAAGTACGAGCCCCCATATCAGATACGTTGATTCGAACTCCAGTATTTGTGGTTGTTGTTACATCAGTAAAGATTGGATCAGGGATGGGAATAGTAGTTGAGGGTTGTGATGAAGTGATGGGAAAAATCCTAGGGATAGAGACAGGTAGGAAAACGGGTGGAGGAGAAGGAGGTTGGGATCGAACCGGTACCTCTGGGGTAGGCGAGCAAGGCGGGGTATCACCACGACCCGAAGCCTCCTCGTCAAAGCTTTCGCTCTCTGAGTCTGAGTGAGTAGAAGGTTTGGTAATAGGAGGAACATACTCAGAGTCCGAATCGCTTGAGGATTGAAGAATGAGTCTCCGAGTTGGCTTCTTCTGCTTCTTCTTCTTAGGCTAAGAAGGAGCAGCCTTGTCTGACTTTTTATTCTTAGGTGTTTGACCCTTGGTTGGTTTAGTAACTTTTAGCATCCTCTGTGGAGCGAATCATGGATGAAATGAGTTCTCTTGGGCCAAAAGAAGGATGCTTCCTGTATTCTTGAAGAATATTGTTGGCGTCAGACACGCAGGCATACATGGCTTCTGGGATCGATCCAATGAAGGAATATTTTGTAGGATCTGTGACGATGATCTTTGTGGTGTGAAAGGTTGCGATAGAGGAAAGAAGAGAATCCGCCATGATTGGAACGTGGAGACGATGCATTGCCCACTTTTTAATAATGGACCAGTACCTTCCACATGACTGTCCTATAGTCCAAAGTAATCCCATGATACAACCCATAAAACACAATCATGAATGAATTGCTTGCTCTGTCTGAGTCGGCGCTACGTTCTGACAGACCTTTAAAAAGAAGAGTAAAAAGGTCGTTCCATTGAGGAGGAAGGCAAGACTTCTTGAATTTGGTAACTATGGTAAGGATTTCTGTGTACTTCATTTGATAGAACATGGAGAACAGCTGACAAGTAGTAATCGAGTCGGGGTTTACCAAAGATGGTTCTTGAGAAAGACCAATTAGGGCACAGAAGCGAGTCTTGGAGATGGAGGTCTTCTCGTTGTGAATATCAAAGTGAATCCTTTCAGCAACCTTGTCATAGTAAGCGGTTGAATAGATGTGTGAGATGTAGGCCATGGGAACAACTTTGACCTTTGAAAGAGCGTCGACAAGAGGTGAGTATTTGAGACATTCGACGATGTAGAGCATGTAGGGTTCATAGATGAAGGGTGTTAGATCAATGATGAGGTTTTGTTAAGGTTTGATGGAGAGAAGGATGGATTGAGCAGAGGTATCGTGAACAGGTGCCTGATGTGACGGCGTGAACAGTTGTCATTCCCGATGATGACGTAGGAAAGTGAAAGGACGTTTCCTTTTTACACGTCATTCCATAAAAAGTGCCTTTTTAACTTTATCGAGCGGTGGAATACATGTTGAAACGAAGCTATAACAAGTAGGTCATCATTAATAGAACCAGATTTTGGAAAATCAAAGATTTTCATGCATAGAGTGTGAAAGATAAAGAAATAAAACAAAATTTTTATGGGTTTTTGTGATGTCTTGTTGAGACATAAAGCAACTGATTCTGGGCATGAATTGTTGGATTAGTGTCTAAGTCCGTAACTATTTTGGTATGTACTTGACCCGATGGTGCATGGTCCTTTTGGGTTGCCTTCACCAAAACAACTTGATTGGAGAAATAACTAGAGAGAGAGGTTATTATGATTTATTAATATGTTATAAGAATATTATATTAAAGGAGAAATCATATATGTTTAATTAATATTGGTCAATAATTAATTAAGAATTAATTTTGTGATGAAGTGTAATTAATTAAACTAAAGGGGCTGAATTGTAATTATGTGATAGTTACAAAATAAGGTAAGGATTATCTTATTAATAGGTTGGACGAATTTAAGGTGATAAGGCCTTAGAATTCGACTAGGATAAGGGTTTTCAAGGCTTATCTTATGGTTACTTGATGGGTAAGCAACTAGATAAGGATAAAGACTAAAACCCTAATCTCTGCACCTATATAAAGACCCCAAGGCTCATGAATTCGTCCATGCCTTCCCAAGAGGTCCTAGAGACGAATTCTTATACCTCTCTTCTCTCCTTATACCTTCTCCATTTGCTCTTGGTGTTTGTAAGCCATTAGAGGAGTGACACTTGTGACTCTAAGCCTTCCAAAGTCAATTCAAGGAGGAATTGGGATTGTTATTGCTACATAACAATCAAGGTAATATCTTAAACCTAATTTTATATTAATATCGATTTCCATATGCTAGAATTAGGGTTTATAGTCTTGGATTCAAAGCATGTACAATAGAGAAACCTAGATCCAAGCATTAGGGTTTGTATGAGCACATAGGATGTCTTATGACCAAAACCCATCAGTGGTATCAGAGCCTAGACTGGTTTCTATTGTATTGATGCTTGATATGTATGAAAAATTCAATTGTATGAACTTGACATATTAGGGTTTATTGCCAATAAACCCTAGGAGGCTAAGTTTTTTTCGAGATTAGGGTTTGCAAACCCTAATTTGCAAGAGTTTGAATAAGATCTTCAAATCCTTTACTTAAACCCTTAAATTTCGAAATCTAAGGTTTGTTTTAATCCCTTGATTTTCGAAATTAGCCTCCTCCCCAAGATAAGATCCTAAATTTTAGGGATTTGGATTATCCCATATCTTGTAATTATCCTATAATTGTTAAATATGGTAATTATAGATTTTGCATTATCCTATCCTTATTTTCGAAATCTATAGAGATATTTAAGGGATTAGGATATGTTAAATGTATAAATGGTAATTATCCTCATGATTTAGATAATCCCTTATGATTTAATAATTAAATTAATAGTCTAATTCAAGATAATTATTAAATCAAGAGTTTTAATATTTAATTTTTTTTAATTTAAATGTCATAAATTCGAAATTTTTTAAGAAAGATTAAAACTAAATGTTTTGAAATGGTTCAAAGCTTGCCCTCAAGTTTTGGAATTTAAAAGTTGATTAAAAGTTTAATTAGGAATGTTAAATTCTAAAACCTTATTATAGTTTTGAAAAAGTTCAAATCACACCCTTATGGTTTTATTAATTAATTAAGGTGTATAATTAAAAGAGGTTTAATAAATCCATAAAGTTTTTGGTTTAAAATTTAATTGAATTAAAAGTATAATTGTTAAATTTGACCACCTAATATTTTAAAAGTGTAAAATACACCCTATACTATATATAACATTAAAAGTCTAACACTATATATATATATATATATATATATATATATATATATATATATATATATGTATATATATATATATATATATATATATATATATGTATGAGTAAAAGTCAGTCTTACCGTTAGTAGGCCTCATTCACGAAGCTAGTCTATAAGGGGTGTTTAAGGAAATTGCCTATAAAATGGCGATTGAATGGGTATCCACTCTTACCCACTACACTCTTGACTAGTGGAGGGTCGTTAGCCGAAAGGGTAGGATGGGACAAAACCTTCCATTATAAGTATAATGAATTACTAAAGTAACTAAATGTTTTCATAAAATTCCCAATCTTAGTTACTTAGGCAAAAGTGAATTGATGCAATTCTATGAAATTACACTTTGTGCCCTTGCGAAGACGTTAGTGGAGCGTGTGTGGTTTACCAGCACACTAAATGGTTCTAAGCAAAGGTAGCAAAGGGTGACTCAATGTTTTTCATAGTTCGGTGGAGCGTGTGTGGTTTACCGGCACATCGAATAGGTGACTGTAACATGTGAGGGCACCATGTAAGTTTGCATGGTTATTCACACCCGCTTTGTGATCCTCGACATCCCAGTCACAAACAAGAGGGGCATATCGAGATTTAAACATGCCATTGAAAGTTCAATGAATCTCAAAGGATCTAGGAGTTTTCATAGATTTAAAACTTAAATTCTTTTTCGTGGTGGAAATTAGTGAATCGTCATTCACTTACCTTCAAATATTCTGCAATTAGGGTTACGACATCCCTCTCCCGAGTTGTAGAATATTGTGTTGGGTCCTAGCCTTAGTATTTCATTTGGGTGATTTACTAAGGACTCAATCTATCAACTAACTTGAATTCGTTTTCTCCCATTTTTGTAGATGTCAGAGTTCGACAACTATGGTTTTCCCAAATCCCGTGGAACAAGCCTTCCACATGAAGATGATATTCCACGATTCGATCAAAGAACAAGAAATCATGCTTCACTTCCTCCACCTCCTCCAATTATTCTCCCTAACCCACAAGTTCAAAGGCTTGAAAAGTTCAAGATCGCTCAAGCCCTTTTGGCAAGTAAACATAAAGAAGGAAAGTCGGTGTGTGCACACGTCCTAGGGATGAAGTCACACATTGATAGGTTAAGAATGTTGGGATCCGTTGTCTGTGAGGAAATGGCTGTTGATTGGGTTCTTCGGTCACTTCCTAACTCATATAGTAAGTTTGTAAGAGAGTACTATATGATGAACCGCGACATGACCCTTATAGATCTCACATATATGCTTATTGCTGCTGAATCAGCAATGGTTTGGCGCAATAGAAAAGCAAAATTGATTGGTGAATCTGCCTTCAAGACCTATATGGATATAGACAATGACAACGAAAGACATGCTATGATCGAAAAGTTTGATCATAAGAGAAAGGCAATGTCTGAAGTAGTTCCATGTCATGTTCCAAAAGATTCAATTTGCTTTTATTGCCAAGAGAAAGGGCATTGGAGACGAAGCTGCCCCATTTACCTAAGAGATCTAAGAGATAGGAGAGTCGAAACGTATGGCTCTAATATAGGTAAAATCCATTAACTAACTCTTTTAAGCTTCTATTCTAGATTCTTAATACATAATGTGATAGGATTACTATTGATGTTTTGTAGGATCGAAGAAAAGAAAAGAAGCTTAAGGGAAGAAGTGAGCAGAATCTAACCATGAAGGAATGGATTTCGACCGCATTTCTCGAATATTAGATTCTTGAGCTACTACTTAGAGTTAGAATTAGATTGCTAAGAAAGATGTGTTAGCATAGTTTTTCAATGAATTGCATTGTAAGGACAAAATTTTTCCGCAATAAAATAAATTTTGATTTTATATTATTTATTTATCCTTGCAATGGCGTATATGAAAAATTGATGTTTGAATGTTTCTATAATGGATTTGGTTCTTATTTATGGAAAGTCGAGAATTTACCAAATAGGGAGAGTTTCTCATCGCCCAAGTTTCAATTGCACAGAAATTTGGAATCACGCAACTTGGTTGCATGATGAATGAGAAATTTCATATTTGGAAATTAGACTAATTCGTTGACAAAGTGTCAAGTGAAGGACTAGGAGATCGAGCACACAAAGTTGCGTGTTGATCAAGTCCACCATAAGAGTAACAAAGATATTCGTCATGATTTACTAAAGGTTTAGTAAATGTGATTATACTTACAAGATTAAGTGTAATTCTAGATTGATTGAAAAAAGGTTTAAATCAATAGTAGAATGAATAAGAAGAATCAAGTAGGCAGAAAGATAAAAGTTTCTCCATTCTAAGAAGAAGGGAGAGTACCTTTTATGCTTTATGATGGGTCTTAATGATTAAGAACCATATCTCAATTGATCCTCTAAGTAAATCTTAGCACAATTGTATGTTTAAAAAGAGGAATCAAGGATTGAAGAAATGGTTAAATTAAGAAGTCTATCATACTTCGTTCCAATGACAAGTCTTAAAGTTAAGATTGTGACAATGAGTGAAAAGTATTAAAGGTTTATAAGATTCATCAAATGTGGAAAGTTGTGATGTCTTGGATAAGACAAAGACCAACTAGAACCAATTTATGAAGAGTCTTGATAAAAGCTACACTAACTCTTGAATATATTTGTTTGTCAAGAAATGTTTATTGACAAAAGGATCCTATATGTCAAGGAGTCAGTGGGAGTCTTAATGGTCTTGAAATGTTTCAAGAACAAATCAAATAGACCTTATCAATCATCACTAGCACACGAGTTGAGGTTTACGACCTATCGTGTTGACATCATTTTGTTTCTATGTCGTTCCAATTGAGTTAATTATGCATATGAGTTCTATAAGTTCTCATTTGAATGCATAAAAGACAAGGACCTTGATCAATGAAAAGTACATTGATAAGAAAAAGTGAGCTGCTTAACTACTTGGAAGACATGGTGGGCAGCTGTGCTACCATAAAGGCAAGAAATTGAGATCAAGAAAGTTCGATCCATATGAGTTTGAATTTGTCATAAACTTTGGTTTTGAAAAATTCACATGGATAGGAACAAATACACCGTTAAATCTAAGTGTCATAAGATTTCCTCCTTCATGAAAATCATTGTAAGGAAATGATTTCACTAAGAAAGATTTTAAGAAGATAGTGATTATAAAATTGCATTCTCGAATTCAATTATGGTTACGGTATCCCTTTCCATGATTTGAATTGTGAGGTTTGGCAATTAGTCTTAATTGTTTAGACACACATATGAGCTATCTAAGGCAAAGGTGTATAAGTTTAAAAGGCCTTGATAAAATATTATCAAAGCATTAAGTATTAGAAACATGAATTTAAGAAATTCAATAAGTATTGTTTTTCTGAAAGTTTAGCTGTTTCTAAATACATGTCAAAGCTAGTGGGAGCATAAGTGTTATGTTTATAATAATCATCAAGATAGTGGGAGCATAAAAGTTATAATTGTATGATTATTAAGGCAAGTATTGCAAGGTTAGCAGTATTAATTATAGAAAACAAGAGTCATACTTTGCAAAGTTGTAAGAGTTGAGATGTTGTTTTGCTATAACTAAGGGAGAGAATATTATGCTTCATTTCAAATCTAAAGGTTTAGGTTGAGAAATGTTAATCAATTTAGTCAAGGGTACATAGTGTGTTCTTAAATTTTCGATTATGATTACGGCATTCCTCTTCACAATTCGAATTTTGAGAACATAGCAAATAAAACATTATGCGTCGTGTCCCATACGCTTCGGGTATAGGATCGATTGCAAATGCTTTAATGTTTGACCATTCTAAAATTTTCCAAATGTCTAGCGCATTTAGAGGGAAAAAGGACTAGAATCGGTTTTGACTAAAATAATTAAACAACTATCAAAGGACAATCCAAAGTTTGACGAGGATTGGTCGCTTGTGAGTAGTTGGAAGCATGGTATTGGATGGACCATATCGACATCATTATTATAGAAAAGATTCTATTAAGAATGAGTTGTCATATGGAAATTATGGAAATGTTTCCATATTGGATGGACCATATCGACATCATTACGAATAGATAAGATTCTATTATGAATGAGTTGTCATATGGAAAATATGGAAGTATGTCCATATTGGGAATTGAATATTGAAAATCTATGTCTAGATTAGAAACTTTTATGCAAAAGGATGTTCAAAGGAATGTACTTTGAGTGAGAGACATCATATCCAAGGAATCGTCTTGTAACAATGTCCGATAGTAGACTTTGTAATATCATTGGCAATAGTCTTTCTGACTTTGGTGTAGTGAAATCACAAAAGGATCATTGCATAAAATGTTAGAATCTAGCATATTCTACAAGTAGCAAGAATTTGATATTCTTTCACTTATGAAAAGGATTTGGAGTTGTGAAATGAGAATTATTGGAAATGTGTTCAATGTGATGTATTTCACAATGTAAGTGTGCATGCTAGGAGCATGGGACAAGTGTTGTAATTCAAGTAAGAAGTTGATTACCCGAAACGACAAATAATGAGTAATCAATATGGTGATAAATAAAAGGTGTTTTATTTATACTCAAAGGTTTGAGGCCATATGGGATTAGTATTATTCTTGTGTTTCACATTTGCATGTTTTGACTTCCAGAATAATTGAGTTTATTAAGAATAATCGAATTATTCGAACAGGCCACAGTCGTTCATATGTTGGAAGTACATATGAATGAAGACTGTCGTGAATTGGTGTGTGGATTGTTTAAAGAGCATTAGACATAAGCAAATGTTTGCTGCAACGTTCATGAGTGCTTATGAATATGAATTTGAGCATTGGATTAAACCCACGCTCACTTGGATCACTCCATGAATTGTATCACGAGTGATTGGTGAGACGATAACATCTTATATTCTTGAAACCGAGATGTGTGAGTTGTATCTTGCGAATCGGTTGCACATTGATAATATGTAAACGCCCTAGTAACTTGGTGTTATAAAACATATTGTTGTGTGTGATTCGTTGAGTAAGTGCAAGCAAGCATTGTATCAAAGTTTATCCATTCCTTTTATCCAAGTTAGGATAAAAGCGATATCTTTTGGGCCCCTCGATGATTTAGTGATGACAAACGTAAATGCTCGGCCGCGCTAGGGATAATTTGATTTGTTCAATTAATTAGTTGTCATAAATGGGAATCGAGATATAGTACAAAGAGAATGATTTCAAATCATATCTCATATGATATCTAGAATGGAGGAATATATGATCCCTTATCTAAGGACACGCGTATCTGATAGGATCAGAGTTGACAGCGGCTTTGGAAAGCTATGATTGCAGATCAGGATCTGAAGTCATACAAAGAATATTTGTTAGACTTATCCAAGTGGGAGACTGTTGGATTAGTGTCTAAGTCCATAACTATTTTGGTATGTACTTGACCCGATGGTGCAGGGTCCTTTTGGGTTGCCTTCACCAAAGCAACTTGATTAGAGAAATAACTAGAGAGAGAGGTTATTATGATTTATTAATATGTTATAAGAATATTATATTAATGGAGAAATCATATTTGTTTAATTAATATTGGTCAATAATTAATTAAGAATTAATTTTGTGATCAAGTGTAATTAATTAAACTAAAGGGGCTGAATTGTAATTATGTGATAGTTACAAAATAAGGTAAGGATTATCTTATTAATAGGTTGGACGAATTTAAGGTGATAAGGCCTTAGAATTCGACTAGGATAAGGGTTTTCAAGGCTTATCTTATGGTTACTTGATGGGTAAGCAACTAGATAAGGATAAGGACTAAAACCCTAATCTCTACACCTATATAAAGACCCCAAGGCTCATGAATTCGTCCATGCCTTCCCAAGAGGTCCTAGAGACGAATTCTTATACCTCTCCTCTCTCTTTATACCTTCTCCATTTGCTCTTGGTGTTTGTAAGCCATTAGAGGAGTGACACTTGTGACTCTAAGCCTTCCAAAGTCAATTCAAGGAGGAATTGGGATTGTTATTGCTACATAACAATCAAGGTAATATCTTAAACCTAATTATATGTTAATATCGATTTCCATATGCTAGAATTAGGGTTTATAGTCTTGGATTCAAAGCATGTACAATACAGAAACCTAGATCCATGCATTAGGGTTTGTATGAGCACATAGGATGTCTTATGACCAAAACCCATCATGAATCTTTTCCTTCAAAGTCAAGAGAGACTTTAAAGTGCTTGTGTGTCTTCCCATTAAATAACGATCAAGTATTTGTTAAGAAGTATTGAAAGGCATCTTTTTAATTAAAGCTATAAAGGTTGGCTGTCGCTTCAATTCATGATTTTGATACTTGATATAAGACCGAAATTGAACGAAGTACTTGTGAGACTTATGTGGTCTGTTAAACAAGTAGGGTTGGAAGATATTCATTGACTTGTAGACAAATAAGAAATCTAAAAAAAAACTTAACTGGATCCTTGGGGAAGAAAAAATCTTGGTAATAGACATTTTTAGAAGGATCACTCAAAATAAAAGAGATTTCATTCAAGAACGTTATCATAGTAGTGGTGTACCGTCAATTCATTAATGGTGTTGAGTTGTGGGTTTCACTTAGTACGTAGTGACACGAAACTAAGATCATTAACACAGATTTTTGTATAACCATAAATCTCAGTGGTAAAAGCTTAGAGTCTCAAGGGTTACATTGGTGAGATGAAGTGTAATGAAGAAAAATCATATAGGTGGTATAAGAAGTGAATGTACCTCTGCTATTAAAGAAGGACCAAGAAGAAAACACTAAGCTCAATATGAGAAGAGTAAGGTAGCTCATGATTAGAGTGAATGTAACAACCTAGTTTGGGAAAACATGATTTGTATGTATCATGTTCTTAAGGCTTCACTCAAAATCTGTAGAGGCGTTAGTCAACCTGCAACAGCATGCATCTAGGGACACTTAAGAAGTTTATTGAAAAGAGTTTATACCTGCTGGAGCTTCATCATCGAGAGAACACTTATACAAAAGAAAGAATCTTGAAAGGAAACACGCCCAACCCACTAAATGGTTCGACCAAAGGCAATTCTTACTAGCATTAGATAAAAATAAAATAAAAGATATTTTTGTATTTTGTGAAAAATTTTATTTAAACGGAAAAGTAAAATATTTTTGGATTTTATGAAAATAAAAAAAAAACTGAAAAGAAACATAAAAAGAAGTATTTAAAAGGGTGTACAAAGGAATACAATTAAAATGCCTTGATATGAGAGAAAAGCGAAAGAGTTTAGAATGACCGAACCCGAAATAGACCGAACGTTCGGTTCATTTTGGTTCTTGGTCGAGCCGAACCCGAAATAGACCAAGCGTTCGGTTCATTTCGGTTCGCTCTATTTCGCTTCTTACCTTTATTGAAGTGAAGGAGATTTTGGTACAGGATCTGCTTCCGTCATTCCTAGGCCTTGCAAAATTTTGTTGAAACATGCTTCAGGTAAAGCCTTAGTGAATATATCTGTCAGTTGATCAGTTGTCCTTACGAAGTGAATTTCCATGTTGCCCTCTTCCACGTGATCTTTGATGAAGTGATACCTCAGTGCTATGTGTTTTTTCTTCGAGTGTTGCACTGGGTTATGACAAATCGTAATTGCACTTTCAGAATCGCAATATAGTGGGATTTTCTTCATGTTTAGCCCATAATCTCTAAGCTGACTTTGTATCCATACAACCTGAGATGTGCATGATGCAGCAACGATGTATTTAGTTTCTTTGATTGCTAGCTAACTAATTTTCCATCGAGAAATTGGCATCCTCTAGTGGTACTTTTACGATCCAACCCACAACCCCCTAAGTCAACATCTGAGAACGCTTGGACAAAGAAACCTGAGTTGGCTGGATACCATAGACCGAGAGAGGATGTGACAACCCGAAGTTTCCATACTGAACAAACCATTTGAAGCCAATAGAAATAGAACAGTTACAGTGAAAACTCAGATTTCGAGTATGAGTTTGGCAGTTTTCAGGATTTTACACCTAAGGAGATATTAGGAGGGTGGATGCACTAGGGTTTTGTGCAACACTGAAATTCCAATACTCTAGGACATTAGAATTCATTCCGAGGATAGAAATATTTTCTGCCAAAAATCTCAGGACTATAGATAGAATTCTGAACCAAATTGGTTCATTAGTTGAATTCCAATTAGAGAAAAGCCAAATTCTCTCTCACGGATCTTCGGGTTTTTATCCCAAATCGTGAGTACACTTCTCTAATTGTGTTTTAATGCATGTTTTATGCCTATTAACATAGATTGTAAGTCAAATGTAAGAGATCCGAGAGTTTACCGCCCAAGAACGTTCTTGGGGAGTAAACTCCATTTTAAGGTCCTTAAGGGTTCAAATGACCCTCAAAGCTTTAGAACTAGAACTAGGAGCCTTCAATTCATGCTTTATACCACAAAACAATTAGAATCTATGACTAGAAGGGAGTTTACGGCCAGGGAGCTTCTTAGGCCGTAAAATCCAAGTTTTAAGTGCTAAAATCCTTTCAAACACTTCCTAAGGCTTAAGATTTAATTAGGACAAGTACCCTAAAGTGTTTATAGCCTAGCAAACATAAGAAAACACAAGTGTTGAAGAGTTTACGGCCAAGAGTAGTTCTTGGGCCGTAAACTCCTATAAAGGGGTCAAAGGACACCCTAAATCCTTCCTTAAGCCAAGAGACAATTTGGGCATGTACCTAAATGAGTTATGGACTAGTTAAAACACTTAGAACTCCAAGAGTGAGGAAGTTTACGGCCCAAAATGTTCTATGGCCGTAAACTCCATGAAATGGTACCAAATGGTGCCATAAACTCTTCTAAAGCCAAGTACAAAAGCCTAGAATTGTTCCTAGTTATTATACAGACTTGAAAGCACCATAATCACCATCCCAAGGGAGTTTATGGCCGTAAACTCCAAGGGAAAGTGGTCTCTGGGCCGTAAACTCCCCAAAGGAGTCAATATGGTGCCCAATCACTTGTATAAGCCTTGAAACAATTCCCAATAGAGTTGTAGTAATTCTAAGCTCCATATAGTGCCTTGGTTGAGAGTTTACGGCCAAGAATTTACTCCCCTGGGCCGTAAACTCCAATGATTATGGTCATTAGACCTTAAACTCACATTAGGGGCATTGCACTCCTTTGTTGCAACCCATTAGCCTCCTAGCACTTGACCAAAAGTGTTTTCCTGACGTTTAAATGTTTATACTTGTATAATTAGTGTTTTAATCACTAATTATTTATATACATTTGTTTTCATATGTAATTAGGATCATTGTGTGTGTCTAAGTCTTCACTTGACACCAAGCACTTGTCCGATCCTTCCGTACGATAACAGTCTGTTCAATTCCAGTCACTTACTACAGGTGAGTTCATACCCCTTAACTAATGTTTTAAACTACTTTTAAATGTTTTATGGGGGGGGGGGGATACAAGTAGAATCATGCTAGTTATTATATCAATCACATGCGATTAATAAGTAGAATTACGCTAGTTATTATATCAATCACATGTGATTAATATACAGCATTCAAAAGATTTGGCTACTCATTAGCCGTTTTACCAAACAGTTTCCTTCAAATGATTTTTTACAAACATTTTATATGTTTTCAACTACTTATTACACTGTACAACTTACTCTGTACTTTACCTTTCAAACTTATTTACAACCGTGTTTCAAACAAATGTTTCCTTATACTCAAAACTGTTTTATCATACTTATGCCTTCAAATTGTTTTGTAGATTGACATCAAGTCAATCTTTTCTTAAAATAATATTTATGTTACAAATGTCTTACAAAACTTAGTTATGCTTTTATATTATTATAAATTGCATGCCTCTATATGTATAGTTATATAAGAAATGTTTAAAAGACTTAGGAAGGCTATCCACCCTATATAGTCATAAAAGGTCTTTCCGAAGGTCGTTTAAATATTAGTTATATATCATGTGTACATATATAGTCATAAAAGGTCTTTCCAGTTCATTCCATGCCCTTGGGTAGCAAGGGTATACATCCATGACTATACGTACCAGATAGATTACTAGTAAACTACCATATGGGTAGTTCAGGAAGATACTAGAACAATTACTAGAATGCGATATCATACAATGAGTCAGTTCATTCATGAGTCAATAATTTCTAGAACGTTACTGTACATTACATATACAACTATACTAGGACGAGAACATATACAACGATACTAGGACGATTGCATTACTATACTTGCTAGGTAGAGAGCACGTACACTACAACTAGAATAGTTCATTACATTACATATACTAGAATACCTTAATTACTATGATTTAAATCGGAGCATAACTTAAATGACATGGCCCGAGTTGTAGCCAGAGTCTCTTGAAGGGAGAGCGTGAGTTTGCGTATAGATTCTATAATGGATTGACTATCCTACACCTTGCTGCTAGCTACAGCGGGACCTGCAGGTCTGCAGGTGCCAAACATCATACATTAATTTCGACCATTCTTATGTCGATGTAACCAGTCTATAGTATGAGTTTGTGTATAGATCTATATTGGATTGACTATCCTACACCTTACTGCTAGCTACAGTGGGATCTGCAGATCTGCGGGTGCCAAACGTCATTTCTTATTACGACCATTCTTATGTCGTTGTTACCAGTCAATAGTATGGTACAATTTATCACATAATGCTTTAGCCTAAAATCCGGTTTAAGGTATTTAGTACGGTAGTAGTCCTTTTAGAGCTACGTTTTAGTACTACATTAATTTTCCCATTACATATTTTTACTGAAAACCTCACTTAAACATATATGTACAAACTATATTTTTGGATAATGATAGTTATACTTTGGAAAATACATACTCTTACAAGAGACACACATACAGAACAGTTAGGTCTTGGTAGAAGACACCTTCATATACTAGAAGGAATCATAGGGATTCTAGGGTTTTTCAAACACTTACAGTTCATATACACTTTCAACACTTACAATACATAGACTTACAAATTCTTACATACAAATTAATACACTAAATACTTATGATCTCACCAGCTTCAAAGCTGATACTCGCTTTCAAAATTACTTGTATCCTCAGGTCATCATAGACAGGTACCGATGCAAGGAGAAAGGAAGATGGAGCTTGTTCAAGACTTATCTTTCATTTTGATTTATGCTTTAGTGTTTATCAAAATTTCACAGAACACATTTGTATAATAATTATATTATTAATGCAATGGATGATGTTGTTGCTTGTTTACTACTTTACATTGTTGTTGATATTATACATGACGTCCTCCGCCCAGAACGTTTTCGCCGTTCTTGGTTTTGGGGTGTGACAGAGGAGGTTTGCTTCAGATAGCGAAAGATGTTTTTTATGGCTTGCATATGAGGTTCACATGGGTTAGCTTGAAATCAGGTACAATAACAAACTGAGAACATGATGTCGGGTCTGCTGCCTGTGAGATACATTAGTGACCCAATCATTTGACGATAAAGAGTCATGTCAGCGGCCGGCTTCTCCAACGAAGGTGTAAGCTTTGTCCCAAAAGCCATTGGAACTTTAACTTTAGAGTCTCCCATCATGCCAAACTTAGCAAGCAATGTCTTCGTATATGCCTCTTGATTGATAAAAATGCCTTCGGGTCCCTATCATGCTCTGGGAGCTTGCTTTAGGCCATATACCGCTTTGTCTAGGATGTAACAGTGATTTGGATGCTTTTCGTTCACGAAACCTGGTGGTTGCTCAGCGTACACAATTTCTTCAAGTTCTCTGTTGAGAAAGGCACACTTGACGTCCATCTGATAGACTTCAAAGTTTTTGTTTGCAGCATAGGCAAGAAAGATTCGAACTGAATCTAATCTTGGAACAGGAGCGAAGGTCTCTTCATAATCAATACCTTCCTCTTGGCAGTAGCCTTTTCCAACCAACCGAGCCTTGTTACGAATCACATTCCCTCCCTTATCCATCTTTTTCTGAATACCCACTTAAGACCAACAAGTGAAGCATCCTCTGGAGTTGGAATTAGACGCCATACTTTGTTTCTTTCAAACTCATTTAACTTGTCCTGCATGGCTTGAACCCAATCAGAATGGTCAAGAGCCGAATTAACAGTCTTCGGTTCAACTTTGGAGACAAAAGAGTTGAACATGAAAAATTCTACTTGAGAGAATAGTGCAGCTTGTTTCGCTTTGATCTGTGATCGAGTTAGTACCCTTTCTGAAGATTCCCCAATTATCTGATTTTAAGGGTAGTCTTTGGTCCATTTGATGAGAGGTGGGTAATTTGGATCACAAGAGGGATCCCATTCTACATTGACCCCTTCTTCTAATTCCGATAGTATATCATCATCATTGACATGTGTATTCTCCCCCTCGAATGATGATACGAGTTCAACATCTAGATCAGAGTGTTCCTCTTCGTTTGGACTTTCGGTTGAGCTAGATGTTTATGACGTTGCATTCTCCACCTAGAATGAAGGACCTTGATCCTTTTGTAGAAACAGACCCTCCCCCTGGACAGAAGGACAGTCACCAGAAGGTTTGCTTAAGCCAGGCGTTTCGATTACTTTCAACTGATCATCAGCCATCTTTCGTGCAGCATCGTCAATGACATGCTTTAGATAGTCAACTTTGTTATCTTTCGCCTTGGATTCAGAATCGATAGCCTTTTCAGGTTCATCAAAAAGAAGCATATATTGCTCCAAAAGATTTACGATAGGAGCTGTAACTTGACTGGTCTTTGGAAAGATTTCCTGTAGTTCACCTTCAGATGTCTTCATTTTCTTGACATAGCTATCGTCAAAAGTGACATAGTATGTTTCTTCAATCTTCTATGAGTGCTTGTTTAGAACTATATATGCCTTCCAGTGCAAGGAGTAGCCCAGTAATATTCCTTCATCAGCCTTAGCATCAAACTTGTTTCGATTCTCTTTCGAGTTGAAGATAAAGCATCTTGAACCGAACACATTAAAGAATTTCACATTCGGCTTGCAATTATTCAAGTTTTCGTAAGGAGTAATGGAGAATCACTTGTTTAGATATGATCTATTCTGAGTGTAGCAACCAGTAGCAACAGTATCAGCCCAAAAATACAGAGGCAATGAAGCGAAGGTTAGCGTAGTACGAGCTGCTTCGCACAGAGATCGGTTTCGCCTTTCGATGATTCCATTCTGCTGTGGAGTATATGGGGACGAGAACTTATGAGTCGTTCCCTTGTCATCTATAAAATCTTCGAAATCCCTTTTTTTTGAATTCCAAGCCATTGTCACTTCTTACGTTACGAATCACTTTCCTCTGTTGAATTTCTACTTGCTTTATGAAGAGCTTGAGCTTAGGAGTAGCCTCAGATTTTTGCTTCAAGAAGAACACCCATGTAAAGCGAGAGAAGTCGTCAACGATGCCCATAATATACTTGTTCCCACCAATTCTTTCAATAGAATAGGGACCACATAGATCGATATGTAACAGCTCCAGGGGTTCTATCACCTTTGTGTTGATAAAATAAGGATGACTTTGTCGACTTTGCTTTCCCATTTCACAAGCTGTACAATGATGTTCTTTGTCGAATTTGAGAATTGGAAGACCTCGAATGTGATCTCCTAAAACCAGCTTGTTGATATCCTTGAAATTAAGATGAGAGAGTCTTCGATGCCATAAACAACTTTCTTCTGAGTGAGCCTTCGTTAATAAGCAAACTGCTGGTTTCCCTCGAATTGGATTGAGGTTTAAAGGGTACATTCCCCCTTTCACTTCGATTTCAATAGAATGTTATTGGACTTCTTCTCAACAATCTCTGATCCTTCCTCATCAAATGATACCTTCAATCTGGTCCCAACTACTAGTTGTGATACACTGATAAGGTTGTGTTGCAGTCCTTCAACATATGCTAACTTTCTTATTGAGAAATCACCATTCGTAATCATTCCATATCCTTTGATAGTTCCATATGAATTGTTGTCGTACTTCACAATTCCACCATCCTTGAGAGACCGAAACTCTCTCAGTTCTTCCTTTCTTCCTATCGTGTGACGCGAGCAGCCACTATCAATATACCATTCTTCGTCAAACTGCTCGTCACGTATAACCTGCAAAATATAAAGCAGATTTAGGAACCCAAAGTTTCTTGGATCCTAGTGAGCTTTTTACAGGACAGGGAATAGTAAGAGAAATATCAACCAAATAAGTTCTTTTAATTAAAGTTGTTTCATCTTTTCTTTTTATTGTGAAAACTTTAATTTTGTTTGGCTTTGATTCATTAGATGTAGGGTTTGAGATTTTGACGTCTGCTTTCTTTTGCATCTCTTCCGGACATCTGTTTTCTTCTGGAAAGAGCTTTTCTTTTCCCTTTAAATCTTTTGAAGGATAAGAATTAAAATTAGAATGAGAAGAATAGGGTGTAGATAAGACATTGGACCGTTGATTATCATTCTTTCTTGGCTGAGAACGGGAACACTCTTCCCTTATGTTCTTCTGATTGAACTTAGGACCGAACCTATTCATTCGGTTGCTATTGTGCTGAGGACTGAAACTGTTCTTTCGGCTGCTGACACACTGAGGACCAAAGCACTCCTTTCGGTTGCTGACGTTCTGAGGACCGAAGCTCTCTCCTTTCGGTTGCTTACTTGTTATGGACCGAAACTATCCTTTCGGTTGCTTCGTGAATCTTCTATAGACTCATGAGTCTTTTCATACCTGACATAATGAGGGTTTTGAGATCTCCAAAACTATTTTCTTTCTGAGAGATTCTTCTTGTATCTCAGATTTCGTTGGTGTTTACGTTCAGCCACTTGTTTTGGATTTTTGTGAATGTTGGCCTTTTTCTTTGTAACTCGAACATGGCTTTCGCTCTTTGACGAAGATGTCTCACTGGCAGTTAGCACTGGTTCACCCAAAGATGTTTTGGTGCCACTTGTGCTTGGCACACCATATCTTGCAGGCTCATTGAGTGGTTCTGGCACATATCTACCCTTCACTCTCCATGAGGTTTTCCTGGGATAGGCCTTTTGTTTCGTCAACGTTATCTATTGTTGCTGACCAGAAAAATTCTTCACATCCAGCTACATTATCTTCTTCTACCATAGTTGTCAGATCTGCTGTTTGTTGAGGAGTGACTCCATGAACTGTGTAGACCTGATTGGGAGTTGTTTAAACCTTTTGATACACAACAACCTTTGTCTTGAGAACTTTGGTCTTATATGTCGACGAGCGAGTGAACTCAACGGAATTTTCAGAAATGAGATTTTTGTGAGTTTCAGGTTCGGTTTTGACAAATTCAGAACAGTCTACCACATCCTCTACAGAGATTTCACTCAAATCATCATCCTCATTAAGTTCAGATGGATTTTCAACATCAATTTTATTTTCTGAACTTAGTTTGGCATTCAATGAGTTAAATGTTTGTACAGTTTTGGTTCGTAACTTCAATCTATCATTTTCATCTAATAGATTTTTAAGCATGTCCTTATGGTCTTTGGACTTTATGTAGGACTCTATTTTGTCAAGGCCAATTTTGTATGCAGGAGAGACTTCATCAGAAGATACAAGAATATCTTGTACTTAAATTCATTATTTCATTTAAATGATTTCATATTCTCATAGTTTTAAGAATTGAAAACCTACTAACAAACTTTTTAACTTGCAGAATTGTTTGTTCAAATGATTTCAATTCTTATTATATACTGTTATGTTTCCCAATTGATTGTTCACTCTTATATTGATAGAGATCATAAAACATTGTAATGTCTGTAATAAAACACCCTAGGCTCGAGTGTAAAGGATAGACACCATTAGAAAACATGAAACATTTGTAATGTCCTTACTAAAACACCTAGGCTCGAGTGTAAAGGATAGGCACCATTAGAACTTAGTTAGTCATAGATACTACTTCCCTTAGGCACGAGAAGTAATGAGTAATCTTAAAGATTGGACACACATACTCTGTAACACTTCCTTGGCACGAGAGAGTGGAGGACTAACCCTGTAACCAGAATCTCCAAGAGGGAGAACGTGACTTGAGTGTATAGATCTATACGGGACTGACAATCCCGCACCTGGCTGCTAGCTACAGCCGAACCGAAAGGTTCAAGGGTGACGAAAGTCATAAAAAGGATACTGGCCCTGGACCGAGTCATATCTAGTCTGAAGTATGGTTAAGGACTCGCAATCAAGATTATGAACACTTCACACTTAATTATTAGTTTTATGTACGTAATAAAACTAATGTGCATTTAAGGATAGTTAGACTTTCAGGAGACTTTGCACACACACACATTTAGGAAAATGTGGGATTTTCCTGGGGATAACATTGAACATATTCAAAATCGGTATTAGTTCACACACACATACATGTAGGAAAATATAGGATTTTCCTGGGTAACAGTGACACGTAACCAGAAAAGTGTAACAAGTTAGATAACTAAACTTTTCAATTCACAAGAACAATCATGTTTTTAGTGTACATCTTTTACAATTACATTTTGGATTTGGTAACCAAATTTTAAGAAAATATGGGATTTTCTTGGATAACCACGTTTTCAGGAAACTAAAGGAACTCGTACATTTTCAGAAAAACTAACCGCTTATGAACTCACCAGCTTTATGCTGATTTTCAAACCTCTTGTATTCTCAGGTTCGCATTAGACAGGTACCCGACTATTTCTTTTGGTGAAGATGGAGTGCGTAGAAGACTCGTCTCATTTTGTTCATATATACTATGTATCACATGTATAACTTTACTTTAAAAGCAAATGTAAACTTTTCTATATGTAATGTAATGGTTGTTTTACTTTACTTACTATGTGCATTGGATTTGATACTCAACGTGGAGTCAAACCCGGAAATGTTTCTGCCTTCGATTTTTGGGGTGTGACACCTCTACTCCCTCAACTGCAGCTTAATCTCCAACTCACGCCGCCTCGCGGCCTCCTATAAATCTAGAAGAGTATCACATTGCTGGGTACACACAAACTGTCAAATGTCAGTCATGAGTATTTTCAGATAATGTGTCATGTAAGCTTGTTCGAAAGGAAACTTTGGGCATAACATCACCATCTTTGTGAACATGCGGGTGATCTTCGTCACCAACTCCCCATCCTGTGTCAAACTCAAAAACTCCTGAGTCAGTCATTCCTGCTTAACTTGTGGGATGTAACGAGCGCGGAACATATCGTTGAACTGCTCCCTAGTAACCAGCAGCTCTCTGATCATCAGTGTACGACCTTGTTGTCAATCTCCACCAGTCCTTGGCCACGAACATCAGCAGGATCAGGGCACACCTAACCTTCTGGTAAGTACGACACGAGCAAGTAAAGAAACACCCCTCCATATTAGAAACCAACCTCATAGCCTTCATGGGGTCCCAATTCCCATCAAAAGTATGGGGTTCGTGTTATCGAACTCCATGTACTAGAAGCCTCGACTGGCTTCTACTCCTATTCTTGCCGCTATTACAGTCGACGCAGCTACAGCGACAGCCGTCTCCCCAAGGGCTGCGTATGTGTCATCGAAGTACTCCATCATAACGGTCTTGATAGACCACCTCCTCGCGAATGATCTCCCATACACGATTCTCTGTCAACACTGGCCCCTCCTGGCCAATAACCTCAGGCGTGGTCGGGGCCTCCTAATCGCCCTGTCCTAATCCCAATCCGAATCCAGTCACAAAACGCCTCGTAACCACCATACTAAAAAATATAACAAGAAGATATCAGATAATCTGCATAAATAACAGGGAACCAACTCCCGACTAAACCCTAGGGGTTGTGACTTCCTTCCTATGCGTATGGGTCATGTGCTTTCAGTAGTAAGGGCCCATACTACCTTCCACACCTACTCATATTTGTCTCAAGTATCACCACAACACCCCAACGATATACGTTCACATGGTGGTCACTCAATCCTCACTCATAGAAGAAAGCTAACTATCTCACATCGACCTATTGGCCTCACACAACTTACTCATCCATGAAACATTCACCAACCCTGCAGCACTAGTGTATGCTAGCCATACATAATGTTGGATCCTATAGACTTTCGAATATCTAATCCTACCCTAAGTCCCTATTCAACAAGAACAAAACATAAGGCAAAATCACACATTCTCAGGCTATCACATCTTAATTATGTACAGTCGTGATACATACACAAACAACTACAGTAATGATGGCAATCTTATATAAGGAAAACCCTAAGCTAGTAGGCATCATGTAATAAGGCAATTATATCATGCAATTCCTGAAGATCCCTAGCCTAGTACTAACATGTGTTATAACATATCACAATATCATATAATCGTATGCTTTTTTGGGGTCTACTTACTGGCTTCGGCTGATCGTACACCATGCATCCTCCTTTTCTCATTTTGAAAAACATTTTAAAAATATTTTGAAAATCCTTCCATGGTTTGAGACTGGATTCACACGAATGTTCCTCTAATTCACTCAACTTGTAACACCCATAAAAATCATGCTAAATCTAAACTTTTTAAAACATTTAAAAACCAACAGTCATTACAAATTTGTTTTCAAAATAGTCTAATCAGAGTCTCCCAGACACAAAGTCATAAAAAAGGAGGAGCGGTACGATCACGCCTTTGCCTTTCCATGGTCCCCTGATGTACTTGAAGCAATAAACCGAAACTATAAGCCTGAGAGCTTAGTGAGTTCCCCCAAAATACCCATACATACAATAATACACATATAATCATAAACAACATACTATGGGTCCAGTCAACCATCAGATTGGAATACCCAAGGCCCTCAACCATCCGGTTGGAATGCCAGCATACTATGGGTCCAATCATCCTGAGGATGGAATACCCCTGCCCACAACCAACAGGTTGGAATGCCCACATACTATGAGTCCAATCATCCTCGGGATGGAATACTCATGGCCCACAAACAACAGGTTGGAATGCCAAGGTCTATTGGCTTTCACACAAAGTAGATAAGCCTCAACCACCAAACAAACATACACTCACATAACAAATAATCACATAACAGTCTATAGACAGATAAACCGATCTAACTGATCATAACAACATAATAACATCCTACCTACCAGGATACTGATCTAATGGATCATAATAGTATTTACCATCCTATCTACCAGGATACCGATCTAACATATCATACTAGCATAACATATCAGGATAATAATCCAAAAGGGCCAGCCTTGGTACCTTTGACCCTTGAGTATAGTGAGGATAACTCACCTCGTGAGTAGTGCCGAAGTACTAAAAATATCTGATTGTTATCTCATCGGAAATCCCGAACTATAACACATTAGATACTAAGTCAATACAAAATATCAATCTTGACTACAGTCCATACAATCCATCATGTCCTTTCTCTTTATTGGGCCAAGGCCCAATGCCAAATCCAAAATCTTGAAAGTCCTTATGCAAATCCCATAATTGGCCCAATTTACCAAATTGGGCCTAATCCCAAGATCCATTATCAAAATTTGGCCCAAAAGATCTTATACATAAAGTCCAGCAAAGGCTTAAACCTAATTAGCCCATAAACAACCCAAACTCGAAACCCAATTGTCAAAGGTCCAACAGAGGACGTACACGGGGCGTACTCCTCTGGTACGCAGGGTGTACTCGTCCAGATGTTTGATCACCATCGAGGTGGTTAACCCCATATGCTGGGCATACTGGATTTACGCTCGGTGTACGCCGAGTTTGCCAAAATCTTATTAACTGCTTAATGGCTTAAGCACTTAAGCCCAAACTTCAGATCCAGTGACCTAATCTGCTTAGGATCCATAAAGTCATGAACTTTATCACCTTAGACGTACAGAAAACTCTTAATACTTGGTCTTAATCCATTGAGACTTTCTTACACCATGCATGGGACACATTCAGCTATTGGGACCTCATTTTTATCACTCAAAGCCCCTTCAAGAGTCTAGAAGGACAGTCCTTTTCGTCCAAATCACACCATGTACCATCTTGGGACATTTTGGGATAAGAAATGGCTCTTTAAAGCAAAATGGCAAGATATATACATATATGCACAAAGTTTGAAACTTTTTACCTTCTGGAGCTTCTAGGGCACAACCCAACTTTAGATTTACAAGATTTATTTTCTTCTTCAACTCCTAGATGCAACACCTTCTTCTTAAAACACTCAATAAGCTCAAACACACAACGAAATGGCTAGGGTTTAGGGAAAACAACTCTAAGCAGTGGAGGCTGGGGTAAGGGAAGGTTAGGTGTTCATAGTGTTTCTTATATAGTCCCCAAACCCTAAATATTAGGGTTTCATCCTGATATTAGTACGTCCATCGTACACAATTTTACGCCCAACGTACTAAGGTGGACCTTAGTACGCTTAGCGTACTCCTTCTTGGCCCAAGGTTGCAAATTTGGCCCTGAAACTTATCTTGACTGTACACTTCCAACCCTAAGGACTATAAATGAATAGGTAATGATAGAGAAGGGTTCAAAAATACCTACAAAAATCTTGGGATGTTACACATCGTTTCTAGATTGTATGTTAGTATCTAAGAAATTATAGAAGATATTTGTTATTCCACTCTTGAACCATTGATCAGAGTCATATATAGCAAGAGGAAAAGAACTTTGAATTGATGACAAATAATGAGAGGTCACGATGGAGCATTTTGTTGTTTATAATGTTGAAAATGGTATTTAATGCAATAAAGTTTAGGTGTGATGGATCAGACCTTCTACATAGCTGATGTGGATTCCACTTACCTCCCCTCGTCGTTGATCAAGGAGTTTTGAGTGCATTCTGAAGAGATTCCAGATCCACATCAAGGGAGACTACGATTCACGATGTTGGTTCTGTCTAACAAGTGGTGTTATCAACGGTAAGTGAAAATATGATTGGACGATACCAACCTCTAAAATCAATGCTAATGAGAAATTCAGGTTAAACTGAGAGTAAGGAATACAAGGAAGTAAGTGAAGTATCAAGACAAGATTTTGATTTAGAGGAAAGAAATGTCAAATATTTCATATAATGAGCAGACAAGGTTAAAGATAGGGCCACTAACATAGGTACAAGAGGAGCTTCTAGTTGAGTATATAAAGAATAATGGCAATAAAATTTGGCAGTTTTACCAAAACTCATTTGAAAATTTGATTTTGAGCATTAATAGGTTCTATTATAAGCCATATGTCTTATTTACTCGTGGCTTGGATGTAAGTCATAAGTTGAGTACATGGTAAGTAAATCCTACCAATTATAAGAGGGTTAGAAACTACAATTGATAGTAAGTGGAATTATGTTGGTTAAGAATGATTAGAGACCGAGAAAATCTGATGATAGTCAATAAGGAAACGTAAATCGCTTAGTTAGGGGTAGTATGCATATTTTGATCCCTTTGTGGATGGTTGATGTAATCCCTTTCATTGGGGTTTTATTACATATAGATGTTGGCTAATTTTCATATTAAGGAACATATTAAGAATTAACTTCGCTTATAGTCTTCTCTTTCGATTATATTTGAGGAACGAAAATGGTGATATAATTTAGGAATCAGTGTAGTAATGCTATATTTGAGACTCTTTTTTGAGGTCTCATAAGTTTCTTTAGCAATCAATATGCTATTCATTTGCAAAATGGTCTTTAAACGACCAAATCATGGATGCTGATGAATATGTTCGAAGTGCATGTAGACGAAGCTTACATTTGAAGTATGATGGTGAATCTTGAGTTTGTCGAATGGAAAAGAAGAAATAAATATGAAATACATGTAATTAAATATGGTATGCATATGAAAATAATAACACCCTTACTGGGTGTATGGTATGGATGTCAGAATGTTATAGATGAGCATTCATTATAGTTTAGATTATTATACTTAATCGTGAATCGTATAGTAAGATAACCATTCCTATGGAAAGAATGGTGTAAGAAAGAATAAGGCTTACTTGTGATGGAATAAAGAACATGATAAATTTGTTACGGGTAGATAATTCATAAAGCTATAACGTGACACATATATTATTGGAAAACGTGTGGTTAAAGTCAATGAGAAATCAGTATGGTCGCGGCATGCTTGTGTATTGGTCACAATGCGCTGAGTTGTATAATTACTTAATACGTATAATGGTGGGATGAGTTACGTGGAGAAGGAGAGCAAAACATGGTAGAACGGGGGAATAGGAATGGACATGATGCATCCATGATGATGGCACGACCATCGTCGTGACTGATCTATGGATAAACATCAGGAGTGTAGTAAGCGTGTTGATGCTTGAGTGTGAAAATGGTTCATGATCTGTTTTCGCGTCTAGTCCAAAATTATAAAAATCAAAACATTTTACTTGGATGATATTTTTGGAAATACAAAGCCAAAAATGGTTCAGATGGAATGAAACACGAAGAAGGGAATTTTTACATTTTTACGAGGATACAAGTAGTAGAGTGGGTTAAAGGTATACTTTTGTCTCGTTATTACATAAATATATGTATGTAGGTATGGAATAACATGCTGCTAGACCTCAAGTATGTAAGTATGTGATAAGAATTGTGATATGGTGCTTATATAAATTTGGTGATAAGTTTAATGGATGAATTTCGTGTTGAAATTCTTAATTTGGCCGGTAAAGGTTATAAACCCTAGTTCACTAGGATTATTGATTAGGCTAATTCCTTACAAATTTAACTCCTATATTAGCTATATTTGGTAAGTTGGCTATTTTTGGTAACAAATGGTTACCACGTTTAGTTTGTACTCAGAATAATTGACCATCGTTTATGATCTAATGGTGAGTTTAGACAAGCTCTAATGAACTTTATATATTATCCAGATAGCTTTGGAAAAGTGATGAATAGGAAGTAGTGTAGTGTATGAGTCCATAATGATAGTTAGTTTAACTAATTGAACAAGAACTTACAAGGAGTACGTGTGGTAAATAGTAGTATTAAACTGGTATGATTATATTTGATAACATGATAATACTGTGCGAGATAATGAACTGAGGTAGTAGAATTAAAGATAAATGATGTTATTCGAATTTAATAGATAGTTTAGTTCAAATTTCTATAAGCAAGACTTTTCCTATATTTGGGATATGATCTAAGTACGATTGTTAGAATATAATCTTTTTTGTATTGTGATATGAATTATGAATTGTGGCGGACAATGTAACCTAACATTCTTTATGATCGTATTGTTAAGGCTCAGAAGAACTTTTTATTTTGGTGACCGTAATATAGCAAAATGTAAGTTATCAGATTTAGTGGTACTCTTGGTGACCGAAATACCATAGTATTGGAAACTATTGGTCGTGGTAGTCTTTGTTATCTTAATACCATTAACCAATGCAATGGTAGTCTTGCTAACCATAATACCATAATTGGTAGAATACTATTATGAGGATGATTCAGTGTCCATAACGCTATTCTCGTATATTGATATCTGAAAAAGTTGCTAGTCTTTGTAACTATAATACCGTATTTTGAGAAATACAAGTCAATAGGGGAATTGGTGTTTGTGACGCAATCCTTTTATGTGATTATTTGAAGAATGGTGGTAGTCGTAGTGATTCTAATAACATCTGTCGAGAAATACAAGTCAGTAACAGACTAGGTGTCTATAACGCTATACTTATATGTCGATATTAAAGAATGGTGGCAACCTTGGTGATCGTACTACTATCTTAGAGAAATACAATTCAGTGGTGGACTTTGTATTTTTAACACTATACTTGTAGATTGTGATAGGAGGATAGTGGAAACTTGCTTAACTGTAATGCCTAAAAAAACATTAGCTTGATAATGTAACAATAGTCAAAATCAGGTCAATAACAATCACATGTGATTATACCAATCATGTAATGTTATTTTGTTAAACTAGTACTGTAGTGAAATTACTATGTATTTCAAAATAATTATAATACTAATATGAACTTTCATACATACTTTATTGTATAAATCAAATTATACATCCATACGATTCCAAAAATATAGAGAACATCTAAATATGACTTCGTGTGAAGAAGTTCTGATAAACCGAATACTATAAAATCTCTATAACAAAAGTAATTTAAAATAGGAAAGGAATTAGCTATTAGAATCTAATAGAGAGATGTAGTACTCAGAATTACCTACGTGTGGATATAAAGAACGTCAAAAACAGAGTTCGTATGCAAAAGTTAGGACCTTCCAAAGATGCAGCTGACTTAGAGCATGACACGTGGCAGGAAACCCTAGCTGTCTGGATTCACGGCGTGAACCTTAGATTCACGATGTTAAAGTAGTCCAGGTCACATTTCGGAGCTAGAATACACTTGCGAAGTCTGCGAGAATGAGGTGTTCAATCCTCACGACGTGAACATTAAAGACACAACATGATCATTAAAGACATGACGTGAAACTAGAATCGTGACACCTTCCGAAGGTAGGACGCAAATGGCAAGTCTACGACATGACTCAGCTCAAATTCACGACGTGAACCTCAATTTCATAATGCGAACCTCAATTTCACGACGTGAACTTGTCTTGGATAGCCTATAAATAGCAAGTCCGACCTCCTCTCTCCTTACACCATTTATTTTTTTCTCCTCTGTCCTTTGCTGCAGCCATCTCGCATTCCGAGCCCAGTGATCATGAACCGCTGAACGTTTTTAGTTAGATATTGTCAAAGCATGATAGTAAAGTGAGTTTCACCATCCCACTTTTTATTTTCTCGAGGGAAAACGCATGCTAAATATTGTATATAGTTAATATTATGTTTGTGTGATAGTATGTTCGTATCAACGTATATAGTTATATTAACTGGGATATAGTTATTTTTTCTCATATATACCGATAGTATATATGATATTTTGAAATCTCACAACTATGTTAAACTTGTTAGCATGTTAGTATTATAGAAGTATGCTAATATATACCCGAATTTATACTAGGGAATTCTCTCTCTCTCTCTCTCTCTCTCTCTCTATATATATATATATATATATATATATATATTATGTGTGATGTAGCTTATCAGTTATACTCCGGGTTTCTATATATACTATGTTGTGTGATAGACCCAGAGTTATACTCGGAAGTTATATCTATTGTTTGTTAAGTATGTTATATGCTATTATATTGTTGGTTTTATGTTAAGATAAAACATGGTTTTACATCATGTTATATCTGTTATACTGCCTAAATGCTATGAACTAATGAGTAATGTTTAAAAGCATAATCTAGTAACTTAGGGTTTTAGACATCAAAATGCTTTTGTTGTTAGAACTATAGAAGGCCGCTAAAGTCTACCTGAGCTACTGTATTCATCATCTAAGATTGAGGATCTTAGTTAGAGTCCTCTGACCTGTATCCGTTAATCTCGTGTGCATGTGACAACCCTACCCGTGGCTGTTAGCTACAACCCAATGGTCATCGAGTGACGAACTTTCCTAATTTACTACCTTCTGACGTCAATGAAGCGTGTGGAAACTACCTCAAGGTGTGATCCTTGTACTACCACAAGGTGTGATCCTTGTACTACCATAAGGTGTGACCCGTGTAACTACCACAAGGTGTGATCCTTGCAACAATAACCAGAGGTATAAAACTAAGTCATACATTCGCGGTTATAGACTCATGGTAGCACAACTTTAGAAGCATTATACTTTGTCAATATACAAGTATGAATGTTAAGTATAAGTTTCCCAAAGACTTATACTCTATGTGTAAGAATCTAGTTGGTATGTTACTTGAATATTAAGTAGACCACGATACCTATTCTACTTACTCGTATAGAATTGAAATAGATTTATACGTAGCGGTTTTACTCGTATAGAATTGAAATAAGATTTATACATAGCAACCTTAGTTTGTATGGGATTACATTCGTTTATTCATAATATGTGAAACTTATAGGTATATACTTATTTGGTAAGTAAACCATTATACCTAATATATATACTAAATGTCGGAGAGTCAAAATGATACATTCAAAATTAAATTTTTGAACTTAGAAAAAGTATTATTTTCATTTGGAGTCAACACATGTGAACTCCACAGCTTTATGTTGACGTATTTTAAAATGCATGTGTTTTTAGGAATTTGATAACTATTATACGAGAAACGACGTTACATTGGTCAGTGTTTCCGCGGACGGCTGGGGTGTGACAGATTGGTATCAGAGCTATTAACTATAGTGAATTAGTACTTTCTTAGGAAAGCACGACTAAAATTTAGGGCTTACTCTGTTAGGTTTAGGTATATCCTATAGCCTACCATATAAATTATTATTAAATCTTCAACTGAAGGACTACTTACAGGTTCGGTGACAGGAAAAACACGTCGCTTAGGTTGCTGGATTTTAGACAGCTATATGCAAAAATGATCCTGCCCTCCGATTGTCCTGATTGGCCGGTGCCTTATCAGCTAGACCTGAAGTAATAAACAATAATTAAAAGAGCATGAATACAACAAATAACAAATATAGAGTCATATATGAGGACTCGGACCCGCGATGATAATACACCTAACTACCCGAAATGCTTTTGATCTCAAGGATTTGGATCAGATATTCCAACTAAAGTTTATATGTGCATAGATCCTATCACAACTAGGTATAGGTGCACAACTATATTTTATTATGATAAGATCATATGAACTATTTGATGGGTTTTTAGCCATAAGAACTTTCCTATGTGCGCATGCAAAACCCTAATGCTTGGATCTAGGCTTTCTAATAAACATGCTTTGAATCCAAGACTTCTAATTTCTAATTAGGTTAAATAACAACATTGAAACAGATCTAGAATCATACCTTTGAGTTCCTTGTTGATCTTGAGGTCTTGGAGCTTCTAGAGTCACAAATGTCACTCCTCTAATGGCTTACAAACACCAAAGCAAGGAGGATGATTTGGGAGAGAGGAGAAGGGAGGAATTTCGACCAGAGTTCTCTTACTTAATCAGAGGTGTCGAATTCCCTATGCCATGGGGTCTATTTATACTTGTAGACTCCTTAAGGGTTACAACCTAAACCCTAATTGGATAATCTTCTCTTAAGGCTATCCAAATCCATTCCTAGATAACTCTAATGGACGATTTTAGCTATCCTAATCCTCTTAGAATTCGTCCATAATATATCCAAATGGATTTACAGTCTAAAGCTTAACTATCAAACAATTGACAGTTTATACCCCTTTATTTAATTAATCTCTTTAAGTCACCAAATTAATTCTAATTAATTCTATGACTTATATTAATCAAATAACAATATATATTATTCATTATATTATTCCCATAATATATTAATAATATTTATTCTTTCTTAATAAATCATCCTATCAAGTTGCTATGGTGAAGGCAACCCAAAAGGACCATGCACAACCGGATATAGTTACAGCCTTAGACACTATTCCAACAGTCTCCCACTTGGATAAGTCTAGTAACTATACAAGTACAATTCGGTTTGCAATCGTAGCTCTCAAAGACGCTGTCAACTCTGATCTAATCAATCTTGTCCTTTAGATAAGGGAACGTACAGTCCTCTGTTAGATATCATGCTGACAATCCTATGGAATGGTTAGTCAAGCATTTAGGTTTCTCGATCTCTGATTTATTTGACATAGAACTTAATCGAACACATCAATTCAGTTCTGACCGGGCCCGGCACATAAGTCAAATCAAATCATCGAGCGGCCTAGATATCGCTTTTACCTTCTTAGATAAAAGTTACAGATAAACTTCGACTTATATGCATTTACTTATTCATTTACCAACTATACACAACAATACGTTTTATAACATCAAGTTACTGATGTGTTTTCGTATTATCAATGTACAATCAATTAACAAATAATAAACCATATATCTAGGTTTTAAGACTATATGATATTATCGTCTTGCGATCACCTTTTATATCTTATTCCATAAGGTGATTCCAGCAAGCGCGGGTTTATTCCAATGCTCAAAACTAGTTCATAAGCACTCATGAACGTTGCAGCAATCCTTTGCTATGTCTAACACCATTTAGACATTCTACACACCAATTCATGACAATCTTCTTTCATATCTACTTCCAATATATGAACGATTGTGGACCATTTGAACAATTCTATTATTCCTAATAATTTCAATTATTCTGGAAGTCAAAACATGCAAAGTGAAACAATAGCTAAACAATTAACATAAGATAGTAACATTACTCATAAATAAAACTCATTTATTTAATCATCAAATGTCAATTACATTTATCTATTACACGTTTCTAATACTATCTAATCTATGCTAATATCATCCTTCAGCCCAATACTCCTAGCATGCTGCAAGTGCTTAACCCTACTCAGTCCCTTCGTAAGCGGATCTGCTGGGTTATCTTCTGATGATATCCTCTTAACTACGAGTTGTCCTTCTTCTACACGATGTCTAATGAAGTGATACTTTCTGTCGATATGTCTTGATCTACCATGATCCCTCGGTTCCTTGGTTAAGGAAACCGCACCTTCGTTATCACAGAAAATCTCCATTGGCTCCTTTATGGCAGGTACGACTCCAAGATCACCGATGAAGTTCTTTATCCATATTGCCTCCTTCGACGCTTCGCTCGCTGCAATGTACTCTGATTCGCACGTTGAATCAGCTACGGTTTCCTGCTTGGAACTTTTCCATGTCACTGCTCCTCCATTTAGGATAAAGACCCAGCCCGACTGCGAACGGTAGTTGTCCCTGTCGGTTTGAAAACTGGCGTCACTATACCCTCGCACCTTCAAGTCATCACTTCCTCCGAGGACTAAGAACCATTCCTTCGTCCTCCGAAGGTACTTAAGGATATTCTTCACCGCAATCCAATGTGCTTTGCCAGGATTCCCTTGATATCTGCTAACCATGCTCAAAGCGAAGGCTACATCAGGTCGAGTACAAGTCATAGCGTACATGATTGAGCCAACTGCGGAAGCGTATGGTACTCGGCTCATTTCTGCTATCTCAGCTTCGGTACTCGGACTTTGAGTCTTACTCAACTTGGCATTACTTTGTATCGGTAGTTCTCCCTTCTTTGAGTTTTCCATACTAAAACGTTTTAGTACCTTCTCTAAGTAAGTATTCTGACTAAGTCCAATTAGTCTCTTACTTCTTTCTCTTATTATCCTTATTCCCAAAGTGTAAGAAGCCTCTCCGAGGTCCTTCATAGCGAAACAGTTCCCGAGCTAGGACTTTACCTCCTGCAGAGTCGGAATGTCATTTCCTATGAGTAATATGTCATCGACATATAGAACGAGGAAGCTTACTATACTCCCACTGGCTTTGACATATACACAAGATTCGTCTTCGCTTCGTACAAATCCAAACTCTTTGACTTTCTCATCGAAACAAAGATTCCATCTGCGAGATGCTTGCTTAAGTCCATAAATGGACTTCTCAAGCTTACACACTCTATCCGGATGCTTCGGATCCACAAACCCCTCTGGCTGAGCCATGTAAACATCCTCAGCCAACTTTCCGTTAAGGAAAGCGGTCTTGACATCCATTTGCCAAATCTCATAATCATGAAATGCGGCAATTGCTAACATCACTCTAATAGATTTAATCTTCGCAACTGGTGAGAAGGTCTCATCATAGTCAACTCCGGGAGTTTGAGTAAAGCCCTTCGCGACCAATCGCGCTTTATATGTGTGTACATTCCCATCCACGTCGGTCTTCTTCTTGAAGATCCATTTGCACCCAACGGTCTTACGTCCGGGCACGTAATCAACCAAATTCCAAACTTGGTTATCATACATGGATTGGATCTAGCTATCCATTGCCTCTTTCCATTTTACAGACTCCGGGCCTGCCATGGCTTCCTTGTAGCTATTAGGTTCATCAAGATTTACTAGTGTACCATCACTAATATACGTGTCCCCTTCGGTAGTAATATGAAAGCCATAAAACTGGGGATGAACTCTAACTCTATCGGAACGTCTAAGAGGTAAGGATTCGTCAATTGGTTCAACCGGAGTTTCCTCCTCGGGTTGAGTGCCAGCGGTAGAGGTTCCTTCATCCATCGACTCTTGAATCTCTTCAAGTTCGATTTGCCTCCCACTGTCTCCTTGGCTTATGAGTTCTCATTCTCGGAAAACTCCTCTCCTCGCAACGAAGACAACATTGTCCTTCGGTCTATAGAAGAGATATCCAAAGGATGTCTGCGGGTAGCCGATGAAAATACATCGCTCACTTCGAGGTTCAAGCTTGTCGTGAGTATCTTGTCTTACGAAAGCCTCGCAACCCCAAACCTTGATATGTGCCAACGAGGGAGCTTTCCCTGTCCACATCTCGTGAGGTGTTTTGGCAACCTTCTTAGTAGGGACTCGGTTAAGGATATGGGTGGCAGTCTCTAAGGCATACCCCCAAAAAGAGATTGGTAGTGAAGCACGACTCATCATAGAGCCAACCATATCCAATAAGGTTCGATTACGCCTTTCTGCCACACCATTCAACTGCGGTGTCCTAGGAGGCGTCAATTGCGAAACTATTCCACACTCCTTGAGATAATCGTGGAATTCAAGACTTAGGTACTCTCCTCCTCGATCGGATCGAAGCATCTTGATTTTCCTGCCCAATTGATTCTCCACTTCATTCTTGAACTCTTTGAACTTTTCAAAGGTGTCTGACTTTTGCTTGATTAAGTAGATATACCCATATCTACTATAGTCATCGGTAAAAGTCACATAGAAGCGGTTCCCATCCTTTGTGGTTGATCTAAACGGTCCACATACATCGGTATGTATTAGGTCCAATAGACCCTCGCCCCTTTCACAAGTACTCGTGAAGGGCGACTTAGTCATCTTTCCAAGCAAACAAGACTCGCATGTGTCATCTTCCCTAAGGTCGAATGACTCTAACACTCCATCCTTTTGGAGTTGGGCTATGCGTTTCTTGTTGACATGTCCAAGACGACAATGCCACAAGGATGCTTTATCCATACTAGTGGAAGAATCAATATTCAAAACATCATTTCCAAAGTCATCAACAATCATAACAGTTTCATATATTCCATTACATGGTATAGCTTCAAAGTAAAAGACACCATTTAGATAAGCCAAAATAGAACCATTCTCATTATTAAAAGAAAATCTAAATCCTTGTCTAAATAAACCATGAAATGAAATGATGTTTCTTGCCATTTCTGGCGAATAGCAACAATTGTTCAAATCTAAAACTAAACTATTCCTAAGCACTAAAGAATACACTCCAATCTTGGTTACAGGCGACGATCTTCTGTTCCCCATGATTAGATTGATCCTTCCTTGCTCCACATCCCTACTTCTTCTTAGTCCCTGCACATTAGAACAAATGTGATAACCACAACCGGTATCAAGAACCCAAGAAATAGCATGATTAGAATCGTTAGATTTGATTGTATATACCGGGCAGCTTCTCTTCCAATGTCCTATCTTGTGGCAGTGGTGGCACTCTGCCTCCTTCGGGTTAGAGCAGGGCTTGGCGGGATCAACTTTGGTCCCACTAGAAGAGGCACCATCTCGGGCTTTCACCTTGCGATAGTTCTTCGATGAAGCTTTCCTCTTCTTTCCCTTCCCTTGTCCAATAGCCAAGACAGGAGCAGCGGGCAGATTGGGAGTAGGTGCAACAGACTTGTCTTTGAAGTTGCTCTCAGCAACCCTCAAGAGACCTTGGAGCTTGCTTAGGGTGACCTCTTCTTTGTTCATGTGGTAGGTCATCCTAAATTGGTTGTACATCGGAGGTAAAGAGTGAAGCACCATGTCGATCGCCAAATCCTCACCGAAGTCAACATTTAACTTGCGAAGGCGGTCGACATACCTTTGCATCTTTTGCAAGTGCACGGTAAGAGATTCTCCATGAACCATCTTCGCGGAAATCATGTTAGTGAAAATCTCGTACCTCTCTTGTCTCGCGTTTTGGTGGTACCTCTCCAATAGGTCTTGGTGCATCTCGTACGGGTACATGTCCTCGTAGGACTTTTGGAATTCGGAGTTCATGGTGGCGATCATGATGCAATGTACCTTCGTTGCATCTCGCTCATGAGTTTCAAAGGCGGTGATTTCGGCTGGAGTAGCGATTTCAGTATTGATTTTCTCGAGCTTCTCATCAAGGACATACTCTTTGTCCTCATAGCGAGCAATGGTGCGAATGTATCTTATCCATTCGCTAAAGTTCGTTCCATCGAAGGTGACCTTTTGGCAAAGGCTCATCAACGTGAAAGAACTAGCAGCAGCGTTGTTTGCGTTTGACATCTACAATTAGAAAAGGACAAAGATAGATTAGAATAAGAATCCCTAATTATCACCCAATAAGAAAATTAGGGCTAGGATCCAACAATAACATTTACATACTAGAAAAGGGATGCCGTAATCTAACATGCAAATAAATTGAAGGTAAGTGAATGACGATTCACTATTAGTCCTAAGTGTTTTTGAGAATTCCTAGGTTCGGACGAGATTCATTGAAACTATTCAATGGCATGTTTAAATCTCGATATGCCCCTCTTGTTTGTGACTGGGATGCCGAGGATCATAAAGCGGGTGTGAATTACCATGCAAATTCACATGGCACCTTCATTGTAACAATCACATATTCGATGTGCCGGTAAACCACACACGCTCCATTGAACTATGATAAACAACGAATCACCCTTTGCCACCTTCGCTTAGAACCAATTAGTGTGCCGGTAAACCACACACGCTCCACCAACATCTTAGCAAGGTGCAAAGTGTAATTTCATGGGATTGCATCAATTCACTTTTCCTAAAGTAACTAGGATTGGGAAATTTTAAAATATGTGTAGTTACTTTGTATTTCTTATTATACTTTTAATGAGAGGATGAGGTTGCCCTATCCTACCCGTTCGGCTAACGACCCTCCACCAATCAAGCAAGCGGTGGGTGTGAGTGTACACCCATTAAGCGCCATTTTATAGGCCGCAACCTTATACCCACCTTATAGATCGGCTTCGTGAATGAGGCCTACTAACGGTAAGACTAGCATTTAGTTATACATATATATTATTCTAGTAATATCATATTAGTATAGGGTTGTATTTTAAAACTTTTAAAATCTAGGGCTTGAAATTTAAGTTGTCTAAATTAAAGCTTTTAATCACAAAAGTAAATTTCAAAACATGAGGGTAGGTTTTAAACATTTAAAACATGGAGGATCAAATAACAAATAATTCCAATTCACAATTAATATCCTAATTATCTATATTTGATTTATTCAAGATTTCTTTTTAAGATAATTACCAAAATAATCAAAATAATCAATTAATTATCATATAAGGAAATTAAATATTTAATTAGTTGATAATTACCTTTAACTAGATCAAGATAATAGTTATATTTATCAGAAAAACGAATTAATATTGATCTAATTAGTTTATGGTAAGTTAAGATAAGATAAACACAAAGAAATCTCGAATCTGGCCATTCCTGACGCCTGGACTCGCCGAGTGCACAAAGCGACTCGCCGAGTCAGGCCTACTCGCCGAGTCCACTTTGAGACTCGCCGAGTCCATGACTCAGAAACCAAAAATTGAATTTTGCAGGTTTGTTTCAGTTAATCAAGCAACAATTTACAGAAAACCAAGCTAGGCTCTGATACCACTGATGGGTTTTTAGCCATAAGAACTTTCCTATGTGCGCATGCAAAACCCTAATGCTTGGATCTAGGCTTTCTAATAAACATGCTTTGAATCCAAGACTTCTAATTACTAATTAGGTTAAATAACAACATTGAAACAGATCTAGAATCATACCTTTGAGTTCCTTGTTGATCTTGAGGTCTTGGAGCTTCTAGAGTCACAAATGTCACTCCTCTAATGGCTTACAAACACCAAAGCAAGGAGGATGATATGGGAGAGAGGAGAGGGGAGGAATTTCGACCAGAGTTCTCTTACTTAATCAGAGGTGTCGAATTCCCTATGCCATGGGGTCTATTTATACTTGTAGACTCCTTAAGGGTTACAACCTAAACCCTAATTGGATAATCTTCTCTTAAGGCTATCCAAATCCATTCCTAGATAACTCTAATGGACGATTTTAGCTATCCTAATCCTCTTAGAATTCGTCCATAATATATCCAAATGGATTTACAGTCTAAAGCTTAACTATCAAACAATTGACAGTTTATACCCCTTTATTTAATTAATCTCTTTAAGTCACCAAATTAATTCTAATTAATTCTATGACTTATATTAATCAAATAACAATATATATTATTCATTATATTATTCCCATAATATATTAATAATATTTATTCTCTCTTAATAAATCATCCTATCAAGTTGCTATGGTGAAGGCAACCCAAAAGGACCATGCACAACCGGATATAGTTACAGCCTTAGACACTATTCCAACACTATTTAGATTGGGAGTAATATTTTATAGACTAAACACTTGGTGATCCAAAATGTATAGGAACTAAACAAAATGCCTAGAAGAAGTAGCGCTCAGCTAAACCTTAACCAACAAACAAAACCACAACAACAACAATCGCAACCACCACCACCAGAAACAAATCCTCCAATAAGTCCAACAAAACTTGAAGAAATCATAGCTCAGAGAATCGTTGCAGCTCTAGCTAATGTCACAAAAGGTGGAGTTAGAAATGAAGGAAATGTAGGGACCACCAGAATGTGTACCGACAAGGATATTATGAATTGCACACCTAAGAGCTTCGATGGATTGGAAGGGGTTGTTAACTTGACACCATGGATTGAAAAGACAGAATCAGTATTTCAAATAAGCTTCTGTCCGGAAGACTGTAAGGTATAATTTGCTACTTGTACCTTTGCTGATGCAACGTTAACATGGTGGAACAATCATGTTTATACAATGGGAATTGATGTTCCAAACTCCATGAAATGGGAAGAGCTGAATAGGGTGCTAGTAGAGGAGTATTTTCCAAGAGAGGAAATACAAAAGATGGAACAAGAACTGTGGAACCTAACATTGAAGGGTTCAAAGATAAATGCTTATACCGCCAGATTCAATGACCTTGCGATGATGTGTCCGACACTTGTAACCCCGGAGTACAAGAAGATCGAGCGATATATCTGGGGTCTAGAATCACAAATCAAAGGAATGGTGATCACATCGAAGCCTTCAACATATGACAGTACCAAGCGAATAGCTCCTCAACTAAGTAGCACATAAATCCAAGTGGGATTTATAGCCGAGTCTCCCGAATATGGAACGAACAAGCGCAAATTTAATGGGAAGAATCCCATACAAGCATCTAAGGAGAGACAAGATGTGGCAACTAATTATGCAGCCCCAACAACAATACCCATACAACCAAGGAAGTATGCTGGAAAACAACCAAGGTGCACTCAGTGAAACCGTCACCACCTAGGTAACTGTTCATGGTGTAGTCAATGTAACCATCAACATGCAGGTGACTGTTATATTTGCATGAAGTGCAAAAAGAGGGGACACACTGCGAGTTACTGCAGGAGCACAACACCTATAAAAGAAAATCAAGGAAAAAACATTGGAACAGGCTATGATGGAGGAAGAGCGTGTTTTGAGTGTGGTGAAATTGGACATATCAAGAAGGAATGTCCAAAGTTAAGGAGTCAGGGAAGTTAGGCCATGGTAAGGCATTCCTAATAGGAAGCAGGGAAGCTATCCAGGACCGTGTAGTGGAATCTGGTACAAAATAAATTTCGGGACGAAATTTACTTCAATGGGGGGAGAATGTAACAATTGTCAAAATTAGGTCAATAACAATCACATGAGATTATACCAATCATGTAATGCGATTTTGTTAAACTAGTAATGTAGTAAAATTACTATGTATTTCATTATAGTTCTAATACAAATATGAACTATCATACACAATTTATATTATAAATAAAAGTATACGTCCATATGATCTCAAAAATATAGAGAACATCTAAATCTGACTTCGCGTGAAGAACTTATGATAAACCGAACACTATAAAATCTCTATAACAAGAGTAATTTAAAATAGGCTAAGAATTAGATAATGGGATCTAATAGAGTGTTGTAGTACTCGGAATTACCTACGCATGGATACAAGGAACTCAAGAACGCAGTTCGTATGCAAAAGTTATGACCTTCCAAAGATGCAGCTCTCTTAGAGCATGACACGTGGCAGGAAACCCTAGCTGTCTGGATTCACGACGTGAACCTTAGATTAACGATGTGAAAGTAGTCCATGAAACATTTCGGAGCTAGAAAACACGTGCGAAGTCTACGCGAATGAGGTGTTCAATCCTCACGACGTGAACATCAAACACACGACGTGAAACTAGAATCATGACACCTTTCGAAACTAGGACGCATATGGCAAGTCTACGACATGTTTCAACTGAAATTCACGACGTGAACTTGTCTTGGACAACCTATAAATAGCAATTCCGGTGTGAAAACCCGAAATTTCCATTCTGAACAAACCATATCAAGCCAATAGAAGTTAGAACAGTTACAGTGAAATTCCAAACTTCGGGTATAAGTTTAGCAGTTTTTCACGATTTAGACTTAAGGAGATATCAGGAGAGTGGATGCACTAGGGTTTTGTGCAACACTGTTACTCCAATAATCTAGGATATTAGAGTTCATTCCGGGAATTAAAAGTATTTTTTGCCAAAAATCCCAGGACTGTATATAGAAATCTGAACCAAAATAATTCATTACTTACATTTCCAATTAGAGAAAAGCCAAAATTCTCTCTCACGGATCTTCGGGTTTTTATCCGAAATCGTGAGTACTTCTATCTAGTTGTATTATATAGCTTAGATAGTGTTTAATAACATCAAAATCGGATCAAACCCCAAGATTTGGGAGTTTACTGCCCAAGAACACTTGGAGAGTAAACTCCATTCTAAGGGCCAAAAGTGTGCCCAATGTCCCTCAAAGCCTTGGAACTCAAACTAGAAGCCACCTTTACATGTTTTAGACCACAAAACAATTAAGATTCATGGCTAGAAGTGAGTTCACGGCCAAGGTAGTTTTTGGGCCGTGAACTCCATTTTTAGGTGTCAAAATTCCTTAAAAACCTTCCTTAACCCAAGAGACTAATTTAGACATGTACCCTAAAGTTTTTACAGCCTATAAAACATAAGGAATCACAAGGATTAAGGAGTTTACGGCCAAGACAAGCTCTTGGGCCATAAACCCCTATAAATGGGACAAATGACACCCTAACTCCTCCCTTATGCCTAGAACCTAACATAGATCATATGCTTGAAGTGTTAGGAACCTCAAAACATCAAATGGTACTCCTTACCATGATTTTACGGCCGTAAACTCATAGGGGAGTGGTCCCAGGGCCGTGAACATCAAGCAAGGCCATTTTAAGGCCTTAAACCAACCCAAACATTTGTTTAAGCCTATAAGCACTTCACCACTTAGGTTGTATTAATGTTAAGCTTCACTTTGTGACCTAAGAGAGAGTTCACGGCCAGGAGTTTACTCCTCTGTGCCGTAAACTCCAACACATATTGTCTTTTGACCATAAACTCCCATAAGAGGTCTTGCACTCCTTTGTTGCAACCCATTAGCCTCCTAGCACTTGACCAAAAGTGTTTTCCTCGCATTAGGATATTTATACATATTTAATTAGTGTTATAATAACTAATTGTTTATATACATATGTCTTCATATGTAATTAGGACCATTGTGTGTGTCTAAAGTCTTCACTTGACACCTAGCAGTCCTACCTCTTCAGTTCATCCGTATCACCCACAACATGTGAGTTCATACCCCTTAATCAGTGTTTTAACTATTTTTAAATGTTTTATGGGGGGATACAAGTAGAATCATGCTACTTATTATATCAATCACATGTGATTAATAAGCAGCACTCAAATGATTTGCTACTCATTAGCCGTTTTACCAAGCAGTTTCCTTCAAATGTTTTTCATAAACACTTTATTTATGTGTTTAAAACTCCTTATTACACTATACATTTACTCTGTATGTTTTATTTCAAACTTATTTACAATTGTGTTTCAAACAAATGGTTCTTTATACTAAACTGTTTTATCAAACCCATGCTTTCAAACCGTTTTATAGATTAACATCAAGTCGATCTTTTCCTAGATAATAAATATGTTGAAAGGTTTTACAAAACTTATTTTATGCTTTTATATTATAAATTGCAGGCCTCTATATGTATAGTTATATAAGTAATGTTTAAAAGACTTCGGAAGGCTATCCTCCCTGTTTCCTTTTCCTCGATTTGGATGTGGTCTGGTGGGATATCGGGTACTCGTCCGAAGGTCGTTTAAATATTAGATCTATATCATGTGTACATATATAGTCATAAAAGGTCTTTCTAGTTCCTCTAATGCCCTTGGGTAGCAAGGGTATACATCCATGTTCATACGTACCCGTTAGATTACTAGTAAACTACCATATGGGTAGTTTAGGAAGATACTACAACTATTACTAGGACGCGATATCATACAATGAGTGAGTTCATTCATGAGTCAATACTTTCTAGAACATTACAGTACATTACTATACTTGCTAGATAGAGAGAGCATACATTACAGCTAGAACATTACAGTAAATTACTATACTATTATATGATCACACTTACTTGAGTACAATTACATGATTACGCTTACATAGACATTCTGTTATAAGCATGCCTATATATGTATAGTTATATAAGTAATGTTTAAAAGACTTAGGAAGGCTATCCACCCTGTTTCCTTTTCCTCGATTTGGATGTGGTCTCGTGGGATATCGGGTACCCGTCCGAAGGTCGTTTAAACATTAGTTATATATCATGCATACATATATGGACATAATAGTTCCTTTCAGTCTGTTCAGTACCTTTGGGTAGCAAAGGCATACGTTCATATACTTTTACATGATCACACTTACATGAGTACGCTTACATATACATAGAACATACATCACTAGGTACTATAACATGGAACCAGTTTAGGATCTAACTATACCGATGAATCACAACGCAATTGTGATCGTTATATCGAGTATACATGATCATAGTAATGTGGATGCTCATGGCTTGCATACATGCAAGGGTTGTGGGTAGGTCCCAAAATCCCTTTGATAGGGGAGCGTATAGTCTGGGATCTAGACATCACATTATACCTTATCCCTCAAATAAGGCAGTTGAGTACCGATGTAGTTATTTATTACAAATGCTACAGTACTTAGAAGAATTACCCTAGACTTAAGGTAATTGGTACAGTTGTAGTTCGGCACTACACCATAGTACTATTTCATTTTTCCCATTACATTCACTTCGTGAATATTCACACGATGCACAGTAATGTAGAAAACTATATTTTTGGTTAATGATAGTCAGACTTGGGAAAATACACATTCTTACTAGAGACACACAAACAGACACTAGATGCCTTGGTAGAAGGCTACATAAAGATCAGTTAATTCTTGGTAGAAGACTCCCTGTTATAATAGTAGGAATCATAGGGATTTCTAGAGTTTTTCAAACGTTTACAGTTTTTTTACATACATTTTCAATACTTACAAATTCTTTCATACAATTTCTTACATACAAATTAAAACACTAAAATACTTATGATCTCACCAGCTTCAAAGCTGATACTCGCTTTCAAAATTACTTGTATCCTCAGGTCATCAAAGACAGGTACCGATGCAAGGATTCGGGAAGATGGAGCCCGTTCAAGACTCATCTTTCATTTTGATTTATGCTTTAGTGTTTATCAAAATTTGACAGAACACACTTGTATAATAATATATTATTAATGCAATGGATGATGTTGTTGCTTGTTTACTACTTTTCATTGTTGTGATACTGTACATGACGTCCTCCGCCTCGGAACATTTCCGTCGTTCTTGGTTTTGGGGTGTGACAGATTGGTATCAGAGCATCGTTTATAGTGAATTAAGTATATCAACCCATAAAAGATATACTAACTATAAATACATAAGGGTTTAAAAATACGCTGACCAAGAGTTTATACTTTAAATAATAAAATATTTAATAAAGTATACGTGCCTGCATTCATACTAAAATCAGTTTCACAAGGACAGTACAAAAGAACTACGATTGTTGGGCAACACAGATGGACTTGGAGACATATAGTCAAAACTAGGAAGATATAGCATGATCACCTATATTATCCGAGGGTTGACTAGCATGTGCCTAAGTGTAGTTGTGTGGTTGCAACAAGTCTAAAATCTTACCAACCCTACCACAATGAGAACCGTAGAACATAACATTAAACTTAAAATACTATAGGAGTATTTGGTGTTTACTATAAGTACGTTATACTTGAGAACTAAAACGGGATCTTCATTACTAAGTTGATAGTTGCTAAGTGGATACACTAAGGCTATATGTAATTAGGATGTTGTAGACTTAGAATCTTTGAAAATTTTACTTCACCCCTATTCTGTGTGAATATCGAGTTAAGGTCACTTATTCGAAGGCCTATCCTGTTTCGATTACATATAACTCCGAACCAGAGGTTGAGACCCTACCCCGAGCAGCCCCCTTTCCAATTCCTAACCCTCGTCCGACTTTTCATGGCCCAACGCCTGAGTGGGTGGAATGTTTGGAAACATGGAGCCAAGGACAAGATCAGCCCATGTCATTTAATGGTGATCGACGCTTTTACGACCTGAGCAATGGCGGCTCAGCAGACAGAATCCTGCCAATCATGGTCCGCAGAGTGGCGCGAAATGAGATTCAAGGCAGGACAGCCCTATATCAGATTACCGAAGTTTTCTACGATGCGAGAATGTATACCCTCCGCACCATTCGTCTAGAAGATGCTCGCGAGAGATTAGAGAGAAACCATGAAACCCTGCTTCAAGCACTAGCTGAATCATGAGCCGAAGTCATAAAACTCTGAGTACACCATAGGGTGTATGAAAGACACCTACTTGATGTAGAACGTCAACTGGCTGAACTGAGAGTTCACCTGAAGGATGACCGTCGCCAGTAGTAGATTCTTTACCTTACTTTCCTTGTTAGAAAGTAATCGTTTTCTGTCTTTTCCTGAGGTGGCATTTTATATGAAATCATCTTGTACTGTAAGTACTTTTGGTTAGGTCTTTATGCTGTCAAGAACTATCTTCTCTGGATATGATGTAAGACCTTTACAAGGTCATTTTCCCGAACTTTTACGTCATGAATATCAAAGATATTGACAGCCAGCTAACTTCTGTGTCATTTCCTTTATTTAAGTACTCTCATCATACTTTCATTTGAACCTATCTGAAATATGCTTTAGTCAAGTCATTAGACTATAGTAATTTAACACCAGATACATTTCCAAGTCTCTTTCAGTGGTTGGATCTTGTTATTCACCAACCCACGATACCTCGTCTTGAACGACAAACGTCTTGAGACCATTCTACGAACTTACTTCTACTCATTACTAGGACTGCATCATAGGGATGTAGGTCTTACCTTCGCGAACACACTTCCATTCCGTGCTAGGACTGCATCATAGGGATGTAGGTCAAACTTTTGAGAAACATATTGTTACTCTTTTCTTGAGCAATCGAAGTACATCTAGGGTCAACCAGAGTCGCTCACAAAATCCTTATCTTTCGTGCTAACAGAATCATGTCGTCACCAAGAAACAATCACCTTCATACGTACATCACTTTCTTCTAGACCGCTTTTCTAGCGAAGCCGTCATATCAGAACACCGAAGTACTCATGCAAGGAGTACCTCTTAGTTCCTTTCTTTCCGAAGAAATCCCAGAAGTACCACTCGTGCAGTACGTCAAGTTCAATCCAGGGATTCATGCGGTTGATCTATCACTGAGTAATGTATATATAAGGGTAATATATAATCAAGGTTCTACAGGTTTAGAATTGATGATTCCACTTTAACTTATTTTTCCTTGATGGAATGTGAGCTTAAAGAAGAATCAATTATTTGACTACCTTTTCAATCTTAATTATATACGACTTATATACACAAGATTGTTATTATGAAACCAAGTATGAATTCTAATATGAACTTCAAGACAGAGAACTGCCCAAGCTTACGAGTAATCGCATCGTCATGTGAACAAACTTAGAACCTAGTATGACTTATGTAAACAGATCGCCCTCCAGTCTAAAACACCTACGGAGATACAAGAATAGTATTAGGCAAATTAGAGAACTACACTGAAACAGAATTAGAAAACTAGGCTTCTCACCCTGGAGAATCCCGGTCATATTCTTCCAAAGATCGACGGATTGCATCATATGTGCCTCGGCTATCGAGGGCTCCATCCAAATTTTTCCGTTAGAAATCGTTGTCTCTGCCTCGCATAGATGAACAGGTTGAGCAAACTCAAGGAAAGAATTTCTTTCAGAAATGGGTCTGAGATCTGAATATCACCAGTTCGAGTGTTAGGGAATGATGTCCAGAAGACTATCTTCCGAACTCGATGCGGACACTTCGAGTCCGTAGTGATACCCTTCGGATAGGACCAATACGCCCATAGTATTCATGAGATTAATGATTAGAGTCCGTCTTTCTTACTTGGATCAGTTCATCATTTCTCCATGTAATGATTTACGTATCTACCCTCGTGGTAAGAAGGAACCCCTGGAAACACTACCTTTAGAGGAACTTTCGCGAAGTTCTCTAGGAACAAGTTTTGAAATTGAAGAGTCACGTTCCTATGACACACTGTTAGTGATCTGGGAATTTTTGAGTACTCTTTCAATTTGTCAAAACTATTGAGATATTTTCGACACCAGAGACGCCGAAAGAAATTCGCCAAATTCTAGGTCTTACAGACCTACTGTCATAGTTCGTCCATAACTCATCGCAAATCACAGAAACCCGTACGACTTTTACCCGGTAAGGGGTGGCCCTTCACTGGGAAAGTTTAGCAAGAAAAAGAAACCTTGGAGATTCCAAGTGAGAGACCAAGTTCTTTAGGAAGTCTCACTCTGGGAACGGCTTAATACGCTTCGTAAGCGTGGAAAGCTAAATCCAAGATAGATAGGAACTCCGAGATTCTTACCAGAATCAGTCCTGTATCTCGCAAACTAGACCTACTCCGCGAACTCAGAAACGTACATTTACTCTTCGCGTCTCGATCGTTAAACCATACCTTTTCGTTAGTACTCTTGTAAGTCCACTCGTCAAGATCCTCGCCTTCCTATTAGAATCGTAGTGACCCTCGACCAAGAGGTCAAGCGGACGAAGCAACATCGTCGCCCATTAGTGAAGGTTCGTTGGGATACCAACCGAGAACCCGATTTCACTTTGGAGCGCTAGAACCAATTGATTAGGAAGTTTCCTCCTCACGACTCGACCATTCGTACCTACTTCCTTGCCTGAATTCTAATTTCGGGACGAAATTCCCTACAACAGGGGGATGATGTGACAACCTGAAATTTCCATTCTGAACAAACCATATCAAGCCAATAGATGTTAGAACAGTTACAGTGAAATTCCAAACTTCGGGTATAAGTTTGGCGGTTTTTCAGGATTTACACTTAAGGAGATATCAGGAGAGTGGATGCACTAGGGTTTTGTGCAACACTGTTATTTCAATACTCTAGGATATTAGAGTTCATTCCGGGAATAAAAATATTTTCTGCCAAAAATCCCAGGACTATATTTAGAAATCTGAACCAAAATAATTCATTAGTTACACTTTCAATTAGAGAAAAGCCAAAATTCACTGTCACGGATCTTCGGGTTTTTATCCCAAATCATGAGTACATCTATCTAGTTGTATTATATAGCTTAGATAGTGTTTAATAACATCAAAATCAGATCAAAACCCCAAGATTTGGGAATTTACCGCCCAAGAACGCTTGGAGAGTAAACTCTATTCTAAGGGCCAAAAGTGTGCCCAATGTCCCTCAAAGCCTTGGAACTCAAACTAGAAGCCACCATTACATGTTTTAGACCAAAAAACAATTAAGATTCATGGCTAAAAGTGAGTTCACGGCCAAGGAATTTTTGGGCCGTGAACTCCATTTTTAGGTGTCAAAATTCCTTAAAAACCTTCCTTAAGCCAAGAGACTAATTTAGACATGTACCCTAAAGTGTTTATAGCCTAGAAAACATAAGGAATCACAAGGATTAAGGAGTTTACAGCCAAGACAAGTTCTTGGGCCGTAAACCCCTATAAATGGGACAAATGACACCCTAACTCCTTCCTTATGCCTAGAACCTAACATAGATCATATGCTTGAAGTGTTAGGAACCTCAAAACATCAAATGGTACTCCTTACCATGAGTTTACGGCCGTAAACTCATAGGGGAGTGGTCCCAGGGCCGTGAACATCAAGCAAGGCCATTTTAAGGCCTTAAACCAACCCAAACACTTGTTTAAGCCTAGAAGCACTTCACCACTTAAGTTGTATTAATGTTAAGCTTCATTTTGTGACCTAAGAGAAAGTTCACGGCAGGAGTTTACTCCCCTGTGTCGTAAACTCCAACACATATTGTCTTTTGACCATAAACTCCCATAAGAGGTCTTGCACTCCTTTGTTGCAACCCATTAGCCTCCTAGCACTTGACCAAAAGTGTTTTCCTCGCATTCGGATATTTATACATATTTAATTAGTGTTATAATCACTAATTGTTTATATACATATGTCTTCATATGTAATTAGAACCATTATGTGTGTCTAAAGTCTTCACTTGACACCTAGCAGTCCTACATCTTCAATTCATTCGTATCACCCACAACAGGTGAGTTCATACCCCGTAATCAATGTTTTAACTATTTTTAAATGTTTTATGGGGGGGGATACAAGTAGAATCATGCTACTTATTATATCAATCACATGTGATTAATAAGAAGCATTCAAATGACTTGCTACTCATTAGCCGTTTTACCAAGCAGTTTCCTTCAAATGTTTTTCATAAACACTTTATGTGTTTAAAACTCCTTATTACACTGTACATTTACTCTGTATGTTTTATTTCAAACTTATTTACAATTGTGTTTCAAACAAACGTTTCTTTATACTAAACTGTTTTATCAAACCCATGCTTTCAAACCGTTTTATAGATTGACATCAAGTCGATCTTTTCTTAGATAATAATTATGTGGAAAGGTTTTACAAAACTTATTTTATGCTTTTATATTATAAATTGCATGCCTCTATATGTATAGTTATATAAGTAATGTTTAAAAGACTTAGGAAGGCTATCCACCCTGTTTCCTTTTCCTCGATTTGGATGTGGTCTGGTGGGATATCGGGTACTCGTCCGAAGGTCGTTTAAATATTAGTTCTATATCATGTGTACATATATAGTCATAAAAGGTCTTTCCAGTTCTTCCAATGCCCTTGGGTAGCAAGGGTATACATCCATGTTCATACGTACCAGTTAGATTACTAGTAAACTACCATATGGGTAGTTTAGGAAGATACTAGAAATATTACTAGGACGCGATATCATAAAATGAGTCAGTCTATTCATGAGTCAATACTTTCTAGAACATTACAGTACATTATTATACTTGCTAGATAGAGAGAGCATAAATTACAGCTAGAACATTACAATACATTACTATACTATTACATGATCACACTTACATGAGTACAATTACATGATTACGCTTACATAGAGATTCTGTTATAAGCATGCCTATAAATGTATAGTTATATAAGGAATGTTTAAAAGACTAAGGAAGGCTATCCACCCTGTTTCCTTTTCCTCGATTTGGATGTGGTCTGGTGGGATATCGGGTACCCGTCCGAAGGTCGTTTAAACATTAGTTATATATCATGTATACATATATGGACATAATAGTTCCTTTCAGTCAGTTCAGTACCTTTGGGTAGCAAAGGCATACGTTCATATACTTTTACATGATCACACTTACATGAGTACGCTTGCATATACATAGAACATACATCAGTAGGTACTATTACATGGAACCAGTTTAGGATGTAACTATACCGATGAATCACAACGCAATTGTGATCGTTATATCGAGTATACATGATCATAGCAATGTGCATGCTCATGGCTTGCATACATGCAAGGGTTGTGGGTAGGTCCCAAAATTCCTTTGATAGGGGAGCGTATAGTCTAGGATCTAGACATCACATTATACCTTATCCCTCAAATAAGGCAGTTGAGTACCGATGTAGTTATTTATTACAAATGCTACAGTACTTAGAAGAATTACCCTAGACTTAAGGTAATTGGTACGGTTGTAGTTCGGCACTACACCATAGTACTATTTCATTTTTCCCATTACATTCACTTCGTGAATATTCACACGATGCACAGTAATGTAGAAAACTATATTTTTGGTTAATGATAGCCAGACTTGGGAAAATACACATTCTTACTAGAGACACACAAACAGACACTAGATGCCTTGGTAGAAGGCTACATAAAGATCAGTTAAGTCTTGGTAGAAGACTCCCTGTTATAATAGTAGGAATCATAGGGATTTCTAAAGTTTTTCAAACATTTACAGTTGTTTTACATACATTTGCAATACATACAAATTCTTTCATACAATTTCTTACATACAAATTAAGACACTAAAATACTTATGATCTTACCAGCTTCAAAGTTGATATTCGCTTTCAAAATTACTTGTATCCTCAGGTCATCATAGACAGGTACCGATGCAAGGATTAGAGAAGATGGAGCTCGTTCAAGACTCATCTTTTGTTTCGATTTATGCTTTAGTGTTTATCAAAATTTGACAGAACACACTTGTATAATAATTATATTATTAATGTAATGGATGATGTTGTTGCTTGTTTACTACTTTTCATTGTTGTGATAATGTACATGACGTCCTCCGCCCCATAACGTTTCCGCCGTTCTTGGTTTTGGGGTGTGACATCCGACCTCTTCTCTCCTTACAACATTTCTTTTCTCTCCTCTGTCCTTTGCTGAAGCCATCTTGCATTCCAAGCCCGGTGATCGCGAACCGTTGAACGTTTTTAGTTAGATACTTTCAAAGCACACTAGTACAGTGAGTTTCACAGCCCAACTTTTAATGTTTTCAGGGGAAAACGCATGCTAAATATTGTATATAAGTTAATATTATGTCTATGTGATAGTGTGTTAGTATCAAACTATATAATTATATTAACCGGGATATAGTTATTTTGTCTCATATATACCTATATTATATATATGATATTTTGAAATCTCACAGCTATGTTAAACTTGTTGGCATGTTAGTATTATAGAAGTATGCTAATATATACCCGAATCTATACTCGGGAATTCTCTCTCTCTCTCTCTCTCTCTCTGTATATATATATATATATATATATATATATATATATATATATATATATATATATATAGGTATGTGTATATATATATATATATATATATATTATGTGTGATGTAGCTTATGAGCTATACTCCGGGTTTCTATATATACTATGTTGTGTGATAGACCCAGAGTTATACTCGGAAGTCATATCTATTGTTTGTTAAGTATGTTATATGCTATTTCTGGTTTTATGTCAAGATAAAACCTTGTTTTACATCATGTTATAGCTGTTATACTACCTAAATGTTATGAAATTAGGAGTAATGTTTAAAATCATAGTATATTAACTTAGGGTTTTAGACATGAAAATTCTTTTGTTGTTAGAACATTAGAACACCGCCAAAGTCTACATGAGCTAGTGTATTCTGCATCTAATATTGGGGATCTTTGTGAAAGTCCTCTAACCTGTATCTGTTAGTCCCGTGTGAGCGTGACAACCCCACCCATGGCTGTTAGCTACAACCCAACGGTCTTCGGGTGATGAGCTTTCCTAATTGATTACCTTCTGACATCCATGAAGTGTGTGGAAACTACCGCAAGGTGTGATCCTTGTACTACTGCAAGGTGTGATCCTTGTACTACAACAAGGTGTGATCCTAGTACTACCACAAGGTGTGATCCTTATAACAATAACCAAACGTATAAAACTAAGTCATATAGTCGTGGCTACAGACTCATGGTAGCACAAGTTTAGAAGCATTATGCTTTGTCAATATACAAGTATGAATGTTAAGTATAAGTTTCCCAAAGAATTATACTCTAAGTATAAGAATCTAGTAGGTATGTTACTTGTATATTAAGTAGACCACGATACCTATTCTACTTACTCGTATAGAATTGAAATAGATTTATACGTAGCTGTTTTACTCGTATAGAATTGAAATAAGATTTATACATGGCAACCTTAGTTTGTATGGGATTACATTCGTTTATTCGTAATATGTGAAACTTATAGGTATATACTTATTTGGTAATTAAACCATCATACCTAATATATATACTAAATGCTGGAGAGTCAAAATGATACATTCAAAATTAAACTTTTGAACTTAGGAAAAGTATTATTTTCATTTGGATTCAAAACATGTGAACTCACCAATTTTATGCTGACGTTTTTTATAATGCATGTGTTTTAAGGAATTTGATAACTATGATACGAGAAATGACGTTTCACTGTCTGGGGTTTCCGCCAACGGCCGGGGTGTGACAAATAAGGTGATAGTTTTATAACTATGATACTATTAAGGGAAGGTCATTGGATTTGATGGTAGCTGCCATGTGTGTTAAGGAAATTGCATATGTGTAACATCCCTAAAATTTTGGTGTTTACTATTTAACAAAAAATAGATGGATTGAGTTGCAAATGTGTATATATAGTCGAAGGTGATTATCAAATTTGACACCATCAAATCTACCCTTATAGACTTGATAAGGATAAATGGTAAAAAAGTAAATTGTACTATACACGACGGATCAAGACAAAAGGATTTTGTATGCGAAATCTACATGCTTGTAAATTTAGTAAAAAATTTCATGAAATAATGAAGGCATCAACTTTGAAGACTTACATCTCAATTTTGAAATTGATTTAGTGGAATTTGTACAAGATGACATTTTTACTATATGCAATAATGAAAATGTAGAAAAGTGAATCAAATTTCTCAGAGTAAAGATGAAAAGGTTATGACCAAATTAAAATGGCTAAAAAGTAGCAAAATGGTAAATAACTACGTTCTTGGGCTAATACATTGAAATAAACTTAGATTTACCCAAAGTTTGGTATGAAGAAGTTTTAAAGCTCATTTCTAGGTTTCCACAGATATGAAGATCGTCAAAAGCCAATATTGTAAGAGAAATTTATGACTAATAAAATGGGTGAAAATCGGGAAGAAAACACAAATTATGATCAATTATTGTAAATGAAACCCCTCTCATTTTTTAGACACATGAGAGAGCGTGAGTAGACCATTTTGGTTGATATTTTGAGACCACGAAGCCAACCTCATCCACTTCAGTTTGACAGTGGATCGCACTAAACGAACTTTGTTTGACCACTTATTTTGCCTTTTTATACGAAGTACATATCCTTTTGCACATCAAAAATTTTCAATTTAGATCTAGAATATTCTCTCATCTCTACTCCGATTTATTTGATTTGAGTTAGAATACACAATTAGATATTAGCAATTCCAAACAAGGAATAGTGATCATCAAGTATAACGAAATAAGGTATAACTTTCATATCTTAAATCTATTCATGATTTATGAAGATTCACATCAACCCCAATTTTTATATTCCCTCTCATGTTTAAATTAACAAAAGGTAAATACTCTATGATGATAATTCTCATGTTTGTAAGGAATGTTAACATGTTTTAAGTTAAGAATATTTGTTGCATGTTCATGGTACAAGTTGATAAAACATAACCTACAAAGTAGAACACGTATGTCTTGGATTATGTTCAGGGTAAAAGTTGTGGAAACACAACCTATGGAATATTGCTAGTTTGAGTCGTAAGACAAGAAGGAAGTGATTATGATAATCAACTCAAGGATTGTAGCATGATGCTGGGTGGTTGTTCAATGGCTTACGGTGTCATTTTCTATGACATGGGTATGTTCTTCCAGCCTCCCATGTTTGAAGGAAAGAGAGAGTAGTCTTATGATTTCAGATTTAGGATATAGACCTAATGCAAGATTATTGATTGGGTGCAGGTACATGAACCAGTAAAGTAAGAGATTTACGATTAGGCTATTTGTTTCAATGGTCTAGGTAGTTGCAAATGTCACAAAAAGTATAGGAATGCACAAGGGGATTCTTGTGTTATGTTTTCCTCGAGATATTTCACATGTGGAAAAGAGATTCAATTCAGTAGTGGCTAAAAAACAAGGTATAAAGGTTCTGCTTTCTTTGGAAATGAATTAGTTGAGGTTCTAGCTGATTTTTTTCCAGGTAATCAGGAAAGGTAATTTAGGACCCACAACTTCAATTGGTTATAGTGTGGCTCGACTATGTGAATGATACCTCTTGTATTTTTTGATTGATGGGAATTTATAGGCAAGGTATGTGGTTAGTTCAATTGTGCTAGGTAGAAAATTGGTGCTATGTTGGGATGGTCAGAGTTATTTCCTATGCATCTACATGGTATTCTTGATGTTTTAGAAGTCGTAGTGCTAGGGAAAGTTTCTGAGGTTCGAAGTTTCTTTGATAACAACTGGCTTTCCTTATCTGAAGGATCATCTTGTCTTGTATTCCAAAAGTCAAGGTTGGTATTTACTTGGTTGAACCGAATGAAGCTCTGTTGAATGCAAATGTCAGACGATGGTGCTTTGAACCCTAAGTGGAGGAGAACTATGTACTATGCCAGGAGGATCATCAACCTATTTAATTTTGTAGTTTTAGTACATTAGTCAGATTAATGTGTGTTTCAGGTGTAGTAGATTTTTTTATTTAGGTCTACTGCTGCAAAATAGAAGGAAGGTAGCCTACCATCGAAGTGCTCGTGGTTAAGAAGTTTTCTTATTCTGTTTCTTAAGGATACGTCAAAGTCCTTCGTGCTTAGGGGTAGTTCAAAGATGGTCAGATTGAGGGCAAATAACAAGTTTCCATCATATTTATGTCTTCAAGAATGAATGTGTTGTCATCGTATCAGAAGCTGTTTGGCAAGGAACTTATTATGGTAAGTAGATCCTTTCCGAAGTACCAATATCTTATTGGAGGAGCTTTTGACCCACTCGGGGTGTGTACCAGATATAGAGAACATTGTTAGCTTGTTATATGGGTCTATTGTCTTTGGTCAAGATGGGAAGTTGTTGATCTGTTAATATACTTCCTAGTTCGTTATGTGTATTTTTGTATGGGATTCCTTTAGTAGTATACCAAATCGTTAGGTTTAGTTTTTCAGTTTATTTTTATGTCGATTGGTCTTTCGATTCCTATTCGGCATTTGGGTTTGTTCGAGGGTTTTTAGCAGTAATAGTAAAAGGTGAAGTTGGTGCATCTAACATTCATCAATGTTTTATCAATTGTATATTTCAGTTTATGGGTGTGAGTACCCTTGGTTGTATGGTGAAGGGATCTTTGTTTCTGACAACCTCAGATTTGGCGGTTGTCCTTGGTTAGTGACAGTATGAATGTTGTAACGATGTTGCGCAATTTTCTAGGTGTGACCCTGGGTCTACTCAGAGTACAATTTGGGATGTCACGTCTACATGATGGGTATTTAGGGATGATCTGATCAGGGATTTGACAACACTTTCGGTAATTTTGCAAATATGTTATCTTTTGAGGTTCGTTAATTAGTTGGATCCGATTACATTTAACCCTTTGGGTAAGGATGTGATAAAGAAGGAAAACAGTCGACTCGAGGAGCTCTATATGTTCACATGGGAAGTGTGAAATCTTAGCAATTCAAAATATATTTTCATAAGGGGTGTGTGTGGGCTGAGTAAGATAGACTAAGAATATATTTTCAGACTTTCTAGCATAGTTCTTATTTGATTTATTTCCTTTGAGATGCAACAAGCGTTCAACTGTCTATCTTATTTTATGGCATAGTTAAGTGTTTGAGCTGTATAGAAATACTATTAGTGGCTTAGTAGTAGGGAATTTTTGATCGGGCATTGGTAGAAGGTTGACTTGTTGGAAAACTCATGGTTGTATCAGTAGTTACTTATTGAATTTATTCTTAGCAGACACATATTTTTCTATGAGAACCATTCTATATAAGTTAAGTGGCTAGTGATGGAGTTTGTTGCATATATCTTGAATGATTTTTCACATGGTTTTGCACACAAGCGGATATGGGATTTATGATGCTATTACTGATTTCTTTTGGATTGGATTTATTCTCTTGGGAGCAGTGACATAGTGATGACTTTTTAGGCACTCAAGAGTGAATTTGATGTCTTTTGCACATAATTTTTCGATTTGGGATTGAGTGAAATTCTTGATTAGAATATTTTAACTATTCATTTTGCATGGCATGGGGTGTTCCTAGTTATGGACTAGGGTGGGTATGTTGGGGAATTGATCATCAGTCTTTATGTATGATGTTAGAGGTTTTAAAGTGACGGGTTCCTGGTCTTGTGAAGTATATCTATAGAGTTTGGTTGTTTGTTAGCATCGGTTGGGTTCCGAATGGTCCCTAAAATTTTATTTATTGATGCTTTGATTTTATGAAGTGGTTAGAGCAAGCATATGGACTATGTTGACATTATTTTCAATTATTCTAATTGAGACAGACTTCAGGGAAGAAATCTAATTCATGTGGGTGAGATTTCTAACACCCGGTTTCTAGGTTCAAGTCTCGTTCTTTGCAAAGTTGTGATTTTGATATTTTCTCATCCCCACAAGATGGTAAGGTTTGGACCACAGCGTTATCACGTCATTAATAACCATGTTGTAGTTATCTCCTTGCCACGATGCGGTGGTGGTTGGGGCAAAAAATCCTAGGTCTTAGGACTTGGGCCATATTTAAAGGAAGTAACAGATTGGGTTTCTCCCACCTTCTGTTTCCATCACCTCGAAGATTAAAGAACCAAACCCTTGAATCACTATGTTGACTTTGACCAAATTTACGTGTTTGGTGACCACTAAAGGAAGAAGGAAGTTATTGAGGTGATTGGAATCATCTAGCAAGCATAAGCATCTTCTTTTGGCGGGAGTTGGTATGCCTACCATCCATTGGTTGAGTTCTCATACAAAAACATGTTGGATCCCGTTTTAAACAAACGACTTATGCTATATAATATGATCTTGAGATTCAACGGTAAAAAACATATGAAGAACATAAGAAGATGAGTAATCTGATGATTCATAGAAAGAGAGAAAATATTACAATGAAGAACACATGGGTTAGGAGAGATAACTTTCCCATTCTCTCTAACTTGAAAAGGACTACATTTTGGTGCACACTAACAAGTGACCACTCCCTTTCAATTTATAGAGAAAGTTATTTGACAAACAATAAAGGGAATATAATAACCTAATTATCATTCATAATTTGTAAAACATATCCATGCTCCAATAATCTCACCATAAATGCTCGCAAATGATGAGGGATACATATACAATGATAAAAAGTCTAAAATACATAGTGACCAACTAGCAGATGAGGTGACAAAATGATACATAATGAGAACCAAATGTTGAAATGTCTTTGAAACTCTAAAGTGCATGTGATGTCTAAAACTGGGCGATGAAATCTATGTAGTCAAAATCTTCTAAGCATTGAAGGTCAAGAAACTCTGGTGTAGTAGAGTGAGATTCCAGTCTATAGATGTGATCAGCGATCCAAGCTGATCAACTTCAAAAAGGTACGACAATAACATCTGAACTGAACGTCCCGTAATCAAGTTACAATTCGGCTTCAAAAGTATGAAACATATTTAGTTCTTGAATCATAATATACACAAAATTCTTCAAAATAATAACTTGATACAAAGTATGAAACATCCTGAAGTAGAGTCTAAATAATAAATACTCCGGATCCGAGAAACATCCCATGAGGCCAAAAATTTGATAAAAAGTGATCAAAAGTTAGTGCTACGTCACATCACTAAATAAATCATCCTCTTTAGAAGTCTTTAAAATCCAATCTCGAACAATCATAAAATCGGATTCGAATGCTAACATAATACTCTCTCCCTATTTTTGATAACCAATACTTAGCTATAAAAAAGAAATAAATAAATATGGATGGAGAGTTTTAGATACCAAGAGCTTTGCATGATGTCCCTAGATGTAAGAAGGTCACGATAAAACACAAGAATGAGAGTAAAATAAATACACTTCGGTCATCTGTACCCCGTTGATTCGGTCGCAAAAAAATATTTGAACAAGTACCAAAGTAACAATAAGAAGTCTGCTTGAAAAATCTCTATTTTCCTGAAAAATTCTGATGTACCCAGACTGTGGTGCTGGAACTACTAAAGCGGTCTTCAATAAATAAAGTCCTTTACTTGAGACACATGATCAGACGCAACTACATTGTAAACCTTACAAATAAAAATATGATGTCCGACTGTAGTATGGATGGTAACTGGTCCAAAGACATTGATTCGTGGAATATTGGTAGAAAGACCTTGATTAAAAGGCAATCGTCATGCGAAGAACAATAAAATTCTTCCAGTATAATCAGCAAGATGTAATCCATTGTTACGATCAAAGCTTGGGTAAATACCCAATAATAGTGTCTTTTACAAAGACAAAAAATTAAGTCTTGTAAAAATCATTCTTCACAAAAGCGCTTCAGATCATTAGTTGTGGTTGTAATAATTGGTGTTAAAAAAATGGTTTTAAAAAAAAAAATTGTCTTAATAAAAGAAAAACTTTTGTACAAAAATGGTCTCTGGTGGGGTTTGGTTTTTAGCGAAATAAAAAAGGGCTAACAGAAAAAATATGAAAAAAATAATTGGTGATAAATAAAATAGGCTAAATGAGTGTTAAAAAAATAAGGCTTAACAAAGATGGGTTGCGGTATGAGGGAATGGTAGGTAACATCAAGGTTTAGAGGGTGGCAGGAAGTGTGCGAGAATGGATGAGAAGCGAGGAAGGAAGGGTTGAGCGCGAGGAGTTTATGGTGAGGAGATGGTAAGATAGACTGTAGTGAAGATGGATTACGAATACGAGGTGATTACCAAAGACTTGATGATTACCGAAGATAGAGGTATTTGGTGAGGTTTTTGGTGTAAGGTTAGAGATGTGGACTTCAAAATACGGTTAACGAGAAGTGGTAGCGAAGAGCAGAGAGGTTGCGAGGGACTGAGGTATGCAGTATGCTTTAGCGAGGATACTCACAAAATTCTATGGTATACGGTCGTCGGTGTCTTGGACTGAGAGGGACCGTAGAGGCTGCTCAAGCGTGATGTGCAACAGAAATTTGATGTAGCCACTAATTCCTCGATATAGCAAATCTTCGGTCATGTTTTGGTCTTTGGTGCAAACCACCGAGGATGAGAGGGCTTACGATGAAAAAAACATTTTTCATGAAATTTTGATACCAAAAAGGCTATAACTTCGTGATTATTCATGGAAATGTTTTCTAAAGCATATGGGGATAAGATGATTGTTGGGAAAGGGAAAAAGTGGCAGAAATTTCGAGAGAGAAAGGTTAAAACTAAGTGACAGGGCATGGGTTAAAGGTAAAAAGGTTTCTTGCACATGGATATGTTAGGAAGGCATGGGTAAGGCATTATTGGTGGAGTAAAGGACATGCTTTTTCAAAACAACTCCATATCGTCCAAGACATTAAAAAAGGATCTACCAACTTCAAGCAAAGAACAAAGAGCTTCATACCTTGATGATTTCTCATATGTAGATGATATGATCTCTCAAAAAGAATATGTTCATAATGTTGTCAAGAAGAGGTCATATCTAATCTTTTGCAAGATAAAAATCTTCAAGCAATACGAACTCAAAAATTTCTTTGATGTCTTACTCAAGAACCATCTTTTCCACAAAACCTAAGATATTGTATCTTCAAGTTGTACGAACTCATGTTTTAAATTTATAAAAACCGATTTTATCTCAACCGGACTAATAAACACACCAGGCAGTGTACCTAGTCGTGCAATACTACAGTTGTGGTAAGACCAGGTGTCGAACATCAGGGGAACGGTGGTGAATTAATTTTATAATGTCTAATTATAGGTTACACAAAACCCACAGAAGCGATAATAAGGGTTTTATTACAACTCAAATAACACTTAACATCAAATATGGATTAACTAACTGAAAGACAAATCTCTTTAGGTACTTCGGTTTAGATAAATTACATCTCAAAACAATGGGGAACGATGGTGAATTAATTTTATAATGTCTGCTTATAGGTTATACAAAACCCACATAAGCAATAATAAGGGTTTTATTACAACTCCAATAACACTTAACATCAAATATCAATTAACTAACTGAAAGACAAATCCCTTTAGGTACTTTGATTTAGATAAATTACATCTCAAAATAATGGCTAGCTACTGATGTAATGTTAATTCTACTCATACACACACATTAAAGTTCACCACTTTATTTTCTAACCTTAGGTTTTGGTCAAAACACTAGTCATAATCACCACTAGTTACTAGACAACTATCATTTAAATTAATAGAGTTAGATGGTCATCTAAACTTTATTAATTCAACAATAGGGACCAAAGTAAGAATTGTCAACACATATGGATCTTTCAATCAAACTTGACAAAATAAATTAAATAAGAATAAACAATCCAAATAGTAATTAAACCATAAACTAAAAGATTCATTCAATCATAAACACAAAGTAAAAGGTTTTAACACCTAAATCAGAAAGTAACACATAATGGAATCATAGTGGAATGCTAATCATGGTCACGACACCAAACCACATGATCTACTATATGAATCCGCTCTCTAATCCCTCAGATCTTCGCTCTTGTCAGCTTAACGGCCTTCTAGACACTCAAAATAGTTTCTCTAACGTTTCTTATCGACCAACTATCAATAAAAGTCATATATCCCCCTTAAAACTCGTCTAGTTGCATGAACTGTATAGATTCCAAAAAATATGATCACCACGATGTGCGAATGGCACCAAGCCGTGGTCCTCGTGTATATCTTGTATTGTCCAAGTCAGCCTCAATGATCGCGAACCTTCGATTTACCACGTCATGGTGGTGTCAACACGTCGTGGTAATTGGGAATCAACATTTTCTCAGAACACAAAATTCGTCTGAAATTTTGTCTAGTTTTCAGATCATTTTGAGTCTCATGAATCAGGGTTACAAGTCATTAGATATGGCGAGAACACTAACAAGGGGTCAAGCAGTCCAACAACATCATTTTCGCGTCCTTTTAGCTCTTTTCTCCTCCATTTGCATTCCAGCTCCCATTTTAACTGTAATCGAACATTTCAAAACGTATTAAGTATCTTTTATTTCTGAATAACATAAAAACATAGTATACAATAATAAGAAAGTGTCATAAATATATGCATAAAATAGACGTTGTCAATGCCTGGAGTAAAATTTTCAAATGATTTAGACCACAAATATCATTTTCCTTCGTATTCTCCAACAACAAGAAAAAAACTTTGTAAGCCCATATTTTTTTTCTGAAAAAACATGAACAAGACAGCAACAACATTTATTCTAGAGAGCTTAAAAAATCTTGAATCAACACTCAAAAATCAGAAAACTCATCATAACAATTTCTGGTTGTGAAACCAAGAAATTCTTGTAGAAAAATCGAAAAATATCAAGATAAAAGTAGGCAATCGGGGTCGCTCCCTTAAAATAATCACTTTGATCATCAAGCTATGGCTTTGATACCAATTGTAGAGAGCAAAAATATAAAGAACGCGAAAAGATGAGTAATTTGATAATGTAGTAGAAAAAGAGAAAATATTATAATGAAGGAACATGGGTTGGGAGAGATAACTCTCTTATTCTCTCTAAAGAGAAAAACACTACATTTTGTTGCACACTAACCAATGATCACTCCCTATCTATTTATTGCGAGAAGTACCTGGCAAATAATAAAGGGAATATAATAACCTATTATCACTCATAATTTGTAGCGCATTTTCATGCTCCACCATAACAGTTATCATGTTTGTATCGACCGACCTCCCTTCAAGATGCTTTATGGGAAGAAATGTCGGACCCCAATCTACTGGGAGAGGTCGAGCATCGGGTTATGAGGAATACAGAGTTAGTACTCAGGACCACATAGTTGATTCAACAAGTGCACGGTTAGCTACAGACCGCACAAAACCGCCAAAAGAGTTATGCCAACTTGAGGCGATCACACCTCGAGTTACAGGTTGGAGACTGTGTGTTTTTGAAGGTGTCACCTGCGAAAGGCGCTATGCAATTCCCAAAGTTGGAAAATTTGTGCCTCCGATTTATTGGTCACTTTAGTATTATCGTCTGCATAGGTAAGGTTGCGTATCGATTGGATTTTCCATATGAGATCAGCCAGATCCACAACACCTTCCATGTCTCTCAGATGCAAAAGTATGTAGCTAATGGCTTAGTAATGGTTTCCATGGATGATATTTAGGGTGATGAAGACCTAAACTTTGTAGAGAGAGCAATTGTGATCCTTGATAGGAAGACAAAGATCTTATGTAGCAAGGTGGTGAGTTTGGTTAAGGTGAAATGGTAGCACCGGAAGGGTTCAGAGTGGACATGGGAGCCTATGGAGGAGATGATAGAGCATAACCCAGATCTTTTTGCAGCAACTGACTTCGAGGAAGAAGTCTGATTCAAGTAGGGGAGACTCGTTGTATTCATCTTAGACTCTATGTTGGTCGGAGAGAATGGTTTACGCTGAGTGTAGCACTAGAAGGGGGGATTTTAGACAAATTGAATTATTGGTCAAGTGGAGGGGGTTCTAGACTTGGAAAGGTAAAATGATTTGGTACTCAAGAGAGAGAGAGAGAGAGAGAGAGAGAAAGAGAGCAAGAGAGAGATAGATAGAGAGAGAAAGAAAGGGAGAGATTATGAGCTACGACCTTTGAGTACGAATGATTACCTTAATGTCTAATTATTGTATATTGATTAGTGTGGGGAGTTCCAATATCGGCTACGCGAGTGTGATATTTGTTTGTCTTTAAATTGAGGTGAGTCTTCTCATCCTACTGGTCTTTGTAACTCATGAATATGTATGTTCGACTGGGCCCCTTTATTATATGTTTGGATGGGTCCATTTATATATATATATATATATATATATATATATATATATATATATATATATATATATATATGTCGGGTTAAGCCCATTTACATGATTGGGTTGGGCCCATTTTTCTGACTAAGTTGGGCCAATTTATTATATGTAATGCAGGTCCTATTTGCATGATTAGGGTGGGCCCATTTTGTATGTTGGGTTGGACCCATCTGTATGTTCTGCTCAGCACATGTGTATGGTATGTGGTATTTTGGGGGATTTACTAGGCTATGTGCTTACAATTTGTGGTTTAAACATTTTTCAGGTAATTCAAGTTTCAAAGGGAAGGGTCCTGCTTAACTATACATCATCCCTATATGATTTCCGCAACGACGATTATTATTTTACTCTAATGGTTGTGATGCAATTTTACTATAATTGGTTTTGAAGCTTTGATGTATTGATTTGATGATTACAAAAACATAAAAAAAAATAGAAATACTTTTAGAATGTTACAATATTATACGTGAAAAGTAACAAGAATGTATAATAAATATCTTATATTAAACGACAAAGCAACGACATGGTATAAAAATTATTAATATTATAAGGGCAATGTAAAACTAAGTTTTGTAAAAATAATTCACTAACATTTTTATCATAAAATTAACAACTCATATTTAATAAATAATCATATTTTAACGTGTATTCTCCCCCGGAAATCAGTAAAAAGCTTAAAAAAGGGCCATGAACTCACCCTCGAAATACGCTTTATTCGACGAAGGAAAAGTGACAAGAAGCTCGGGATCACGGGACCTTTTAAGTAGAAAGGTTTGAAGAAATGCCTAAACTAGTATTTTAGGGCTAGGAAATTATGTCCATGTGTAAGACTTTTGGTGAATTCTTGAAACCCTAAGTACTATGTTATACATGTTATTTATTCAACAACAACAATTTGAATCAAAACTCACACGTGAAGCCTAAACCGAATTCAATGCACCACACTCACTCAACTTTGGGTTTGAAACCCTAACTTCCCAATTCAAACATTTATTGGACCAGGATCCTCTTATTGGGCCTAATCGACCAATAAACCCTCAACTTGATTCTTTTGGGCTAAGAAACCTCATTTGGGCCCTAGTTGGACCCACATTCAATAAGCAGTATCATTTTGGCCCATAAGACTCATTATGGGCCTTATTTGGCCGAAAACCATCTACTTTAATTATATGGGCCGAAAACCCATTCCTTTTATCATTTTGGGTGGTAAACACATATGTGGGTCCCAATGGACCGAAAATTCTTATTTGGGCTAATATATTCTTGATTTGTATTCAAGCCCAATACCCTTTTCTTTCTCCTCTCTCCACTCTCGGTTTTTATAAAAAAAATGGTGATTATACTACTACTTGACACCTCACTAATGTATAGTGTATATCTATGCTAACTGCCTCACATGTAACTAAGTTAATACTCCCTAAACCACCATGTAATAACCAATTAATCCTCACTCTCTTTTCACTTCTTATTCTTGGCCAAGAAGCATACTCCTCACTTCATCCATTTTTCAATCACAAACAATCCTCTCATATCTCTCAAGAACACAAAGAAAAATCCTTGCCTTTTTCCCTCTAAAAATCCTGACTTTGTGTGTGTATGTGTAACAAGAATTCTTCATCAAAGTTCATCATTCTCGGTAAGTTACTTCTATTCAAGAAGTTTAACTTCATTCTTATGATAAACTTTTCACTCATAAACACTTCATTTCGTGATTCTTGCCTCTCGGAACTATCTAAGTCTGAAAACCTCATCAAATGAGAAAGTTAGACCGAAAACACCTTCATTCTCTCTGATTCTTCATCAAAACTGAATCCAACACTCAAGGTGAGTTCCATACCCCATTTTTTGCTTTTTACTATCTTTTGGGGGAGAATGCAAGTTGGTTTTGTGTTAGATCTAAGTATCTATGCATGTATGTGTGTATTTTCATGTCATATGGTGAGAATATGCCATGAAAGCTTGCTTAACACTCACAAAATTCAAAATATCTTCCAGATATTGGTGATATTTGTATGCAAACTCTTAGAAGTAACTTTGTATTATGTTGAAAAGATTTAACATGTAAAGGTTACTAGAAATCCAAAGAATGTACATAGAAGGACCATTTTTGACACTAAATATAAACAAAATGGACTTTTGGAGTCAGTTTCGATTTAATGGGCTTAAGATGATGATTTTCGGTTTTATTGGGCTTTAATTATGAACTTACAGTTTTATTGGGCATCATTTGTCAACTTACGGTTTTATGGGCCTTATTTGAAAAATACGGTTAACATAGTCCTAAAGTGTAAATTCTCGACTAAATGGGCCAAAGATGTAATTTTTCATAAAAGTAAACCTTATTTGGAAATTCACAGTTTCATAGGCTTAAAATGTAAATTTTTGGCCTTAATGGATTTACAATGTCATTTTCATCAAAATGCGCCTTATTTGTAAACTTTCGGTTTTATTGGGTTTAAAATGTCATTTAAAATGAAAATGGGCCTTTATTGAAACTTTTTAGCTTTAGTGGGCCAAATAATTAAATTTTCACAAAAGTGGGCATTTATTGAGAAATCTTGATTACTTAGGCTAAAAATGTCATTTCTAAGAACAAGTGGGCCGTTTATGTCTTTTTTAACACATATCGGACTAAAATGATCATTTTCATAATAAATGGGCTCCTTATGACATTTTCACTCGAACTGGGCTTGACACACGCATAACAAGCTTATTGGGCTTGTTATACACATTACTTGTTATTGGGCCTTGTACATTCATTTCATGTTTATTGGGCCTTAAACATCTATTTACATGCTTACTGGGCCGTGTACATTCATTTCTTGGTTATTGGTCCTTAAACACCTGATTACATGCTTATCAGGCGTTACGATACACTTTATACTAATCGGGTTAATAACATTAAATCCTTGACATTTTGATAAAAACAAATGGTATTTTATCGCCAATGTTTTGTAATCAAACACATACTCGAAACATAATTTTAATGCGGTAAATAATGTGATACATTGTTCGCGGAAATTCAGTTAAGGCTCCTGTGAGATGCGTTTTCACCCGTACGTACCTAGTGTACAACCTTAAGTCTTATAGTTATAACCAGAGTCTCCTGGATTAAAAGGGAGAGTTTGTGTATAAAATCTATACGGGATTGACAACCCCACACCAGAGTTTTTCGCTATACCTAGACTAGGCCAGTCTAGGGTGACAAATGTCTTACCTTAAACAAGTCGATGCCTGAAAAACGTCACGACAGGCAGATCAGTCATATCAAGCATGGTTATAACGACTCACATAGACATTAACAAACACTATATATTTACAAAATTCATATACTATACTCATGATACATTGGACGGATTATACATTTATTAGACTAGTCGGGTCTAAGGGTACTAAGACCACAACTCTTTTTCAAGAAGAAAATATCGGATTTTATGGAACACTCATTTTATACACTGTCAAAAACAAGACCACACATGCTTTAATAATAGATTTAAAACAAAACCCTCAAACCATTTTTAACAGAATATATCATATTTTTTGATGTTTACAAAATGATACAAAAGTTTATCATACAAAGATGCTTATGAACTCAGCAGCATTATAAATGTTGACGTTTTCAAAATAACTTGTATTCTAAGGGCATCGTTATGCAGGTTGGTAATTAAGAACACGTGGATTTTGTTGGATTGTTGTTATCATCATACATTAAATATTTGGAATGTAATTTGTAAACTAACACACTTATGTAAACTATGATGGTTGTTATATTTCATGTGTGATGATGATGTTGTCTATGATACAATTATATACACTATGATGATATTACAAGATGAAGTCACCCGCCCGCTGTCGTTTCCGACGTTCTGGTTCGGGGGTGTGATAGATTGGTATCAGAGCAATGTTTATAGTGAACTAACATATCTAATCATACAAGATATGCAACTATAAATACATTGAGACTAAAATAATCTGAACTAAAATATAATACATACCTATGTGTGCATTTTTACAATAAGAAGAAAAGGTCTTTGGAGGAATTAAACTTCGCGGGTAAACTCGGGCAGTTATGTAATCGTATTGGGGGTAAATATAGCTTAATCAACTATATTTATTCAAAATATGACCAACACGTGTTTGGGAGTGATCGTGGTGGGCAATGAATCTAGAAACTTACCAACCTTGTATCCAAAAAGTTTTAGGAAACTCAAACATAAACAATTAAAATACTATAGGAGTACTCTTGCATGCTATCCATTTTTTCTAGCATTCATATAGTTCTTGGTAGACTCTATGGCCGGATTTCATCTCCTCGGAGATCCTAACTTCCCCTACCATGGGAACGGAGGATGGCTAGATTCGGAACCAAAAGACGAACCAGATGAGGAACCCGAAAAGGGACTAGTAGAACCAGTGGTAGACTTTGAGGAGGAGGAGTCTGACAGGGATGATGCAGATGACTCGGACACGGAGCCCGAAGTCATCAATCCACCATACGTGTCTAGGGTGCCCCCACATAAGATGGGTCCCAACGGCCCTACGCCCCCATGGGCACATGAGAGCTGGAGATGGAGTCGATAGTAGGGGGTGTCCCCCATTCGACATGAACCAGGACTACTACGACCTTAGTCACGTCGGACCTACAGACCGAGCCCTACCAGTGATGGTGAGGAGGACACATGATATAGGTGAGCAGGCATAGGCGATCGTCAGTTAGATGGTTGTGATGAGGGTTGTGGTTGAGCGCGCAAAGAGACTAACTCATGAGGTGGTTAGGGACTACCAAGAGACACATGTAGCGCTGGAGGCCCGGCTACATGCCACTGAGCATCATTTTGATCGAATTCAGGGTGCATCCACCTCATCATCAGCACCACCAGGATACATACGCCGCGAGTAGGATTTGCTCTCTCTTCACCGCCCCTATTGACAAGACTCTTTCTCTTTTCGTGTACAATTGTATGTAGGACCGACTCTATGATTAAGTGACTACACTAATAATAGAGCCGTTATCCTGACGGATTTTAATTTCTCTATGTACTGTATGTCTTACAAAAGGCGAATTTTCACGCATTTTACTACAAATTTTATCATTAATGAAATGGTTATATGCTTCATTTGTGATGTTGTTATCTGCTATGTTTTCTATTTTCCTTGTTTCATGATATTGTATGCACAACCAAACCACTGAAACCGTTATATGCCAAAGGAACCCAAAACCACAGACTTCTATGTACTCACCATCTTCCTGTTCCATGACAAAAGATGCCTCAAAGACCGATAGGCAAAAACAACAACACGACACCACCACCACCATTGCCTCTGCCGGAGGTAAGCTTTGCTGCATTCCAAGCAGCAATATCGGTTACGGTCATCGCAACATTGGCTCATATTCATAATGGAAACAATGTTGGCAGAAATAGTCAAGGAACTGGAAGCTAAAACCAAGGAATGAATCAAGGGCTTACAAAAGCATGCACCTACAAATATTTCGCAAATGCCAAAGCTCAAACATTCAATGGAACTGGTAGGTGATAGTCTTGAAGAACTGGATTGAAAAGACCGAGTCTGTCTTTGAAATCTGCGAATGTCCGGAAGAAAACAAGGTGAAGTTCATAGCCTACACATTTGTTGACAAAGCGCAATCCTGGTGGAATGGTCATGTGAAGGCCATGAATTTTCCGGTAGCAAACACTATACCTTGGGGAGAACTTAAAGAGATGTTGATGGCAAAATATTATCCTCGTGGGGAAGTACAGAAACTAGAACAAGAATTATGGAACCTCACAGTGCGAAACTCAATCATCGAGGTGTACATCTCAAGGTTTAGTGAACTAGCCCTTTTGTGCCCGATATGATCACTTCGGAGGGAAAGAAGATTGAGCGGTTCATTAGGGGATTAACTTCCCCAGTCCAAGGTAACGTGATTGCAGCAAACCCTAAGGCTTTTGACAGTGCAAAGAGGCTAGCTCAGAAGCTTTACGATCATGGCAACAAGAAGAGTACCAAAACTGCTGAGACTGAGACCAAGATGGAAGGGAATAACAAGAAGAATGGGGACAAAAACGAAAGGGAAGATAGAGCCACGGATCCTCCAAAAAGCAGCAAACTGTAGCAGTCCACGCTGCTCCTGCTCAAGTAACGCCAACACCAGCTGCTCCAACCTCATATGCACAAACTACTACCAGACCATATGCAGGAACCTTACCAAAATGTAACAAATGAAACTACCACCACAATGGTGAGTGTAGAGAAATGTAGTGTACCAACTTCAATCACAAGGGGCACACCGCCCGGTACTGCAGATCTCAACCCCAACAGAACCAACAGCCCAACAACAACAACAACAACAACAACAACAACAACAGTAACGTCGGGGCCAGTTATACTTGTTATGGATGTGGAGGAACTGGCCACTTTAGGCGAAACTGCCCCAAAGCCAACAACCAAGGAGCAGGAGGATCAAGCAGGGTCCTGACATTCAGTCAAGGGGAGGTAGTTCAAGACCCGACGGTTGTTACTGGTATGTTTCCCCTCAACAACACTTATGCATGCATTTTATTCGATAGTAGGGCTGAGCGGACCTTCGTGAGTAATAAATTCAAACACTTCCTAAACCAACAACCCCAAAAGCTAAGCGAAGCCTTCATGGTGGAGATGGCCAATAGGAAAACTGAAACAACCAAATATATATTCATAGGGTGCACTGTAACGCTAAACAATCACTCGTTTCAAATAAATTCGATACAGGTAGATATTAGGAGTTTTGATGTGATTATAGGCATGGACTGGTTAAGCCCCCATCATACCGACATTATGTTTCATGAGAAGGTCGTTCGCCTTCACCTCCCCAACCACGAAAACCTAGTAATCTACCGTGATAAGCATGGCCCCAATCTTCGTCTTATCTCATGCATCAAGGCACAAAAATGCCTTCACAAGAAAAATTATGCCTTCCTCGCCCATGTTGTAGATAAGACAAAAGAGGAAATAAACATTAAATATATCCCAGTGGCATGTGACTTTCCGGACGTATTTCCCGAAGACCTTTTAGGAATACCCACAGAAAGACAGGTCGAATTTCGAATTGACCTAACACCAGGAGCCACATAAATTGCCAAATCACCCTACAGGTTAGCTCCCACCAAAATACAAGAGTTATCTAGACAATTGAGCGAACTCTTAGACAAAGGATTCATCAGCCCAAGCTTCTCACCCTGAGGAGCTCCGGTCTTGTTTATCAAGAAGAAAGACAGATCCTTCAGAATGTGCATAGACTATCGGGATTTGAACAAGCTCACTATCAAGAACCGATATCCACTCCCTCGGATTGATGACCTATTTGACCATCGCCAAGGAGCGACCTATTTTTCTAAAATAGATCTAAGGTCTTGTTATCATCAGCTACGAGTTCGGGAAGAAGACATCCCCAAAACTGCTTTCCAAACCTGATATGGTCATTATGAATTCGTTGTTATGCCCTTCGGTTTGACGAAGGCTCCTGTAGCATTTATAGACCTCATGAATTGAGTCTACCACCCATTCCTCGATAATTTTGTAACTATTTTCATTGATGACATACTCATATACTCTCGAAGTAAGGAGAAGCATGGTCAGCATCTACGCCAGATCTTGGAAACTCTTAGAGTTGAAAGGCTATGTGCAAAACTCTCCAAATACGAGTTTTGGATTCGCAGTGTGAATTTATTGGGTCATGTAGTTAGTGAGGAAGGAACTCATGTGGATCCTTCCAAGATCAAAGCTATTTAAGGTTGGACGATTCTGAAAACGCCAACAGAAATCAGGAAATTCTTGGGCCTTGCAGGCTACTACCGAAGGTTTATTTAGAACTTCTCCAAAATTGCCAAGCCCATCACCACTTTAACCCAAAAAGTCGTACGCTTCAACTGGACTGACAAACAAGGAGCCGCCTTTCAAACCCGAAAGCGAGCCCTCCGTAGTGCTCCAGTGTTATCTTTGCTAGAGGGAACTGAAGACTTCGTAGTATATTACAACACTTCAAATCAAGGGTTAGGTTGCATTCTTATGCAGCGTGGAAAACTGATAGCTTAAGCGTCCAGAAAATTAAAAACCCACCAAGTAAACTATACCACCTGTGATCTCGAGCTAGGAGCGGTGGTCTTCACCCTAAAAATTTGGAGGCATTACCTTTATGGTACTAAGTGCACCATCTTTACAGACCATAAAAGCCTCTAGCATATTCTGAACCAAAAGGAGTTGAACATGAGGCAGCGACAATGGGTTGAACTGCTAAATAACTATGAATGCGAGATCAAGTACCATCCAGGCAAGGATAACGTGGTGGCTGATGCCTTGAGCAGGAAGGAATACTTGGGTTGCTGAGTGAAAACATTAACAATAACCATCCACTCCCACCTAACTTCACCAATTAAAGAAGCTCAAATGGAGTCATTGAAGCCGGAAAATGCCACGAATGAAGCACTGTGTGGAATGAATAAAAATTTTGAAGTCAAAGAAGACGGAGCTTACTATTTCATGAATCGAATCTGGATTCCAAAATTTGGGGGATTCAGAGATGTGACCATGAACGAAGCTCATAAGACACGATACTCCATCCATCTAGGTTCCAATAAGATGTACCTGGACATTAAACAACATTGTTGGTGGCCGAACATGAAAGCAAAGCACTTGTGCCAAATTGAAAGTGGGATATCAGAAGCCCTCGGGATTGCTACAGCAGCCAGTAATACCCGGGTGGAAATGGTAAAGGATTACCATGGATTTCATAACCAAAGTACCCAAGACAGCAGACGGATTGGACGCTATCTGGGTGATTTTTGATTGGTTAACCAAATCCGCCCATTTCCTACCAATAAAATAGTCATTCAAGATGGAAAGGTTAACAAGAATCTACATAAAAGAAGTGGTAAGGCTGCATGGGGTGCCGATATCTATTATCTCCGATCGAGATAGTAGATTTACCTCTCGATTTTGGTAGTCGCTCCAGAAGGCATTAGGAACACAACTAGATCTGAGAACTACTTATCATCCCCAGACCGAGGGCCAGAGTGAGCGAACCATTCAAACACTTGAAGACATGCTCCGAGTTAGTGTGCTTGATTCTCGCAAGGCAGGGGATACCCATTTGCCCTTAATCGAGTTCTCGTACAACAATAACTATCACACAAGCATTAAGGTTGCTCCTTTTGAAGCTTTGTATGGCTGGAAATGCAGATCACCTCTTTGGTGGGCTAAGGTGGGAGACACTCAGATGGCAAGAGGTCAAACACCGAAAAGCAATTTTACAGGACCTGAGATCATTCGGGAAACAACGGAGAAATTAGTTCAAATCAGGGCACAACTCCAAGCATCGCGAGACCGACAAAAGAGCTATGTTGATAAAAGGCGAAAGCCTTTGGAATTCCACATAGGCAGTCGTGTACTACTGAAAGTATCTCCCTTGAAGGGGATGGTACAGTTACCCTGGAATTCCATGTAGGCGATCGTACCATTTGAGATCCTTACCTGGATTGGTCTGGTAGCTTATAAGCTATAGGTACTCTCAAAACATAGAAATGTACATCCCGTATTCCACGTGTCCAATTTGACAAAGTTCCTATAAGATGAAACCCTCATTGTTCCCTTAGATAAGATCGAGGTGAATGAGAATCTCCAGTTCGTCGAAGAGCCGGTTAAAATCTTGGATAGGTAAGTGAAGCGTACATAACAAAGTCGCATTTTGATTGCAAAGGTTCGATGGAATGCTAAACGCGGACTGAAATTCACATGGGAATGTGAAGATCACATGATGCAAAAGTACACTCACCTATTCTCTATCTCTTAGGATCGACTTTCAAAAGAATTTCGGGACGAAATTCTCTCTGACCCGGGGGGGGGGGGGGGGAGGGTGATGTCACAATTAGTATTTTAAGGCTGGGAAATTATGTCCATGTGTAATTACTTTTGGTGACTTCTTGAAACCCTAAGTACTATGTTTTACATGTTATTCATTCAACAACAAAAATTCGAATAAAAACTCACACGTGAAACCCTAAACCTAATTTAATGCACCACACTCACTCAACTTTGGGTTTGAAACCCTAACTTACCTATTCAAACTTTTATTGGACCAAGATCCTCTTATTGGGCCTAATGGACCAATAAACCCTCAACTTGATTCTTTTGGGCTAAGAAACCTCATTTGGGCCCTAGTTGGACGCACATTCAATAAGCAATAGCATTTTGGGCCATAAGACTCATCATGGGCCTTGTTGGGCCGAAAATCATCTTCTTTAATTATATGGGCCGAAAACCCATTTCGTTTATCACTTTGGGCCGTAAACACATATGTGGGCCCAATGGGCCGAAAATTCTTTTTTCGGCTAAAAAATTCTCGATTTGTATTCAAGCCCAATATCGTTTTCTTTCTCCCCTCTCCACTCTCGGTTTTTATAAAAAAATGGTGATTATACTACTACTTGACACCTCACTAATGTATCGTGTATATCTATGCTAATTGCCTCACATGTAACTAAGTTCAAACTCCCTAAACCACCATGTAATAACCAATTATTCCTCACTTTCTTTTTTCTTCTTATTCTCATCTAAGAAGAACACTCCTTAATTAATCTATTTTCCAATCACAAACAATCCTCTCATATCTCTCAAGAACACAAAGAAAAATCCTTCCTTTTTTCCTTCTAAAATCATGACTTTGTGTGTGTGTATCAAGAATTCTTCATCAAAATTCATCATTCTTGGTAAGTTACTTCTATTCAAGAAGTTTTACTTCATTCTTATGATAAACTTCTCACTCATAAACACTTCATTTCGCGATTCTTGCTTCTTAGAACTCTCTATGTCCGAAAACCTCATCAAAGGAGCAAGCTAGACCGAAAACACCTTCATTCCCCCTCATTCTTCATCAAAATTGAATCCAACACTCAAGGTGAGCTTCATACCCCCTTGTTTTCGGTTTTTACTATGTTTTGGGGGAGAATACAAGTTGGTTTTGTGTTAGATCTAAGTATTTATGCATGTATGTGTCTATTTTCATGTCATATAATGTGAATATGCCATGAAATCTTGCTAAACACTCACAAAATTCAAAATATCTTCCAAATATTTGTGATATTTGTATGTAAACTCTTAGAAGTAACTTTGTATTATGTTGAAAAGATTTAACATGTAAAGGTTACTAGAAATCCAAAGAATCTACATAGAAGGACCATTTTTTTACACTAAAGACAAACAAAATGGACTTTTGGAGTCATTTTCGATTTAATTGGATTAAGTTGATGATTTTTTGTTTTATTAGGCCTTAATTGTCAACTTAGTGATTTATTGGGATTCATTTGTCAACTGACGGTTTTATGGGCCTTATTTGAAAAATACGGTTAAAATAGGCCTAAAGTGTAAATTCTCAACTAAATGGGCCTAAGATGTCATTTTTCATAAAAGTAGACCTTATTTGGAAATTCACGATTTCATGGACTTAAAATGTAAATTTTGGCCTTAATGGACTTAAAATGTCATTTTCAACAAAATGGACCTTATTTGCAAACTTTCGGCTTTATTGGGTTTAAAATGTCAATTTAAAATGAAAATGAGCCTTTATTGTAAATTTTTGGTTTTAGTGGGCCAAATAATTAAATTTTGAGAAAAGTGGGCCTTTATTGAGAAATCTTGATTACATGGGCCAAAAAGGCCATTTCAAAGAAAAATGGGTCGTTTATGTCATTTTTAGTACAAATCAGACTAAAACGATCATTTTCATAATAAATGGGCTCTTTATGACATTTTCACTCGAATTGGGTTTGACACACCCATAACATGCTTATTGGGCTTGTTATAATCATTACTTGTTTATTGGGCCTTGTACATTCATTTCATGTTTATTGGGTCTTAAACATCTATTTACATGCTTATTTGGCCTTGTACATTCATTTCATGTTTATTGGGCCTTAAACACCTATTTACATGCTTATTGGGCCACTTTATACTAATCGGGTTAATAACATTAAATACTTGACATTTTAATAAAAACAAATGGTATTTTATCACCAATGTTTTTTAATCAAACACATACTTGAAACATTATTTTAAAACGGTAAATAATGTGATACACTCTTCGCATAAATTCAGTTAAGACTCCTGTGAGACACATTTTCAACCGTACCTACCTAGTGTACAACCTTAAGTCCTGTAGTTATAGCCGGTGAGACGCATTTTCAACTGTACCCACCTAGTGTACAACCTTAAGTCCTGTAGTTATAACAACAGTCTCCTGGAAGGAGAGCGAGAGTTTATGTATATATCTATACGGCGTTGAGAACCTCACACCTGATTTGTTCGCTATAGCTACACTAGGCCAGTCTAGGGTGACAAATGTCTTACCTTAAACAAGTCGACGCCTAAAAAACGTCATGACAGGCAGATCAGTCATATCAAGCATGGTTATAACGACTCATATAAAGATTAAAAAACACTGTAAATTTATAGAATTCATATACTATACTCATGATACATTGTACATATATTACATTTATTACACTACACGGGTCTAAGGGTACTAAGACCATAACTATTTTACAAACAGAAAGTATCGGATTTTCTGGAACATTCATTTTATACACTGTCAAAAACAAGGACACACATGCTTTAATACTAGATTTAAAACAAAACCCTCAAACCATTTTCAACAGAAAATATCAGATTTTCTGGTGCTTACAAAATGATCCAAAAGTTTTTCATACAAACATGCTTATGAACTCACCAACATTATATATGTTGACGTTTTCAAAATAACTTGTATTCTCATGGAATCGTTAAGCAGGTTGGTTATCAAGAACAAGTGAATTTTGTTGTATTTTTGTTATCATCATACATTAAATATTTGGAATGTAATCTGTAAACTAACACACTTATGTAAACTATGATGTTTGTTACATTTCATGTGTGATTATGATCTTGTCTACACTGTGATGATATTACAAGATGAAGTTACCCGCCGCCAGAAGTTTCCACCGTTCTGGTTCGGGGGTGTGACAAGAAATTAATGAGAAAGATCATGAATCCATGTGGAAAAAGTTGAAACGTCGGTTTCTATTTATAGTTGGAAAAAGGACGCTTCACGTCATGACTAAATGTACACCACGTCATGGTGCTTGCGTAGGCAGCATGGTCGTTTCTGATTATGACACATGTCCAATAAGCTCCCATTTCAACATATATTTTTCATGATCTTTAAAAAATCATCTCACGCATACAAGCTTCTTTTTTAACATTCTATATATAACATTTTTCTATTGATGAGTACTACAACTTTCCTTTAGACTTCAATAGATAAATCACACTCTTTTTAATTTATACTTTTTTTAGGGTTGCACTATAAAAAGATTTTGTGAAAATCATAACTCTCTCATACGAAATACGTTCTCGACATTCTTTATGTTTAGGGATTTGTATGCACGAGTGCTATCATTCTTTTTTACATTGTTTTGGCTATAACTCTACCAATTTTTCTCTAACTTTCTATTATACATATTTATATGTTCGGTTGAGTGTAGAACTTAAAAAACATATAACTTCCTTATATTAAGTCGGATTTGTGTGATCTTTATGTTTTCAGAATCATGTTGACGTGTACTTTTGGAAATGTTTATATTTATACAAAATAATGTAAAATTTATGCGCCTATGTTTTCCAGATCTGGGTGTTTTAACTCGTTTTTCTTATGCATTTTAATGTATAATATTTTAATTTCATCAAAAATAATTATACATTATACATTAAGTCTATTACTTTGACATTCGTCACGTTTGTTATCGACGATCGGTGACCAACATTTGATGGTTGTTACAAAGTGATTGTAAGACTATGGGTGGACCATAACATTCATATGGGTTAAAACATATATATTGGCTGAAATATATCATTACTATTAACATGGTGACGACATGCACCAAAATGATATGCGAATTTGTTGGGAATATTAGGGTTTGTGGTGGAGATCTGGATACCAACTTGGATTGTGATATGACTTTCCGAACTGATATTTCTACCCGATGTTTGGGTTACAAGAAATTCAGCCTAGGATAATCCAAGTGGACATTTACGTTTCTAGGCACAGAAAACGTAAGCCAATATGCTAAAGGGTTCTGTGAATGTGTGATGAAAACGAGAGCTAAAGAACGTAACCCCTTCTGTATAAAAAAAAGTCATTTATATATTAAACAAAATTAGGGTTTCATTAGGGTTGGGCCGTCATTAGTTGCATTGGAAGCAAGTAAAATTAATCCGGATTAGGGTTACCAAAACTAACGATTTTCGTTACTTTTACCATAATCACCTTCAAGAAATTGAGTTTTCCATTATGTTCCCACATGAAAAATTCAGTGAGGTGGGGCGCTGCCCCAAACCCCCGACTAGTCGTCGAATCGGCTTCTAATTCGATATTATACATGCATCCACTCCACACTACTCCATACATATATTAGAGTACAAATTATGAAGCCCCTTAGCTCACATGTTATTTATAGTTACTTAAAATGACATGGTGACACTAAAATCACCAACAATCCTCCCCCATTTTAGTGTAACCCTTGAACAAACATAACCTTATCAACAATAAACCAAACTAGTACGTAATGAAAATATCAAAACGATTTAATTTCCACTTAGTATCATACACTTGCAAATACTCGAAAATCAGGGTGTTCTAATAATTGAACCCATCAACCCATTTGAATACCAGATGGTGAAATGCATACTAGTTTATTGAATTTCTAGAAAAATACAACTTGACACTATTATGAATTCACGTGTCCCAATCCTCTCATGATCGTATCAAGGTCAAGTCTACAACCTCTTGAAATGCGGCTACACTTCACAATCATGTAGGTAACTCCTTTCCATGTATCTGCACATACATTTATCAAAGGAATTATTAAGAAGTTAAAATTCAACCTGGCTAACTTGCAGAACCGAACACATACCTAGGATGAATACTTCATGTGTTCCAATCTAGAAGTATGAGCTTTCCACATTGAATTCAACTCCTAACATTGTATTAGGAGGGAATTGGGTGTCTCATCATTATAGAATTAAATGGACTTTAATCCCATCCCAATTACAGACTTGTGCACTAAGTCTCTTGTCAAGCCTTTAGTCAAGTGATTTGCCAAATTTTGTTGCGATTTAACTCAACCGAAATCACACCATTTGTGATTAGTTCTCTAATCATACTATGTCTAACACCTAGGTGTCTAGACTTGCCATTATAAACCTGGCTATAAGCCTTAGCCAAAGTGGCAGTACTATCACAAAGGATAGAAATAGGTGCTATCGGTTTAGACCACAAAGGAATCTCATAGACCAAATTCCTTAGCCACTCTGCTTCTTTATCCCGCAGCTGCTAACGCAACAAACTCAGATTCCATTGTCGAGTTTGTAATGCAAGACTGCTTCTTGGAAGCCCAACAAATAGCACCTCCCCCAAGCAAGAATACCCAACCAGAAGCTGAGGAATGGTCCTCCATGTTGGTAATCCAACTTGAATCTGAATGACCTTCTAAAATCGATGGACTCCCCAAGTAACTCAAACCATAATTCATGGTTCCCTTGAGATACTTAAACACTCTATTCACTGCTTTCCAATGTTGAGCACTAGGATTGCTAGTGTACCTGCTCAACTTACCCATAGCAAATGCAATATCTGGTCTGGTACTTGTCATGGCATACATCAAGCTACCAATAGCCTTAGAGTATTCCAACTGTGAAATGGGAATACCATTATTTGGCATTAATTTCACACTTGGGTCCATAGGAGTACTTACAGGAGAACACTCGGTAAAATTAAACCGCTTGAGAATGTTCTCAATATAATGACTTTAAGTCATTACCAATCCTTTTTCATCCTCTTAATTCTTATACCAAGAATTACATCAGCCTCTCCTAAATCTTTCATGGAGAACTTGGATGACAACAATTTCTTTGTTTCATCCACTTGATTTTGGTCGGTACCAAAAATCAACATGTCATCTACATATAAGCAAATGATCACTCCAAGACTAGTAGCATCATCAAATATATTATAAACACATTTGTCACATTGGTTTGTTTTGAAACCAAAAGACAAAATCACCTCATCAAAATTTTGATGCCATTGTTTAGGCGCTTGTTTCAGCCCATACAAAGATTTGACAAGTTTACAAACCATATGCTCTGTACCAGGCATAATGAAACCTTCTGTTTGTTTCATGTAAACTTCCTCAGCAAGATCACCATTTAAAAAGGCTGTTTTCACATCCATTTGGTGAATAACCAGATTGTGGATACTTTCCAAGGTAACCAACAATCTAATAGTAGCAATACATGCAACTAGAGCATACGTATCAAAATAGTCAATACCGGGTTTTTGTCTAAAACCTTGAATGACTAATTGGGCTTTGAATTTGTCAATAGTCCCATTAACATTCATTTTCTTTTTGAAAATCCATTTGCAACCAAGAGGTTTAGAACCCGGAGGCAAATCAGACAACACCCATGTATTGTTCCCAAGAATTGATGACATTTCATCATCAATTGCTTCCTTCCAAAAGGCACTATCACGAGACTCCATGGCCTCTTGATAAGTCTTAGAATCATCTTCAATACTATAGAAATAAGGGTATTGAAGATTAATTTCATCCCTTGAACCCTCCACCAAGTACAGTTGGAAGTCGGATCCAAAATTTTTCGCAACTTGACTTCATTTGCTTCTGCGAATATCTTGTGGTTCTTGCACGATAACACCATCTTGACATTCTGAATTTTGCTCTTTATTAGCATCAAGAGTCGGATCCTTAGGCCTTTGAATCGATGAAAACCTCATCTCATCAAAAATTATGTCCCGCGATTCGATAACAGTGTTAATTGAAACCGAATCATTAAGTTCTATTACATAAAACCTATATGCCTTGGAATGTTTAGCATATCCAATGAATATGAAATCAATTCCACGTTCTCCCAAATTTTTCTTTTTGGGCTCAGTAAGTTTTACAACTGCCCAACATCCCCAAACCCGAAAGTAACTCAAATTCGGCTTTTTCTTGAACCAAACTTCATATGGGACTATTTTGTTTCTTTTATTTGGAACCCTGTTTAACAAATAGCAGGCCATTAACATGGCCTCTCCCCAGAATCCTTCACTCAATCCCGAGTAATACGGCATCGAGTTTACCATTTCCTTTAAAACTCGATTTTTGTGTTCAACAATGCCATTCTGTTGAGGCGTGTATGGAGCCCTGGTCACATGAATGATACCCACTTATTGGAAGTATATGGGATCCATATATTCACCTCCCCTATCAGTCATTAGACATTTAACCGGAATGCCCAATTATAATTCCACCTCGGTTTTGTATATTTTGAATTTATCTAAGGCTTCATTCTTAGAGTGCAATAAATACACATAGCAAAACCAAGTGCAGTCATCAATAAAAGTGACTACATACTTTTTATTCCCCAAAGAAGGAGTGGAATGAAAATCACACAGGTCACTATATACAAGTTCCAAAACAGTTGAATTTCTAGTGACACTAGGAAAGGGCATTTTTGTCACATTTGTAAGCATGCATGTTTTACATTTATCAGATGTCATATCAAAGGCTAGAATTAATCCATCTTTTGACATCTCATGCATCCTTCTAAAGTTGACATGACCTAATCTTACATGCCAAAGCATAGATTTATCAACATTAGAAGCAGAAGATACAAATGCAGAATTCTGAACAGGTAATAATTTGTCAACAATACTCAAACGAAACATTCTATTATTTAAATATCCAAAGCCAACAAACATTCCACCCTTAGACAAAACAAACTTATCCGACTCAATAACTTGTTTAAAGCCATCATAATTCAAAAAACTAGAGCTAACAAGATTCTTGCGAATCTTGGGAACAAACAAAACATCAAATAACCTAATTGTATTTCCAGAAGTAAATTGAAGACACACGACACCTAAACCACAAATAGGAATAAAAGAATCGTCTCCCATTTTCAGCACCGACCCATCTTCAAGTGGAGTTAATGTTTCAAACATTCGTTTATCCTTGCATACATGGTTCGTTACCCCGGAGTCGATCCACCAAGCAACATCATCATCCTGCACATAGAATGATTCAGGGATAAATGAAACATAATAAATATAATTCTTATTAGAATTATCAAAGTTAGTCAAATAGTGACCTCCTTTAACTTGGGTCGAAGACCCGTTCACTTTCCCATTGGATCCACTGTTTGTAGCACCATTGTTGACCAAATTCACACGACAATCACGCTTGTAATGCCCAACTTGATTGCACCTCCAACAAACCAGATCTTTTCTCTTTTTGTTGGAATTGCCTGGGACATGTTCCTGCTTACGTTTTCCATGTCCTTTGTGGTTCTGGTTCCTTGGTTTGTTTTCAACCATATGAAACGAGGGTTGTCCAGGTTCAACTTTTCCTTTGGGTTTTTCATATTTGTCACTTTCCTTCGCTTGAAGAGATTCTTCAATACGAATGTGACTAGCAAGTTAAAACAATGACAATTCCTCCTTTTGATGTTTCATGTTATGTTTGAAGTCTTTGCAGGACGGAGGCAGTTTGTCAATGATAGTGGACACATCTATGGATTCATCCATATTCATTTTGTGCAGTTTAAACTGTCCGTATATGTCAAGGAGTCCATTGTATTATTCAGTGACAGACCTTGAATCTTCCATCTTATAATTATTAAAGTCACTAACCAGAAACTTCTTGCTAGAAGCATCCACAGTAATGTATTTCAGTTCATGGGTATCCCACAACTCCTTGGCACAAAAGCCTTCACTGTGAATATCAAATAAATTATCAGACATACCGTTCAGAATGTGACATTTGCAGATGTAGTCATCATTCTCCCACATCTGTCTCTTTCTTGTCTCTTCGGCCGTCTCAACAACACCTTCCGCAGGCTCTGCTGGTCTTGGAGTAGTAAGCACGTATGCTGCTTTTAGAGTGGTCAGCATGAAGTGCATCTTTTTCTTCCAACACCTGAAATCGACACCTTCAAACTTCTCCAACTTGGCAAACTTAGTGGTCATCTCGCGGATTGAGTCACCCGTCTCCAGAAACAGCAAAAATCAGTTCAATTGTAGGGGAATATTAGGGTTTGTGGTGGAGATCTGGATACCAACTTGGATTGTGATATCACTTTCTGAACTGATATTTCTACCCTATGCCTGGGTTACAAGAAATTCAAACTAGGATAATCCAAGTGGACACTTACGTTTCTAGGCACAGAAAACGTAAGCCAATATGCTAAAGGGTTCTGTGAATGTGTGATGAAAAACGAGAGCTAAAGAATGTAACCCCTTCTGTATAAAAAGAGTCGTTTATATATTAAACAAGATTAGGGTTTCATTAGGGTTGGGCCGTCATTAGTTGCATTGGAAGCAAGTAAAATTAATCCGGATTAGGGTTACCAAAACTAACGAGTTTCGTTAGTTTTACCATAAGCACCCTCAAGAAATTGAGTTTTCCATTATGTTCCCACATGCAAAATTTGGTGAGGTTTTGGGGCGTTGCCCCAAACCCCGCAGGACCCCAGCCAGGGGCTCTGCCCCATGGACCCCGCTAGGGGCGCTGCCCCTAGACCCCGCCAAAGGGGCGCTGCCCCTGGACCCCCGACTAGTCTTCGAACCGGCTTCTAATTCGATCTTATACATGCTTGCACTCCGCACTACTCCATACATATATTAGAGTACAAATTATGAAGCCCGCTTAGCTCATATGTTAGTTCCAGTTACTTAAAATGACATGATGATACTAAAATCACCAACAGAATTATGCTGTAATTTATTTTTGATTTTGTAGTAGTGTTAGAAATATTTTTTATTTTCTTCACAAAATAAAGAAATAAATTTCAAAAGACCCCAAATTTTTGGTTCGCTTAGAGCCCCCAAACTGATTGAGCCGGCGTTGCTTATACCGACACATTTACCTTTTGGTTACTACTAAAAACGACTATGGTCTACCATACCCATAATATTCTCATAACGTAAACTATAAAATTCCTATGAGGTTCCATGAAGACGAGAACTATCGATAAAGTTGCAAATTAATGAATTAACGAAATATTGTAAACAAGGAACGGCAAGTTGAGAATATGGGTGAAAGAAATTTTTTGATATTTCTTAAATTTTATGGTAAGCGGGTTAATCACTAAGCCATTTGCTTAGTCTTTTTAAATATTTGGTAATTAATATGAATTTGTTTTGCATCATTGTTCTTTTTTTTTTTTTAATTTGAACAATTTAGTTGTGATTATTAAATATTTTTATTGAAAAAAAAAAAACTTGAATCTAAGTAATAACAAACATGAAGTATTCGTAATTGCATTTTACTTTTTAGATGTTAATAATTCTTATTTTGGTTGGTGTTTCTCTTTTTTATAAAAATAGATTTCATTTGTTAAAGTACGAACATGCAGTAGACTATACCATAGAAACATAATGGAGAGTGATTAAACTATATAACGTAATACCAAACTATGACCAGTTGACCACCTTTGTGTCGTAGCCAACTACATGCATGCAACCACCAAACGAGTGTGAATGCTATTCTTTTATGCATTGAAAAAAAAAACATCCAAATATTTTATAAAACAAAGAAATGGTCCAAGAAGGTGGCATGCAAATTTCACACGTTCACATTAGTAAGTTGACCATGTCAAATTTGTCTATATAAGTATTTACTTTTTTGCTTTCGTTTTCAAAAGTTTAGCCATATTCATGTCATATTTACGGATATTTAGTTTTTAAGATAATACCAAGTATGATCCCTATGGTAAGTAATTTTTGCGATTTTCGTCCATGAAAAATCAAAGTTACACAAATCATCTTTATGACAATCTTTTTTTATGAAAAATGTCTACATGTAATCATGCAAGATTCTCCTAACACGAGAGAATTTGTTTAGATTCACAGTCCTTCCTAATAAATGAATGTTTTTCTGTCATTTGCATATTCTTATTTAATTTGTCAAATGTCATTTTGTGGTTATTTTAAATTAATTTTTTTTTCCATATGTAATTTTATAAGTTTTTCTATTTTTTAAAATTCCAGATAATATTTTAATATAATAATTGTAATAAACGTATTAATAAATTGATATCAATATTATTAATGAACTTATCTTTTAATTTCAAAATTTTTAAAATTAAAGCTTATTAGTTTTTTTTTAAATTTAAAAATAAAAGATAAAAAAACATTTATATTATAATAATTTATTATTTTTCTTATTTTTCTTATAAATTCAAAAATTTTAAATATTTAGACCTTTATATATATATATATATATATATATATATATATATATATATATATATATATATATTAAATTAACTCATGTAATACATGGCTCTTACAACTAGTGTCTATTAATCAGAAACATGTATATGTTAAAGGTTGGTGATTGATGATTTTAGAGAGATTTATTTTTGTAAGTTTTATGTTATCTCTCAGAGACAATTCAGTAATAGTGTATGTTAGTTTGTTTAGTTATTCTTTCTATACTTTATATGCTTAAGCATTTACAAATAAAATTAGTTTTTATTTTTTTAATTCTTTGATTTCTTATTTTGTGTTTTTATCGATTCATATACACAAGAGAATTGGTATGTTCAAGTCATCTTGATCTTCCATCAATGCTAACAAAACTTATTCTTTTTCTGAAACCACGTCGATACACTAAGGTAAGTCCTATTCCTTTTTTCAATATAAGAAACCATGTCGATATACTCAGGTAAGTCCTATTCCTTTTGTCAATGTACGAGATCAAGAATACATCATTCTTTGATTCATATTATGGAAAAACGCTACTACAGCCCCTGTACAGCTTGAGTCACCATCAAATATCAGTTGTTTTAAGGCATCTCTCACACTCATGACCAAAATCCCATCCCCACAGAAGCTTGACACCAATTACACTTGCTATGTACAACCTCAAGCATCAACTTCTAGTTACCATTTAAGGAATTCAAAACTTATTGGGACAAAGCTAACCCATCACTCCATGCATAACTATGAAGACATATCAATAAATAAAGCATGCTAATTAACCGAAAAAGTCAATTATGAAGATTTTGATATTGAAACCATAAATAAGATTGAGCCCTCTTCATCCTCTCAACATGGTGGATTTGTATTTCAACGTAATATCACACATATAAATGAGGGTCTACATCTTGCATGGAATGCCAATGTCTCTGGCTTAAAGAATTCATTGATATAAGTCCCACATTATGTTGCCAATGATCTCACGTTGTAGAAGCATAACATGGGTGATACACCGGATATAATTAACAACTATTTTAAGGTTTTATTGATGTTGTCAACAAGGGGAAGATGTTTACTACGAATTAAAATAAGGAATGTTTATCAATCTTAGAGGGCCCAGACCTCAAAATGATTGCACAATATTACAATAATATTACATAAACGTATGGAAATAAACAAGAAATTAGAAAAAGGTTGAGGCATGTGTTTAAAACATTGTACATAAAAAAATTTGTCCGCTACCGAACATTTGATTTCCATGATACAACAGCTTGAAGTGGCTCTTCTAGTCCATCCGAACCCTCAATAGGCCTAGAATATGTCTTTTATACCACAAGAAAAAGAAGTAGACAATCTTGAGAAAAAGGGATTTTGGTTGCATTCTTGATGTGTAAAATGTTTGTAATATGGTTGTGTTTATACTACAAACCATAACCTATAAACAATTAAATTGACATTAAAACACAATTCATAACCGACATTATATTTTATATCATTCTTAAGTACGCATTATAATCGAAAATTAAACATGAATGTTCAATTATACACCATTCAGCCCCTCAAGTTTGGTTATTAGTTTCAATTCACTAACCATTTTCTAGCAAACTCCCATATGAATTGCAATTGATCAAACATTTTCAAGCTACCTAAATAAAATCCAACGATTAAATTGTGCATAAGATGCGTAGGTCCTACCCTTTGAATCTTCATTTAAGATACATATATTTGATTTACTAGCTAATTAGTTGAGTCGATGTCCTTCAACTCTTTATCCGTTTATGTAAATAATCAATATGTGTCTCCCATAATTATCCCTTAGTAATTTCATTCATACTAAAGCTCACTAGTTCGAACGATAGAACCATAATTAGTGTAAAATTTAAACCATGATGATCTTTTGAGAAACCATTGAACTATTTCTCAATCACGTAATTCCAAATCTAGAATACTTATATTTCCATTCATACTCATTTCAATGTCATGCTGAAATCCATAATATTGATCAAAAACCTTTATACTCTTTTGATGAATTTCATCCAATATAATCAGATTTTATGGAAATAAGTGTTCAAGTAAAGAAGTTTCTTTTGATTCTAAATTTCCATCCACAAAATCAATAGATGTTTTCATTGAGACCACATGTAATTGTGTTTAAACCAATTTTCATGTTCTTTGGATCTATCTGCTTTCATTTTCCTCTTGAAAATTCATCTACGACCTAGTGGTTTGTGTACCCTTTTACTCCATCATGATATATTTCTCCCTTATTTTCTTCTTCATTAGAAAATTCTTTCTGCCTAATTCTTTTTAAGGCACTTGTGTTTTCTTTATCAAGACACAGAAACATATTTTTAATGTATGGTGCATTTATTGATTCGATTATCGTGCCTTTATGAATATTCGATAGACGTTTATTTACGATAGACGTTTAAATGCTTCTTGTCTCTCCGAAAAGTTACATCCAAGTTCTAATATCGTATATAAATGTTTAGAAATCTGAACACATAAAGTTTCCAGATCCGGTCGGCAATAGACCATAGATTCGAGCAAATAATAGCATCATAAGGCATATAAGGTTTTTTTATATAAATCATTTAGCACATAAAAACAATTAGGCATATTTTATAAAATAATCTAGTGTTCGTGTCTGTATATTTCCTAAATAAAACAGACACTCATCTCACAATCTTCTATTAGCATTCTAAGTTTAAGTCTAGAAATTCTACAAATTCCTAGTTCGCTTAAAATAATGCTCTGAAACCAACTGTGACATCCCCAATTTCATGGCCAGAAAAGACCAGTTTGTTTATGCTTTATTTAAAAATTAGAGTATCCTTCTGAAAAATAATATGCCGTAATTTATTCCCAAAATATGATAAAGATATTATCAACGCATTACTGAAGAAATGTATTTTAATTATATTAAAAACGTTGGGATGTCCTCGTCAATAGAGTACATAAGCATAAACCAAAATAACATAGGCCTTACAATATCTATTAATCTACTGGCCTATAACCTATAAATCTCTCATTTGATCATCACGTCGGCGCTCTAGTGCAACTACCTATAGTACAAGAAACTAAGGGGGTCAAGCTTGGGAGCCTAGTGAGCACATAGGGTTTTCAAACCACAATAATAAGTTCTTTATTTTAATCAAAACATTCAACCCGATTATTCGTTCCCGTTAACCTAACTTTCTGTCCCTAAGCATCTAATTTATGAGACCTAGCCTAAAGATTATATTCAGGATTGATAATAATGCTTATGGATTCCTCAGAAAAATATATGTTAGTAAGGCAACCATGAGGGGGATGGTGTACACCTAGTCAACACGTCGTTCACAAACACCTACAAGTTGCGAGCCTGCTAGCATTCCACTAGACTGTCTAGAATAGTTTGTTGTCATCATCTATACTCCGCTAGATGGCTAGATCATCTTTAACATCAATTCCTCTCATTATTTATTTCATCTTTCATCATCTATATCATCTACCGATCTTTAACCAACATAATTGTAGGTATAAAATACATATACAATTTAAATCAAGTAAAACATGTATAGATCATTCATCCAACATACATATCAAGAACACAGATAATAGGCACATATAGCAAGTAATTTATATTAAACACTTCAGATCTATGTGTAAGATGGAAGTAACTATGAATTCACTTGTTAAAGTGACGAGTCGTAATTCAGGCAGTGCTTCGCTTCTAACAATTTTTTTCCTTTGACGAAACCTAGTATCATTATCACTAAGTCTTAGTCTATTATTTATTGTCACTAATTATTAGTCTAGATTCATCATTAACTCAAAGTCTACTTCAATATCTATCAAGTAAGGATCAGCCAGGCAGGACAGTTAGGAGGCAGGACCATTTCGACATATAGCCTTTCTGAAATCCAACAACCAAGCCAATGTGACCATTCTAGACACCTCTCCCGTAAGTAGATCAATCAATATAACAACTTTGAATCATTGATAAATCTTTTTTATAGGTTCATAACAATGATAATGAATTTACACATAAGTTATACTTAAAGTATGTTAAGCATAACTCACTTATAAGGGGTTTAGCGAGAAATCGAGCTCTACGCGGGCAGAACTTCTAAGCCGAAAGCTCTTCTTCTCGGGACTTTACGGTGCTCCAGGCTTCTCTACTAACATATACGAGGTGCTAGGGAAAGGATTGTAGGGTTTAGGGGTGTTTGAGAGAGAATTGGTAGAGAAGGTGTGGAGAAATGAGTGAAAACGATCTCTATTTATAGGCTGGAGGAGTGTACGTACGTTGGGCGTACTCACCATTACGTTGGGCATACTATTTCAAGGTGTCACCATCTTATTCCATGCTGTGGGGAAGAATTTGTGGCCCAAGTCTTTCCACGTGTCACTCGCTTGTTAATCGCAAAAATGCATTATCTTCTAAAATCCGTAACTTTCACATACGTGCTCTGCTTTTTACGTTCTTTATATCCACGTGTAGGTATCGACGGGTTGTACAACTTTCATTTTGGTGCTGTTTGTTTTTCTGAGGTAAAATGTATGCAGTCTGCAGACAACATCTGTAGACCTCTGTAGCAGAAGAGGTGAACCAAACTTCTGCAGTGTGAAAAAGAATATTGTTTGTTTTTTTAACATCTGTAGGCTACTAAAATAAGCTAAAATTTAAATAAACTGATTTTTTCAAGTAACATACTGAAACATACATAAACATTCCCTAACCATACCCTGCTCTAATGGCTCTCCTAACTTGGGCCCCGCCCCTAGTCTGCTACTAAAGTAGTGGAACCCCGTCCACATCCCTACTAGTAGTGAGATATGGGCCCTCGCCCACACTCATGTCCTTCCTATCACGGGCCTCGCCCCTGCTCTGCTAATATCGAGATATGGAACCCCATCCATACTCAGCTAGTGATGAGATACGACACCTTGCCCACACTCACCTCCTTACCAAGCACATACAATCAGCATAAAGACAACTAGTATAAGCTTACACACTAAATAGGAATCTTCCTCGGGAGTACCCCGATATCGAACCCCCGACCCGGAAGCATACTACTATCTAACGTATTTGGGCTTACTCCGACAACGGACCCTCGGTCCGGATCCTATCATACCGACACATGCAAGAATCACAAAGACCTTTAGCATCCTAATATTCCTCGGGGCTCGCCCGACATCAGGTCGTAACCTGGAACATATACCAATAAGTGTCTAGGGTTAACCCCCGGGTCTTCCTTCTATACATAAGCATAAACAAGAGCATGAACATAATGGGTCGGCATTGTGGCCGTAGACCCATGCACACAGTGAGGAGACTCACCTTAAACTGCTAAAATTGTTAATAACCCTCTTGCTGCTATCCAACAACTCTCCGAACTGCGGCTCCTCTAGCTCCCCGAGCTACCAATACCAAAAATAGAAACACTTAGCCTAACTATCCTCAAGAAGCCAACTAACTCAACTTTGTTCAAAGTCCTGGTCAAAGTCAACCTTTTATTTGACTCGACTCGTCAAGTTGTTCTGCCAACTCGCCGAGTCCATGCTCCTCAAGTCCCTCAATAACCCTGACTCCACTCGTCGAGTCTAGCGAGAACTCGACGAGTTTTCCTTCATATAACACTTCGGGACTATCTTCAATAGACTCGTCGAGTTCATCTTCATAACTAAGAAGATTGCCTTGGACTCGCTGAGTTCCTCTTCATCTTGTCGAGTACTATGATCTTCAGGTCCATTACGGACCCAGACTGGTTGAATCCTTTACTGACTCCATGCACTCATCCGAATAACAAACAGAAGGGTTTGGGTTTGCGACCCGACTCGCCGAGTCCATGAACTGACTCATCGAGTCCACCTTGTGACATCTCTATTATGCCGATTACAGTCCATTCCAACACCTTCAACCCATAGATCTGAACTTCTAATGCCAGCATTACACGTAAAGCTGCTAACATTACATGCATGCAAGGTGCTATGGAGCTAAAACTCCTAATCCAAGCTAAAATGAAGGTCTAGGACATGAAATGGAGCCATAGCTGGAGAAAGCTACCCACTCAGAGCTCCTCAAGCTCAGAAATACCCAAATCTGAAGTCCTTTTGGTCCTCAAAGGCTCAATACTCAGATTGGCCTTGGAAATGACCCAAAAATTGGGAGAATACAAGCTAGAAAGGGAATGTAGATGATTAACAGGCAAGATATAAGCTTTATACCTGCAAATGATCTGCAATGCTATCCTAACTCTGGATCTATAGCTTCTTCTTGCAGCTCCAAGGTCCTTCTTCCTTCTCCAAGCCTCAGTTCACTCTCAAGGCAAGAACTAGCTCAACAATGGAGTTGGGTGGCTAGGGTTTCGAGTTCTGGACTGGAGAGGCCGCAAATGAAACCCTAGGGAGGAGAATAGGATGCTTAAATAGGGCACCAAGTCCTAAAATTAGGGATTCCAAACCCAGACCAAACTCGCCGAGTCTATTGCCGACTCACCGAGTTGGTCACGTAATCCGCGACACGGAACCAACTCTGACTCGTCGAGTTCCTCCTTAGACTCGATGAGTTGACCCCTTTGACTTAGGGTTTTCTTTCCTTTCCGGGTCTTCTGGATTCTGGGTGTTACAACTCTCCCCCACTTAAACTAGACTTCGTCCTCACAGTCCGCCATTGTTAACTATCTTACAATCCGCTTATAGCTTTACGCACTTCACCCAATTAGTCCATTCCTGGATACATCATCCTCAGGATAATTCGATCATTACTACCTTCGAGTACAACCCTTTACTCAATCGGTAGCCTTACCGGTACTCCTAGTGCACTTACACTGATACACAAGGGGTTCCCCCCCCCCCTTTTCCTTGCACTGCCACTGGCCTTTCCAAGGCAACTTTCTACAAGCAACGATCTTTTCGATCTCTATCAAGAACAAATCTTCTGTTGAAAACGCAATCGTGCCCACACTCAGCGCTGACCATCATACCAACACTCATGAAATATCCCCTCATAAGATGCTCCAATACTGAAATCGCCACCTAGCATGTGAATTCAACCCATCCTCCAAGACTATCTGATTCCGTAGTGAGCAACTTAGCATTACCCAATTAGCTCATTGCCTTCTGCACCAAACACCTTATCATCATTCCTGCCTGAAGTCTTGTCGACTCCCATCTGCCTTCCGGATGAACTGAGACCACCTAGGTCCCAACCGATCCACCGTTACCCAAAATACCGGTCCCCTACTGGATACCAAACATGAGAACATTCCCTCAGTCGCTCCCAACGACTCATGAAGATACCGTGACTACCTGTAATGCTCTACCAACCCACCCACTCTGGCTCTAGAAGATCTAGGATCCTCGATCCCCTACCTTACCCTAAGGTCTCCACCATGTCCCACATGTTGCTAAAAGAACATAGGCCTCCCCACGGGTCCCACCCATCTATACTTCGGAGTGGCCTCTCCTCGTCTCACCTATCCAGGGCTATGCAGAACCACTCCTTTTCTGATCTCAACTAGCTAAACTTTCCTAGTTCTTATCATGCTAACTCGGAGATACGAGCCCCCGCCTACACTCCGCGAAATAGGAGATACGGGCCCCCACCCACGCTCCGCTAGCTAAGCTGCTAATGAATGCTACGGATTACCCGCAGTCTTACATCACTTCCCTCACTGACTCGTTGTTGGAGAATGCTACGACTACCCCGCAGCCTTATATCCTGACTAAACTCGCACCTGCCGAAGGTTCTTTGACCTGGTTTCACCGAACCATCCATCAACTACTCGTGAAGACGTGGACTCAAGGTTGGGAAGTTTTCCCCCAACTTCCAACCTAACTGTTACTCAATCCAAACAGCCACTTGGGCTGCTTCCTTCCTCACCAAAACTGCGGAACCACCTCAGTCTTGCACTTTCTTCTATTTATGGCCCCCACGAGTGGCTCTCCCGCACTTCGATTCGTCTAGATCCTCACAGCTCACAGCTTGAGAGAATTACCAATTCTGCTTACCATCCTCTGGCCACATATGCTGAAAACCCGAGCTCTCCACAGTTGGGCATCTAACCGATCTATCCCCTAACGCCACCTTCCTGAACTAGCGAGACACTACCGAGCCGCACACATTCATGCCACAGTTACTGCATCCAAAGTAACCTGCTCAAAAGGAGGCGACCTCCTACTATCATTCTAAAATCCAAGGTACGCAGATGGCATATAACTCAATCACAAGCAGGCCACAAATTCCGAAATATCATTATCAATACCGATGCAGAACCATAACAATAAGATCATAACATAAGTTGATAGGGAAAATGAAAGAAGATATGCAGCTGATGCATCGGGCTGCTCACACCTCAACTGAAACCAACTGATCTGCCCTGCTCCTCGCTGTAGACGCCTCCGCCCGGCCCCTGATGGTTGTCGGTGATCCTCAAGGTTGCAGGGACAGGTGCTATCACATGTCCTCCTGAATGCAAACTCGGACATTGGGCCTTCTTGTGGCCCCTCTGACTATAATGGAAACATATCAGGTCCGATCCGTGGGTGGTGATAGCAGTACAATCTCTGTTGAAATGACCAGTCTGGCCGCACTTGAAGTGGCCAGAATTACAACCACTGCCACCCCTACACGCACCCTCATGCATCCTGCCACACTTCCCACACCAGTTGCGGCTCTGATAATCCCTCGATCTCGAATCTGACCCCTTGGGTCGTTTGCCTGAACCTGTGGCTACCTGAATCTCATTCGGCTTCCTCTTACTGATCTGCTCCAGATTAATCTCTCTCTCTCCCTGTCCTGAGCAATCATGTTCTCCAACGTCTTGTAGTTGGACCTACTCACAAACTCCCTGATGTCAACTCTCAACATCTCATGGTACCGAGCCTTCTTCATCTCCTCGTTCGCCACATACTGCGGCACCATAAGGGCTCTCTCCCTGAAATTATCGGTGACCTCTACCACTGTCTATGTAGTCTGTCTCAGATCCTGAAACTCCTAGGTTAACTGCTTCACCTCAATCATAGGTGCAAACTCGGCCTTGAACCTGGCTGAGGAGTCGCACCATGTCATCGCGTCCAACACGGAATCATCCCCGATAGCATGACCAATCTCCTCCCACCAATCCCGTGCTCTGTCCTTCAGAAGACAGGAGGCGAGTCGAACCTTGTCCCCCTCGGGACACTGGCTGGAATGAAAAGCATTGGCGACATCAGCCAACCATCTTCCACTAGCAATGGGGTCCCTAGTCCCATGATAGTCTGGAGCTCCACAAGCTCTAAACTCCCATAATGTCAATGTACGTGCTCCAAACAAGGTTATCATCTCTGCGTGGAAGGCTCCAAGCCTCTCATCCAAAATCTCTAGGATACCCTCCTTGAATGTGCCAAAAAACACATGAGTCTAATCTAAAATACTGCACGTAACCTCCGCTGATACAAACTCCCTCATCCACTCCTTGAGCTGCTCGGTCCCTGAACCCGAGCCTGATCCCTCTCTGACACCTGACCCATCCACTGGTCCATCTTGCAATGTCGCCATACTAAAGACATGCCATAACAATCATCAAAATACACATCACTGCCGAGGAATTACACACACTCTACAAGTTCCCTGGTTTTATCTCGGCCCCTCTTGAATCAAGTATGGATCCTCTGCTTTCAGTAGTACGGGCCAATGCTACCTTCCACATCTATCCATACTTTCCTCAACAGTTTCCTCGACTCCACCAAGTCCCTTACTACTATTACTGCTCCTAGCACTGAGTTCATCCTAGGCTTGGCCTAGGGTATCCTCCAACTCACTCCGTCCTCAACTACTGAAGGCATCGTCACAATGCTATTTAGCCACTACTTGAATACCATCACATGTGACGAGGCTCACATAATCCTTCGAGTAACGGACTCGTCCCTACAACGGTTGGACTCAGACAAGAGCTGCGCAATAGGGCCAAATCCAACACTCTAAGATTATTCAACCCTTGTCACATGTTACTTAACGCATTCACCTAATAGCTAACTCCCATCACTCAGAGTACCACAAAGCCCAAAGAAAGTAGCATTCAGACAAAAGGGAAATCTAACCAGAACATAATCAAGCAATTCTACCCACACAACAAGAATCTGCACTAGTATGCGATATAAGCACATGTAATCAGGCATAACCTAAACAGACTATCCTACCACTGTCTAACCAATAGTAGCATATAGCTCAATAAGCACATATGACAGGCACATAAGGCATCCTCCTAGATCCTTAGCTCCAAATCTAGCATGATGGTCACATAATCATAACATAAGATAAACTTGTACGGGTAATTTGGGAGAACTTACTTGAGCTCGGCTGATTGCATGCACCACACCCTTTTCTCTTTTCGAAGTTCTTACTTCCTATTTGAAATCCTATTTCCTTTTCAAAGTTCTTTTTATAAAAACAAAATTCATTTGAAAAAAATTACTTACCCAGCCCTCAGTTTGAGTTCTGTCACACCTGAGAGTGTGTCTGAATCCCTTAAACCAAGGCTTTGATACCAACTTGTAACATCCCGAAAATCATGACCTAAAAATTTCTTTTAAAAAGCATTACTAAACCATAACATTAAATCATTTTAAACATACTAAAAAGGGTTATATGACAAATCAGAGTATTTTTCCCAAAACACTTATTCATTTTATCAGAGTAAACATCCAAGGCTAAACTCCTTGGTGTGTGTCATGCGATCATCCCGAGCTCTTCTTTCCGCTATCGGAAGTCACTGAAACCAAACAAGTGAAAACCGTAAGCATGAAGCTTAGTGAGTTCCCCAACCTACCACATACCATACATATCTACTAACCCAAACATGCCATATAAAACTGTGAGCACATAATCAAATACTGGGCCCCTGCCCGCTGCATTGGGCCTTGCCTGCCATCGGAACCTATCCGTCATCAGGCCCCGCCTAGCATCAGGTCCCACCTGACATCGAGACCCGCCCAATATACAGATATGTTTCCTTTAGGCCCTGCTTGACTCTGGGCCTCGCCCGCCATACACATACATACGATTAAGTAACATACTGAAACATACATAAACATTCCTTAACCATACCCTGCTCCAAGGCCTCGCCTAACTTGGGCCCCGACCATGGTCTGCTATTGAAGTAGTGGAACCCCGTCCACACCCCTACTAGTAGTGAGATACGGGCCCTCGCCCACACTCACGTCCTTCCTATCACGGGCCTTGTCCCTGCTCTGCTAATATCGAGATATGGAACCCCATTCATACTCAGCAAGTGATGAGATACGAGACCTCGCCCACACTCACCACCTTACCAAGCACATACAAGCTTCACGAAGATAACTAGTATAAGCTTACACACTAAATAGGAATCTTCCTCGGGAGTACCCCGACATCGGACCCCCGGCCCCGGAAGCATACTATTATCTAACATACTTCGGGCTTACCCCGACATCGGACCCTCGGTCCGGATCCTATCATACCGACACATGCAAGAATCAAAAAGACCTTTAACATCCTAATATTCCTCGGGCCTCGCCTGACATCAGGTTGTAACCCGGAACATATACCAATAAGTGCCTAAGGTTAACCCCCAGGTCTTCCTTCGATACATAAGCATAAACAAGAGCATGAACACAATGGGTCAGCAGTGTGGCCGTAGACCCATGCACATAGTGAGGAGACTCACCTTGAACTGCTGAAATTGTTGATAACCCTCTGGCTGCGATCCAACAACTCTCCGAACTGCTGCTCCTATAGCTCCCCGAGCTACCAATACCAAAAATAGCAACACTTAACCTTATTGTCCTCAAGAAGGCAACTAAGTCAACTTTGGTTAAAGTTAACCTTTCAGTTGACTCGACTCGTCGAGTTGTTCTGCCAACTCTCCGAGTCCATGCTCCTCAAGTCCCACAATAACCCTGACTCCACTCGTCGAGTCTATCGACAACTCGATGAGTTTTCCTTCATATGACACTTCGGGACTATCTTCAACAGACTCGTCGAGCTCATCCTTGAACTCATCGAGTTCATCTTCATAACTTAGAAGATTGCCTTAGACTCGTTAAGTTCCTCTTCAACTTGTCGAGTACTATGATCTTCAGGTCCATTACAGACCCAGACTGGTTGAATCCTTTACTAACTCCATTCATTGACCCGAATCACAGACAGAAGGGTTTGGGTTTGCGACCCGACTCGTCGAGTCCATGAACTGACTCATCGAGTCCACCTTGTGACATCTCTATTATGCCGATTACAGTCCATTCCAACACCTTCAACCCATAGATCTGAACTTCTAATGCTAGCATTACACGTAAAGTTGCTAACTTTACGTGCATGCAAGGTGCTATGGAGCTAAAACTCCTAATCCAAGCTAAAATGATGGTCTAAGACATGAAATGGAGCCATAGCTGGATAAAGCTACCCACTCAGAGCTCATAAATGCCTAGATCTGAAGTCTTTTACGTCCTCAAAAGCTCAATACTCAGATTGGCCTTGGAAATGACTCAAAAGGGGGAAAAGAGGAAAATAAAAGCTAGAAATGGAATCTAGATGATTAATAGTCAAGGTATAAGCTTTATACCTCCAAATGATCTGCAATGCTACCCCAACTCTGGATTTATAGCTACTTCTTGCACCACCAAGGTCCTTCTTCCTTCTCCAAACTTCAATTCACTCTCAAGGCAAGAACTAGCTCAACAATGGAGTTGGGCTGCTAAGTTTTTGAGTTCTAGATTAGAGAGGCCGCAAATGAAACCCTAGGGAGGAGAATTGGATGCTTAAATACGGCAACAAATCCCGGAATTAGGGTTTCCAAACCCAAACCAGACTCGCCGAGTCCACTGCCGTCTCATCGAGTTGGTCACTTAATCCGCGACAGGGAACCCGCTCTGACTCGTCGAGTTCCTCCTTAGACTCGACGAGTTGACCCCTTTGACTTAGGGTTTTCTTTCCTTTCCGGGTCTTCAGGATTCTGGGTGTTACAATTATTGTATACAAAATGAAAATAAAAATGGTACAAATTAACATATATATATATATATATATATATATATATATATATATATGTATGTATATATATATATATATATATATATATATATATATATATATATGTATGATAAAAACTAACAATTTTGGTCCAAATTTATGTCTAAACAATGTAATTAGGAATCAAAGAATTTGATATATAAATGAATGAAGATAAACTTTGATTTTTTTTCAATTAAATCAATTTAGAACGTACCATAAATATTTTTTCTAAGAAATTGACGACGCTTTATTAAATACTGTTTTATAAAATTTAGCAAAAATTTATAAGAATATATATATATATATATATATATATATATATATATATATATATATATATATATATATATATATATATACAATTTCAACGACCATTATTATAATAAACTTTTATTTATAAATTTGTCAAAAATATCATGTTTGTGTCGTCGAACCTTTTTTGTAAGTATTGTGAGTTTTTTTTTTAAATTGTTGATGACTAATAAAGTTGGAATAAATATAAATTCAAAAAAAATAAAAAAAATAAAATATATGTGTTTTTTTAGGCTAGAAGATGTCTAAAGATGTTAGAAAACTTTAGTCTACATCTGCGCCAAGATGAGGGCGCATAGACATTTTTAGGCTGCAGTCTTGAAAAAAAGAAATAGTCTGCGAAGGCTAATGTCTGCACATGGTCTGCACCGTGCAGACAGAAGAGGCCAGGAAGATATGCGGATAAAAAACAAATACCACCTTAGACTCTGTCAGCTAAATTTGACATTATTTTTGAAGTTATTTTTTAACAAGCGTAGACAGTTAAAGTCCATTAAGAATTCATAACTTTCGTCGTCCGTTCTCGACTGTCTTTATATTGTTGAGCTCCTATTAACGAGATCTTCAATTGTCGTTTAGGTTGTATCGGCAAAAAATATATCGATCAAAAATTTGATTTCCTGGTTGTATACTGTTATGTTGAATCTTAGAAAAATCATAACTTCCTCTAATGAAGTCAGATTTGGACGTTCTCTATATGCATGTTCTCGGTTTAACGTATACTAAAACTTTGTGTAGATCTCTAACTATAAAAAGTAGTTTATTAAAAATTCACTTTTTACGATATGTGGTGTCGCGCATGTTTAGTCGCAAAAGCTTGACGGGTCATAACTTCTTCGTTATAAGTCGGATTTCAGCATTCCTTATATCTTTGGAATCCTTGTCATTACTACTTCAACTTTCTTCAAAGATATAAGCATGTATATTGCACATAATTCACATAATACTCAAATAATTATTCTTCATTACATAAAATATGTTACAATTGTTGACCCTAATTATTACATCATCGTAATAATGCATAGCTAAAAACGTGGGCTTTATGAATACATACTACTTCTTTCTATACCTCAAAGTAATCCTCAAGTTACAAATCCAATCAAGGTAGTTAGGATTAGTGATCTTATCTTTCAAGAGGAGTTGGAGTAGTGAGAAGTTTGATGAAGTGGTTGGTGTAGGATGAGGAGTGTCACCCGAACCAGAAGACATCTATTTAAGAAAAAGAAAAATCACAATTAGTTTGATCAAGAAATACTTTTAATATAATTAGGCAATATTAAATTTTTAGTCAAAATGCTAGGATCCATATTCAGCTTCATAATATAAAGTTCATTAGCCAAAAATTACAAATTAAGTTATTTAGGTCGAAAAACTATTATCGATATCAATATTTATTGAGACTCCTAGAAAAAATGACATATATTGACTTATGTTAATAGCATGTTAATCTCTTTTAATGTTCATTTAGCAATCATGATTGGATTAGCGTAGGATCATGAATCCAAATGGTGACTCGACCATGCGAAGGTATAATGAGATTCAACTTAAGAAACGCTTGAGAGATGTGAGCAACATATACCTTTATTTGAATGTATTCTTCTTTGGATAAGCCAGTAAACCACACACACTTACATAAAAAAGAATATACCACGAGACGTAATTTCCATGGAAATAAAGTAGATGAGCCTAGTCATCGTAAGACTAACAACACACATTTAAGAAACATGCGAGGACACAATGTTTTTTTAGTGTTATACATATAAATATAATTTTACTATATATACACATTTGAGGTTTATATCTCTTTTAATACTATTGACGTAAATGTCAACAATGAAATTTTAATAGCCCTAATATTTGTCTTTTAATTAATCTTATAATAAAATTAAATTTACTTTATAGTATAAAGGCTAGTTTGTATGTGTTTAAAATCGAAACGAATGAGCAACCAAGGAACAAATTAAGAAAATATTGGAACATCAAGTCCCATGACGCGGGGAATGAGCAACAAAGTTATGGCGCATAAAAACACGAAAATTATTAAATAATTATTTTAAGGTTCTTAGCAACATGTCAAAACGTGGCCATGATGATACCACGACATGGCAATGAAAACATTCATGATCCAAATTTAGCATCAACCGAGCCCACATCGTGGTGGAGGACCAGCCACAATGTGGCCAAGAGGCAAAACGATCCAATGGTCATTTTCAAGCATAAACAAATTCGATTTTAATCACGGAAAATTGCTTCAGAATTTAAAACAATTTTCACAAGAAATCTAACACATACAAACCGTAACATGCTATCCAAGACAAAGTCTAAGTGCAATATACTTCAGTTAACTACACTCTGTTACCACTAATTGTTGGGTTTTGAGCATTCTAACACTCCTAAGTGTACATGAAACCCTAAATACCTTGGATCTATGTTTTCTCTATTATTCATGCAAATAAGAACTTCCAAGGTATTATCCTAATCTAGCATACAAAACAATGAGTGTAACAAGATAGAATACATACCTCTTTGATGTAGAAAGTCTTCATGAAGCTTGAGTGCCCAGTGCCCCAAGTGTGACACCTCAAATGGTTCACACAACACTAAATACACTTGGAATAACTTGAGAGAAATCTACACTTCATGAAATCGGCTAGCCCTCTCTAGAATCATACTAGTCGCCGATTTTGTCAAGAATAAGATCTTTATATAGTGTTACAATTAGGGTAAACCCTAATTGTCAGGACCTTCCATTTCCTTGGATCCATGGGTTCAAATACACCATGGAGCATCCATGGACCATCCTATGGGTTTTAGCCCAACTTGATTATCCATGGAGCATCAGCCCACTATACAAGTATGGATAATTTACACAATCAACCCATATATTTAATTAGTCTTCTTTTGATCACTTAATTAATCCTAGATTAATTCTTGATCAATACTAATTAAATAATCTTATTATTCTTATTATTAATATACTAGAACTTATAATATATTAATAACCATAAGTGTCTTATTTCTCTCATTATAGTTTATCCAAATGCATGATGCCATGCAACCCAAATGGACCATGCCGGGTCGGGTCAAATCTTACCAATTATAGTTATGGACTTAGACATTAATCCAACAGTCTCCCACTTGGATAAGTCTAAAACTATTATTGCGTATAACTTCAGGAACCAACTGGCAATCGTAGCTCTCAAAAGCTTCTGTCGAACTCTGACCTTGTCGATGAACTCTGACCTTTGTCAGTGACTTGTCCATTAGATAAGGGATCATATATTCCTCCATTCTAGATATCATATGGACTGAGACATGGATTATAATCATTCTCTCTGTCCATTTGTTGTTTCCTGATTTCTGATTTATGACGACTGACTAATTGAACAAATCAAATCAGTCCTGGCCCGGCCGAGCACTTCCATTTGTCATCATCAAATCATCGAGGGGCCCACATATATCGCTTTTATCCCGAATGTAAAAGGAATGGATAAACTTCGACTCATACGGCTTGTTCTACTACTTGTTGAATGATACATCAAGACATGTTTTATAGCACCGAGTTACCAAATGCGTTTTCGTGCAATCAATGTACTATTAACTCATAGTAACAACTCATATCTCTAGGTTTGAAGAATATAAGATATTATCGTCTCATGATCACTCGTGATAAAATCCATGAAGTGATTCCAATGAGCGCGGGTTCAATCCAATACTCAGAACTTATGAGCACTCATGAGTGTTGTAGCCCTTTGTCCAACACCTTAGAGCTCTACAAGCCAACCCATGACAGTCTTAATTCATATCTACTTCCAACATATGACCGACTGTGGATGGTTTGAATAACTTAGTCATTCCGGAAGAATAACCCAGTTTATTCGGGAAGTGAAAACATGCAAAATGAAACACAATAATAATTGAATCCAATATGGTATCAAAACCTATGAACATAAATAAAACACCTTTTATTTATCACCATATGATTACACATTATTCATTGTATACTGTTTCAGCTATCAACTTTATTCTTGAATTTAAAACAATAGTTGTCACATGCTCCAAGCATGTACACTATGTTTTCTAAACACTAGTCATGCCATACACCAAGTATGCATACTATGTTTGTCTATGATATTTACTTTGTGAACTAGATCAATTGAACATAACTCCAATGATCCTCTTTTCACACTCCCAAATCCTTACTGCAAATGCAAGAATTCCAAATTCATGCCATTTACTGAAATCTGTTAGATTCTAAACTTATATGCATTGATCCTCTTGTAATGATTATGTAGAAAGTCAGAAAGACTTGACAACAAACATTACAGAGCATTCCAAAGGAGATCAGCTCCTTGGAAACATCCTTCTTGCATTAAGTTTCCTAATCTTACACAGATTGAATAATTCTAACTTTGAAACATTTCCAGATTCCATTTTGACTTATCCCTTTTGGACAAGAGTTGCCTCCTTACAGACTGTGTCAATATGGTCCTTCCCTTAGATAGCACACTTGTGTGTCTAAACAAGTATGAAGAGGGATGCCGTAATCATAATGGTTAGACCTTTTTGCCACTTCTCACAAGTCCAGGTTAGTGTGCCGGTAAACCACACACGCTCCACTAACGACTTTGAGAATGCAAATATCACAATTGCTATCTAGCTAAAATCTACTTAGTGAAAGTGTTTCCTCACCATCATTTTCATGAATCAGAGAGAAACTTTATGACACTTAGATTTAATGGTGTATGTGTTCTTATCCATGTGAATTGCCAAAACCATAGACACAACACAAGGATAATGACAAATCCACACTCATATGGATTGAACTCAATCTTAATTTCTTGCCACCTGGCAGCTCAAGGGCCTGTCATTGCTTCCAAGTTGTTGTGCAACTAATTGAGAACTCTAAGAACTCTTATGCAAAGCCAACTTTAACTGGAATGGGCACAGAATATGTCAACACGATAGGTTATAAACCTCAATTTGTGTGCTAGTGAAGAACTTCAGGTTTTATTCTTGATTAGTTCTTGAGACTTTCAAGACCTTTAAGACTCCCACTGTCCTCTTGACATATAAGACTTTCTTGTCAGATATTCAAGAGATAGTGTGGATTCTAATCAAGACAAACACTTCACACAATTGGCCTAAGTTGGTCTTTGTTTTATCCAGAACATCACAACTTGCCAATTTCAAATGTACAAGAGTAGAAAACTTTTACTCTTACAAGTGTTTTAAACCTTTTTTAAGACATGTCACTCAAGTTACAATCTTGGAGTATGACTCTAAGACTTGTATTGGAACGAAGTATGACTCGTCTTCTTGATTTAACCATTTCAACAATTCAAGTTCCTCTTCTTAGTCATAAGAATACACTAAGATTTCCTTAGAGAACTAACTTTGATATGGTTTCTTAATCATTTAGATGATCACAAAAACTGATACTAAAGTACTCTCCCATCTTTTCAGATTTGAGAAACTTTTATCCTTCTGCCTAAGGTGATTCTTCTTATTCGCTCTGCCTTACATTGGAACCTTTTCCAATGTCTCAGAATTACACTTAAGCTTGTAAGTATAACCATATTTACTGAGCTTTAGTAAAATATCACGAATAGTCTTATCAATCTTTTGTGGTGGACTTAATCAGTGCACAAGAATGTGTACTCGATCCCTTAGTCCTTTACTTGACTCACACATCCATGTGAACGAGTAATTAGTCTTAATTTTTCCAATACTTGAAAGTTCTCATTCATCATGCTATACAACTTGCATGATTCCAAGTTCCGGTCCAATTGAAACTTGGGTGATGGGAATCTTTCCTTATTTGGTAAATTTAGACATTACCACAAATGAAAGAATAAATTTCATATTTCCACTCTTGCTATTAATGGAATCTTATAAGCAACAAAAATTTCCACAAATGCCATTGTAAGGATATTTTTAAAATAAATAAAATCAAAATTTTCCTTTTATTTTAAAACTTTGCGGAAAAACTATCCTTACAGTGCAAAAGCACATGAAAACTTTGTTGCTATCCATTCCTAAGCGATATATCATAACTCCTAAGAAGTAGCTCAAGAATCTGATCTTGAAACCATGCGATAGAAATCCATCTACGCGATCAGATTCAGCATATTCTTTCTTTAAGTTTCTTCAGTTTTTCTTTGATTCTTAAACATCAACATGTGACCCAGTCACATCATGTATCAAGAATCTCAGAATGGAAACTTAGCAGAGTTAGATAGTGGACTTTACCTGAAGTAGAGTCAAACTTATTGACTTTAACACCCTTAGGTAAATTTGGCAGCTTCGTAACTAATGCCCCTTCCTTTGGCAATATAAACATATGGACCCTTTGGTAATGGTACTATCTCAGACTTAGCTTTTCTCTTTACCATTTGGTCAACCTAGTTGACTATGGTCAATCCCTTTCCTTAGGAAGAGAATGCTTTTTCTGGATTTCTAGTGTCACCATTGTCAATATCCATAAAGTTTTAGGATGTTGATCTTAGCAAAGATCATTAAGGGTCTTGTTATAGTCTATTTCATAGGAATCCCAAAAGAACTCACTATGTGACTTAGAAGGTGATTGAGCCACCAACTTTCTCGAGACTTTGACACCCAACTCTCCCGGCTTGTTAATATGTGACTACATCTCCATGATGTGACCACACTTAGACCTTGCCTTGCCAATAGGGCTTGAGTGACCTTAAACTTTTCAAGAACTTGTGGGTTGGGGAGAATAATTTGAAGAGGTGAAAGAAGTATGATTACCATGGGACATCATCTTCATTTAGGAAAGTTTGTTTCAAGAGATTTGGGAAGATCATAAATGTCTAAACCAGACATCTTTTGGGAGATATTCAAGATAGTTGATCTTAAGTCCTTAATATGACACCCAATATGAAATATTAAGTCTAGGACCCAACAAACTATTTTATAACTTAGAAGAGGTATGACATAATCCAAGCTATAAAATATTTGAAGCTAGGTGAATGACGATTCACCAATTTCCACCAAGATAAACGAAATGTATTATTAGGTTTTAATTGGTTTTGAAACTCCTAGATCTTTTGAGATTCATTGAATTGTTCAATGGCATGTTTCAATCTCGAGTGTGCCGTTCAGGTTTTGTGACTGGGATGCCGAGGATCACAAAACAAGGTGTGAAGTAACCATGCAAATTACTTGGTACCCTTAAGTGTTTACCCCTCAATCGATGTGCCGATTAACCACACACGCTCCACTAACCGACTTAAACAAAGTGCAAAGTGTAATTTCATGGATTATCACCTTATTCACATTTTTCCTAAGTAACTAAGATTGGTTATTATTAAGATTTTAGTTACTTAGTATTTATCATTAATACTTTTAATGAAGCGAGAATTCTAGTCCTGTCAAACCCGTTCGGCTAACGACCCTCCACCAGTCAAGCAAGCGGTGGGTGAGAGTGGACACCCATTAAGTTGCCATTTTATAGGAAACAACCTTATACCCACCTTATAGACCGGCTTCGTGAATGAGGCGTACTAGCGGTAAGACTGACCTTACTCTTATACATATATATATTATTAACTTATAATATTATAAAGTATAAGGGTTGAATTTTAACTCTTTAAAATTCTAAGGGCTAACTTGGAATTAAAGTATTCATAAGTGAAAACTTTTCAAATTCCAAAACTTGAGGGCAAGTTTTGAAACTATTCAAAACTAATTAATTCCATAACTTATGTGTTTAAAGTAGTTTTAATCCAAAAACTCTTCAAGTTCCATAACTTGAGGACAAGTTATGGAAGATTTTAAACTAATAAAAGAATTAACTTTTCTTTATTTTATAACTTATGGAATTAATTAAGGTTACACTTTTTTTATTTATTTATTATTTAATGAAGAGACTCTTGGTCCTCCATAACTTGAGGACAAGTTATGGAGTCATAAAACCATTTAATTAGAACTTGACTCTTCATTTTTGTAACCTTTGCCAACTTTTATGAGTTTTATGAAACTTAAATGTGACTTTTCATATAACTTGAGGACAAGTTACAAAAACACATTTTAGAATCAACTCTCAGATTGATTTGGATTGAAAACAACTATTTCACTCAACTTTTCTTTTAATCTAAACAACTCATAAGAACAAGATAATTCAAATCAAACTTATTCATGTAATTAGTCTAAACCTTAAACTAATACAAAACATGAATCTATTGACAATTATCATTGAAATTGGATTAGCATGGACATTACCACATCAAAAACAAGTTTATAAGTTCAAAAACAACTTATGGTAATGTTCCTAGTCCATTTCTAGCCAAAAACCTCGAAAATATGCTGTCTGGGGCTCCTACTCGTCGAGTGCATGAACCTACTCGACGAGTAGGATGATTTTACTCATGGAATTGGCGAGTTCATCAGTGGACTCGGCGAGTCCAGTGCCCAGAAAGCCAGAAAATCGAGTTTTTCAGCAATTTGCATCAAGTATAATTGAAAACAAGCCTAGGCTCTGATACCACTGTTGGGTTTTGAGCATTCTAACACTCCTAAGTGTACATGCAACCCTAAATACCTTGGATCTATGTTTTCTCTATTATACATGCAAATAAGAACTTCCAAGGTATTATCCTAATCTAGCATACAAAACAATGAGTGTAACAAGATAGAATACATACCTCTTTGATGTAGAAAGTCTTCATGAAGCTTGAGTGCCTAGTGCCCCAAGTGTGACACCTCAAATGGTTCACACAACACCAAATACACTTGGAATAACTTGAGAGAAATCTACACTTCATGAAATCGGCTAGCCCTCTCTAGAATCATACTAGTCACCGATTTTGTCAAGAATAAGATCTTTATATAGTGTTACAATTAGGGTAAACCCTAATTGTCATGACTTTCCATTTCCTTGGATCCATGGGTTCAAATACACCATGGAGAATCCATGGACCATCCTATGGGTTTTAGCCCAAGTTGATTATCCGTGGAGCATTAGCCCACTATACAAGTACGGATGATTTACACAATCAACCCATATATTTAATTAGTCTTCTTTTGATCACTTAATTAATCCTAGATTAATTCTTGATCAATACTAATTAAATAATCTTATTATTCTTATTATTAATATACTAGAACTTATAATATATTAATAACCATAAGTGACTTATTTCTCTCATTATAGTCTATCCAAATGCATGATGCCATGCAACCCAAATGGACCATGTCGGGTCAGGTCAAGTCTTACCAATTATAGTTATGGACTTAGACATTAATCCAACACTAATGGTTTCGAGCCTTGTCAAAGACCAAGACCATGGGCAGCGGAATCGAAACTAATAGATCTAAATCAAACAAATCCATGCAACTTATAGGACACAACAGATAGTATCATACCTTTGCTTTCTTAGTAGGTTTCATCTTTTGACGAGCTAGTTCATTGGACTATAGAACCCAACAGAGAGTTTATCTTCTCTAATCGCACCGAAGAAGCAAAACCTTGCCGATCTAAACTAAACCTCGAACATGAGCAGCAAAACATAATCAATAAACGATTTTGTGACAGACCACGACGTAGTGATCTAACGGCCACGACATGGGAACTACACTTTAATATTTCTAGGGTTTTGAGGGTTCCAAACTTTGCTGATGAAAAGGTAGTTTTAACATCTATTAAAACCGGGATTCAAGCCTTTTATACACAGGGTGATGATTTGAAACAATAATTATCTTTGGAATTAAAATCATTATGGAATATTTGATATTCCTTTATTTTCAAATTAAATAAGTAAATTATTAATTAAGTATCAAAAAAAGTCCCTCATATAACTATCTTTTTAGTTTTTCTCTATTTGTTCTTCGATGTAACCCAAAAGGACACTACTATTTATAGTAATATTATTGTGTTTGTTATGGCTATGAGCACAAATATCCATGAAACAATAGGTCTTGCCATGAAGGCAAACCATAAAGGCTCGTATTTCCCTAAAGGCTCACCACGAAAATGGATCTTAACATAAAGGCTCAACACAACGACAAGTCTTGTTGAAAAGGCATAGAACAACAATATTTATCAACTATGGTAGCTTCCATACAGTTCAACAATAACCATATATCTAGCTGCCAAATATTAAGAAAGTGTGGATGATTAATCAACTAGAATTTCTAGATGTTGATGAGTTCTCGATTCTTTTATTCCCTTATTAATCCATGGTTCTAAAACTATTAAAATAGCATATCATGGTTGGATGTTAAGCTCAAGTAATACTTCCATCTTCTCATAACTATTTTAATTTACAATACCCTAACCATCTTCATCAGCAAATCAATTTCTATATAACATAACATTGAATTTGATACTTCATCTTTTTTCAATTGTCCCTTCTAACAAATTAACTTACATAAATTAATAATTAAATAAGCTTATTACCATGGTCTTACCAACTTACCCTGAGTTAGAGTTTGAGTCGTCACTTTAAGATTCATGATAACATAAGTTCCATTCTTTTACCTTTAAGAGCAAAGCTACTAAAGAAGTATTCAACACTCTACTTGTTCTAATCTATCAATAATTTCACCACTTAAGAAAGTATAAAATTTAGGGTTCATGGAACCATTTTAAAATTATATCTACGAAATCATAATTCACAAGAGAATGTGAGAGTGTACATTTGATTCAATCAATGATGAACTAGTTCTTGCATTCTCATGGATTTCTCCTTAAATTTATTCAATTTCTAGTTAAAGAATATTCATTAGAATATTCAATGTTCACAAATATTTTAGGAAGTGTTTGGTGTGTTTTTAAGTGAGTAATGACTGATGTACAATTTCATTAAGCATATAGATATATAGTTTTGTCAGCATTACACGGTATGTGTAATGAAAACATAACATATGTTTTGCTCTAAATTACCCATTCTAGTAATATACTTCACTAAACAATATTCACACACATCGACATCACTACATAGTTCTATAAGGCATTACACATCTCGTGTTTTACTACCGTTTGTCCATTTGTCAATGTACTATACTTAGATTAACTCTCATATGATCCCTTTCTTCAAATGCTCATAAATTTCTCATACTAACGCTTTTGTAGACGATTCTTTCACTAACGTGTTCTATATTATCATGGTTACATTTCAATATTAACAATCTCTTTTGCTAACCTTGTTAAGTCTGATTTTATACCATAATCATAGGCTATTGGGCAACAAGTTTATGAAAACTAATAACAAGATAATTTTGAAAGCTACTCAAGTTTCTCATTAAAGTAATTTGCTAAAATTTACAAGAGTTTTCAATATATGATCAAGTCGTTTCAAAATAATGATTACTATATATTGTTCCACTTCTAAATTACAAAAATGGGGTGTTACTATATATATATATATATATATATATATATATATATATATATATACATACATATATATATACACACATACATATATATATATATATATATATATATATATATATATATATATATGTGTGTGTGTGTTTGTGTGTGTGTGCGTGTGTGTCTGTGTGTGTATCCATATGGGAAATGCAAGGGTTCTCATGATATGATGACTTTCAAAGACCTAACATATAAACATTGATAAATATTACAAATGGTATTTCACAACGAAAGCGTATCAACCAACATATAGAGAGGTGGTGTTTCCTTTGGCGGTTCCAGCTAAATATGAACAAATTGATGAATTCGTTGTTGTATTACCACCATTAATTGACAAATGACAAGCAGGGTGTCCACAAAATTACCTAACCCTAGCTGCATAGGCGTCAACCACGCAATTGCCTGAAAGATTACACATGGTCTGAGGCTCTAAGGTGCCGAACATCATACTATGCGGACACGTCTCCATGATCCAAATCTATGAAATTCAAATATCAAAAAAATAACAGACGTAATAATGTTAAAATATTATTGCATAATAATCCTATATTTTTACATAAAAAGCCATGCACCATATATTGAGGTATCCGGTTGGTTTTTAGAAAAGGGTGTAACGCCCGGTCTCTGGTATGTATTTTAAATAACAATTATTCATTTTTGCAATGGGAATCGACGAGTTGGAGTCCCCAAACTTGTCGAGTAGGAATGGAATTTGGACGTGGTACTTGAAGCCTACTCGACGAGTTGAGAGCCTCAACTCGACGAGTAGGGCTGCCAGAATGAAACCCTAATTTTCAGGATTTAGCACCATATTTAAACACCTTAACCTCCAAAGGTTGGCCTCATTTGCAGCCTCCATCATTCCAAACCCTAGCCAAGAAACCCTAATCCACTTTTGGAGAGTTTTGAGCCATATTTGTGCATTCTTTGTGATTTTGAAGCTTGAGAAGGAAGGAGAAGCTTGGGGATTCAAGAGGAAGCTAGTAGATCCAGAGTTTGAACTGCATTTCTGACTCATTTGATGTATAAAGTTGATACCTTAGATTTCTATTACTTAGATCTTCATTTAGGGTTGTATGTTCTCACTTTTGGGCCATATTGAAGTCATTTTTTGGATTTGAGTGTATCATGAAGTTGTTACTTCAGATCTATGCACTCATGAGCTTATGAGGCTTAAAGTAACCAGTTTTATCAAGCCTTGGCCCTTCCTCATGCCCAATATCTCTTATATAACTTAGTTTTGGTGTTTATAGCTTCATGACACCATGCATGAACATAAAGTTAGCAACTTTACGTGGTAACTTAGTCCTAGGGGACCAAATCTATGGTTTGTAATCATTGAACTTGATTGGAAGTGACTGAATGGATTTAGACTAAGGGGGACTCAACGAGTTGTTCATCCAACTCGACGAGTTGGATCGTGGTCCCCCAACCTTTTCTGTTACTTAGCAGACTCGTCGAGTCTAGGAGATGACTCAGCGAGTTGGCCACAATTATGAAGAGGAACTCGATGAGTTCATGAAAGAACTCGACGAGTTGGATCAAGATTTACAGGGTTTTATGGATCATGGAACTTGACGAGTTGATAGACCAACTCGGAGAGTTGAGTCAACCAGGATGTTGACTTTGACTTTGGCCATTGACCAAAGTTGACCCATAGAAGGGTTATGAGTATGAAAAGGGTAATTAAAGGAAATTCTTATGTGTAGGAGTTTGAGAGGGATTGATTTCAGAGTAGGATCCTTTGCAACTATTTCCCAGTTATCGAGGTGAGTTACCTTCCAGTAGAAGTGGGTTGAAGGCACCAATTTCGGCCCACTAGTAGTTGATTATAGTTGAGATAATTGTGTTTGTCATAATTTTCTGGTATTCCACTATTTATTATGCTTTATGTGATAGTATGCTATGTTATTATGTGATAGTGGTAGGAGGGGTAGGTTAGATCCCGTAGCCATTTGAGATAAACCAGAGGGTAGGTTGGACACCTAGATATGTCCGACAATATGTTATGCTATGTTATTATGTGGTAGTGGTAAGGGGTAAAATAGTCCCCATAACTGGTTGAAATAAACTAGAGGGTAGGTCGGGCACCTAGATATTCATGGCAGGGTAGGTGGAGTACCCATATATGCTTGGCAGGGGTAGGTCGGGCACCCCGGTATGCATGAAAAGGGTAGGTTGAGCACCCGGGTATGCTTAGCAGGGTAGGTCGGGCACCCAGATATGTCTGGCAGTATGTTTGTTATATGGTATGTGGTATGATGGGGTAAATCACTAAGCTTTGTACTTACGGTTTTCAGTTTTGGTTTCCGGTACTTCTTCCTCGAAGGGAAAGGATCCGGCATGACTGCACCTCATCACACCACTATTTTCCGCACCATGATGTTCTTGGTGTTAGATTAGGTGTCTAACTTCATAACTATTCTGAGATGTACTTGACCCGATCAGCATGGTCCATTTGGGTTGCATGGCCTCATACATTTCGATAGACTAAAATGAGAGAAATAACACTTATGGTTTATTAATATATTATAAGTTCTAATATATTAATAGTATTATTTAGTTAGTATTTATCAAGAATTAATTTGGAATTAATTAAGTGATCAAAAGAAGACTAATTAAATATATGGGTTGATTGTGTAAATCATCCAAACTTGTATAGTGGGCTAATGTTCCATCGATTACCAAGTTGGGATAAAACCCGTAGGATGCTCCACGGTGTCTTTGAACCCATGGATCATGGAAATGAAGAGCCATGTCAAATTAGGGTTTACATGGTGTAACCCTATTTATGACACACTATATAAGCAACATGTTGTAGACTAAAATCGGGATTAGTGTGTGAACAAGACGGCATATCCGATTTTAGAAGTGTTCTATTTCTCTTAAGGTTATTCCAAGTGCATTTGGCGTTGTGTGAGTCATTTGAGGCATCACACTTGGGGTGCTGGGCTCACAAGGTTCTCAAGGAATCCAATGTACTACAAGGTATGTTTTCTTACTATCCTTTATGATTAAAAGTTCCCTTGTATGCTAGATAGGTTAAGAACCTTGGAAAAACAATTTTTCTTGTATCATAGATAAAATAAAGATCCGAGGTTTCTAGGGTTGCATGTAAACCATAGGAGTGTTAGAATGCTCATAACCCATCAGTGGTATCAGAGCCTTGGCTTGTTTTCTTGTTATACTTGCAAAATTGACTGAAAATCGAAGTTTGTATGTTGTCTGGACAGCAGACTCGCCGAGTCCATCAAGGGACTCGACGAGTCCAAGGCAAAAATCAACCAACTCGACGATTTGGTTCGTGCACTCGACGAGTTGGACCCCCAAACAACATATCTTCGACTGTTTTGGCTGGAATTGGACTAGGAATATTACCCTAAGTTGTTTTTGAACTTATAAACCTATTTTTAGTGTGGTAATGTTCATGCTAATCCAATTTCTAATATAATTGTCAATAGATTCATGTTTTGTATTAGTTTAATGGCTGGGCTAGTTACATGAAAAAGTCTGATTAAATTATCTTGTTCTTATGAGTTGCTTAGATTAATAGAAAAGTTATGTGAAATTGTTGTGTTCAATAAAAATTAATCTAAGAGTTGATTCTAAAATGTGTTTTTGTAACTTGTCCTCAAGTTATATGAAAAGTCACATTTAAGATTCATAAAACTCATAAATATTTCCATAGGTTATGAACAAAGAAAAGTCATATTCTTTTAATAGTTTAAAGTCTTCCATAACTTGTCATCAAGTTATGGAACTTGAAGAGTTTTTTGAATTAAAACTACTTTAAACACATAAGTTATGGAAATTGAATAGTTTTGAATAGTTTCAAAACTTGCCCTCAAGTTTTGGAATTTGAAAAAGTTTTCCCTTATGAGTACTTTAATTCCAAGTTAAACCCTTAGAATTTTAAAAGTTCAAATTCAACCCTTATACTTTATAATATTGTAACGTTAATAATATTTATATGTATAATAGTAAAGTCGTTTTACCATTAGTAGGCCTCATTCACGAAGCTGATCAATAAGGGGGTATAAGGTTACTGCCTATAAAATGGCAGTTTAATGGCTGTACACTCTCACCCACCGCTTCCTTGACTGGTGGAGGGTCGTTAGTCAAATGGGTAGGACAAGGACTATAATTGTCCCTTCTTTAAAAGTAATAATGATAAATACTAAGTAACTAAAACTCTTATTAATACCCAATCTTAGTTACTTAGGAAAATGTGAATTTGGTGCTAACTCATGAAATTACACTTTGCACTTTGTTTAAGTCGTTTAGTGGAGCGTGTGTGGTTAACTGACACACTAGCTTGATTTAACAAGGTAGGCAGAGAGTAACTTAATGTTTATCATAGTATTAGTGGAGCGCGCATTGTTAAGCGGCACATCGATTGAGGGGTAAAAATTAAGGGTACGAAGTATATTTGCATGCTTATTCACACCTTGTTTTGTGATCCTCGACATCCCAGTCAAAAAACATGAAGGGCACACTCGAGATTGAAACATGACATTTAAAGTTCAATGACTCTCAAAAGATCTAGGAGTTTCAAATCCATTTAAAACCTAATAATTTATTTCGTTTTTCATGGTGGAAATTGGTGAATCGTCATTCACCTACCTTCAAATATTTTATAGCCTGGATTACGGCATCCTCTTCCAAGTTATAAAATATTGTGTTGGGTCCTAGCCTTAATATTTCATATTGGGTGTTATATTAAGGATTTAAATCAACTAACTTGAATTTCTCCCTTTGTAGATGTTTGTGATGGGTTTTGAGCATTCTAACACTTCCTAAGTGTACATGCAACCCTAATAACCTTGGATCTATGTTTGTCTAATTATCATGCAAAGTTGAATTCTAAGGTTATATTCCTATCTAGCATACATGGGGAACAATTTTAACTTGAATGAAAGATAGAATAACTTACCTTGTTGTTGCTTATGATCCTTGAAACCTTGTGACCCTAGCACCCCAAGTGTGATGCCTCAAATGCTTCACACAACACCAAATGCTTTTGGAATGACATTAGAGAGAATACACACTTCTAAAATCGGCCTAGCCCTCTTGTTTCTTATGTGTAGCTGATTTTGGTGGAGAATGGGTTTCTTATATAGTGTTGACACATCTAGGGTTACACCATGTAAACCCTAATGTTTCATGACTCTTCATTTCCATGACCCATGGGTTTGTAACTCCCATGAAGCATCCTATGGGTGGAACCAAAACTTGATAATCCATGGAGCCTCTTAGCCCACTATACAAGTTATGGATGATTTACATAATCAACCCATATATTTAATTAGTTATCTTTTGATCACTTAATTAATTCTAAATTAATTCTTGATCAAACTAATTAAATAATATTATTAGTATATTAGAACATATAATATATTAATAATCCACAAGTGTTATTTCTCTCATTTAGTCTATCCAAGTGCATGGTGCCATGCAACCCAAATGGACCATGCCGGGTCGGGTCAAGTATATACCACAAATAGTTATGGACTTAGACACCTTATCCAACACTCTCCAACTTGGATAAGTCTAATAACTATAACTGTAATACTTCAGGAACCGAACGGCAATCGTAGCTCTTTCAAGGTCTCTCAAAATTGAGAAGATGATGATACGCCATTTAAGATAAGTGATCATATAATCCTCTGTTCTAGATATTAGCCGGACAAATACATGGAATAATGTCTTACTTATTGTCCAACAGCTTTTTTCCTGATTTCCGATTTGTTTGACAAAGAACTTAATTGAACACATCAACTTAGTTCTGACCGGGCCCGGTACATAGGTCAAAACAAAATCATCGAGGGGCCCAGATATCAGCTTCTAATCCAAGAAGGAACAGATAAACTTCGGCTCATATGTTTGTTCTACCACTCATTGAATTATACACAAGAACACGTTTTATAACATCGAGTTACCAATGCGTTTACGTACAATCAATGCATAACCAACTCATAAGTAACAAATCATATCTCTAGGTTTGAAGACTTATATGATATTACCGTCTCACAATCACTCGAGATAAATTCCATGAAGTTATTCCAGTGAGCGTGGGTTGGGTCCAATGCTCAGAACTTATGAGCACTCATGATTGTCGTAGCCATGTCCAACACCTTAGACCTCTGCAACCAATCATGACAATCTTGATTCATACCTACTTCCGACATATGACCGACTGTGGATGTAACATCCTGGAGTATCAAAAGTAGAGTTGAAGGGCTAAAAGTGTAAGTGTGAAAGGGCAACTCGGCGAGTCCACGAGTGGACTCGGCGAGTAGGGTTGCGACTCTGGTCGTGTGGTAAGTGACCAACTCAGCGAGTAGCATGGGTGGACTCAGCGAGTTGGTGCTGAGTGGAGAAAACCCTAATTCCGGGGGTTGAGCCCTATATAAAGAACATAACACTTCTTCCCCAGCCTCTTTACCTTCCCTTTGAGTCCAGAAACCTTAAATTCATGTGAGCTTTCCTTGGTGAGAAATTAGAGCCATGGAAAAGGTAACCTTTGAAGGAAATTGAAGAGCAAGAAGATTGGAGCAAGGGGCTTTGCAGAGAATTAGTTCATTCATGTGACAACCCCAAATTTAACTCCGTTACAAACCCCATTTTCACTAACGGAACGTGTCACTATACGTTATTTTATGTAATATTTGAAATCGTCAATATCCGAATGTCTAAATTTAAACATGGCTTGATATTATTATAAGAAATATACCTCGTATGTGTTAACCCCGTTTACCCTAATAGAGTTGTATTACCTTTTCAACCACTTCACCCGGGTAAAAAGTTTTAACCCAGTTAACTTTAAACATCGGGTAGCCGTGTATCGGGTGCGATTCCTGAGACATATGCAATGGGTGTGCACAACATTTGAATACTCATTTACTACACACCCACTCTCTCTCACTACCTTCTCTCTCTAGACTCGAAAACGACCCCGATTCCGCTAATTTCCGACTTCCAAACGTAAGTACTCATCCTCTATCTTATTCTAGACATGCTTCATTGAATTTGAGGGCCAAAAATCATAGGAATCAAGGTCCAAAGAGGAGTTTACGGCCTAAGAAGCTCCTTAGGCCGTAAACCCCCAAAACCAAGCCAAAGACCAAGTTTTTCCTTCTTGTGAGTTAGTATGCTAATTAAGGCTTATAACTAGAAGAGTTTGGACATTAAAACACTAGAAATTGATGCTTAAAAAGGAGTTTACGGCCCAAGCATGTGCTTAGGCCGTAAACACCTCAAACACCCCATAAATCTATGTTTTAAGCCCCAAAAACACTTCTAGGATGTTTGGTAAATTAGACTTGACTCCAAGGAACACTTAAATGCATCAAACAACTCCATTTGAGGCCAAAAAGAGGAGTTTACGGCCTAGCTTAAGCTTGGGCCATAAACACCCAAATTTTTGTGTCAAACAAGTCCCTAAACTACCCTAGTGCATGAAAGGAATTTATCTAAGGCCTATGGAAGTGTGTTGTACAATTAAAATTCACATTTGGGAACAAAATGAAGAGTTTACGGCCAAGGATGTTCTTGGGCCGTAAACTCCCCAAAAATGTATGCCAAATTGTTCCAAACTCACTATAGGGCCTTCTAGGATTTTTCTAAGCCATTTGGGACCATGTTGTACAAGTAAAACCTACATCTTGAAGGGTCTATAGGAGTTTACGGCCCAAGAACAAGTCTTGGCCGTAAACTCCCTAAAAATGACACAAATTATGATGTTTAATCCTTCCCTCTTGATCCAAAACACACACCACTAAATTAAGGAAGTGAGATAAGGCCCTAAACACACATTTTGGAGTGTCACAAGAGCTTACGGCCAAGCCTAGGGGGCTTACGGCTGTAAACTCCCAAAGAATGGCTTTTAGGCCATAAACTCTAAGAGAGTGAACTCAAGGACCCTCCCGTAAATCATCCATGGCCTCGTACCACTCCCGGGAACCCTTTCTAGGCCTTAAAACCCCGAAAACGACACTAGAATGCCCAAATACTATAATGAAAAGCACAAGATGATTAACTTATTGTAAAATACATATTTCATATGACATTAGGGTCCTAAAAGGTGCTCAAGTGGTTATTTGGTACCAAACGCTCAATCGACACTATTACCCAATTTACCCGATTTCCGCGATTTCAGGTGAGTTCATACCCCTTTAATGAACCTTTCAGATGTTTTAAATGTTTTAGGGGGGAGATACAAGTTGCTTATGAATGTTTATGTAAAGTTTTACAGAACGATTTCAGAGTTACAAGGATTTATCACATGTGATTCATTACCTTTAGTTCAAATCACATGTGATTTGTCCTTATGCCTTATAAACGGGTTTCACCTTTTTCAAACTATTTTTAAACAGTGAATCAGAATTTAAATGTTCTTTTGGAAAAATACTTTTATTTAATCAATTTGCTTATAAAATGTAACCATTCTGATACATTTATATAAATAAGACTTGGAGGACTTAGGACCGATATCTCGCCTTATTTCTTGTTCTTGTTTGATTGTGGGCTTAGGGTAGTAGTTATCCGTCTGACTGTCGTTGATTTCTTACTTATATAAAATCTGTATATAAGTATGGGATAAGAATATTACTGCTTTCACTTATTGCTAAAGTCACTAACGTGCTAAGAAACATCCCCACTAAGATAACCATAATAGGTATGGTTAGGGTCGCTACCGCTACTACTCGCTAAAGTTATTACTATCTACACTATAATACTCACTATTACTAGACGATACACTAGTAAGAGAATACACTATGATCAATACTAAAAGTTTACTACACTATAACCATAGAGAAAACACTAAACAAACAATAATACACTAACCCGCTATGAGATACTCTATTCGCTATTCACTACGCCCGGAGTGTTCCAGCAGGAGACGACTCTACATGTATAGATCTATACGGGGCAGACGCTATTACATCCCGACTGTTAATCTCAGTCCGCGCCATGCAGGCCCAGGGATGCCACTACTCACTATACTGTGCATGACCGGGGAGGTCATGGGATCCTCTATTATCTTCACTATTAGTAATATACAAGGAATACGCTACAACTACTCTAAAATACCACACTAAATGCTAAACTGCATCCCGAAATAAGTAAGTATCTATCACCAAAGGAAGCTTGCACCTCTATCACTGATTACAGGCTCAACCTATTCCATCACACTTGTTATTTGGAGATTCGACAATATGTTTTTACAATAATCTGTTTCAAAGAAATGAAGAATGTATATTTTTCACCGATTGTCACTTACAATGTATTTCTGGAAAATATGGGATTTTCTAAAGTTTCTACTACTTATGAACATAAATGATACATTTTTAGCACTAATGCTTTGTATACAAAACTCACACTAAACTCTTATGAACTCACCAGCTTTATGCTGATAATTGTTTTCAAAATAACATGTATCTTCAGGTCAAAGATAGACAGGTACAGACGCGGCATTTTTGGAGAAGGTGGAGCACACAAGACCCATCTCTTATTTTTGAATTGCTTTTGGGTGATTGTTAAACATTACAAAACACGCATGTAATTAAATTCACTATGTAATACTATGGGTGTATGTTTCTTGTTCCTACTATTATGCAATTGTGATGATACTGTTCACTACGTCATCCACCCCGAAACGTATTCCGCCGTTATCGGTTTTGGGGTGTGACAGTTCATCAGTGGGAGCCTTCATTTGAGGTAATAATCCTCTGTTTGAGCTTTTGTGCATCTAGATCTATCATTTGTGGGGGGGTTTGGGGCATAAATGAGGTCCTTCTCATGTTTGGTGTAAGATCTGAAGTTGCTACCTCGGATCTAGGTTGCTAATGATCCAGAAAGCCATAAAGTCTATGCTCAAGAGTTGTTGGTGAAGTTCTTTTGTCCCAAACCCAAACCCTAGAGTGTAACATGCTTAGATCTACTTGGATTCACGTAAAGTTTGCCACTTTACGTGATGGATGGCTTGTAGAAAGGTAGATCTATGGTTTAGAGCTTCTGCATGGCTTGGAAAGCCTCTGTATGGTTTCAGATTTAAGGGTACTCAGCGAGTCACAAGGGTGTACTCGGCGAGTTGCTTGAAGATAGGCTGGAACTCGACGAGTTGGAAGAATAACTCGGCGAGTTGGATGAAGATAAGCAGAGACTCGACGAGTTGGAAGAACAACTCGGCGAGCCTGTTGAAGATAGCCTTGGACTCGGCGAGTCTGTTCTTGGACTCGGCGAGTCTGGTCGTGAGGCCCTAACCTTTCTTCTGGTTGAACTGTGAATCGGTGAGTCAAGGGATGACTCGGTGAGTCGAGTGTGAAAGGACTCAGGGTTGTGGAACTCGGCGAGTCTCGGAGTGACTCGGCGAGTTGAGTTGCGGATTGGGGAAGTTCTGTGCATGGGGACTCGGCGAGTCATCGGGTTGACTCGGCGAGTAGAGTCAGTCAGGGGTTGACTTTGACTTTCACTTTGACCAAGGGTTGACCAGTTGATTTCCAAGGGCATTTTGGTAATTGTTGGCTTTTGTTTTTAGTTTAGTGTTTTGGTGTTCACCAGTGGTGGAGATCGCATCAGTGGTCGGAGCAGCTTGGGTTTATCTGTTCAGTCGGCAGTTGCGAGGTGAGTTATCCTCACTATATCAACAGGGTCTAAGGCAACAAAGGTCGGCCCTTTATCGGATTGTGATCTGGGTATCGTTGTTATGTTATTGCTTTGCTATGTTTGCATCCTGGAAGTTAGGATGGTATTATGTTAGAGACCTGGTTAAGGTTGGTATACTGGTATATAGGATGATGTTATGCTAGTGACTGGTTAGGTCGGTATCCTGGTTAGGATGATGTTATGTTATGTGATCTGCTAGATCGGCTTGATTGAATGTGAATTGTTATATGATTGAATGTTTATGTGCACATGGTTGTTGGACTGGGGTTGGGTTGAGGCGGGTCCTGCTTTGTGTTGTAGGCCAACATACCCAGGGCGGACCGGTTGTCCCGAAGGCCCAACGAGCGGTGCGGATAGGCTGTAGGCCGTAAGAGGGCGGACCAGACGTACCGAGGCTCGGAGACTGGACCAGGCCGACTGAAGGCCTAGTGCGGGCGGACCAGTCATACTGTAGACTCAGAGAGTGGACCAGGTGGATTGAAGGCCTGGTGCGGGCGGACCAATCACACTGTAGACTCGATATGTATGGCTAGACTCGGAGGGTGGACCATGTGGACTGAAGGCCGGTGCGGCATACCAGTTCCACAGTAGACCCGAAGTGCATGGCTGTTCTGTGTTCTGTTATGATATGGCATGTTGTGCGTGTATGGTATATGTGGTTGGTATTTTGGGGGCATCTCACTAAGCTTTCGGGCTTACAGTTGTGGTTTAATGTTTTCAGGTTCTTCAGGAGACCATGGCAAGGCAAAGGCGTGATCGTACCGCTCCTCGTGATTTTGTTTTATGATGTGATTCTGGGAAGACTCTGATGATAATTGTATTGAAAACCTTTTTGTAATAACTTCATGAAACAGGGTTGTTTTTGAAAAGTTTAAATTGGTTGGAATTTTATGGTCGTTACAGTGGAGGTTTCAATAATATGATATACCAAACATAATTATTCTGGAAGTCAAAACATGCAAAAGAAATATAGTAAACGATCGACAAGAGATAGCAACACTTTACTCATAAATAAAACACCTTTTATTCATCATCTAATGTCAATTACACTTTACAAATTTCGAGGTTATCTAATTACTAAATCTAATATCATCCTTCAGCCCTATGCTCCGAGCATGCTGGAGATGTTTAACCCAAGTATGTCCCTTCGTGAAGGGATCTGCTGGATTCTCATCCGATGATACCCTCTTTTCCACGAAGAGTCCTTCTTCTATTCGATGTCTGATGAAACTGTATTTTTTGTCGATGTGTCTGGATCTCCCGTGATCCTTTGGTTCCTTGGCTAAGGCAACTGCACTTTCACTATCAAAGAAAATTTCCATTGGCTCTTTAACAGTTGGTACAACTCCAAGGTCTCCAGTGAAGTTCTTCAGCCATATCGCCTCCTTTGCTGCCTCGCTAGCTGCAACATACTCTGATTCGCAAGTTGAATCAGCCAATGTCTCTTGCTTGGAACTCTTCCAAGAAATTACTCCTCCGTTTAGGGTAAAGACCCAGCCTGACTGAGAGCAGAAATTATCTTTATCAGTCTGAAAGCTAGCATCACTATACCCTACAACTCTCAAGTCCTCACTCCCACCGAGGGTAAGGACCCAGTCCTTAGTCCTCTGTAGGTACTTGAGGATATTCTTTACCGCAGTCCAGTGTGCCTTGCCAGGGTTCCCCTGATACCTGCTAACCATGCTCAAGGCAAAGGCTACATCAGGTCAAGTACACGACATAGCATACATGATCGATCCTACAGCCGAAGCATAAGGTATTTTACTCATTTATGCTATCTCAGCCTCAGTACTAGGGCTTTGTGTCTTACTCAATCTGGCGTTACTCTGGATTGGTAACTCTCCTTTCTTAGAGTCCTGCATGCTGAATCTCTTCAGCACTTTATCCAAGTAGGTACTCTAAATAAGTCCAATTAGTCTTTTACTCCGATCTAGCAAGCTCCTTATCCCTAGAATATAGGCAGCTTCTCCTAGGTCCTTCATAGAGAAACACTGCCCAACCCAGGACTTAACTTCCTACAGAGTTGGGATCTCATTTCCTATGAGTAGTATGTCATCCACATACAGTACCAAAAAGCTAACTATACTCCCACTAGCCTTGACATATACACAAGATTCATCTTCACTCCTAGAAAAGCCAAATTCCTTGACTTTCTCATCAAAGCAAAGATTCCATCTGCAAGGTGCTTGCTTTACACACTGTATTAGGGTACTCTGTATTGATAAAACCCTCTGGCTGACTCATGTAAACATCCTCAGCCAACTTTCCATTAAGGAAAGCGGTTTTGACATCCATTTGCCATATTTCATAGTCATGAAATGCGGCTAGGGCTAACAGAACCCTAATAGACTTAATCTTGGCCACTGGAGAAAAAGTCTCATCATAATCAACTCCCGGAGTTTGTGAGAAACCCTTTGCAAGCAGTCGTGCCTTATAAGTGTGTACATTACCATCCATGTCGGTCTTCTTCTTGAAGATCCATTTGCACCCTACAGTCTTATGACCTGGTACATTCTCAACCAAGTTCCAAACTTGATTGTCATACATGGATTGTATCTCACTGTCCATTGACTCTTTCCACTTAGCTGACTCAGGGCCTGCCATGGCTTCCGCGTAACCGTTAGGTTCATCCAGACCTATCAGTGTCTCATCACTGATTAGTGTATCACCTTCCGCAATAATATGGAATCCATAGTAATGCTCAGGTGCATTCCTAACCCTTGTGGAATGCCTCAGAGGTACAGACTTGTCAATTGGCTCAACAGGAGTTTCCTCCTCAAGTTGAGTGCTAGGGTTTGAAGTTCCTTCACCGCTTGACTCTTGAATTTCTTCAAGGTCAACTTGTTGCCCACTGTTTCCTTGGCTTATGAACTCTCTCTCTCTCTCTCTAAAGAAAGCCCTCCTAGCTACAAAGACCACATTTTCACTAGGTCTGTAGAAGAGGTAACCAAAGGATTGTTGTGGGTAGCCGATGAAAATACACCTCTTGCTTCGAGGTTCGAGCTTATCATAAGTCTCGCGTCTCACGAAAGCCTCGCAACCCCAAATCTTGATGTGGTCTAGTTTGATTACTTTACCAGTCCACATCTCATGAGGAGTTTTGGCAACTTCCTTTGTAGGGACTAGATTAAGGATATGGGCGGCAATATCCAAGGCATACCCCCAAAATGAGATTGGTAGTGAAGCTCGACTCATCATGGAACGAACCATATCCAACAAGGTTCGATTACACCTCTCAGCCACACCATTCAACTGCGGTGTCCTGGGAGGTGTCAATTGTGAGACAATCCCACATTCCCTAAGATAGTCGAGGAACTCTGAACTAAGATACTCACCATCTCAATCAAATCGAAGCATCTTCATGTTCCTGCCCAATTGATTCTCGACTTTCTGTTTAAATTCTTTAAACCTTTCGAAAGTCTCTGACTTATGCTTGATTAAGTAGACATATCCATATCTACTGTAATCATCAGTAAAAGTCAAATAATAATGATTAGAATCCCTTGTGGCATATTTGAAGTGTCCACACACATCCGTGTGTATAAGATCCAACAAACCTTCACCCCTCTCACAAGAACCTGTGAAGGGTGACTTTGTCATTTTTCCAAGTAAGCGTGATTCGCTACTATCATCTGACTTTAGGTCAAATAACTCCAATACTCCATCCTTTTGGAGTTGGCCTATGTGTTTCTTGCTTATATGTCCAAGACAACAATGCCATAATGATGCTTTATCCAAGTTATTATTATTAACAAAATCAATAAACAATACATTATTTCCTAAGTTATCAACCACATATACAGTTTCATACACGCCTTCACAAGGTAATGCTTTAAAATAAAGAGCATTATTAAAGAAAGCATTCATCGAACCAACTTCATGATCAAATGAAAAGGTGAAACCTTGTTTATACAATGCATGAAAGGAAATAATGTTTCTTGCCATTTCTAGCGAATAACAACATTTATTCAAATCTAAATTAAACCCACTACTTAGAGATAAAGTATAAACTGCAATCTTGGTGACAGGTAAAGCTTTCCTATTCCCCATGATTAAGTTTATTCTTCCATGCTCCACATTCTCACTTCTTCTTAGTCCCTGCAAATCAGAACAGATATGAATACCACAACCGGTATCAAGGACCCAAGAGTTAGAAAGGGGTGAGTTATTAGATAAGATAGTGTAAATACCTGCATGGTTGGGTTTAACTTTCCCGTCCTTCACATCTTGCTGGTATTTTGGGTAGTTCCGCTTCCAATGTGACTTTTCATGGCAATAGAAGCATTCAACCTCTTTTGGGTTAGAAGAAGGAGTGACGAAACCTTTCTTGGTTCCACTTGAAGAAGATTGCACAAGCAGATTGCACAATATCGACTTTTTTCAACAATTTTGGACAAATAACAAACAAACAAGCCTAGGCTCTGATACCACTGATGGGTTTTAAGCATTCTAACACTTCCTAAGTGTACATGAAACCCTAATAACCTTGGATCTATGTTTGTCTAATTATCATGCAAAGTTGAATTCCAAGGTTATATTCCTATCTAGCATACATGGGGAACAATTTTAACTTGAATGAAAGATAGAATAACTTACCTTGTTGTTGCTTATGATCCTTGAAACCTTGTGAGCCTAGCACCCCAAGTGTGATGCCTCAAATGCTTCACACAACACCAAATGCTTTTGGAATGACTTTAGAGAGAATACACACTTCTAAAATCAACCTAGCCCTCTTGTTTCTTATGTGTAGCCGATTTTGGTGGAAAATGGGTTTCTTATATAGTTTTGACACATCTAGGGTTACACCATGCAAACCCTAATGTGTCATGACTCTTCATTTCCATGACCCATGGGTTTGTAACTCCCATGGAGCATCCATGGAGCATCCTATGGGTGGAACCCAACTTGATAATCCATGGAGCCTCTTAGCCCACTATACAAGTTATGGATGATTTACATAATCAACCCACATATTTAATTAGTTATCTTTTGATCACTTAATTAATTCTAAATTAATTCTTGATCAAACTAATTAAATAATATTATTAATATATTAGAACTTATAATATATTAATAATCCACAAGTGTTATTTCTGTCATGTAGTCTATCCAATTGCATGGTGCCATGCAACCCAAATGGACCATGCCGGGTCGGGTCAAGTACACACCAGAAATAGTTGTGGACTTAGACACCTTATCCAACAGTCTAGTTCAGACAACAATGATCTTCCTAAATCTTATGGAACAAGCTTTCCTAATGAAGTTGACTTCCTGAGTTTGGCTCATGGAAATCATACTTCTCTTCCTCCTCCTCCTCCAATTATTCTCCCTGACCCACAAGCTCAAAGACTTGAAAAGTTCAAGATCACTCAAGACCTACTCGCAATGAAACATGAAGAGGCAAGACATGTGTGCACTCATGTATTAGGAATGAAGTCACACATTGACAAATTGAGAATGTTAGATGTCATTGTCCCAAGGAAGTTGGCTATTGGCAGGGTCCTTCAGTCACTTCCTAAGTCATATAGTAAGTTTATTAAAGACTATTATGTTACAGATCACGACATGACCCTATTAGATCTTTCTTATTTGCTTATTGCTGCTGAATCAGAAATGATTTGGTGCAATAGTCAACCAAATATGGGTGGAAGGTCTACTTCTCAAGCTTTCATGGACATGGACAATGGTAACATTGGAAGTCCAGAAAAGCTTTCTCTTCCAAATGGAAAGGGATCGGCCTTGGTCAACCCGGTTGACCGGAAGGTAAAGAGAAAGTCTAAGTATGGAATAGCCTTTTGTACCATTCCCGAGAGTCTATATGTTTTCATTGTGAAGAAAAAGGGCATTGGAAGCGAAGCTGCCCTAGCTACCTGAAGGATCTGAAAGGAATCAAAAAGTTTGACTCTAATTCAGGTAAGTCCACTATCTAACTCTGTTAACTTCCTAATTGTTGATTATCAATACATGATGTCACTAAGTTACATTTTGATGTTTGGTTGAATCTGATCGCGAAGATGGATTTCTATCGCACGGTTGAAGATCAGATTTTTGAGCTACTACTTAAGGGTTATGATAGATTGCTAGAAAACATGTAATAGCATAGTGTTCATTTAAAGTTGCATTGTAAGGAAAAAAATCGCATTTTTATAAATAAATAAAATTTTGATTTTAATTTAGTTTATATCTCCTTGTAATGACTTTTATTGAAAATTGATCTTCATATGTTTCTAGCAATAATCGAAATGTGAATTTGATTCTTTCGTTTGTGATAGCGTCTAAATTTACCAAATAAGGAAAGCGTCTCATCACCCAAGTTTTCAGTTAGATAGAAACTTAGAATCATACAAGTTGTACAGTATGATGAATGAGAACTTTCAGCTTGGAAAAATTAAGACTACTTCCTTGTTCACATGTATATGTGAGTCAAGTGAAGGACTAAGGGATCGAGTACAAATTCTTGTGCACTGATTAAGGTCCACCACAAAAAGTTGATAAGACTATTCGTCATGATTTACTAAGGTGTAGTAAATATGGTTATACTTACAAGTTTAAGTATAATTCTGAAACACTGAAAAATTTCAGTGTATGTCAGGACGGATGAGAAGAATCAAATTAGGCAGAATGATAAATGTTTCTCAAATCTGAAAAGATGGGAGAGTACTTTAGTATCATGTTTTGTGTTCATTTTAATGATTAAGAAACCATGTCGCAATTGGTCCTCTAAAGACATCTTAGTGCATTCATATGGCTAAGAAGAGGAATCAATAATTGCTGAAATGGTTAAATCAAGAAGATGAGTCAAACTTCGTTCCAAAAACAATTCTTAGAGTCATACTCCAAGATTGTAACTTGAGTGATGTATCTTAACGAAAGGTTTATAACACTAGTCAAATATAAGAGTAAAGTGTATCCCACTCTTGTACATTCGAAATTGGTAAGTTGTGATGTTTTGGATAAAACAGAGAACAACTTAAGGCCAATTGTGTGAAGTGTTTGTCTTGATAAAGAATCTGCACTATCTCTTGAATATTTGGCAAGTAAGTCTTATATGTCAAGAGGGAAGTGGGAGTTTTAAAGATCTTGGAAATACTTCCAGATCTAATCAAGAAGGAAAAACCTATAGTTGATCACTAGCACAGGACTTGAGGTTTATAACATATCGCATTGACATATTCCTATTTCTGTGCACATTCCAGTTAAAGTTGGATTTGCATATGAGTTCTGAGAGTTCTCAATTGGTTGCATATGTAACAACGTAAATTTGAAAACAATTTTTCACTTTTAAAGATATAATTTCATTCATAAATATTCTCAAATCTTGATGTATCACATATCAAATCCATAAAAACACATCCCAAGATCAAAATGAATAAAACTCCAATAGTGTGTACTAATCATGCCGGCACCCTCCCGCGATCATCACTCATGCCTGAAACACATAACACAAAAAACTGTAAGCATAAATGCTTAGTGAGTCCCCCAAAATACCACATATAACACATATTAGCCACTCGAGGCTATAACTCTGTGGGACCTCTGGCCCTAACTCTGTGGACCCTACGGTCCTAACTCTGTGGACCCTCTGGACCTAACTCTGTAAACTCTGGAGCACATACAACATAAAAAAATAGTAATAATGCAGTGCATCACATCACATACATAACATATAATATACTCTGTCACATAACTCTAATTACCACTCAAGGTAAAGTATAGTGAGAAGACTCACCTCGGATAACTTGGTAACCCTCGGACTCGGAAATACTGATCTAGCCTCCGCCTAATCACATAAAATAGTTACTCTAATGAATACAACTTTCAAAGTCTAGGCTTAACCCTCTCTAAGTTCTCAAAGCAGGGTAAAAGACCATTATACCCCTCCAATGGCTCAAAAGTCGAAACATTGACTAAACTCTAATAGTCAACAAAGTCAACTCCAGTCAACGGTCAACTTTGACCAGACTCGTCGAGTGCACTCGGGCGACTCGACGAGTCCATGCGGGTCCCCTGAATCCTTCTAAGCCTCACTGGGCATGTCGAGTCACTCCTCCACTCGCCGGGTCACTCTGCAACGAATCATGGGGCAACCCCGACTCGACTCGTCAAGCCCACTTATGAACTCGGCGAGTTGCTCCCATAACATCTCTCAAATGACTTTTGAGGTCAGATCTGCTTTTCTAAACTAAAGATCTGACCTCCCCAAGGCCAATAACCACGTAAAGTTCGAAACTTGACCCACATGCAATGCACCCAAGGCTTCTTTTGGTGAAATAACTACTAAAATGTCTTGCTAGGCTCATAACTCCAAAGGGGTGGCATAAAGCATAATGATAGGGACTCTTTGGACCCCTTATGATACAGATCTAAGAACCATTTCACCTTGGGACCTCACACATTCTAGATTGAAGCTAAATAAGGCATATAGAAACTCTAGGTTCAACCAAATCAACATAAATACGAGAATAAACATAGATTGATACCTCCAACAGCTTCCTCTGATCAAATGGAAATAGATTCAAGCTCCCCAACTGTCCTAGCTTGACCTTCCTCCTTCCTTCTTGCTAAAATCCACAAGAAATGATGAACAATGCCCTCATTTCTCACTCACAAGGCTCACAGATGCTCTGGTACTCTCAAGGACGAAGGTAGCCGCAATTAAGGGCCATAAGGTCCTTTAAATAGGGCATGACGTCATGTCAAGTATCACAACATACGCAATATAGTAATCAAAGTACAACAACCATTGCATTAATAGTAATAATTTTACATCGGTTACATGTTATAGTAATATCAAAGTAATTACAGAACATAGCATAGATGCAGCTCGGTACTAGACTGTCTTCACAAAAACTCCTGGGATGTACTTGTCTATCGCTGACCTGAGAATACGAGTTATTTTGAAAGCGAGTATCAGCATTTTATAATGATGGTGAGTCCATAAGTATTTAGTGTCATTTGTATAAATACGCATTTTTATTCAAAATAACTTTATGAAAAGTAGTAGTTTAGAATCCCCGGTGTATTAGCGTCCTTTCCAGAAAATCCTATATTTTCTAAATAAAACCAGTCTTCTACCAAGACTCGACAGAGTTAGGTTTTAAAGAGTAATTTTCCCTTACATACTATCATTACCAAAATACGGTATTTGACTTTAAAGAAAGTAGGAGAATATCACTAGTAAAAATACTAGGGGAAAATAACATATGCCTCAGCAGAAATACTGCTGACTAAGGCAAAAGAAAACATAGACTCCAGGGGAGTATCGAATGAATGATACGCCTGGCTCAGTCTAACAAAAGGAAACACAGACCCCAGACGGTATCAAATGAACGATATAGCTAGCAAGGTCTAAAACAAAGAATACAGAGACCCCAGACAGTATCAAATGAACGATACAGCAAGCAATGTCTAAAACAAAGAAACACAGACCCCAGACAGTATCAAATGAACGATACATCTAGCAAGGTCTAAAACAAAGAAACACAGACCCCAGACAGTATCAAATGAATGATACAACTAGCAAGGTCTAAAACATCTGTTAATCCTAACTGGGTTGTCTCGAAGTAAAGTGTTGATTCTCGTTACTTTAAGGCCATGAATTATAAGGTAAACATGGAGATACTCGTAACCATACTAATTGACACTAGAGTACTTGACGCCCTGCAAGCGTCGGAATAATTGTGACATTTGTCACCCCTTGGCTTGGTAGGCCGAGGACTGTTGCTAGCAGTCAGGGTGCGGGAGTGTCAGTATCGTATAGATCTATACACACAATGCTCGCTCTCCTTCCAGGAGACTCTGGTTACCAACTTGACAACGGGGAAATCCGTGTCCTGAAGATGTATCTCGTATTCTGAATTCTGTTAGAGGCGCTGGAATAATTATATAGACTCACGAATGAACTGACTCCTTTGGAATTCTCTTACTAGAAAGAGTAAATAGAACCTCCTAACTATTCCTATAATAGTTACTAGTGTCTCTGGTCTATGAACGTTGACTAGAAGGATGCCCTTGCTACCCAAGGGAAATGAACTGGTAGATGGAATCCTTTATGTCTATACATGTATACATGATATATAACTAATGTTTAAATGACCTTCGGACGGATAACCGATACCCACCAGACCACATCCAAACGAGGAAAAGGAAATAGGGCGAACTAGCCTTCCTAAGTCTTTTAAACATTATTTTTAAAATTATACAAATATAGGCATGCATTTAACGAAGTAAAAGCATATAAGAAAATTCTAATGAAAACTTTGGAAAAATTTACACATAAGAAGTTTACGACTTGATGTAAGTTTGTAAAACAAGTTTTGAAAATCTTTGGAATCCTTTGGAAAACCTTTAACAAGAGTTGAAAGCGAGATTTGGAACATCTTAAGCTGGATAAAACAGTTATCATGCAAAAATATATTTGGCTAAATAGTTACTAATCACATGTGATTTATATAATAATTGTATAGGTCAACTTGTATTCCCCCCTATAAAAGCAGTTAAAATCATTTAAAAGGTTAATTTAGGGGTATGAACTCACCTGACGTTGGCGTTTCGGATGAATGGACGGTATAGGATGCTAAGTGTCAAGTAAGGACTTGACCAAACACGTGAATCCTATTTAACATGTAATGATAAATTTAAGTATCTAATTAGTCATTTAATAACTAATTAAGCAAGTAAGGATGTCTTACTACTTAAAAACACTTTGCTACAAGTGCTAGAAGTACTAAGGGTTGCATATAAGGTGTGTATGGACTCACATTGGAGTTTACTCTTTAAATGATAGCCCCTATGGGTGTTTACGGTTTCAATACCACTTCCCCCATGATTTTACGGTCGCAAACTCATGGTAGTGGTGTCATGGGATGTTTAAAGGTCTTATCTCACTCAGAGAATCATGCTAGAGTCGAATCAAGGGCTAAGTAAGTGATTGGGGCTCAAAATGGACACAATAGGGAGTTTACGGTCCTTAGACCACTCCTTGAGGAGTTTATAGTCGTAAACACATGATTTTACGATCATAAACTCATATTTGTCCATTTCTTTTGTGCTTTGGTGGTTCTAGGCTATGTAGGCAAGGTTCTAGTCACTTATATGAGCATAGGAAGGTGTTAAAGGCACTTAAACACCTTGGAAAGGTGTTTACGGTTTTTGGAAACCTTCCCAAACCATAAAATCAAGTGTTGCTCATTGGGGCATGTTTTGGTGCATCAGATGAAGGAATACAAGGCTCTAGGCACTCATGAAAGCTTTTGGAGGTGTTTGAGGGGTAATTTAACACCCAAAAAGGTGTTTATGGTCCTTGAAGATGGTTTTACGGTCCAAGAATGTTCTTAGACTGTAAACTCATGTTTACTCCCCATATGATAAGATTTTGGTGTTCTAAGTCCTTTCATGTAAGCTCCTAAGTCATAACTAAGCTCCATAAGTGGTTTGGAAGGGTTTTTGGGAATCAAAACCCCATTTATGAGTGTTTACGGTCCAAGAGTGTTGTTGGGCCATAAAGACATGATGTTGCCACTTTTGGATGTCTTTAACACGAATTTGCATGTTAAATGAGCTAAACAACAAGTTAGGGTAGATCACTTACTAGTTTGGGGCTTGAAATAGGCGATTTTTGACCAAACCCGATTTGTAGAGAGAGAAAGTAGAGAGAGAGACTCCTATGGTGTGAAAAGGGTTAGAATGAAACCCACTCAACCCTTATATAGGGTGGAGTTTATGGTCTGGTTGGGGGTCCACCCGACACCAACCGCGAACGGGGGTTTTTCACGACTACCGTTAAACATGACAATTTTTAAAATTAGACCGCCTTATTTTCGGTTCGCTTGACGAATATTATTTAAAATATTCCAACAGGTTTAAATCCGGTCAAAAATATTTTTGGGATAAATTTGGCTAATTTTTGACGTACTTAATTTCGACATTAAAACTAACGGAAATTTTTGGGTTGTCACAGAAGGTCAATAAAGTACTTATTTCTAGAAGTCCAGCAGATTTATGACTATATGTCAAAGCTAGTGGAAGCATAAGATTCATGCTAATAATCATCATGCAAGTGGGAGCATGATAATTATAATAAGTGTTGCAAGTTAGCAATGTTAATTATAGAAAACAAAAGGTTTCAATTGGGAAAAAGTTGTTTTGCTATAATTAAGGGAGAGAAATTATACTTCACTTCAATTCTAAAATCTTCGATTGAGGTTTTAATCATATTTAGTCAAGGATATATATATGTATATATATATATATATATATATATATATATATATATATATGTGTGTGTGTGTGTGAATTTCATGTTGGAATGACTCAACATATGGAAATTCTATATATGGGTCCATTATTTGCGTTCTAAAATTCGATTATGATTACGGCACCCCTTTTCATAATCCGAGTTATGAGAACTTGGCAAATAGAAATAGAAATATTATAGCAAAAGACTGGTCTACTATCATGTCTTTATGAATCGTGTCCTGTATGCTTCGGATATAGGACCGATTGCATGTGCTATAATATTCATCTGTTCTAAATTTTTCCAAATGCCCAGAGCATTAAGAGGGAAAATATACTAGAACTAGATATGACTAATTTGATTAAGCAATTGTCGAGGAAAATCTAAGGTTTACCAAAGATTGGTTGCTCAGGGCAGTTGGAAGTATAATGTCAATTTTGGAAGGACCATAGTGACATATTCTGAAAAGAGGCAACTCTTGTTCAGGGGTAATAGTCAAAAGGGGAATATGGAAATGTTCCCATAGGTAGAAGGTATTCATTAAATCTATGTAAGATTAGGAAATTTAATCCAAGAAGAGTGTTCAAAGGCAATGAACTTTGAATATAAGACTTCGATTCCTTGGAGTTGATCTCCATTGTAATACTCTTTAATTTCTATTGACAAGTCTTTGTGACTTTGTGCATAATCATTACAGGAGGACCAATGCATATAAGTTTAGAATCTAACAGATTTAGGTAAATGGCAGGAATTTGGAATTCTTGCATTTGCAGTAAGGATTGGGTTTGTGAAATGAGTATCACTAGAATTATGTTCAATCGATCTATTTCACAGAGTAAAGATCATAGAAAAAAAACATGGCATGCATACTTGGTGTATGGCATGACTAGTATTTAGAAAAACATAGTGTACATGCTTGGAGCACGGGACAACTACTGTTTTTAATTCAAGTATAAAGTTAATAGTTTGAAACAGTATGCAACGAATGGTGGGTAATCAATATGGGGATAAATAACAGATGTTTTATTTATATTCATAAGTTCTGAGACTAAATTGGATTCAATTATTCTTGTGTTTCACTTTGCATGTTTTGACTTCCAGAATAACTAAGTCGCTCTTCCTGAATGACTAAGTTATTCAAACCATCCACAGTCGGTCATATGTTGTAAATAGATATGAATCAAGATTGTCATGGGTTGGCTTGTAGAGGTCTAAGATGTTGGACAAAGTGGTGCTACAACACTCATGAGTACTCATAGGTTCTGAGTATTGGATTCAACCCACGCTCACTGTTATCACTTCATGGAATTTATCTCGAGTGATCGTGAGACGGTAATATCATATAAGTCTTCAAACCTAGAGATATGACTCGTTGCCTATGAGTTGGTTATACGTTGATCGTAAGAAAACGCATTGGTAACTCGATGTTATAAAATGTGTCTTTGTGTATGATTCAACAAGTAGAAGAACAAGCATATGAGTCGAAGTTTATTTGTTCCTTCTTGGATTAGAAGCGATATATGGGCCCTTCAATGATTTTGTGTTGACCCATGTACCAGGCCCGGTCAGAACTAAGTTGATCTGTTCACTTAAGTTTTATGTCAAACAAATCGGAAATCGAGAAACAAACTGTTGGACGATAAGTAAGACATTGCTCCATGTATTTGTCCGGCTGATATCTAGAACTGAGGATTATATGATCACTTATCTTAAATGGAATATCATCGTCATCTCACTTCCACGAGACCTTGAAAGAGCTATGATTGCTGATCGGTTCCTGAAGTTATTCTTGCAGATATAGTTATTAGACTTATCCAAGTGGTAGACTGTTGGATTAGGTGTCTAAGTTCATAACTATTCTAGGATGTACTTGACCCGATCAACATGGTCTATTTCGGTTGCATGGCATCATGCATTTGGATAGACTAAAATGAGAGAAATAACACTTATGGTTTATTAACATATTATAAGTTCTAATATATAAATAGGATTATTTAATTAGTATTGATCAAGAATTAATTTGGAATTAATTAAGTGATCAAAAGAAGACAAATTAAACATATGGGTTGATTGTGTAAATCATCCAAACTTGTATAGTGGGCTAATGCTCCATGGATTATCAAGTTGGGCTAAAACCCATAGGATGTTACATGGATGCTCCATGGTGTCTTTGAACCCATGGATCATGGAAATGAAGAGCCATGTGAAATTAGGGTTTACATGGCGTAACCCTAATTATGACACACTATATAAGCAACATGTTGTGGACCAAAATCGGGATTAGTGTGTGAACAAGAGGGCATTTCTGATTTTAGTAGTGTTCTATTTCTCTCATGGTTATTCCAAGTGCATTTGGTGTTGTGTGAGACATTTGAGGCATCACACTTGGGATGCAAAAAGAAGACAACAGAGCTGAAACCGACGACAAACAAAGAAAACTGGTAAGGCAACTCAAGATTGCACCGCACATCTTTATGGGTAAGCCCCTCCCTGACAAAAAAATATATCCATTATCGGTTTATGAATTCGTGTGCAATATGGAATATCGTCCACCACACCACAGTTTGGACATTATCGAGACGCGGCGTCGCAAATCTATAAATACATGATTTTTCCCGCCTTAATCGGTGTACAACCATTGGCAGTCCTATGAAACAAGTTATAAGTCAATTTTGACTTCCAAAAAATCCTTTAGGTTCTATTTTGAAGTTAGATAGTCAACTAGAGCAAAGATTCAAAAAAGCATCAATATTTCACTTCGGGTTTGCTTAATGATCGTGTATTGGAATCATTTAGTGATGTTTTTTCTGTTTTAGATACTAATTATGGTGTAAAAACTTTATACTTTCCCTAGATGTAAATGAACCCTTGTTAAAATGATTCAGTTTTGTTAGTAGGGTTAACGATTTTGGTTAATACTTGTACTTGATTGATCGTTTTACCTTTCATGTTAAAGTTATGATATTTATTCCATATTGTTGAGTTATGTGTAGTTAAAAGGAACAATCTAATTACATTAACTTTAATCATAACTGATTTATGACCATTAAAATGTCAGGACTAGAGATCCATCTAATCCTAGGGTTAGGTAAGATTAACTTTTAACTTTGATTGTGTCAAAAATTATTTTGTCTAATATTTGTTGATTGAGTCAGATCTAACTGATTCACAGGTTGACTGAGTTAGAGGATAACAACAATATCAATACTAAATTTTAGGGAACCATAACCTGATACATGATCTTCAACCCAATTTAAACAATAATTTGTCCTAAAGCTCTTGATAACCACCAAATAATCATAAGCAAACAAATATACCAATTAATCCAAGTCCATCATGTACCAAATCTAAAGATCATTATCCCATCCTCATAAACCCACCCATCCATATCATATTCCATAGGGCTGCAAATATCAATCAACTTCCTCCTATATATAAGGAATCCTATGGGCAATATTGTCCAACTCACCCAAAAACTTGCATAAAGAGCCAGCCCATCCAAGAAACTCGACATGGGACAGCCCATAAAATAAATTATTGTTTAAGAAATGAATTCAAAAGGAGTATTCAAGTAAAAACAAGGAATTGACTAATTGAAGAAAAATCAAGGACAAAACCCTCAATGGACATACTACTATTTCTTAAAAAAATGATGATGGAATGAAGAATAGAAGACGACTTGTTGCTGCTTATTTAAGGGAAGGTTGAAGATGATGGAACCCCTTTCTGTTCATACCTAGCACACATAGAAGATGATGGCACAATTTTTGCTGCTTATTCAAAAAAAGATAATGACACTATTTTCTAAGGATGAAGGAGTTGTGTAGATGGGGTGTTGGGCAGAGAACATACATGAAGGAAGGAAGAAGAGAATGGCAAATGGGGGCAAACAGATTTCTTGTCTCGGTCAACATTAGTTTTTTAATGGAAAGAGATAGAATATTTTTTGTGGACAAAGACCTGTTTAGATTCTCAATCTACACAAATCAACAACTCTGACAGGACCGAGTCAGACAAAAATGTCTGACCGGACCCAATCAACACCAAATTAAACAATCCCTTAGATATCCATGTTATTATTCGATTGATTGTTATCACTATTAACAAGAAGTGACTAGATCACATCGTTCATAGTTCAAATATAATTAATTAATTATGTGTTCACTACTTACATGACCGTTGTGTTAGTTGTTCATTAATTATTAGTACTAATAGATCCTAACAAGATAACTAATTATATTACAATTCGGTAACCAACTCATTAATCCATTGCATGTCTAATAAATAAAACATAAAAGTTGTGGGGATTTGTATTCTAGTGGAAGTACTTAAAATTTATTGTTTTAAATAAGTTCCTTACTTCGTTTACTTCATTTTAGTGTTAAAACAAATTTAATTATTTTAAACAAAAACCGTCTTTATTAATTTAATTAAGATTTGAATTATTTGATATACACCATTCTCATTTTCCGTAGTGTTCGACACTATTTTCTTACCACAACTATATTATTATATGATTAGGTTCACTGCCTAGTGTGTCTATTATTTAAGACGTGAATGATTTGGATTTATAAATTTAAAACTAGTACATAAAATACACACCAACACATCAACCCAGGAACCAAAACAAGTCACCTTGAAAAGCACAGCCTGTGATGGGGTAGGCTGTAACCTAGCCATTAATTTTCTACCCAATTCAAGTTTGTATGTTGTAGTGGCAATTGTTTCATATATACCGTCATGCTATTCAAAAAATTAGCATATTGTGTCAACTAGAATTGCTATTGTTTCGGATACTGCACTATTTTACGTGTTCCACAAAAGTTCTACAAATTTTGGACGCATTCTTCACATTTAGGAGTGTTTAGGAAGAGTTGTTTTTTAGGATTATACTTGCACTAATTGTTGCTAATACTAATATTAATCATACAAAAACCATAAATACCATCAAAATATAGTAACATGAATTATTTCCTACTAAAAGCTACTACCAACGAACAAAAGATTCTAGTGACGCCACCGATTTATGAAGGACACATACCAACAGATGTTTGAGCTTTTCATAGTTAGATGACATCCTTTGCTAATCTTTTAGTATGAAATGGGCATTCCTACAAGTCCAGAACACCGGGTAGAGAAAAAGGTGTAGTTTCAAATACTTATTCTAGAGTAAGTGTCCGAAGTGATGTAAATATCGTAACCAAGTAGCAAATCTGATGAACATTATGGTAAACCGATTCCAAACCTAAATCTAATGAACAATATGTGTGAACCGATTACAAACGAGTAACAAATGCAACAATCTACACTTTATGGTTATTCTAAAAAAAATTTCAAATAGTTGGTTACATTTTTTAAAAAACCTACAAAATTGGCTAGTTTACTCAATTTCCATAAAAATAACACACACACACACACACACACACACACACACACACACACACACACACACACACACACATATATATATATATACATATATATATATATATATATATATATATATATATATATATATATATATATATATATATATATATATATATATAAACTAGTCAATATCCTTAAATACATTGCAACTATTAGCCAAAAATTAGTCATCGAAACCTAATACGAGACAAATTCGGCTTCGGTTTCGGCCTTCCCTATAAAAATAAAAATAAATAAATAAATAACATTTGTAGCCATAAATGAAACCGAAGCCAAGAGGAGAGGAAAACTAAGATGGCATAACCCATATTGGATTTCATTGTGATAAAATGAATTTTTTTTATAGTGAAGGCCGAAACCGAAGATGAGTTACGAATCCAAGCTGAGTTTGTCTCCTATTAGGTTTTGATGTTTCTTTTTTGGTAAATGCTAACTTTTTCCTAATAGTTGCTAAGTAATTAAGGATCTTGGTTAGATTAATAATTCTCTTAAACTAATTGAATTTTGATTTTTTTTTTTTGAACGACAATTTGGTACAGCGGACAGTGACATTCAACATCGGATACGACAATATGTCATAACATCCAACGAACCTGAGTTTAGTCCCACCCCGAAGAGATAACAACATATTTAGCAACCAAGATTTCCCATAAGAGGTTTAATTTCTTTGGAGAGGGATAGAACTCGATACCATTCTTCCAAAAATCTCTAAGAGAAAAATTGTAGTTCAACCGGACTTCATTGCCAATTGAATTTTGATTTAATATAAGAACAATTATATTTAGTAAATGGTCTTAGAAAGGTCATGTGAAGCAATATGAGAAGCCGAAGACATCGAGAGATTCCTTCCACCGAATTCTTTAGTTGCCACTAGTTTTAAGTAAACGATTCGATATTTCGATCAATAGACGCCATTTCTTAAGTCAACGAGAAAACCCGGTCAAAGGCGTTTCTGGATTTTAAAATAACTATTATTAATCTTCAACAGTTACAACAGGAAAGGAATATTTTGCGAAAAGATATTACGCGTGTTTGGTTCCTGAATTCTTACAGAATTTTAAATGAACGAAAAACTGAGATTCTATTATGTGACGTAGTTGATGACAAAAGAAAAGGATTTAATTTTGACAAGATATGAAATATTTGTGAAATAATCAATACTTATTCCTCTTGAATTGATTATATATATATATATATATATATATATATATATATATATATATATATATATATATATATATATATATATATATATATATATATATATATATAGGGAGAGATCAAATGAGAACACCTAAAAGGTTGAGAACGCGAGAATAGTTCTGGACCAATCATTTTATAAGGGTATATTAGTAACTTTATATAAATATTAACTAATGATTTTCTAAAATCTAGGGATAATGATTTTAATTACCTAACAAAATTAATATTTCCTTTTAGTTAATAAAATATATATAAATATTTTTTTTATAATTTTTCCCAAAAATTATTTATGACTGTTTCAAAAAAAATCACCTAAAAAAATTAATATTTTCTTTTATTTTAAATCTGAAAAGAAAATCTTAAAAAAAATGTTATTTTCTACTATTTTACGTTTTTGTTTTTCAAAAAAAAAATGAATAGAAATCCAATCACAAATCAATATACTTCCAATCATAAATGAAAACACATCAAATTACAAATAATTCAATGCATTTTTCATAAATTGAAAATAAAAAAAAAGTGTAAAAATTATCATTTTTTCATAAAATGAATAACTCTAACCATAAATAAATACACCCATTCATATGAATACACTAATATTCATAAATAAATACAATCATTCACACATGAATACATTGCAATTCACAAATGAATACACTGTTATTTATAAATTAATACACATTCTATCATAAATGAATACACGTGCTATTAATAAATGAATACAACTATTCACACATAACTACAATGTTATTCATAAATGAATACACGTGCTATTCATAAATAAATACAACCATTCACGCACCCCCTTCAATAAATTATTACCAAAAAATTCGAAAATTAGGATTGTGTTTCTTTCCATTGGTACACCTCGTTGTCGCTTTTTGGTTTGCAAAATCTCTCCCATAAGGTGGGAAATTGCCCCTGAAAGGGGTCAGAATGTAGTTGTTGTTTCCAGGATCAGAAGTGGAGTCTCCGAACACCAAAATAGCAGAAACCTTGTGGTTTTGAGTAGACATTTTCACGATAAGATCTTGTGGTTCATAAAACTTAATTCCAAAGCTAGATTCATGTATGAATAGAAAAAAATACGAGTAAAGAAATGTAGTTGATTAAACTTCATTGATTTACAGTCAAAATAAAAATAAAAGAGAAGATAATCATTACCGATCGAAGCAACTACCCCATCGAGACCCCTTCCATCATTCCAGTCGAAAATGCTCTCACAAACATTTTATCGAGCACCTTATGTGCACAATTCATCCCTTCTTCACGAACAGACCCTCTTGGCCCCATTGGTTCCCATTCATTCAACAAATTAAAGACCATTGCTAATTTCTAAACAAAAATGTACAATTGTTGAAAGCGATCCATGATTTTCGATTAAATCCCAAATCTAGGTAGCCATGTGTTAAGATATTTGTATTTGGATAATAAAATTTCAAAGAGCATACCTGTGAACAATGTGTCCCTTTCCATCCACTAAATCTACCCGACTTCAAGTGAGAAAGAAATCGGGGGTTTATCTCGCTACTGTTGACTTTTTGTCAAAGTTACATTGTGAAAATATGCATCCCTGATAGCCTCGCCGATACAATGTTACCATGTGCTGTGAACGAGAAAACTCAGAAAGATGAGAAATCAGATGACTTACAAAGGTCCGATTAGGGCTGCGATAGATGGTGGAGCGAAGATGATGTTGCTATTAGGAAGAAATCGGAGGAATACAGATGATGGAGACAATTTATTGATTCAACCCTAGGAATAGAGAGAGAGAGAGAGAGAGAGAGAGAGAGAGAGAAAGAAAGAGATGAGGTGGGGGAAAATAATTTAAACGGCAATATGAGAGGTGATTGAGAAATTATAGGAACAAGTTAAAATTGCAATTACCATTATAGCCTTGTGACCTTTTACAAGTTACACTTAAATACCTATGGTTTTAGAATTTTCATAAATCCCCTTTCAATAATGACCTTAGATTTAAGTATTTAAATGGTCCAGATCTGTTCTCGCGTTCTCAATCTTTTAGGTGTTCTCATTTGATCCTACTCCTATATATATATATATATATATATATATATATATATATATATATATATATATATATATATATATATATATATAGAGAGAGAGAGAGAGAGAGAGAGAGAGTTAGGTTCAAATGTTTTCACTATCTATTGTGTGCATGTATGATTGATTATAGACCAATCATTTTAGTTATTTTAAGAAAGTAATTAATGCATATTAAATGTTGAAGATGTAATTAATATCCATTATATCTTCAACACGTAATATGCATTAATTACTTTCTTAAAATAACTAAAATGATTGGTCCAGAATGAATAATACATGCACACAATAGATAGTGAAAACAAAATAACCTAACCCTATATAGAGTTATATATATATATATATATATATATATATATATATATATATATATATAGGAAGGATCATTTGAGAACTCAAAGTTTCCCGAAAACTAAACAATAACCGTTAGATTAAATAATAAAGGGTTAGGATGCTTCGTGGCATTTTCGTAAATATCTGAAAATAAAATGGGGCGGGGGCATCTTATTAAAATAAATCAGGGACATTTAATCACGTCAACTCTTTATGTCATCTCTCTCTCTCTCTCGATCCTCTCTCTCGATCCTCTCTACCCTTCATCACACCTCCGATCTCAAATCCTAAAATCGTCGTTGAAATATGACAGGATGTGAAGAACTGCAACGTATAATTCATCGGAACCTACGCAGATCGTCTACAAAAAAGCATTAGGTCGGTCGTTTTCTTCTGAATCTGATCTTGACCTATCGATTTGGAGAAGACAGTCCTATCGAATGTCCAGTTGGAGTGGAATCGATCGTATAGAGATCCAATCATGTCCGGTTGAAGAAGATGATCCTCTGTCGATCGATTATTACAGCTCCACCGATGGATCGATTTTTTGATGCCTTCTAATCTCACCAATAACATACACAGCTACAGATATTAAATCTACAGTAGGCGACGATCTCTCCTTCCAGTGGTAAATATCTCGTTCTCGTGTCTTCTTCCTCGATTGATCAAGTCGCGAAGATTTCTCTTTCCTATGGTATAAATCTATTTTATTCTATTTATTTTAATTGATAAATAAAGTGACAAAGTCTTCATTAAGACAATTTCTCAAATGTAATTGCAATTAGAAGGTATTCTGAACTGATAGAAACATAAATTCCTTGATTCTAGCACTTAGTTCTTGTTACGTATGTTACTTATTTTCTTTTTCAACGATTAAGTTCTGAACTTTTATCAATTATCATATAGTGATATTGTGCTCTTTAAATCGATTAAGTTCGTTTATGTGATAACTGATCACTGGATTCACTAATCTAGCAGTAGAGATGAGCATGTAGTAGGTAAAGGATCTAGTGTATAAATCTTATAAGTGTGATATATATATATATATATATATATATATATATATATAATTCTTGCGCTTCTTTTTCTTTGTAAAAGTTCCTGCCATTTTGTCCTTGAACCGATTTGACCCTGTTTTGGACACATTTTCCCTTCAAAATATCCCTTTTCATCCTGTTTAGAACACATAAACCAGTTTTGGCTACACATCTACAACTTTTCATCCTGATGGTCTCATTCTAGGAACTGGTATTTATGGATCTATTGTTAAAATCTGAGATGTGAAGAGTCAGGTAAAATTCCAAAACTGCCCCTGGTTCATTGCTTTTCTGTATCTTACATCATTTGATTTTTGTAGGCAAATGTTGCAAGGTTTGATGGGCATGTTGCGGCTGTTACTGCAATATCATTTTCAGAAAATGGTTACTTCCTTGTTGTAAGTGTTTAGCTCTAAATGCAATATTTAATAAGATGGCCGATGTACTTTTTTGAGTTTAACAGTTTTTTCTCAAAAATTGAAACTTTTATTACTTTTGGTCCTTTTTTAATGGTTTCATATCGGTTCTGGTCCCTAAAAGTTTGAAATGAAGAGCAAAATCATAAAAAGCCCGAGGGACCAAAATTAAAAAATGTTTTAACTAAGGGAGAAATTATATCACCTGCCATTTTGTAAAAAGTTCATTTTCACTTATAGTCTCTTTCAAATAGTTTCATAACTTTAATTTCTTACAGGGATATTTTAGCTTTCTGATTACATGTGAATCACATGTAATTTACATGTGAATCACATGTAATTCATATGTGATTCACATGTAAGTTGCATGTGATTTATATGTAAATTACATGTGATTCACATGTAAATCACAAGTGAATCACGTATGAATTACATGATTCACATGTAAATCACATGTGGTTCACATGTAAATCACAAGTGAATCACATATGAGTTATATGATTCACATGTAAATTACAAGTGAATCACATATACATTACATGATTCACATGTAAATCACATGTGGTTCACATGTAAATCACAAGTGAATCCCATATGAGTTGCATATGAATCACAAGTGATTCACATATGAATTACATGTGATTTACATGTAGATCACAAGTGAATCACATAAGAATTATATGTGATTCACATGTAAATAACATGTAACTCACATATGAATTACATGTGATTCACATGTAAATCACATGTAATTCACATGTAAATCTTATATGATATATACATGTGCATTTTTGTGAGTGTTCTAGCATTAATCAAAAATTTTTAATTTTCTTGTAAATTTTGAAGAATTTGTGGAAATTATTGAAGAGGTGAAAAGTGAGAAATTAAAGAAAATATGAAAATCTTGATATGAAGAAATGATAACATTGTGAATTTTCGTATCATTTTTTTATTTTTTATATTGTATTTGTATCGAATAAAATACTTGTATTATTATGTTTATAGATTGATTAATAAAAATGAGATTTTTTATGATTTACTTACAAATATTATAGTATAAGAAATATGTATATATTCATTTGAAAACAATATGAATATATGCACCTAAAATGTTGATTTTTTTTGTTAAAAAAGTTAGAGTTTTTTTTATAAATATTCTAGTTTTTTTATATAAATTTACTGATTTTTAAAAATTATATTTTTTTTAAATAATGTAGCTTTATTAAAAAAATGCAGTTTTTTTTAAAAAAAATTACAATTTTTTGTTGAAAAAGTTGCACTTTTTTTGAAAAAAATCGCAGTATAAAAAAAAATGCAGTTTTTTTGAAAAAATTACAGTTTTTTTTTTAAATTACTATTTTATTAAAAAATTTGCAGTTTTTTTAAATACAGTTTTTTTTTTTTTGAAAAAATTGCAGTTTGTAAAAAGAACGAATTTTTTTATGCTTTCCAAAAATTTATGCTTTCCAAAAAAGTTAAAAAAATCTGCAGTTTAAAAAAACAAAAATTATTTTTTTATAAATAAATCCAAAAGTTTGTTTTATAATGTTAATTTGAGAGCATTTTATTAATATTTCCAATAATACAAAAAATTAAGTGGGATTGGTATGATGACGATCATGTCCTTAATGATTTGATTTTGATCCAACGCTCCACCTTTACTTCTTAGGTTCCTATATATATATATATATATATATATATATATATATATATATATATATATATACATATATATATATATATATATATATAAAGAGAGAGAGAGAGAGAGAGAGAGCAGCTAAATAAGGACCATCATATCAAAATAATAAAGGGTTAGGATGCTTTATGGCAGTTTTGTAAATAATTAAAAAAATTACGCAGGGGTATACGATTGAAATAAATCACTTGGCATTTTAGGGATAAGATAATTCATATCCCCCTAATACGTTTCTCTCAAACCCACGATCTTCCTCCTCCCCCTACGGCGTTCTTCTTTGATGCTCCCTAAATCAGCATTTCTCTGGCTTTATTCATCATCCCAAACCCTCTGTTGTTTTCATTTCTCACCGACCGTCTTTTCCTACGCCATACCTGTTGATGTTTCACTCAAAATCCAGATTCTAGCATCGTCGTATGAAATCAATGGTCGCATTCACCTATCAGCACTTTTTAATCTCTTGATTGCAAGCAGCTAAATCCATGGATCAACGTTCCGACCTAGAAATCCAATGTTGCCTCTTCCATTATCGGTTATGAAGTTATTTTATCCTGCAATCAACAACGATTTTTTGATATCCTGTAATTGTTCGGACACTGTTTACATCTTATCCTCACACCTCATGGTGGCCTTGCAAGTTCCTTGAATCGTTTCTATCTTTCATGAATCAAGTAATCCATTGAACAATACATCATATCCTCTTCTGTTTTCCATAGTGTAACGGCATGATGTTTTTAACCTTTTCTCATACGAATAATTATATAATGACCTGTCACGGAATCGAGTGAGGAACATTGGAAAACAAGATTACTGAAAAAAACTCCACCTCCACCTCCATTGGATAAAAGGAATCAGATGTTTTACTTTCATTTTCTTCCATCATATGAACATCACATGAAATTTGAATCATTAAAATCCTTATTGCTTCCCTGTTTTAGTAGAAAGTGTGATGTTACTGTTATTCTAATCATAAAATATTCAAAAATGAAGTATCAAATGAGTACCAATGAAAATCTTTGAATTTTGTTAGATTTTGATTCTAATCAAGTCTGTTATTCATCCTTCTCGTTGTTTCATTGATCCGTGCACGCAACCTATTTGATAAAGTGTCACAGTTTTACTTCATTTAAGTTGTTGTCCCTAGAAGAGATGTATGATGTAATCCATTGTTTTGGCAGGTGTAACCCCTAAGATATTATGTTACAACTTAGAAGAGATCCTCCAATAGTAGGTGATGATGCCCTCTCCCTCTTTTCTTGCAAACAGGCTTTCTCCACTCCTTTCTTTCTTCACTCTCGATACAGTTGTTGGTGGCATTACATACAGACCATATGTCAGGTAGATATTTTACATATCTTACATGGTTTACATTCATTTAGTATTTGGAAGAATTACTTTCTGAAAAGAGATTTTGTTTGCTTATCATATGTGACATGTTAGCCAAAAATTTGGGGAGATAGTTTTTTGTGCAATCATTTTAGATGAACAAGTAAAGGGTTATGGTACAAGACTATTGAATCATCTAAAGCAACATGCTCGAGATATGGATGGGTTACTCATTTTCTCACACATGCAGACAACAATGTTGTTGGTTATTTTAATAAACAGGTTAAACATCTTTTACCTGTTCTCTCATCATTTAGTGTTACTACTTAAAAGTTAAAACACCTTCTTATCCGTATGTAATCCACTGTTTTTTAAAATATACTTTGTTTTTTTGTTAGGTTGTATCGAAACCAGGATCCACAATGAAGAGGATCTCGGGGGTCAATATACTTGACAACAATGGTCTGAATCTTGTATTGGTATTTTTAACTTCAGTTCTTACCTCTTTCATGTGCTTATACATATTCTGAATGTACAATTTTACCCTTTTAATATGCCAAATATTACCATAATGCCATTATTCATGTTGCATCCTTCATCATTCACATATCATGTTAATTTTTGCAACTCGGTTATGGTTTTTATGAGTTTATGTTTGTTATGTACAAATGGAAAGTGAAAATAACATGATACTCAAGTCTGATAATCGGAAAAAAAAGCATATTTCATCCCCGAATAAATATTTTCACTAGATTTGTTTTCTAATATTTAGAAGCCGAGATGTTTAATTGATTGTTTGATTTATTAAGTTAAAACAATGAATTGGTTATTTGATTCATTGATCCGTGCACACAACCTGTTTGACTAGATCTAGCTGCAGCAAGAATTGTAAGGATAAAGCATGCCAACCTCAATATATTAAACCAAATCCAGGTAAAAGAAACCTTTTACTGCAGTTTCTTGGAATCTTATGAACCCGACCTATGAGAATTTAATAATTTATATTACGATATTTGGGTGGATATCTCTGTATGTGATTTGTTATAATATTTTAGTAATTAACTAGAAGCAAGACTATAAATATGTAGTGATTCACATGTAAATCACAAGTGAATCACATATGAATTACATGTGATTCACATGTAAATCACAGGTAATTCATATATGAATCACATGTGATTAACATGTAAATCACAGGTAATTCATATATGAATCACATGTGATTCACATGTAAATCACAAGTGAAATGCATATGAATTACATGTAAATCACATATGAATTACATGTGATTCACATGTTAATCACAAGTGAAAATTATTTGAGTTAATGAACTTTATTATCTTCAATGGCATTAGCCTCATACTTTTATTTATTTAATTTACAAGGTACGAGAAAAATTATATATTACATGTGAATTATATGTGATTCACATGTAAATCACATGCGATTCACATGTAAATCATATGTGATTCACATATAAATCACATGTGATTTACATATGATGTCATATGTAAATGTGATTCGTATGTGAATTGCATGTGATTCATATATTAATCAAATGAAAATCACATATGTATTTTTGTGAGTGTTTTCACATTATTAAATTTTTTAAAATTTTCTTGTAGATTTGGAAGAAATTGTGGTGAATATTGAAGAAGTGAAAAATGATAAATTTAAAAAAAAAAGGAAATATTGACATGAACACATGAAAATGCTTTGAAATTTGTAGCATTTTTTATTTTTTATATTTTATTTTGTATCGAATAAAATACTTGTACTATTATGTTTATAAATTAATTAATAAATATAAGATTTTTTGTGATTTACTTATGAATATTATAGTATAAGAAATATACATATGTGCATTTGAAAAAATATGCACATATGCACCTAAAAATGTACTTTTTAAAAAAATGCAGTTTTTTTTAAATTGCAGTTTTTTTTTAAATATAGTTTTTCCTAAAAAAAATGTAATTTTCTTTAAAAAACTTAAACTTGCAGGTTTTTTGAAAAAAATTGTAGTTTTTTTATTTATAAATGTAGCTTTAAAAAAAATTGCAGTTTTTTTTTTGAAAAAATGCAGTTTACTTTAAAAAAATTGTAGTTTTTTTTTAAATAAAAAAACATGCAGTTTCTTTAAAAAATTGCAGTTTAAAAAAAAAATTTCAATTTTTTTCAAAAATTCATGTTTTCTATAAAAAAATTAAAAATCTACATTAAAAAAAACAAACAATACTATTTTTTAAAAAATATGAAAATTTGATTTATAATGTAAATTTTTAGACATTTTTTTTAACCGACAAATAAATAGAAGGTAACCCGAGCCGATGGATCAGGAATGCCTGGCGGGCCACCAAGAGGGGCACCACTCACCACCAAAGGGAACGAAGAATCGAAGCCACGTCAATCCATGGCAAATCCCTCAAATGTGTTCAACCAAGAATCGAACTCTTGACCTCACCCACTGAGGCCTATAACCCAAGATGCATCACAACCAACTAGGCTGGTGATCACTTGCAAACTTTTAGACATTTATATTAATATGTAAAATAACACAAATAAAGATTAAACATTAAATGAGATTGATATGATGACGATCATGTCCTTAATGAATTACTTTGGATCAAACGCTTCACTTTTAGTTCTCGGGTTCTCGGGAAAATATGAGTTCTCAACCGATCTCACCCCTATATATATACATATATATATATATATATATATATATATATATATATATATATATATTCTAATAAATGAATATTTTTTGCCACTTGTCACACTCTGTCACACCCCGAAACCGATGGTGGAAACATTCTGGGGCGGAGGACGTCATGTAAAGTATCACAACCAATGTACATACTAAGCGTAGTAAACACAACCATTACATTACATAGAAGTATTTACATTTCCTTTGATAAACATTTCTGTAATATTGAAAACCATTGATACTAAGTTATGAAATACATATGCATGTTTTCCTAGAAAATCCCATATTTTCTAACATGTAAGTTGATTTCCATAAGATAAGAAAAACCTCGATTATCACCAGTACGATAAGAAAACCATAAGTTAAGATCCCTGGAATAACCTTCAGTACGAAAGTAGGTAGTTTTAATACATAAAACTATAGATTAAGATCCCTGGAATACCCACCAGCACGAAAGTAGGTAGTTTTAATACATAAAACTATAGATTAAGAACCCTGGAATACCCTCCAGTACGAAAGTAGGTAGTCTTATTACACAAATAAGGCTATAGAAGAAAGAAAGAAATAAATCCGTGAATAAAACTATTTAGTTTAATACGTATTGTCAGTCGTATAACCATACTGATTTGACCCGTGACCTCCTTGACGTTCTTCAGGCATCGAACGATATCCGAAATTTGTCACCCTAGGTGTGCCCGCCTAACTGTAGCTAGCAGTTAAGGTGTGGGATTGTCAGTCCCGAATAGATCTATCCACAAATTTCACGCTCTCCCTCTAGGAGACTCTGGTTATACTTCCGGCGAGGATTTATTCATACCCCGAAGGGTATAACGAAGACGAATCTCATAGGCTAGTATTAAATAATTCACGGTGCACTTGGTCGTTATCGAGTTTCGAAATCGTTTGAAACGAAGTAGAGTATAAATAATAAAATACAAAGTAATTATTTAGCATGATACTCTAGATTAAACATGGATAAACCAAATCAGACATAGTTTATATATCGTCTTTTCATGAAATCTGAATCCGTGAAACTAGTAATGAAGATCCCAAATTATTCCCATAATAATTTGATTGGTTTGATAAATTTCCCCACACTGTATTGAAAACTATGTAATTATATTCAGAAAACATCCATTATGCTCCGCATATTACAAAAGGGATAAAGATATCTAAAAGTTTGTCAGAAAATCGTATAATTACATCAGTTTTTTTAAGTTACGAAAACTTTTATGGTTTCCTTATATTCCCCCCCCCCCTGAAAACATGAAAAACTCGGAAAAAGAGTAGGGGTATGAACTCACAAGTCGAGAAATGCGCCGATTAGGATGCGAAGTGTCAGTTCGGGGCTTGAAAACACGCGAGGTTCCTATGTAATATGAAGAGATACATAATTGTATCTAATTAGATTTGGATTGGTTCTTCCACAAAGTTTAGGTTTTCGTTGATCTCAATCTCATCAAGAGGGATCACGAGGGTTTCATCGGATAGACACTTTTTAAGATTAGAGACGTTGAAGACAGGATGGATGTTGCTAAGTTCTTGAGGTAGTCGGAGTTTATAGGCTACAGGACCGATCCTAGCAAGGCTCTCGAAAGGTCCTATGTACCTCGGGTTAAGTTTTCCGTGCTTTCCAAAGCGTATCATGTCTTTCCAGGGCGAGACTTTCAACAAGACACGATCTCCTACCTGGAATTCCAAGGGTTTCCGTCGTTTATCAGCGTAACTCTTCTGTTTGTCTCGTGAAGCTTTCAGTCGTTCTCGGATTTGGATGATCTTCTCGGTGGTTTCGCGGATAATTTCAGGACCAGTTAGAGCACTGTCGGGGACTCGACCCTTAGCTAACTGCGTGTCTCCTAGCTCGGCCCAACACAGATGGGATCTGCACTTGCGACCGTAGAGGGGCTTCGAACGGGGCAGCCTTGATGCTGGTGTGGTAGCTATTGTTATACGAGAACTCGATCAAGGGTAGATGGGTGTCCCACGACTTTCCGAAAATGATGACACATGCTCTCAGCATGTCTTCCAGGGTCTGGATAGTTCTCTCACTTTGTCCGTCTGTCTGAGGATGATAAGCTGTACTCATATCCAGCTTAGTTCCAAGAGCTTTCTGAAGGGATGTAGACTCGCGTGAGTCTCACCATCTTGAATGATTCTTTAATCGGAAGGAAGTGAGCGGATTTTGTCAAACGATCGACAATTACCCAAATGGTATCGTACCCACTCGGAGATCTGGGTAACTTGGTGATGAAATCCATAGTAATCATCTCCCATTTCCACTCAGGTATCTCGGGCTGCTGGAGCAGACCAGAGGGCTTCTGATACTCGACTTTTACCTTGGCGCAAGTCAGATACTTGCCCATGAAGGTAGCGATCTCGGCTTTCATGTTTGGCCACCAGTATTGTTTCTTGAGATCCAGGTGCATCTTGTCCAAACCTGGGAGAACAGAGTAGCTGATCCTGTGAGCTTCGTTCATAACAACTTCCTTGAAACCTCCGAACTTTGGGGTCCATATTCGATCCATGAAACAGTAGACTCCGTCACCTCTAATCTCAAGTTTCTTATCCATTCCCCTTAAAGCTTCGTTCAACACGTTCTCTGGTTTTAGGGCTTCCAACTGGGCTTCTCGGATCTGTATGGATAAGTGGGAATGGATTGTCTTTGCCTTGTTGCTTGATCTTTCCTTTCAGCTGAGGGCATCTGCTACCACATTGGCCTTACCGGGATGGTAGCGGATTTCGCACTCGTAATCACTGAGCAGCTCTACCCATCACCGTTGCCTCATGTTTAAGTCTTTCTGATTAAAGATATGATGCAGGCTTTTATGGTCAGTGAAGATTTTGCACTTAGTTCCGTAAAGATAATGTCTCCAAATCTTCAGTGCGAAGACCACTGCTCCTAACTCCAAGTCGTGAGTTGTGTAGTTAACTTCGCGTGCCTTCAACTGTCTCGAAGCATAACTAATAACTTTTCCTCTCGGCATAAGCACACAGCCTAAGCCCTAGTTGGACGCATCGCAATAAACAATGAAGTCCTCTGTTCCTTCGGGCAGGGACAGGATAGGCGCGCTGCACTGGGCTCGCTTCAATGTTTGGAAGGCAGTGTCTTGCTTCTCAGTCCAACAAAAAGGTACACCTTTCTGTGTCAGAGTAGTTAAGGGTTTGGCGATTCTGGAAAAATTCTGGATGAACCTGCGATAGTAGCCAGCGAGACCCAAGAATTGACGGATTTCTATGGGTGTCTTCGGTGCCGACCAATTCTCTATCGCCTTGATTTTGGACGGGTCCACGTGTATACCCTCCTCGCTTACCACGTGACCAAGGAAAGCTACCTTCCGAATCCAGAATTCGCACTTGGAGAATTTCGCGTACAGCTTCTCCGTTCTAAGGGTTTCCAACACTGATCTCAAGTGTTGTTTGTGATCTTCCTCGCTTCTGTAGTAGACAAGTATATCTTCAATGAATACGATGACGAACTTGTCCAGAAAGGGGCGACACACCCGGTTCATCAGTTCCATGAACATTGCCGGTCCGTTGGTTAGACCAAAGGGCATCACTACGAACTCGTAGTGTCCATACCGAGTCCTGAAATCTGTTTTGGAAACATCACTCTCATGAACTCATAGCTGATGGTATCCTGACCTAAGGTCTATCTTCGAGAAGTAACTGGCTCCTTGAAGTTGGTCAAAAAGGTCGTCTATTCGAGGAAGAGGATAATGGTTTTTGACGGTCAACTTATTCAGCTCACGGTAGTCTATACACATCCGGAAGGATCCATATTTCTTCTTTACAAACAATATCGGGGCTCCCCAGGGTGAGGAACTCGGTCTGATGAACCCTTTGTCGAGCAGCTCATTAAGCTGGCTGGATAACTCCTGCATTTCTGTTTGCGCTAACTGATAAGGAGACTTGGCTACAGGGGTAGCTCCAGGGATTAGATCGACGCGGAACTCAACTTGACGTTCGGGAGGAACTCCCAGAAGCTTTTCGGGAAAGACATCAGGAAAGTTGCAGACTTTGGGGATGCTCTCAAGGTCTTTAACTTCCTGTTTCTCGTTGATTACATGAGCCAGGAATGCGTAACACTCCTTTCGCAAGAGCTTTTGAGCTTTGATGCAGGAAATGATGCGGACATTGGAACTAAGTTTATCGTCGTAGATTATGAGAGTTTGACCAGCAGGAAGATTGAGACGAATGACTTTTTCATAACAAAGGATATCAGCATGATTAGGCTCAACCAATCCATGCCGATGATAACATCGAATCTCTTTATGAAAACTGGCATAAGATCAATGGGAAAGGAATGCTTGTTGAGGGTAAGGGTACAACCTATGAATATATGGTTAGCGTTTTCTTTTTCACCGTTCGCCATCTCGACGGTAAATGTTCCGGTTAACGGTTGAGGATTAGGTTGAAGAAGATGTTTGAATGAATGGCTAACAAAACTTCTTTCAGCACCAGAATCGAAAAGGATACTAGCATAAGAGTTGTCAAGAAGGAATGTACCCAATACAACGGTGGGATCGGCGACTGCCTCCTCTCATCCCATAGCTAGGACTCTCCCGGTGTTACCAACTGTTGCTGCCTTAGGGAAGTTTCGCTTAAAATGCCTGACTTCACCGCAACCGTAGCAGGCCTGACCGACACCTGCTCCGGAAGCTTGATTGGTTGATTGGGCTGGTGTTCTGCAGTTTCGAGCATGGTGGCCCTTCTTGCCACAGTTGTTGTTGCAGAGTCTTTCAAGACATGGCCCGGGAGTACGATGATGGTAGCTGCACTTGCTACACCAAGGAAGGGTACCAGTGTATCCACTGGTAGGGGTTTGAGTTGTGGAAGTGACAACAGAATCAGCAACAGGAGTAGTAGCAGCATGGATTGCCACAGTTTGCTGGTTCTTGGAGGATCCTTGCGAACCCTGGCCCTTCCATTTGTTCCAGAATTTCTTTTTATTTTCACGACTACCTTTAGTCGGTTCAGGAGCGGTGACCGCCTCATCGGGATTGTCTCCGTGATCAATTAGAGTTTGCGCCAGACATTTAGTGCTGTCGTATGTATACAGCTTCGCAGCTAAGACATTACCCTTTGTTGGCTGGGTCAATCCCCAGATGAACCTCTCAATCTTTTTACTCTCCGGGGTAACCATTCCCGGACAGAGTAGCGCCAAGTCATCGAAAATGGAGGTGTAAGCGGCGATATCGGAACTCTTCATCTTTAGGTTCCAGAGTTCATGCTCCAGCTTTTGCATTTCGCCCCGAGGGCAGTCCTCCGCAAGTAGAAGCTCCTTCATGACCTCCCAACCCATAACATTGGCTACAGGTAGAGTTAAGGATTTGACTCGGCCATTCCACCAAGTCAGGGCTTTATCGATGAAGGTGCAGGCGGCGGACTTCACCTTATCAGTTTCAGAGCAGTCACAGATTTCGAAAATAGATTCGATTTTATCGAACCATCGAGTTAGGTTAATGACACCTCCAGTGCCATTGAAGGACATGGGTTTTGCGTTCATAAAGTCTTTATAGGAACACTCCTTCCGGTGTCCCTGGCTACCTTCTATGTTTTGAGGCTGAGTTCCACCTCCTGACCCGCCTGAACCACCGGGGTTCATTTTTGACATGGCAGCAGCCACAACAGCAGTAACAGCTGCTTGGAACATGGTGGTATCAAATGGAGAGGGAGGTGGTGGTGGAGGAGGATTGTTGTTCTTTGAGCTGGGTCTTTTCCTTGGAGGCATCTTGATCTAAAATAGCCAGGAAGGAGAGGATTATAAGTCCTCTGAATTGAATCAAGAGATATGGAACAAGAGATATCTCATTATGACAAATATAGGGTTCTATTAAGCGATAAGCAGGAAAGAGTTATCAAAGCAGATAAACTATCGCTAAAGAAAGAATGAGTAGCAACACTCGGAATGAATTTCTACAACGTATTCGGTTTTGGCTAAAATACTCCCATAGTATTTTATGTTTCGCTGCGACGACGACTCATTGTTTGGGTATTAGGTAAGTTTTAGGCATGCTGCACACCACAGTCACTCCCAAGCACATGTCGGCCGTGTCTCGAATGAATATCGTTGATCAGGCTATATTGACCCTAGACACGACTACATAACTGCCCAGGTTTAACCGCAGCGTACAACACCCAATTACTTATGTTTTGTTCTACTCGTAGTTACGGTATCTGACGGTTAGGTATTCTTGTATACTTTTGAAAAATACTTATATTTTAAAGTATACTTTTAGTTCAGAGCACTTCGGCCCTTAATGTTTATAGTCTTATACCATGTAAGGTTCGGTATACTTAGTTCACTATAAACAAGGGCTCTGATACCAATCTGTCACACCCCGAAACCGATGGCGGAAACGTTTCGGGGCGGAGGACGTCATGTAAAGTATCACAACCAATGTACATAGTAAGCGTAGTAAACACAACCATTACATTACATAGAAGTATTTACACTTCCTTTGATAAAGATTTATGTAATATCGAAAACCATTGATACTGAGTTATGAAATACATATGCATGTTTTCCCAAAAAATCTCATATTTTCTAACATGTAAGTCGATTTCCATAAGATAAGAAAAACCCCGGTTATCACCAGTACGATAAGAAAACCATAAGTTAAGATCCCTGGAATACCCTCCAGTACGAAAGTAGGTAGTTGTAATACATAAAACTATAGATTAAGAACCCTGGAATACCCTCCAGTACGAAAGTAGGTAGTTTTAATACATAAAACTATAGATTAAGAACCCTGGAATACCCTCCAGTACGAAAGTAGGTAGTCTTATTACATAAATAAGGCTATAAAAGAAAGAAATAAATAAATATGTGAATAAAACTATTTAGTTTAATATGTATTGTGAGTCGTATAACCATACTGATTTGACCCGTGACCTCCTTGACGTTCTTAAGGCGTCGAACGATATCCGAAATTTGTCACCCTAGGCGTGCCCGCCTAACTGTAGCTAGCAGTTAAGGTGTAAGATTGTCAGTCCCGAATAGATCTATCCACAAATTTCACGCTCTCCCTCCAGGAGACTCTGGTTATACTTCCGGTGAGAATTTACTGGTACCCCGAAGGGTATAACGAAGACGAATCTCATAAGCTAGTATTAAATAATTCACAGTGCACTTGGTCGTTATCGAGTTTCGAAATCGTTTGAAACGAAGTAGAGTATAAATAATAAAATACAAAGTAATTATTTAGCATGATACTCTAGATTAAACATGGATAAACCAAATCAGACATAGTTTATATATCGTCTTTTCATGAAATCTGAATCCGTGAAACTAGTAATGAAGATCCCAAATTATTCCCATAATAATTTGATTGGTTTGATAAATTTCCCCACACTGTATTGAAAACTATGTAATTATATTCAGAAAACATCCCTTATGCTCCGCATATTACAAAAGGGATAAAGATATCTAAAAGTTTGTCAGAAAATCGTATAATTACATCAGTTTTTTTAAGTTACGAAAACTTTTATGGTTTGCTTATATTCCCCCCCCCCCCTGAAAACATGAAAAACTCGGAAAAAGAGTAGGGGTATGAACTCACCAGTCGAGAAATGCGCCGATTAGGATGCTAAGTGTCAGTTCGGGGCTTGAAAACACGCAAGGTTCCTATGTAATATGAAGAGATACATAATTGTATCTAATTAGATTTTGAACTACCAAATAAGTAAGACCATACACTCCGAGACGCGAAAACACTTTATTTCAAGTGTTAGGAGTGATCTGGGTTGCATCAAAGGGTGTGTAGGGCCTAGATAAGGAGTTTACTCTTCAAGAGTAAGCCCTTAGGGGTGTTTACGGTCCAAAGACCATATCCCCATGAGTTTACGGCCGTAAACTCATGGGTGATGTGTTCTTGGATGTTACGGTCCAAAGACCATATCCCCAGACCGCTTTTTTCATGTTTTTTTGAAAAAATGTAAAAGTTTTGACTGCAAGGACCAGCAGTGTCAAAATAGCTAAAGAATTAAAGGGGTAGGAATTAGCAAGTTTTTAGAAAAGGGATCAAAGCTGTCAAACCGTTAAAGTTTTATGGTCAAACTTTAAATATTAAAAAGTTCCTAAAAAGTGTAAAAATATTGATTGCAAGGACAAAGAGTGTCAAAATGGCTAAAGAATGAGGAGCAAAGCTGAAAAAACATCCAAATTTACTATTCCTACCTTTGAAGCCCAACAATAATACAGGGACCAATTCTTCCAAAAAAATCGTAACTTCACTATTCCTACGATTCATATATATATATATATATATATATATATATATATATATATATATATATATATATATATATATATATATAATAAATAAATCTAATCTAATAAATAAAAATCTTTTTGCCACATGTCACACTTTCGTTGATTTGGCCACATGTCTTTTTGTGGTTATTTTCAAATAAAAATTTTCCAAATAACATTTTGTGGTTTTTTTTTATTTTTTTATATTCCATATAATATTTAAGTGTAATAATAAATGTATATCAATCTCATTATCTCATTTTCTTTTTAATTTTAAAATATCTAAATTAAAACCTCATTAGTTTCCTTTATTTATTTATCTAAATTATTTGTTTAAAATTAAAAAAGTAAAAAAAAACACATTAATTTTAATAATTCAATATTTTTCTTTCGAATTTTTAAATGTTTAGATTTTCATATTTAATTTTTCTTTATAAATGAACTCATATAATACATGAGTTTTATACCTAGTGTAGTAATAAATGGATATCAATTTTCTTAAGCAACCCACCGTTTAATTTTAAGATTCCCAAAATTAAAGCGTATTATTTCTTTTATTTATTTATTTAAATTATTTGTTTAAATTTAAAAAATAAAAATCATATTTATTATAATAATTCATTATTTTTCTTATTTTCTTATAAATTCAAAGTTATCAAATATTTTGACCTTTATATTTAACCTTTTCTTTTTAAAAAATTAACCCATGTAATACATGAGTCTCACAACTAGTTGATTATATAGGAAATCCTGGATAAAGTATTAATATTTTTGGTCGGTTTACGATTTAATCCTGATATTTCGGTTTTAAATAGAAAAATCTCAATTATATAATTTTATACCACAATTTGTAATTTTCTGTTGAAAAAAAATAAAAATAGTTTCGTTAATTTGGGCAAAATATAAAACAATCTGAACTTTTCTATTGAAAAAATAAATGTTAAGATTAAAACTTAAACTGACCTAAAATATTAGAACTTTATTGGCGGTTTTTCGATTATATATCTATATTATACATACATAAAATCTAAAACCCATCAAGACATTATAAACATATAAAGGTCAAATATTAACATTTCATTAATTTAGTTTTAATGGTATAGATGTATGAAACAAATAGAACCGTTTAAAAACAAAGTATTTGAGGTTAAGACTCTTCAAACACAACTTATAACTGTTTATGAAGAGAAACTCTAACAATGAAGTTAACACTATTAAAACACAAGTTACAACATTTGTAGACCGCTTGGTATGCGCAATGCCTGTACATGATACTTTGATCCGGCACCCAAAAAACTGCGTCACAATCACTTCAGCTCCACTCCCAGAGCGCGTTATTGCACGCTATGATAACAACGTTATCATGGCAACGGGAGGTAACATCGTTTTTTGCTTAAATTTTCGGAGAAACGGTCACAATGTAAAAAACAATTAAAAAGATTAATGTTTACATTTTAACTCTACTATAAATACACACATACACACACACACACACATATATATATATATATATATATATATATATATATATATATATACTAATAAATAAATGTTTTTTTGCCACTTATCACACTCTCATTCAATTTGCCAAATGTCATTATGTGGTAATTTTAAATTAAATTTTTTTCCACATGTCATTTTATGAGTTTTTTTTTATTTTATTAAATTTCACATAAGATTTTAATTTAATTATTACAATAAATGTAGTAATAAATGGATATCAATTTTATTAAGCAACTCACCTTTTAATTTCAAGATTCCGAAAATTAAAGGGTATTATTTCTTTTATTTATTTATTTAAATTATTTTTTTAATTTAAAAAATAAAAAACATTTTCATTATAATAATTAATTAATTTTTTTTTATAAATTCAAAGTTTTCAAATATTTTGACCTTTATATTTAACTTTTTCTTTTTAAAAAATTAATTTATGTAATACATGAGTGTCACAACTAGTTGATTATATATAGGAAATCCTGGATAAAGTATTAATTTTTTTGGTCAATTTACGATTTAACCCTAATATTTATTTTTTAAATAGAAAAATCTCAATTATATAATTTTATACCGCAATTTGTAATTTTTTGTTGAAAAAAAAATAAAGACTGTTTCGTTAATTTGGGTAAAATATAAAACAATCGGGATTTTTCTATTGAAAAAATAAATGTTAAGATTAAACCTTAAACTGGCCTAAAATATTAGAACTTTATTGACAGTTTTTTAATTATATATCTATATTATACATACATAATGTAACATCCCGAGTTCAGGAGTGCAAGTTCAGGGTTCAAAGTGTAAATGTGGAAGGGCAACTCGGCGAGTCCATGGGTGGACTCGACGAGTAGGGTCGCGACTCTAGTCGCATGTTAAGTGGCCAACTCGGCGTGTCGGAGGCTGGACTCGGCAAGTAGGTGCTGAGTGGAAAAAACCCTAATTTCGGAGGATGAGCCCTATATAAAGGACATTATACCCTCTCCCCAGCCTCTTTACCCTCTCTTGAAGTCCAGAAAACCCTATGGCGCGTTTGTGAGGGTTTTGAGAGCATTTGAACCTTGGAGAAGAGATTTTGGAAGAGATCTTGGAGAGTTAAGAGGCTTGGAGCAAGGGGCTTTGTTGGGATTCAGATTCCTCTTCTGTTGAAGCTTCCTTTTGAGGTATTATTTCGTTGCTTGGGCTGTTATTCTTCTAGATTCATCATTTTGGAGTGTTTGGAAAGAATAGCTTGTGGTATTTTGAGTTTGGAGGTTAGATCTGAGGTTGCTACCTCAGATCTGGAGTAGAGAAGGTCTAGAGTGCATTAAAGTCCCTATTCTTAAGTGTTTGGTGAAGCCATCTTGTCCCAAACCCTAACCCTAGAGTGTAAAATGCCTAGATCTCTTTGGATTCACGTAAAGTTTGCCACTTTACGTGATTGATGGGTTGTAGAAGGGTAGATCTATGGTTTGGATCATCTGCATGGACTGGAAGGCTTCTGTATGGGTTAAGATCTTGAGGCACTCGGCGAGTCACAAAGGTGTACTCGGGGAGTTGCTTGAAGATGGGCGGGAACTCTGCGAGTTGGAAGAACAACTCGGCGAGTAGGTTGAAGATAGCCTTGGACTCGGCGAGTCTGTTCTTGGACTCAGCGAGTCTGGTCGTGAGGTCCTAACTTTCTTCCGGTTGAGCCATGAATCGGTGAGTCAAGGGATGACTAAGTGAGTTGAGTGCGAGGAGACTCAGAGTTGTGGGACTCGGCGAGTCTCGGTGTGACTCGGCGAGTTGAGTCGCGGATTGGGGAAGTTCTGAGCATGGGGACTCGGAGAGTCATCGGGTTGACTCGACGAGTAGAGTCAGTCAGGAGGTTGACTTTGACTTTGACTTTGACCAAGGGTTGACCAGTTGACTTCCAGGGGCATTTTGGTAATTGTTGGCTTTTGTTTTGAGTTCAGTGTTGGTGTCAGCTAGTGGTGGAGATCGTGTCAGTGGTCGGAGCATCTTGGTCTTATCTTTCGAGTCGGCAGTTGCGAGGTGAGTTACCCTCACTATATCAACAGGGTCTAAGGCACCAAGGTCGGCCCTTTATCGGATTGTAATCCGGGTATCGTTGTTATGTTGTTGCTTTGCTATGTTTGCATCCTAGTAGTTAGGATTGTATTTGTTAGAGACCTGGTTAAGGTCGGTATCCTAGTTAGGATGATGTTATGTTATGTGATCTGCTAGATCAGCCTTATTGAATGTGAATTGTTATATGATTGAATGTTTATGTGCACATGGTTGTTGGACTAGGGTTTGGGTTGAGGCGGGTCCTACTTTGTGCTGTAGGCCAATATACCCAGGGTGGACCGGTTATTCGGAAGGCCCAGCGAGTGGTCCGGATAGGCTGCAGGCCCCAAGAGGGCGGACCAAACGTGTCGAGGCTCGGAGAGTGGACCAGACCAACTGAAGGCTCAGTGCGGGCGGACCAGTCATACTATAGACTCAGAGAGTGGACCAGGTGGATTGAAGGCCCGGTGCGGGCGGACCAATCACACTGTAGACTCGATGTATATGGCTAGATTCGGAGGGTGGACCAGGTGGACTGTTGGCCGGTGCGGCAGACCAGTCACACAGCAGACCCGAAGTGCATGGGTGTTCTGTGTTCTGTTATGATATGGCATGTTGTGCGTGTATGGTATACGTGGTTGGTATTTTGGGGTATCTCACTATGCTTTCGGGCTTACAGTTGTGGTTTAATATTTTCTAGGTTCTTCAGGAGACCGTGGCAAGACAAAGGCGTGATCGTACCGTTCCTCATGATTGTTTTTTATGATGTGGTTTTGGGAAGACTCTGATAATAATTGTATTGAAAACCTTTTTGTAATGACATTATGAAAATGGGTTGTTTTTGAAAATTTTAAATTGATTGAAACTTTTAGACCGGTACAAGTTGGTATCAGAGCCTTGGTTTGAGTAAATTGGAGGAACATTCGTGTGAATCCAGTCTCAAATCAGGGAGAGTTTTCAAAAAAGAATTTAAAATGGTTTTCAAAATGAGTAAAGGAGGACACGGAGGTACGATCAGCCGGAGCCAGTAAGTAACCCCAAAATACTATACATGATATTTGTTTTTGAGCTTTGATAGAACAGTATGCTAGTACTAGGCTAGGGATCTTCAGGATTTCATGATAATGTTGCCTGATTTATGATGTCTGCTAGCCTAGGGTTCTTTTGTGGGAGATTTCTGATGTTCCTCTAGCAGTGAGGGTTGAGCGCTTGTTATGTATGTTTTTCACTAGGGTGTTGTGGTAATACTTGATACAAATATGGGTAGGTGTGGAAGGTAGTATGGGCCCGTACTACTGAAAGCACAGGACCCATACACATATCAAAGAAACCATGATCTCTAGGGTTCGGTTGGGAGTTGGTTCCCAGATTTGTGGGAAGTATCTAAGATCTTGCGGTGTTTTTCAGTATGGTAGTTACGAGACATGCTGGGAGCGGATCTGGGTCAGGATCAGGAGCAGGAAAGGGCGGTCAGGGTGGGTCAGTACCGCCCGAGGTTATTGGTCAGATGAGCACAGGCGAGTTGGATGCTAGGATTCGTGAGATCCTGCATGATGAGGTTGCTGCATTGTTCCGAACCGAGTTGTCGGAGCTATTTGGGTCGATCAAGACCGCCATGGTTGAGTATTTGATGAGCGTTATACGACTCTCACGGAGACGGCTGCCACGGCGGCTACAGCTACTGTAGCAGCGGCATGGGGAGGAGCCGGTCGGGGTTTTCAGTATCGGGACTTCGATAATACGAAGCCCCTACCTTTGATGGAGTTCAAGACCCGGTTGTTGCTATGAGATGGTTGTCGGACGTGGAGGGGTGTTTCTTCACGTGTTCATGCCCTGCTGATCAGAGGGTGAGGTGTGCTCTGAACCTATTGAGGCTTGGGGCGAAGGATTGGTGGAGATTGACTACGGGGTCATATTCGGATGCGCAGAGGGCTGTGGTTTCTTGGGATCAGTTCTGGGAGATGTTCAGCACTCGTTATGTTCCGTGGGTTGAGAGAGAGAGAGGTTGGCTCAAGAGTTCCTGGAGCTGAAGCAGTATTCGGAGTCGGTGACGGAGATCACCAGGATGTTCATGGAGAGGGCGATGTTTTGCCCTGAGTTCGCTTCGGAGCAGGCTCAGATGTCCCGATATATGAGTATGCTCAAGAGGGATATCAGGCAGTTTGTGTCTACGCAGAGGTGCGAGACCTTGTTGGAGTTTCAGGAAGCCGCCAGGCGGTGTGAGTTGGAGATTGAGTTGTAGTTGCGAGAGCTGAGGCAGGCTCTGGTGCAGCCGCAGCCGGCGCCGAAACCGTCCAAGACCATTGATTCTAGATTGGGAGATTAGAGCAGCCACACTTGTGGGAAGTGTGGGAAGGGTCACATCGGAGTTTGCAGGTCCGGTGGTGCATGCCATAAGTGCGGAAAGGAGGGACATTATGCGAGGGATTGTCGGCAGACAGCCCTAGTTCGGGATTTGAGGATTTGTTATCATTTCCATCAGGTTGGACACTTGAGGGTCAACTGTCCATAGCTTGCTGCAGGACCAGTGCAGGCTCCAGCACCGGCCACTTTGAGGATTACGGGTGGAGGTCAGGGTGGAGCGGAGCCCCCAAGGGCTCAGGGTCGTGCTTTTCAGCTTACAGCGGAGGAGGTCAGGGCAGTGCCGGATGCAGCTGCGGGTATGTTTCTTTCTTGATGTCTTGTTATTTGGTGAATTTTGTGGAGTATTGTTTATCTGCTAGTCTCGTTGTGTGAATTTTTTGGTATTGTATTCGTTGTTCCTTGAGGGTTGTGGTATGGTTATGGGTTTGGTGTTGGGAATTTCGTTGGTTATCATTCATGAGGATTACTAGCGGGAATCTGGCTTTTGGTCTGAATGTCGGGTAACATCTGCAGTCTGAGAAGTGGTTAGCTGAAGATCAGGTTTCTTTCGAGCCGGGATGATCAGTGTTGTTATGAAAATTTGTGAAGATTGTTCGTTCTGGCAGGAATCAGTTCGCGTGTAAGAGTTTGTGTTGTGTAGGGTTGTTGAGGGAGGTCGGTGATGGCGACCGGTGGTTGATAGTCAGTGCTCTAAGTGGGAGAGAATTGGAGAATTCTCCGAAAGATCGATAAGCATGAGAGGTTGTTTAGCTGTTGGGATTCAACAGTGGTTCTGTCAGCCGAGCGTAGGCTGGTATGAGCAAGTGTCAGACAGGCGGGGCGGGATGCAGACCAAGGGTGATTGATTGTGGAAGGCCTGGGATCAGGCCGGGTTTGAGTATGTAGGGTGGAGATAGAGTTCGAAACCCCTTGAGGGCTAGAACGGTATGCATGGGAGAGTTTTCTGGAGGTATAACGCGGGATGATGAATACTAGTTGAGCAGTCCGGATAGACTGAAGGCCGGTGGGCGTACCAGTCAAGTCGAAGGTTCGGAGAACGGTCTAGACAGGCTGAAGGCCCTGGAGGGCGGTCCAGACCTATTGAAGGTTCTGAGAGTGGTCCAGATGGGCTAAAGGCCTTGTAAGGCGGTCCAGTCATGCTGAAGACTCTGCATGTGTTGATAGATCTGTATGTGGATATGGAATGAGTATGTCGTGATGTGATAGCATTAGAGGGTCTGGCTCCGGGTATTGATCATCGACTAGTGGAAGGTAGTGCATGGACTCGAGAATCCTTGCGATCAGATTCAGAGTATGTGTGGTGCATGGGATAGCGGTTATGCTATAAGGAAGTGGTGTAGTATTGGGTGAGCACCGTGGCACTTGTGATAGTGTCAAGGCAGCCAAGTGGATTTCCTTGGTAAGGAAAGGGAAAGGAATGTAGCTCCGAAAAGGAGTGTAAGTTCACGGAAGTGAAAGCAGTAGTGCGGAGTTATGATTGGAGTGTTCCAATTATGGTCATTGAGCAGCGTGTTTGCGGCAGTGGTATGGAATCAGATCCGGATTGGATGTCTGCTGAGGTCATGGAAGGAATTCCGAGGGTGTAGAGCCGAGAGGATCAGGAGGGATGCAGGGATGGAGTCTTGGATTCCCAAATTGATTTTGATCAAAGAATTGTGTATGTAGTAGTAATTCATCCTGGGGGATGTTTGGAGATGTCGTCAGTGCATCGGGTTTTCCCAACCCGAGGATGTTAGAACCAGTCTGGCATGGGTATGAGATTGCGGAGGAGAACTCATGGGAGTTGCTCTGAGACTGAAGGATGTGCCCTTTTTTCAACCTAGAGTGGATAGAGTTGGACTCCAATCGGGATTCCGGTGGTTTAGGGTTATTTCTAGCTCGAATGAGTCAAGTGATTGGCGTGATTTGGAGCGATTGAAGTATCATGGAATGGTACTTGGCTGTTAAGTGTAGTTATCTGAGGATGAGGCCGGTGGCCGGCTTGAGGCGGTGGTTAGAACGCCGCAGGGGAAGAGTTGGGTTTCGGGGGTTGTGTTTTGAGGAATCTGGTCTGGTTAATGGCAGGAGGCGCATTGCGAGAGTAATTCTAGAGTTGTGTTGTCGCAGGCTTCGAGGACGAAGCCTAATTTAAGTGGGGGAGAATTGTAACATCCTGAGTTCAGGAGTGCAAGTTCAGGGTTAAAAGTGTAAATATGGAAGGTCAACTCGGCGAGTCCATGGGTGGACTCGGGGAGTAGGGTCACGACTCTAGTCGTGTGTTAAGTGGCCGACTCGGCGAGTCGGAGGCTGGACTCGGCGAGTAGGTGCTGAGTGGAGAAAACCCTAATTTCGGAGGATGAGCCCTATATAAAGGACATTATACCCTCTCCCCAGCCTCTTTACCCTTTCTTGAAGTCCAGAAAACCCAAAGGCCCGTTTGTGAGGGTTTTGAGAGCATTTGAACCTTGGAGAAGAGATTTTGGAAGAGATCTTGGAGATTTAAGAGGCTTGGAGCAAGGGGCTTTGTTGGGATTCGAATTCCTCTTCTGTTGGAGCTTCCTTTTGAGGTATTATATTGTTCCTTGGGCTGTTATTCTTCTAGATTCATCATTTTGGAGTATTTGGAAAGAATAGCTTGTGGTATTTTGAGTTTGGAGGTTAGATCTGAGGTTGCTACCTCAGATCTGGAGTAGAGAAGGTCTAGAGTGCATTAAAGTCCCTATTCTTAAGTGTTTGGTGAAGCCATCTTGTCCCAAACCCTAACCCTAGAGTGTAAAATGCCTAGATCTCTTTGGATTCACGTAAAGTTTGCCACTTTACGTGATTGATGGGTTGTAGAAGGGTAGATCTATGGTTTGGATCATCTGCATGGCCTGGAAGGCTTCTATATGGGTTAAGATCTAGAGGCACTCGGCGAGTCACAAAGGTGTACTCGGCGAGTTGCTTGAAGATGGGCGGGAACTCGGCGAGTTGGAAGAACAACTAGACGAGTATGTTGAAGATAGCATTGGACTCGGCGAGTCTGTTCTTGGACGCGGCAAGTCTGGTCGTGAGGTCCTAACTTTCTTTTGGTTGAGCCATGAATCGGTGAGTCAAGGGAGGACTCGGTGAGTTGAGTGCGAGGAGACTTAGTGTTGTGGGACTCGGCGAGTCTCGGCGTGACTCGGCGACTTGAGTCGCGGATTGGGGAAGTTCTGAGCATGGGGACTCGGCGAGTCATCGGGTTGACTCGGCGAGTAGACTTTGTCAGGAGGTTGACTTTGACCAAGGGTTGACGAGTTGACTTCAAGGGGCATTTTGGTAATTGTTGGATTTTGTTTTGAGTTCAGTGTTGGTGTCGGCTAGTGGTGGAGATCGTGTCAATGGTCGGAGCATCTTGGTCTTATCTTTTTAGTCGGCAGTTGCGAGGTGAGTTACCCTCACTATATCAACAGGGTCTAAGGCACCAAGACCGGCCCTTTATCGGATTGTAATCCAGGTATCGTTGTTATGTTGTTGCTTTGCTATGTTTGCATCCTAGTAGTTAGGATGGTATTTGTTAGAGACCTGGTTAAGGTCTATATCCTGGTTAGGATGATGTTATGTTATGTGATCTGCTAGATCGGCTTGATTGAATGTGAATTGTTATATGATTGAATGTTTATGTGCACATGGTTGTTGGACTGAGGTTTGGGTTGAGGCGGGTCCTGCTTTGTGCTGTAGGCCAACATACCCAGGGCGGACTGGTTATTCCGAACGCCCAGCGAGCGGTCCGGATAGGCTGCAGGCCCCAAGAGGGCAGACCAGACGTGCCGAGGTTCAGAGAGTGGACTAGACCGACTGAAGGCCCAGTGCGGGCGGACCAGTCATACTGTAGACTCAGAGAGTGTACCAGGTGGATTGAAGGCCCGGTGAGGGCGGACCAATCACACTGTAGACTCGATGTATATGGCTAGACTCGGAGGGTGGACCAGGTGGACTGTTGGCCGTTGCGGCGGACCGGTCACACAGCAGACCCGAAGTGCATGGCTGTTCTGTGTTCTGTTATGATATGGCATGTTGTGCGTGTATGGTATATGTGGTTGGTATTTTGGGGGTATCTCACTAAGCTTTCGGGCTTACAGTTGTGGTTTAATGTTTTTCAGGTTCTTCAGGAGACCGTGGCAACGCAAAGGCGTGATCATACCGCTCCTCATGATTGTGTTTTATGATGTGGTTCTGGGAAGAATCTGATAATAATTGTATTGAAAACCTTTTTGTAATGACATTATGAAAATGGGTTGTTTTTGAAAATTTTAAATTGATTGAAACTTTTAGACTGTTACACATAAAATTTGAAACCCATCAAGACATTATAAACACATAAAGGTTAAATATTAACATTTCATTAATTTAGTTTTAATGGTATAGATGTATGAAACAAATACAACCATTTAGAACAAAGTATCTGAGGTTAAGACTCTTGAAACACAACTTACAACCGTTTATGAAGAGAGACTCTAACAATGAAGCTACTACTACTAAAACACAAGTTACAACCTTTGTAGACCGGTTGGTATGGGCAACGCCGATACGTTTCATTGTGATCTGTCACCCAAAAAACGGCGTCATAACGACTTCAACTCCTCTCACATAGTGCGTTATTGCATGTTATGTTAACAACGTTATCGTGGTAACGGGAGGTAACGTCGTTTTTTGCTTGAATTTTTGGAGAAACAGTCACATTTTACACCGTTGGTAAACGGTCACAAAGTAAAAAACAATTTAAAAAAATTAATTTTTACATTTTAACTCTACTATAAACACACACACACACACACACACATATATATATATATATATATACATATATATATATATACATATATATATATATATATATATATATATATATATATATATATATATGAAAACCCTATTTTTCAAATAGTGTGTGTATCGCGTGAGATGTCTTCAGTAGTCTCCACATTTCTAGTCATAGGAGATTGGATCATCACACCCATTGGGAGACGTTTCCTACCTTTAAACAACGCCACGAAGGTCAACGTTTTTTTCACACCGCTTCATGTTCACGGTCTTATTGTTTTTAATTTCACCAAACACACAATACTACCACTGCCTTTTCTCTGTCTTTTCATACCTCTTCCTCATCGTCGAGACCTCCAAATTCATCCCCAACGCTCCATGTTTCACTTTCCTCAATCTCCCGGATCTATCAACCATTACAGATTCTTCATCTGCAACACACGTCCACTCCTTTTTCTCCTGCCACCTACATCGTTTCTATAGTTCCTAGGACACACCACTTTCCTCAGGACACCAATAAAAATGGATGCACATTGCCTTTTACTCAACTTTCATGTGTCAGAGCGACGCCATGTAGAAGTGGATCCACACCGCTTCCTATTCGGTTGATGTTTGAAAGATGATATGCACCGCTCCATCGCTTACCTTTCTATCCACCGTTTTATTATTCTGATACCGTTTATGCGTCAAATTGGAATCCATTGTGTCTCTACATATTCCGCGCTTCAATCTAGAAGGCAACACTGATATGATTATCCTAAGCTTCATCTAGGTAACTTATTTTCGTTTGTTTGCCTTAATTTTTCCCTATTCAGGTTTTCAGTCTAATTATGGTGATCGATTGGCAAAAACTCAATGGTTTCTCAATAAAATATCGTAATCGATGGCTATAGAAATCCTAAAATGGTTCGGGTACTGCCATAATACTTTGGCGCAAAGTTTATATCATTACATAGTTGTATTCAGTTTAATTATGAGGCAAAGTATATAACTCTACATTGTTGATAAATGGATTTTTTTTCTTGGGCGCTTTGCAGACTCAAGATGTAACTGTCAATGATATTTGTTTTTATAATCATGTTCTACATTATATATAGAACAACTAATTATCATGGCTTCAATATGCAATGATTTTACATTACTATCTGTCTGTCTATCTCTTCTATTGCTGAAAATTTCAATTTTATTCAGGTTTGATTCACTCCCCAAATAGCAAATGGGTTTCTTTGTTCTATAATATTTCTAACTACTAACTGTTCATGGGATAATTTGATAAACATCAAATTGGTAGAGATATGATATGGCTAACTTGTTTACCCATGGTATATGTTTTGAACCCATGCCGGTGGCATTGGTTGACGAAGTTTTAAAAGTTGTGGAAAGTACGGTTGGTTTTATGAAATTAATCCTGGTGGTGTAAAGAGGGTTGAAAACTTAGAGAATATGATAACATAATGTTTCTCATCTATCGACCTCAAAAAAATATTTGGTGGATTCTCTGACACTATTTTAAAATTTTCGACTTGTAGAGGTATCTTGTGATTTGGAAGCCACCGTTCCAAGACACCCTTTTACTTATAACCATGTTGTTTCAAATTAAAATTATTGAAATGGTTATTTAAAGTTTAGGAATTTTTTCAAGAATTTTGAAATAGTGCTTAAAAGTAAACTCGTAACAACCATTTAATTTTGCTCAATTTTTGAAATAGTGCTTAAAAGTAAACTCATAACAACCATTTTAATTTTGCTCATTTGATCTTGTATGCACGTGAGGTGATACCAAAAACTGATTTTTTTAAAATGATGCTTAAAATTATTTCACTAATTTTGATCTTTTTAGGCATATTATTTAAATGGTGTTTAAAAGTTAAAGAACTTTAATGCATTTTGATATTTTTTTATGATTTAATCTTGTAAGCATTGTGTGGTGATAAACCAACGTTTAATTCTTGTAATGGTTCGGTTTCTAAAGTTTGGAAATTGGAACATGAAGTGAAGGAATTTGATCCTCCTTATAAGGTTAGTATAGTCAGGGATCCAGGTCTCGCATACAATATGGGAGACCTTCTGTTTGAAAATACCAAAAATCAGTTGCTAAGTACACTTCATAATGCAATTATGAGAATATACAATATGAAACCGAAAGCCTTCATCAAATGCAACAGATAATCTGATTTAAATATTAGCACATATAACCGTCTTTTGTTGCATTTTCTCAAGTTTATAAAAAATTGCATGGATTCGAGCATTAGTTTGTCATATGGATTAATTTTTGAACTATTATGGTGATCGAGATCACGTGAATCACTTGGTGCCACCAATGACGAGTATAGAAGACAACAGTGGCGAATATGCTCCATGATGGTGCGAATGGTGAGATATGATATTGAAATTTCAAAATAATTTTTCGCATAATATAAAAACATATTCATTTACTTTCATAAAACATCAATGTTTAAAACTCCAATCCATGTCATACAAAGAATCCCAAGATCACATATCATAAAAATCCCATGTATGTGTACTGTTCAAGCCGACGCCTTCCCACGGTCATCACTAGTACCTGAAACAAATAACACCAATACTGTAAGCATAAAGCTTAGTGAGTTCCCCAAAATACGACGCATAACACATATTAGCCACTCGAGGCTATAACTCTGTGGGTCCGTAGACCCTACTCTGTGAACCCTCTAGTTCTAACTCTGGGAACCTTCCGGTTCCAACTCTATAAACATGTACAACATAAATCACATAGAAATAATGCAGTACAACACATAACATACATATAGCATACAAATACTCTGTCACATAACTCTGATTACCTACTCAAGGTAAAGTATAGTGAGAAGACTCACCTCGCGTATCTCGATAACTCGCAAATCCCGGAAATCACTCGCTCTCGATCCTCCGAGCTATAATCCTCCTATAACACAATATATCTCTAATTAACACTTTCACAACTAAGGTTGACTACCCTATCAAGTCAACATTGGTCAACGGTCAACGGTCAACTTTGACCGGACTCGGCGAGTGCACTAGAGCGACTCAGCGAGTCTATACGTGTTCATTGACTCCCTAGAATCCTCCCTTGACACGTCGAGTGCTTCCCTGACTCGACGAGTTCCACCTGACATGACTCGCGGGGCCACCACGACTCAACTCGCCGAGTCTCAAGAACAACTCGGCGAGTTCATGCTTGACTCAGCACCCTAATGACTCTCCCTGACTCACTGGGTCAACCCCCAACCCGACGAGTCCACTCGATGAACACTTTACGTGAAACCCCAACCCTACTCGCCGAGTCTCAAGAACAACTCGGCGAGTTCATGCCATGCACAAACTCTATTGACCTTCTAAGGTCAGATCTGCTTTCCCAAACCATAGATCTAGCCTCCCCAGGCAAGAATGTCACGTAAAGTTTGGAACTTGATGCTTGTATAACCCCCACAAGGCATCAAAAGATGATTTGGTCCCAAAAATGACCACCTAGGTCTAATAACTCCATAATAACCCAAAACGCCCCAAGGGTTAAGGTCTCTGGACCTCTTTGAGTCCAGATCCAAGGCACAAACTCGAAGAGGGACCATTTGTTCACATAATCACTCTTCAAAGGGATTATAAAACCCTAACTCTAAAGATCAACCCTAAAACTGAAGGAGATTCGAATCATTACCTCAAAATGAAGCCTCAGGACTCTGGATCTGCTAGAATGTCACCTCCTCCTTGCTCTTGCCACCTTCTTCTTGTTAAACAAGGAATACAAAGGCCCAAAAGTGACTTCTTCTCTCCCAAAACGAATTAGCTCTCTTAGGGTTCTCTCAAGGGACTGTTAGCCGCAATGGGAGGCTATAAGTGCCCTTAAATAGGCTCCAAACCTGGGGATTTAGGGTTTCATTAAACAGCATGGACTCGCCGAGTCCACTCCTTGGAGTCGCCGAGTCCAGGCGCGAACCCGCGTCCAAACCGTGATCCTACTCGGCGAGTCTGAGCTCCAACTTGCCGAGTATCCTCACAAAATACCAAAAATATAAGAATAAATATTACCTGGGAATCCGAGCTGTTACAACTCTCCCCCACTAGAACTAGACTTCTTCCTCGAAGTCTCGCTCTGCAAATAACTCCGGATGTTGCTCGCGCATCTCACGCTCCGGCTCCCATGTCATCTCGGACCCCTTCCGATGCTGCCACTGAACCAAAACTAAGGGTACCTCCTTGTTCCTCAGAACCTTGATTTTCCGATCCCTGATTTCCACTGTTCTCTCTGCATAATTCAGGCTCGCATCCACCTTAATATCCTCCAATGGAACCACTGCCGACTCATCGGCTATACACTTCCGCAATTGCGACACATGGAAAGTGTCGTGAATCTGCCCCAACTCTGCTGGCAAATCCAAACGATAGGCTACCCGGCCTACCCTCGCGATCACTCGGAATGGACCTATATATCGGGGCCCCAACTTGCCCCTCTTCCTGAATCGAATCACTCCTTTCCAAGGAGAGACCTTCAGGAGTACAAGGTCACCGACCTGAAACTCAAGCTCGGACCGGCGTCTGTCTGCATAGCTCTTCTGACGACTCTGAGCGGTCAACAACCTCTGCCTGACCTGCTGGATCTGCTCTGTCGTCTGAAGCACGATCTTCGTACTGCCCATCACACGATGTCCAACCTCTCCCCAACAAATGGGGGTCCCACACCTCCTCCCATACAACAGCTCAAAGGGCGGCATACCAATGCTCGAATGATGGCTGTTGTTGTAGGAAAACTCCGCCAAGGGCAAATACGTATCCCAACTTCCCCTGAAATCCAACACACATGCCCGGAGCATGTCCTCGAGCGTCTGAATCGTCCGCTCACTCTGTCTGTCTGTCTGGGGGTGATATGCGGTACTAAAATGCAGCCTAGTACCCAACTCCTCATGAAACTTCTTCCAGAATCTGGAAGTGAATCGCACATCACGGTCTGAAACAATCGAGATCGGCACCCCATGCCGAGATACCACTTCCCTCACGTACACTTATGCCAATTTCTCTGCTGAAGAACTCTCGTTGATAGCAAGAAAGTGAGCGCTCTTCGTCAACCTGTCGACAATCATCCAAATTGCATCAACTCCCCTGGCAGTCCTTGGCAATTTGGTGATAAAATCCATGGTGACCTGTACCCACTTCCATTCGGGAACCTCCAACGGCTGCAACTTACCATGCGGCCTCTAGTGCTCGGCCTTAACCCTACGGCAGGTCAAGCACCTCTCAACAAACCACGCAACATCCCTCTTCATACAGGGCCACCAATACTCTTTCCTCAGGTCCAAATACATCTTAGTGGCCCCAGGATGGATCGAAAACTTCGACCGATGAGCCTCTTCCATCAAAATGGCCCGCGTTCCTCCCACAAACGGCACCCAGATACGCCCCTGAAATGTCATAAGCCCCCGACCATCGGTAACGAACTCTGAAACCAAACCAACAACCCGCTCTTTCTTCTGCATCTCAGGTTGCACAGCCTCGGCCTGTGCCCCACGAATGGCGTCCAACACTGGAGCTATCACGGTCAATCTCAAACATACATCCCGCAACGGGGTGCTCTCCGCCCTGCGGCTTAGTGCATCGGCTACAACATTAGCCTTGCCTGGGTGGTACAGGATCTCACAATCATAATCCTTGACCACATCCAACCACCTTCTCTGTCGCATATTTAGGTTGGGCTGATCCATCAAATACTTCAAACTCTTATGGTCCGTGTATATCTTACTCCGAACCCCATACAGGTAGTGACGTCAAATCTTGAGAGCGAACACCACTACCCCCAACTCTAGATCATGGGTGGGATATCTCGTCTCATGAGGCTTCAGCTGCCTCGATGCATATGCTATCACATGCCCTCTCTGCATCAGCACCGCTCCCAACCCCAAAATCGATGCATCATAGTATACCACAAAGTCCTCCATCCCCTCCGGGAGGGCTAACACCAGGGCTTCGCATAACCTTTGATGAAGCGTCTCAAAGGAGGCCTGCTGCTTGGGGCCCCATGAAACAGCGACACCCTTCCGGGTCAACCTGGTGAGTGGCACTGCGATCTTAGAGAAATCCTTGATAAATCTCCGATAATAACCTGCCAACCCTAAGAAACTCCTGATCTCGGAGGGTGACCTCGGCACCTCCCAACTCATCACTGCCTCAACTTTGGCCAGGTCGACCAATATCCCTTTCTGGTTAACGAGATGCCCTAGGAACTGGACCTCTCGCAACCAGAAATCACACTTGGAGAATTTGGCGTAAAGCCTCTCCGATCTCAGAACTCCGAGAACCTCCCTCAAATGCTCCTCATGTTGCTCTCTAGATCTCGAGTATACCAAAATGTCGTCGATAAATACAATCACCGACCGATCCAGCATGGGCCTGCACACTCGGTTCATGAGATCCATGAACACTGCCGGGGCATTGGTGAGCCCGAAAGGCATCACCACAAACTCGTAATGCCCATAACGCGTCCTGAACGTTGTCTTCTGGACGTCCTCATCTCGCACCCTCACCTGATGATATCCAGACCTCAAATCGATCTTGGAGAACCAAGATGCTCCTTGTAACTGATCGAAAAAATTGTCGATCCTCGGCAACGGGTAGCGATTCTTGACCGTCAGCTTGTTCAACTCCCGGTAATCAATACACATCCGGTGTGAACCATCGTTCTTCTTTACAAACAGGATAGCCGCTCCCCACGGCGAGCTGCTCGGCCAAATAAACCCCTTCCCCAGCAGCTCCTGAAGCTGCGAGGATAACGCTTGCATCTATGGAGGTGCAAGGCGATAAGGCACCTTAGCGATAGGCGCAGCCCCCGGCACCAAATCGATATTGAACTCCACTTGCCTCACAGGAGGCACACCCGGAAACTCCTCAGGAAATACATCCGGGAACTCACGCACTACCGGAACCTCCTCAACTGACCTCGGTCTCTCGAAATCCACCCGCGTATCCATCACATATGCCACAAAACCCTTACAGCCCTGCTGTAGACACTGGCTCGCCCTAGCGGCTGAACAAAACGCTGATCCAGAATGTGTACCCTCGCCGTACACCGCAAGAACTCCCCCACTAGGGTCTCGTATGGTCACCATCTGTCGCTCGCAGTTGATAACCGCACTGAATCTGCTCAACCAATCCATGCCCACAATGACACAGACATCACCCATCGCGATAGGAACCAGATCAATCGGGAATTCAAAACCGAAAATCTTGACTACGCACCCTCGGAGAATCTACGTGGCATATATCACCCTCTCGTCAGCTATGGAAACTCTCAAAGGCCAACTCAACGCCTCACGACTAACACTGATATGCTGACTAAAAGCCAAAGATACAAAAGACCGACTCGCACCCGAGTCAAATAACACCAAGGCAGGTACAAAATTCACAAGAAAAGTACCTACGCATAACATAATATAAGCATAATATCTCAACATCAAAATAAATTCAAGAAAGAATACATACCAGCCACGACATCGGGCGCTGCGCGGACCTCCTCCGCGGTCAACTGAAAAGCTCTCCCTCGTGCCCTCGGCGCCTCGGCCTTCACTGGCCGACTCTCGGTAGCTCTGATGGCGGCAGGGGCAGATCCCTGAGGTGTTCCCTGAGATGATCCTCACAATTGCGGACACTCTGCCTTCCGGTGTCCGGTCTGGTTGTAGTGGAAACACACCGCAAACCCCTTGGGGCAATCCTTGGCCATATGCTCCTCCTTGCCACACTTGTAGCAAGATCCCGCTCTACAAAATCCATCATGACCCTTTCCGCACTTTCCACAAGTGTGGCCCTTCTGGTTCCCTGGTTTGGGATCAGCGGGCTTCGCCCGATTGGCTGTTGGCTGAGACTGCGTCGGTCGCCGATCCCTCCCCTAAGACTTCGCCTCCTCCCTGGCTTGAGTCTCTAGCTCAATCTCCCTCTTCCGGGCATTTTCTTGAAGCTCGGAAAATGTCCGGTATGAGGAGTTCGCCGCGAACTCCCGAATGTCTCGCCTCAAGATACTCAAATATCGACTCATACGTGCCTGCTCAGTGGACATGTGCTCAGGGCAGAACATTGCCCTCTCATGGAACATCCTGGTAATCACCATAACAGACTCAGTACCCTGCTTGAGGGTCAGAAACTCCTGGGCCAAAAGCTCCCTCTCCACCTGGGGAACGTACTCATCTCGGAACATGGCAGTGAACCTCTCCTAGGTCACTGCCGCAAGCTCAGCAGGCATAAAGTGTGCCATCACAAACTTCCACCAGTCCTTCGCTCCCAAGCGAAGCTGGTTCAGCGTGAACCGAACCTTAAAATGCTCAGGAGATGAGCAAGTGAAGAAACACCCCTCTATGTCAGAAATCCATCTCATAGCCGCCACCGGATCCTGGGTCCCATCAAACTCTGGCGGTTTTGTGTTGCTGAACTCTCGGAACAGCAACGCATCACCAGCCTGCAGCCTCGCGGAAGCAATAGCTGCGGTGGCCGCTGCAACAGCAGCCTCAGAAAGAGTGGCATAACACTCGTCTAAGGTCTCAATCAACGTGGTCTTAATAGACCCGAACATCTCTGGTATCTCTACCCTGATGGCCGCAACCACCTCCTCATGGATGATCCGACATATCTCCTCATCACTGACCCCACTGCTCTCAGGCATCAGACGTGTCCTCACCATGATCTACCTCTGAAATACAACATACAATAAATTAGAATCCATTCGAGCATTCTCACACTCGAAAACTCATTCCTCCTTGATCCTTGGCATTCCAAAGATTCCTACTTGGGTTGTACACCGCTCCGGTGCTTTCAGTAGTACGGGCCCAATACTACTGTCCGCACCGTATCAGAATACACCCTAAGTCCTCCTCTTCGGATCCCAAATTCCAAGTACTCTATCATGCATAATCCACTCTCCAAGTCCTCTTCTTGGGCGCTTTGCAGACTCAAGATGTAACTGCCAATGATATTTGTTTTTATAATCATGTTCTACATTATATATAGAACAACTAATTATCATGGCTTAAATATGCAATGATTTTACATTACTATCTGTCTGTCTATCTCTTCCATTGCTGAAAATTTCAATTTTATTTAGGTTTGATTCACTCCCCAAATAGCAAATGGGTTTCTTTGTTCTATAATATTTCTAACTACTAACTGTTCATGGGAGAATTTGATAAACATCAAATTGGTAGAGATATGGGTTTCATCACTGACCCCACTGCTCTCAGGCATCAGACGTGTCCTCACCATGATCTACCTCTGAAATACAACATACAATAAATTAGAATCCATTCGAGCATTCTCACACTCGAAAACTCATTCCTCCTTGATCCTTGGCATTCCAAAGATTCCTACTTGGGCTGTACACCGCTCTGGTGCTTTCAGTAGTACGGGCCCAATACTACTGTCCGCACCCTATCAGAATACACCCCAAGTCCTCCTCTTCGGATCCTAAATTCCAAGTACTCTATCATGCATAATCCACTCTCCAAGTCCTCCTCTTGGGCGCTTTGCAGACTCAAGATGTAACTGCCAATGATATTTGTTTTTATAATCATGTTCTACATTATATATAGAACAACTAATTATCATGGCTTAAATATGCAATGATTTTACATTACTATCTGTCTGTCTATCTCTTCCATTGCTGAAAATTTCAATTTTATTCAAGTTTGATTCACTCCCCAAATAGCAAATGGGTTTCTTTGTTCTATAATATTTCTAACTACTAACTGTTCATGGGATAATTTGATAAACATCAAATTGGTAGAGATATGATATGGCTAACTTGTTTACCAATGGTATATGTTTTGAACCCATGCCAGTGGCATTGGTTGACGAAGTTTTAAGAGTTGTGGAAAGTACGATTGGTTTTATGAAATTAAGCCTGGTGGTGTAAAGAGGGTTGAAAACTTAGAGAATATGATAACATAATGTTTCTCATCTATCGACCTCAAAAAAATATTTGGTGGATTCTCTGACACTATTTTAAAATTTTCGACTTGTAGAGGTATCTTGTGATTTGGAAGCCACCGTTCCAAGACACCCTTTTACTTATAACCATGTTGTTTCAAATTAAAATTATTGAAATGGTTATTTAAAGTTTAGGAATTTTTTCAAGAATTTTGAAATAGTGCTTAAAAGTAAACTCGTAACAACCATTTAATTTTGCTCAATTTTTGAAATAGTGCTTAAAAGTAAACTCATAACAACCATTTTAATTTTGCTCATTTGATCTTGTATGCACGTGAGGTGATACCAAAAACTGATTTTTTTAAAATGATGCTTAAAATTATTTCACTAATTTTGATCTTTTTAGGCATATTATTTAAATGGTGTTTAAAAGTTAAAGAACTTTAATGCATTTTGATATTTTTTTATGATTTAATCTTGTAAGCATTGTGTGGTGATAAACCAAAGTTTAATTCTTGTAATGGTTCGGTTTCTAAAGTTTGGAAATTGGAACATGAAGTGAAGGAATTTGATCCTCCTTATAAGGTTAGTATAGTCAGGGATCCAGGTCTCGCATACAATATGGGAGACCTTCTGTTTGAAAATACCAAAAATCAGTTGCTAAGTACACTTCATAATGCAATTATGAGAATATACAATATGAAACCGAAAGCCTTCATCAAATGCAACAGATAATCTAATTTAAATATTAGCACATATAACCGTCTTTTGTTGCATTTTCTCAAGTTTATAAAAAATTGCATGGATTCGAGCATTAGTTTGTCATATGGATTAATTTTTGAACTATTATGGTGATCGAGATCACGTGAATCACTTGGTGCCACCAATGACGAGTATAGAAGACAACAGTGGCGAATATGCTCCATGATGGTGCGAATGGTGAGATATGATATTGAAATTTCAAAATAATTTTTCGCATAATATAAAAACATATTCATTTACTTTCATAAAACATCAATGTTTAAAACTCCAATCCATGTCATACAAAGAATCCCAAGATCACATATCATAAAAATCCCATGTATGTGTACTGTTCAAGCCGACGCCTTCCCACGGTCATCACTAGTACCTGAAACAAATAACACCAATACTGTAAGCATAAAGCTTAGTGAGTTCCCCAAAATACGACGCATAACACATATTAGCCACTCGAGGCTATAACTCTGTGGGTCCGTAGACCCTACTCTGTGAACCCTCTAGTTCTAACTCTGGGAACCTTCCGGTTCCAACTCTATAAACATGTACAACATAAATCACATAGAAATAATGCAGTACAACACATAACATACATATAGCATACAAATACTCTGTCACATAACTCTGATTACCTACTCAAGGTAAAGTATAGTGAGAAGACTCACCTCGCGTATCTCGATAACTCGCAAATCCCGGAAATCACTCGCTCTCGATCCTCCGAGCTATAATCCTCCTATAACACAATATATCTCTAATTAACACTTTCACAACTAAGGTTGACTACCCTATCAAGTCAACATTGGTCAACGGTCAACGGTCAACTTTGACCGGACTCGGCGAGTGCACTAGAGCGACTCAGCGAGTCTATACGTGTTCATTGACTCCCTAGAATCCTCCCTTGACACGTCGAGTGCTTCCCTGACTCGACGAGTTCCACCTGACATGACTCGCGGGGCCACCACGACTCAACTCGCCGAGTCTCAAGAACAACTCGGCGAGTTCATGCTTGACTCAGCACCCTAATGACTCTCCCTGACTCACTGGGTCAACCCCCAACCCGACGAGTCCACTCGATGAACACTTTACGTGAAACCCCAACCCTACTCGCCGAGTCTCAAGAACAACTCGGCGAGTTCATGCCATGCACAAACTCTATTGACCTTCTAAGGTCAGATCTGCTTTCCCAAACCATAGATCTAGCCTCCCCAGGCAAGAATGTCACGTAAAGTTTGGAACTTGATGCTTGTATAACCCCCACAAGGCATCAAAAGATGATTTGGTCCCAAAAATGACCACCTAGGTCTAATAACTCCATAATAACCCAAAACGCCCCAAGGGTTAAGGTCTCTGGACCTCTTTGAGTCCAGATCCAAGGCACAAACTCGAAGAGGGACCATTTGTTCACATAATCACTCTTCAAAGGGATTATAAAACCCTAACTCTAAAGATCAACCCTAAAACTGAAGGAGATTCGAATCATTACCTCAAAATGAAGCCTCAGGACTCTGGATCTGCTAGAATGTCACCTCCTCCTTGCTCTTGCCACCTTCTTCTTGTTAAACAAGGAATACAAAGGCCCAAAAGTGACTTCTTCTCTCCCAAAACGAATTAGCTCTCTTAGGGTTCTCTCAAGGGACTGTTAGCCGCAATGGGAGGCTATAAGTGCCCTTAAATAGGCTCCAAACCTGGGGATTTAGGGTTTCATTAAACAGCATGGACTCGCCGAGTCCACTCCTTGGAGTCGCCGAGTCCAGGCGCGAACCCGCGTCCAAACCGTGATCCTACTCGGCGAGTCTGAGCTCCAACTTGCCGAGTATCCTCACAAAATACCAAAAATATAAGAATAAATATTACCTGGGAATCCGAGCTGTTACAACTCTCCCCCACTAGAACTAGACTTCTTCCTCGAAGTCTCGCTCTGCAAATAACTCCGGATGTTGCTCGCGCATCTCACGCTCCGGCTCCCATGTCATCTCGGACCCCTTCCGATGTTGCCACTGAACCAAAACTAAGGGTACCTCCTTGTTCCTCAGAACCTTGATTTTCCGATCCCTGATTTCCACTGTTCTCTCTGCATAATTCAGGCTCGCATCCACCTTAATATCCTCCAATGGAACCACTGCCGACTCATCGGCTATACACTTCCGCAATTGCGACACATGGAAAGTGTCGTGAATCTGCCCCAACTCTGCTGGCAAATCCAAACGATAGGCTACCCGGCCTACCCTCGCGATCACTCGGAATGGACCTATATATCGGGGCCCCAACTTGCCCCTCTTCCTGAATCGAATCACTCCTTTCCAAGGAGAGACCTTCAGGAGTACAAGGTCACCGACCTGAAACTCAAGCTCGGACCGGCGTCTGTCTGCATAGCTCTTCTGACGACTCTGAGCGGTCAACAACCTCTGCCTGACCTGCTGGATCTGCTCTGTCGTCTGAAGCACGATCTTCGTACTGCCCATCACATGATGTCCAACCTCTCCCCAACAAATGGGGGTCCCACACCTCCTCCCATACAACAGCTCAAAGGGCGGCATACCAATGCTCGAATGATGGCTGTTGTTGTAGGAAAACTCCGCCAAGGGCAAATACGTATCCCAACTTCCCCTGAAATCCAACACACATGCCCGGAGCATGTCCTCGAGCGTCTGAATCGTCTGCTCACTCTGTCTGTCTGTCTGGGGGTGATATGCGGTACTAAAATGCAGCCTAGTACCCAACTCCTCATGAAACTTCTTCCAGAATCTGGAAGTGAATCGCACATCACGGTCTGAAACAATCGAGATCGGCACCCCATGCCGAGATACCACTTCCCTCACGTACACTTATGCCAATTTCTCTGCTGAAGAACTCTCGTTGATAGCAAGAAAGTGAGCGCTCTTCGTCAACCTGTCGACAATCATCCAAATTGCATCAACTCCCCTGGCAGTCCTTGGCAATTTGGTGATAAAATCCATGGTGACCTGTACCCACTTCCATTCGGGAACCTCCAACGGCTGCAACTTACCATGCGGCCTCTAGTGCTCGGCCTTAACCCTACGGCAGGTCAAGCACCTCTCAACAAACCACGCAACATCCCTCTTCATACAGGGCCACCAATACTCTTTCCTCAGGTCCAAATACATCTTAGTGGCCCCAGGATGGATCGAAAACTTCGACCGATGAGCCTCTTCCATCAAAATGGCCCGCGTTCCTCCCACAAACGGCACCCAGATACGCCCCTGAAATGTCATAAGCCCCCGACCATCGGTAACGAACTCTGAAACCAAACCAACAACCCGCTCTTTCTTCTGCATCTCAGGTTGCACAGCCTCGGCCTGTGCCCCACGAATGGCGTCCAACACTGGAGCTATCACGGTCAATCTCAAACATACATCCCGCAACGGGGTGCTCTCCGCCCTGCGGCTTAGTGCATCGGCTACAACATTAGCCTTGCCTGGGTGGTACAGGATCTCACAATCATAATCCTTGACCACATCCAACCACCTTCTCTGTCGCATATTTAGGTTGGGCTGATCCATCAAATACTTCAAACTCTTATGGTCCGTGTATATCTTACTCCGAACCCCATACAGGTAGTGACGTCAAATCTTGAGAGCGAACACCACTACCCCCAACTCTAGATCATGGGTGGGATATCTCGTCTCATGAGGCTTCAGCTGCCTCGATGCATATGCTATCACATGCCCTCTCTGCATCAGCACCGCTCCCAACCCCAAAATCGATGCATCATAGTATACCACAAAGTCCTCCATCCCCTCCGGGAGGGCTAACACCAGGGCTTCGCATAACCTTTGATGAAGCGTCTCAAAGGAGGCCTGCTGCTTGGGGCCCCATGAAACAGCGACACCCTTCCGGGTCAACCTGGTGAGTGGCACTGCGATCTTAGAGAAATCCTTGATAAATCTCCGATAATAACCTGCCAACCCTAAGAAACTCCTGATCTCGGAGGGTGACCTCGGCACCTCCCAACTCATCACTGCCTCAACTTTGGCCAGGTCGACCAATATCCCTTTCTGGTTAACGAGATGCCCTAGGAACTGGACCTCTCGCAACCAGAAATCACACTTGGAGAATTTGGCGTAAAGCCTCTCCGATCTCAGAACTCCGAGAACCTCCCTCAAATGCTCCTCATGCGTATCTCGATAACTCGCAAATCTCGGAAATCACTCGCGCTCGATCCTCCGAGCTATAATCCTCCTATAACACAATATATCTCTAATTAACACTTTCACAACTAAGGTTGGCTACGCCTATCAAGTCAACACTGGTCAACGGTCAATGGTCAACTTTGACCGGACTCGGCGAGTGCACTAGAGCGACTCGGCGAGTTTATACGTGTTCACTGATTCCCTAGAATCCTCCCTTGACATGTCGAGTGTTTCGCTGACTCGATGAGTTCCACCTAGCATGACTCGTGGGGCCACCACGACTCAACTCGCCGAGTCTCAAGAACAACTCGGCGAGTTCAGGCTTGACTCAGCCCCCTAATGAGTCTCCCTGACTCGCTGGGTCAACCCCCAACCCGACGAGTCCACTCGATGAACACATTACGTGAAATCCCAACCCTACTCGCCGAGTCTCAAGAACAACTCGGCGAGTTCATGCCATGCACAAACTCTATTGACCTTCTGAGGTTAGATCTGCTTTCCCAAACCATAGATCTCGCCTCCCCAGGCATGAATGTCACGTAAAGTTTGGAACTTGATGCTTGTATAACCCCCACAAGGCATCAAAAGATGATTTGGTCCCAAAATTGACCACCTAGGTCTAATAACTCCATAATAACCCAAAAAGCCCCAAGGGTTAAGGTCTCTGGACCTCTTTGAGTCCAGATCCAAGGCACAAACTCGAAGAGGGACCATTTGCTTCACATAATCACTCTTCAAAGGGATTATAAAACCCTAACTCTAAAGATCAACCCTAAAACTGAAGGAGATTCGAATCATTACCTCAAAATGAAGCCTCTGGACTCTGGATCTACTAGAATCTCACCTCCTCCTTGCTCTTGCCACCTTCTTCTTGCTAAACAAGGAATACAAAGGCCCAACAGTGACTTCTTCTCTCCCAAAACGAATTAGCTCTCTTAGGGTTCTCTCAAGGGACTGGTAGCCGCAATGGGAGGCTATAAGTGCCCTTAAATAGGCTCCAAACCTGGGGATTTAGGGTTTCATTAAACAGCGTGGACTCGCCGAGTCCACTCCTTGGACTCGCCGAGTCCAGGCGCAAACCTGCGTCCAAACCGCGATCCTACTCGGCGAGTCTGAGCTCCAACTCGCTGAGTATCCTCACAAAATACCAAAAATATAAGAATGAATAATACTTGGGAATCCGGGCTGTTACAGATATATTCCAAGGAATTGAGCATTTCTGAGTCGGAATGATTAATCATAATTACAAAAAAAAAATCATTAGTTGATTGGAATCCACATTGATTTTACTGCACTTGATATGGAAACCAATCCCAAGAATTGTGAGATATAAAGCAAGACTCATTGCACAAGGTTTTACCCAAAGGCCCATTATTGATTATGAAGAAACATACTCTCCTGTGGTTGATGCAGTTAGATTTCGTTATCCAATAAGTCTAGTAACACAAGAAAAACTGGAGATGTGTCTGATGGATGTAGTTACCGCCAACTTATATGGTTCACTTGAGAATGATATTTATATTAAAATTCCAGAAGGGTTTAAGGTGCCAGAAGCACAAACTCCTAATTCTCGTGAAGTATATTCGGTGAAATTAAATAAATCATTGTATGGATTGAAACAATCTGGCCATATGTGGTTCAGTTGTTTAAGTACATTTATGTTGAAAGAGGGCTATAAAAATGATACATTAAGCCCATGTGTATTCATAAAAAGATTTGGATCAGAATTTGTGATAATTTTCGTTTTCGTAGATGATTTGAACATAATCGGAACTCTTGGAGAATTGGAAAATGCCACTTATTATTTGAAAGAAAAATTTGAAATGAAAGATCTTGGTAAAAGGAAATTTTGTTTGGGTCTTCAAATTTAGCACATCAAAAATGGAGTTTTTGTACATCAATCTAGTTATCTAGAAAAGGTTCTTAAAAGGTTTTATATGGATAACTCACATCCATTGAGTAACCTGATGGTAGTAACACATTTAGATGCCAAAAAGGAACAATTTGGGCCTTGTGAAAACCATGAAAAACTTCTTCCTCCCGAAGTACCATATCTTAGTACTATTGGTGCACTAATGTATCTTGCTAATAGTGCGAGAACTTATATATATTTTGTTGTAAACTTATTAGCAAGATATAGTTCTTTCGCAACAAGAAGACAATGGAATGGAGTCAAACACATTCTTCGGTATCTTCGAGGTACAATGGATATGGGCTTATACAATTCAAATTCATCAAATGTGGAGTTAATTAGTTATGCAGATGCCAGATATTTGTCTGATCCATACAAAGCTCGATACCAAACAAGTTATTTATTCACTTGTGGAGGTACCCCAATTTCTTGGCATTCTGTTAAACAAACTTTAGTTGCTGCTTCTTCTGACCATGCAGAGATTCTAGCAATTCATGAGCAAAGCTGTGAATGTATTTGGTTAGGAAATTTAACTCATCACATTCGTGAGAATTACGTTCTAACTTCTAAGAGAGACGTTCCAACCATACTATATGAAGATAATGATTCTTGTATAGCCCAATTCAAGGAAGGGTTTATCAAAGGAGACAGAACCAATCATATATCACCAAAGTTTTTTTTTTCACTCATGATCCTCAAAAAGAGTGTGTCATCAACATCCAAAAAATTCAGTAAAGTTACAACTTTGTAGATTTGTTCACTAGAGAACTTCCTACATCCAAATTTGAAAACATGGTATGAAACATTGGAATGTGACGCTTTAAGGAAATCAAGTGATGTGATGATCAGAGGGAGTTGGAAACATATTGTACTCTTTTACTTAGCTATGTTTTTCCCACTGGGTTTTCTTAGAAAGGTTTTTAACAAGGCAATTGTTCCCAATATATATTATTAATAATGTACTATTTTTCTTTAATAAAGGATTTTTTTCCCATGAGGTTTTACCTATTAAGGTTTTAACAAGGCATGATACAAACGTCATTCAAGGGGGAGTGTTATGAAATAATCGTTTGTGAATGACCATTGGATTCTCCATTTCTCCCACGACTCCCCATCATTATTTAGCATTAGTAACAACCATTTTAATGTGTTTCATGAATGTACGAATGTGCCTTCATAATGTGCGTTCATATTATAACTCATATTTATCTTATTTTGATAGTATAAATAGTGACCCATATGTAATAGAAACTTGATGATTTCATCACAAGTTTTAGAATAAAAGTTTTCTCCACTCTCATTTCTTTCATTACTCGATAATTTATCTCGTTATTAGCTTCATATTTTATAACATAATCTAACCCTTATAAACTAGTTTGTTTATAATAACAACTATATATATATATATATATATATATATATATATATATATATATATATATATATATATATATATGGTAAAATGACCACTTTCTCCGGAATATAGCATTCTAGACTATGTGTACTCATTCTGAAGCTCTGGTATGAAAGACTTAGGTTCCCTTAGAAAATCAAACCCAAGTTCTCGGTGTGCTAGCTGGTTCTTTTGAGCCTGGTTAGCTGGTCCAATTTTGCCCTATTTTGAGTCCGGGTTGGTCCGATTTACTCCGATTTAGATCGAGTTGGGCCGATTTTGACCAATGTTTACCAGGGTCGACTATGTTACCCTCTAGCCTTTATTTGTAGGCGGATGGCGGCCGCCAAGCGTCTAGGCGCCGATTAATCGGCCGCCTAGACCGATTTTTACAACCATGATATATATATATATATATATATATATATATATATATATATATATATATATATATATATATATATATATATATATATATATAGAGAGAGAGAGAGAGAGAGAGAGAGAGTCAAGATCAAATAAGAAGGAAAATTTTGGTAGGAAGGTAAGAAGCTTTTTTCTACATATTTTTTTAGCGAACAAACAGAATGAATCATTAGATGATTCACAAGAAAAAATTCCCAAAAAAAACATCTTCATCATTCATTTTAAGTAAATTAAGAAAAAATTCACTTTTATGACAATTTTAGTGAATAACAACAAAATCATTGTATAAATGACTCATCGAGATGTTTTTTTGAGAATTTTTTTATTTTTTTGGTGAATCATGTTATTTCTGAATCATCTACTGAGTCATTTGTTTTGTTCGTCAAAAAAATAAAATAAAAAAAAAAAAACTTCTCACCTTTCTATCAAAAAAATTTCTTACCGGATCTATATCCTATGAACAACAGAAAAGTAACTCTTAGTTACTTTTATATTTATATATATATATATATATATATATATATATATATATATATATATATATATATATATATATATATATAAATATATATATGAATTGTTAATTTATGTATTTAACCCTTTCTAAATCTATGTTCTTTAAAATGCTGCAACATTAATTATTAACATTTCAAAAAAAAAAGTTATTCTAAATATAAGATCAATTCTTGTGAATATAAAACATTTTAACCAATGTACGTATACAATCAAATGTCAAGGATCGAAAGAACAATTATTATTTGGAATTTAAATTTTTAATGGTTACCTTAAAAAACATCATAAGGATACAAGAGTAACTAAATGCTACTAGGACATTTTAAATATCACAAAAAGTCAAGGTCAAACTTTGAAGAATGTCAAAATGAAACTCGGCCCCGGTAGTACGGACATATCTTCACACGCGGTAACAGAGTTTTCTCTCAATATTTTTAGTAGCAAAGATTAAAGAGTTCCAATATTAAAAGTTCAAATTACAAATAAGTGTTATAAGAATAAAAAGTGCTATGCAAATACAAATTTTGTTTGTAAAAAATAATAAAAAGCTTATTAATTTGTTAATGTGAAATGCAAATATTTTGAAGGAATTGATTGGCTATCAAAGGATAATCTGAAAGCTTGATGATAAATACAACCTATTGAGGACTTATCAAAAGCGTTATCTTAGGATTAAGGGAATGGGTTGGCCGGAGATGTAGGTGAAGGGCGCCGGCAGAATGCCGGCGATGACAAGTGAAGATGGAGGGGACTGGGGAGTTGTGAACTCGTTGGGTTATTTGATTAGCATTTATTTCATGTTTTAGAACACATACATAAATGGTCTCTCGTGTTTTCAAAGTTGCAATATATTACCGGCATGTAAAATGGTCTATGTAGATGCCACATAAGCACATAAATGAGCAAACCGGGAGTAGGAGATCATAATTAGGGCTGGCAAAATTGTATCATAGAAAACCAACCAACATGTTATCAACCGAACCATGAAACTTGGTAGTACCGTACCAATTGATCAATGTTGGTACGGTAATGATACAAAAATTGGAATACCATGGTAATACGGTACAAACCAATTCATTTGATATATATATATATATATATATATATATATATATATATATATATATATATATATATATATATTCAACTGTTAATTGTATTTAGTGTTTATAGTTTTAGTAACATTATATTAGTCATTTGGTCGTATTAGTCAATAGTTATTACCACGTTAAAGCACAATATTAAAACGTTACTTTAGCGTTACTTCAATAGAATTCTTTTGTAAACTAAAAGAACTACGTAACTAATTTCTATGCTACACATCAAAATCCCGATGTCTTTGCTTATTTTTAAATCTTATAATAGAAAATTAAAAGATGTTGGTATATACCATTACCAATTTGTACCAACCAAACTTGTTGGTAACCAAATAAATTGATACCAAGTATACTTGGTACGGTACCGGTAACAATTTTTTTATATCAATTATAGTTGGTACGGTACACAGTTTAAATAAAAATAAATTGGTACCGTACCAATTCCACCCCTAATCATAATGGGGTAACAGAAAAAAGAAATTGAGAGTTCAATGGCTTTATTAACACGATCTATACATAAATGGTTGAATGGTGATGGTTCTCTAATTTTGATGGTTATTTATGTCAAAAGTGCTTTAAGAAACAAATACACCAAAGTTTTAGTATTTGTTGACAAGAAAAAACATACAAAACACATTCAATGGAAATTGTATTTCAAAGAAAATAGATTAAACAACAAAAACAACGACCAACTCTTTCACGAGTTTATTTTTACATAAACCCAATATTGCCAAGTTATAACGAGACTTTCAGACACGATCACCCCTTAATTCTTATCGGTCCAACAATATAAGCCTGTTGGCAAAGACGACACGGTGGTCGTTGATGCCCTACATTGGTTGCTAACGGTTTGATGGTAAAAAAGTTGGGAGGAGTTTAGGAGACTTTAAGTTGGATTATTTCTTCTCAAACAAATTTACATATAAAATAAAATAAATTCCTCATTCTTATGGATTTTCACAAACCAAATGTACCTTAAAACATATTTTTCACTGTACAAAATGGATATCAATTTTATTGAGATAACTTAGAAAGTCCAATATTTGTTAACAAAATTGAATTATAAACATCTAGTTGTTGTTAATAATTAAGGAAATAGATCGTGTATTGGATGGAACTACTTCATATATTATGACCCGATGCAATTCAAAGTGATTTTTAAATTAAATTATTCTATGGACTGATAAAATAATGCTGATTATTTTAAATCTCACTCATATCCATTAATGGTGGCATACACCAAAGGGCAAAAATAACAAAGGCAGTTGCATTCCAAGAATAGAGGACCCAAGAAGTAACCAACGGTCGTTGTTTATTAACGATTTCATTCGGACATCCATTGACAGCTATGTTGATACCAAATACAAGAATCAAATTATTAATGTAATTAGTAACATTGTTATTAATGAAGTATTTAGGTGAAACAAAAGGGAAAATAAGTTAATATTAAATGAAATTATTTTGAATAGAGATTTTTTAATATGTCCCTAAAGGGCACTATGTAAAAATTATTAATTATGGAAAATATTCATAATTAAATATGAAATGAATTAATTAAAGTAAAATATCACATTTTTCATTGAAAAATATTTTTTATATGCATTCAAAAATCAAAACGACAGTGTGTGCATGTGGCAATACAAAAGCCCCAAGGCCCGATGAATTCACATTTTCTTTCATCAAAAAAATCTACGATACCATTAATATTGATGTATTGAATTGTGTTCAACACTTTGAAGAATTTGGTACTCTAGCTTGTGGGTGCAACTCATCATTTATCACATTAGATCCTAATATCAAAGATCCAACAACACTTGTAGACTTTCGACCGATAAGTCTTATCGGTTGTATATATAAAATCATCTCAAAGATTCTTTCCAATAAACTCAAATTAGTCATCAAAAGTATCATTGGTGATGTCTAGTCAGCCTACGTCGAAGGTCATAACATTCTAGATTGTCCTTTTATGATCAACGAAGTCTGCTCCTGGGCTAAAAAAGTCAAAAAGAAGATTCTATTATTTAAAGTGAACTTCGAAAAAGCTTTTGACTCAATTAATTGGGAATACTTCGATTCGATTCTTGATCAGATGGGGTTTGACACTAAGTGACGTTCATGGATTCGAGGCTGCTTAAACTCCTCTAAGGCATCGGTAATTGTGAATGGGTCTCCAATGGACGAGTTCGAGATATCCAAAGGAGTGTATCAATGTGACAACCTAAAAAATACTTCATCGACCACCGTTAGTACTTAAGGATAAAACATGACAATTTAATAAGGACAATCTTGTAACCATTCAATATATTTCAATATATTCAAATTTTCGTCCTTAATTACAACAACCTTTAAACTCAATAATGGGTGCACGAAAAGTCGCGTCACTTTGAGAGCATGTTAGCATTTTTAGATTATATAAGCTACCGCCATCCCAGAAATATAAATTTCTCAACAATCTGACTCAATATAAGTAAGATATGACTTTTATAATAAATAAGTATCTACTGTATGTAAGAAAATTTATAATGATGAAAATTACAAGGAGAATGGTTGACCATATAGAAAGTCACCAACAAGAAAATCATAATACTACTGAAAGTAGGAATTATGAGACGAAGAACGCTTAAAACAAAAACCATATAAGAGAGTTATGATTTTTATAAATCATAACGGTAATAAAAACTAGTCGAAAAAAGAAAGTGAAAACTAGACAAAACGACCAAAAGGAAAGTTGTAGAGTATATCGATACCTACACGGATATATAAGATTTGTTGAAAATGGAGTTTGTATGAAAGAGTTACGAAATTTCAAAGTTTAACTTTTACCGTCACGCGCTCCTGGACGCAGTGCGCCACATGAAACTTGACACTCGGTAAGTCTGGATACGGGGTGACTGGGCACCAGGAGTGGACGATACGTGGTAGCCCCCTTGTCGCTCACACATAAAGGTGAGGCGCGCATTGCGCGACTTGCATGCCAAACCTACTATAAATAGTCGGCTTTGGCATTCTCCATTCTACACCTCTCAAACTCGCTCCCTCACTCTCTCGATCCGTGTGCCACTGCCTCTGAGAGCCTCTCGAAGTTCGGACTTTCGATTTCCATCCTACAACAACGTTATCATAACTTACATGTGAGTTCACGACCCCATTTTCCAAACCTTATTTTAGTGGGAATACATGTTAAAATGCAACTATTACATAATTATTACTAATTGTTGTTAGATAATTATGCTCATAGCATTAGGATGATATTATGCCGCTTAGATACTCTGCCCAACTCATAAAGTTAATATTATGTCCGGTTGTTTTACTGATTCACAATGATAGAAAACATCATATATGGTTGTAATGTTGGCCAGTTGCCAAGAAACACTGATATTATAGTCGTTATTATAGCCACCCTTTGGATAAGCTTAGTACCTAGTGGTTACTCTGCCAAAATGCTCGGCTACGCAAAACACAAACTATATATATATATATATATATATATATATATATATATATATATATATATATATATATATATATATATATATATATATATATAATAAGTAACTCGTGTAAATACAACAAGGAGTAACAAAACGAGCGAATAGGGGAGGCCGTCCACAACACGAGTTAGACGAGACACAATTCATCAAAAAGATGGAAGAATTTTAGCTAGCCCCTGACCTATAATCATTAGCTCTTAAGTGAGCGGGAAATATATGTATAGATCTATACGGGATTGACACTCCCACCTGTTGTTTCTAGCTACAACCTGACGGCAAGTCGAAGCAGGCATGACTTTCTAATCACATTAGCGATGTCCGATGAAGCATCATGGTTTTTGAGGATCAACATTCATAACTCGATTATAGAACTCATCGTAACTTTGTTAAACCAAAACTAACTATATTAGACTATTACTAGTACTACTAGGGAACAACCTAATAAAGTAGTGATAGTACACATAAACTCAAGGAAGTGAGTTTAGGATAAACAACATAACTAAAATAACCACACAACTTTTTATAAGAATAAAACATGTGCACTCACAAACATTATGTTGAACTTTTAAAAACCACATGTATTCTCAGGAGAATGAACCCGATTGAAGAGGGAGGTAACCCGACGATGCAACTTGAAGTCTATGTGCTTTACTTTTGTATTTTGCTTTTGTGACCTATTTGTACCTCGAACAACTTTGTAATATATTTTATTTAATGAACAAATAGCAACATTTTTTAATATATTAGTGTATTTCTCAATGTATGCATGTGGCTTGAAATCCAACATTCTAATGTCGCACAGCCTAACGTTTCCACCGCCGGCTGGGGGTGTGATTGATTGGTATAAGAGTTTCCGATTATAGCAAACTAGTAATTCCTTAGGTTTAACCCTTTGAGCCTAATGAATTAAAAGTATTAATATTAATTACACTACTTCTTGACTACTTACGGGAGGGGTGACTAGTTTGAACTATCATTTGGGTTGTTGGATTTTGGAACAACTATATGCTAAAATGGTCCTACCCTTCGGTACTTCTCACCCGACCGATCCTTACTTGATAGTATTGGAGTACAAAACCCTAAAAAATAATAAAATATACACAACCCAACAAAGATTTAAAGATATAGAGCGATATAAATATGCTCACAAAAATATATCTATTACTCACCAAAACAAATCCACAAAATCTCAACTTAGGAATATTTATCAAAAACCATATTTAGAGTTGGTAGAGTACAACGGCCTTGCCACAACTAGACCGAGAATGTGCGACTAAATTTTATTATGGTCCGACTGATGCATGAACAAACTCGGATACGGTTATTGGCAATCTAAATGCTTGAGTACTTTTAGATTCGATACATAGAAACGGATAATATTGATGGGTTTTGGCTATAAGAACATCCTATGTGTTCATACAAACCATAATGTTGGATCTAGGTTTATCTATTATACATGCAAGTTATCCAAGACTATAAACCCTAATTCTAGCATTCAAGTAATCATATTAACATGAGAATAGGTTTAAGATATTACCTTGATTGTTATGTAGCAATAACAATCCAATTCCTCCTTGTATTGACTTTAGAAAGCTTAGAGTCACAAATGTCACTCCTCTAATGGTTCACAAACACCAAGAGCAAGAGGATGAAGAGGAGAGGTGAAGGAGGCTGCCCTAAAACGTGTGAAACCCTAGAAGAAGTCTTGGCCACGTTTTTGGGTCATAAGGGATGTATATATAGTTAGGCTATTAGGGTTATCAAAGAAGGAAACCCTAATTTGGATGCTTAAACCCTAAGCAACCCATGGATCCCTTTCCTTAAGGCCTTGGACGATTTCTTATGGGCTTCCCCATAGAATTCGTCCACTCCTTAATATAAGGCAATCCATGGCCCAAATTGCAATTATCTTATAATTACAATTCCAGTCCCTTAAGTTTAATTAATCTCTTTCAGTCACAAAAATAATTACCAATTAATTATTGACCAACATTAATTAAACAATATGATTTCTTCTTTAATATATTATTCTCATAATATATTAATAAATCATATTTAATCCTTTCTCTCCATAATTCATCCTATCAAGTTGCTTTGGTGAAGGCAACCCAAAAGGACCATGCACCATCGGGTCAAGTACATACCAAAATAGTTATGGACTTAGACACTAATCCAATAGTCTCCTACTTGGATAAGTCTAATAACTATTATGCATATGACTTCTGATCCTGATCTGCAATCGTAGCTTTCCAAAGCCGCTGTCAACTCTGATCCTATCAGATATGCGTGTCCTTTAGATAAGGGATCATATATTCCTCCATTCTAGATATCGTATGAGACATGATTTCAAATCATTCTCTTTGTACTATTTCTCGACTTCCGATTTATGACGACTGACTAATTGAAAAAATCAAATTAGCCCTAGCCCGGCCAAGCATTTACGTTTGTCATCACTAAATCATCGAGGGGCCCAAAGATATCGTTTTTATCCTACTTTGGATAAAAGGAATGGATAAACTAAGATACAATGCTTGCTTGCATTCACTCACCGAGTTACACACAACAATATGTTTTATAACACCAAGTTACTAGTGCGTTTACATATTATCAATGTGCAACCGATTTGCAAGATACAACTCACACATCTCGGTTTCAAGAATATAAGATGTTATCGTCTCACCAATCACTCATGATACAATTCATGGAGTGATCCAAATGAGCGTGGGTTTAATCTAATGCTCAAATCATATTCATAAGCACTCATAAACGTTGCCGCAAACATTTGCTTATGTCTAATACCCTTTACGACAGCCTTCATCCATACCTACTTCCAACATATGAACGACTATGGCCCGTTCGAATAATTTGACTGTTCTTAACCAATTAAATTATTCAGGAAGTCAAAACATGCAAAGTGAAACACAAGAATAATACTAATCCCATATGGCCTCAAACCTTTGAGTATAAATAAAACTCCTTTTATTTATCACCATATCGATTACTCATTATTTGTCGTTTCGGGTAATCAACTTCTTACTTGAATTACAACACTTGTCCCATGCTCCTAGCATGCACACAATGTTTACCTATGGTTCTTATTTTGTGAAATAGATCAAATTGAACACATTTCCAATCATTCTCATTTCACAACTCCTAATCCTTTTCCAGAAGTGTAAGAATATCAAATTCTTGCCACTTATAGAATATGCTAGATTCTAACATTTTATGCAATGATCATTTTGTAATGTCACTGCACTAAAGTCACAATGACTATTGCCAATGAAATCGCAAAATCCTCTATCGGAGATTGTTACAATACAATTCCTTAGATGTGATGTCTCTCACTCAAAGTACATTCATTTGAACATCCTTTTGCATAAAATTTCTAATCTAGACATTAATTCTCAATATCCAACTCCCAATATGGAAACCTTTCCATACTTACCATATGACAACTCATTCTCAATAGAATCTTATCTATTCATAATAATGTCGATATGGTCCATCCAATACCATACTTCCAACTACTCACAAGTGACCAATCCTCGGCGAACTTTGGATTGTCCTTTGATAGTTGTTTAATTATCTTAGTCAAAACCGATTCTTGTCCTTTTTCCCTCTAAATGCACTAGACATTTGGAAAATTTTAGATTGGTCAAATATTATAGCATTTGCAATCCATCCTATACCCGAAGCGTATGGGACACGATGCATAATGTCTTACATAAAGATTTGATACTTTATCAATCTTCTGCCATAATATTTTATCTGCTACGTTCTCAAAATTCGAACTATGAAGAGGAATGTCGTAATCATAATCGAAATTTGTGAACACACTATGTTTCCTTTGACTAAATTATTAACATTCCACAACCTAAGCCTTTAGATTTGAAATGAAACATAATATTCTCTCCCTTAATTATAGCAAAACAACTTTACAACCCTTACGACTTTGCAAGGTGTAACTCTTGTTTTTCTATAATTAATATTGCTAACTTGCAATACTTGCCTTAATAATCATACAATCATAACATTTATGCTCCCACTATCATGATGATTATTATAAAAATAACACTTATGCTCCCACTAGCTTTGACATGTATTCAGAAACAGCTTAACTTTCAAAAAAACAATGCCTATTGAATTTCTTTAAGTTCATATTTCTAATACCCAATGCTTTGATAATCCTTTATCTAAGCTTATACACCTTTCCCTTAGATAGCTCATATGTGTGTCTAAACAATTCAGACTAATTGTCAAATCTTACAATTCGAATCATGGAAAGGGATACCGTAACCATAATCGAATTCGAGAATGTAGTTTTACAATCACTATCTTCTTAAAATCTTTCTTAGTGAAAGCATTTCCTCACAATCATTTTCATGAAGGAGGGAATCTTATGACACTTAGATTTTAATGGTGTATGTGTTCTTATCCATGTGAATTTGTCAAAATCAAAATTTACGACAAATTCAAGCTCATATGGACCGATTTTCCTTAATCTTAATTTCTTGCCTTATGGTAGCACAGCTGCCCACCATGTCTTCTAAGTAGTTAAGCCACTCACCTTTTCCTATCAATGTACTTTTCATTGATCAAGGTCCTTGCCTTTTATGCATTCAAATGAGAACTCATAGGACTCACATGCATAATTAACTCAATTGGAATAGCACAGAAACAAAATAATGTCAACACGATAGGTTGTAAACCTCAACTCGTGTGCTAGTGATTATCAATAAGGTCTATTTTGATTTGTTCTTGAAACCTTTCAAGACCATTAAGACTCCCACTGACTCCTTGACATATAAGATTCACTTGTCAATAAACATTTCTTGACAATTAAATATTCAAGAGTTAGTGTAGCTTTTATCAAAACACTTCATAAATTGGTCCTAGTTGGTCTTTGTCTTATCCAAGACATCACAACTTTCCACTTTTGATGAATGTTATAAACCTTCCTAATACTTATCACTCAATGTCACAATGTTAACTCTAAGGCTTGTTTTGGAACGAAGTATGATTGACTTCTTGATTTGACCATTTCTTCAATCCTTGATTCCTCTTCTTAGACATACAATTGTACTAAGACTCACTTAGAGGATCAATTGAGATATAGTTCTTAATCATTGAGACCTATCATAAAGCATAAAAGCTACTCTCCCTTCTTCTTAGAATGGAGAAACTTTTATCTTTCTGCCTACTTGACTCTTCTTATTCGTTTTGCTATTGATTTAAACCTTTTTTAATCAATGCACAATTACACTTAATCTTATAAGTGTAATCATATTTACTAAACCTTTAGTAAACCATGACGAATTTCTTTGTTACTCTAATGGTGGACTTTGATCAACACATAACTTTGTGTACTTGATCTCCTAGTCCTTCACTTGACACTTTGTCAATGAATTAGTCTAATTTCCAAATATGAAATTTCTCATTCATCGTGCAACCAAGTCGCGTGATTCCAAGTTTCTGTCCAATTGAAACTTGGGCGATGCGAAACTCTCCCTACTTGGTAAATTCTCGACCTTTCCATAATTATCATAAATAAGAATCATATCCACTCGTTGTAGAAATATGCAAACATCAATTTTCATAATGATTCCATTGCAAGGAAATAAAAAAATAAATAAATAAGTCAAACCAAAATTTATTTTATTTATAAAAGCAGTGGAAAACATTTGTCCTTACAATGCAAAATCCATTGAAAACTATGTATTCAAAAAGAAAATTCCTAACAACTCTATCATAACTATCTAAGCTCAAAATCTAATCTTCAAGTCCATGCGATCGAGATCCATTTCTTTGTGATTAGACTCATCTTGCTCTTTCATCAAGTTTCCTTTCTTTTCACCGATCCTGCAAAACATTCAAATGCAATCTTATCACATCATGTATTAAGAATCAATGAATAGGAACTTAATGGAGTTAGATAGTGGATTTTACCTGAAGCATAGCCATACTCTTTGACTCTCCCATCTTCTGGAATCTTCAGGTTCTTAGGGCAGACTTCTATCCAACGCCCTTTCTCTTGGCAGCAAACGCAGGTCGATTCTCCTAGAACGTCCTCGGAAGCATGGTCGGTTGACTTTCCCGACAAATACGCTCCATTGCTTCGCCAAATCATTTCTGATTCAGCAGCAATGAGCATGTAAGTTAGGTCAATGAGGTTATGGTCATGATCCATCATATAATACTTTCTTTTGAACTCATTATATGATTCAGGCAGTGACTGCAAAACCCAGTTCACAGCCAACTCATCCGGGAATGACACACCCAACATTATCAACCTATCAATGTGTGATTTCATTCCTAGAATGTGGGCACACACGGGTTTACCATCTTCATGTTTCATTTCCAGTAGGGCTTTAGTGATGTTGAACCTTTCAATTCTTCGATCTTGTGGGTTAGGGAGAACAATTGGAGGAGGTGGAGGAAGTGAAGCATGATTTCTTGTTCCTTGATCGAATCGTGGAATACCATCTTCATGTGGAATGCTTGTTCCACGGGATTTCGGAAGACCATAGTTGTCGAACTTTGACATTTACAAAACGGGAGAAACAAATTCAAGTTAGTTGATTGATTGAGTCCTTAGTAAATCACCCAAATGAGATACTAAGGCTAGGACCCAACACAATATTCTACAACTCGGGAAAGGGATTCCGTAACCCAAATTGCAGAACATTTGAAGGTAAGTGAATGACGATTCACTAATTTCCACCATGAAAAACGAAAAAGAAATTTAGGTTTTAAATCTATGAAAACTCCTATATCCTTTGAGATTCATTGAGCACTTCAATGGCATGTTTAAATCTCGATATGCCCCTCTTGTTTGTGACTGGGATGCCGAGGATCACAAAGCGGGTGTGAATAACCATGCAAACTTACATGGTGACCCCACATGTTTCAGTCACCTATTCGATGTGTCGGTAAACCACACACGCTCCACCGAACTATGATAAACATTGAGTCACCCTTTGCTACCTTTGCTTAGAACCATTTAGTGTGCCGGTAAACCACACACGCTCCACTAACGTCTTTGCAAGGGCACAAAGTGTAATTTCATGGAATTGCATCAATTCACTTTTGCCTAAGTAACTAAGATTGGGAATTTTATGAAAACATTTAGTTACTTTTGTACTTCATTATACTTATAATGGAATGTTTTGTCCCATCCTACCCGTTCAGCTAACGACCCTCTACTAGTCAAGAGTGCGGTTGGTAAGAGTGGATACCCATTCAATCGCCATTTTATAGGCAATTTCCTTAAACACCCCTTATAGACCAGCTTCGTGAATGAGGCCTACTAACGGTAAGACTGACTTTTACTCATACATATATATAATGTTAGACTTTTAATGTTATATATAGTATAGGGTGTATTTTACAACTTTTAAAATACTAGGTGGTCAAATTTAACAATTATACTTTTAATTCAATTAAATTGAACACCAAAACTTTTATGGATTTATTAAACCTCTTTTAATTATACATCTTAATTAATTAATAAAACCATAAGGGTGTGATTTGAACTTTTTCAAAACAATACTAGGGTTTTAGAATTTAACATTCCTAATTAAACTTTTAGTCAACTTTTAAATTCCAAAACTTGAGGGCAAGTTTTGAAACATTTCAAAACATTAGGTTTAGAATTTAAATATACATCAAAATTAAACTATTAATCAAAATTTAAATTCCAAAACTCGAGGGCAAGTTTTGAACCATTTCAAAACATTAGGGTTACAACCATTTAAATTTGAAAACTAAACTTTTAAATTCAAATTTAAACTATAAAACCTAAAGGGGAAAATATGAAACTTTTCATAACACAAGGATCAAATAACAAATAATCTTAATTAACATTTAATCACATAATTATCCATATTTGATTTATTTAATGATTTCTTGCAAAACAATTTACCAATTTAATCAAAATAATTAATCAATTATCACATAAGGAAACAAATATTTTATTAATTGATAAATATCCTCAATTAGATCAAGAATATAGTCATATATATATATATATATATATATATATATATATATATATATATATATATATATATATATCATAAAATAGGATTTATATTGATCTAATATGATAAAGGCAACTATCTCAAATATAAACAACAAGAAATCTCGAAAATAGCTCCATCTGACGCTCGAACTCGCCGAGTACCCCCATGGACTCGCCGAGTAGGGGCAACTCGTCGAGTCCATAGTGGGACTCGCCGAGTCCATGATGCAGAACCACAAAAAACGAATTTTTTCAACATACAAGGCATCAATACAATAGAAACCAATATAGGCTCTGATACCACTGATGAGTTTTGGCTATAAGAACATCCTATGTGCTCATACAAACCCTAATGCTTGGATCTAGATTTCTCTATTGTACATGCAAGTTATCCAAGACTATAAACCCTAATTCTAGCATTCAAGTAATCATATTAACATGAGAATAGGTTTAAGATATTACCTTGATTGTTATGTAGCAATAACAATCCAATTCCTCATTGTATTGACTTTAGAAAGCTTAGAGTCACAAATGTCACTCCTCTAATGGTTCACAAACACCAAGAGCAAGAGGATGAAGAGGAGAGGTGAAGGAGGCTGCCCTAAAACGTGTGAAACCCTAGAAGAAGTCTTGGCCACGTTTTTGGGTCATAAGGGATGTATATATAGTGAGGCTATTAGGGTTATCAAACAAGGAAACCCTAATTTGGATGCTTAAACCCTAAGCAACCCATGAATCCCTTTCCTTAAGGCCTTGGACGATTTCTTATGGGCTTCCCCATAGAATTCGTCCACTCCTTAATATAAGGCAATCCATGGCCCAAATTGCAATTATCTTATAATTACAATTCCAGTCCCTTAAGTTTAATTAATCTCTTTCAGTCACAAAACTAATTACCAATTAATTATTGACTAATATTAATTAAACAATATGATTTCTTCTTTAATATATTATTCTCATAATATATTAATAAATCATATTTAATCATTTCTCTCCATAATTCATCCTATCAAGTTGCTTTGGTGAAGGCAACCCGAAAGGACCATGTACCATCGGGTCAAGTACATACCAAAATAGTTATGGACTTAGACACTAATCCAACAAATATACTATGACAACTGTCAAAATTCAAGGTTGTTCTAGATTTAAATAAACCTAGTTGCACGTAGAGGCACAACATATGCTAGATTTAGTAACTAGAGGCTAAGTCAAAACCTACTTGAAACTTAGAAACTGTTAGCAATTAGGGATAGTGTACATAGATTTCATGTTGATATGTAAATTCTATAACACCTTTAACTGTAACAACAATCCAAATTCGGGTCATTTCTTGACTCCAAAATCATTGCATCTTCATGTAGACACATCACGCATTGACCTAGTATTAGAAATTAGGTCAGAGTCTCGTAGGAACTCAAGTCAGAGTTGAAAACTAGGACTAGTATACTTGATTCTTCAATTTCACTTGAATCCCATAATCACCACATAGAAATGCCAATAAACCGATAAAAATAAATTACAAAAATTATTTCTAACTTGAATAAGAGTTAGGAAACCCAAAATTAATTTGAAGTCTCAGGGATTCAATTTATTTTGATATTGAAAGATTTACCAAATCCCAAACCCTAAATATATCTAAAATCCAAATTAATAAACTTTATCATTTAAAAACTCCATAAAATTTGGTATGAACCTCATTACATAAAATTTACTATATTTAAGTTATGGGATATAATAAAAGATATAAAAATTTAATTACAAAAAATTAATTATATTTTATGAGTTAAAATATAAGGACTTTTATCAAAGTCAAGATGTAATTAAGGAGCTTTTATAAAAATGAGGCTTTTTATAAAATTGAAAGGGATTTTATAAAAATAAGATAGAGGGAGCCTCTCTCGTTTAAAAATTTGGCCTCCCCTCTCTCCTCCTTCAATTTTTGGCCATATCCCTACTCCTTATACTCCTCCTCCCCAAAAATCATCATCACTTCCTCCATTTATCCACACTTCACTCTCTTTCACACTCTCCATCACCAACTTCATTCTCTCTCTTCTCCACCCTCTAAGCCACAAGATTTCTAGCGAATAAGACCCAAGAACACTCCTTAAACTCAAAATTTTCATCATCTTGTGGTGTCCTTGAAGGTAAAATCGATTTCTCCTTGACTTTTCCTTCAAGTTATACTATTTTTCTTGCATTTTCTTCTTCTTGTACACCATTCTATTGTAAAGTCATGAACACTTGCACCTACTCACGATTTTGATGATGATGGTTGTAGGGCTTCACCCAAAACAACATGCATGTTGCAAATGGTGAAGTCCCATGACCTAAACCTAAGTCAAAATCAAGGAAATGCATTTTTCTATAAGTTTTGGCTAAAAATCACCACATGCACCGTAAATTTTCGTTCAAAAACGACTTTTGAACATTTCAAAACTCATGAATGGTCTTCAAACCAATATGCATGTGATGATCTTCAAGCTTAGATGGTAGATGATCAAAATATGTTGTTAAAAAGCTTTCAAATATGTCATAAAAGATCTATTCACAAATAAATAACTAAAACTTCTTTTCTACTCAAATCTGATTTTTCCCAGATCCGAAACAATAAAATAAGATGAGCTAGAAATTTTCAGAAAATAACTCATTTTTCTCGTATTATTGTAAATTTTTCAAGAAAATAGAGCAATAATTCACATAGAATACTTTTTGTGGTTCATAAACTCTAGGAAGTTTCTCATGTTACCCATACATTGACTAAAAATGTTCCACGAAGTTGAATGCATTTCTATGACTGTTTTCTGTTGATTTTGAATTTATTTTTGTAAAAGACAAATACATAGTAAAGTATAGTTATGAATGTCAAAATCCATATTTCATACTTTTCACATCTTTTGAACAATATAAAGACTCAATGGAAAACTTTACAGATTTTTCCATGACAATTTCGTATTTTTCCCGATTTAATGAATGTTTAAGGGATTAAATTGATGAAAAATAGCCACACTTACCCAAAAATTATAGAACTTCACTACAATATCTTATACTACATATTAATCGTAAATAAAATGTTTGGTGAGTTTTGCTTACTGTTTAGTAATTTTTCATGAATTAATGCGACAAAATAAAGGAAAAATAGTTAAGCTATTCTAAATATCATAAGAAATCATTATGACATCTTGTATTACATTTGACACACAAATACAAATTTTGGGAAATTTTCGAAACTATTTGCTATTTATTTGCATGTTTAATTGAATAAATACAGAAAAATCATAAAAATAGGTTAAATTGTTTCCAAACCAATTTTGATATTTTTCCCAGTTTGTATACATACAGTAACAAGCGTACAAAAATTTAAAAGAATTATAATATCTGTTTACTATTTATTATATATTTCCTTCATTTAATACATACAAATCATGAAAACCTGACTCTACTATATGAAAACGATTTTTGATATTTTTCCTAGCATATATACACATTTTAACAGTTTTTTTAAACGATTGATTATTTATATTAACTGTTCACTATTATTCCATGAATTTGTGAGAGTTGAAGTCGTTAAATATGGGAAAAAGAGTTATACATATAAAAAACTCATTAAACATTTTCTGGAAGTCTTTGACTGGAACTAGAACAGAAATAAAGAGTTTTTAGATCTTTAATTACTATTTTCTATTTAATTAGAATTTCTTCATGTAAAACACAATTAAATTACAAAAACCGGGTTTTATTGATCAAAAGTAACATTTAATAACTTTGCCAGTTTAGGGATGCTGTGAAACAGTTACATAAAAAGTTTAAGATTTTTTTTTATTATTATTTACTATTTTTCCATGATTTTGTGAATATTCAATAAATTAAAATGGTGAAAAATAGTTAGACAAATCAAAAATTCAAGAAAATTTATCTTAAGGTCGTTGACTTCAGTTAAAATTGAAACACAAATTTTGGGAAATTTTATAACTTATTTTATTTAGTTTTGAATATTTAATCAATTGAAACACCTTCCAAAATGTTATACTTATACTTCAATTGACATTGCCAAAAATGTGATTTTTCACTTAAATTTGTTGTATAACAAATTGATCCATGGAAATCTGAATTTACAGAAAAATGTTTCTAACTTACACAAAACCTAATTTTGACACAATATTATCATAACTCTATTGTAGAAATTAACTATACTAGTGTTAGATATTCGACTAGAGACTTACTAGTGTGTAACTTTATCCTAGGGAATTGATAGTAGGACGTGTGGGAAGTTAGCTCAAGGCATCACAAACACTTCACGCATTATTGTGAGTATTCATGCCTCTCCCTATTTTCATTTTTTTAATGTTTTGAGGTGGAAAAAGCATGTCCTAACTATTTATGTTTGGTATATCTATATTGAATTGTACCAAACTTGATTACTATATTTTGCGATATTTTGCTACGTATTTGTATGTAACTTGAAACATGAGGCCTTATCATCTTAAGTCCCTTACACTTTACTCCAACCATTAACTCTTGGAGCCAATGGTCATTATCTATAACACAATTAGGAATTGAAAACTCCACACTCGCCCGATTGGTTGAGTGCATTTTGTTGGATTAGGTGTCTAAGCTCATAACTATAATTAGTATGTACTTGACCCGAGAGTAGCACGACCATTTCGGGTTGCATATCACCAGGACAATTTGAGGATGGATATTTGAGTAAGAGGTTATTTATGATTTATTAATATATTATAAGTTATAATATATTAATATGAAATCATATTGTTTAATTAGTATTGGAAAAGAATTAATCTGGAATTAATTTAGTGATCAAAAGAGACTTATTAAATTAACGGGGAATGATTATGTAAATCAATGATATATATATATATATATATATATATATATATATATATATGGTTTGGGTTATTGATCCATGATAGACTAAGCTTATGTAAGTTTCCATGAAGAGTTAGCCTACATGAAATATGGATCACAACCCAAATTGTGTGGATTAGGGTTTACCCAAGACTCATAGATTTCTCTCTCTCTCTCTCTCTCTCTCTCTCTCTATATATATATATATATATATATATATATATATATATATATATAACTCTATGGCTAAAATCGGTTACAACAAGTGTTCTTGGAGTTCATAACCATGCAAGGTTCACTGGACAAAAACAAAGTAAACACGATAAGTTAGTAAACTAACATAGAAATCTTCATGGAATCGTTCAACTCTACGGTAGGTCTTCTGGTCTTCGGTACACAAAAGATAGGACTAAACTTCGGTAGTCATTATCTTCTATGGTAACAGCAGCAATCCAGGACTACGGTTCCTTAGCTAAAGAGTGTCACATTTTGTTTCAACATTTTAAGTTTCACATGTTGGTCTATTTTGAATGGTCTTTTTAATAGGTGTGTGTGTATGTGCGTATCTATGGGATAAGAAGGTGGGCAAGTGGTATTTTTGTGTAAATATGGGATATTTTCTGAGGAATTTGATCCTAGCCTTAATTTAATTTATGGATTAATAATTAAGTATTAAAAATTAAGTAACTTGAATTCTCACTTCTCCTAAATTTTAGATGTCTTATGAATATAGAAACGGTCTTCCTCGTTCATCTAGAGATGGTCTTCCACATTCATGTTAAGGTGAAATTTTCTTCCCTTTCTTAGGCAAATAAGGAACTGTACATCGTCTCTCTTTAACTCTTCCACCTCCTCTTGTGACTATCCCAACGTCACATTTTCCTTAAGTTGAAAGATATGAGACTACTCAAGTTTTAATGGCATGTAAACACAAAGATGGAAATTCTGTGTGTGTGTGTGTGTGCATGTTTTGAAATTTAAATCGTACATTGACAAACTTGGATAGAATGGGTATCGTATTCTCGAAGGAACAAGCCATTGATTTGGTTCTTATCTCACTTCCTAAGTCATATGGTCAGTTCGTTGAGAACTTCCATATGAAGAATCTCAATGTGGTAAAGAGAAATGCTCCTTTTGAGATCATTCCAAATGTTGACCCCAATGATTCCATTTGTTTATACTGCCAATTTAAGGGCCATTGGAAGTGAAGCTACCCCAAATACCTGAACGATCTTAAAGATGGTAAATTCAATCCATATGACTCTACTTTAGGTACATCCATTATCTAACTCCATTATAAGTTCCTACTCATAGACTCTTAATACATGTTGTGATGATCACATTTTGATGGTATTGCATGATCTAAAAGAAAGAAGGAAGCTTAAGCAAAGTGAGCTAAATCTGATCATGGGAAATGGACTTTTGTGACATGGTTCGATGGTTAAAAGTTACAACTACTACTAAGGAGTTAGGATAGTTTTAGTAGATTTCTATTATTCTTCAAAGACATCTAGAAATATAGTTTTCATTTTATGCATTGTAAGGAGATGTTCCAGTTTTCTTTTTAGCAATGAAATGAAGTTTTGGTTTATGAAGTTGCCATATTTGTATTTCCTTGCAATGGCATTTATGAAAGTGTTGTTTATGTTTCTAATAATACCAATATTAATTATATATTTGATTCTTCTAGCATGTGCTTGTGGTACTGTCATATATGACCAAGTGAAAAGAAATCCTATCACCAAGTTTCAATTAGAAAGAAACTTGGAGTCATACAATATGAATTGCATGATGCATGTGAATCTTGTTAATGGAAAATTATGACTGATTGACGATTCACATGTTTAAGTGAGACAAGTGAAGGACTAATGGATCTAGTACATGTTGATATGGACTCTTCAGTTCCACTATAAGGGACATTGACTATATCATTCATAATTTGTTGATGCTTCAGTAAATATGATTATTTTTATATAATTAAGCATAATTCTAATACTTTTGAAAAGGTTTAAAGAGTAGGAGAACGAATAGAAGAATCTATTAGGTAGAAAGATAAAAGATTCTCCATTGTGAAAAGAAATAAGAGTAGTTTAGTATCATGTTTTATGATCATCTTAGTAATTATATCATAACTAATCCTCTAAGAACATCTTAGAGCAATTGTATGACTAAGAAGAGGAATCGCACATTGTTGGAAATGGTTCGATAATAGATGAACCATACTTTGTTCCAATCAAGTTTTAGATCTCAGAAGGTTGATAACACCTTATAATATATGCAGTAATAATGTTTTCCTTACTATAGCACATTAACAATTCAAGTTTTGATGTTTTCGTTGATCGAGAAATAAAAGATAAACTGAATCGAATTCAATGAAGTGTTTTCTTATCGGTCATCCACAAAAACATTTGTATATTTGTTTTTGCTCATTAAGGAATGTTTATTGAGAGAGAAACTTATATGTCAAGAAGTCAATGGGAGTCATATTGATGTTGAGAGTTAAAAAAGTCAACCGAAAAGGATCCTTTTAGTTATCACTAGCATGTGACCTGAGGTTGAAAACATGTTGTGTTTAATTCGCACATTCTTATTTCTGTGCAATTCCAGTTGAGTTGGCAATGTTTTTGATTTCTATGTTTTTGATTTAAATGAAAAAGGAAAGTGCATTGGTCGGTGAATGTACACTAATCGGTATGGATTAGTTGTTAAGGACATGGAAGCACTAGTAGGTCATTGTGCTGCCAAAAGGAAACAAATGTAGAATAACGAAGTTTAGTCCATGAAGGAAAACTGAGTTTGACTTTGGTTTGTCCTAAACCTTCTCTTATGAATGTAGGTTGGAAATAATAGGTTCACATGGATGGTAACGTATGCACCATCAAATCTAGATGGCTGATGCATAAATAATTATGCACTAGTTTAACCTACTAATCTAACTAATTATTACTTCCTAAGGCAATGTAACTTGTTGAAAATAGAATAGCACAAATATAGGGTATCGAACACATCGAACGGAATGATTAGCTAATTTTGTCTACTAATTACCTAAATTACTATATAAACAAGCGATTTTAACCAAGATAATTGGGTGACTTTCATTTAGGTTCGAAATACTTACCAAACTAAACTACTATTAACTGATGAAAAAAACTAAAACTTAAAGGAAGAAACACAAAATACGATTTTAACCAAGATAATTGGGAGACTTTCATTTAGGTTCGAAATACATGCTATTATGGTTAATTTATGAAAGTGAAATGGATTAATGCTTCGTTGGTTACCAATTCCTAAGATGACCACAGTAATGTTCACTAACCTAATCCTTTAGCAAATAAGCTCATTCATACAGTGATCAGGATGATAAACTAACAATTTTACTAGTGTCCCGTTCGAGTTAAATTAGACTTATAATGGATTGATTAATTTGGTTCATTAAATCAATTCAATATATGATCGTTCGTCATATATTAGCTCTTACGATTACTTACCAACTTTTCTATTTAACGCTATGCTTTGGTCAAAACACTAGTCCTACAATTTTACAATTCACAAAGATCATAAGATTCAAGCTCATTCAAGAGTGATGGTCATGAAAACTTAATTAAACTCAGCAATAAACAACTACTCATAATCTAAGCCATAAATCAAACCATAAAAAGTCAAGTAATCTAGTCTAAACAAAAGTCATAGGTTTTTAGCCCATGATTTCAGCAGGTAAGCACATTAAAATGAAGTTCAACTTAATATTCATGATTAAACTCAACAAGAAAAATGTAATAGGAAGTAGTTTTTCCTCAAATCTCTCAAACCCAAGATATAATCAATCTTCTGCATCTCCATGCTTAAAGGTGTGTTTTTAGCCTTCAATAGATGACAATCGCTCCAGAAAAAGTCAGGTTTTCGGAGGATTATGTCTTCTATTTATAGTTTTCTTGAAGTCGGTCCACCTCATCGTGGTAAGTCCACCACGACGCGGTCTTTAGGTTTATCATGTAATCATCAAGTCTTCGAGGTTCGACTGGAAAATTCAAAACACCACATCGTGGTAATGTCACCACGTCGTGATGGTCATGCCAACTTAATTAAACTCAACAATAAACATAAAAGTGGGACTTATAAGCATAGAGAGGTTCTTTAATAAGCTAAAGTAACAAATAACCAACTATTCATAGTCTAAACCATAAATGAAACCATAAAAAGTCAAGCAATCTAGTCCAAACGAAAGTCATAGGTTTTTAGCCCATGATTTCAGCAGGTAAATGCATTAAAATGAAGTTCAACTTAATATTCATGATTAAACTCAAGAAGAAAAATGTAATAGGAAGTAGCTTTACCTCAAATCCAAGCTATAATCAATCTTCTGCAACTCCAAGCTTAAAGATGTGTTCTTGGCCTTCAATAGACGAAAATAGCTCCAACAAAAGTCAGGCTTTCAGAATAGTTTTCTTGAAGTCGGTCCACCACATCATGGTAAGTCCACCACGACGTGGTCTTCAGGTTTATCACGTAATCCTCAAGTCCTTGAGGTTTGGCGGGAAAATTTAAAACACAACATCGTGGTAATGTCACCACGTTTTGATGTTCATGCAAACTTAATTAAACTTAGCAATAAACAGAAAAGTAGTTCTCATAAGCATAGCGAGGTTCTTTAAAAAGCTAAAGTAACAAATAACCAAATATTCATAATCTAAACCATAAATCAAACCATAAAAAGTCAAGAAATCTAGTGTAAACGAAAGTCATAGGTTTTTAGCCCATGATTTCAGCAGGTAAACACATTAAAATGAAGTTCAACTTAATATTGATGATTAAACTCAAGAAGAAAATGTAATATGAAGTAGTTTTGCCTAAAGTCTCTCAAATCCTTACTATAATCAATCTTCTGCAACTCCAAGCTTAAAGGTGTGTTCTTGGTCTTCAATAGATGACAATAGCTCCAGCAAAAGTTAGGTTTTCGGAAGATTATGTCTTCTATTTATATATTTCTCGAAGTCGATCCACTACATCATGGTAAGTCCACCATGACGTGGTCTTCAGTTTTATCACGTAATCCGCAAGTCTTTGAGGTTCGACGGGAAATTAAAAACACCACATCTTGGTAATGTCACCACGTCGTGGAAATGGGTCATTTCTTCATTTTAGCCTTGATCCAAGTTCCTAGCTTCTACTTTCGTTTTTTCTCCAAGCATGTCTTTTACCACTACAACACAACATACAATAGATTAAGTATCTTTTGTTATATAATGGGCATAAAATGGCAAAAAATATTAAGATATGATGTAAAATATATGTATAGATATTCACATATCAAAATACCCCACACTTATTCTTTCCTTGCCCCCAAGGAAACTGATTTTTATCTTACCAATACTGCATAAAACAATCCAATTAAAACCCAATCATTATCCCAAAACTGCAATGCATGTATTTGTGTCTATGATTCCTAAAAACTTCCCATTCTTAAATACTCGCAATCCTTATGAACCTTCACCCCTTACCTTATACGAAATTTATTTTTGCAACCCTCTAAATCCATCCCAAAAAATCTTTCTTAACCTCAAGGTATTTTTGGTTAAACTATCACCACCTTCTTGTTTGATTTTTGGTATCTTCAACTTTTAATTCTTCAGAATTTTTGATCTTTTGATTCTCATACTTTGATAGCTCCAAAATTCTTTCATCTTTTTTGTAATTTCTCTTTTTTTTATCTCACATTTTTTCACTCATATCTTACATGCTTAAGCAATGAGCGTAACTTTAACCTTTATTGGTTAAAGGTATTATTCTAAGTGAAATGACTACATAAGCTCTCCTGGATGGATTTCAGGTACATGTTGCAAAACTTTTTACATCACATAAACTACTAGATTATCTTTCATATCTCATGACTTTTCACTAATAATGGGAAGCCATAAATACACTATAACATGTGTTGGCTCAGGTAAACATTTGGGCTCTCATCAAATCATCCCACACAATACTAGCAAAAAAAAATTAATTAGCTAGATTTTCCTAAATTAAACTATTATTTCATGTTTATATGAATGCATATTGTAAAAACTAGCAATTTTATGATAATGCAAATTTTCAAAAATTAAATGCTTTTTACTAATGCAATGAACCTCTTCCCCCACACTTATTGGATGCAATGCTCTCATTGCATGCTATGGAAAACATAAAAGTAAAGAGGGAGAGAAGGGAACAGACTCCCCTGGGATAGAAGTTGCAAGGTTGATCGTGTTGATTGTGTGTAGGATTACTCGTCAATATGTGTAAAAATGGAAGTGTGTGACTGGTATGGAACTCGTTAGAAAGACTTTGGCATTTTATACTTCATAAGCAGTAGGAAAAAGACTCGAAAAGTGGACTTGAAACAATCACAATATAGTGATAGGGAAACCACGTTGTGTTAAGCTTGTTACAAATAATGTGTGTATTCTGTAACGACACCATGTCGTGGCAATTGTGACCATGTCATGCTGGGTGTAAAAATGAAAAAATAAGTGCATTTCATAGCAGATTTCTTCAATAAATTGGTCACTAATGATGATATGATCTTTTGGAAATGTGACTCGTCATCTTGGGTGACCAAATTAACGCTCTATATGCTTAAATTCGCCTCTCTCGCCGCATTCCTAACCCCTCAGTTAAATTCATGAAAGTCTCTCGCGAAAAATACTCCTCTCACCAAACTCGAACTTCTGAGAATTCTAGAGACAAAAAAATAATAAAAACAAGGAAAAAAATAAAACCAAATACTTATATCCTACAATTACCATCATCTTAGAAAATAGAAAATAAACCAAACCAAACACAAACAAATAAAAATAAAATTTTCTTAAATCCACTCAAACAAATAAAAAGGATAATTTCACTCATCATCATCATGTCATCCTCCACTTCCTCCAAATCCTATGTGTTTCTCTTCCAAAAGCTCATCCCATGTCAGTATGTAGGCGTATGAGACCGGATACGCACTCGGGCGTTATATGTTCAAGTGTTGTGTCAAAATATCGAGGTGCATATTGGTGTAATTAACACCTCTACCCAAGTTGTCTTGATAATAGCGCAAAGCAACATTATACGGGTCCACTGGCAACTCATCCTCGGTAGGAATCACGGGTGGTTCTTCTTCCGCATCACCCGGCCTTTGTCTCACTCTCCATTCTGGCCGGTCTCTTGGATTTTCATTTGGAATGGAGTAGTTCCCAAACCCATTGTCCACCACAATATGTTTTCTTTTGTAAAGAAGTAGACTAAAAGGTTTAATATTATTCACCGTTAGCATAAAAGCCTCCTATTTCTGGAGGACCCCAAGCGACCTCGCCAACCTTGTGATGAACATGCCACCATACAAAGGTGACCCCATACAATCATTTCCTGTCCGATTTGCTAAAAAGTCAGCCACGTGCCACAGAACATCAATAAGTACACCTAGAGAAATGAGGCTCCACAAATAAAAGACAACCAAGCTTGGGACTTTTTCCCCCTCCTGGCTTCGGTTGATGTTATTAATGATCAATTGGTGCAAGAGGCAATGAAGAGGATACCAAATTTCACTTTCTTGGGTCGTGCCTTATTGGTAAACACCATTGGCGATGTTGGGCCAATAGATGGTTTCCTTGAATTCTTCATTTGAAGCGAGACATTGAGCAATAAACTCAATGTATGATTCAGTATGAACGTCGGACAGAAGATAGAGCTCTGTCCTCATAGCAAATTCTGCCAAGCTTAATTCTCTTCTTTCTCCGCCCAAGCAAAAAAGTGTGTTTTTCCTATCATGGACAACTTTTTCTTGTGTAAGTGCACCATGGCTCAGAATTCCACACAAAATTCATTGTACATAGGTTCTTGGATGTGGAAAAGGCATCTCCAAGCCATATAAATAAAACGGCCTTGGACCCCATCAAACGATTTTTTTATAAACGGTTCAATTGCCTCCGACATGCGAAATTCTTCCATCCAATTTTAGTTAATTTCCACAGGTATGTGCATCTTCCTCTCTTTCCACCAAGCTACCTTCTCGTTCCATTAAATCATCACCTCAGGAGCTACAACATTCAAGAAAGAATACCATGGGAAATCGGGACAACCCTCAGGTTGATTTCTACGATCTCCACCTGCATTGTCTACAAAAGAAACATATATCACCATTCCAAACAACCAATTGAGAGTTAGGAAGAAAATCAGTCAAAATAGGTTGAATTAACGGTGACCATGACGAGGACCACGAAGAGTCGTCGTGGTCGACAAACAATTCGCTTATCGGGACTGAAATGAAACGAATGCATACCAATTTAACTCAAATCAAGTTCTAGGTTTTACTTAGGCCATAAAAATATGTGTTTTAGAGTAAGATTCATAGCAAAATCAACCAAAATGAAGCTCGACATGAATCAATTTTAGGAACCCTAACTAACTAAATCCATAAATAAAGGTTCATATCTGTGAATTCATACGATATATGCAATAATAGTTAATTATTAACTGTGAAAAACACTTAAAATCATACCTTTTTGTTGGAGAAAGTCGAAATTGGAAGAAATTTTGGAGGTAGTATTCTTGTGATAGCATGCACGCGCGTGAGTGAGGGTGAATTGTAAAAAAGAAACATTAATTTTATTGGTTAAAAACCCTAAAAATCGACTGTGGTGAACAGTTACTACATCGTGGTTTGGGCACCACGTTGTGGTGTTTTTTCAAAAATCGTTCTGTCGAGTTATGTGAAGTCACCACGTGGTGGTGTATTATACCACGTTGTGGTAAATAAAATAATTTATTTTTGGCAAACTTTTCATAATGACTTCTACCCCACACTCATTCCGTGCTTGCTCTCTCAACAATATCCACATAAAAAATCAGAGGAGTGAAAAATCAACAAAAGAAAGCAAAATAAGCCAAGAAAATAAAGAAAATAAAAGAAAAGGAAAAAAAAACTCAAACTCTAAACCACAGGTTGCCTCCTACAAGCGCTTCTTTTTGGGGAGTCATGAGTTGGACTCCTTCCCACTCTACGTTTCCTCAATTGGCATCCTTTCCTCATAAATCTTTACCCGATGTCCATTAACCTTGAAAGGAGATCCATCTTTTCCAAATAACTATATAGCCCCTTATGGAAATACTTGTTTCACAATAAATGGTCCGTACTAATGTGTCTGTAATTTCCTAGGAAAAAGCTTCATTCATGAGTTAAAAAGGAGAACCTTTTGTGCTTCTTGATAATCTTTACGTCCTATCAACGTTGCATCACACCATTTCTTCGTTTTGTCTTTGTAAATTGAGGATCTTGTATATGCTTCATTTCTCAATTCCTCTAGGGAATTCATTTGCATTAGACAATTAGTTCGTAGTTCAGCCAACTCAAAATTGCAAGTCTTCAAAGCCTAAAATGACTTGTGTTCAATTTCTACCGGCAAATGAAAATTTCTTCCAAAGCCTAACCTATATGGTGTAGTACCACTAGGTGTTTTAAAGGCGATACGAAATGCTCATAAGGCATCATCTAACTTTTCTAAGCACTCCTTGTTACTACCATACCCTTTTTATCCCTAATCTCGATTTCAAATTCTCGCAAGAGTAGCACCCATCGGATAAATCTTGGCTTAGCATCCTGTTTAGCAAAAAGATACTTAAGGGTAGAATGGTCTATAAAGACAATAGTTTTGGATAAAACTAAGTAAAGGCGCAATTTGTCAAAAGCATAAGCAATAACAAGAATCTCCTTTTCGGTGGTAGTCTAATTTTCTTGATCCGGATTTAGTTTCTTCCTTGCATAATATATGTGTTGAAAATGTATATCAACCCTTTGTCCAAGGACCGTTCCTATCGCAAAATCACTAGCATCGTACTTGAGCTCAAATGGGAGGTTCCAATTCGGGGCGATCATGATCGGGGTATTTGGTTAATTTCTCTTTCAATAATTGAAAGGCTTCAATGCATTCGTTTGAGAAATCGAATGTTGCATATTTTATAAATAGTTGGGTTAAAGGCCTTGTAAATTTTAAGAAATCCTTTATAAATCGGAGGTAAAATCCCGCATATCCTAAACAACTTCTTACCTCTTGTATGTTTGTGGGAGGTAGCAATTTGGCTATAGTGTTAACCTTTGCATGGTCCACCTCTATCCCCGATTTGGAGACTTTATGTCCCATGACAATCCTTTCCTTGACTATGAGATGACACTTCTCCCAATTTAAGACCAAGTTGTTCTTTTCTTATCTTGCAAGCATCAAATCTAGGTTGGCCAAGCAATCGTCAAAAGAAGACCCAAAAACTGGAAAATTTTTCCACGAAGGCTTCCATGAACTTTTCAACCATTTCGTGGAAAATAGCCATCATGCATCTTTGGAACATGGTTGGTGCGTTGCATAACCCGAATGGCATCCGACGATAAGCAAAGGTCCCACTTAGGCAAGTGAACGTGGCCTTTTCTGGGTATTGAGGATCAATAGGGATTTTAAAGTATCCTTAAAACCCATCTAAAAAGCAGTAATAAAGGTGACTGGATAATCTTTCAAGCATTTGATCAATAAATGGTAAAGGAAAATGGTCATTGCATGTGGCATCGTTTAGCTTATGATATTCGATGCACACATGCCAACTGGTTACCGTTCTTGTTGGAATGTGATCATTTTCTTCGTTTGTTACTACTATCATGCCTTCTCTTTTTAGGTACCATGTGCACCAGATTCACCCATTGGCTATCCGATATTGAGTAAATGATACCGGTGTCTAAGAGTTTAACTAGCTCTTTCTTCACTACCTCTTGCATGTTCGAGTTTAATCTTCTTTGGTGTTGCTCCCTCTTCTAAATTGATTTTATTTGAACAATATGAGGGGCTAATGCCTTTGATATCAGTGAGCTTCCATATGTGTGTTAACTTTAATGCCTAAAAAATCATGGGCGAGTTTGGATCTTTTTGATATAGTATTTTCATTTACATTGTTTTTTTTTCAGTAATTGGTCTTAACTATTATGAGTTTGTCTAAATGGACACTCATTGAAGCATACAATGGAAGGGAAAATCACACATTAATACTCAGGTTACACGCATATATATTGGTTCTGAAATTACATTAATGCCAAAAAAAAACATACTTACATTTATCTGTGTCCTATGCCACTGTACTTTCATTACTTTCTATTACAACATTGTATTGTATTATTGTAGGGGAAATTGGATGCATGAAGAAATAGAAACATAGTTTATGCTATATTTGTGAAATATCAATCTACTTTCGCTGTCAAAAATGGTCTATAAAGTTGAATAAGTTTCATGAAAATTATTGTGAAACTTATAATATTTTGTATCTCTAACAATGACCTTTCCGACCCATGCGAAGCATGGGTAACCATACTAGTTAATAATTAAAATCAAATATCGATATGTTGAGATAAAACTAAATTAAGTTGTCTTATTCATAGTTTAATACATTTTAAATTGTAAAAGATTTATTCTGTCTTTAAACTTTGTTCGAATTTGTTCTATACTTACCACAAATAAATTTATCTGTTTGATACTCATATTGGATGATTAAAAAAATTATTAAACTGTGAATGGTTGGTTTTTCAGGGTTGTCAGGTTAATATATATATATATATATATATATATATATATATATATATATATATATATATATGTGACAACCCAAAGTTTATTCCGTTACATTACTCCGTTACCGTTAACGAAATATTCCATTTTAGAAAAGTTCCGTTAATTCGAGGTCGTAAAATAAATAAATGTTTTATTTATTTATATTCTATGTCGTTATAGTCGTAATAAAGTAAATAAAGCAATTACTCTACATTTCCATATTAAATTGGGAAAAAGTTAATTTTATTACGACCACTAAATCGGGTGCGACCAAAAAGCCTCGTATAACGGCAGTATCGGGTATATTTCCACTGAGCTTCAACTCAAGCCCCTATATAAGGGGGAGTAAAATCCATTTCAACCTTTTTCAACCTCTCTCTATACTCTCTCTCATAAAACCCGATTTCGTCCCAAAAACCGCAAGTTTCTGCCTCCAAATCGTAAGTTCTTGTACGCTAGCTTGTTTTACAACCTATTGCATGTCATTATAGCACAAAAATTGACCATTTAAGCTGTTGAAAAGGAGTTTACGGCCTAAGAGCCTCCTTAGGCCGTAAACCCCTAAAAAGAGGCCAAAATGACCCAAATTTGTCCCCTAGGAGTGTTTGCACCTTAAAACAATCAATTTTGGGACATAAAAGAGGGTTTACGGCCCAAGCACATGCTTAGGCCGTAAACACCCTCTAAACTTGTAAAATCAAGTTCCAAACACTCCCAAACCACCCTTAGGCTTAAGACATAAATTAGGGACATGCTATTTCGGGTTTGGAACAATTAAACACATAGATTCGAGGGGTAAAAAGGAGTTTACGGCCCAAGCACATGCCTAGGCCGTATACACCTCCAAACCATGTCAAATGGTGGTTTAAATTCCCCAAATGGCCTTATACCTTCATTATAAATCACTAGAATTGAATCAAGGGCTAAAACTTCACTAAAATCAAGAGGGTAGGAGTTCACGGCTGTGAACTCCCATAGGGGTGGTTCATGGGCCGTAAACTCCCATTTAGTCCCTTTAATAGCCTTAAATCCATTCATACCTTTTAGATTTGGATATAGCAAAATTCAACTATCAAGATAAAGCCTTTAAATATCCTAGAAACCCCTCACCATGAGTTTACGGCCGTAAACTCATGGGGAGTTGTCCTAGGGCCGTAAACACCATATGGAGAGTTTACTCTTGGAGAGTAAACTCCATTCCTAAGCCATTCACACCCTTAAATGTTACTCGGGACACCCCAAACACTTAATCAAAGTGTTTTCCGCACTTTAGGATGCGGATACTTGTTTAATTGGTATTTTATATACTAATTGTATGTAAACATATGTTATCATATGTTAATAGGTCACTAAGTGTGTCCAAGTCTTTACTTGACACCAAACACTCAACCGACACCTCTGCCGGATCCACTTACATCATGTGAGTTCATACCCCAGAATGAACCATTTAAATGTTTTTACATGTTTTATAGGGGGAATACAAGTTAAACATCCCAGTTATCATATCAATCACATGTGATTGATAACTCGCATACACAAGGATTTTCCACACTGTTAACTGTTTTACCGAGTTTGATACTGTAAATGGTTTTCTAAAATGTTTCCACTTGTTCAAATCTCTTAATTATATTGTTTTATCAAAGTTTCATTTAAAACTGATTTATGAAAGGTTTCCAAAAGAATTTCTAAAGGTTTTTCAAACTTATTTTACCAAAGAACATCAAGTTGTGATTTTTTTAAGTATAAAGTTTTTCTTCCATGTTTTGATGCCCCAATCGTTATATACCACTACCTTGTTATCCTTTTACTTAGTTGATACTTCAACTTAGTTAAACGCTTATACTTTTTTACACTCTTACTTAGTGATACGCTTCTACTTCACTTATACTCGATATCGCTTCTACTTCACTTATACTTGATATCGCTCTACTTCGCTTATACTCGATACGCTCCTACTTCACTTGTTGTCGTTTCTACCTCATGATACGCTTATACTTGTTAGACGCTCCTACTTCACTCGTTAGTTGCTTCTACTTCACTTATTGACGCCACTACTTGAAGAACCACTCCTGCTTGTTAAACACTCACACGTAGTTAGATGTATGTTTGTGCTTGTATAGATGCATATAAATAATGATTGAGGGACTTAGGAAGGCTTGTCCGCCCTATTTCCTTTTCTTCGTTGAGATGTGGTCTGGTGGAATCGGATGGCCGTCCGAATGTCGTTTGCTTCATTAGTTATATATTATGTATACGAGTATAGACATATAGGTTTACTCTAGTCAGTTCAGCTATGAGTCTCTACCTCTAGTTCAACACTTATATTGGAAACACACTACTCACTATTTGGGATGCATCTTTGGGACACGACCTTCTCCGTCGTCTAGTTGGTAACCAAATTCTCCTATAGGGAGAGCGGACATTGTGTGTATAGATCTATACGGGATTGACACCCCCGCACCCTTACTGCTAGCTACAGTCCACGGCCTACCAAGCCAAGGGGTGACAAATGTCATATTTTATATAGACGCTTGCAGGGCGTCAGGTACTCTAGTGTCGGTTAGTATGGTTACGAGTATCCCAGGTTACCTTATAATTCATGGCTTTAAGGTAACGGTATTTCACCAGCAATTTACACTGTATGCTGGAAACCCACTCTCAGAGTCACACTGTTTTTAGACCTTGCTAGCTGTATCTTTCATTTGATACTGTCTGCGGTCTGTATTCTTTGTTTTAGACCTTACTAGCTATATCATTCATTTGATACTGACTGGGGTCTGTATCCTCTGTTTTTAGACCTTTCTAGCCGTACCTTTCATTTGGTACCGTCTGGAGTCTGTGTCTCTCTTTGTTAGACTTAGTCAGGTGTGTCGTTTGTTCGATACTCTCCTCGAGTCTAGATGGATGAACCATCAAGTTGTTTTGTTTACAAGTGGGTTGAAAACCCTATATGCTCACCAGGCTAGATGGATACTCTCCTCGAGTCTAGATGGATTAACCATCAAGTTGTTCGATACTCTCCTCGAGTCTAGATGGATGAACCATTAAATATAATTATTTATTGTGGGTTGAAAACCCTATATGCTCACCAGGCTCCCAAGCCTGACCCACTCAGTTTTATTTGTATTACAGGAAGTGGCGCAAGGGCATAAGATGGATGAACCATCAAGTTGTTTTGTTTACAAGTCTGTATATGTATATATTTGTTGAATGACTTGTAATGTTATCGTTTATGCTTATTGGTCTGTATCGGAACATGATACCCCGAGTTTTGATTATATAATGAAAATATATTTCTTTTATGAAATGCTATGGTAAACATTGTTTTATCATGTTTTGTTTTTGGGAACAAATTCCGCAACTCTTTCAAATCAAAAGGATTTACTATGAAATTATTTTAAAAGCATAAATGAAAATCGGTATTTTCTAGCCGAGATTTTGGGGATGTCATAGTTGGTATCAGAGCATTAGTTTAAGCGAACTAGGAATTCGTAGGATTTCTAGACTTAAACTTAGAATGCTAAGTGAAATTTTGAGATGTGTGTCTGTTATGTTTTAGACTCGAGCACTAGTTTATTTTAGGAAAGCCTAAAATGCTTTTATGAGCTAAATGTTATATGTTTCCATATATGATATTATTTGTTCGGATCTATGGTCTGTTGCCGACCGGATCTAGAAACTTTATGTGTGTAGGATTCTAAGCGTACGTCTACGGTATTAGAACTAGCATGTAAACGTTTCGGAGTGATAAGGATGATTTGAATATTTATCGTGAACGAGGATCTAATTTCACCTTATTCGGTGTGTAGATCGAAATGGTGAGAACAAGAAGTGGAGTTGGAAATGCTGATGAAAACAAGAATCAACCACCAGTGATTGAACAAATACCTGTTGTAGCAGCAGCACCTGAGCCGATAACCATGGCTGGTGTGCAAATGATGATTCAGACGATGTTGGATCATCAGATGGATGAAACTAGACGGTTGCTTCAACAGAATCGTGAAGAACTGTCAATTTGTGTGGAAGAGCCGGAACTAAATGAAGGGCACTCGGAAGGTGGAAACTTCAGTGGGTCTGTTGGTCAAGCCAACCCACCGATAGTTAGGCAAAACAACTATAATGGAAGGAATGATGGAATGGGATGCAAGTACAAGGACTTTCTAACTTGCAAACCATCGACCTTTAATGGAAAGGAGGATCCGACTGGAGTTATGGATTGGATCTCAGAAATGGAATTGGCCTTCATGACTTGTGGCTGCATAGGCAAGTTGCAGACTATCTATGCAGTGCGTCAATTCCGAGGTGGAGCCGTTCGTTGGTGGAACACTCTAGGGAAGACTTTAAGCCCTAATGAGCCACTACAATTGACATGGGCAGAGTTCTTGGTGTAGTTCAAGCGCAAGTTCTGCTCGGCTCAAAATCTATTGGAATTGGAGAACAAGTTTTTGGCATTGACGAAAGGCAGCATGTCAGTTGATGAATACACCAATAATTTCACCGATAAGATGGAGTTTGCTTTGCACATCATTCCAGATGAGCTGACAAAGGTGGACCGGTATGCGAAGGGACTCCTATGGGAGTATGAGGTGCCAGTACGTCAGGCACATACTCTAGAGGCAGCTATCTGGGCTGCCAAGTCTGTTGAGAACATGACTCACCGACAAGGTTGAGTTTGGTGAGAAGAGAAAGTTTGAGGGAACATCTGGTTCCGGTAAGAAATTTTTTTTTTCGAAATCTGATTCGAAAAAGTTTGGAGAAAAAGGAGGCGAAGCGAAGTGGTGTGATAAGTGTAAGAAAAAGCACTTTGGGAAATGTAGCGAGGATGTAACCTGCTACAAGTGTGGAAAGGTTGGACATTTTGCCAATGAGTGTCCGAACAACAAAAGGATGTGTTTTGGTTGCAATGAAGAGGGGCACATTTTGAAAAACTGTCCGAAGAAGAAGGAGGTAGCTAGGCCCAACGTTCCACCAAAGCCGAAGGCGAGAGCCTTCCAGATGACACTTGAAGCTGCGAAAGATGAAGCTGATGTCGCTTCAGGTACCTTTCTCGTAAACGAATTACCTGCTCAAATTTTGTTTGATTCTGGAGCCAACTACTCCTTTATTTCGCATGAGTTTGGTAGAAAACTAGCCTTGCCTGTTGATAGACTAGATAACGCTTTATTAGTCGAAGTAGCTAGTGGCAAGTTTGTACCTGTTAGCCATCGTATGAAAGACATCTTAATCGACCTTAATGGGAATAAGTTTCACGAGGAATTATTGCCTATCGAACTTAATGGTTTCGACATCGTGTTGGGAATGGATTGGCTTAGTGCCAATGATGCCGAAATTTTGTGCAAGAAGAAGATAGTTAAAATAAACCCGCCTGGGAAAGATTCATTTATGGTGTATGGGGACAAACGCAGAGTAAATTCTGGAATCATTTCTCTAATGAAAGCCAGGAAGTGTTTGACCAAGGGATGTACATCATATTTAGCATTCGTGATCGATGCTAAGAAGGAAAAGAAGGTGATGCAGAGTATTCCTGTGGTGTGTGATTATCCGGAAGTATTTCCCGAAGATCTTCCTGGATTACCACCTAATAGACAAGTGGAGTTCAGAATTGACTTGTTACCAGGAATGACGCCAATAGCAAAAGCACCTTATCGATTAGCACCGACGGAGATGAAGGAGCTAATGATGCAACTTCAGGAGTTATTGGACAAAGGTTTCATTAGACCTAGTTCATCGCCCTGGGGAGCTCCGGTGTTATTCATGAAGAAGAAAGATGGAAGTATGAGAATGTGCATCGATTACAGAGAGCTGAACAAGGCAACAATAAAGAATAGATATCCGTTGCCAAGGATTGATGACCTATTTGATCAATTGCAAGGTTCGAGCTATTTCTCGAAGATCGATCTTAGGTCAGGATATCATCAGCTAAAAGTAAGAGAGCAAGATATCGAGAAGACTGCATTCAGAACTAGATATGGACACTACGAGTTCTTGGTTATGTCGTTTGGACTAACCAATGCTCCAGCAGCGTTCATGGATTTGATGAATAGGGTTTGTAATCCTTTCCTTGATAAGTCCGTGATAGTGTTCATAGACGACATTCTGATTTACTCGAAAAGCCAGGAGGAGCATGGCAGACACTTGCGAGAAGTGTTAGAAGTTTTGAAGCAGGAGAAGTTGTATGCTAAGTTCTCTAAGTGTGATTTTTGGATTCGTGAAGTCCAATTCTTGGGTCACGTGGTCAACCAAGAAGGGATAATGGTTGATCCAGCAAAGATTGAAGCTGTAATGAAGTAGGAGCAACCAAAAAGTCCCACGGAGATCCGAAGCTTTTTAGGATTAGCCGGATATTACCGCAGGTTTATCCAAGGCTTTTCTTCGATTGCTACTCCATTAACAACTTTGACCCACAAAGGAGCTACTTATGCTTGGAGTGATAAGCATAAAGAAGCATTTGAGCAGCTAAAGAAGAAACTATGTGAGGCACCGATACTTTCTCTACCCGATGGAGTTGAAGACTTCGCTGTTTATAGTGATGCGTCTGGGGTTGGGTTGGGTTGTGTTTTAACCCAAAGAGAAAAGGTGATAGCATATGCGTCTCGACAGCTGAAGGAGCATGAAAAGAATTACCCGACTCATGATTTGGAGTTGGCAGCGGTAGTTTTCGCTCTGAAAATATGGAGGCATTACCTCTATGGCACGAAGTGCAAACTTTTTACTGATCATAAGAGTCTCCAATATCTCTTTAATCAGAAGGAATTGAATATGAGGCAACGATGCTGGCTAGAATTACTCAAGGACTACGACTGTGAGATACTTTACCATCCCGGTAAAGCTAATGTTGTTGCTGATGCTCTCAGTCGGAAAGTAAATCTTGAAAGGAAAAGGCCAAGAGCGTTGAGAATTGAAGTTGTCTTGACCATTGTGGAAAGTATAAAGAAAGCTCAAGAGGAAGCTTCTGAAAAGAATGACCGAAAGGAGGAACGTTTGGGCAAAACGTTGGTGTTCGGTGTAAACAGTCATGGACTGAAGGTGTTCCAAGATCGGATTTGGATACCTAAGACGGGAGGAATCAGAGATCTTCTTATGGAAGAAGCTCACAAAACCATGTACTCGATTCATCCCGGTAGCACTAAAATGTATAGGGATCTGAAACCTTACTACTGGTGGCCGACGATGAAGCTTGATGTTGCAAAGTATGTTGCTGAGTGTGTGACTTGTGCGAGAGTAAAGACACAACATCAGAAACCGTACGGGAGTTTAGAACCATTGCCTATGCCTATGGGTAAATGGGAAGACATTGCTATGGATTTTGTCACTAAACTGCCCAGAACAAAGAATGGTCACGACATGATTTGGGTGGTCGTTGATCGATTAACTAAGAGTGCGCATTTCATAGCAGCCAAGGAGAAATGGTCTATGGAAAAGCTTGCAAATTCTTACGTGAGGGAAATTGTGAGGCTTCACGGTGTTCCGTTAACGATTGTATCGGATCGTGATAGCCATTTCAGCTCGAGGTTTTGGAAAAGTCTACAAGAGGAAATGGGTACCAAGTTATGTTTAAGTACAGCTTACCATCCGCAGACTGATGGTCAGAGTGAAAGAACAATACAAACACTTGAAGATATGCTGAGAGCATGTACCTTGGAGTTCCTAGGTAATTGGGATGAACATTTACCATTGGTAGAATTTTCCTATAATAATAGTTTTCACTCGAGCATTAAGATGGCACCTTATCAAGCTTTGTACGGACAAAAGTGTCGTACGCCGTCTTGTTGGCTTGAGGATGGGGAAAAGCAGTTTATGGGACCGGAGATGGTTCATCAAACTGCTGAAAAGTTGAAAATAACTAGGGAAAGAATGTTAGCAGCTCAGGATCGTCAAAAGAGCTATGCTGACAAGAAGCGAAGACCGATGACTTTTGAAATTGGAGATTCGGTTTTGCTTAAAGTCTCGCCGTGGAAGGGACTTATAAGATTTGGTAAAAGGGGAAAGTTGAGTCCAAGGTTTATTGGAGCGTTTAAAGTTCTTCAGAGGGTTGGGAACCAAGCTTACAAGATCGAATTACCCGAAGAACTGAATGGAATTCACAACACTTTTCATGTGTGTTATTTGAGGAAGTTCACAGGAGAAGTTCCTGATATAATTCCAATTTCTGAATTGAGAATTGATGAGAACAAAAGGTTGATTGAAGAACCAGAGGCAATTGTTGACCAAAAAACTAAGAAGTTGCGACGCAAAATGGTTGGGTTAGTGCTAGTCCGATGGAACACACGAATGGGCCGAATCTCACCTGGGAGACGGAGAGTGACATGTTGAGTCGCTATCCGCATTTGTTTGTTGATGTGTGATGCCGGGGAAGGAATCATTCTAAGGTGGAGAGAATTGTAACACCTGTGTTTCCGGGGTTTCCATTTTTAGCAATGTAATAGTCTAGGTTAACCTTTGTAACTCGTTTTGAAATAATAAGATTGTATTATTTGAGTATTATGTGTTCTGTGCTTAATTGCTTAATTATGTGGTTTGATTAATTAAGAATAAAAAAAATAAGTGTCAAAATTTAAGTGTAAAATAAACTTGATATCTTTGGTTAATGTTGTAGTAGTTGAAACGAGGTTTCCGAATATATATAGAACGCCCAAATCTGACTTCGTATGAGGAAGTTATGATTTATCGAAGTTTCGGCTTAGCGGTATGCAGTCTGAAATACTCGATTTGAGATCGAGCGGTTTTTAGCCGAAGCAATCTAAACGAGGATCGAAGGTCTCGTTGTTGGTATCGAAGCGATGAAAAGTTAGGCGAGAACGGACGTCAAACGAAGAAGTTATGAATTTATAACGAAGTTTTTCTGTCCCGGCCTATTAAAAATAAATAATAAAAAAAAGTTAAAATTAGCCGATGGAGTCTAAACGAAAGTTGTAGAGCGTAGTCTCACCTTCGCGTGGATATAAAGAACGTCAAAAACGGAGTTCGTATGAAGAAGATATGAATTTCCGAAGTTTATTAAATAAATTGTATTTAAATTTAATTATTAAATCCCGGTATTATCTGAAGACGAGTCATCGGACTCATCCGAAGTACGCCCCGCGTACACCGAGGTATGTCGACATTCGCACTCGAGTATTTCGGATACGTAAGCCATGATGATCCGAGGCGTACGCCCCGCGTACTCCGAGGTTCCAGCCTCTATAAATAGGATCCGAAGGCAGCCGACTCCTTTGCTATCCTTCTCTCTTCTATCTCCCGTTTTACCTCGATTTGCGTGCCATAAATACCCCGAAGCCCCGGTAATATTCTCGATCCCCGAAGCAAGTCCTGAGATCCCGAAGATCCCGAGAAGTGCGATTCCCGAGCCGAAGCTCTACCCGAGAGAAGTTCGGTTTTTGTGAAGATCTTCCAGATCTGCTGAGGATTACTACTTCTGCAAGTCGTAGTGTTGTCCGATCATCTTCTAATCAAGTGAGTGTATACTACCTTTCACAAACACGATAATAATACAAGTATGGTTTGAGTGTATTAAGTATATTGTTGTTTATACGTGTGAGTGTGTAGTTACTTTCTTCTAACGCATAATTATGAAGTATTTTATACGGAATACGTATGATGTGTAAAATTTGGTGGTTATGTGTGTGAATGTGTATTCACTTTCTTCTATCTCATAGATATGATTTATTCTCTATGAAATACGTGTTATGTGTGTGTGTTCCTCATCTGTTATGTGGAATATGTATTGATGAAAGCATGCTATATAGGTTTTTAAGCTATGTATAAAAATGTATATTTTTATCTACTAATATGTTGGGTAGAACATGGGTAGATAGTTGGTGTGTAATAAACAAATGAGAGGCCTCGTTGTTGTTTGATTTAGTCATCTAGCGAAGTTTAGATGACGACCACAGACTTTTCTAGATAGTCTTGTGGAACATTAGCAGGTTTGCCACCTGTAGGTGTTAATGAACTTGGGTGTTCATTCGTTGTACTCCATCCCCCTCATGGTTGCCTTATTTGACTTATATTGCTGTGGAACCTCCGAAGCATGTGTTGTCGCCCCGATGAAATATTCTTAGACTAGGTCCCTTATGTTAGTTGTCTTAGGGACATAAAGTGAGAATAATGGGAATGGGTAATTGGGCTATTGTTGGTTGGTGGAAATTAAATATAATTATTTATTGTGGGTTGAAAACCCTATATGCTCACCAGGCTCCCAAGCCTGACCCACTCAGTTTTATTTGTATTACAGGAAGTGGCGCAAGGGCATAAGATGGATGAACCATCAAGTTGTTTTGTTTACAAGTCTGTATATGTATATATTTGATGAATGACTTGTAATGTTATCGTTTATGCTTATTGCACAACAAGAAAAAGACCCTTTTACGACGCGCAAACCACGACACTCCTTGATTTATGTTACGCAAAAGCTTGTGACATTAAAAGAGTGTCATCTCTTAAAAAAATTTAAGGATTTAGGTCGCGCATTATTGCGTGCCCTTAAATTAGTGTTTAACTAAAAAACACGGAGGGCACCTATACTAAAATGTGTGTCGTTTAAGGATGTCGCTTTATAAATTTTAATGGAACGTGCGTTTTCCAACCTTTGATAGCTAAGCGGGAACGAAATCCTCAAAAATTAGAAAACTCCGCCTTTTTCTCATCTTGCTTCGTTTCTACTTTTCTCTTTTCCAAGGTTTAGCTTAATGAAGCTCTGTGAATTCCATGAGTTATCGTTATGAAGTATGGAATGCAAAGCTTGAATCTCGTTTGTTTGTAATTTCCCATAGATAAATCAAAACAACACACAGACGAAGAACCCTAACGTGCGTCTTCCTTCTTTGTAGTTAGCGGGAGGTCTTTTATTTTCTTCTAAAATCCCGATTCTCTCATTTTTTCTATTGAGATTGAGGTTTTTTTGCTCCCAAAAATAGACCTTACAAAATCATTACGATTAAGGGCTCTATGATGAAGAACTAGGGATTCTAAGCCCATCAAGGTTTCCTCCTCTCCTAGAATTCATGTTTTCAAAACCTAAAAGGAAATTTAGGTTTCTATGTCCTATTTTAGAGTTATCTTTTTAAATCGTCTTGTTCCTTCACCCAGCTTCGCTATGGATTCCCGGTATGGCATCACAACCCTGCGACTTGGTTACTCTCGAGCCTACAAGGGTCGTTGAAACCCTCAAGAATCTTACCACAAGGTTTCGTGACTACAGAGTGGTTGAGGTCGTGAACTTGTTATCCACTACCAATGATGGAACCATGATGCATTTATATACGCAGGTGAGTAATCAAATCTTAGTATAGTCATCAGTAAATCTTTTACGCTGTTTTTAAATCTTTTAAATCTTCTAAACACAATTGATGTTTTATTTCTCTACGCTCCTACAACCCAGGCTACCGCTTGTTATTTTTGGTTGTTTTGTTACTACATAAGACAACAACCTGGTAATATTTGAATAATTAATCACTGCCTATTTAGGGATACTTTTTGGTGAACACCAACTGTTTGATAAAATGCCCCAATGAGTGATTCTTGTGTTTTCTTGGACATAACAATGTTGTTGAGCCTCTTGAATCAACCCCTTTATTTGAGAAGTATTGCACATCTTGAGCAGGTAGAATTTGCACATTCGTTTCTTTTGGAAAAATCTTAAATGTATTTTTTTTCTTCTTCCCTAATTGTTGTTTGATTTGCTGTGTTTCAGTTGTTGAACTTGTTAGATGTGATTATTGACTATGCAGAAAGCAAAGCAAGTTCCTGCTCCTAAAGAATCACATGTTCATATATCCACTACAGAGAAAACGGAGAGACTATTTTTTTCTGGATAAGCAAACAAGCTCCTGCTCTTGAAGAATCACATATGAGACATGAGTTAGCCTCTGAAGAATCACCTATTTAGATGTGATCATTGACAATGCGGAAAGCAAGCAACCAAATAAAAGGAGTTATAACCTTGGAAATGAGTTATAACCTTGTAGTGGATGCTTGAAAAAGACAAGGTCAAAACTAATATGATACACAAATTACGTGTTGCATCTAACAAGTCCTTTAACTTCACCTTTTGCTTTGGAGTTCTATCACCACTACAAACAAGTGAAGTATATTTCTATCTCTTGAAATTTTCCCTAATTTATAAAACAAAAATAAGGTTGTAAATCTTATCGACGAACTATAGCAATTACATAACGGAGCTCTTCAGCTTGGCCAAATGAGCCAATGATTCCACTCCCTTGGCGTGTTAGTCCTTCATAAAGGCTGAGCTGGCTCGTCATTTTTCATATGGTCATATGTTGATCTTTTTTCTTTACCAGATAGAATACTGAAGGGTTCATAAATATATTTAAATATATTTAAGCATGCTATTATATCTCTTTTAGTCAAGTTGACTAGGATGACCAGTATCTTATAATTTACTTCATCCTTCAAGTGAATATTATTTTTTTTTGGCTTACAATCAATGAGGTTAAGCACTATGCACAACAGCAAGTAAACTAGGACTTGATTCTAATTGTTCTCTAGATGTGACTTTTGTCTCCCGTCTTTTAAGTGAAATATTTCTATAAATAATTTTCATATTTCTTTTGCCTCCCTTGACCCTTTCCTATTTCATTAGTCTAAGTTTATGATGAGATTTCTCTTTCTAATTAGCTACTTTTTATAATGGTTATGTGTTGAAGATTGATATGTGGATGTATTCATGGTTTTTGAAATGTAATCTGCTTACTCCCTCTTCTTGGAGTCAGGGAGTTTTTTGCTACAGTTAAATATTTCTTTATTCCCATTTAGCAATTGGCAAAATGGTCATTCTCACAAGTTTAACATATGGGCTTTGCAACCCATATACCAAACCCATTATATTTATGACACCATATGTATGTATATATTTTGGTACTCATTTCATGGTTTCATAACGTTTTTAGTCCATAAATTGTCAACTTTAGCAACAAATTCTCTTTCAAAAAAAAAATAGCAACAAATATGTTAACTTTCTGAACATGACCATTTTGATCTCTTTCATTTCCATGTTCAACAAGTAAGCCTAAAGAAATTAAGATCTCTCCTTAAAAAAATTGCATCTGATATCTGATATGTATAAAAGATATAGTTGTTCACAATAAGTAATTTTTTACTTCAGATCATTAGAAAGACGTTGTTGTATTTCATGTGAATAGCTTTCAAAGTAATTTGTCTACACTGTTAAAAGCAACTCAATTATACTTTTCTTTTTGATTGCTTACCTCTACATATGTCTAATGCAATTTCTTTCTGATTACTTTTCTTTTGGATGCAATGATAAAAAAAAAATCTGAAATTACAATCCGTTATCGCATCAACAATTAATGGCTTAAAAATCTATGTAGCATCATCAATCCTTGATCTGTTTTTTCTTGATATTTTGCTTTAAAAAATGATAGGTATATAAAGCCACTGCCAGCTGAATCAGAGACGAAATTTGAATTTGAGAACATGATAATAGGACAGGCTATACCCTCCAATTTTATCCCTCACATTGAGAAATGTTTCATGGAAGCTGCCAATTCGTAAGTGTTATTATTATTATTATTATTAATCATACTTCTGTTTGTTTTATTACCTTTATATATTTTTATAAAAAAAAAACTCAACTTCTTTTAATTGTATATGTGTAGGGGTTTTTTGATTGGATTCCCAGTTGAAAATATTTGTGTGGTTATGACAGATGGTGCTTCTCATGCTGTGGTTATTACATAGCAAAGTTCAGTGAAGGGGGGTATTTTGGAGAATGGACACTTCTTGGTGAATACGTTGATTCTTTACATATTGTTGCTTTAGGTGATGTAATTTGTGTAGTTTTAACAAAGGAAAAGTTTGAATTAGTTATTGGCCCTGTGTTATAGACCTTACAAGATGGGTACAGGTAAGAAATCCCACAATAACCACAAAAAGGTACTGCCAAGTTTCTAATTCTTTATTAATCAATTATTCAGGTCAGTATTCAGTTTGACTTAATTGCTCTTGTCATAGTGAATTACGCAATCGTAACTCAGAACGACTTAATGTTTTTGATTTATAACTTATTTGTTGCATTAGTGATGGTTTTCCAGAATTGATTGTTGTGTATGCAATGTCTATTTTATCGCTGAATTCGTGTTAATAAATTGTGTATATGCTATTTAGCCGAAGATGGTGATTAGCCACAAGGCAAGGATGGGAGATCTGGTGCTACAGGATCTCTATGCTCCGATGATAGACTCAGGGCTGAGGTAATTATTTATGTAATGCTATTATAGGCTCAAGTATCTGTGACTCGCTTTAACATCAACATGAAAGTGCAAATGACAATACTAGAGTTAAGAAGAAAGACATGTCTGATGTCTCTAGAAGGCGAAAAGTAACAGGAAATGCTATAAATAGAATTTGAGTATTAAGTTCAAAAGATGGCTGAATGTTTCAATAATATGTCTTGAAGCATTAAGTTCAAAATATGGCTGAATATTTCTGTAATGCTATGATAGGCTCAAGTATCTGTGTTGCCTTTTAACGTTTGTAGAGCCCTTCTCTCTATTTTCTACTTACTCTCTTTCGAATTTTCATTCGATTTTGAACAGGTGAATGCACATAATCTTGCACAGGAGAATGGTGTAAATGATTTCCTTCCTCTTGGAAACTTAGAGAAAGTTGTAAAAGAAATTGATGATCAGCCACTTCCACTTGCTGATGGGATTGAAGATCAACTTGTGGAGTTTTCGATAGCCATGAGAAGTATGATTACTTTCATTCGGGTGAAATAAAAGTAGGATGCTTTTGTTAATAATAAGTTTCGTGTCTGATACTTGTGGTTTATGTCACTCATAAGCAGTTGGCAAGGTTTTAAGAGAAGCAGCAAAAGTTAAAGCTGCTGCTCAACCTGAGGCTATAGAATGGAAACACAAATATGAATTGGAAAGAGAAAAGAATCTGTAATTGGAACAAAAATAAGAACAAAAACTGACAAATGTTTCAATTTTGATCTAAAAATAGGAAAATCAGAAAGCTCAGGGACCATTTTTTTATAATTTACCCTAAAACATATTATTATGTGCATTTTATTGAATCTTGAAATTTGATCTGTATGTCATGACATCTTATATCATTGTGCAAAAGCTTTACTAGTATCTTATTTGGAAATCTTATAAGATCATAAGAATATTATTATGTGCATCTTATTGAATTTTACATTTGCTTTGTATATCATAACATCTTATCATTATGGCAAAGCTTTACTAGCATCTTATTTTGAACATCTGTAGTTTTTTGACTTACTATTTTCTTAATAATTGAAGTATATATATTCAGAAAACCATTTTTTTCTTTCATTTTAGGTCCAACATTTGCTAAGAATCTTGGAAACTTTGAGCAAAAAGTAGGAGGCTCGGGATCCTTGAAACACTATCCAATTGAGCTTGAAAATGGTGAAAAATCTCAGAGGTGTTGTGGAGAAAAAGGGATTTGCTCTCATGTAAGTTTTTGATCAATGTTCAAGTATTGATATTGGTCTAATTTATAAAGTCATACTTAATCTTCTTCTGATGCTTACTTTAAGGGCATTTTAGTCATTTCATCAGTTTTATGTCTCATTAGTTACCTACCTAACTTAGTCACTTAACTTATCTAACGATGCCATAATCAGTATGATGCATTTGTTGAGATAAATGAGGTCTGTATGGTGAAGTAAGTAGTAAATGAAAAAAGTTGTTCCTTTTTTGCTCTGAATGAACTGTAAATGACCATTTTACCCCTTTAACATAGATGCATAAATTTAATGCTTACATATTGGGATTTGTTGGTTTATGTGAATCTAATGGTTGCATTATTCAAATTTGTAGGTCTTGTTGATGTGCATAGGGACAAGCAAAGTAACTCGAGATGTTGTGAAGGTGGGCATCAAGTTTTTTTAGCTCAACTGTTATTTGTGGAAGAGTTTCATCTCTTTCACATTTGGTGTATTACATTTGTCTAATATTAGAATGAGTATTTGTATGACATTAACTTTTGTGCAATGGATTGTATTTTTTGTATATGATATTTTATTTTCTATTATGAGACATGAAATGCAAATTTAATTTGAAAATTAGTAAATCTATAAATATATATATATATATATATATATATATATATATATATATATATATATATATAAATTTACAATTATGATACGCAAAAATGTGTGTCATCTTCATTTATGACACTGCCTTTCTTGACAGCGGGTTTAATGATACGCATTGCGTGTCATTAACACGCGGGTTGTAAGGTTACGACATGCGAATGCGTGTCATCTTTCTTTATGACAGGGCCTTCCTTGATACGCATTGCGTGTCGTAAATGAGCGTCGTAATTACGTGTCATAAATGCGCGTCGTAAATGCGCGTCGTCTATAGTTATGACAGGGCCTTCCTTGACGCGCATTTGCGCGTCGTCTGAGCGTTTTATGACGCGCATTGAGCGTCGTGAAAGGCCTTTTTTCTAGTAGTGTTGGTCTGTATCGGAACATGACACCCCGAGTTTTGATTATATAATGAAAATACATTTCTTTTATGAAATGCTTTGGTAAACATTGTTTTATCATGTTTTGTTTTTGGGAACAAATTACGCAACTCTTTCAAATCAAAAGGATTTACTCTGAAATTATTTTAAAAGCATAAATGAAAATCAGTCTTTTCTGGCCAAGATTTTGGGGATGTCACAGATGTGGATATAGAGTAGTATCACATATTCGAAGGCCTATCAGATCTAAGCTATATGTGATTTGTATACCCTCTGTAATCGTAGCAGGACTCGATATGGATCATCCAGTGAAATGTCTTTTCCTCGTGTTCGTCACGCTAATAAACCTATAAAATAATACAAATTTAGTGAGTTAGTGATTACACTACTCACGCTATGTGTTAGGTAAATCGTCGTTTCCCGTTGCCAGTAACACGATTAGAGCGGATCCCCGCACCTCTATTGAGAGTATTTAGCCATAAGTCTTCATGAGCCCCTTTATTTGCAGTTTCGTTCCGAACTGTTCTCAAATCTCCCCAGGCCGGAGAGTGAAACCTTTCCTAGTATAAAGGTAACTTAGTAGGAACGACACCCATATTATGGCCTTTTTCCGATACTCATACTCCTACCTTGATTTCCAGGACTACATCGTAGGGATGTAGGTCGACACTCAGACAACCAGTACCCGAGGCACGGGAAACATTTATGCCTAATACAGTCGGGATAGATATGTCCAGGGTTAGCCATCGTCTCTCATTATCTTGTATTCCTTTCCGCGTAGGAAAAGCCATGCCTCCGAAGAAGCGTAACCAGTCCACAAGCAAGAAAACTACTCTTTTATTCGATGAAACTACGTTCCAAGCTGCAGTCTTGGCAGCCATAGCAACTGTCATGGCTCACCTGAATGCTAACAACGCCAATGTTAGCAAGGGCCCTATCGGGAATATCGATCCTAGAAATGGACAACAACAACCAACCCCTGCATACCTAGCCACCCAAGAACCTCAATCAAATCCACTAAAGAGAAAACTCAAGATCGAGGAGGGAGGTACCTCGGCTCAAGGACCTTCCGAAGGGCAACGAGCTGAGGCAGTCAATACCCCTGTCAATCCTTCCCTCCTGACTTCAAGAAGACCATACCTAGGAAACCTTCCCCACTGCGGCAAGTGTAGCTACCATCATCATGGTATATGCCAGGAACTTTTATGTGCTAGGTGCAACATGAAGGGGCATACTGCTCGCGTATGCAGAACTCCGGTGGAGCGTATTGCATCAATCACCAATGTGACGATCAATCCAGTTTGCCGTCTATGTGGTGAAATTGGACACTTCAAAAGGGATTGCCCAACTGAAGAAAAAAACAAAGACACAGGAGGAGCCTAACTCTACTGCTTAAGGAGAAGCATCAAGGAACCCGGTAGATTTTTGGTACGTCTCTCAATCTCAGATAACTAACGCAAAACATTAAAAGGCTAATTCAAATGTAAATACTTCCCCATTAAGGTGAAAGTCGCAGCACTGTTATAAAATTTAAAATTCATTAGGTAAAACTATAATGGCTAAACATATACGTTACGACCATGTATAGTTAAGATGGATAGACCTAGAGTGAGTGACTGCCGCCTCATTTCCTGTTCCTCGTTTGGTTGTGGATTTAGGGCGGAGTCGCTCAGTCAACAATCCTACCCACCTTAACTATACATGACTAGTATATGATAGGCGATTATAGAAATGCCTCGTGAGAATCCATTCATGAAAAGGTACTCTACTCGGAAACACTTAGGACTCTCTATAGTTCTGCTTCGACTCTATCGGTCCAAGTATCCACAGCAGTGATACACAGGACGAAACCCGAGACGCCTAGAACTTGTGTGCCTATTCGGCGCATGACTCTATCGATCCTCATTCTATATCATGTCGAGGTATCCCAACATCGACGACTCTATCGATCATGGTTTGACGTAGTGAAACCATGTGTACATCCTTAGTGTTGTGTAAAAAGAACTTTCTCCGTAGCCAGGTCAGCAAATAAAGGTTCTTCCGAACCTAAACATAATACAAATAATCGAACCTAATACGATCCGTCAGTCGTCCCTCTTATCTCAAACCTTCCGAAGTTCCCAAGAGAAGGGTACCGCGTGCTGCTGACCGACCTCTCTTAATCATATGGAAACCGAAGAGAAAGACACTGCAAGATACTCCAGAAGACGATAAACATCCGAAGCATACTCTGTAGATTCCCCAGAAAGACCCTTCGCACCTCGCACGTCAGGTTCGTGAACCCAGAGGACAGAACTCATGAGACTGACCACTATAACCAGGTGTATGCATAAAGGTGGTATATAGTTGAGATAAAAAAAGATTTAAGATGTGTGCTTCCTCCCTACTCCCTGTTCCTCGTTGGGTTGTGGGTCTGGGGTTGAGTAGCACAACTGAACATCCTGCCGACCTCGATTATATACGGCCTGCATACAACAAGTATTGGTGGTTAAGCCAAGTATGAGCCCTACCACGAACGTCATAGTAAAGCCCTTCATCCTATTCCATAAAATAGGAGCTGGAGTCAAGAGAACCGCTGCGGGTTGAGCTACTGTAATGACCACAAATCCGAAATTTGTTGTCATACCGGTTAAACCCACATAGTAGCTAACACCCTCAGTTAGCAAAAGGGATTAAAGTTCCGAGTAATGGAACCCTATACTCACTAGATTTGACCTAGACCGGGAAACACTCAGGAACTTCTGAAAAGTAGTTGCAGAAGATGTTCGCACTACTCAGGCACTTCGTCCACCTGTTACCGACGAGTAGTGCCTAGGACCTCCACCCTCTCGCAGGGAGGAAATCGTCGTCGCGCTGTAGCTGCTAGACTTCATTCTCCGAAGTAAACACTAGAATATCGAGAACCATAGGATAACCTTCGCAGCCAAGAATACTTGATAAAAGTGTGAAAGTAGTTGCGTTAAGCCTTATAACCCAGATCCCGAAGAGATTATAGACTTGACACCAGTTTAAGTGTTAGTCTATGGGTTATATTGGAGCACGCGCTTTCCGCACTGGAATAAACTAACGCCTTGGAAATTAGGGAATGTCTTATAAAGATTCATTGGACTATCAGGTGTTCCATGAATACTATCTCACGCAGAGATAGTAGAACCATCTCATGAGATAGTCCAACACTCGTCTGGTGAAACCCTATCTCCCTGACCCTGAGGGTTTCCGTTAGAAATATCTCAAGATTCGCAAGTGTAGGTTCATTTTGCACGAGCTTGAGATAGACACTCTACAGCAGACAGATAACCGTAAATACACAACCCATTCGATGACCTAGAAAGCCTCTAAAAGCCAATTGACAGGAAAACGCGAAACCAAGGACAACTTGAGCTTCCTAAGGACCAACTTGAAGGACTACACTGCCAGTATGGGAGAGAACGTTAGGAACTTCAAAATGGCGATCACGCCAGTGGTGATCTTGTTATAGAAGTACACTATGTTCTAAGTACTGAAAAGCTCTACCCTTCCGAGAGCTTAGGACTATCTGAGAATCCTCGCGGAGATTTGGTCCAACCCTCGTCAGACCACTACTACTTCCAGATATTCCACAAGTTTCACACCCGATCGATTCACTTCGTAGACTTGATATGTGTTTACCCGACGTCACTCTTCGTACCCTACTCATCTTGATGGAAACCATTGAGAACCCTAACCTCGTAGATACACCAGTCGGAACTCGCTAACTACACGAGACGGAAATCCGCATCCCGTAGGTGAAGGTTTGTTGGAATGACAAACACAGACCAGAGTTCACTTGGGAATGCGAGGACAAACAGAATAGGAAGTACCCTCCTGCCTCTATCAATCGTACCTACTTCCTTGCCTAGACCTGAATTTCGGGACGAAATTCCCTCTAACGGGGGGATGATGTGACAACCCACAGTTTATTCCGTTACATTACCCCGTTACCGTTAACAAAATATTCCATTTTAGAAAAGTTCCGTTAATTTGAGGTCGTAAAATAAATAAATGTTTTATTTATTTATATTCTATGTCGTTATAGTCGTATAAAGTAAATAAAGCAATTACTCTACATTTCCATATTAAATTGGGAAAGAGTTAATTTTATTACGACCACTAAATCGAGTGCGACCAAAAAGCCCCGTATAATGGCAGTATCAGGTAGATTTCCACTGAGCTTCAACTCAAGCCCCTATATAAGGGGGAGTAAACTCCATTTCAACCTTTTTTCACCCTCTCTCTATACTCTCTATCATAAAACCCGATTTCGTCCCAAAAACCGCAAGTTTCCGCCTCCAAATCGTAAGTTCTTGTACCCTAGCTTGTTTTACAACCTATTGCATGTCATTATAGCACAAAAATCGACCATTTAAGCTGTTGAAAAGGAGTTTACGGCCTAAGAGCCTCCTTAGGCCGTAAACCCCTAAAAAGAGGCCAAAATGACCCAAATTTGTCCCTAAAAGCTTGGAAACTAATTGGAGATTTAGCCTAGGAGTGTTTGCACCTTAAAACAATCAATTTTTGGACATAAAAGAGGGTTTACGGCCCAAGCACATGCTTAGGCCGTAAACACCCTCTAAACTTGTAAAATCAAGTTCCAAACACTCCCAAACCACCCTTAGGCTTAAGACATAAATTAGGGACATGCTATTTCGGGTTTGGAACAATTAAACATATAGATTTGAGGGGTAAAAAGGAGTTTACGGCCCAAGCACATGCCTAGGCGGTAAACACCTCCAAACCATGTCAAATGGTGGTTTAAATTCCCCAAATGGCCTTATACCTTTATTATAAATCACTAGAATTCAATCAAGGGCTAAAACTACACTAAAATCAAGAGGGTAGGAGTTCACGGCTGTGAACTCCCATAGGGGTGGTTCATGGGCCGTAAACTCCCGTTTAGTCCCTTTAAAAGCCTTAAATCCATTCATACCTTTTAGATTTGGACATAGCAAAATTCCACTATCAAGATAAAGCCTTTAAACATCCTAGAAACCCCTCACCATGAGTTTACGGCCGTAAACTCATGGGGAGTTGTCCTAGGGCCGTAAACACCATATGGAGAGTTTACTCTTAGAGAGTAAACTCCATCCTAAGCCATTCACACCCTTAAATGTTACCCGGGACACCCCAAACACTCAATCAAAGTGTTTTCTGCACTTTAGGATGCGTATACTTGTTTAATTGGTATTTTATATACTAATTGTATGTAAACATATGTTATCATATGTTAATAGGTCACTAAGTGTGTCCAAGTCTTTACTTGACACCAAACACTCAACCGACACCTCCGTCGGATCCACTTACATCAGGTGAGTTCACACCCCTGAATTAACCTTTTAAATGTTTTTACATGTTTTATAGGGGGGGCGATACAAGTGAAAATGCCAGTTATCATATCAATCACATGTGATTGATAACCCGCATGCACAAGGATTTTCCACACTGTTAACTGTTTTACCGAGTTTGATACTGTAAATGGTTTTCTAAAATGTTTCCACTCGTTCAAATCTCTTAATCATATTGTTTTATCAAAGTTTTATTTAAAACTGATTTATGAAAGGTTTCCAAAAGAATTTCTAAAGGTTTTTCAAACTTATTTTACCAAAGAACACCAAGTTGTGATTTTCTTAAGTATAAAGTTTTTCTTCCCTGTTTTGATGCCCCACTCGTTATATACGACTGCCTTGTTATCCTTTTACTTAGTTGATACTTCTACTTAGTTAAATGCTTATACTTGTTTACACTCTTACTTAGCGATACGCTTCTACTTGACTTATACTCGATATCGCTTCTACTTCACTTATACTTGATATCGCTCTACTTCGCTTATACTCGATACGCTCCTACTTCACTTGTTCTCGTTTCTACCTCATGATACGCTTATACTTGTTAGACGCTCCTACTTCACTCGTTAGTTGCTTCTACTTCACTTATTGACGCCACTACTTGAAGAACCACTCCTGCTTGTTAAACACTCACACGTAGTTAGATGTATGTTTGTGCTTGTATAGATGCATATAAATAATGATTGAAGGACTTAGGAAGGCTTGTCCACCCTATTTCCTTTTCTTCGTTGAGATGTGGTCTGGTGGAATTGGATGGCCGTCCGAATGTCGTTTGCTTCATTAGTTATATATTATGTATACGAGTATAGACATATAGGTTTACTCTAGTCAGTTCAGCTATGAGTCTCTACCTCTAGTTGAACACTTATATTAGAAACACACTACTCACTATTTGGGATGCATCTTCGGGACACGGCCTTCTCCGTCGTCTAGTAGGTAACCAGAGTCTCCTGTAGGGAGAGCGGACGTTGTGTGTATAGATCTATACGGGATTGACACCCCCGCACCATGACTGCTAGCTACAGTCCACAGCCTACCAAGCCAAGGGGTGACAAATGTCATATTTTATATAGACGCTTGCAGGGCGTCAGGTACTCTAATGTCGGTTAGTATGGTTACGAGTATCCCAGGTTACCTTATAATTCATGGATTTAAGGTAACGGTATTTCACTAGCAATTTACACTATATGCTGGAAACCCACTCTCATAGTCACATTGTTTTTAGACCTTGCTAGTTGTATCTTTCATTTGATACTGTCTGCGGTCTGTATTCTCTGTTTTAGACCTTACTAGCTGTATCTTTCATTTGATACTTACTGGGGTCTGTATCCTCTGTTTTTAGACCTTGCTAGCCGTACCTTTCATTTGGTACCGTCTGGGGTCTGTGTCTCTCTTTGTTAGACTGAGCTAGGCGTGTCGTTTGTTAGATACTCTCCTCAAGTCTAGGATTCCTTTTGCCTTAGTCAGCAGTCCTCACTGCTGAGGCATATGTTATTTTCCCTGATTCCTCTTGCTTTCTTTAATAATCAAATTCTGTATTTTGATAATGATAGCGATTAAGGGAAAACTACTTTTTACCACATAACTCCGTCCAGTCTTGGTAGAAGACTGCTTTTATTAAAGAAAATATAGGATTTTCTAGAAAAGGAACTAATGTAATGGATACTCTAAAACTACCACTTTTATTAAGTTATTTGGATAAAATGACACTAAATACTTATGAACTCACCAGCATTTGTAAAAATGCTGATACTCGCTTTTCAAATAACTTGTATTCTCAGGTCAGCATTACACAGATACATCCCCGGAGCTGTTGATGAAGACAGTTTAGTACCAAGCTGTACCTATATTAATATTTGTATTACTTTGTTGTATTGTAAAGTAAACCATGTAAAACTATTACTATTAATGCAATGGTTGTTGTACTTTGATTACTATAATACATGTGTTGTGATACTTGACATGACGTCATGCACCCCAGAACATTTCCGCCCTTCTGGTTTTGGGGTGTGACAGATTGGTATCAGAGCATTGTTTATAGTGAGCTAAGTATATGAATTCATAAAAGATATACAGCCTATAAATACAAAGGGATAAAACACTCTAACCAAGAATTATACTTTAAAATATAACCATATTTTACCAAAGTATAAGAACATCCAAAATCTAAACACTCGAACAAAAGTATCACAAGAAGAACAAGAATAAAAGTCTTCGGATGTTGAGCATTACCGTCAAACCTGGGCAGTTATGTAATCGTAAGCTGGAATAAATGTAACCTGATCAACTACATTTATTCGAGATGCGATGAACATGTGCTCAGGAGTGATAGTGGTGTTGCAACAAGTCTGAAACTTACCAACTAGGAATGTTAGAGCCAAACATAAAGTTAAAATACTATAGGAGTATTTTGGAACACTAAAAGACTCACACTAATCCCAGAATCATATTCAGAAGATAAGAAACACAAACAAGAAATTAAAATACCATAGTAATATTTTAGGATCCATAACTAACCTTGTGTGAAGAACTAAAAAGATCCTTATTGATATACCTACAATTACAGAGAGTGTACTCCCAAGATTATATATAATAAGGATCCCATAGGCTAAGAATGTGTGGTTTCGCTCTACTTCCTTTTCCTCGTTGGGATGTGGATATAGAGTAGTATCACATATTCGAAGGCCTATCGAATCTAAGCTATATGTGATTTGTCTACCCTGTGTAATCGTAGCAGGATTCGATATGGATCATCTAGTGAAATGTTAATAATCTTTTAGGATTCTTTAGACATTTCCATTCTCGCATGAACCTTGTAGACAACCCTATCCACTTCAGTGCTTGACAGAAGAGTTGATGCAGACCCATAAGAGGTTCATTGAGAAGATTTATTGTTCGAAAATAAATGAATTGGGTTGAGACTATTGAATTCAACAAGTGCCTATATCTTTTTAGGGACATCGGTGAGAAATTCGCCTAAACTTCCGAAATTTCCAGTCATCCATCATGAAGTGATGACACCCGGAATCGGATTCAGGAGTAAGGTGGAGTAGAAATTCAATGTGTCTTCATGAGAAAAGAGCCCTAGGTAACTACCCAAAGGAAACCAACGCCGATACCAGTCAAAGATACGAGGCAAACAGAGGGAGCTAGTACATGGAACCCGAGAATTGTCTTTTCCTTGTGTTCGTCACGCTAATAAACCTATAAAATAATACAAATTTAGTGAGTTAGTGATTACACTACTCACGCTATGTGTTAGGTAAATCGTCATTTCCCGTTTCCAGTAACGCGATTAGAGCGGATCCCCGCACCTCTATTGAGAGTATTTAGCCATAAGTCTTCATCAGCCCCTCTATCCGCAGTTTCGTTCCGAACTGTTCTCAAATCTCCCCAGGCCGGAGAGTGAAACCTTTCCCAGTGTAAAGGTAACTTAGTAGGAAGTACTCCCATCTTATGGCCTTTTTCCGATACTCATACTCCTACCTTGATTTCCAGGACTACATCATAGGGATGTAGGTCGACACTCAGACAACCAGTACCCTAGGCACGGGAAAAATTTATGCCTAATACAGTCGGGACAGATATGTCCTGGGTTAGCCATCGTCTCTCATTATCTTGTATTCCTTTCCGTGTAGGAAAATCTATGCCTCCGAAGAAGTGTAACCAGTCCACAAGCAAGAAAACTACTCTTTTATTCGATGAAGCTACGTTCCAAGCTGCAGTCTTGGCAGCCGTAGCAACTGTCATGGCTCACCTAAATGCTAACAACGCCAATGTTAGCAAGGGCCCTATCGGGAATTCCGATCCTAGAAATGGACAGCAACAACCAACCCCTGCATACCCCTGTCAATACCCCTGTCAATACCCCTGTGAATCCTTCCGAAGGGCAATGAGCTGAGGCAGTCAATACCCTTGTCAATCCTTCCCTCCTGACATCAAGAAGACCATACCTAGGAAACCTTCCCCACTGCGGCAAGTGTAGCTACCATCATGATGGTATATGCCAGGAACTTTTATGTGCTAGGTGCAACATGAAGGGGCATACTGCTCGCGTATGCAGAACTCAGGTGGAGCGTATTGCATCAATCACCAATGTGACGATCAATCCAGTTTGCCGTCTATGTGGTGAAATTGGACACTTTAAAAGGGATTGCCCAACTGAAGAAAACAACAAAGACACAGGAGGAGCCTAACTCTACTGCTTAAGGAGAAGCATCAAGGAACCCGATAGATTTTTGGTACGTCTCTCAATCTCAGATAACTAACGCAAAACATTAAAAGGCTAATTCAAATGTAAATACTTCCCCATTAAGGCGAAAGTCGCAACATTGTTATAAAATTTAAAATTCATCAGGGAAAACTATAATGGCTAAACATATGCGTTACGGCCATGTATAGTTAAGATGGATAGACCTAGAGTGAGTGAATGCCGCCTCATTTCCTGTTCCTCGTTTGGTTGTGGATTTAGGGCGGAGTCGCTCAGTCATTAGTCCTCCCCACCTTAACTATACATGACTAGTATATGCTAGGCGATCATAGAAATGCCTCGTGAGAATCCATTCATGAAAAGGTACTCTACTTGGAAACACTTAGGACTCTCTATAGTTCCGCGTCGCCTCTATCGGTCAGTGTATCCACGGCAGTGATACACAGGACGAAACCCGAGACGCCTAGAACTTGTGTGCCTGTTCGGCGCATGACTCTATCGATCCTCATTTTATATCATGTTGAGGTATGCCAACTTCGACGACTCTATCGATCATGGTTTGACGTAGTGCAACCATGTGTACATCCCTAGTGCTGTGTAAAAAGAACTTTCTCGGTAGCCAGGTCGGCAAATAAAGGTTCTTCCGAACCTAAACATAATACAAATAATCAAACCTAATACGATCCGTGAGTCGTCCCTCTTATCTCAAACCTTCCGAAGTTCCCAAGAGAAGGGTACCGCGCGCTGCTGACCGACCTCTCTTAGTCATATGGAAACCGAAGTGAAAGACACTGCAAGATACTCTAGAAGACGATAACCATCCGAAGCATACTCCGTAGATTCCCCAGAAAGACCCTTCGCACCTCGCACGTCAGGTTCGTGAACCCAGTGGACAGAAATCATGAGACTGACCACTATAACCAGGTATATGCATAAAGGTGGTATATAGTTTAGATCAAAAAGATTTAAGATGTGTGCTTCCTCCTTACTTCCTGTTCCTCGTTGGGTTGTGGGTCTGGGGTGGAGTCGCACAACTGAACATCCTGCCGACCTCAATTATATACGGCCTGCATACACCAAGTATTGGTGGTTAAGCCAAGTATGAGCCCTACCACGAACCTCATAGTAAAGCCCTTCATCCTATTCCATAAAATAGGAGCTGGAGTCAAGAGAACCGCTGCGGGTTGAGCTACTGTAATGACCACAAATCTGAAATTTGTTGTCATACCGGTTAAACCCACATAGTAGCTAACACCCTCAGTTAGCAAAAGGGATTAAAGTTCCGAGTAATGGAACCCTATACTCACTAGATTTGACCTAGACCGGGAAACACTCAGGAACTTCAGAAAAGTAGTTGCAGAAGATGTTCACACTGCTCAGACACTTCGTCCACCTGTTACCGACGAGTAGTGCCTAGCACCTCCACCCTCTCGCAGGGAGGAAATCGTCGTCGCCCTGTAGACGATAGACTTCGTTCTCCGAAGTAAACACTAGAATACCGAGAAGCACAGGATAACCTTCGCAGCCAAGAATACTTGATCAAAGTGCGTAAGTAGTTGCGTTAAGCCTTATAACCCAAATCCCGAAGAGATTATAGACTTGACACCAGTCTAGGGGTTAGTCGATGGGTTATATTCGAGCATGCGCTTTCCGCACTGGAATAAACTAACGCCTTGGAAATTAGGGAATGTCTTATAAAGATTCATTGGACTATCAGGTGTTCCACCAATACTATCTCACGCAGAGATAGTAGAACCATCTCCTGAGATAGTCCAACACTCGTCTGGTGAAACCCTATCTCCCTGACCCTGAGGGTTTCCGTTAGAAATATCTCAAGATTCGCAAGTGTAGGTTCATTTTGCACCAGCTTGAGATAGACACTCTACAGCAGACAGATAACCGTAAATACACAACCCATTCGATGACCTAGAAAGCCTCTAAAAGCCAATTGACAGGAAAACGCGAAACCAAGGACAACTTGAGCTTCCTAAGGACCAACTTGAAGGACTACACTGCCAGTATGGGAGAGAACGTTAGGAACTTCAAAATGGCGATCACGCCAGTGGTGATCTTGCCATAGAAGTACACTATGTTCTAAGTACTGAAAAGCTCTACCCTTCCGAGAGCTTAGGACCATCTGAGAATCCTCGCAGAGATTTGGTCCAACCCTCGTCAGACCACTACTACTTCCAGATATTCCACAAGTTTCACACCCGATCGATTCACTTCGTAGACTTGATATGTGTTTACCCGACGTCACTCTTCGTACCCTACTCATCTTGATGGAAACCATTGAGAACCCTAACCTCGTAGATACACCAGTCGGAACTCGCTAACTACACGAGACGGAAATCCGCATCCCGTAGGTAAAGGTTTGTTGGAATGACAAACACAAACCAGAGTTCACTTGGGAATGCGAGGACAAACAGAATAGGAAGTACCCTCCTGCCTCTATCATTCGAACCTACTTCCTTGCCTAGACCTGAATTTCGGGACGAAATTCCCTCTAACGGGGGGATGATGTGACAACCCAAAGTTTATTCCGTTACATTACCCCGTTACCATTAACAGAATATTCCATTTTAGAAAAGTTACGTTAATTCGAGGTCGTAAAATAAATAAATGTTTTATTTATTTATATTCTATGTCTTTGTAGTCGTAATAAAGTAAATAAAGCAATTACTCTACATTTCCATATTAAATCGGGAAAAAGTTAATTTTATTACTGATGGGTTTTTGCCATAAGAACTTTCCTATGTGTGCATGCAAAACCCTGATGCTTGGATCTAGGCTTTCTAATTAAACATGCTTTGAATCGAAGACTTCTAATGACTATTTAGGAATAAGAACAATGTTAAAACAGATCTAGAATCATACCTTTGAATTCCTTGTTGATCTTGTTGTCTTGGAGCTTCTAGAGTCATAATTCTCACTCCTCTAATGGCTTACAAACACCAAATAGCAAGGAGGATGATTTGGGAGAGAGGAGAGGGGAGGAAATCGGCCAGGGGTTCTATACTTTAGATGAAGTGTTGATTTCCTTATGCCATTGGGTCTATTTATACTTGTAGACTCCTTAAGGGTTACAACCTAAACCCTAATTCGATAGTCTTCTCTTAAGGCTATCCAAATCCATTCCTTAGATAACTCTTGGACGATTTGAGCTATCCTTTAGCTTCTAGAATCCGTCAAATCCATATCTATATGGATTTACAGTCTAAAGTTTAACTATCAAACAATTGACAATTTATACCCTCTTATTTAATTAATCTCTTTAAATCACCAAATTAATTCCAATTAATTCTATGACGTATATTAATCAAATAACAATATATTATTCTTTATATTATTCTCATAATATACTAATAATATTTACTCTCTCTTAATAAATCATCCTATCAAGTTGGTATGGTGAAGGTAACCCAAAAGGACCATGCACAACCGGGTCAAATACTTGTCTAATATAGTTGCAGCCTTAGACACTATTCCAACAGTCTCCCACTTGGATAAGTCTAGTAACTATATGCACAAGTACAATTCGGTTTCCAATCGTAGCTCTCAAAGACGCTGTCAACTCTGATCTAATCAATCTTGTCCTTTAGATAAGGGATCGTACAATCCTCTGTTAGATATCATGCTGACAATTCTATGGAATGGTTAGTCAAGCATTTAGGTTTCTCGATCTCTGATTTATTTGACATAGAACTTAATCGAACACATCAATTCAGTTCTGACCGGGCCCGACACATAAGTCAAATCAAATCATCGAGCAGCCGAGATATCGCTTTTACCTTCTTAGATAAAAGTTACAGATAAACTTCGACTTATATGCATTTACTTATTCATTAACCAACTATACACAACAATGTGTCTTATAACACCGAGTTACTGATGCGTTTTCGCATTATCAATGTACAATCAATTAACAAATAACAAACCATATATCTAGGTTTTAAGACTATATGATATTATCGTCTTGCGATCACCCTTTTATATCATATTCCACAAGGTGATTCCAGCAAGCACGGGTTTGTTCCAATGCTCAAAACTAGTTCATAAGCACTCATGAACGTTGCAGCAACCCATTGCTATGTCTAACACCATTTAGACAATCTACACACCAATTCATGACAATCTTCATTCATATCTACTTCCAACATATGAACAATTGTGGACAATTTGAATAATTCGATTATTCTTAATAAACTCAATTATTCTGGAAGTCAAAACATGCAAAGTGAAACAATAGTTAAACAATTAACATAAGATAGTAACATTACTCATAAATAACCCTACTCAGTCCCTTCGTAAGCGGATCTGCTGGGTTATCTTCTGATGATATCCTCTTTACTACGAGTTGTCCTTCTTCTACACGATGTCTAATAAAGTGATATTTTCTGTCGATATGTCTAGATCTACCATGATCCCTCGGTTCCTTGGTCAGGGCAACCGCTCCTTCGTTATCACAGAAAATCTCCATGGGCTCCTTTATGGCAGGTACAACTCCAAGATCACCGATGAAGTTCTTCAGCCATATTGCCTCCTTCGACGCTTCGCTCGCTGCAATGTACTCTGATTCGCACGTTGAATCAGCTATGGTTTCCTGCTTGGAACTCTTCCAAGTCACTGCTCCTCCATTCAGGGTAAAGACCCAGCCCGACTGCGAACGGTAGTCGTCCCTGTCGGTCTGAAAACTGGCGTCACTATACCCTCGCACCTTCAAGTCATCACTCCCTCTGAGGACTAAGAACCATTCCTTCGTCCTCCGAAGGTACTTAAGGATATTCTTCACCGCAATCCAATGTGCTCTGCCAGGATTCCCTTGATATCTGCTAACCATGCTCAAAGCGAAGGCTACATCAGGGTGAGGAAAAGTCATAGCGTACATGATTGAGCCAACTGCGGAAGCGTATGGTACTCGGCTCATTTCTGCTATCTCAGCTTCGGTACTCGAACTTTGAGTCTTACTCAACTTGGCATTACTTTGTATCGGTAATTCTCCCTTCTTCGAGTTTTCCATACAAAACGTTTTAGTACCTTCTCTAAGTAAGTATTCTGACTAAGTCCAATTAGTCTCTTACTTCTTTCTCTTACTATCCTTATTCCCAAAATGTAAGAAGCCTCTCCGAGATCCTTCATAGCGAAGCACTTCCCGAGCCAGGACTTAACCTCCTGCAGAGTTGGAATATCGTTTCCTATGAGTAATATGTCATTGACATATAGAACGAGGAAGCTTACTATACTCCCACTGGCTTTGACATATACACATGATTCGTCTTCACTTCGTACAAATCCAAACTCTTTGACTTTCTCATCGAAGCAAAGATTCCATCTGCGAGACGCTTGCTTAAGTCCATACATGGACTTCTCAAGCTTACACACTCTATTCGAATGCTTCGGATCCAAAAACCCCTTTGGCTAAGCCTTGTAAACATCCTCATCCAATTTCCTGTTAAGGAAAGCGGTCTTGACATCCATTTGCCAAATCTCATAATCATGAAATGAGGCAATAGCTAGCATCACTCTAATAGATTTAATCTTCGCAACTGGTGAGAAGGTCTCATCCTAGTCAACTTCGGGAGTTTGAGTAAAGCCCTTCGCAACCAATCGCGCTTTATATGTGTGTACGTTTCCATCCATGTCGGTCTTCTTCTTGAAGATCCATTTGCACCCAACGGTCTTACGTCCGGGCACATTATCAACCAAATTCCAAACTTGGTTATCATACATGGATTGGATCTCGCTATCCATTGCCTCTTTCCATTTCGCAGACTCCGGGCCTGCCATGGCTTCCTTATAGCTATTAGGTTCATCAAGATTTATTAGTGTACCATCACTAATATACGTGTCCCCTTCGGTGGTAATATGAAAACCATAAAACTGGGGATGAACCCTAACTCTATTGGAACGTCTAAGAGGTAAGGACTCGTCAATCGGTTCAACCGGAGTTTCCTCCTCGGGTTGATTGCCAGCGGTAGAGGTTCCTTCATCTATCGACTCTTGAATCTCTTCAAGCTCGATTTGCCTCCCATTGTCTCCTTGGCCTATGAGTTCTCGCTCTCGGAAAACTCCTCCCCTCACAATGAAGACAACATTGTCCTTCGGTCTATAGAAGAGATATCCAAAGGATGTATGCGGGTAGCCGATAAAAATACATCGCTCACTTCGAGGTTCGAGCTTGTCATGAGTATCTTGTCTTATGAAAGCCTCGCAACCCCAAACCTTGATATGTGCCAATGAGGGAGCTTTCCCTGTCCACATCTCGTGAGGTGTTTTGGCAACCTTCTTAGTAGGGACTCGGTTAAGGATATGGGCGGCAGTCTCTAAGGCATACCCCCAAAAAGAGATAGGTAGTGAAGCACGACTCATCATAGAGCGAACCATATCCAATAAGGTTCGATTACGCCTTTCTGCCACACCATTCAACTGCGGTGTCCTAGGAGGCGTCAATTGCGAAACTATTCCACACTCCTTGAGAGAATCGTGGAATTCAAGACTTAGGTACTCTTCTCCTTGATCGGATCGAAGCATCTTGATTTTCCTGCCCAATTGATTCTCCACTTCATTCTTGAACTCTTTAAACTTTTCAAAGGTTTCTGACTTTTGCTTGATTAAATAGATATACCCATATCTACTATAATCGTCAGTAAAAGTCACATAGAAGCGGTTCCCATCCTTCGTGGTTGATCTAAACGGTCCACATACATCGGTATGTATTAAGTCCAATAGACCCTCACCCCTTTCACACGTACTCGTGAAGGGTGACTTAGTCATCTGTCCAAGTAAACAAGACTCGCATGTGTCATCTTCCCTAAGGTCGAATGACTCCAACACTCCATCCTTTTGGAGTTGGGCTATGCGTTTCTTGTTGACATGTCCAAGACGACAATGCCACAAGGATGCTTTATCCATACTAGTGGAAGAATCTATATTCAAAACATCATTTCCTAAGTTATCAACAATCATAACAGTTTCATAAATTCCATTACATGGTATAGCTTCAAAGTAAAAGACACCATTCAGATAAGCCAAAATAGAACCATTCTCATTATTAAAAGAAAATCTAAAACCTTGTCTATATAAACCATGAAATGAAATGATGTTTCTAGCCATTTCTGGCGAATAGCAACAATTGTTCAAATCTAAACATAAATTATTCCTAAGCACTAAAGAATACACTCTAATCTTGGTCACAGGCGACGATCTTCTGTTCCCCATGATTAGATTGATTCTTCCTTGCTCCACATCCCTACTTCTTCTTAGTCCTGCACATTAGAACAAATGTGGTAACCACAACCGGTATCAAGAACCCAAGAAATAGCATGATTAGAATCGTTAGATTTAATTGTGTATATACCTGCGAAAGATGGCTTGATCTTTCCTTCCTTGATGGCTTGCAGGTACTCTGGGCAGCTTCTCTTCCAATGCCCTATCTTGTGGCAATGGTGGCACTCTGCCTCCTTAGGGTTAGGGCAGGGCTTAGCGGGATCAACTTTGGTCCCACTAGAAGAGGCACCATCTCGGGGTTTAACCTTGCGATAGTTCTTAGACGAAGCCTTCCTCTTCTTTCCCTTTCCTTGACCAATAGTCAAGACAGGAGCAGCAGGTAGATTGGGAGTTGGTGCAACAGACTTGTCTTTGAAGTTGCTCTCAGCGACCCTCAAGAGACCTTGGAGTTTGCTTAGGGTGACCTCCTCTTTGTTCATGTGGTAGGTCATCCTAAATTGATTGTACATCGGAGGCAGAGAGTGAAGCACCATGTTGATCGCTAAGTCTTCCCCAAAGTCAACATTTAACTTGCGAAGGCGGTCGACATACCTTAGCGGAAATCATGTTAGTGAAAATCTCATAACGCTCTTGTCTCGCGTTCTGGTGGTACCTCTCCAATAAGTCTTGATGCATCTCGTACGGGTACATGTCCTCGTAGGACTTTTGGAATTCGGAGTTCATGGTGGCTATCATGATGCAATGTACCTTCGTTGCATCTCGCTCATGAGTTTCAAAAGCGGTAATTTCAGCCGGAGTAGCGATTTCAGGGTTGATTTTCTCGAGCTTCTCATCGAGGACATACTCTTTATCCTCATAGCGAGCAATGGTGTGAATGTATCTTATCCATTCGCTAAAGTTCGTTCCATCGAAGGTGACCTTTTGGCAAAGGCTCATCAATGTGAAAGAACTAGCAGCAGCGTTGTTCGCGTTCGACATCTACAAATAGAAAGGACAAAGATAGATTAGAATAAGAATCCCTAATTATCACCCAATAAGAAAAATTAGGGCTAGGATCCAACAACAACATTTACATATTAGAAAAGGGATGCCGTAATCTAACATGCAAATAAATTGAAGGTAAGTGAATGACGATTCACTAATTCTCCACCATAAAACCTAACTATTAGTCCTAAATGTATTGAGAATTCCTAGGATCGGATGAGATTCATTGAAACTATTCAATGGCATGTTTAAATCTCGATATGCCCCTCTTGTTTGTGACTGGGATACCGAGGATCACAAAGCGGGTGTGAATTACCATGCAAATTCACCTGGTGCCTTCATTGTAACGATCACCTATTCGATGTGCCGGTAAACCACACACGCTCCATCGAACTATGATAAACAATGAATCACCCTTTGCCACCTTTGCTTAGAACCAATTAGTGTTCCGGTAAACCACACACGCTCCACTAACTTCTTAGCAAGGGTGCAAAGTGTAATTTCATGGGATTGCATCAATTCACTTTTCCTAAAGTAACTAAGATTGGGAAATTTTCAAAATATGTGTAGTTACTTTGTATTACTTATTATACTTTTAATGAGTGGATGAGGTTGCCCTATCCTACCCGTTCGGCTAACGACCCTCCACCGATCAAGCAAGCGGCGGGTGTGAGTGTACACCCATTAAGCGCCATTTTTTAGGCCGCAACCTTATACGCACCTTATAGACCGGCTTCGTGAATGAGGCCTACTAACGGTAAGACTAGCATTTTAGTTATATATATATATATATATATATATATATATATATATATATATATATATATTATTGTAATATTATATTAGTATAGGATTGTATTTTAAACCTTTTAAAATCTAGGGTTTGAAATTTAAGTTGTCTAAATTAAAACTTTTAATCACAAATATAAATTTCAAAACTTGAGGACAAGTTTTAAACATTTAAAACATGGAGGATCAAATAACAAATAATTTCAATTAACAATTAATATCCTAATTATCTATATTTGATTGATTCAAGATTTCTTTCAAGATAATTACCAAAATAATCAAAATAATTAATTAATTATCATATAAGGAAATTAAATATTTTATTAGTTGATAAATATCTTTAATTAGATCAAGATTATAGTCATATATATCAAAAAATCGGATTAGGGTTGATCTAATATGATTAAGGTAAGTTTCCATAAGATAATCATGAAGAAATCCCGAATCTGACCATTCCTGACGCTTGGACTCGCCGAGTGCACCAAGGGACTCGCCGAGTCAGGCCAACTCGCCGAGTCCACTATGGGACTCGCCGAGTCCACTATGGGACTCACCGAGTCCATGACTCAGAAACACAAAATTTGAATTTTGCAGTTTAGTTTCAGACAATTAAGTAACAATTTAATGAAAACCAAGCTAGGCTCTGATACCACTGATGGGTTTTTGCCATAAGAACTTTCCTATGTGCGCATGCAAAACCCTAATGCTTGGATCTAGGCTTTCTAATTAAACATGTTTTGAATCCAAGACTTCTAATGACTAATTAGGAATAAGAACAATGTTAAAACAGATCTAGAATCATACCTTTTAATTCCTTGTTGATCTTGTTGTCTTGGAGCTTCTAGAGTCACAATTGTCACTCCTCTAATGGCTTACAAACACCAAATAGCAAGGAGGATGATTTGGGAGAGAGGAGAGGGGAGGAAATCGGCCAGGGGTTCTACACTTTAGATGAAGTGTCAATTGCCTTATGCCATAGGGTCTACTTATACTTGTAGACTCCTTAAGGGTTACAACCTAAACCCTAATTGGATAATCTTCTCTTAAGGCTATCCAAATCCATTCCTTAGATAACTCTTGGACGATTTGAGCTATCCTTTAGCTTCTAGAATCCGTCCACTCCATATCTATATGGATTTACAGTCTAAAGTTTAACTATCAAACAATTGACAGTTTATACCCTCTTATTTAATTAATCTCTTTAAATCACCAAATTAATTCCAATTAATTCTATGACTTATATTAATCAAATAACAATATATTATTCTTTATATTATTCTCATCATATACTAATAATATTTACTCTCTCTTAATAAATCATCCTATCAAGTTGCTATGGTGAAAGCAATCCAAAAGAACCATGCACAACCGGGTCAAATACTTGTCTAATATAGTTGCAGCCTTAGACACTATTCCAACAATTACGACCACTAAATCGGGTGCGACCAAAAAGCCCCGTATAACGGCAGTATCGGGTAGATTTCCACTGAGCTTCAACTCAAGCCCCTATATAAGGGGGAGTAAACTCCATTTCAACCTTTTTCACCCTCTCTCTATACTCTCTCTCATAAAACCCGATTTCGTCCCAAAAACCGCAAGTTTCCGCCTCCAAATCGTAAGTTCTTGTACCCTAGCTTGTTTTACAACCTATTGCATGTCATTATAGCACAAAAATCGACCATTTAAGCTGTTGAAAAGGAGTTTACGGCCTAAGAGCCTCCTTAGGCCGTAAACCCCTAAAAAGAGGCCAAAATGACCCAAATTTGTCCCTAAAAGCTTGGAAACTAATTGGGGATTTAGCCTACGAGTGTTTACACCTTAAAACAATCAATTTTGGGACATAAAAGAGGGTTTACGGCCCAAGCACATGCTTAGGCCGTAAACACCCTCTAAACTTGTAAAATCAAGTTCCAAACACTCCCAAACCACCCTTAGGCTTAAGACATAAATTAGGGACATGCAGTTTCAGGTGAGTTCATACCCCTGAATGAACCTTTTAAATGTTTTTACATGTTTTATAGGGGGAATACAAGTTAAACATGCCAGTTATCATATCAATCATATGTGATTGATAACCCGCATGCACAAGGATTTTCCACACTGTTAACTGTTTTACCGAGTTTGATATTGCAAATGGTTTTCTAAAATGTTTCCACTTGTTCAAATCTCTTAATTATATTGTTTTATCAAAGTTTCATTTAAAACTGATTTATGAAAGGTTTCCAAAAGAATTTCTAAATGTTTTTCAAACTTATTTTACCAAAGAACACCAAGTTGTGATTTTCTTAAGTATAAAGTTGTTCTTCCATGTGTTGATGCCCCACTCGTTATATACCACTACCTTGTTATCCTTTTACTTAGTTGATACATCAACTTAGTTAAATGCTTATACTTGTTTACACTCTTACTTATTGATATGCTTTTGTAACACCCAAAGTTTTGAAAAGCCAAGAAAAGAAAGAAAACCCCAATTTTAAGGGGAGACTCGGCGAGTCCGAGCGGGATCCGGGTTGAGGTATAAGCGACCGACTCGGCGAGTCGGCCAAGGTGACTCGGCGAGTCTAGCCTGAGCAAGGAAAACCCTAAATCCGGGATTTGGAGCTTATTTAAACGTCTCATTCTCCCCCCTAGGGTTCCTTTACTGCCTCTCTAGCACATATCACTAACCCTAGCCGCCATAATCGTTTTGGAGCAAGATCTACCCTTAGTGAAGCTTTTGGAGCTTGAGAGAGAAGTTAGTCTTTGTGGAGCAAGAAGGGGGCCTTGGATCCAGAGTTGGTGGATCATTTATGAGCATTTAAGGGTAGTAAATCGTTACCTTCCCTCTTTTGTTTAATAGATCAACCTTGGCTACGTGATTTGGGGATTTTATGCCATGCTTAAGAACTATTTCGAGTTACAAGCCTAGATCTGAAGTTGCTACTTCAGATCTGAGTGTATCTTGGCCTAGAAAGTCATAAAGCATCTGTTCTTGGGTTGATAGTGAAGCCTCTTTGTCTTAAACCCTAGTTTGGATTGTTTTAAGCCTAGATCTCTTGATCTACACATAAAGTTTGCCACTTTACGTGGGGGATAGGCCTTAGAAGTATGGATCTATGAGTTGGAAGCCCTGTTTGGCTCGAAAAGCCACTGCATGGATTAAGGACTGAATAGACTCGGCGAGTCCTTCGAGTGGACTCGGCGAGTAGCTTGAAGATGAGGAGGAACTCGATGAGTGGGATGAACAGCTCGTTGAGTCGGATGAAGTTAGGCATGAACTCGGCGAGTTGGAAGAACAACTCGACGAGTTGGTTGAAGATTGCCTTAGGCTTGGCGAGTCTATTCTTGGACTCGATAAGTCAGGTCGCGAAACCCCAAACCCTTCGAGTTGAAACTCGAATGAGCGAGTCGGGTGAAGACTCAGCGAGTTGGACAGGTCAGGACTCGGGAATAGTTGACTCGGTAAGTCATGGACTGACTCGGCGAGTCGAGTCGCGAATAGAAGGACCCTGAGCATATGAACTCGGCGAGTCATTAGGTGGACTCGTCGAGTAGGGTTGACCTGGAAGGTTGACTTTGACCAGGACTTTGACTTTGACTAGAGTTGACCTAGTTGACCTTTGGAGGACAGTTAGACTAAGTGTTATATTGACATTGGTAGCTCGAGGAGCTAGTGGAGCAGCAGTTCGGAGTCAGAGGTCAAGTAGCAGTCAAAGGATTAGCAGCATCAGTTCAGCAGTCTTAGGTGAGTTTCCTTCCAGTAGGAACGGGTTTTAGGCCACAATGCCAGCCCGTTTAGCTAGTAGTAGTTTCCAGATTTGATCCGATGCAGTAGTTAGCATGTTTGATGCCTTCGTGGCTCAGACAGGATTTATGTGTTATGTGATCCGGGCTACGGCCTGATGTAGTATATATGTGTTCATGCTAGTGGATATGTTTATGCTATGTTCAGTCAGCTTCAGACTTCGGTCCGATGTAGGGGACGGAGATCCCAGTCAGCTTCGGACTTCGGTCCGATGTAGGGGATGGAGGTCCCAGTCAGCTTTGGACTTCGGTTCGATGTAGGGGACGGAGGTCCCAGTCAGCTTCGGACTTCGGTCTGATGTAGGGGGCGAGGTCCCAGTTAGCCTGGACTTCGGTCCGATGCAGTGGGCAAGGCCCAGTATGTGTTTATATGTTATTGTGTGGTATGTGGTAGTTTGGGGGAGCTCACTAAGCTTCGTGCTTACGGTTTCCAGTTTTGGTTTCAGGTGCTCGGTTTTCAAAAGAGGAGCTCGGGAAGATTGCAGTGCACACACCATAGTCAGTTAGCCTGGGGATGTTTGACTCTAATAATGAGATTATGTTTTGAATTAATACTCTAAAAATTATGTTATGACTTATGATACGGTTTTGTAAATATGGTTTTAGTAATGTTTTAAAAGAAATTTTTAGTCGTGATTTTTGGGTTGTTACAAGTTGGTATCAGAGCCTTGGTTTGAGGGATTCGGGCGCACTCCCGAGTGTGTCTGAACTCAAACTAAGGAAGTGGTATAGAGTTTTCAAAAGAAAAACCATGGTTACAAAAGGATTTTGGGAAAAGAAAACAAGTTTAGAAAAGTATAAAGAAAAGAGTTTTAGAAAAAGCAAAAAGAGTTTTGAAAAGAAAAAAAGGTGTGGTGCATGCAATCATCCGAGCTCAAGTAAGTACTCCCAATTTACCCATACAAGTTATGTTGTGATTTTCAGTTCCAGTTTTAGTTTCAGTTTCAGCTTCAGTTTCAGTAGAACAACATGCTAGTATAGGACTAAGGATCTAGGAGGATGCCTTATGTGCCTGCTATATGTGTTACAGCTTTATGAGAATTGGATGCTAGTATTGAGTAGACAGCAGTAGGATAGCCTGTTTAGGTTATGCCTGGTAGCGCGAGCTTAGCATTGTATGCTAGTGCAGTTTCTTGTTATGAGAATAGTTTTGCCTGAGTATGTTTCCTTTATCCGAATGCTGCTTGCTTTGTACTTTGTGGGATTCTGAGTGATGGGAGTTAGCCATTAGGTGAATACGTCACATCACATGTGATCAGGATTGAATAATCTTAGAGTGCTGGATTTGGCCCTATTGCGCAGCTCTTGTCTGAGTCCAACCGTTGTAGGGACGAGACTTTTACTCGAAGGATTATCCGAGCCTCATTGCATGTGATGGTATTCAGGTGGTGGCTAATTGGCATTACAAGTAGGCCTTCAGCAGCTGAGGACTGTTTGGGTAGAGTCAGAGGTTCCCTAGGGCAAACCTAGGATGAGAGTAGCAGATATCAGTAGAAGAGTAAAGGGGACTTGGTGGAGTTGAGGTAACTCTTGAGGAAAGTACGGATAGATGTGGAAGGTAGTATGGGCCCGTACTACTGAAAGCAGAGGATCCGTACTCGATTCAAGAGGGGCCAAGACAAAAACCAGGGAACTAGTAGAGTGTGTGAGAGATTCTGCAGCAGTAGTGTGTAATTGAGCAGGGATTGTTATATTTTTAGTATGGTGACATTGCGTGAGCTACCAGTTAGTAGATCAGGCGTCGAGGAGGGATCCGGCTCGGGCTTTGGAGCCGGGCAGCTTGATGATCAGATGAGGGATTTCATTTCCGCAGAAATCATGCGCAACATCATTGATCAGACTCTAGTGATTTTCGGTTCGGTTAGAGAGGCCATTGTGGAGCTCATAGACAGTCCTCTTGAGGCCTTTAAGGCCGAGATAGTTTCAGGACAGATTGGGGCCCGTCTAGATCCTGATTCTTATGGAGTTCGGGGATCCATTAGGGAGGGAGATCCTATTTCTAGTTTTTGCCATCAGGGGACAGGAGTGAGTGGGCATCCTGTCTCCAAGAGAGACCTCTGCATGATTGGATAGTTGAGGAAGTTTCGCGAGCCATTCGCGAGAATCTGCCCGACATGGTCGTGAGGATCACTGATAGATTGATCGAGAGACTCCAGGATCAGACAGCTGTTGTTCAGTCGGCGGGCAGGGAGTCGGAAAGGAAGAGGAAAACGGACGAGACTCAGGTAGCCTCAGGTTCGGGTAAGAGGCTCAAGGGTTTGGATTTGAGGACGAGGAACTATCAGAACTGCAGTCGGTGCGGGAAGTGCGGAAGGACGCACATGGGTGTGTGCAGGCGTAGAAGTGGTGGTGATGCTAGATGTTTCAAGTACGGCCAGATTGGTCATTTTAGCAGAGACTGTGTTGTTACCATCGCCCAGGGACTTGATCCGTTATGTTTCCATTGCAGTCAGAGGGGCCACAAGAAGGCCTACTGTCCGAGTTTGTATACAGCATGGCAGATGTCAGCTCCTGCCCCTGGGACTTCGAGAGCCGCCAACGGACATCAGGGCCAGGCAAGCGCGCCTACGGCTCGGAGCCGAGTTTTCCGGTAGATTTCAGCAGGGATTCGAGCAGCACTGAGTGATGGAGGTATGTATCTTTTGTTTTTTTGTCATCTATTATTTGTGATATTATTGTTATGTTGTTGCATTGTTATCAATAAGCTTAAGTGTTGGGGGTATTGTATTACCTGCTTGTGGTTGAGTTTTATGCCATCTTCATACCTTGGAATTGAATGGTGAATTGGAGGTCGTCCTCTCTAGATCAGGTTACTTCGGTTACAGTAACTGTACCATGTATGTGTAAGATGCAGTAGTGCCTCACTACTTGCGGAAGGCGTTAGTCGGGTAGTGATCAGTTATATTTTCAGTAGTGATAACCCAGAGTTTTTAGTGGAGTAGCTAGCGGTCAGTCAGGAAATGGGTTGGGGATGTGCACCCCAAACGCAGATTCTCGGGATGTAGCCCCTAAAGCAAATATAGTTAAGGATTGAAGGGAGCGGATCTGGTAAGAGTTAGTTGGAGCACTGACAAGGGTAAACGTCGGCGGACAGCATATCGCCCCTTTTAATGGAAGGAAGGTTGGAAATCCTTTCGACCAGTAAGCAGTAAGGATCTAGTCGAATCCAAGTAGGGGAGAACCCTCCGAGTATACAAGGATAAGAGCCACGTAGACTCAGAATGAGTGCGCGGCCTCTGAGAGGAAATGATAGTAGCACACTGATCGATGGATCGAGAAGTTCAGAACTGGGAGTTCGAGGACCTTCCCAGCAGTTAGTTCATGTAATTGAGATGGTTAGAAGCTGGTTGGGAATCCAGGATTGGAGGACCACCTGTAGGGCTCAAGTGAGTCGGAATGAGGATTCTGAGAACGGTTAGCAAGAGATGTTTTCGTATTAGTAGCCAGTGTCAAATCCAGCATGCAGGATTGTGTAGATTCAAGAGTTGGGAGTTTGGAAACTTCCTAACAATAGCTTCTTGTATCCGGATTAGTAGACGGTTGGTTTGGGAACCAAGTCGAAGAGTTCCTCGACGAAGCGCTAAGCATATCAAGGATATAAGATGTCGAGGATGATGCAGTATTCAAAGACTGAGGGCTGGTTTTGAGAAATCAGGATGAGGAATCACTAGCAGGACTAGGGATAGTCAGGATGTCCTCGGGATAGTAGTAGTAGTGTTGTAAGTCTGCGGGGGGGGGGGGGGGGGGGGGGTAGCCGTAGCATTCACTAGCAGTCAGATAGTAGTAGTAGTGTTGTAAGTCTGCAGGGGTAGCCGTAGCATTCACTAGCAGTCAGATAGTAGTAGTAGTGTTGTAAGTCTGCAGGGGTAGCCGTAGCATTCACTAGCAGTCAGATAGTAGTAGTAGTGTTGTACGTCTGCGGGGGTAGCCGTAGCATTCACTAGCAGTCAGATAGTAGTAGTAGTGTTGTAAGTCTGCGGGCGTAGCCGTAGCATTCACTAGCAGTTAGATAGTAGTAGTAGTGTTGTAAGTCTGCGGGGTAGCTGTAGCATTCACTAGCAGTCAGATGGAAGTAGTAGTGTTGTAAGTCTGCGGGGGTAGCCGTAGCATTCACTAGCAGTCAGGTAGTAGTAGTAGTAGTGTTGTAAGTCTGCGGGGGTAGCCGTAGCATTCACTAGCAGTCAGGTAGTAGTAGTGGTGTTGTAAGTCTACGGGGGTAGCTGTAGCATTCACTAGCAGCCAGATAGTATTAGAGAGTTGTAAGTCCGCGAGCGTAGCCGCAGCCTTTATCAGATTGGTAGGTAGCACGAGCGCATGTTGGACGCGGGAAAGCAGTAGTACCCACCAGTTCGGGTGTAGTAGTGAGGATATGGGAATCCACGAGTTAGATTTCGGATTTCCAAGTATTTCAGTTATGGTTAAGTCGACGATTTGTCAGTATATCGTCACCTCAGTTATGAGATCAGAGTGGTAGTGGACCGTTGGGGTTCGGGTATGTTAAGGGCTACCGTCAGTCTGGGAGCCATCATACTGTTAGTCGTGGAATTAATGATGTCAGGATGTGACGTAAGGACCTGATCGGTGGATCAGGAGGTTGTTAAAGTTGCAGTGTCAGGATGACTGGTGGAAACTAGTTCCAGAGGAAGATTTCGGTTAGAAGTTGTGGGAAGCAGCCATTCAGTCAGTCCAGTGTTTCAGTCAGTTCAGTGTGTTTCAGCCAGTTCAGTGATTCAGTCAGTTCAGTGTTTCAGTCAGTTTAGTGTTTCAGTCAGTTCAGTGTGTTCCAGCTAGTTCAGTGTTTCAGCCAGTTCAGTGTTTCGGGCAGCTTAGTGTTTCAGTCAGTTCAGTATTGCAGGCAGTTCAGTGTTTGGATAGTTTCAGAGTTTTGGACAGTATTGGTATTTGTGTTGGAATGCGAGTGCTGACGGTATAGTTGGTTGATTTGGAAATGGCAAGTCCCTCTCAGCAGGATCAGTTGAGCCTTCTGCCAAGTATAGTGATCTGTAAGGATAGCTAGGCAGGTAGCTTTTCTTTCTGGATGGAAGGCTCGAGTTAGCAGGAATTGAGTAGTCAAATGAGAGATAAGTAGACTGGTTCCAGCAGCATCGATTCAGTATGGATGGCAGAATGGGTAGAACAGTTATAGATAGTCGAAGTATCTTCAGGAGTCGCTAGGAGCGACTAGGAGATTGCGATGGAGTGTAGTGACCGGTGGGAGTCCGGTAACTCAGATATTGACAGAATAGTTGGACCAGGGAGGTCTCAGTGCATCCGGTAGGCGGATGAGGGGTAACAGAATTCTCAGTCGGAGGAAGTAACGTTAAGAAAATTATGGAAAAGAGAAGGATTCAGTATGTACCAACAGTAGTGACCAGCACTGTAAGTGGCTGGAGTGATGGACAAAAGGGGGTGTTAGATTTCCCATGCAGAGAGTTGGAGGCAGTTCGCAGGCAGTTGGTTATAGCAAACTTCGAGGACGAAGTCTAGTTTAAGTGGGGGAGAGTTGTAACACCCAAAGTTTTGAAAAGCGATGAAAAGAAAGAAAACCCCAATTTTAAGGGGAGACTCGGCGAGTCCAAGGAGGGACTCGGCGAGTCCGAGCGGGATCCGGGTTGAGGTATAAGCGACCGACTCGGCGAGTCGGCCAAGGTGACTCGGCGAGTCTAGCCTGAGCAAGGAAAACCCTAAATCCTGGATTTGGAGCTTATTTAAACGTCTCATTCTCCCCCTAGGGTTCCTTTACTTCCTCTCTAACACATATCACTAACCCTAGCCGCCATAATCATTTTGGAGCAAGATCTACCCTTAGTGAAGCTTTTGGAGCTTGAGAGAGAAGTTAGTCTTTGTGGAGCAAGAAGGGGGCCTTGGATCCAGAGTTGGTGGATCATTTATGAGCATTTAAGGGTAATAAATCGTTACCTTCCCTCTTTTGTTTAATAGATCAACCTTGGCTATGTGATTTGGGGATTTTATGCCATGCTTAAGAACTATTTCGAGTTACAAGCCTAGATCTGAAGTTGCTACTTCAGATCTGAGTGTTTCTTGGCCTAGAAAGTCATAAAGCATCTGTTCTTGGGTTGATAGTGAAGCATCTTTGTCTTAAACCCTAGTTTGGATTGTTTTAAGCCTAGATCTCTTGATCTACACGTAAAGTTTGCCACTTTACGTGGGGGATAGGCCTTAGAAGTATGGATCTATGAGTTGGAAGCCTTGTTTGGCTCGAAAAGCCACTACATGGATTAAGGACTGAATAGACTTGGCGAGTCCTTCGAGTGGACTCGGCGAGTAGCTTGAAGATGAGGAGGAACTCGATGAGTGGGATGAACAGCTTGTCGAGTCGGATGAAGTTAGGCATGAACTCGGCGAGTTGGAAGAACAACTCGACGAGTTGGTTGAAGATTGCCTTGGGCTCGGCGAGTCTATTCTTGGACTCGATAAGTCAAGTCGCGAAACCCCAAACCCTTCGAGTTGAAACTCGAATGAGCGAGTAGGGTGAAGACTTAGCGAGTTGGACAGGTCAGGACTCGGGAATAGTTGACTCGGTGAGTCATGGACTGACTCGGCGAGTCGAGTCGCGAATAGAAGGACCCTGACAATATGAACTCGACGAGTCATTAGGCGGACTCGGCGAGTAGGGTTGACCTGGAAGGTTGACTTTGACCAGGACTTTGACTTTGACTAGAGTTGACCTAGTTGACCTTTGGAGGATAGTTAGACTAAGTGTTATATTGACATTGGTAGCTCGAGGAGCTAGTGGAGCAGCAGTTCGGAGTCAGAGGTCAAGTAGCAGTCAAAGGATTAGCAGCATCAGTTCAGCAGTCTCAGGTGAGTTTCCTTCCAGTAGGAACGGGTTTTAGGCCACAATGCCAGCCCGTTTAGCTAGTAGTAGTTTGCAGATTTGATCCGATGCAGTAGTTAGCATGTTTGATGCCTTCGTGGCTCAAACAGGATTTATGTGTTATGTGATCCGGGCTACGGCCTGATGTAGTATATATGTGTTCATGCTAGTGGATATGTTTATGCTATGTTCAGTCAGCTTCAGACTTCGGTCCGATGTAGGGGACGGAGATCCCAGTTAGCTTCGGACTTCGGTCCGATGTAGGGGACGGAGATCCTAGTCAGCTTCGGACTTCGATCCGATGTAGGGGACGAAGATCCCAGTCAGCTTCGGTCTTCGGTCCGATGTAGGGGACGGAGGTCCCAGTCAGCTTCGGACTTCGGTCCGATGTAAGGGGCAAGGCCCTAGTTAGCCCGAACTTTGGTCTGATGCAGTGGGCAAGGCCCAGTATGTGTTTATATCTTATTGTGTGGTATGTGGTAGTTTGGGGGAGCTCACTAAGCTTCGTGCTTACGGTTTCCAGTTTTGGTTTCAGGTACTCGGTTTTCAAAAGAGGAGCTCGGGAAGATTGCAGTGCACACACCATAGTCAGTTAGCCTGGGGATGTTTGACTCTGATAATGAGATTATGTTTTGAATTAATACTCTAAAAATTATGTTATGACTTATGATACACTTTTGTAAATATGATTTTAGTAATGTTTTAAAAGAAATTTTTAGTCGTGATTTTTGGGTTGTTACAGCTTCTACTTCACTTATACTCGATATCGCTTCTACTTCACTTATACTTGATATCGCTCTACTTCGCTTATACTTGATACGCTCCTACTTCACTTGTTGTCGTTTCTACCTCATGATACGCTTATACTTGTTGGACGCTCCTACTTCACTCGTTAGTTGCTTCTACTTCACTTATTGACACCACTACTTGAAGAACCACTCCTGCTTGTTAAACACTCACACGTAGTTAGATGTATGTTTGTGCTTGTATAGATGCATATAAATAATGATTGAAGGACTTAGGAAGGCTTGTTCGCCCTATTTCCTTTTCTTCGTTGAGATGTGGTCTGGTGGAATCGGATGGCCGTCCGAATGTCGTTTGCTTCATTAGTTATATATTATGTATACGAGTATAGACATATAAGTTTACTCTAGTCAGTTCAGCTATGAGTCAGTTCAGCAGCAATAAGCATATAGTTGAGATCTATAAGGGTCACGTCGCAGTTCATCAGATAGTACTCTCTTACGAACTCACTATATGAGTTAGGAAGTGACTGAAGAACCCAATCAACAGCCATCTCCTCACAGACAACGGATCCAACATTCTTAGCCTATCAATGTGTGACTTCATCCCTAGGACGTGTGCACACACCGACTTTCCTTCTTTATGTTTACTTGCCAAAAGGGCTTGAGTGATCTTGAACTTTTCAAGCCTTTGAAATTGTGGGTTAGGGAGAATAATTGGAGGTGGTGGAGGAAGTGAAGCATGATTTCTTGTTCCTCGATCGAATAGTGGAATATCATCTTCATGTGGGAAGCTTGTTCCACGGGATTTGGGAAGACCATAGTTGTCGAACTTTGACATCTACAAAACGGGAGAAAACGAATTCAAGTTAGTTGATTGATTGAGTCCTTAGTAAATCACCCAAATAAGATACTAAGGCTAGGACCCAACACAATATGCTACAACTTGGGAGAGGGATGTCGTAACCCAAATTGCAGAACATTTGAAGGTAAGTGAATAACGATTCACTAATTTCCACCATGAAAAACGAAAAAGGAAATTTAAGTTTTAAATCTATGAAAACTCCTAGATCCTATGAGATTCATTGAACATTTCAATGGCATGTTTGAATCTCGATATGCCCCTCTTGTTTGTGACTGGGAGGCCGAGGATCACAAAGCGGGTGTGAGTAACCATGCAAACTACATGGTGCCCCCACATGTTACAGTCACCTATTCGATGTGCCGGTAAACCACACATGCTCCACTAAACTATGACAAACATTGAGTCACCCTTTGCTACCTTTTCTTAGAGCCATTTAGTGTGCCGGTTAACCACACACGCTCCACTAACGTCTTCGCAAGGGCACAAAGTGTAATTTCATGGAATTGCATCAATTCACTTTTGCCTAAGTAACTAAGATTGGGAATTTGAAAAACATTTAGTTACTTTTGTAATTCATTATACTTATAATGGAAGGTTTCGTCCCATCCTACCCGTTCGGCTAACGACCCTCCACTAGTCAAGAGTGCGGTGGGTAAGAGTGGATACCCATTCAATCGCCATTTTATAGGCAATTTCCTTCAACACCCCTTATAGACTAGATTCGTGAATGAGGCCTACTAACGGTAAGACTTACTTTTAATCATACATATATGTAATGTTAGACTTTTAATGTTATATATAGTATAGGGTGTATTTTACACTTTTAAAACATTAGGTGGTCAAATTTAACAATCATACCTTTAATTCAATTAAATTGTAAACCAAAAACTTTATGGATTTATTAAACCTCTTTAAATTATACACCTTAATTAATTAATAAAACCATAAGGGAGTGATTTGAACTTTTCAAAACAATACTAGGGTTTTAGAATTTAACATTCCTAAATTAAACTTTTAATCAACTTTTAAATTCCAAAACTTGAGGGCAAGTTTTGAAACATTTCAAAACATTAGGGTTTAGGATTTAAATATACATCAAAATTAAACAATTAATCAAAATTTAAATTCCAAAACTTGAGAGTAAGTTTTGAAACCTTTTTCAAAACATTAGGGTTTGAACTATTTAAATTCCAAAACAACATAACTTTTGAGGTCAAATTTAAACTATAAAACTTAAAGGGGAAAATATGAAACTTTTCATAACAACAAGGATCAAATAACAAATAATCTAAATTAACAATTAATCACATAATTATCCATATTTGATTTATTTAATGATTTCTTGCAAAACAATTTATCAATTTAATCAAAATAATTAATCAATTCTCACATAAGGAAACAAATATTTTATTAATTGATAAATATCTTCAATTAGATCAAGAATATAGTCATATATATCAAAAAATCGGATTTATATTGATCTAATATGATAAGGCAAGTATCCTCAAGCAAAAATAGCAAGAAATCCCGGTTTTCCCTCTTACTGACCAGCCGACTCGTCGAGTCAGGCATGGACTCGTCGAGTTAGCATGAACTCGGCGAGTTCAGCCCCCAGAAACACAAAAATCGAATTTTTTTCAACATACAAAGAGGGAATAACAATCACAAGTATCCTCAACCAAACCAGGCTCTGATACCACTGATGGGTTTTGGTCCTAAGAACATCATATGTGCTCATACAAACCCTAATGCTTGGATCTAGGTTTCTCTATTGTACATGTAAGTTATCCAAGACTATAAACCCTAATTCTAGCATACAAGTAATCATATTAACATAATAATGGGTTTAAGATATTACCAAGATTGTTATGTAGCAATAACAATCACAATTCCTCCTTGTAATGACTTTAGAAAGCTTAGAGTCACAAATGTCACTCCTCTAATGGTTCACAAACACCAAGAGCAAGAGGATGAGGAGGAGAGAGGATGGAGGCTGCCCAAAACATGTTCTAACCCTAGAAGGAAGCTTAGCCTCGTTTTTGGGTCATAAGGGATCTATATATAGTAAGGCTATTAGGGTTATCTAACAAGGAAACCTTAATTTGGATGCTTAAGCCCTAAGCAACCTATGGATCCCTTTCCTTAAGGCCTTGGACGATTTCCTTATGCGTTTCCCCATAGAATTCGTCCACTCCTTAATACAAGGCAATCCATGGCCCAAATTGCAATTATCTTATAATTACAATTCCAGTCCCTTAAGTTTAATTAATCTCTTTTAGTCACAAAACTAATTACCAATTAATTATTGACCAATATTAATTAAACAATATGATTTCTCCTTTAATATATTATTCTCATAATAAATTAATAAATCATATTTAATCAGTTCTCTCCATAATTTATCCTATCAAGTTGCTTCGGTGAAGGCAACCCAAAAGGACCATGCACCATCGGGTCAAGTACATACCAAAATAGTTATGGACTTAGACACTAATCCAACAGTAACTGCATAGTTTCTTGAAGCCCTTTGATTCCTTAAAGAATGAAGAATTTGGTGGTGGTCTGTATGTACGAGTGGTGATCAGCGATGGAGATGATGGTGAAACTGTGAAGCCAACTCCTTTGATTTCTTTTTTTTTTTTTGTAGGTGAAGAAGACGTGACATAAAAGAGAGAGAGAGAGAGAGAGAGAGAGAGAGAGAGAGATTAGGTCACACCTAATTATTTTGTTTCCTTAATTGAAGGGATTTAATTAAATGATCCCATTAATTAAATGTATCAAAACCCCAAAAATACCCTTATTCATTTAATAAATTATTTAACTATTTGCTAAATTGTGATTAGTGAATTTAGGAACATAATATTTGCTAGAAACATTTGAACCTAGCTCTCTCTCTCTATCTCTCTCTCTCTCTCTCTCTCTCTCTCTATATATATATATATATATATATATATATATATATATATATATATATAGGGCTAGGTTATAATGCGGATGGACGACTATTGTGCGGACGTGTGGACAGTGTTATTCTATGAAAATTACTAAGAGAATATGCTATTTAATCATATGAATACGTTCACCTTCACACAACTATCGTCATTTTCATGCATGCTCGCTAAATCTTATTTATTTTTGTTCCCACACATCGTTTTTCACTCATTTTCATTCTTACAAAATACGGCTCAATAAAAATTATGACAGAATCATAATAATAATAATAATAATAAGCCTATAATAACCTTATAGACGATTTTATTAGTAAGAATGTGTGATAATGACAATAGTTATTTAAGATTGAACATATTCATATTATCAAACAACATATCTTCTTTGTTATTTTCAGAGAATAGCATTGTTCATACATCCGTACAATAGAAGTCCATCCACATTTGAACCTAGCTCTCTATCTCTCTCTCTCTCTCTCTCTCTCTCTTTATGTATATATATATATATATATATATATATATATATATATATATATATATATATCCTTTAGTAACTCCTAGCTTATGCTAACTTTTCTTATTTCAAATGATACATTACATGAATCTAAAAAGTGCAAATTTATGTATAAATTTATGTAGAGTTTTTTACATTTGTTTTTTTTGTTAAATTTGGGTGGATAGAACCAACGTGGGTTGGCCGTGGCTTACCGAGGGTACTGGCAGTACCGATTAAAAGCCGATTCCAGCATGTATGTTATAGTGATAATGGTTAATTAGTCGTATAAAATATGTGGGTTGGGATGATTCCAGTTCCAATAATTGTGTTGATGTTGGAGAGGCTGGAGGTGATACGAAGAAAAATGATCAATTGTGTGTATAAGATCATGTCTAAGATTCTCCTGGTAGGTCTTAGACCTATAGTGGACAATCTTGTTAGCATGGAGTAATCTGCATATATTAAAGGAAAAAGTATTATCAACAGTCCTTTAATAATTAATGATTTGGTCACTTGGGCAAAAAAGATGAAAAAAAGTTTTGTACTTCAAATTGACTTCGATAAGGAGTTTGATCACTGAACTGTGTTTTTTGGATTCATTTATGGAACAAATGGCATTTAAATCCAAGTGGAGAGCATGCATTAAAGGATGTCTTACGTCTGGCAAGGCTTCCATTCTCGTTAATGGCTTAGCAACCATTAAATTCACCTTTAAACGAGGTGTTCGTCAAGGAGACCCAATGGCTCCTTTTCTTTTTATTCTTGCAATGGATGGGTTTAGTGTCACAATGCGATCTGTTTGTGAGCGTCATTTTTTCAAGGAATCAGCCTCCCAGATGATGGTCCTCTCTTATTGCACCTTATGTACGCAGATGACATTACATTCACTGGTGATTGGTCTAACATGAACCTTGTAAACTTAAAAAGAATCTCGTGATGTTTTTTTTATTGGCGTGCAGGTTGAAAGTAAACCTCCCCAAGAGCAAGGTATATCACATAGGCGTGAAGGATGCGAAAATTAATAATATTGCTAGAATTTTGTGTTGTGAGCAATGTAGGCTTCCTTTAAATTATATTGGGCTACAAAATGGAGCAAATATAAAGTTGGTTGAAATCTGGAATCCAATAATAGATAAGTTTAAAAATAATTTGTCTTCTTGGAAAGTGGACAATCTTTCATTTGGTGGAAGGGCGACACTCGTGAAGTCGGTTATCGACAACCTTTCCCTCTTCTTTTTATCGTTATATAAAGCTCCTAGAATAGTTACTGAGGTAATACAAGTATTAGAAGGAAATTTTTGTGGTATGGCTCAAAGGAAAGGAAAAAGATCCACTAGGTAGATTGGGAAACTGTTACGTTACCAAAAGATAAAGGTGGTTTAGGATTGGGTTGCCTTCGGAGTCTAAATGTTACGCTTTTGGGGAAATGGGTGCGGAGGCTTAAAACAGAGCATACGAGTCTTTGGTCCATGTGTATTAAATCTTGCCATAACATCAAAAGAATTGATGGAAAACCTATTGCAAAGGCTTCTCTATTAGGTACATGGTCTTCGATTGCCTACATCAGGTATGAGCTCGAGGGTGGGGTTTTTGTTTTGATGATGCTATTCAATTAATTATTGAAGATGAAAGTGGTACATTCTTTTGGAAAGATAGATAGTTGGCGGATGAGGCTCTAAAGGATGTTTATCCAGATCTTTACAAAAATAAAGTTGAGAGAGATTGAAAACAAGTCACAAATTGGTATGTGATAGACCTGGTCAAGGGACCGTGACAAATTGGAGATGGAAAATGCGACTAAGAAAATATAAAGAAGAGATTTCCTTAATAGACTTAGAATCAAAGATTGTTATGTTTAGGCTAATTTCTAGATGTGACTCATGGTGATGGAAGCATAATATCAATGGGGTCTTCTCTGTTAATTCCTTAAGGAGATGCATGGCAATTATAAATATGAAGGTAAAATTACGGAGTTTAGTTGGATTAACTGGGTTCCTCAAAAGGTGACTTGTTTCGTGTGGAAACTCAAGCTTAACATGGTTCTGCTTCTTGATAACCTTTCCTAGAGAGGTATAAATTTAAACTCGATGCAGTGCGCCTATTGTTTGGCGGATATTGAAGAAGTTGGTCATCTCTTCTTCAAATGCGTTTATGCAAAGGAGCTGGTAGTTTTGTGGTTGGTCTAAGATCTTAGAGCAAGTCCCTTTGAGTTTTTTCTCTCTGGTTAAGATGGTGGTTCCTTTAAAACCTAACAAGATGAAGTGGAAACTGTTTTTGGCTCTTGTTTATGTGGTGTTGTGGGCTACTTGGAGGTCTAAAAATGACTACATTTTCAATCGTAAAAAGGCTCTTGTTTATGTGGTGTTTGGCTAAATTTGCATGATTGGTGTATTAATCCTACTATTAACGGTACTTTAAAATGTTCTCCCTAGCATCTTCCTAGTCTTTTAATAAAATTATTTCACGTTCGCCATTCAAAAAATCAAAAATAAATAAATAAAATAATAACAAAATAAATAAAATGAAAATAATAAAAATAGTAATAATAAAAACAAAATAATAATAATAATAATAATAATAATAATAATAATAATAATAATAATAAAAGGTTATCAAAAGAGAAAATCAATTGTCAAATTTGAGCTCATCGGTATTTGGATTTAACGAAATATTGATAACAAAAAACGTTACAATAAAATATATATGGAATATTTACCAAATCAACATGGGTATTTGATCAAACGGAGATATAATATATATTAATCTATGTGATAGTTGATTGACCAGAAAGTCAATTGTGTACTTGTTCAGCAGATGGTCATGGCTTATGTCACTGAAAATGAAGGCAACCATAATCGCTTTCAAGGTTGGTGATGGATGCTGGTCAGTAACAAAAAAGTTGACATCTTTTGTAGTTAAAAATATGTTGACATTTTACCAAGTATTTTCCAATTATTATCGGTGACAAATACTTATTTATTATTATTATTTGCTGGATTAGATTTGCTAATTTCGTCCATATATAAATATTTGTGTTTCTTATACTCATTTCAGTATGTGCTCACTGCCATAAAGTTTCTTTACTCTTTAGTTTTGGAGGATCCACAATGATTATTAGTTTAACTGAATAATTGAATGATATATATGGAATACGTAATTGTTATTCAATATATTAAAATTAACTTTAATAAAATATCATGTTGGTATTTAATTGTCATGATGGTATTTAATTGTCATTGAAATGCTGGATGAGAAAATTGAAAATTTTTAGTTAAAAATGATTAACAAATACATGATTTCTTAAATATATTTGTAGTATTAAAACATATTTCATTATTGACAAAACCGAATTAAAAAAAAAAACTTGATTATGTTCCCTAGTGTCCACTCTGACTACCCAATATGAGGTTTGGATGAGGGCTCATTTTTGACGATAGTGATTATCCTTTTTGGATTGTGCCATGCACCATTTCTCATGGCCAACCCTTGATTGAAATGAGTTGAGCCCCTTAAGTCTTCATATTCAACTTGATATATTTTTTATTTTTGTTTTCAAACAGTAATTTATTTTTTAAAAGAAAAAAATAATAAAAAAGAGCACTAAATTTAACGAAGGGCTTTTCCTTTGTTATTGATTTCTTTTTCTTTTTCCTAAAACCCTAAATCCAAAAGAGTAGCAGGAACTGATAACCTTTCAGTTTTCTGGATTTACAAATCCACCCCAAAAGATTGGGAAAAAAAAAGATAAGAAAAGATACCAAAAAAAAAAAAAAAAAAGAAAGAAGCGTTTGATTCACAAGAGTTGTTCGAATTTCCAACAATCATCATCCATGACCATTCTTGAGTAGTGGGTGACGTCAGGTGCAAAAGTAGTATGGCTTTGAATTTGAACATTTGTATCAGTTTCATATTCATCATTGATCAACATGTTCAAATTGCTGATGAATTCATCGTCATCCTCCCATAATCCTGCTTCGAAGTTGTTGTAATTTGTAGAATCAAAGGAAGGAGAACACCAGTCGAAACTTGGCAAAAACTGATCATGGAGTTCCTCATGTACATAACTTTGGTTGCAAACTGAAATGTCATAATTTGATGAGGTCGAAGAAGAGGAAGATGAAGAAGGAAAAGCTGGTAAAACGTTAACATCGTTAGGAAGCAGGATCTCATGAGGCTCTATCAATGGAACTTCATCAGTGCAAAAGTCAACTACTTGGAACGTTTCTGCAATTCTTTTGCTTTCTTGACCATCATCTTGTTCATCTTTAGCTACCTCGGTGACTGTACTTGACTGAATTGATGAAATTGTCTCGTTTAATACTTCAACTGATTCATTGTTTTCATGGTCCATTGCTTCTGAAAAATGGGTTTTCTCAGTTTCTGGTGGTGATTGGTGGTCTGTTAAAGTTGTAGAAGGAGGAAGTGGTTTATGGGTGAGAGGATCAATCCCCATTTTCTTAAGCTTCTTCTTGATATGGGTATTCCAGTGATTCTTGATTTCATTATCAGTTCTTCCAGGAAGATGAGAGGCTATCTTTGACCACCTAACAGTTAATACCAAAACTCAAATTAATTATTTCTTTTTTACACAAAACAAATTCATTAGTATTGAAATGCGACTATACATTTTAATAGAAAGAATATTATTCATCATAGACTATTGAGTAGGTGCATGACACCCTTTTCTTAAAAAACAAACAAAAGAAAATGATATTGCCGATGGACCATTTAAACTTTATGCACATTAGAATTGGTCCAATCATGTTGCCCACAAAGCCATTTCATGAACCAAAGCTTTGAATCATGTGCATATGCATGACTTGTCTGCCACTCAACATATAGAAATATGAGAAATTCACCTGTTGCCAAGCTGAGCATGGAGATCAATCACCATCTTCTCTTCATGTTCAGATAACAAACCCCTTTTCAAATCTGGTCGAAGGTAGTTTGTCCATCTTAATCTGCAACTCTTTCCACATCTTAATAGCCCTGAAATTTCAAATAAACCAATTCAAGTTGATAAACTTCGTACTTTTTTTTTTTCAGATTACAACTTGTTACAAAGATAATTTGGCTATAAGATTCGAACTCATGATTTTATATTTAGTAATTAAGTAATATAGGAAAAAAGTGTTATTCAAAAGTAAATGTTATTAGATTTTTTATCCATATATACGTAAAAATTCAAGAACTTTTACGATTGCAGCACAACATCGAGATACTATACAACCCGTACAAGAAAATATTAATTGTATGCGGGTAGTAATGTAATTCAATGATGTGACACAATATATATGATTCTCTTCAAGTCACAACCCCCACAGTAAATAGTTAATTATCATCTCCATTTCTTTCCCAATAACATGAAAAGAGAACCGGCCCGTATATATAATTATCTACCTGCAAGTTTAGGGACAGCTCTCCAACAACATTGGCCATTGGTGAGGATGAAGTTAATAAGCTTCTTGTCTTCATCGGCTGTCCATGGCCCTTGTTTCAAGCCTACTTTATCGCAACATGGTTGTCTTCCCATTTCTCGATATATATAATATCGATATATGTATTTGTTATATCAGTATGTGTATGTGTATTTGTATCGACAAGTCTAACAAGCTCTGCAGAAAGAGAGTGATTGTGTTAGACTAGTAAAACCTTGAGAGGCATTGGGTTATATATAGCGTCGAAGTCACCTCAAGAAAACACGGTTTCATGTTTGCTTTTGTCTTGTTTTCAGAGTCTCATGATTTCTATATTTTTATATTAATTTTCTTTTCTCAAAGACTTTATCTTTATTTTGTAGCTCATACACGTGTCATAGTGATATATAGACATAGGTTTAAGTGCGTTAATGGTGTATCTCAATGTTTTTAAAATTATTGTCATAACTTCTTGCTTCAACACTTGTATTTATATTAAGTTTTAACAATATATCGATTAAGGTATACGTAGATACGTTTATTTGTTCAAAATAATTATTGTGTGATTGTATGCATAAATGTGACCGATCAAAATTTAATAAAAAAAATTAAATAATTAAATAAATAAATAAAGGTAATTTAGTAATTTGATTAATGACTTTCAAAAATAATCTCTATAATCATGGTATTGATTTTTAACCTAATTTCTCCAGGTTTATATCTTAAGTCGTTCCCTTCTTTATCTAAAAACAAAATCTTGGCAGATCTGTAAAATTGGAATAGACTACAAAATCGATCTACAAAAATCGATTGACATCGTCATCTCCGATCGCCATCAACAATTACTCATCGACGTCATCTGACTGTAATGTCTACTCCGTCGCTCGTCGCTCACTATCGTCGCACACCTCCACATACACCAAGAGAGGTCGTCGGAGCCTTGCTGTCATCTCCACAAACTGCCACCCTTCACCGTCACTCCTGTATAGCAGCCCCTCTGGATGCATCTCCTTTAATCCACCATCTCACGTCCTTCTTGTATACATCAGCCCCTTCATATGGGCTATTGGAATTTTGCTCTCATATATGTGTGTCATCGAGAACTAGTTTGAATGGGCCATTGGAGTTTTGCTGGCAACCAGATGTGATCATGAATCTTGTTCTTAATCTAAGATAACATCTTTTTTTTTTCTAAACCTAATTGACACCTAGTAAGCCTAGTAAATTTAGTGGACTAACAATGTTCAAGAATCATCTCTTAATATGAGGTATCATCTATTTTGTTCATGGATTTTTGAACAATTATGCTATTAGGTGTTCTTGTAAAAATTTGAATATTTTTTGAACCCTTTTTTTAGTTTGACTTTTGTGATAAAAAGGAAAATATGTTTTGATAAGTTGTGATGATATTGTTTTAAATTGAATTATATTATGTTTTCCATTAATTTAGACCTGCAAAGTTTTACAAAATCATTATTGGTTTGGAGTTTTATGGCGTCCAAGTTGTCACAAATTTTACACCTTATTTTTGTGTATGATTCATATATTTGTCCATCAACTTATGAAACTACTTTCTAGTAATCCCTTAGTGGTTTGTGTATTTTATACAATTCCAATTCTATCGGAATGGAATAACGAATTCAAATTCTATCCGAATGGAAACGCGAATTCTAATTATGTTGGAATGAAATATGGATATTTTCTCATTGATTATACATGTTCTATAATTTTTGGTTGTTGGTTTTGGCGTAGTTAACAAGTCCGCATATTTTTCCAAAGGAATATAGTTTTTTATTTATCGTTTGCTAATACATTATTGGATTCTAAACTACAATTGGATTTGTTTTCACAGAAGTTGATGCTTGAAGAAGTTGATGCTTGAAGAACAAATAACAAAAGTGAAAGTGTTTCTTAGCGACATTATTCTTTTATAATGAATTAGTGTATTTGTTAGATTTTGATGTTTTTTTTTCCCGATTTGAAAGTTTTTTAGTTTTATTCTTTTACAATAAATGTAATTTTTAGTAATTGTTACATGTATTCTATAAGAATTAATGTAGTTTTTGTTTTAATTCTTCAATTGATGGTTCAAGAATTTTGTTATTCTGCAAGAAATTTTTAAAGTCATGTTCAAGAATATTTTTATTATTTTATGGTTCAAGAATATTTTTATTTTCGAACATACTCAAACATATTCTATCAGAATGTCCGAATTAAAAATCTTATAGTTCGTAAAATCGGATTTTTAAATTAATAGAATCTATGATCCTTTAAAATATGCAAATTTCCTTTATTAAATTTATATTAATTGAATAAAATACCCTTCTAGTTAAATTGGATGATATTTTTCAATTATATTTAATTCAATAAGATGTATTAATCACTTTCTTAAAATAAGTAAAATTATTGGCCCACAATCATTCATACATGCACACAATAATTAGTTAGAATATAATAACCTAAGTCTAAGTTATATATGTGTATATAAAAATAAATAATAAGTCTGACTTATAAATTGTTGTTCAAAAAAAAAGTCGAATAGATCTGCTGTTCAAATATATATATATATATATATATATATATATATATATATATATATATATATATATATATATATATATATATATATATATATTGTAACACCCCAAAGTTTGGAAAGTCAAGAAAAGAAAGAAGACCTCAATTTTAAGGGGAGACTCGGTGAGTCCATGGAGGGACTCGGCGAGTCTGAGCGGGATCCGGGTTGAGGTGTAAGCGACCGACTCGGCGAGTCGGCAAAGGAGACTCGACGAGTTGGGTCTGATCGAGGAAAACCCTAAATCCGGGACTTGGAGCCTATTTAAGTGTCTCATTCTCCTTCCTAGGGTTCCTTTACAGCCTCTCCACCCCAGAACACCAAACCCTAGCCGCCATATCCGTTTTAGAGCTAGATCTTGCCTTGAAGAGTGCACTATAGCTTGGAAAAGGAAGAAAGGCTTTGGAGGTGCAAGAAGGGACTGTAGATCCGGGATTGAGAAGACATTTCAGACCAATTGGAGGTAATAAGCTGTTGCTTGGAATCCCTTTGCACCTAGATCTATTCTCATGTGTGAGTTTTGGACATTTTGGCATGATAAGTAACCATTTCGAGTTAGAGGTCCAGATCTGAGGTTGCTACCTCAGATCCATGTTTGTTTTGGTCTAGAATCCCCTAAAGTATAAGCCCTTAGTATGTTGAAGAAGTATGTTGCCATAAACCCTAGTTTGAATGTGTTTTAAGCCTAGATCTCTCGATCTACACGTAAAGTTTGCCACTTTACGTGGGGGATAAGCCTTAGAAGTATGGATCTATGAGTTGGAAGCCCTGCTTGGCTCGAAAAGCCACTGCATGGATTAAGGACTGAATAGACTCGGCGAGTCCTTCGAGTGGACTCGGTGAGTATCTTGAAGATGAGGATGAACTCGACGAGTGGGATGAACAGCTCGTCGAGTCGGATGAAGTTAGGCATCAACTCGACGAGTTGGAAGAACAACTCGACGAGTTAGTTGAAGATTTCCTTGGACTCGGCGAGTCTATTAGTGGACTCGGCGAGTCAGGTCGCGAAACCTCAAACCCTTCGAGTTGAGACTCGAATCAGTGAGTCGGGTGGTGACTCAGCGAGTTGGACAGGACAGGACTTGGAACTAGTTGGACTCGACGAGTCATAGAATGACTCGGCGAGTCGAGTCGCGAATAGAAAGACCCTGAGCTTATGAACTCGGCGAGTCATTAGGAGGACTCGACGAGTAGGGTTGACCTGGAAGGTTGACTTTGACCAGAGTTGACTTAGTTGACTGTCAGACTAAGTGTTATATGTATATTGATAGCTCGGAGAGCTAGAGGAGCAGCGGTTCAGGGGATTTTCGAGTAGCAGCCCGAGGTTTATCAGCAGAGCTCAGCAGTTCAGGTGAGTTTCCTTCCAGTAGGAACGGGTCTAAGGCCACAATGCCGTAGTTAGCACGTTTGATGCCTTCGTGGCTCAGACAGGATTTATGTGTTTATGCTAGTAGAAATGTTTATGATATGTTCAGTCAACTTCGGACTTCGGTCCGATGTAGGGGACAGAGGTCCCAGTCAGCTTTGGACTTCGGTCCAATGTAGTAGTTAGTATGTTTAATGCCTTCGTGGCTCAGACAGGATTTATGTGTATGTGCTAGTTGATATGTTTATGCTATGTTCAGTCAGCTTCGGACTTCAGTTCGATGTAGGGGACAAGGTCCCAGTCAGCTTCGGATTTCGGTCCGATGTCAGCTTAGGACTTCGGTTCGATGTAGGGGACAAGGTCCCAGTCAGCTTTGGATTTCGGTCCGATGTTAGCTTCGGACTTCGGTTCGATGTAGGGGACAAGGTCCCAGTCAGCTTTGGATTTCGGTCCGATGTCAGCTTCGGACTTCGGTTCGATGTAGGGGACAAGGTCCCAGTCAGCTTCGGACTTCGGTCCGATGTAGGGGGCAAGGCCTCAGTTAGTCCGGACTTCGGTCCGATGCAGTGGGCAAGGCCCAGTATGTGCTTTATATGTTATTGCGTGGTATGTGGTAGATTGGGGGAGCTCACTAAGCTTCGTGCTTACAATTTTCAGTTTTGGTTTCAGGTACTCGATTTTTAAAAGAGGAGCTCGGGAAGATTATAGAGCACACACCATAGTCAGTTAGCCTGGGAATGTTTGACTCTGATAATGATATTATGTTTTGAATTTAATACTCGAAAGTTATGTTTGACTTATGATACGTCTTTATAAATCTAGTTTTAGTAATGTTTTAAAAGAAATTTTTAGTCGTGATTTTTGGGTCGTTTCATATATATATATATATATATATATATATATATATATATATATATATATATATATATATATATATTATATATATATATATATATATATATATATATATATATATATATATATATATATATGTATATATATTATATACAAAATTGCCGCCTTAATTCACGCCTTACAAATGATGTAGCTCGCTAAGGCTCGTAAAAACTTGAGGCTTAACAGTACCGTCAAAATCATATCTTACGTTATTTAGAACCTTGGTTTATATACATAACGCTTTCAAGGTTTTCATTACATATAATAATTATGAAAAAATAAATATTTTCCTACTTATTATTCTTATTCATTTTAGTTCTTATCATTTTTAGATAATAGCAAATTTAATAAAAATTTATTAATTTTATTAAATATAACAAGTGTTATAATGAAAAATGTGTAAAAAATGGTAGAAGAAAATAAATAAAACAATATTTTATTTCTTTATAATTATATATAGATTTTATGGAAAATTATAAGATCTTATGATATAACTAGTTTAAAACAACTTTTAAAGGATTGTAGTGACTTGAATCTCATGTAATTAGTTAATTTTAGATATGATAATACACCTTCCAAAAAATAATTAAAATTTGGTAGGAACCTCTTAGTTTGAGTGACAGGTTGATGATTTTAGTGTTATTATCATATTTTAGTTTAGTTATTATTAATATCAAGATAGGTTGAGTGCTATTTACTCACCAAGACTGGAAGTGTCGAAATCAGATTTCATGATACCCTAGGCTATAGTGTCGAAATCATAGATTTTGAAAAATGATTATAATCACGATTCTAGAATTATCCAAGTCTATTGATATTCTTAAGACCCAAAATATAATAATATTCAAGTTGGATAGGAAATCAAGAAAAAAGTAACAAGGAGGCCTTTACTGATGTATGCATATTGTTAAGTTGAAGGTGTGCGAAGAACAAGAATATGGTCGAGGGAAACTTTTTCCTGGATGAAATTAATGTCTGTCCCTTTTGATTTGTTTCCTATGTTGATGTTACACTAGATTTCCGTATAGGCATTCCATTGAAACATTGTCACAATAGACCAAAATGGTTTGTTGAATAGTACATGGATCTATACGAATAGATTTCATAATATCTACATCATGGTACTTAACTCCATCACTAGAGTAGGAATGAGTAGCTTGTCTTTTGGACAACCAAGATACAAGATTGTCACCTATGAACGTGTAATGGGCCCAAGTTTACCATCGTATGTCAGGGCTAACAACCCAATTGACATCTGTGTACAAAGCAAGCTTAGTAAGGACATAAGGATATAGGTGTAACCCTATGTCAGGTGTTCCATGTAGGTAGCTAATTATGCGTTTAAGGAATTATTATATTGTGCGTAAGGGACATGTATAAACAAGCAAACCTCTTATACTATGTATGAAATCTCCAATCGGATAAACAGAACATATTGTAAGGTCCTAGCTAGGCTCCTTTAAAGAGACTAGTCGTGAATAGGGTCATTGGTTGGATATGTTGAGTTTCAATATGGTAGCAATAGGTTTATAATTATGCGTGATGACTCATTTGATGATTTCCTTAGTTTACTTAAATTGACTACGGAACATGGTTTTAGTGGTATGAGTAATTGGTATGCCCAAAAAATAAGTCAAGGGGCCTAAGTCTGTCATGTCAAATATTTATTTAATGCATGAATGATCTGAATCTTAAGGTTAATGCAAGGAAAATAATGTCCATATATAAGAGTAAGGAGGCAAGCTTATGTTCACATTTTTAAATAAAAATGATGTGTTCCTTTTGCTACAAACAGAGCTGAGATATAAAAGATGACCATAAAATTACTAATACCAAGCTTCTTGCACTTGTTTAAGTCCTTAAAATGACTTTCATAGCTGTTAGAACTGAGTTCTATCAGGATCGATAGGTTCTAAGCAAGCTAATAATTAAGAACGTAATAAAGAACACGAGTATGGCTTTGAATATGTCGTATGATTAAAGCTTCAAAACCTCAGAAGAGCTCGATTAAGAACTTCAACTGTAGAGGTGTTCTAGGGTTACAAAACAATGAATGTGATAATCAACTGTTTATAATGCATACATGCATGCATATATATATATATATATATATATATATATATATATATATATATATATATATGTATAACAACCCCACTAACTAATCTAGAAAATCACGGATGGACAAGCCCAATCCGGATGCAAAACGTAAGGCCCAAGACGCAACACAAACAGACTCTACAATCTCCCCCTTTGCGTCTTTGGAGCCGAAACCTCAATTCTATTTAGCAACAGAAGACTTCTTCACGGTCTTAAACACCCTCGGTATGTCACACCCCAAAACCGATAACAGCGGAATACGTTCTGGGGTGGAGGACGTCATGTACAGTATCATAACAATTGCATAATAGTAAAAACAAGCGACAACAACCATTGCATTTATATATAGTAAATTTAATTACAATCGTGTTTTGTAGAGTTTAATAGACACCAAAAGTATAACAAAATAAAAGATGGGTCTTGTATGTGCTCCATCTTCTCCAAAAGCTGCACATGTACCTGTCTATCTTTGAGTTGACGATACAAGTTATTCTGAAAACGAGTATCAGCATAAAGCTGGTGAGTTCATAAGAATTTAGTGTCGTTGTTGTATACAAGTGTTTTACAATCTTATAGTATAAAAACTGTAATTTATGTTTATAAGTAGTAGAAATCCCTAGAAAATCCTATATTTTCCAGAAAAGTACATTGTAAGTTAAATCCTTTGAGTTGTGTGTAAGTATTATCATTGAAAACCTTCAGTTGTAAAGGTACGGTAATAAATCTCATGAGAGTAACATAGATGAAGAAGAGTTATGCCTGTTGACAGTAGTAGTGGTGAAAACTTCCGTTAGTAATAGATACTTACTTACTTCGGGATGTTAACTTAGACTTTAGTCTTAGTGTATTAATTTAAATATAGGTGTAACCCTCATGTAACCAGACTGGGTGATAATAGAGAACCCGATGACCTTCCCGGTCATGCGTAGTGTGGTGATGTAGTGCCACCCCTAGGCCTAGTCGGCTCGGACTGTAGTTAACAGTCGGGATGTAATAGTGTCTGCCCCGTATAGATCTATACATGTAGTGTTGCCTTCCTTCCGGAAAGCCCTGGTCACATGGCGTAAGCGCGGTAGAGTGTCTTATAGAGGGATAGTGTATTATACTCTGGATTAGTGTATTCTCTTGTATTATAGCATAGTAGTCTTTCTGTATAGTTCGTAGAGTATTCTCTTATACGTGTATTAACTTCTAATAATAGCGGTTATAGTGAGTATAGTAGTAGTAGAGGTAACGAGTACTAGTCTTAACTATACCTATTATAGTTAACTAGAGTGTATGATTTCCTGCCTTTGAATAACAAAGGTATTGAATAAGATGAATACTTTCATATCTAACACAAATATATATGATATATAACTAAGAAATCAACGACAGTCGGACGGATAACAAATACCCTAAGACGACATCAAACAAGAACAGGAAATAAGGCAAGCTATCAGTCCTAAGTCCTTCAAGTCTTACTTATATAAATATATTAGTGTAGATATATTTTTAAAAAGAAAAGTGATTTAAAACACAATTTTCAAAACAGTTTAGCAACAATGTAATCTTAAAAATGCATTTGATAATCAACTAAAATAGTTTTATTGGTAAGCAGCTAAAAGTGTAGAAAAATCCCTTTTTGATGACAATTTGTGAATCACATATGATTTAATAATAAAAACTTGTAGAATTATACTTGTATCCCCCCCTAAAACATGTAAAAACATTTAAAAATGTTCATTAAGGGGTATGGACTCACCTGCAATGAGTAGATCGGGTGGATGTGTCGGATGAGCGTTTGGTGTCAAGTAGAGACTTGTACACCTTTATGTCCCCAGTAACATATGTTTACAAGTAATTAGTGATTTAGACTCTAATTATACACATATAGGCATCCTAATGTGATTAAAGGTCTTATGGTTGAGTGCTAGAAGGCTAATAGGTTGTAAGGAAAGAGTATAAGACCTCACCATGGAGTTTACTCTGCTAAAACTCACCTTAAGTGAGTTTACGGTTGGGAGACCATATCCCCCATGATTTTACAGCCGTAAACTCATGGGAGGAGTGTATTTGAGTGTTTTCAAGCCTCATATGGTTCTATAAGTGATTCTAAGGTAATATACAAAGCGATAGGGGTGTTTAAGTTTCCAAAAGTGTACTCCCTTGGAGTTTATGTCCAAGGACCACTCCTTGGGAGTTTACGGCCGTAAACCCCATGGTTTACGGTAGTAAACTCTTGGACACTTCCATTCTTTGATTTCAGGGTCCTTGGCTCATTCCTAACAAGTTCTAGTGAGGGTATAAGGCTCTTTAGGGGGCTTAAACTTTCATTTGGCATGTTTTAGGGGATTTTATGGTCTAAGCATATGATTGGGCCATAAACTCTTGTTTACCCTTCAAATGACAAGATTTAGGTGTTTCAAGTTCGAATTAGCAAGTCCCTAAGCCATATCTTAAGCCTAAAGGTGGTTTGGAAGTGTTTTGGGCTTGATTTGCAAGCTTAGGGGGTGTTTACGGTCTAAGCATGTGGTTGGACCATAAACCCTCTTTCAAGCCTTAAAACTTGATGATTCAAGGTTCAAGCTCTTCTAGGTTAGGTCCAAAACTAGTTTCTAAGCTTAAAGGGAAGAAATTTGGCACTTTTGGCATCATTTTAGGGGTTTACGACCTAAGGATGTTCTTAGGCCGTAAACTCCTCTTTTTCAGCCTTCATGAACGATTTTGGGTTAAAACACAAATCAATGATGTCTAGAATAAGTTAGGGTAAGAGAACTTACGTTTTGGAGGCGGAAACTTGCAGTTTTTGGATGAAATCGGACTTGAGGAGAGAGAGTAGAGAGAGAAAGTGGGTCTACTGTGGTAAAAGGTTTCTATGGAATGCCCACCCTCCTTTATATAGGACTTGGGTGTTATACCTGGTATACGACTACCCGATACTTATGTTTAACGAGGTTTAAACTTTTTACCCGGTTAAATGGTCATAATAAAAATAAACTTTTTCCAACTAAATGGAAAGGTAATTTACGTGTTTTATTTATTTTGTTACGAAAATATTAACATAAAATACAAATAAATAAAACATTTATTTATTTGTCGGCTCCAATTTAACGGAACTTTTATAAAATATAATATTCTATTAACAGAAACGGGTTATAACGACAGACTAAATTTTGGGTTGTCACATCACCCCCCCCCCCCCCTCGTTAAGGGAATTTCGTCCCGAAATTTAGAATTCAAGCAGTTAAATTATTACAATACTACTAATCAAAGAGATGGGGATATTTGAGTTTCATTTGATCCTCGCACTCCCAAGTGAACTCCGGTCCTCGCTTGGCGTTCCATCGAACCTTCACAATTGGGATGCGGCTTTGTTTCGTTCGTTTGACCTCCCTGTCCATAATCTCTGCAGGCTCTTCCACAAAGTTGAGGTTCTCGTTGACTTCAATCTCGTCGAGTGGGATAACGAGAGTCTCGTTGGACAGACATTTCTTCAAGTTTGAGACATGGAAGGTAGGATGTATGTTACTTAGCTCGCGGGGTAGGTTAAGTTTGTAGGCTATGGGGCCGATTCTAGCGAGAATCTCGAAAGGCCCTATGTATCTTGGGTTCAACTTTCCATGCTTTCCAAAGCGTATCGTGCCCTTCCAGGGTGAGACTTTTAAAAGGACTCGGTCTCCCACCTGGAATTCCAAAGGTTTTCTTCGTTTGTCTGCATAGCTTTTCTGTCGATCCCTAGCGGCTTTTAATCGTTCGCAAATCTGCACAATCTTCTCGGTCGTTTCTAGAATGATCTCTGGACCCGTGAGAGCGCTGTCAGGAACTCGTCCTTTAGCTAACTGAGTGTCACCCACATCAACCCAGCACAGAGGGGATCTGCACTTCCGGCCGTAGAGGGCTTCAAATGGAGCTGCCTTGATGCTCGTATGATAAATATTGTTGTAGGAAAACTCCACAAGGGGTAAGTGTGTATCCCACGCCTTACCAAAGTCAATCACACAGGCTCGCAACATATCCTCTAAGGTTTGGATCGTGCTCTCACTTTGTCCGTCAGTCTGCGGATGGTAGGGTGTACTCATGTCCGGCCTCGTCCCTAATGCTTTTTGTAGTGATTGCCAAAATCTCGAAGTAAACCTGCTATCTCTATCAGAGATAATAGATACAGGGACACCATGCAATTGTACTATCTCCTTAATGTATGTCCTTGTGAGTTTCTCCATCTTGTCTGTTTCTTTGATGGGTAGGAAGTGCGCGGACTTGGTCAATCTGTCGACGATGACGCAAATGGTATCCAACCCACCCGTTGTCTTGGGTAGCTTGGTTATGAAATCCATGGTGATCCGCTCCCACTTCCACTCCGGTATCTCCGGTTGTTGAAGAAGACCTGATGGCTTCTGGTATTCGACCTTGACCTTTGCGCAAGTAAGGCACTTACTCACGAAGGTAGCAATCTCTGCTTTCATGTTAGGCCACCAGTATAGCTTTTTGAGATCCATATACATCTTATCTGAACCTGGGTGAACGGAGTATCGAGTGTTGTGTGCTTCCTTCATGACCAATTTTCTGAAACCACTGTGGCGCGGAGTCCAGATTCGGTCCATGAGATAATAGGCTCCGTCACCCTTGACCTCCAAGTTCTTATCCATTCAACGCAGGTATTCTCCTGCCACATTCTCAGGCTTTAAGGCTTCGAGCTGAGCCTCCTTAATCTGAGCGGATAGATGTGAATGGATAGTCATTGTTAATGACTTGACTCTTCGACCAGAATACTCTTTTCTACTTAGGGCGTCTGCTACTACATTGGCTTTCCCCGAGTGATAATGAATCTCGCAGTCATAATCATTGAGTAGTTCGACCCACCGTCGTTGTCTCATGTTGAGCTCCTTTTGGTTCAGTATGTGTTGGAGGCTTTTATGATCAGTGTATATTATGCTCTTCGTTCCATACAGGTAATGTCTCCAGATCTTTAGAGCGAATGCAACCGCCCCTAACTCGAGGTCGTGAATGGTGTATTTAACCTCATGTGTCTTCAGCTGCCTTGAGGCATAGGCGATGACCTTACCCTGTTGCATCAAGACACAACCGAGCCCTTGGTTCGATGCATCGCAGTATACTACAAAATCTTCTATCCCTTAGGGAAGTGATAATACCGGTGCGGTGCATAGAGCTCGCTTCAGGGTCTGGAATGCTTTCTCATGTTTCTCTTCCCAGTCAAATGTTACACCCTTCTGTGTCAACATGGTAAGAGGTTTTGCAATCCGAGAGAAGTTTTGAATGAATCTGCGGTAGTAGCCAGCAAGGCCTAGAAATTGACGAATTTCTGCAGGCGTCTTCGGTGTTGACCAGTTCTCGATTGCTTTAATCTTGGATAGGTCCACGTGGATTCCTTCCTCACTAACCATGTATCCTAAGAATTCAACTCTTCGGATCCAAAATTCGCACTTAGAGAACTTCGCGTATAACTTCTCCGATCGCAGGGTTTCTAGGACTCGTCGTAGATGATTCCTGTGTTCTTCCTCGCTCCGAGAGTAGACGAGTATATCATCAATAAAGACGATGACGAACTGATCTAAGTATGGATGACACACCCTATTCATCAAGTCCATGAACACTGCGGGTGCATTAGTCATTCCAAAGGGCATTACTACGAACTCGTAGTGCCCGTAACGAATTCGGAAGGCTGTCTTCAGCACATCCTCCTGAAGCACTCGTAACTGGTGATACCCGGACCTAAGATCAATCTTGGAGAAGTAACTCGCCCCTTGTAGTTGGTCGAATAGGTCGTCGATACGGGGAAGAGGGTAGCGATTTTTGACCGTGAGTTTGTTGAGTTCCCTATAATTGATGCACATCCGGAACGATCTGTCCTTCTTCTTTACGAATAAGACCGGAGCTCCCCAGGGTGAGAAGCTCGGTCTTATAAAGCCCTTGCTGAGCAGCTCGTTAAGTTGACCGGATAGTTCTTGCATCTCGGCAGGCGCTAAACGATAGGGCGACTTAGCTACGGGGGTAGCTCCTGGGACTAGGTCGATTCTGAACTCAACCTGACGTTTGGGAGGTAAACTTGGAAGGTCCTCTGGAAAGATGTCAGGGAAATCGCATACAACAGGGATGTCTTTTGGATCTCTCGTTTTCTGGCTTGTGTCGACGACGTGTGCAAGGAAGGCACGATATTCCTTGCGCAAGTATTTCTGGGCTTGAATACTTGAGATGATATGAAGGCTCGTACCGGGTTTGTCTCCGTAGATCAACAGAGTTTCGTGATTCGGTGGATTTAGGTGAATGGCTTTGTCGAAGAATAGAATATCAGCGCGATAAAGACTCAACCAGTCCATGCCAACATTGACATCAAAACTCTTGATCAAGACTGGTATGAGATCGATTGGGAATGAATGATCGTCTAACGTGAGGGTACAACCTATGTAAATTTCGCTAGAGCTTTCGGTCTTCCCGTTAGCCATTTCTACAACGAATGTTTCTTTTAGTGGTTGTCAGGATTGTTTAAGTAAGCGTTTGAAGTTTTGGTTTATGAAGCTTCTTTCTGCACCACTATCGAATAAGACACAGGCATAAGAGTTGTTAAGAAGGAACGTACCCGTGACTACCGCAGGATCCGCTACTGCTTTGTTGTGGCCAATAGCGAGTAGTCTTCCTGTTCCTCCCACATTCCCATCCTTCGGACAGTTTTTCTTGAAATGGCCCGGTTCACCATAGCCATAGCAGGCCTGACTCACTCCCGAACCGGGGACTTGAGAGATAGGTTTGGGTTGGGATCTACAAAACCGGACGGTATACCCTTTCCGGCCGCAGTTGGTGCATTGCAATTCACCGCAGGGGCCGTTGTGATGGAAGGGGCACTTGGGGCACTTGGGCAGGTTCCCAACATAAGTTTTTGCTGGTGCAGGGGTAGCAGGAGTGATGGCAGCATGGACAGCCACAATTTGTTGGTCTTCGGAGGGGGTTTGAGTTTTATTGCTCTTCTTCCGATCCCAAAGCTTCCTCTTTTTGTCGTTTGATTTGGGTGGTGCAGTGGCAGTTGTGGTTGTTGTAGCTGGAGTGGAAGAAGTTTCAGGATCAATCAACATGTGGGCCAACTCCTTGGCGCTATCAAAGGTTGTAGGATGGGAAGATAGAACATTTCCTTGATACGGGGGCACTATACCCCAGATGTATCGCTCTATTTTCTTGCTTTCAGAAGGGATCATGTTAGGGAACATAGCCACCAGGTCGCAGAACCTGGCCGTATAAGCCACTATGTTTGTTCCCTTCATTTTGAGGTTCCAGAGATCCTCTTCAAGCTTCTGTACCTCTCCTCTAGGGCAGTACTCCTTTCTCAGCAGGTCCTTTAGCGTCTCCCATCCCATGGCGTTGGCTGTTACTAGAGAGAGTGAACTGACGTGGCCATTCCACCATGTCAAGGCCCTTTCAGTGAAGGTGACAGCAGCGAACTTGATTTTGCTTTCTTCGGGGCATGAGCACATTTCGAAAACAGCTTCGGCTCTTTCGATCCATTGGGACAGAGCAAGGATTCCTCCGGTCCCATTAAAGAATGTGGGTTTACAGTTCATGAAATCCTTATAAGTACACCCCTGTGTTCGAGAGGGGATTTCACCATGTCTGGAGTTCATGCCCATTCCGGCTCCACTAGCATCGCCAAAATTCATTTGGGCCATGGATGCCATCATAGCTGCGGTCACAGCTGTTTGAAACAACACTGGATCGAACTGTGGAGGAGGAGGTGGTAGAGATGGAGTTTGAGTCGCTGGTCTGCCTCTGTTTGGGCACTTTCGAGGAGGCATCTTTCACTGAAAGTTAATAGGGATTACGACAATAGTAAGAGTCTATTGCAAGTATGATAAGAGTGTTTCATGGACTAAATCAACATAGTCCAAAAATCACAGAGAGAGAGAGAGAGAGAGAGAGAGAGAGTCATAGCAATAGAGTAGTTAACTGCCAATTACTGGTATTAATGATGTAATACAAGTTCGGGAAAAGTGACCTAACAGTAGGTCTTACATCAAACCAAAAGGAAAATGTTGGCAGTTTAGAGGCCTAATTAGAGTACTTTCAAAGTTAGGAATGTTTACAGACAAGTGCTCTACTGAGCATAGAAAAGAAAAGGCTAGTCCTTAAACAGCGAGATGTTTCGACATCTTCTACTAGTGACGGGTCCCCATTGGGCGAACCCTCAGATCTACTAGTTTACGCATAACTTCCTAAAGTTGTCATTCATGAGTCCTCTGACGTGCTCAGAGTTCCCTAACTTCGGCTCGGGATGCAGCTAGCTGTTGCTGCAGAGCCTCTTTGGTCCTCCTTTTCCTATCCATAGCTTCTTCAAGTTGGCGGATGCGAATAGTGTTGAGGTTTGAGTTGGCATCCACTTCTACAACTCGGTCAATGGCTGCCTGACCTTACTCGACGTTCCTGGAAATCCTTCGGACCATGATGGGCAGAACTTGGTCTGCTGATCCTCCCTCGCTTATGTTGTAGAAGCTTCGGTCTACATTGTAAGGTAAAGGCTGACCCTACTCCTCGCTCCATGGGTTCAAGGTTATTGCCCACATGTGAGTGGGACCTTGAAATGCCGGATGGGGGTTGGGGTTTGGAGCTTCAGGGGGTAGGTTGTTAACTTCGGGCTCGGAGCTGGTGCTATCCGAGAAGCCTTCTGCATGGTGATCATCCAAAGGGATCGGATGATCATCTTCTGGCTCCTCATCGAGCCATCCTCCATTTCCTTGGTTTGGATAATACGGATCGCCGGGGTAGTGGAAGCCAGCCATGCTATCTATGCGAGAAAGGGGGAAAGAGAATTTAATAGATGTACTTATCTAGGATACTTATGTGATGGATTGTTATTGGTCGACCCAATACTTGCATACTGCATACCAATTACATGTAACCGAAGCAAGATAGTCCTTCGAATAAGCAACCCTAACATTAGATCCCCAATCAAACAAGAACAGGAAATGAAGCAAAGGCCACAGATTCTAAGTCTATAGCACCCTAGTCACATGTAACCGTGGTGTATCCACTTAGAAACTATTGTCCAACCAGTAACGACCCTTTTACTTATCACATACGTAGTTATTAGAATGCAGAATACTCTTATAGTATTCTTGTTCTAACGTTCTTGTGGTAGTGTTGGTAAGTTTTTAGACTTGTTGCAACACCACAATCACTCTTAGGCACATGCTAGTCACTCCTGGAAAAATGTAGTTGATCAGGCTACATCCACCCAGATGTGACTATATGTCTCTAAGCTTAATTATGCTGTTCAACAATCTTAATACTTTTGTTCTGTTCTAGTATGATACTGACCCTTTTGTAGTGGTGAGTGCATATATATTTATATACTTAATTAAATATTTTAGTATTTATAAGTATATATTCTTGGTCAGAGTGTTTTAGTCCCAAAGTGTTTATAGTTAGTATATCTTTTTATAGGTTGATATACTTGATTCTTTATAAACAATGCTCTGATACCAATCTGTCACACCCCAAAACCGATAACGGCGGAATACGTTCTGGGGTGGAGGATGTCATGTACAGTATCATAACAATTGCAAAATAGTAAAAAAAAAGTGACAACAACCATTGCATTTATATAGTAAATTTAATTACAATCGTGTTCTGTAGAGTTTAATAGACACCAAAAGTATAACAAAATAAAAGATGGGTCTTGTATGTGCTCCATCTTCTCCAAAAGCTACACCTGTACCTGTCTATCTTTGAACTGAGGATACAAGTTATTTTGAAAATGAGTATCAGCATAAAGCTGGTGAGTTCATAAGAATTTAGTGTCGTTGTTGTATAAAAGTATTTTACAATCTTATAGTATAAAAACTGTAATTTATGTTTATAAGTAGTAGAAATCCCTAGAAAATCCTATATTTTCCAGAAAAGTACATTGTAAGTTAAATCCTTTGAGTTGTGTGTAAGTATTATCATTGAAAGCCTTCAGTTGTAAAGGTACGGTAATAAATCTCATGACAGTAACATAGATGAAGAAGAGTTATGTCTGTTGACAATAGTAGTGGTGCAAACTTCCATTAGTAATAGATACTTACTTACTTCGGGATGTTACCTTAGACTTTAGTCTTAGTGTATTAATTTAAATATAGGTGTAACCCTCATGTAACCAGACTGGGTGATAATGGAGAACCCGATGACCTTCCCGGTCATGCGTAGTGTGGTGATGTAGTGCCACCCCTAGGCCTAGTCGGCTCGGACTGTAGTTAACAGTCGGGATGTAATAGTGTCTGCCCCGTATAGATCTATACATGTAGTGTTTCCTTCCTTTCAGAAAGCCCTGGTCACATGGCGTAAGCGCGGTAGAGTGTCTTATAGAGGGATAGTGTGTTATACTCTGGATTAATGTATTCTCTTGTATTATAGCATAGTAGTCTTTCTATATAGTTCGTAGAGTATTCTCTTATATGTGTATTAACCAGTGTTGCAAAACTCGGCCTACTCGGCCGATTACTTTGAATCGGCCCTCCACCGAGGCGAGTAATGTCAACTCGGCCAAGAAACTCGGATTTAGTCAAAATCGGCCAAAAATCAGTCAAACTCGGTCAAAAATCGGACAAACTCGGGCCTACTCGGTTAAACTCGGCCAACTCGGTCAAAGGCTCAAAATTGTCATAAAAAGAGAAAAAAAATCAAGAATTTCAAGATTAATATGCATAATGCACTTAATGATTTATTATTTAATACAAACATGTCATTATTAGTACATATATATCTTAAATTTTCAGTAATTATCCACGTAGTGAGACAATTATGTGTATTTCGGTTTTTATGTATTCACATGTATCTAATTTTGGTTATATATTTCAATCAAATTATGATTTTAACTTATGATTTTGACATATATAATTTTCCAAAAAATATTTCTACATGAATTACCGAATCCGAGTACTCCCGAGTACTCCCGAGTACTCCCGAATACTCGCTACTCCCCAGTCGGCCGAGCAGGTACCGAGTAGCGAGTTCTACAACCTTGGTATTAACTAATAATAATAGCGGTTATAGAGAGTATAGTAGTAGTAGAGGTAACGAGTAGTAGTCTTAACTATACCTATTATAGTTAAATAGAGTGTATGATTTCCTGCCTTTGAATAAAAAAGGTATTGAATATGATGAAGACTTTCATATCCAACACAAATATATATGATATATAACTAAGAAATCAACGACAGTCGGATGGATAACAAATACCCTAAGACCACATCAAACAAGAATAGGAAATAAGGTGAGCTATCGGTCCTATGTCCTTCAAGTCTTACTTATATAAATATATTAGTGTAGATATATTTTTAAAAAGAAAAGTGATTTAAAACACAGTTTTGAAAATAGTTTAACAACAATTTAATCTTAAAAATGCATTTGATAATCAACTAAAATAGTTTTATTGGTAAGCAGCTAAAAGTGTAGAAAATCCCTTTCTGATGACAATTTGTGAATCACATATGATTTAATAATAAAAACTGGTAGAATTACACTTGTATCCCCCCCTAAAACATGTAAAAACATTTAAAAAGGTTCATTAAGGGGTATGGACTCACCTGCAATGAGTAGATCGGGTGGATGTGTCGGATGAGCGTTTAGTGTCAAGTAGAGACTTGTACACCCTTTATGACCCTAGTAACATATGAAGACATATGTTTACAATTAATTAGTGATTTAGACTCTAATTATACACATATAGGCATCCTAATGTGATTAAAGGTCTTATGGTTGAGTGCTAGAAGGCTAATGGGTTGTAAGGAAAGAGTATAAGACCTCACCATGGAGTTTACTCTTCTAAAACTCACCTTAAGTGAATTTACGGTTGGGAGACCATATCCCCCATGATTTTACGGCCGTAAACTCATGGGAGGAGTGTATTTGAGTGTTTTCAAGCCTCATATGGTTCTATAAGTGATTCTAAGGTAATATACAAGGCTGCAGGGCTGTTTAAGTTTCCAAAAGTGTAATCCCTTGGAGTTTACGTTCCAAGGACCACTCCTTGGGAGTTTACGGCCGTAAACCCCATGGTTTACGGTAGTAAACTCTTGTACACTTACATTCTTTGATTTTAGGGTCCTTGGCTCATTCCTAACAAGTTCTAGTGAGGGTATAAGGCTCTTTAGGGGGCTTAAACTTTCATTTGGCATGTTTTAGGGGAGTTTACTGTCTAAGAATTTGCTTGGGCCGTAAACTCTTGTTTACCCTTCAAATGACAAGATTTAGGTGCTTCAAGTCCGAAATAGTAAGTCCCGAAGCCATATCTGAAGCCTAAAGGTGGTTTGGAAGTGTTTTGGGCTTGATTTGCAAGCTTAGGGGTGTTTACGGTCTAAGCATGTGGTTGGACCGTAAACCCTCTTTCAAGCCTTAAAACTTGATGATTCAAGGTTCAAACACTTCTAGGTTAGGTCCAAAACTAGTTTCTAAGCTTAAAGGGAAGAAATTTGGCACTTTTGGCATCATTTTAGGGGTTTACGGCCTAAGGATGTTCTTAGGCCGTAAACTCCTCTTTTTCAGCCTTCATGAACGATTTTTGGGTTAAAACACAAATCGATGATGTCTAGAATAAGTTAGGGTAAGAGAACTTACGTTTTGGAGGCAGAAACTTGTGGTTTTTGGATGAAATCGGACTTGAGGAGAGAGAGTAGAGAGAGAAAGTGGGTCTAGTGTGGTAAAAGGTTTCTATGGAATGCCCACCCTCCTTTATATAGGACTTGGGTGTTGTACCCGGTATACGACTACCCGATACTTATGTTTAACGAGGTTTAAACTTTTTACCCGGTTAAATGGTCGTAATATAAATAAACTTTTTCCAACTAAATGGAAATGTAATTTACGTGTTTTATTTATTTTGTTACGACAATATTAACATAAAATACAAATAAATAAAACATTTATTTATTTGTCGGCTCCAATTTAACGGAAGTTTTATAAAATATAATATTCTATTAACAGAAACGGGTTATAACGCCGGACTAAATTTTGGGTTGTCACACAGTATGATGGCCAAAAGATGATACCGAAAAGTAGTGTACCACTGAAGCATGTATGTAAAATTCTTCTTGTCAGCCTCTGAATTCTGCTTGTACCGATGTATTATGTTGATGATGTGCTCCAAACAATCAGTAGAGAATAAGTGCTTATCTACCAGAACAAACAAAAATTTGTGACCTTCACCTTTAGTAAACATCATAGTGAGATGTGCTGAATCAATTTGACACATCTTCATTATGTTCACATCCCCTAGCTTTGGTGTAGGATTGACTGTTGGCTTATTGTTCATAACCTTTGCTATCTCCTCATCCATATTCGCAACTTCATAGATGTAGGAGGCCAACATTCACTTTAAGTGTTCAAGAATCGGCTCATATTCCATCAGATTGGTGAGCAGAATGTTGTATAGCAAAATCCAATCATAGGGATTGAGATTTGGAGGATCTGCAAGAGAGATAGTCGACACTGTGTTTGCTGTACCACGAGTGATCTTGAAATTGACATTTGTAAATCTCCCAGCAGGTGAAGGTTTGAGAACCTTGACTGTAATGATCTTCTATGCACTCCAAGTCAAGTACTGCGGTTGGCCAAACATGAGATAGAAATCAATCAGCTCTCGGTCAACCTTCGGATTAGGAAAAGGAACCTCAGCAGTTGTATCAAAACAATGGAACGTGAACGCCTTCCTTGTAATTGGCATATCAAACTGTGAGTCCTTTGAATTATCACAGTCAAACAAAGCAACAGGTTCCAACATATAGATAGATGGAAACTCTATAGCTTGATTGACAAGTACTTCCTTCTTCCATAAGGGAAACAAGGCCTTTTTACAATTCAAGGCGTCTTCTTCTTCCTTGTTTCTCCTTTCCCTCTCCTCTGTTTCTTTTAGCTCTCGTTCCCTCTTCTTTCTTTGCAGAGCTTCAGCAATAGTTTCACCAACATCACTATCACTGTCATCAGAAGTCTGCGTTTCCTTTTCATGTGGACCAGAACTTGAAGCTACATTATCCTTCAGTTCGGTTGGGTGAATAGTCTCTGTTTCAATTTTCACAGTCACTCACGGTTGATCACTTTCTGTCTTCATAACCACTTTCGGCTGATCAACACCAACACCTTCTCCCCCTTGTTTCGGAGGTACGAACCTTTCAGAAACACCCTTCATTTCATGGAGCATTGCAAGGGCAGGAATTAGTTTGGTGGTAAGATGATTTCTGATGGTGAGAGTGAGAATGGGATCATGAGCACCAAGGAGATTGGTCAACATGTTCTTTACATCGTCTGCACAACTTCGAAATATAGCCCATTCTGTCTTCAACAAAGAAATTTCTTTCTCTGCTTGGGCTAACTGCACCTTCTGGACATCAATGGTAGAGACTTGTTTGGCAAGGTCTGCCTTCAGAGCACTTTCAGTTGCCAGGTCAGCTTGAAGAGAAGCAAATCGAGAATTCACTAAGCTTAAAAAGGAAGTGTTCTCGGTTTGAATAGATGATCTCACAGCTTCAAGCTTTGTGCTTTCTTCCTGAAGGGAATTAGAAAATAAATCCACAGAGGCTTGTATTTTTGCTGCACTTGTATCAGCATGACTTTTCAATGAATCAAGAAAAATCTGAGCTGTATGAACAATCTCAGAAACATCAGTACGTGCCTTCTTACAAGAAGAAGTAGACTCATCAATAGCGTTAGTGGATTTTTCAATGGATGTTGTGTATTGTTCAATAGCAGTCTCCAGAAAAGCTTTAAGAACCACACCGCTATAAGCCTTGCTGTCTTCAAGCAAACGATCCAGCTTGTCACGAATGCCCTGTAAATGTTGATTGCTGATAGGAGCATCATTTTCTTCATCAAAAGGAAGCCGATATGGATTGAAGTATGTAGAGTCATACTCATCATTCTTCCCACCAAGAGTGGCACCAGAATCGGTTGATTTGGTAGGTGAAAGAGGTTTAGTGAAGACTAGAGTTTCGGTTGCAGTAGTTGCCCCCCGTATCATATACGTTGACTTCCACTATTGGGTCAGGAATAGTAGTGGTGGTTGATTGGGAAATTATAGAAGGTGGTAATGGTGAAGTAGAAATTGGACTGGTAGGAACTGGTGGAGCTTGTGGTAAAGAAATCATTGGTTGTGAAGTAGTGGGTGGAGGATCAATAGGAACTGAAACTGCAATTGCTTGTTTCGGTGATAGAGGTGGGGTTGGAATTTTGTTATTGATGGGTTCAGTTGGAGTTGGGGATCTGGGAGGTGAATTGTGTAACACCCCGAGATTCAGGTGCATTTATTTCACCCTTATTCTTTATCAATTGGTTATGATTGGTCCTTGAGTGGAGGAAACCTTGCAAGTGAGTACGATGGGCGTACCAGAGGGGTACACCGCGTGTACACATGCGTTTATTTTGGACGCAGAGTCGCTAGGTACACTGGGTGTACACATAGTTACGTCGGGCGTACCCGACCCAGATGCAAAACCCTAATAATACTTGTGCACTATTTAAAGGATGCTAAGGCTCATTCCTCAGCCTCCATATCAGTGAGTAAAACCCTAAGAGAGAGCCTTCCATCATCCTTAGTGAGTGTGTGTGTTCTTGGAGCTAATAGTGCCTTGGTGTGTTATTGAAGAAGGAAGAAAGGAGCTTGTGGAGACTAAAAGCTTGAAGTGTAAGCTTGGATCTGAGATCTACAGAGAAAGGAGCTGCATTTAGAGGTATAAAGTTTAAAACTTTCCTCTTCTTTTTGGTTGTGGTTGCATGTGCCATTTCTAGGGTTAAAAACCCCAAAGGTGGAGACTTTATGAGTGTAAGGTGCTCCATGGTCCAAGATATGTCCCTTTTTAGTAGTATTTGTGGTCTAGATCCATAAAGTCCCCATTTTGGTCGATGAGTCACGAGGGGTCGTGCAGGGCTGGGGTATGCTACAAGTGTGGGAAGGAGGGGCATATCGCGAGGGATTGCCCTAAGGGATTTTCGGTTTGCTTTCATTGCAACCAGACCGGCCATCGGAAGGCCGAGTGCCCACAGCTTCTTCAGGGATCAACACAGGGATCTGCGCCTGCCGCTAGGACTACCAAGGCTCGGCCGGCGAAGGTTGAGGCCCCAATGGCTCGTGGGAGAGCATTTAAGTTGACCGCGGAGGAGGTCCACGCGACGCCCGATGTTGTGGCTGGTATGTATTCTCTTTCCATCTTTTATTTGAGTTGAGTTTTTATGCTTATATGATGGTATGCGTAGGTACTTTTCTTGTGAGTTCTGTGCCTGCGTTGGTATTATTTGACTCGGGTGCGAGTCGGTCGTTTGTTTCCGTAGCATTTAGTCAGCATATTAGTATCCGTAGAGAGGCGTTGGGTCGGCCTCTGCGAGTTTCCATAACTGATGAGCGAGCAGTGTATGCTTCGGATGTGATTTGAGGATGTGTCCTTGAGATCTTCGGTGTGGAGTTTCCGATAGATCAGGTTCCGATCGTGATGGGGGACGTGTGTGTTATAGTGGGTATGGATTGGCTGAGCCGATATGGAGCTATGATAGATTGCGAGTGTTAATTGGTGACGATTCGAGACCCTAGTAGGGGAGTACTTACGGTGTACGGCGAGGGTACACGCTCGGGGTCAGCATTTTGTTCGGCCGCCAGAGCGAGACAGAGTCTACAGCAGGGCTGTAGGGGATTTGTGGCATATGTGATGGATGCGAGGGTTGATTCAGAGAGACCGGAGTCAGTTGATGAGGTCTCGATAGTGCGTGAGTTTTCGGATGTGTTTCCAGAGGAGTTGCCGGGTGTGCCTCTGGAGAGGCAGGTAGAGTTCAGTATTGAATTAGTTCCAGGAGCTACGCCTATCGCCAAGGCACCATATCGCCTTGCGCCTCCGGAGATGCAGGAGTTATCCTCGCAGCTTCAGGAGCTGCTGGGGAAGGGGTTTATCAGGCCGAGCAGTTCGCCATGGGGGGCGCCTATTCTTTTGGTCAAGAAGAAGGATGGTTCGCTCCGGATGTGCATTGATTATCGTGAGTTGAATAAGCTAACGGTCAAGAATCGTTACCCATTGCCGAGGATCGATGATTTGTTCGACCAGTTGCAGGGAGCATCTTGGTTCTCCAAGATCGATTTGAGGTCTGGTTATCATCAGGTGAGGGTGCGGGAGGAGGATGTCCAGAAGACAGCATTCCAAACTTGTTATGGGCATTACGAGTTCGTGGTGATGCCTTTCAGACTCACCAACGCATTGGCGGTGTTCATGGACCTCATGAACAGGGTGTGCAGACCGATGTTGGATCGCTCAGTGATCGTGTTCATCAACAACATTTTGGTGTATTCGAGATCCAGAGAGCAGCATGAAGAGCATTTGAGGGAGATCCTCGGAGTTCTGAGATCAGAGAGGCTTTATGCCAAGTTCTCTAAGTGTGAGTTCTGGCTACGAGAGGTTCAATTTCTGGGGCACCTCGTTAACCAGAATGGGACATTGGTCGATCCGGCCAAGATTGAGGCCGTCATGAGGTGGGAGGTGTCGAGATCAGGAGTTTTCTGGGTTTGGCCGGCTATTATCGAAGATTTATTAAGGATTTCTCCAAGATCGCCGTGCCACTCACCAAGTTGACCCGGAAGGGTGTTGCGTTTTCTTGGGGTCCAGAGCAGCAGACCTCGTTCGAGACGCTTCACCATAAATTATGCGAAGCCCCAGTGTTAGCCCTTCCGGAAGGGATGGAAGATTTTGTGGTTTATTGTGGTGCATCGATATTCGGATTGGGAGCGGTGCTTATGCAGAGGGGGCATGTGATTGCATATGCATCGAGGCAGCTTAAGCCTCATGAGTCGAGATATCCCACTCATGATTTGGAGCTGGGAGCGGTAGTGTTCGCTATCAAGATCTGGCGACATTACCTGTATGGGGTTCGGTGTACGATATACACAGACCACAAGAGCTTGAAGTATTTGATGGATCAGCCCAACCTGAATATGCACCAGAGGAGGTGGTTGGACGTGGTCAAGGATTATGATTGTGAGATGCTGTACCACCCAGGCAAGGCTAATGTGGTAGCCGATGCCTTGAGCCGTAGAGTGGAGGGCGCTCCAGTACAAGATGTTTGTTTGAGATTGACAGTGATGACCCCGGTGTTGGATGCTATTCATGGGGCCCAGGCTGAAGCTGTGAAGCCAGAAAGCCAGAAGAGAGAGCGAGTTGTCGAGCTGGTATCGGAATTAGTTACCGATAGCCGGGGGCTTATGACATTTCAGGGTCGGATTTGGGTACCGTCCGTGGGCGGCACGCGTACCATTTTGATGTAGGAGGCTCATCGATCGAAATTCTCAATCCATCCTGGGGCCACTAAGATGTATTTGGACCTGAAAAAGGATTATTGGTGGCCCTGTATGAAGAGGGATGTCGCATGGTTTGTAGAGAGATGCTTGACCTGTCGTAGGGTGAAGGCCGAGCACCAGCGTCCACATGGTAAGCTGCAGCCATTAGAGATTCCCGAGTGGAAATGGGAACAGATTACCATGGATTTCATAACCAAATTGCCGAGGACCGCGAGGGGTGTTGATGTAATTTGGGTGATTGTGGACAAATTGACGAAGAGTGCTCACTTCCTGGCCATTAGTGAGATCTCTTCCGCGGAGAAGTTGGCAGAGATGTACGTGAGAGAGGTGCTATTGCGGCATGGTGTGCCAATCTCGATAGTCTTAGATTGAGATGTACGTTTCACTTCCAAATTCTGGAAGAAGTTTCATGAGGAATTGGGTACGAAACTACATTTTAGTACCGCATACCACCCACAGACTGATGGGTAGAGTGAGCGGACGATTCAGACGCTCGAGGACATGCTCCGGGCATGTGTGTTGGATTTCGGTGGGAGTTGGGACACGTTTTTTCCCTTGGCAGAGTTTTCCTATAACAACAACCATCATTCGAGCATTGGCATGCCGCCCTTTGAGCTGTTGTATGGAAAGAGGTGTCGAACCCCTATTTGTTGGGGAGAAGTAGGGCAGCGTGTGATGGGCAGCACCGAGATTGTGCTTCAGACGACAGAGCATATCCATCAGGTCAGACAGAGTTTGTTGATCGCTCAGAGTCGTCAGAAGAGTTATGCGGACAGACGCCGGTCCGAGCTCGAGTTTCAGGTCGGCGACTTCGTGCTCCTGAACGTCTCTCCTTGGAAAGGAGTGATCCGATTCAGGAAGAGGGGCAAGTTGGGGCCCCGATATCTTGGTCCTTTCAGGGTGATTGTGAGGGTAGGCAGGGTAGCCTATCGTTTGGAGTTGCCAACAGAGTTGGGGCAGATTCATGACACTTTCCACGTGTCGCAGTTGTGAAAGTGTATAGCCGATGAGTCGGCAGTAGTGCCATTAGAAGATATTCAGGTGGATGCAAGCCTGAATTATGCTGAGATACCGGTGGCGATTAGGGAATGGAAGATCAAGGTTTTGAGGAACAAGGAAGTGCCTCTGGTTCTGGTTTAGTGGCAACATCGGAATGGGTCCGAGATGACTTGGGAGTTAGAGTCGGAGATGCGAGGGCAGCATTCAGAGTTGTTCGAGGAATGAGACTTCGGGGGCGAAGTCTGGTTCTAGTAGGGGAGAATTATAACACCCTGAGATTCAAGTGCATTTATTTCACCCTTATTCTTTGTCAATTGGTCATGATTGGTCCTTGAGTGGAGGAAACCTTGCAAGTGAGTACGTTGGGCGTACCAGAGGGGTACGTTGCGCGTACTCATGCACTTATTTTGGACGCGGAGTCGCTAGGTACGCTGGGCGTACTCATAGTTACGCCGGGCGTACCCGGCCCAGATGCAAAACCCTAATAAGACTTGTGCACTATTTAAAGGATGCTAAGGCTCATTCCTCAGCCTCCATATCAGTGAGTAAAACCCTAAGAGAGAGCCTTCCATCATCCTTAGTGATTGTGTGTGTTCTTGGAGCTAATAGTGCCTTGGTGTGTTATTGAAGAAGGAAGAAAGGAGCTTGTGGATACTACAAGCTTGAAGTGTAAGCTTGGATCTGAGATCTACAGAGAAAGGAGCCGCATTTAGAGGTATAAAGTTCAAAACTTTCCTCTTCTTTTTGGTTGTGGTTGCATGTGCCATTTCTAGGGTTAAAAACCACAAAGGTGGAGACTTTATGAGTGTAAGGTGCTCCATGGTCCAAGATCTGTCCCTTTTCAGTAGTATTTGTGGTCTAGATCCATAAAGTCCCCATTTTGGTCGATGATATGAGGTCATGCTTGAGTTCTATGCCTTCTAGGGTTAGAGAATGAGATGTTTTGGGTGCTAGTGACTTATTCAGCCATGCAAGGGCTTAAAGTCATTGACTTTATGGTTTTGGAGGGTTAGATATGGTCAGATTTAAAAGTTGGACTTGGGTCTTAACTGTTTAAGACCCCAAGAACTGAAGGACTAAAACTGGGTATTACGTCAGGCGTAATTCCAGTACATGCAACGTAGGGAGTGGCGCACCCCGATCCTCTGATGTTATCGGTTACGCCCAGTGTACATGTTCGGTACGCGCAGCGTAACCCAAAGGGTTGACTTTTGTTGACTTTTAGGGTTTGGTCAACTTTAGGGTATTTGAGCCATGTGAAGGGTAAAATGGTCTTTTACCCTCATAAGAGTATTAAGAGAAGGGATGGTCTAGCCTTGGGAAATGTGTTGATATCGAGTACTTATTTCATATGATTAGGCGGAGGCTAGGCCTTATCCCACGGAGTCCGAGATTTCCGAGATTTGCGAGTTACCGAGCTACACGAGGTGAGTCTTCTCACTATACGTTACCTAGAGTGGTATTTATGTGGACCGGAGGGTCTTAAGTGTTATGGATAAGATTATATGAATCTATGTGCTATGTGCCATTTGTATGCTATATGATTGTATAGACCGGACCGGAAGGTCCAACGATACAGACCGGACCAGAGGGTCCAACGATTTAGACCGGGTCGGAGGGCCTAACGAATCAACGGGAATGGAGGTTCCCGCTGAGACACATCGATCGAAAGGTCGTATTATAGCCTCGAGTGGCGTCTATGTTGTATGTGGTATTTTGGGGAACTCACTAAGCATTTATGCTTACAGTTGTTGTGTTATGTGTTTCAAGTACTAGTGATGAGCGCGGTAAGGCTCCAACATGATTCGTACACACTTATGGAGTTTATGTTTGAGATTCTGGGGAGATGTTTTGTGATGATAACAATTACTACAATATGTTTTGACAATATTTTCTGAGTATGTGTATGTTTTAAAGATGAAAAATTGTTTTGAAAATTTACGTTGTCACAAATTGCCTCTCGGTGATTCATGATGACCCTCCTCTTCTTCATCTTCTTTATCATTATCTGAACCAGAAGAGTGGGTCTCTTGGACCTTCTCGCCATTTTCTTAAGCTTCTTAGGCTTGGAAGATTCTCCTTTATGAGATTTACGTTTTCGAGACTTAGAGGCTTTAGTCTTATCCCCTTCTGTGGACTCCTTCTTTGTGGTAGTACGTTTCCCTCGGTTGCCAGGCTTGTCTATTGCATCCAGGACAGCCTGATTTTCTGGAGTAAGGACTCTCGGTCCCTTGGGAGGAAGTTTTCTGTATTCTGCCATAACTTTACATTCAGCTGAGACACAGCGAAACATGGATTCAAAAATGGATCCATTGTGATGAAAATTTGTGGGATCAGAGATGATGATCTTCTTAGTGTGAAACGTGGCAATGGAAGCAACTAGGGCATCCTTCATCACAGGAATGTCCAAAGTGTTAATCTCCCTCCTTGTAATAAGCATCCAGAAGTGCCCACATGATATCTCTAAATGCCTTGTAGAGGTATGAAGACTCTGCACCACTTGAGACCAGATAATCGTCCCATAGTCAAGGTTAAGACCATTGTAAAGACCGTATAAAAGGGTAAGAAAATCCTTGCTGGTGCCATCTAATCCACCACTCCTTTCTGCCAAACTATTGATGAGAAGAGTTAACAAGCCATTCCACTGAGAAGGTAAGCACGACTTCTTAACTTTTATGACCGTGGTGAGAACATCTGTATAGCCCAGCTCATAAATCATGGCGAACAACTGTGTAGTCGTGATAAAGTCTGGTGAAATTACTGAGGAATCAATAGCAAGATTCAACAATGAGCAAAACCCCCCTTTTGAAATCGAAGCCTTCTTGTTATGGATTTGAAAGAAAATACATTCTTTATTCTTGTCATATGAGGCCGTGGAGTAGACCTGTGATAAGAATGACATTGGAATGGCTTCAACTTGAGTTAGGGCTACAACCAGTGGAGAATACTTCAAGCACTCGAGAACTTGAAGCATATACGAATCATACAAGAATGGGTTAAGTTCGATGATCATATTCTGATTAGGCTTAATCGTAAGCAATGTAGATGATGCAGTCTGTTCTTGAACTGAGGAAGAAGTCGCCATTATTGATCGAAGAAGGAAGATAAACAGTTGAAACTTGCGTCGTAATCTTGAGAGAATTTGTTGGTGGTAAAAGACAAAAAATGTAAAAACTCTTTATATACCGTTGCCAGGAGAGAGAATGTAGATGATGATAATGACGTGATCACTAAAACGTCGCCTGGAAAAGCGCGATGTGACAGGCTGGGTGTTCCCAGGTAAATGTCAGCACGCGTGGGTATAGAGACCGTTCAAATTCATGCCCCCAAATTCTTATCATCAATCGTCGTTTGAAATTTAGTGCGTCTTCAAGAAACATAAGTGCCCCTGTTTAAACAAAACTTGAACTAACAGCAACTAGAGTTGTGAAAATAAAATTTTCGTGCAATAGAGTGACAATCGATAAAGAAATAAAGCAAGTGTGTATGGGATGTAAGTGATGTCTCATTATAAGACTGAAAGCAGATGATCCCGGGAAAGAATCGCTTCCTTCAAAGTCAAGCAAGACTTGAAGTGCTTGTGTGGTTTCCCGAAAAATACGATCAAGTGTTTGTTGAGAAACAATGAAAGGCTTCTTTTAATTATTAGACTTTGGGAAGCTTATCTTCAACCGAACTTCGAGTCTTAACATAAGACTGAACGTTGGTAGAAGTACTTGTGAGACCGATGTAGTCTGTTGAACAAGTAGGTGAGATATAAGTTGGAGTGAAAAATGAAGTAATAGAAATCTCAAAACAAAAAAAAAAAATAATAAACTGGATCTTTTTGGAAAAAATGCCTTGGTTTTATACAATTTCATAAAAACCACGCAAAAATAAAATAAAAAGAGATTTCATTGGGTAACCAGTAAGTTCTTGAATTTGATAATTCACCATCAATTCATTATAGGAGTTAGATTATGGGTTTCACTCATCACGTGGTATACGTATCCAAGATCACAAACACAAACTTTGTGCAACCATAAACCTCAGTGGTAAGAACCGAGAGTCTCAAGGCTTACATTGGTGAAGCGAAAGTAGATGGAGAATATAAGAAGGTGGCTAAAGAACCGAAAGTACCTTCTGCTATAAAAATATGACCAAGCAGACAAACTCTTAACTCATATGAGAAGAGTAAGGTAGCTCTAGACCGAGTTGATGTAAACAGCCTAATTGGGAAGAAACAATAGGTATGGATCGAATCATTAAGGCCTGCTCGAAATCATAGAGGCTTTGGTCAACATGTAGCAGCATGCTTCTAGGGACCCTTAACTAGTTCTTATAGAAATAATTGTACCTGTTTTAACTCCAAATTCTGTTGTACTTGTACCCTTGTGACCTAATTCAAGTAAGAACAAACAAACACACCCCACACAAATAGAACAAACAAAATGAAAAATATTTTGAAGGATTGAGTTTTCTGAAAATAATAAAAATAGAAAGAGAAAATATTTTTGGATTTTTCAAGTTTTCTGAAAAAGAATAAAAACAGAAATAGAAAATATTTTTGGATTTTTGATTTTTTTTGAAAAAGAATAAAAGCAGAAAGCAGATAAATTAAATAATCATAAACCATATTAAAGAGAAGAGAAGAAATTTACACAGTATACAACCGAAACCTTATCTCAATTGAGTGAAGCGAAATAGACCGAGCGTTCGATTCATTTCGGTTCTTAAAATTTCTGAGCCGAAATAGACCGAGCGTTCGGTTCATTTCGGTTCCCAAAAATTTCAAAGCCGAAATAGACCTAGCGTTCGGTTCATTTTGGTTCCCAAAAATTAAGGAGCCGAAATAGACCGAGCGTTCGCTCCATTTCGCTTGTCTAATTTTAGTGAGAGATTTGAGGGTTCGGTACCGACTTTGCTTCCATAATACCCAAGCCTTGTAGGATTTTGTTAAAGAGTGCTTCAGGTAATGCCTTAGTGAATATGTCAGCCAGTTAATCAGTAGATCGAACAAAATGTACTTCCACGTTCCCATCTTCTACATGATCCTTGATGAAATGATATCTAAGTGCAATGTGCTTAGTTTTTGAGTGTTGCACTAGATTGTGACAAATCCTTATTGCACTTTCTGAGTCTCAATAGAGAGGAATCTTCTTCATACTTAGCCCGTAATCTCTCAGTTGACTTTGAATTCATATTACTTGTGAAGTGCAAGACACTGTAGCTATATATTCAGCTTCGGCTGTGGATAGTGATACGCAGGTTTTCTTCTTGGACTGCCAGCTAACAAGTTTTCCGTCAAGAAATTGGCATCCACCGGTAGTGCTTTTTCAAGAGATGAGGTTCGCTTCAGGTAACGAAATATATTCTTCACTGCCACCATGTGAGGTTCTCTTGGATTAGCTTGAAACCTAGCACAATAACAAACAGAAAACATAATATCTGGTCTACTAGCTGTTAGATACATAAGGGACCCTATCATTTGACGATATAGTGTTATGTCGACAGTAGGTTTTTCCAGAGATGGTGTTAACTTAGTGCCAAATGCCATTGGAACCTTCACTTTTGAGTCGCCCGTCATACTGAATTTCGTCAGTAAGGTCTTTGTATAAGCCTCCTGGTTGATAAATATACCTTCTGTTTCCTGTCTAATATTTAAACCAAGGAAAAAGTTAATTGGACCCATTGCGCTCATTTCAAATTTAGTCTCCATCAACTTTCTGAATTCAGTTGTTGAGCTAGGATTCATAGAGCCAAAGATGATATCATCAACATAAATCTGAACAATCATAAGATGTTCGCCTTATTTCTTTCGAAAGAAGGTTGGGTCAACCGAACCTTGTTTAAATTTTGACTTTTTTAGGAAGCGAGTCAAAGTTTCATACCAGGCTCTCGGTGCTTGCTTTAATCCATAAACTGCTTTGTCTAATACATAGCAATGATTAGGGAATTTCTCGTTCACAAACCCTGGTGGTTGCTCAACATAGACAGTTTCTTCTAATTCTCCATTCAAAAATGCACATTTGACGTCCATTTGGAAAACTTCAAAGTTTTTATGAGCAGCATACGCCAAGAAGATTCTATCTGATTCCAACCTAGCTATAGGAGCGAAGGTTTCCTCATAATCTATCCCTTCCTCTTGACAATATCCTTTCACCACCAACCGAGCCTTGTTGTGAATGACATTTCCCTCTTTATCTAACTTATATCTGAATACCCGCTTCAAGCCAACCACAGATGCATCCTTTGGTGTACGTATCAGCCTCCAAACTCCGTTACGTTCAAACTCATGAAGCTCATCTTGCATTGCTTGGACCCAATCTAAATGATCAAGTGCGATATTTACTATTTTTGGTTCAATCTTGGAAACAAACAAATTAAACATACAAAATTCAACTTTAGAGAATAATGCAGTTTGTTTCGCTTTCAATTGAGAACGAGTAAGAACTTTTTATGAAGTTTCACCTATAATCTGTGCTTTGGAATGGTCTTTGGTCCATTTCAATAATGAAGGATAATTTGGGTCATATGCTGGATCCAATTTAGCATTCACTTCTACTTCAACTTCTGATAGATCACCCTCGCCTTCGTCAGTTGTACTTTCACTCTCTTTCTCCCCCACAACTGGCGAAGTGTAATCTGTGGCAGTATCAGAGTTTGCACCCTCTGTGGGAGGTGTATTCTCCCCCTCGATCGAACTACTACATGGTAGTTTTGGATCAGTGATTTCTCCTTCGCCTTGACCTTTATTAGTTGTGGATGGAATTGGATTCTCCCCTTTGAAAGATACTCTGTTTGTTTGTGGTGTAGTTGAACTCTCCCCTTGGAACTTTGAGTCTGTTGATGGTGGATCACTCTTAGCAGTAGGAGGTTGACTTTTCATCTCTTTGGCGGCTTCATCTATAATTTTCTTGAGACTATCGATTGTGTTGTCTGCTGCTTTTGCTTCTGAGTGTGCTGCTTTCTCTGGTTCATCAAACAGGCGCATGTATTCTTCAAACAGGTTGGCTATTGGAACCGAGACTTGTCCAGATTTTGGAAAAATTTCTCCTAAGTTACTTTCAATCCTCTGAACTTTCTTCATGTAGTTATCATCAAAGGTGACATAATAGGTTTCTTCAATTCGTTTTGAGCGTTTATTCAACACTCTATATGCTTTCGACGTTAGTGAATAACCCAGAAAAATTCCTTCATCTGCTTTGACATCAAACTTATTACGGTTCTCTTTAGAATTGAAAATAAAACACCTCGAACCGAATTTGTGGAAAAATTTGACATTTGACTTTCGGTTGTTTAAGATCTCATATGGAGTAATTGAGAATCCCTTATTTAGTAAGGACCGATTTTGAGTATAGCATGCAGTTGCAATAGCATCAGCCCAAAAATATAACGGAAGTGAAGCGAAACAAAGCATCGTTCTGGCTGCCTCACATAAAGAACGGTTTCTTCTTTCAACAATCCCATTTTGTTGTGGTGTATAAGGGGCCGAAAAATTATGAGTTATCCCCTTGTCAGCCAGAAAGCTCTCAAAATCATTATTCTTGAATTCCAGACCATTGTCACTTCTGAGGACCGTTTTCCTCAGCTGCACTTCCACTTGCTTGATGAATGTCTTCAACTTGGGAGTCGCATCTGATTTCTGTTTAAGAAAGAAAACCCAGGTGTAGCGTGAAAAGTCATCTACAATTACAAGAATGTACTTACTTCCACCGAAGCTTTTAATAGAGAAGATCCACATAAGTCGATGTGCAAGAGTTCAAGAGCTTCAACTATCTTTGTATTGATTTTTGTAGGGTGGCTCTTTCTGCTTTGTTTGCCCATTTCACATATTGCACACAGATGTTCCTTGTCGAACTTAAGAAGAGGAAGTCCTCGAACGTGATCACCAAGCACCAACTTATTAATGTCTTTGAAGTTCAGGTGCGATAGTCGTCGATGCCACAACCAGCTTTCATCTGTATTTTCCCTTGACAACAAACATATTGTTGGTTTTCCTCATATAGGGTTGAGATTTAGAGGATACATATCTCCTTTACGTTTAGATTTCAATAGAACTTTCTTGGATTGCTTTTCAATTATCTCAGAGCCCTCATCGTCAAATGATACTTTCAGTCATGTGCCCACAACTAACTGTGACACACTGATGAGGTTATTATGCAATCCTTCCACATATGCCACTTTTCGAATCGAAAAATCTCCATTTGTTATCATACCGTATCCGTTGATTGTTCCATGGGAGTTATTTCCATATTTCACACACCCACCATCTTTCAGGGACCGAAATCCCTTAGCTCTTCCTTCCTTCCTGTCATGTGACGCGAGTAGCCACTGTCTATATACCATTCCTCATCGAACTGCTCGGCACTGATTACCTACAAATTCAAGCAGATTTAGGAACCCAAAGTCGCTTGGGTCCTTGTGATTTTTTCATAAAAAACGAAATTGCAGTGGAAATATCAACCAAATATGTTCTTTTTACTAGGGTAGTTTGATCTTTTCTTTTAATTGTATACACTTTGATTGTAGTTTTGTCTAGTTTAAACTTAAGTTCATTGGTTGGTTTGTTAGATGGTATTGGCATTTGATTTTTCTTCTGAGATCTAGGGTTAGTAGATGATTTCTTATTGTGGAACTTAGAATCTAAAGTTAGCTTTCCCTTTCCTTTGATGTCCTTCAAAGAATTTGCCTTTCTCTGGGACATGGATGGACCGAAACTGGGTTTAAGACCGAAATTGGGTTTATGACCGAAACCGGGTTTAGGACCGAAACTGGGTTTATGACCGAAACTAGGTTTAGGACCGACACTGGGTTTAGGACCGAAACTGGGCGGTGGACCGAATGTTGACTTTCGGTTCTGAGACTTGGAAACTTGGACTGAAATTTGCCTTTTCTTTTTCTGATGATGCTCTCTTAGAGGGAACATGATTTGGATTTTGAGATTGCCATTAACTTTTTTTTCTCATTCCGATTCTTTGCATATCTTTGATTTCTTAGGCGTTTCTGTTCAGCTAGCTCCTTTTGTGATTTGTGGATGTTGAAGCTGACCTTTGGGTTCTCCTTATGAGTTTCGGTTATTTTGACCAGAACTTTCTGTTCTTCCTTTGGTTCTTCAGGGATTTCTTTTGTTCCACGTGTGCTTGGTTAGTCAAAACTCGAAGGTTTATTTATGGTTTCAGCAACGTATCTTCCTTTAACCCTCGAAGAAGTCTACTTAGACAAGCCTATAGTTTCGTCTGCATTGTCAATAGGAGCTGACCAAAAGTAGTCATCACATCCTTCAGCATTATCATTTTTGACCATGATTCTTAATTTTGATGTCTGCTTAGGAGTGACCCCTGTAACTGCATAAACCTGATTTGGCACAGTCTAAACCTTTTGATAAACCATAGCCTTTTCTTTGAGTTTCTTTTCCTTATCTTTTGCCAGTCGAGCAAATTCAACTGAATTTTCTGAGATTAGTGGTTTCTCATTCTCAGTTTCGCTGTTCTTAAACTCAGAGCAATCAACTACGTCTTCTACAGATATCTCACTCATCTCACTTTCCTCATCAAATTCAGACATATTTTCTAATTCTATTTTATTATCAAAAGCCAATTTGGCATTGGATTGATCAAATGAGTGAATAGTGTTTGACTTAATTTTCAACCTATCATTTTCATCTAGAATATCTTTTAGCATACTTTTGTGTTCCTTTGAATCAATGAAGGTTTCTATTTTGTCCAGTCCAATATTGTAGGACATGGATGTCTCTTCAGATGAAGGTTTCTATTCGTCTTCCTTAAATTCAAGAAATGGAAAAATCATCTTATGAATTTTCTTTCCTATCTCACAACTTAAATGCGATTGAGCTATATTAGTATACAAACGCATAGAAATTAAACAAAAAAACATTCCTTTGTTTTAAAAACTTTAGATTGTCTCTTTGTAAATAAATACTTTCATCCCTAGCCCTAACCAACTCTTGCTCCTTCAACTCTATCCACATTCTTCTCTCCTCACTCTTCGTTGTCACCCTACTGATTTCGTCAGTTAGGTTAGAATTTGTTAACCGAGTTTGCATGAGATTGATAGGTTTGAGCCATAAGAACTTCCCTATGGGCACATGCGAACCCTACTGCTTGGATCTAGGTTTCTCTAATTGAACATGCATTGAATCCAAGACTTATAATACTAGATCTGATGTAAACAATTGAATCAAACCATATGTAATTGGATCTAGAACAATACCTTAGATTACTTGCTTGATACTTCTTCTCCTTAGAGCTTAGAGTCACAATTGTCACTCCTCTAATGGCTTACAAACACCAACTAGCAAGAGGATGATATTGAGAGAGAGGGGAGAGGGTGAGAAATCGGCCCTAGGGTTCCTTGCCTTGCATGAGTGCCGATTTCCCTCACCCTAGGGATATATTTATACTATGGGATACTAGGGTGTCACCTTTAACCCTAATTGAATAACTTAGGCCCTAAGCAATCCAAAATCCTTCTAGATTCTAGGCTTGGACGAATTTAAGGTTCCCTAACCATAAATTTCGTCCACCCCATTACCATAAGGATACATAGCCCGAAACACAACTATCACACATTTGACAGTTTATGCCCCTTTATTCAATTAACCTCTTTAAGTTATCAAATTAATTCTTAATTAATATATAACTTATATTAATCAAATAACAATATTATTCCTTTAATATATTATTCTCATAATACATTAACAATAATATCTCTTCTCTCTTAACAAATCATCATGTCAAGTTGCTATGGTGAAGGCAACCCAAAAGGACCATGCATAACCGGTTCAAGTACTTACCAAATATAGTTACAGCCTTAGACACTAATCCAACAGTCTCCCACTTGGATAAGTCTAGTAACTATAAATGCAAACACAATCCGATTAGCAATCGTAGCTCTCAAAGACGCTGTCAACTCTGATCATATCAGTAACCTGTCCTTTAGATAAGGGATCGTACAATCCTCTGTTTTGATATCGTGCAGACGATACTCATTGTCCAGCAACTATTTTCTCGATCTCAGATTTATTTGACATAGAACTTAATTGAACACATGAATTCAGTCTTGACCGGGCCCGGCACATAAGTCAAATCAAATCATCGAGCGGCCGTGATATCGCTTTTACCCTCTTAGGATAAAAGTAACAGATAAATTTCGATTTATATGCATTTACTTATCAACTAGCCAACTATAGACAACAATGTTTTTTATGACATCAATTTACTGATGCAGTTTCGCATTATCAATGTATAACCAATTAGTAAATAATAAACCATATATCTAGGTTTTAAGACCATATGATATTATCGTCTTGCGATCACTCCAAAGTGATTCTAACAAGCGCGGTTTTATTCCAATGCTCAAAACATGTTCATAAGCACTCATGAACGTTGCAGCAAACCTTTGCTATGTCTAATACCATTTATACAATCTACACACCAATTCATGACAATCTTCATTCATACCTACTCCCAACATATGAAAGATTATGGACAGTTTGAATAATTGAATTATTCTTAATAAACTCAATTATTCTGGAAGTCAAAACATGCAAAGTGAAACAATAGCTAAACAATTAATATAAGACAGTAACATTACTTATAAATAATACTCCTTTATTTAATCATCAAATGTCAATTACATTTATCTATTACACGTTTCTAATACTATCTAATCTAAACTAATATCATCCTTCATCCCAATACTCCTAGCATGCTGCAAGTGCTTAACCCTGCTCAGTCCCTTCATAAGCGGATCTGATGGGTTATCTTCTGATGATATCCTCTTAACCATGAGGTGTCCTTCTTCTACTCGATGCCTAATAAAGTGATATTTTCTGTCGATATGCCGAGATCTACCATGACCCCTCGGTTCCTTGGTCAAGGCAACCGCTCCTTCATTATCACAGAAAATTTCCATGGGCTCCTTTATGGAAGGCACAACTCCAAGATCGCCAATGAATTGCTTCAACCATATTGCCTCCTTTGACGCTTCGCTCGTTGCAATGTACTCTGATTCGCACGTTGAATCAGCTACAGTTTCCTTTTTGGAACTCTTCCACGTTACTGCTCCTCCATTAAGGGTAAAGACCCATCCCAACTGCGAACGGTAGTTGTCCCTGTCGGTCTGGAAACTGGCGTCACTGTACCCTCGCACCTTCAAGTCATCACTCCCTCCGAGGACTAGAAACCATTCCTTGGTCCTCCGAAGGTACTTAAGGATGTTCTTGACCGCAATCCAATGCGCTCTACCATGATTCCCTTGATATCTACTTACCATGCTCAAAGAAAAGGCCACATCGGGTCGAGTACAAGTCATAGCGTACATGATCGAGCTAACTGCGGAAGCGTAAGGTAATCGGCTCGTCTCAGCTATCTCGGCTTCGGTACTTGGACTTTGAGTCTTACTCAACTTGGTATTACTCTGTATCAGTAGTTCTCCCTTCTTCGAGTTTTCCATACTAAAACGTTTTAGTACCTTATCTAAGCTAGTATTCTAACTAATTCATATTAGTCTCTTACTTCTTTCTCTCACTATCCTTATTCCCAAAATATAGGAAGCCTCTCCGAGGTCCTTCATAGCGAAGCACTTCTTGAGCCAGGACTTTACTTCCTACAGAGTTGGGATGTTGTTTCCTATGAGCAGTATGTCATCGACGTACAAAACAAGAAAGCTAACTATGCTCCCACTGGCTTTGACATATACACATGATTCATCTTCGCTTCGTACAAATCCAAACTCTTTAACTTTCTCATCAAAGCAAAGATTCCATCGGCGAGACGCTTGCTTAAGTCCATAAATGGACTTCTCAAGCTTGCACACTCTATTTGGATGCTTCGGATCAACAAAACCTTCTGGCTGAGCCATGTAAACATCATCAGCCAACTTCCTATTAAGGAAAGCGGTCTTGACATCCATTTGCCATATCTCATAATCATGAAATGCGGCAATATCTAGCATCACCCTAATAGATTTTATCTTCGCAACTGGTGAGAAGGTCTCATCAGAGTCAACTCCGGGAGTTTGAGTAAATCCCTTCGCAACCAATCGCGCTTTGTACGTGTGCACATTTCCATCCATGTCGGTCTTCTTCTTGAATATCCATTTGCACCCAACCGTCTTACGTCCTGGCACATTGTCAACCAAATTCCAAACTTGGTTGTCATGCATGGACTGAATCTCGCTGTCCATTGCCTCTTTTCATTTTGCAGACTCCGGGCCTGCCATGGCTTCCTTATAGCAATTAGGTTCATCTAGATTTATTAGTGTACTATCACTAATATACGTGTCCCCTTTGGTAGTAATATGAAAACCATACAACTGGGGTTGAACTCTAACTCTTTCGGAACGTCTAAGAGATAATGACTCGTCAATTGGTTCAACCGGAGTTTCCTCCTCGGGTTGAGCACCAGTGGTAGAGGTTCCTTCAACGCTTGACTCTTGAATCTCTTCAAGATCGATTTGCCTCCGACTATCTCCTTGGCTTATGAGTTCTCTCTCTCAGAAAACCCCACTCCTCGCAACAAAGACTACATTGTCATTCAGTCTATAGAAGAGATATCCAGAGGATTTATGCGGGTAGCTGATGAAAATACATCGCTCACTATGAGGTTCAAGCTTTTCATGAGTTTCTCATCTTACGAAAACTTCACAACCCCAAACCTTGATATGTGCCAACGAGGGAGCCTTCCCTGTCCACATCTCGTGAGGTGTTTTGGCAACCTTCTTTGTAGGGACTCGGTTAAGGATATGGGTGGCAGTCTCTAAGGCATACCCCCAAAATGAGATAGGTAGTGAAGCACGACTCATCATAAAACGAACCATGTCCAACAGGGTTCTATTGCGCCTTTCTGCCACACCATTCAACTGTGGTGTCCTAGGTGGCGTCAATTGTGAAACTATTCCACATTCCTTAAGATAGTCGTGGAATTCAAGACTTAGGTACTCTCCTCCTCGGTCGGATCGAAGCATCTTGCTTTTCCTGCCTAATTGATTCTCCACTTCATTCTTAAACTCTTTGAACTTTTCAAACGTTTTAGACTTGTGCTTGATTAAGTAAATATACCCATATCTACTATAATCATCGGTGAAAGTTACGTAGAAGCGGTTTCCATCCTTTGTGGTGGATCTAAAGGGTCCATATACATCGGTATGTATGAGATCCAATAAACCCTCACCCCTCTCACATGTGCCAGTAAAGGGTGACTTGGTCATCTTTCCAAGTAAACAAGATTCACACGTGTCATCTTCCCTAAGGTTGAATGACTCCAACACTCCATTCTTTTGGAGTTGGGCTATGCGCTTCTTGTTAACATGTCCAAGACGACAATGCCACAAAGACGCTTTATCCATACTATTGGAAGAATCTATACACAACACATCATTTCCTAGGTTATCTACAACCATAACAGTTTCATAAATTCCATTACAAGGCATAGCTTCAAAGTATAAAACACCATTTAGATAAGGAAAAATAGAATCATTCATATTATTAAACAAATATCTAAATCCTTATCTAAACAAACCATGAAATGAAATGATGTTTCTTTCCATATCTGGCGAGTAGCAACAATTATTTAAATCTAGACCTAATCAATCACTTATACCTAAAGAATACACTCCAATCTTGGTTACAGGCGACGATCTTCTGTTTCCCATGATTAGATTTATTCTTCCTTGCTCCACATCTCTATCTCTTCTTAGTCCCTGCAAGTTAGAACAAATGTTGTAACCACATCCTGTGTCAAGAACCCAAAAAATAGTGTGAGATGAATTGCTAGATTTAATTGTGTATATACCTAAAAAATATGGCTTGATCTTTCCATCCTTGATGGCTTGCAGATATTCCGGACAGCTTCTCTTCCAATGCCCTATCTTGTGGCAATGATGGCACTCTGCCTCCTTCGGGTTAGGGTTGGGCTTAGCGCGATCAACTTGTTGGATTAGATGTCTAAGCCCATAACTATTATTGCTATGTACTTGACCCGAGAGTAGCATGGTCCATTTGGGTTGTATATCATCAGGACAATTTGTTAGGATGGACTTTTGAGAGAAGGTTATTTATGGTTTATTAATATATTATAAGTTTTAATATATTAATATGAAATCATATCTTTTAATTAGTATCGATCAAGAATTAATTTGGAATTACTTTAGTGATCAAAAGAGACTAATTAAATCTATGGGGACTAATTATGATAATTAGTTATATTTATATGTGTTGGGCTTATGACCCATGTTGGACCAAGTTTATGTATGGATACATAAAGAGTTGGGCCACATGAACCATGGATCATAAAACCCATGGGTATGGATTATGGGTTATACCCATGACCCTTGGAATCCTACATATAAATAGGTTACTCCATAGCCAAAATCACCACTTCTTTTCTTAGAGAAATATGGAGGTGTTTTGGTGCATGAAATTCTCTCTCAAGAGCCACCTTTTTCCTAGGTGTGTTGTGAATCCATTTGAGGCATTTCATACTATTGGTGATAAGCTCTTAAGGCCAAATATATCAAGACTTCAAGCCACATAAAAGGTATGTTTCCCTAACTAGTATAGGTTTAATGCCTTGCAAACCATTTGCATGTATAATTAGTGAAAACATAGATCCAAGGTATTTAGGGTTGTATGTGCACTATAGGATGTTGTATTATACCAAAACCCAGCAGTGGTATCTGAGACATGGGTTGTTTTCTACTATATTTGATGCAAATGTATTTTTTTTCAAGTTGATGAAAAAAAAAGAAAAAAAACATGAAGTTTGTCAAATTTTATGATAATTACTTGATTTTATGAAAAACTAATTATTTGTAAAATTTGAGTCACTTTACTACAAGAGTTGAATTAGGTCAATTTAATAAGAGATAGAATGATATGATTATTTTATTTGTTTTAAAAGTTTGATCTAAGTGGTTTTAAGGAGTTACAAATTTTGGAACTCAAAAGTTTTTTTTAAAGTTATGATCTTAAGAGTTTTAAAACTTCCATAAGTTATGGATGTGAAATGTTTCATTTATTAACTCTTTAGGTTATGAAGTCCAAGAGTCTTCAAAGGATAATTGTCAAAGTTTCAAGATTTGTATTAGTTTATATGATTATCTAATTTATTGAAAATTGTTGATGTGAATTATCTTTACTTATGAGTTTAATCTAGATCATAGAAAAATTATTTGATTATTGTGTTAATTGGAATATTTGATCTTAATGGTTTTTATGAACTCCACAACTTATCCTCAAGTTATGGAAAGTGAAGAGTTTTTTCCTTTTAAAGTGTCATTAAGTCTCATAGGTTATGAAAATAGAAGAGTCTCTATTTTTTAATGTCATCATTAAATGATTTAGTGTCTTCCATAACTTGTCCTCAAGTTATGGAACTTGATTTTTTTTCATTAAACCTTAATTAAACTCATAAGTTATGAAAAAGCCAAGAGTTTTGAAAGGTTTCAAAACTTGTCCTCAAGTTTTGGAATTTGTAAAGTTACCCCCCATGTATACTTTAATTCCAAACTAGACCTTAGAATTTTAAAAGTTAAAATTCAACCCTTATACTTTATAATATTATAAGTTAATAATATTTATATATATATGTATAAGAGTAAAGTCAGTCTTACCGTTAGTAGGCCTCATTCACGAAGCCGGTCTATAAGGGGGGTATAAGGTTACTGCCTATAAAATGGCAGTTTAATGGGTGTCCACTCTCACCCACCGCTTCCTTGACCAGTGGAGGGTCGTTAGCCGAACGGGTAGGACAAGGAATATAATTCTCCCTTGATTAAAAGTATTGAAGATAAATACTAAGTAACTAAACCTTTTATAAATACCCAATCTTAGTTACTTAGGAAAATGTGAATAAGGTGCTAATCCATGAAATTACACTTTGCACTTTCTTTAAGTCGGTTAGTGGAGCGTGTGTGGTTAACCGGCACACTAACTCGTATTTAACAAGGTAGGAAAAGGGTAACTTAATGTTTATCATAGTATCGATGGAGCGTGTGTGGTTAACCGACACATCGATTGAGGGGTAAACACTTAAGGTTGCCAAGTAATTTGCATGGTTACATCACACCTTGTTTTGTGATCCTCGGCATCCCAGTCACAAAACCTGAAGGGCACACTCGAGATTGAAACATGCCATTGAAAAGTTCAATGAATCTCAAAAGATCTAGGAGTTTCAAATCCAATTAAAACCTAATAAATTAATTTTTTTTCATGGTGGAAATTGGTGAATCGTCATTAACCTACCTTCAAATATTCTATAGCTTGGACTACGGCATCCCTCTTCCAAGTTATAAAATGGTTTGTTGGGTCCTAGCCTTAATATTTCATATTGGGTGTTATATTAAGGACTTTAAATCAACTATCTTGAATATCTCCCAAAAGATGTCTAGTTCCGACATCAATGATCTTCCCAAATATCTTGGAACTTCACTTCCTCCACCTCCTCCAATTATTCTCCCTAATCCACAAGTTCAAGGTCACTCAAGCCCTATTGGCAAGGAAACTTCTAGGTGTGATCACATCTTGGAGATGAACTCACATACTGACAAGCCGGGAGAGTTGGGTGTCAAAGTCTTAAGAAAGTTAGTGGTTCAATCACTTTCTAAGTCACATAGTGAGTTCCTTGGGACTCCTATGAAACAGACTATGACAAGACCCTTAATGATCTTATCTATTTGCTTGGTGCTGCTAAATCAGAAATGATTTAGTGTACTAGTAAAGCAAATTTGATTAGGAGATCAACTTCCCAAAACGTTATGGACAGGGACAATAGTGACACAGGAAATCCAGAAAAGCATTCTCTTCCCAATGGAAAGGGGTCGGCCATAGTCAACTCGGTTGACCAAATGGTAAAGAGAAAGACTAAGTCTGAGATAGTCCCCTGTACAATTACCTAAGGGTCCATATGGTCCTATTGCCAAAAGGAAATGGCATTGGTTGCGAAGCTGTCAATTTTACCTGAAAGATCATAAGGCTAGTAAAGTCAATAAGTTTGACTCTATTTCACGTAAGGTCCACTATCTAACTCGGTTAAGTTTGTATTCTGAGATTCTTATTACAAGATATGACTGGGTCACATGTTGATGTTTAAGAATCAAAGGAAAATTGATGGAAACTTAAAGAAAGAGTATGTTGAATCTGATCGCGAAGATGGATTTCTATCGCTTGATTGAAGATTGGATTCTTGAGCTACTCTTAGGAGTTATGATAGATTGCTAGGAAACAAGTAATAACATAGTTTTCATTTCAAGTTACATTGTAAGGAAAAAGTTTTTTCTGCATTTTAACATAAATAAAAGTGTGTTTTACTTTATTTTTATCTCCTTACAATGGCATTCATGAAAACTTGATGTTTGTATGTTTATAGCAATATTGGAAATATGAATTTGATTCGTTCATTTGTGGTAGTGTCTAAATTTACCAAATAAGGAAAGATTCTCATCACCCAAGTTTCAATTGGACCGAAACATGGAATCATGCAAGTTGTAGAGTATGATGAATGAGAACTTTCGAGCATTGGAAAAATTAAGACTAACTACTTGTTCACATGGATGTGTGAGTCAAGAGAAGGACTAAGGGATCAAGTACACTTTCTTGTGCACTTGTCAAAGTCCACCACAAAAGATGGATAAGACTATTCGTCATGATTTACTAAGGTTTAGTAAATATGATTATACTTACAAGCTTAAGTATAATTCTGAAACATTGGAAAATTTTCAATGTATGACAGAACGAATAAGAAAAATCAAATTAGGCAAACGGATAAAAGTTTCTCAAATCTGAAAAGATGGGAGAGTACTTTAGTATCAGGTTTTAAGGTCATCGTAATGATTTTGACACCTTATCACAATTCATCCTCTAAGTACATTCTGATAGTTAAGAAGAGGAGTTATGAATTGTTGAAGTGGTTAAATCAAGAAGATGATTCGTACTTCATTCCAAAACAATTCATAGAGTTGTACTCTAAGATTGTAACTTGAGTGACATGTCTTTAAGAAGGTTTAAAACACTTGTTAAATGTAAGAGTAAAAGTTTTCTACTCTTGTACATTTGAAATTGGTAAGTTGTGATGTTTTGGATTAAACATTGTGTTAAGCGGCTGTCTTGATTAGAATCCACACTATCTCTTGAATATTGGGCAAGAAAGTCGTATAGGTCAAGGTGACAGTGAGAGTCTAAAAGATCCTGAAAAAGGGTTTCAAGAAGTAATCAAGAATAAAACCTATATTTCATCGCTAGCACACAAGTAGAGGTTTATAACCTATCGTGCTGACATTTCTGTGCCCATTCTTGTTAAGTTGGCTATACATTTGAGTTCTACATGTTCTCAATTGTTTGCATAAATACTTGGAAGCAATGGCAGGCCCTTAAGCTGCCAGGTGGCAAAAAGTTAAGATTGCACAAGTTCAATCCATATGAGTTTGGATTTGTCATTATCCTCGTCTTGTGACTATGGTTTTCACAATTCACATGGATAAGAACACATACACCATTAAATCTAAGTGTCATAAGGTTTCTCTTCGATTCATGAAAATGATGGTAAGGAAACTCTTTCACTAAGTTGATTTTGAGTAGATAGCAATTGTGGGAATGACAAAAGGTCTAAACATTATGATTACGACATCCCTCTTTATAATTGTTTAGACACGCATGTGAGCTATCTAAGAGAGGTGTATGATATAGATAAAGTCTTATCAAGGCAATCTAGTATCAAAAATCTGAACTTTGGTAAGAAAGTCAATAAAGTATTGATTTCTAGAAGTTCAGTTGATTTCTAGGTACATGTCAAAGCTAGTGGGAGCATAAGTGTTATGCTAATAATCATCATGTTAGTAGGAGCATGATAATTCTGATAAGTGTTGCAAGTTAGTAATGTTAATTATAGAAAACAAAAGTTGCAATTCGTGAGGTTGCAGGGGTTGGAAAAGTTGTTTTGCTATAGTTAAGGGAGAGGAAATTATACTTCATCTCAAATCTAAAAGCTTAGATTGAGGTCTTAATCGTATTTAGTCAAGAATATATGAATTTCATGTTGGGATGGCTCAACATAAGGAAATTCTATATATGGGTTCATTATTTGCGTTCTAAAATTCGATTATGATTCCGGCATCCCTTTTCATAATCTGAATTATGAGAACTTGGCAAATAGAAATGGAAATATTATAGCAAAAGATTGGTTTAGTCTTTATGTGAGACATCATGAATCGTGTCCCATATGCTTCGGATATAGGATCGATTACATGTGCTATATTCACTCTTTCTAAGTTTTTTCCAAAATGCCTGGGGCATGAAGAAGGGAAAAAGGTCTAGAAATTGATATGACTAAAATGATTAAGAAATTGTTGAGGACAATCTAAGGTTTACCAAAGATTGGTTGCTCAAGGACAGTTGGAAGTATAATGATAATTCTGGAAGGACCATATTGACATAATCTGTAAGGAGGCAACTCTTGTTCAGAAGTGATAGTCAAAATGGAATATGGAAATGTTTCAAAGTTAGAAATTATTCAATCTGTGTAAGATTAGGAAACTTAATGCAAGAAGGATGTTTCCAAGGAGTTGATCTCCTTTAGAATGCTCTGTACTGTTTATTGTCAAGTCTTTCTGACTTTGTGCATAATCATTACAAGAGGATCAATGCATATAAGTTTAGAATCTAACAGATTTCAGTAAATAGCATGAATTTGGAATTCTTACATTTGCAGTTAGGATTTGGGACTATGAATAGAGGATCATTGGAGTTATGTTCAATTGATCTATTTCACAAAGTAAGGATCATAGACAAACATAGTATGCATACTTGGTGTATGGCATGACTAATGTTGAGAAAACATAGTGTACATGCTTGGAGCATGGGACAACTATTGTTTTAAATTCAAGAATAAAGTTGATAGGTGAAACAGTATACAATGAATAATGTGTAGTCATATGGTGATAAATAAAAGGTGTTTTATTTCCGTTCATAGGTTTTGATACCATATTGGATTCAATTATTCTTGTGTTTCATTTTGCATGTTTTGACTTCTAGAATAAACTAGGTCATTGTTCTGGATGACTAAGTTATTCAAACCATCCACAGTCGGTCATATGTTGGAAGTAGATATGAATTAAGACTATCATGGGTTGCATTGTAGAGGTCTAAGATGTTGGACAAAGGGCTACAACACTCATGAGTGCTCATAAGTTCTGAGTATTGGATTCAACCCGCACTCATTGGTATCACTTCATGGATTTTATCATGAGTGATCATGAGACGATAATATCTTATATTCTTCAAACCTAGAGATATGAGTTGTTACTATGAGTTGGTTATACATTGATTGCACGAAAACGCATTGGTAACTCGATGTTATAAAACATGCCTTTGTGTATGATTCAACAAGTAGTAGAACAAGCCATATGAGTCGAAGTTTATCCATTCCTTTTACCTTCGGGATAAAAGCGATATCTGTGGGCCCCTCGATGATTTGATGATGACAAATGGAAGTGCTCGGCCGGGCCAGGACTGATTTGATTTGTTCAATTAGTCAGTCGTCATAAATCGGAAATCGAGAAACAACAAAATGGACAGATAGAATGATTATAATCCATGTCTCAGTCCATATGATATCTAGAATGGAGGGATATATGATCCCTTATCTAATGGACGCGTCATTGATTTGTTCAGAGTTCGACAGCGGCTTTAAGAGCTACGATTGCTAGTCGGGTTATGAAGTTGTACTTGCAATAATAGTTTTAGACTTATCCAAGTGGGAGACTGTTGGATTAGATGTCTAAGCCCATAACTATTATTGGTATGTACTTGACCCGAGAGTAGCATGGTCTATTTGGGTTGCATATCATCAGGACAATTTGTTAGGATCGACTTTTGAGAGAATGTTATTTATGGTTTATTAATATATTATAAGTTATAATATATTAATATGAAATCATATGTTTTAATTAGTATCAATCAAGAATTAATTTGGAATTAATTTAGTGATCAAAAGAGACTAATTAAATCTATGGGGACTAATTATGATAATTAGTTATATTTATATGTGTTGGGGTTATGACCCATGTTGGACCAAGTTTAAGTATGGATACATAAAGAGTTGGGCCACATGAACCATGGATCATAAAAGCTATGGGTATGGATTATGGGTTATACCCATGACCCTTGGAATCCTACATATAAATAGGTTACTCCATAGCCAAAATCACCACTTCTTTTCTTAGAGAAATACGGAGGTGTTTTGGTGCATGAAATTCTCTCTCAAGAGCCACCTTTGTCCTAGGTGTGTTGTGATTCCATTTGAGGCATTTCATACTATTGGTGCTAAGCTCTTAAGGCCAAATACATCAAGACTTCAAGCCACATAAAAGGTATGTTTCCCTAACTAGTATATTATATGGTTTATGTCAAATGCATGCTAGTTATAGGTTTAATGCCTTGCAAACCATTTGCATGTATAATTAGTGAAAACATAGATCCAAGGTATTTAGGGTTGTATGTGCACCATAGGATGTTGTATTATACCAAAACCCAGCACAACTTTGGTCCCACTAGAAGAGGAACCATCTTGGGACTTTCCCTTGCGGTGGCTCTTTGAAGAAGCCTTCCTCTTCTTGCCCTTTCCCTGCCCTATAGCCAAAACAGGAGCAGCGGTTGGTGCGGGAATTGGTGCAACAGACTTGTCCTTTAGGTTGCTCTCAACAGTCCTTAGGAGTCCTTGGAGTTTGCTTAGGGTGACCTCTTCCTTGTTCATGTGGTAGGTCATCCTAAATTGGTTGTAGCATGAAGGCAAGGAATGAAGACAAATGCCGATGGCCAAATCCTCCCCAAAGTTAGCATTTAACTTGCGAAGACGATCAACATATCGTTGCATCTTTTGCAAGTGCACAGTCAATGATTCTCCATTTCCCATCTTAGTGGTGATCATGTTAGCGGTGATCATATCGTGGTACCTCTCCATCAAGTCTTGATGCATTTCATACGGATACATGTCCTCATAGGACTGTTGGAATTCTTGGTTCATAGTGGCTATCATGATGCAATGAACTTTCGTTGCATCATGTTTGTGTGTCTCAAAGACAGCCATCTCTTCGGGAGTAGCGATTTCCGGGTTGACCTTCTCGTGCTTTTTGTCAACAACATAGTCTTTGTCCTCGTAGCGTGAAATGGTGCGAATGTATCTTATCCATTCCCTAAAGTTGGTACCATCGAAGGTCACCTTTTGGCAAAGACTCATTAAGGTGAATGAGTTGGCAACAACGTTGTTTGCGTTCGACATCTACAAATAGTAAGGACAAAGTTTGATTATAATTTTGGATCCCTAATTAAACACCCAAAATGAAAAATTAGGGCTAGGACCCAACAACATTATTTACATATTAGAAAAGGGATGCCGTAATCCCATCATGCAAATAATTTGGAGGTAAGTGAATGACGATTCACTAATTCTTCACCACGAAAACATAACCTTAAGTTTTATTGAGAATTCCTAGATTTTAGAGATTCATTGAACTTTTCAATGGCATGTTTAAATCTCCATATGCCCCTCTAGTTTGTGACTGGGATACCGAGGATCACAAAGTGGGTGTGAATTACCATGCAAATCTACATGGTGCCTTCATTGTTACAATCATCTATTCGATGTGCCGGTAAACCACACATGCTCCATCGAACTATGATAAACAATGAATCACCCTTTGCCACCTTTGCTTAGAACCAATTAGTGTGCCGGTAAACCACACACGCTCCACTAACTTCTTAGCAAGGGTGCAAAGTGTAATTTCATGGGATTGCATCAATTCACTTTTCCTAAAGTAACTAAGATTGGGAATTTTATAAAATAATTTAGTTACTTTATAGTTTCATTATACTTATTAATGAGGAGAGAGAGTTGCCTATCCTACCCGTTCGGCTAACGACCCTCCACCGGTCAAGCAAGCGGTGGGTGTGAGTGTACACCCATTAAGCGTCATTTTATAGGCAGCAACCTTATACCCACCTTATAGACCGGCTTCGTGAATGAGGCCTACTAACGGTAAGACTAGCATAGTTTTACTCATACGTATATATACTAAGCTTGTAATCATATAATGGTATAGGGTTGAATTTTAAACTTGTAAAATTATAGGGTTTGAAATTTAAATTATTCAAATTAAACTTTTAATCACAAAACTTAAATTTCAAAACTTGAGGGCAAGTTTTAAAGCTTTTCAAAACATAAGGATCAAAAGGCAAATAATGTAAATCAACAATTATCTCAATTTGATCTTATTCAATATTACTTGCAAAATAATTAACCAATTCAATTCAAATAATCAATTATTATCACATAAGGAAATTATTATTCAACTAATTGGTAATTATCTTTTGTTTGGTCAAGAATATACTCATATATATGGTAAAAATCGGATTTTAATGACCCAAAACAGTTAAGGCAAGTTTCCCCATGTAAAACAACAAGAAATCCCGAAACTCCCTCTTTCTGACGCTCAAACTCGCCGAGTACCCACTATGGAGTCGCCGAGTTGGAGCTACTCGCCGAGTCGACAGTGGAACTCGCCGAGTTCATCAGGCAGAAGACCAAAATTCGAATTTTATAAGCAACAAGCAATTAACCAATGCATCAATTCAATAGAAATCAATCAAGTCTCTGATACCACTGATGGGTTTGAGCCTAAGAACTTTCCTATGGGCACATGCAAACCCTAATGCTTGGATCTAGGTTTCTCTAATTGAACATGCATTGAATCCAAGACTTATAATACTAGATCTGATGTAAACAATTGAATCGAATCATATGTAATTGGATCTAGAACAATACCTTAGATTACTTGCTTGATACTTCTTCTCCTTAGAGCTTAGAGTCACAATTGTCACTCCTCTAATGGCTTACAAACACCAACTAGCAAGAGGATGATATTGAGAGAGAGGAGAGAGGGTGAGAAATCGGCCCTAGGGTTCCTTGACTTGCATGAGTGCCGATTTCCCTCACCCTAGGGATCGATTTATACTATGGGATACTAGGGTTTCACCTTTAACCCTAACTGAATAACTTAGGTCCTAAGCAATCCAAGATCCTTCTAGATTCTAGGCTTGGACGAATTTAAGGTTCCCTAACCCTAAATTTCGTCCACCCCTTTACCCATAAGGATACATAGCCCAAAACACAACTATCACACATTTGACAGTTTATGCCCCTTTATTCAATTAACCTCTTTAAGTTATCAAATTAATTCTTAATTAATATATAACTTATATTAATCAAATAACAATATTATTCCTTTAATATATTATTCTCATAATATATTAACAATAATATCTCTTCTCTCTTAACAAATCATCCTGTCAAGTTGCTATGGTGAAGGCAACCCAAAAGCACCATGCATAACCGGGTCAAGTGCTTACCAAATATAGTTACAGCCTTAGACACTAATCCAACAGAGACTACCACTTAGATTAGAAAATTTAAGTTTTAATTCATTTAATTCTTCTTCATATTCTATTATTGGAACATTACGAGATCCTAGGATAGATTGTACCTTTTTTTATCAAACGATCGTAGTCCTTGATCTGCTCACTGACTGGCTTTGTTGTAAAACATTTGTTTTCTGTCAGATTCGGTTCCTCACTTGCACTTTTTGTTGATGAACTAGCTGTGACAATCAAGTACTTTCCAGCCAAACCTACTTCCTTTGCCACATAAGCCTTTCCATGAGTGGGCTTTCTCACCTCTTCTTCTTCAGAGTCTGTTGACCAAACTTCAACGCCACCGAACTCGTCTTCATCTGCATTCTCCTGTACAATCAAAGCATTCATAGAATTGTTAGTTTCTTTCTTTTTCTTGATCTCTTCCAACTTGCGCATATAGTATGCCTCATCATCTTCTCCGTCTCTTTTCTCAGCCATTTTCCTTACCATGCAATCTTTGGCAAAGTGGTTCTTGTCGTGGCAGTAATTGCAGTCGTATCCTGAGTCTCCTGCAAGCTTGATCTCCTTCTTTTCTTCATCCTTTTGAGAGGTGATCTTCGCTTCATCCTTCACATTCTTAGAGCTGTAACTTCCCTGCCAGTTTCGGTTCTTGTTGACAGGAAATTTTCTCCTTGCGAACTTCTTCGGATTGGTGACCATCATAGCATACTCCTCGCTTGTAAGGTCACACTCTGACATATCAGCTTCTTCTTCTTCTTCTGCAATACTTTTTCCTTTAGAGACAAGAGCCAGCGATCCTACACCGGAAGCCATTTTCGCTCTTTGGTTACTACACTTTAATGGGACTTGAGTATTCCCACAAGTTTCGCTAGCGAGTAAGACTTAAATTGTTCATGCGCTTTTACAGTAGAAACAACAGCCATCCATTCTGGTATGAGCTCGTTCATGAAAGTTACTTTCTGCTCAATCAACATCCTCTCTATTCCATGCTTAATCATCTTACTTAGGAGATGATTGAACCGATCAAAAGTTTGTATTAGCTTTTCTTTAGGTTTCTGTTCAAAAACTCCAAGCTCTGATAGCAACATGGTTTGAATGGAGTGTTCTAGATCTTCATCGGTCGAATAGAGTTCTTTCAACCTATCCCATATTTCTTTGGCCGTCGTGCATGAACCAACCACCCAAAGGTGTCAGATTGTAAGGCGAATCTGATCATCCTCATGGCCTTCACATTACATAACAATTTGTCTTTCTCGTCCTGCGGCATCTTGTCTACATCCGCTAATAGCTTGTTATATTCCTTTTGGGATTTGACTGTAGTGTTCGTTCCTGAGTGTAAAAACGGCCCAAGTGTGATAGCTTCCTAGACAAGATAGCCATTATCTTCAGATCCAACCACGTAGTCTTCGAAGTGATGTCCCCATACTTCGTAGTCTTGAGTGTAGAGAATGGGTATCCTAGTTGTAGATCCAATGTTGTTTGAGATGTTGATTGGGTTTGTTTGCGAATCATCGTGAGATATGGTGAGCTGCTAGAATCAAACCTGTAAAATTGAGATTAGGGTTTTATCTAAAACCAAGTTGCCATCGAAACAAAGAAGATGACTTCTTATTTATACGATAAAAGCGGAAACCCTAAGGAATTCTGAATACAAAAGGAATGTGTATTGATCACACACTCTCCTTCTCTAATACCAATTGTTAGAACTGAGTTCTATCAGGATCGATAGAATCTAAGCAAGCTAATAATTAAGAACGTAATAAAGAACACGAGTATGGCTTTGAATATGTCGTATGATTTAAGCTTCAACACCTCAGAAGAGCTCAATTATGAACTTCAACTGTAGAGGTGTTCTAGGGTTACAAAACAATGAACGTGATAATCAACTGTTTATAATACATACATGCATGCATATATATATATATATATATATATATATATATATATATATATATATATATATATATATATATATATATATATATATATAACAACCCTACTAACTAATTTAGAAAATCACGGATGGACAGGCCCAATCCGGATGCAAAACGTAAGGCCAAAGACGCAACACAAACGGACTCTACAGTAGCTTATACACATAACTAGGGTAAGAATGATTGTAAAAGTTGGTTGGTTTGTGCATAGACATGGTTTCATGGAAGTCATTGTGTAGGAATTAATAGATTTCACATCTAGTATTTCAATTTCTTTGTTTCAACTCGTAACAAAGCTAATCTTAGAAGGTTTAATGATGAGACTAAAAGTCTTATCACAGCCAACACCAATTTTTTGTGACTTTAACAAGGTGTGATTTGTACCTTTCGGGACTATCATCATATTGAAACATGTGTTGAAAGATATAATGACATGGAATGATGTTTGTGTCAGTTGCATACGTACTATTTCACAAGGATTTTATTTAAGAAAATCAGTGTATTATGTAATTATAGCTTCTTTCTATTTTGGAGAAGCATGGAAACTTTTGTTTTGTAAGAAGATAATATATAGTTTGAGCATGGAGAGTGAAGAGAGTGTTGGGCTTGATATTTATGATTTTAGAGAGGCTTCTTATATGGTGATATGATGAAGGGCTTGGATGTGTGGAGTGGATAAGTGGTTATTCAAGCGAGTGAGAGGTTTGTAAGTGATAGAGAGTGAACAAAGGCCTAATTCACTACAAAAAGATAATGGAAGAGTGAGGTGGTAGGAAGAGTGAGTTGGGGCATGGTAGGGTATGGTTTGATGATGGTCATGAAGTAGAGCGTTGAGGGTGGGACATGGGTGGATTTGAAGGTTGAGTTGAGGCTGTTTGGGTTGAAATAGTATATATATTACAAAGGGATGGGGTTGGTAGGTTGGTTGGTTAAGATTTAGTTGGTGATAAGCTATATAAGGAGATGGTTTGGTATTATCTAGAAAGTTCGAACATAAGTATATATTAGACTTTGATAGTATTGAATTTTGGTTGGAATGTGATTATTAATAGTATGAGATGGGAGAATGGTATGTGGATGTTTTAAGAGGGTAACTCTATAATGAAGGTGGAAAGGAAGTCTAGAGGAATGTATACGAATATTAATGGTACGAATAATACACGGAAGTATTTAAAATTTTAGGAAGGAATATACGAACATGAGATCGGAAATTATATACCATGTGTGTTGCAATTTTGTTGAAAAAAAGTTATTGAATTATTTAATCATTAGCATATTGAAACATTTTTTATATGTTTTAAAATAAGCTAGGATATTTTTTTAGAAATGGAGGAAGATAGGAATCATTTGGAACTTTGTTTTAAGAGAATATGTCCACGTAAACTGAGAGTAGTCATCATATAAAACCATATAAGATTTGTGTCCAAGTTTACTTGTAATGGGAGATGTCCAAATACCTTATTTGTATGTATCGAATAGAGAATATGTTATTGAATATGGAAGAGAGAAAGGTAAGTGAGAATGTTTTTCCAAAGAAAAAGCATCGCACACACTGATAATATTCTATTTATTACTAGAAAGAAAATTATCATTACAAAGATACTTGAAACAAAAAATGTCTGGATGAGCAAGAAGGTTGTACCCTGTGGATAGTGACATGGTATGAACAACAGCAGGCGAAGACTTGGCTTGCTTAGCTTGAACGAGGGGATAAAGCCCATTGAAACTAATACATCTCATGATAATTCTCCATGTGTTGAGTTCTTTCATAGGAAAACTAAACATATCAAATTCTATCTAGACTTGGTCATCCCAAAATTGTTTTCAAATTAAGATTAGATTCTTGATAATATTAAGAACATGATAGACTTGGTTAAGTGAAACGGAAAATTGAGACATGAGGTAGTAGTATTGACATGACCAAATATTAGGATGCAAGTGTCATTACCAACAATAATATAAGGATGTTTTCTTGAGCACAAAAAATGGAAAGTTTAAACAAATCAATAGATAGGTAAGAAGTGGACAATCAGAAACCAGACCATATACAACTAATCAGTTCCAACCAGTTCTAGTTCGTTTTTTCAATTAAAAAGTTCATCCCTACGTATACAAAGCTCATTTGGTGATAGTGTGGTGATACGGTAATGCGTCATTGGGATTTTAGTATAGTCTTTTGTATTAACGAGTTGGGCCTGTCCACTCATCTTTATTTCTAGGGTTAGAGTATTTAATATGCATGCTTGTATCATATTTTTGTTAACTCTGATTATTACGTTGTAACCCTAATCACCCCTCTATAGTAGCAATTCTTCATAGAGTTCTTCTAAGGCGTGACACTTAATCCTTAGACATTCTTTGAATCATCGTTGCGTTCTTGTTTTATTTGTTTCGAATCTAAAAGATCTTTAAGGATTTTAATTCTAACAATTCGTATTAGAGCAGGAGACTGTGTAATCTATACGCATCTCTTCTGTTTATTGAGTTATTAGGGTTTCCATTAATATAGGATCTTGTTTTGTCGTCTTTATGTGTTTTTGACGGCATACAGTGATCTTGATATTATCCTATAATTTGTCTTAGTTGTCACCTTTGATTCATAACACATTATATAGATCTTATCGTCATGCAGAACGAAAATGCTCACATCAACTCCTTAAATATTTCAAGCAGTATTGGATCAACAATAAGGATCCCGATTATCTTCCGTCACGAATATGAAGTTTGGGCGCTTCAATTTGAAAATTAAGTTCTCGGTTCAGATGATAATGGTTATTTGATATGGGAAGCCATTACTCTAGGTCCATTTTTTCACACAAAGACCAAAAGAACTATCAAAACTTAGAAGGAAGACAACCAACTGCTCCTTGATGTGAAGGATGTTCCTCAGGATGAGAAAGAGAAACTAATCAGCAACGTCAAAGCAATGAGGATCATTAGATTCGCTTTGCAGGCCGATACTTTTCGTCTGGTTAGTTCGTGTGGTACTGCGAAAGCCATCTGGGATCGAGTCAAGGAACTTTACTCCAATGACACAGATCTTGAGCATTCTACACAAACACTCCTACTTTCGGATTTTGGTGCTTTCGCACAAAAGCAAGAAGAAAATTTGAGCCAAACATTCAATCCCTACAGTCATCTTCTTAGAAAGATGATGAAACATGGTATTGGCCGTGAGGTGATCGAGCAAAAGGTTACTCTCATGAATGGGCTTAGATCTGAGTGGATAGACATGGTCTCTACCATCAAATCGCACGAACAGTTTAAAAGTTCCACTTTAGCCAAGGTTGTTGGGATTCTTAAGGCATGTGAATGTGAGGCGTCGAAAGAAGAGAAACTTGTTTCTGGTATGGGGTCTCTAGCTCTTGTTACGAAGGGCATGATAGTTGTAGAGGATGAGTCTGAGTCTGATCACTCTGAATGTGATTTTACAAACAAGGAATATGCTTTGATGGTTTCAAATTCCAAGTGGTTCACAAGGAAGAAATTTCCATCAAACAAAAACCGAAACTGGCAAGGCAGTTATAGCTTAGAAAAAGTGAAGGAGGAGAATACAAGTGTTTCTCAAGGAGGAAGAGAAAATGGAGAAGAAGCTCATTGGTGACTCTGGCTATGACTTCAACTATTGTAATGGAAAAAATCATTTGGCCAAGGAGTGCATGCTGAGAAGGTTGAATTATAGGAAAGAAGGAGAAGATGATGAGGCTTACCACATGCGAAAGTTAGAGGAAATCAAGAAGAAGAAAACTACTGCTAAATCTATGCCTGCATAGATTGTGCATGAAAATGTGGCAGAAAACGAGTTTGGAGGAGTTCAAATCTACTCAACTGACTCGGAAGATGACGAGGTTCGCAGGCCCACACACGGTAGGGCGTTCGTTTCGAAAGAGGAGAGTTTGCGGTTTGCAGGAAGGTATTTGATGGTGACAAGTGATGGGTTACAGACGCAGGAGAATGACACTAGGAGTGGAAGAAGAGAAAATAATTGTTTCACTGCAAGACCAGTTCCTGAACAAATCAACGAATGTGAATAGCTGATTAACAAGGTAAATCTAATTATTGAATCTCTCAATATATGTGTGTATAGATACGAAACTGAATTAAATGACCTAAAATTTAAACATTAGTGATAGTTTAAGAAGAATCCGTTTAACAAAGTCTAACCTAACTGGTCAAATAAGCAAAGTTTTGTCAAAAAGCGATGAGAGGCGAATATGGATTAAGAAGATCGAGTCGGATTTGTCTAAGTCTAGGGATCAGTTAATTTACTTGCAACGAGACAATTTGATGCTTTTAAAAAAATGTAACATTTTTTTCTTGATTGCTAAAAGGCTTTATTTTAACATTACTCGGTTTCACCTTGATTGTGAGGATGGTGACAAAATTCATAGGATGATTTTACCATTATCGAATTAAAAGAAGACGAAATTGATGCTAACGGTTATAAGTGCAAATCCATCAGCTCGTTAGACGAGACCTCTTATGCTTATAGGGTAGGACTAGACGAATTGAATCATACATTAAGTCCAAAGACCACAAAAACATGTTAAAACAACTGTTGGATGAAAACGATAAGAAGCAAATTAAATTTGATACTATACAAAAATTCGACTCATTGAGTGCCAAATTGAGTTCAAAAAATACGATAAATGTTGAAAGCACATCTGAATTCGATGAGGATAGTGATATGAGCGAAATTTCTGTAGAGGATGAGGTGGATTGCTCAGAGTATATTAAAAACGAACCTGAACCTCCGAATGATTTGATTTCTGAATATTCGGTTGTATTCGCACATATTTCTCAAAATAAACCTGAAATTTTAAAAGCTAAAGCAATGGTTTTCCCAAAGTGCAAATTGTCCCTCAAGTGTTTGCTACTAAAGGACTGGACAAAAATCAAACTGTCGAACTAACGTCCATCGTCAACGAAGATAACAAAGATGGTTGCGATAGTACTTGTGGTCCGCTCATATAGATGATGCAAACAAAATGAAGGGTTTGTCTGAAAGAACCTCGTGGACAGTAAAAGGAAGATATGTGGCAGAACCACTGAACAATCGTTCCAGCTATGAAAAAGGAAGTCCAAGTGGAACAAAGGAAGGTTCAAGCAAACCTCAAAAGGACGAATCTCATGCAAGAAAAATGAAACCCAAGGTGAATATTCATAAGTCCTATGAACAACTCGCAGAGCAAAAGCGTCAAAGAAATAGGAGATATCATAAATCTCAATGAAAGTAAGCAATTTTAGCAATCCCAAAATTCCAACTATGTTCAAACCTCAAAAGGACAAATCTCATGCAAGAAAAATGCGAAAGCTGTCATACTTGCAATCCATAGAAACCAAAAAGAAACTTTGTTCAAAAACCTTCTCTTTCAAAAAAGCCCATTGAGAAACCAAAATCTCGTCATTCTCAACCTACGAAGGCTTCGTTTAAAGATGTCAAAGGAAATGGAAAGTTAGTCTCGAATTCTGAAGCTCAAACCAAGAAATCAACTACTAAATCAAAGAAAGTTGAGAAAGATTTCGTCAAGAATCAAATCAAAAATAAACAAAATCCATCTGATTCAAAAGAAACAAAAATGAAAAATAATAAAGTAAAAGTTTTCACCATAACTAAGAAAGATGAAACCACATTAGTTAAACGAACTTATACGGTTGATCTTGCAATCGCTTTTCCTCTTTCTGTAAAAGGCTCACAAGGACCTAAGAAACTTTGGGTTCCTAAATTTGCTTGATTTTTGCAGGTAATTCGTGACGAGCAGTTCGACTCTGAATGGTATATCGACAGTGGTTGCTCATGTCACATGACAGGGAGGAAGGAGGAACTACGAGAGTTTCGACCTCTCAAAGATGGTGGAAATGTGAAGTATGGAAACAACTCGTTTGGAAAGATCAAAGGCTATGGGATGATCACGAACGAAGATTTTTCGATTCATAAGGTGGCATATGTGGAAGGCTTACAACACAACCTAATTAGTGTTTCACAATTGGTTGTAGGGACGGGCTTGAAAGTATCCTTTGACGATGACGGATCTGAGATAATAGAAAAGAAAACGAAAGCATTTCTCGTAAACTCGCAACAAAAAGGAGAAATGTATCCTTTGAATCTAAACCCGATACAAGGGGAGCTTGCCATATGCTTGCTTACGAAAGCCCACTCTGATGACAGCTGGCTATGGCATAGAAGACTTTCGCATCTCAACTTCAAAGACATCAACAAGCTTGTTCTTGGTGATCATGTGCGAGGGCTTCATCACTTGAAGTATAATAATGATCATTTGTGTGCAACCTGTGAGATGGGGAAACAAAGCTGGAAGAATCATCCAACAATAGTGAACACAAAAGTCGTTGAACCATTGGAACTTCTACATCTCGACCTTTGCGGACCTTCTACAATTGAAAGTGTTGGTGGTAGTAAGTACATTCTTGTAATAGTTAATGATTTTTCACATTTAACTTGCGTATATTTTCTGTAGGGTCCAAAAATATGGTTTATACTTTGCTTTTCTAGGAAAATATATTTTTATGTAATATTGTATGTGTTTGCGGTTTGTGTGTACGGCCGTACACGTGTGTATGGCCGCACACCCTGTGTACAGCCGTACACAGGGTGTGCGGCTGTACACATGTGTATGGCTGGAGGTCCGTATAAATAGAGGAGTGCATGTGGGAGTGTATGGTTAGAAGAGAGAATGCTAACGGTTACAGAAGAGAGAGAAAGTTAGAGAGAAGAAGTGTGTGAGAGAGAGAATCTATTGTAAGGAGCATCAATCTATCATCAATACATTAGATTCAAGTTATTCTTCTTCTCCTTCTCTTCTATTTGATCTGACATCATCCAATTGATTGGGATTCCGCACCATCAATTGGATCTGATTGATATACAAGCAAATTTTGGGGATTTACAATTGGTATCAGAGCTTGGTTGTATCAATCAATTTTGTCAAATCTGGAGCTTATTTGATCTTATTTTGAAAAGATAATAACGTTTTTGGATAGATCTCGCAAAAATAAGGGGGGTTACTTCTTTTGCATTTTTCATAAAAACGAGTTTTTGATCGAGTTTTAGAGCAAAAAATGGTGAAAAACGTTGCTTTTTTCGCGAATTTGTTGAAGGTGTGCGGCTTGGTTGAAGGAGTGCGGCTCAGCAGCCTCGGTCTCGGTGTGCGGTTCTCGCCCTCGTCATCGCATTACAAACTCGGTTCGCAGCCATTCGCACAGCAGCTTCGCATTTAAAAAGAAAAACGAAACGAAAATTGTGGCTGCCAGGATTCGAACCCGGGTCCCTTGGTCCAACAACCAAACAATTTACCATCTCTTCTAGCCTTAATCTTGCTATTTAACTCCCATTTTTTCTTCTTAAAGACTACCATTCCGTTCCAAACTTTCACAATTTGACAAAATCAGCCCAAAAATTTAAAATTTTATTTTTTAAAATTCCATTTTCAACCAAAATTTTAGTTTTCAAATTTTAACTTTTATTTTTGACTTTTTACTTAAAATTTTGACTTTGACTTTTAAAAGTTGACCTTTGACTTTAAATTTTGACTTTCTCGTTTGACTTTTAATTTTTCAAATTTGGCTTTTCAGTTTGACTTTTGAATTTGACTTTTTAAATTTGACTTTTAAGGTTGACTTTCTTGGTTTTTAACTCAAAGGGCAATTAAAAATATATAAAAAAAAATTTAAAAAAAAAGAAAAAAAAATGAGTTCCACATCAATTCCGGTAAATGAAGTTTCATGTACTCTATCTTGTAAAGCTACGATTAAATTTCTTCGCGAACAAATTGATTTATTAAAAAGAGAAAATGAGGACCTCAAATACGAAGGCTATACTCTTAGGAAAGGACAAAAACCGTTAAAAGCTCAATTAGAAACCAAAATCAAGGATTTCCGGAAATTACAAGAAGATTACAGCAACAAGTGTGAAAATTATGATCACATTAAGAAAAAACTTGATGCTGTAACTGAAGAACTTGACGCTTTGAAAATAAAGTGTGGAAAAACAGATGTTAGTTTCAAAAATTACACTGCGTCAAGTAAGACAGTCGAGTCCTTATATGAAACCCAATTAAAATTCAAAGAAAATCAAAACAAGGGTCTAGGGTATGACAGTGTTCCTTCACCTTTCAATCATAACTACACATCCATCCCTATGACACAGGACGAAATTGATAGGGAGGCACATCATCGATATGGCAAACTAGCTGGATTTGTGTCAGGAGGTATTCAAGTTGAAGATACTAATGCTTCAACTTTATATGCAGGTAAAATAGCAGAGGATGAGAATAAGGAGAACACCATTGAACAAACCAACATCTCCTTGAACTCTGAATCTGTTGCTTCGAACTCAACTACTTCTGATCAACCTACCGTTGAGAAATACAGGACACCAATTCCAACACAGCAGAGTTCTTGTTGCAAGTGTGCATGTGGGAACAACAAGAGACAAGGCATCGACACGCCACCAGGGGCAAGAAGAAACAACTCCACAGTAAAGAAAAAGACATGCTTTCATTGTGGAACACCTGGACACATTGCCAGAAATTGTCCAAATCGCGCATACGTTCCTTACTACGCACAAGGCTAGCAAAACTCGCAAAGAGGGCGGTTTTCTAAAAGAAACCCCTCAAGGTCACGTTCAGACAATGGTGACTGGAATGCGCAGAAGGCCAAAAATCAAACCCACAAGGCCAAGAATCTAAATCCCAAGAACAAGAAGGGAATGTCGGCCAAGAAGTCCAATCCAAGAGATGATCCTGTGAAGCCAAAATCAAAGTCATCTCAACGGCCGACATCAAGTTCAAAAGCAAGTACCGAGCCACCCATCACATCGAAAAAGAAATGGGTTAAACCCAACTACAAATGGGTTCCAAAGGCTCACTCTCCCAAATCTTTTAACACTTTTAATATTTTTACATCTTCTATTTGTGATAAGCAGGACATGTCATGGGAGAGAGTATCGTGCAAAGATGACAAAGGTCGACCCAGTTTCAAAATCGACTGGGTTCCAAAGGCCAACTGATCCCGCTCTGTGTCGGAGCAGCTATGGAGGCATATCATTAGACTTCGGTTTGTTACTAGTGGCTGTTCCTGGCACTTGATAAGGGACATCTCTCAACTGTACAACATTCAGACATTTGTTTGAGAGTATGTGTCCTTTGTGGGAAGGGAAGAAAGGAAGTGATCAGTCTTGGGGTTTGTGCTTAATGACATGAAGAATTTTCGGAACTGTTCTGAGATTACGCGTGCTATTCTCAGACATTCTGGATGCAAATTCAAACGGTGACTTACGGTTTGAGTTTTCTTCTCTATACTCCTGAGTTTATGTTAAGTTGATTCGCTTTAAAGACTAATTTTTTTTAGGATAGTTTAAATTTGCGCATTTACTTTCGTTTCTCTCATATGCACAAATTTAGGGGGAGAAATAAAAACAAAACAAAAATTAGAAGATTTTAAAAAAATATATAATATGTTGGTTATGGAATATGCTTGTGGGAGATGTTTTGGGAAGTGATATTATCAAGTGATAACAGACAATCTAAGTCTGCATAACGTACCCAAATTTGAAGGGTCTATGCTCTGGTTTGATGCGTCGGTAGGCACGAAAATTTTTAAAATGGACATGACTAGGCAGAGTTGAACTTAGGAAATTTATAGACTTGACAAATCTTGACCTAGTTAGATCCGTTCAGCCTGACAATATGACGCTCGGATAGGTTGAGCAGGGAGATATATATGGGAATCCACTCGTCACATTAAAAGAACCCATACTTGGAACCGTGGTTTAACTTTTCCTCGATGTGCGGATTCTGTCCTTAATTCCGGTTGGATGGGGCGATAGGTAAATTCCGATAAATTAGGTCTGTAGAATATCATTTTCTTTCTTTCCATCTGTTAGTCATATGTTGTCTCCTTTGCGTGACTTCCAATCCGACCTGGTACACAACATATGCAACTCTATTTCTCTGCATGTTATATATGTGAAATACTTCTTATCTGTTAGCCATATGCTGTCTCCTTTGCGTGACTTCTAATCCGACCTGGTACACAGCATATACAATTTTCTACTTCTCAACCCCTCTGAAGTAATAAGTAATATAATTCTGAATCTATCCTCTCTCTGAATGGTTGTCTGCTCATCCGGTGTAAGGAGTACTTTAGAAGTTCTTGATGGATGGGGCATGTCTGGAAGCGGGAAACATGTTCTAGTACAATTCAAATTGAACACTCAAAGATTGTCTATAGATCTCGCTGCTCAATTTAGGTGGACAACAATATCCCTGGTCGTCATCAGCTGAATGGTCCTTAAGATATAGTATCTAGAAACTTAGGATCAGATATAATATTTAGGGATTTAGGATCACATTGTCTTGTCACTTATAGTATGTCCCAATTTTGTCACAATTTTTCGTGTTTAAGTGGACAACAATACCGGCGATCGACCAAACAAAGACGTGAAGATGGAAGGTACCGACAAGCAGATAAAGGTTGTCTAAAAACTTTGATCCCAAATCATTCTTAAAGTTAGATATCATTTTATTTTTGTTAAATTTGTTCATAGTTTTCCTCTATGCACAAATTTTAGGAGGAGAATTAAAAATAATTCAAAAATCAAACAAAAATCAGAAAATTAAAAATCCAAAAATAGTGTTATTTCTTGTTCAGAAAATCCAAAAATATTTTTGTTTCTGTTTTTATTTTTCCAGAAAATATCAAAAATCCAAAAATATTTTTTTTGTGTGCTAATTTTTCTTTTAGTTTTGTTTTGTCTTGAAAAGTGATTTCAGGTGTAGATGAGACTCGTGGAGATTGTATTGAAGATCTTCTGAGCCAAGGTTTCATCCGTGAGCATCAAAGAATTCGCATTCGAAGGAGCAAGAAATGAAGATTATTCTTTCGACATTCAATCTGTCAACCCTAGAAGCAAGGTGAAGCTGAAATTGAAGATTATTTGACGGATTGCATTGAAGCCTCCTCAATCAGTCTGCTGCTATCATAAACCTGCTGAAGTGATCCAGAAGATTATTTCTCTCTGATGTTCTCCCTGAAGATTCTCAAGCTGAAAGAGCCATATTTCAAGAATCTTTTCAAGAAGCCTCCTCACCCAACGTGTGTTCAATGTCAAATTTTGAAGAAAAACCCAACCATTGAAGATGAATTCATTTATTGAAGATTCATATGTTCATCTTGATGCTGCGAAGAAATTTGAAGATTAATGCTGAAGCCAAGCTCCCAATGAAGATTAACAAGAAAAAGCCAGCTACTTTTTAGGGGGAGTTTGTTGGGCCAATTAGAAAAGAAAGCTATAAACCAAGGGGGAGATTGTTAGGTCAAAAAATATGGTTTATACTTTGCGTTTCTGGAAAAATATATTTTTATGTAATATTGTATGTGTTTGCGGTTTGTGTGTACGGCCGTACACGTGTGTATGGCCGCACACCCTGTGTACGACCGTACACAGGGTGTGCGGCTGTACACATGTGTATGGCTGGAGGTCTGTATAAATAGAGGAGTGCATGTGGGAGTGTACGGTTAGAAGAGAGAAGGCTAACGGTTACAGAAGAGAGAGAAAGTTAGAGAGAAGAAGTGTGTGTGAGAGAGATTCTATTGTAAGGAGCATCAATCATATCATCAATACATTAGATTCAAGTTATTCTTCTTCTCCTACTCTTCTATTTGATCTGACATCATCCAATTGATTGGGATTCCGCACCATCAATTGGATCTAATCGATACACAAGCAAATTTTGGGGACTTACATTTTCTTAAATCGAAATCTGAAGCTACTCAAAAACTCAATGAGTTCATAAAGCAAATTGAGCTTCAACTGCGAAAGGTGGTTCACAATGTTCATGGCGACAATGGGCTAGAATTCAAAAACCAAGCGTTTGAAGAATTTCTTGCTGAAAAAGGAGTCTCACACAACTTTTCTGCTCCTTACACTCCACAACAGAACGGTGTCGTTGAAAGACAAAACCGGTCTTTGTGCGAAGCTGCAGGAACTACGCTCACTTTCACATGTCTGCCTCTATATTTCTGGGTGGTTGCTATTGCGACTGCTTGTTTCACCCAAAATAGATCCATCCTGAATAAGGAATTCTCCATTACTTCTTATGAAATCATATATAATTGTACACCTAATGTTAAGTTTTTCCATGTATTTGGTTCCAGGTGTTTCATCTTTAATTCCAAGGAACAACGAAACAAATTCGATGTGTAAGCTGACGAGGTTATATTTTTAGGATATTCACTGACCTCCAAGGGACATAGGGTTCTCAATAAACGTTCAAACAAGTTGGAAGAAACCTATTATGTTACGTTCGATGATAACTACGTGAAAATGATTCAGTCCAAAGAGAGTCAATCAGAGAAAATATTTCCCAAGCCAAGTCTAACCACTATTTCAATCTTCAATCTATATGACGAATTCATGCTACTCTTTGATGAGCCGGAAAAGGCTATCACATCTGAAGCGAAAGCAGCTGAAAACAACGTAGATGAATTGAAGAAGATAATTGATGATTCTGCAAAAGACATGCATAATCAGCCATCAACTGCGAAAGTGCCTCAAGACACGAGCACTAGATTCCAAGGGGATAATTCTGACTACAATGCAAGTCCTCAGGGGGAGCAATCTACACAACATGATATGAACATTCCATCACATGGGAGGGTTACACTTTGTCTCTTTCTTCTGACCCGTCCTATGATACAAATGACTCACCTTCCACAATGACTCACGAACATCCATTCACAGGGGATTCTTCAATTCCTGGAGAAGAGGATCTCTCGTCATTCGAGGGAGAGAATAAATATGAGAATTACGATTCGGATGTGCAATCAGAATTTGAAGAAGTAAATGTTGAATTGGATCCCTCTTACGATCCAAACTATCATCCCCTAACCAAATGGACTAGAGATCACCCGAAAACCCATGTTCTTGGTGAATCTTCTGCAAGTGTTCTTACAAGATCTCAGATAAAATCGAAACAAACTTCATTATTCTCTAAAGTGGAATTTTGTATGTTTAACTCGTTCGTTTCCAAAGTTGAACCCAAAACAGTTAATTTTGCTCTCGATCATTCTGATTGGATGCAAGCGATGCAAGACGAACTCAACGAGTCTGAACGAAACAAAGTTTGGAGGCTAATTCCAACTCCACCAGATGCATCGATTGTAGGTTTAAAATGGGTGTTTCACAACCAAATGGATAAAGAATAGAATGTTATAAGAAACAAGGCGAGACTCATGGTTAAGGGGTATTTCCAGGAAGAAGGCATCGACTACAAAGAAACCTTCGCACCTATTGTAAGGTTGGAATATGTCCGCATCTTCTTGGCATACATAGCGCACAAGAACTTCGAGGTATTTTAAATGGATGTTAAATGTGCTTTCTTGAACGGAGAATTAGAAGAGACTATATACGTGGAACAACCACCTAGGTTTGTAAACGAGAAGTATCCCAATCACTGCTACATCTTAGACAAGGCAGTCTATGGTCTCAAGAAAGCTCCACGACCCTCGTATGAAACACTCACCCGCTATCTTAAAATGTCCAAATTTAAACAAGGTTTGGTTAACCCAAACTTCTTTCGCAAGAAAGAGAGTGACCACTGATGATCGTCAAAATTTATGTTGATGACCTCATTTTCGGTTCTACGAATCCCAGCTTAACAGCTGAATTTCGAAAGTTGATGGAAACTAAATTGGAGATGTGCTCAATGGGTCCAATTAACTTTTTCCTTGGATTGAATATAAGACAGGGACCAAAAGGTATTTTATAAATCAGGAAGCATATACGAAGACCTTACTGACTAAGTTTGGCATGGTGGGACCAATGGCATTCGCAACGAAACTGAATCCATCTCTAGAAAAACCAGCTGCTGATATGACCCTTTATCATCAAATGATAGGATCATTGATGTATCTAACAACCAGTAGACCATATATTATGTTTTTCATTTGTTATTGTGCTAGGTTCCAAGCAAATCCTCGCGAAACTCATATGGTGGCCGTCAAGAATATCTTCAGATACTTGAAACGAACTTTATCACTTGGTAAATGGTACCCTGCGAAATCAGGTTTCTTCGTACAAGCATTTTCGGATGTTAACCTTAGGGGATGTGGATTATATAGAAAAAGCATAACTGGAGGATGCAAATTTCTCAATGGCAAACTTGTCAGTTGGCAATCCAAGAAGCAAACGTGTGTGTCCTTGTCAATAGTTGAAGCTGAATATATAGGTGCTGCATCATGTACATCTCAAGTCATTTGGATTCAAAGTCAAATTCGTGACTATGGCTTAAGCATGAAACGAATCCCATGATATTATGACTCTGAAAGTGCTATTCGCATTTGTCACAACCCAGTGCAACACTCAAAGACGAAACACGTAGCACTAAGGTGTCATTTCACTAAGGATCACATCGAAGATGGCAATGTTGAAATTCATTTCATAAGATCCTCTGATCAGTTAGCTGACATATTCACGAAAACCTTACCTGAGACAACCTTCAACAGAATTCTTCAAGGCCTTGGAATGATGGAAGATGAATCTATACCAGAACCACATTCGTTTTAATAAAGTTGTCGACGCCACTCAATGCGAACGCTCACAGTCCACTGTTCATTTGTGGTTCAGTTTTACCAATATCCTTTTGTACTTTATGTATAATAATTTTCTTTTGTTTTGTTCATTTTTCAAGAAAACTTCAAAAATTCAAAAATCATTTGTTTAAAAACTCCAAAAATACTAAAGTATTTGTTCTTTTTTTGCTCTCTCGGTACCACTTTGGTTTTTATTTTTGTTAGGTGAATTGGCATGAGTGCTCGCTCTAATTTTTTTCCGATTTTTTCGCGACACGAATTGATACAAACGTTCTCCCTAACTCACATCAAAATTTGTTTAATGCTCACTTTCAATTTTATTTGTCGCGCGAATTCGCATAAGCGCTCGCTCTAATTTGTTTCCGGTTTTTTTTGGGACACAAATTGACACAAACGTTCGCCCTAATTCGCATAAAAAAATTATATTTTTTTTGTTTTGTTTGGCATTTATTTTGTTTTCCTTTGTATATTATGTATTTAAATTTTATTCTATTCAAAATTAAAAAAAAATCTTCTTTTTTAGAAAATTTCAAGATTGCAAAATTATTTTATTTGTGTTTCTTTCTCTCTCTTATTTTCATAAATCATAAAACACCATAAATATCTTAGACACAGACAAAGATCACGAAGGATCATGTTTGTTATATCTCTCAATTCATGTGATGGGGCAGGTATAAATTTCATTATCTATGAATTGGCTAAGTGTCCCTAAAAGCATGATGTTGCATGTTTTCCTAAGCCTCACAGACTCTATGTTGAAGCCTTAATGAATCGATTCCACCAATCGTTTCTTCCCAATTAGGCTGCGAATTCACATAAGTCATGAGCTACCTTACTCTTATCATCTCGAGTGAAGAGTTTTCTGCTTGGTCCTTTTCATATAGCAGAGGTACAATTGTTCTTCTTGAACCAACTCTATTTTTCTCCATCACTTTCGCATCCATGATTGCAACCCTTGAGACTCTTGGATACTAACACTTAGGTTTATGGTTGCACAAAATCTGTGTTAATGATCTTAGTTTCGTACTACCACGAGCTAAGTGAGACCCAATATCCAACACACTCTCATGAATTGATGGGGAACAATTAAATGTTCTAGATCGTTCACCTATGAATTAACGAATGTCCATTTTCGTGGTTTGTACCAAGGAATCTCTTTTTCTTATGCGAGATCTTAATGAAATGCTCTAGTCCTAAGACATTTCTTCACAAAAGAACTAGTTTCAATTTTTTGTTTGAGATTTCTAAATTTATCCAAGTTACTCAATAGTTTCCAAAGCCACTCGTTCAACTGACTACACAGGTCACACGAGTACTTCAACTGATCTTTCGTATTTATCTCAACTTTCGTAGTTTGTTTAAAGTTCAAGCCACCCTTAATGCTTAATTAAAATATGTCTTTCATTGTTTCTTGATAAACAGTTGATCGTACTTCAACGGGACACCACTCAAACACTTCTTAGTCTCTCTTGACTGTGAAGGAAGAGATCGTTGCCCGAGATCTAGAGTTTCATGTCTTTTAAGACATCACAAATATCCCACATATATATCTAGCTTTATTTCTTTTTCTTTGGCACGCTCTAGCACGAAAATCTCTCTAATTTTCCTAAAGTCTTGTTCGAGGTACATATGGCATTTTTAATTTCGCAGATTCAGTGATGTTTGGATTTATACGCACAAGTTCCCTTGTGTCTCAAATGCGAAAGGACGTATGAGTATTTACTGAAAAGATTGGAGAGTGAAAGGATGATAACAAGATAATGATGACGCGACTTGTGGTAGATGAAATTTTGAAATTTAGGCGCGTGGAATTTGAAATGCTTCCAATTATCACGCCGTCTGACACCTTTATCGGGGTTACTGTTGTCAAATCCCGCTTTTTCAGGCGCCATTTGCGAGGAAATCGATCAATCGACACTTCAAATTCTCTCTTGCGTAATCGTATGAAAGGAATTTTCATCTACAACGTTACTTTTTACCTCTACCAATTCTCTCAAGAACCCTAACGACGATTTCTCTCTATTGTTCTTCTTCTTTGTCAACCTACAACATTGGCCATTTCTTCATCAGTTCATGATCATATTGCTCACTCGTCGCTACTTGCCATAAACCAAAATTAAAACTTGATTCTTGATTTGTCTCCTTTCAATTACGATTTTTTCATGTTACCAATCATTGAATGTTTGAAGTACTCACCTCTGGTTACTGCCTTAACTAAGGTTAAGTGTTTCCCAATGTCTCTACTCTCTAACGCTTATTCCTCAGCATCGTACATCAGGGAAGAAGAACGCATCACATTTGAAATCTCTGACAAGAAAACTTCTATCACCAAGTCAAGGTTCTGCTCTCTGTTAGGGCTTACATACGATGACTCTATGGTGAATCCAGGCTCAAAATCCATCACAACTATTATGGAAATGTTCTATGAGATGGAGTATAAATATATCATTCCTTCTATCTCAAAGTTCAGAAAACCCAACTTACCTCCTCAATGGAATGGTCTATTTACTCTTCTTTTCAAAGCTTTCTCTGAAAGAGTCACTGGTTCTGACTGTGCCAGAAGTTGTTTATGACACTTATGTATGGTCTTTACCATGGAATCAATCTTGATTATGGCACCGTTCTATGGGCTCAGCTACTACAAAGAACTCATTCCATGACTCGACACAGTGAGATTTCCTGTGCTCGATTTTAGACTATTGTTGTTCAACGGGCGATTGAAAAACACCAAATCCCCATGATGCAAGATTCACCGATGTCCTCGATTGCCACTTTTCATACAACCAAGATCATCATTGCTGAAAACTCGAAGTTTCCCTTTGCTGGATCTATTCCAGAGACAATGTTTCAATGTGTGCCAGCTACAACTAAAATTCTGGAGGAGTAGAAAAAGTTCCATCTTCAGGAGCTCGCACCATTACTCCTGAGATGCGCACAACAATTGAAGAAGCTGACAAGGTGAAAAAGGGAGGTAAGCAAAAGCAAACGAAAGAAGGTCCCTCTGAGCCAGCTGTTACTCCAAAGAAGCGAAAGGCGAAAACTGCTCCTTCTACAACAAATCCAAAAAGGCGAAAGCAGCTAGCTCGCAAGCGAAAGTCCCCCCGTCCAAATGCAAGCGAAGCTTCGGAGTGTAATACTCAGTCATACATTCCTGTCGAGGAGGATGATAACATTTGCAACGAGGATGAAAACGTTCACAATAAAGAAGAGACATCAAATCCTGAGGTATCTCAAACTTTTATCGATTCAGTTCCTTCTCCTCCTCTTTCACGTAAACTTAGTTTTATCCCAATTATGATTGCACCATGCCCTCCACCAGTTTCTTCACAACAACAAACTAGCATTCCTTTTTCTACCCTAATGTTCATTGATTCTACAGTTCCACCTACTACCTCTACCATACATCTTGTTTCAGTCAACGTATCTGATATGGGGGCTAAAACTTCAGGTTTCTCAACCCATGGTTCACCTCATGTTTTGCCTCTTAACCGAGATGACCCGGATATGATATTTGATGATACTAAAGACGAACATCTTGGGGGATTCACTTACAGTCCTTTCCAAATATTGACTGAGAGTGAAGATAATGTGTCTGTTTCGAAAGGGCAGCAATTGAGTCTCTCTTTGAAAGAATCACGAAGGAGCATTCTACCAATGCTGAAAAGATGAATAAATCAGTTGGTGATTTTGCTGAAGTTTGCAACACTGCGACCGAAAAAGTTGATAAACTAATTACTAACACTACTACCTTCATGGAGAATTTCCAAACAACCATCAACTCCAATACCACTGTAGCCAATGATGGTCTAAAGAGTCTAGTTTCTATCTTTAAATATGAGAAGATGAAATTTCAAGAGATTCGTACTGGTCTGTAAACTGACCATGAAGCATTTCAAACCTCCATCTCCTCTCAAATTTCCAAGCTTCAAGACAAACTGGCAAAGGAGAGTAATATCATGGACTCTCTTGCCCTCAAGACAGAAGAAGTAAAGGTGTTAAGTGTGAAACTGGAAGCTTCAAAGAAACAGGCCAACAATTTGTTATCTGAAAGAGCTGTCATGCGAAGTCGCACTACAGATGTTACAAGCATGCTCTCCGATATAATTGAGACCAGGGACTTAATGCTCACCATTACAGTACATAAGCATCTGCTTGAGAATGTGAGACCCATTTTTCCATGCTTCACATGCTAGAAGGTGTTTCGGATCAAAGCTTTAATCAGAAACAAGGGGGAGAAGGTATGTCTGGTGGGTCAAGAAAAGAAATAAAAGAAGATCCCAAAGCTCTAGTTAAACCTGTTGTCAAGCAAGAACCTAATGGCAAGGAAACATTGTTCAGTAACGATCCCATCGTCGATAATAGAGAAGACGAAGAAGAGCTGGATGAAAACGAGCTTAAAAGGTGAAAGGCTCGTGAAGCTAAAATGGATGAGCACCAACAAATCATCCGAAAGGCTGAAGAAAAAGAAAGAGCTGAGAAAAAGGCTCAAACAACTCTTCAAAGCAAGAAGCTTTTATTCCCCAAGTGGACAATGAAGCGAATCCAGAATGATGCTGTCGATTTACCCAACCAATATTGGTTAGAGTCAATTGTTTCATTTGTTCTTCAAAACACACAATATTCGCAATTGGATCTACCAATTACTCCAAAGGCTTTCAGGTTTCGTGCTTTTGTGAAGGTTGCGAATGTTCCACTCACAAATAGCGAGGCTGATCAGATGTTGTTCTCCTTTTATCTGTAGAATATGAAGCCGCAATACGAGACACGGTCCTTGAGCAAAATAACTAGTGTAAAAGTCACAAGACCAATTGAGACTGACAGCTTTCCGAACGCGAAGTTCAAAGTGGCAAGAGATTTAACCAGTCAATGCTACGAGTTCACTCTTGCAGACTTACATTGTCTTAACCCCAATGACTGACTCGTTCTTTACAACATCCCGCTGAAAGATAAACTAAAATACGAACCTGTCATGTCTCATCTCCAGTTAATGATAAAGTCTTACATTCAAGAGATTGGGGAAATGGATGTTGAGTTAGCCGTAGTGTTACGAAAGAAGCCTTATGTTGTTCGTGAGGAATCGCCAAAGGACTTTGAAAAGCTGAAGCTAGGAAAGATTTACTGTAAGGAATGGTATGTTGTGTATCAAGGTTGGGAGCGAAATGGTGCTGACTTTCATAGGGAATGTTTCTTCCTTTCTGATAAGTATTTGTACACTACATCCTTCCTTGAGTATATCCTGGACTTAGTGAAGAAATTCAAAGGCAACAGTAAGGATGATCTCAAGTGCTTTACTGATATGATTTTGTGGTACATGAAAATTCGACAAACAATTTTTGGCATTATTCCCAAAGTTTACGAAGTTCAGAAGCAAATTCAAGGCTAATGAGTTCGGACCTCAATTGATGCAAAGGGGGAGATTGTTAGGTATTAGATTTTGCGTCATTGGGCTTTTAGTTTAGTATTTTGTATTAACGAGTTGGGCCTGTCCACTCGTATTTATATTTATGTTAGAGTATTTAAGATGCATGCATGCATCATATTTTTGTTAACTCTGATCATTACGTTGTAACCCTAATCACGGCTCTAAAATAGCAATTCTTCATAGAGTTCTTCTAAGGCGTGACACTTAATCATTTGACATTAATTGAATTATCATTGTGTTCTTGTTTTATTTGTTTTGAATCTAAAAGATCTTTAAGGATTTTAATCCTAACAGGTAAAAATGACATGACACCCCGCCATATTTATTGTAGTGATGGGTAAACCAGAAAACATGTATTATATTTTAATATCTGGTAACACCAACTCAATTCGATTTTGTAAGAAATTTAGAAATTAAATATAAGAGTGCATAATTTTTATTGTCTATTTATTAAGACAAAACTGCAAAATTGGTCGCTATGATTTGCAAAAAAACTGTGGATATGGTCCAAAAAATTTCCAACTTGCATAGAATGTCTAAAATTAAATTAATAATAATAATAATAGTTCATGATTTTGGTCCTAAAAAAATTGAAAAGACAGTTTTTCCCTTTTCATTTCTTTTCAACATTTTAAATACTTTATCAATTTAATAAAAAAGATAAAAAGGGACGGGTCCACCCTACCCCTATAGGCTATATGTACTCTCTCTCTCTCTCTCTCTATCTATCTATCTATCTATCTCTCTCTTTATTTCTCTCTTTCTCTAAACATAAATCAAATGCTTCATTCTCTTCCTTGTTAAGCTAGTTGTTGCCCAAGAAGAAGTTGTAGGAGACACAACCGACCACTACTGCCAGTCGTCAAAAATTGGTACCTTTAATTCTCTTATTGCACATGGAGAACATATTGCTTCCTGAATGGGCACCTTTAACTTTCTTATTGTAGATCACTGAAGAATGGGGGCAGGTGGGCATATGTCTAATCTATCAAAAGGTGGTAAAAGAAACAACTAACGAGTCGCTTACTAGAATCTTCCATTTACCTTTTCAGATCTTAAGAAACAGATCCTACCTCATTGTTTTTTTTTGATCTTTAGGTCATAGCCCATGAATGTTGCCACCATGCTTTTAGTGACTACTAGTGGCCCATGAATCTTGGTTATTGATGTTTGGATACTTGTTACTTACCTACTATACCATTGAACCACTCAACTTTTTGATATTTTGGAATCCATAAATGGGGAAATGAAATCATCTAGAAACCCTAAAATTGTAAATCTTTAGACCAAGAAACCTCCATTTATTAATGATGATAATCGAGCTCTTTAAACCAAGTGAAGGGGGTCGATTATGTAGTTAAAAACGGAGGAGAGGTGTGATTTTGAACAAGTGAAGGGTAAGTAGCAAAACCTTACCCTAAAATCAAAACCTACATCATCGTTGCTATCCTCCACCTGAAATGATGTACCTGGTGTAGAGACGATGAATAGCATTGGGTGTTTGTGGTTAAGTTGCAAGTGTTAGTGGATGTGTTTGTATCTTTTAATTTTTAGTATCTATGTTTGTAACATCCCAAATTTCGAGGCCAAAAATTTCATTTTAAATTAAGTATTTCACAACTCAGTTTACCAAAACATTTCCCATGCCATGTCGTTGTATAAATGAACATAACAAAGTGTTTGAAAATCATATCGTCAAAAGTAAAATATATCAGAGTACATTCCCAGAAAACTCTCTGCGGAAACCATGTGTATGTGTGATACGCTGTTACACCGCTGACTTCTTCCCCTTGGACAAAGAAGTACCTGAAACCAAAACTGAAACTATAAGCACAAAGCTTAGTGAATTCCCCCATCATACCACATGCCATACAAACACATAGCATAAATACTTTCGGGCAATTCTGGGGCGCCCGTCCTACCCATGTCAAGCCATTATGGGGTGCTGACCTACCCATATCAAGCCATTCTGGGGTGCTGACCTACCCGTGTCAAGCCATTATGGGGTGCTGACCTATCCACGTAAAGCTATTATAGGGTGTTGACCTACCCATGTCCAGTCATTATGGGGTGCCGACCTACACTCCGGTCTATCTCAACCGAACACGGGGACTATTTCACCCCTACTACTAACACATAATTGTTGGATAAGGTGTCTAAGTCCATAACTTATTTGGTACATACTTGACACGACCCCGGCATGGTCCATTTGGGTTGCATTTCATCCAAACTATTTAGGGATAATTTTATGAGAGTTATACACATATGTTTATTAATATATTGTAAGTTATAATATATTAATATGAAGTCATGTTATTTAATTAGTCTTAGTCTTAAATTAATTATGAATTAATTTAGAGATTAAAAGGAAGACTAATTAGATTGTGGGCTATTGGTTTTATATAGTGTGGGCTAACCCTCATTTGTTAATGGGCTAGGCTTATATGGAAGTCCATGGATGATCCATGGAGCTTTTAACCCATGGATCCTTGGAAAGGAAAAGAGATGGGTTATTAGGGTTTCACCCTAATCATGTACACTATATAAGCATGCTTATGTTGCATGAAATAGCCACTAGTGGCACTAGTTGTGTGAGACTTAGGTGTGGCCGATTTCTATGTGTGTATACACTCTCTCAAAGTTTTCCAAGTGTTTGTGGTGATTTGTGATTCCATTTGAGGCATTCACACTATTGGTGCTTGGCCCTCAAACTCCTTAAGAATCAAGCTCATCAAAAAGGTATGTAATCTCATCTAATTATTTTATGTTTAAAAGTACCCCATGCCATGTTAGATAGGTTATGAACCTTGGAAAATTATTATTTTGCATGTATTTAGACAAACATAGATCCAAGGTTTATTAGGGTTGCATGCACACTTAGGAAGTGTTAGATTGCTCAAAACCCAACAGTGGTATCAGAGCCTAGGCTTGCTTGTTTGAATACTTGATGCAAATTGTTGAAAATCGAAGATTTTATGCTGTCTGCACAGCTGACTCGCCGAGTCAATGAAGGGACTCGACGAGTCCAAGGCAAAACTCATCCAACTCGGCGAGTTGGTTCATGCACTCGACGAGTTGGACCCCCAGACAGCATATCTTCGAGTTTTGGTGCTGGAATTGGTCTAGAATCATTACCTTAAACTGTTTTGAACTCATAAAACCTGTTTTGATGTGGTAATGATGATGGTGGACCAATTTCAAAGTTACAATCAAAATTTCAAGTTTATATGTGTTCATATGATTCTTGAAATTGTTGATGTGGATGTTCATGTTCATATGAGTTTTGTTAGATCATAGGAATTATTTGCAAATTGTTTGTTAGTTAATTCTTGATCTTAATGTGCTTTAATGGAATTCATAATTTTTCCTCAAGTTATGGAATTCCAAGAGATTTTCTTTTAAATGTTTTTTTAAGAAGTTGTAGGTTACATTTTCTTGAAGAGTTTTTCCCATAAATGTTTTATGGACTTCATAACTTGTCCTCAAGTTATGGATTTCCAAGAGACTCTTCATTAAAAGCTTTAAAACACTTAATTAAAACTCATAAGTTATGAATATCCAAAAGTTTATGAATTGTTCAAAACTTGCCCTCAAGTTTTGGAATTTGTAAAGTCTCACACAAACTTTAATTCCAACCCTTAGAGTTTTAATAGTTAAAATTCAACCCTTATACTATTTATAACATTAGAGGTTAATTATTATATATATATGTATAAGAATAAGTCGTTTTACCGTTAGTAGGCCTCATTCACGAAGCCGGTCTATAAGGTGGGTATAAGGTTGTTGCCTATAAAATGGCGAGTTAATGGGTGTCCACTCTCACCCACTGCTTGCTTGATCGGTGGAGGGTCGTTAGCCGAACGGGTAGGACAATGACTTTAAATCCTCATTAAAAGTATGATGAATATTATAAAGTAACTAAATGTTTTATTTAATTCCCAATCTTAGTTACTTTAGGAAAAATGTGAATTTGGTGCTAGCCCATGGAATTCACACTTTGTACCTTACCAAGTCGTTGGTGGAGCGTGTGTGGTTAACCGGCACACTAACTTGGACTAGTAAGGATCACGAAGGGTGACTTAATGTTTGTCATAGATCAATGGAGCGTGTGTGGTTAACCGGCACATTGATTGGATAATAATATTAAGGGTACCAAGTGAATTGGTATGATTATTCACACCTTGTTTTGTGATCCTCGGCATCCCAGTCACAAAATTTGAGAGGGCACACTCGAGATTGAAACATGCCATTGAAAAGTTCAATGAATCTCAAAAGATCTAGGAATTTCAAATCCAATTAAAACCTAATAAATTATTTCGTTTTTCACAGTGGAAATTGGTGAATCGTCATTCGCCTACCTTCAAATATTGTATAGCTTGGATTACGGCATCCCTCTTCCAAATTATAAAATATTGTGTTGGGTCCTAGCCTTAATATTTCATATTGGGTGTTATATTAAGGACTTTGAATCAACTAACTTGATTTTCTCCCATTATAGATGTCTGGTTCAGACAACTATTGTAACAACGGAAATTTTTAAACAAATTTTTCATTTCTAAAAATGTATTTTTCATCCAAAACAAGGCATAAATATCCAACGTGTCATATCATAATACAAATCATATGGATCCCAAGATCATAAATCATCTATCAGTGTGTACAGATCACGCCGGCGCCTTCCCACGGTCCTTGCTAGTACCTGAAACACATACACGACAACTGTAAGCATAAATGCTTAGTGAGTTTCCCCCAAATACAACTTACGCACATACGCCTTTCCAGGCCCTGACCTTCTGGTCCATGTGTCTCAGGGGACTTCCGTCCCTGCTGGGTAAACCTTCCGGTTCTACCCACGCCAACCCTTCGGTCCACATTACAACGCCTTCCGGCCCATAACATATTCGCCTTCCGGCCCATAACATAATGCCTTCCGGCCCACATTAAACATATCATACATAGCACATATAACAATTAACTTATCACATATAACACATATGTCTCATATCATATCTGACCTTCCGGTCACACAATCAAACCCTTCTGGGTTCAGTATAGTGAGAAGACTCACCTCGTGAATATCGATAGCTAGCAAATCCGGAAATCACTCGTGCTCGATCCTCCGAGCTACAATCTCCCTATAACATCATACATTTCTTATTAACACTTTTTATCCCTAAGGTTGACTATCCCTAAGAAGTCAACACAGGTCAACTCTGGTTAACGGTCAACGGTCAACTTTGACCAGACTCGGCGAGTGCACAAGGGCAACTCGGCGAGTCTAGACGTTTTCACCAACTCTCTAGGATTCCCTTCTTACACGTCGAGTACTCCCCCTGACTCGACGAGTTCCACCTGGAAGAATCGCGAGGCCACCCCGACTCAACTCGCCGAGTCTCAAAAACAACTCGGCGAGTTCCAGCTCGACTCAGTCCTCCTGTCAACCCTCTCTAACTCACCCTGACTCACTGAGTCAGCCTATGACTCGACTGGACCACTCACTGAGCGAACTCAAGGCAATCTTCAAGCTACTCGCCGAGTCTGCTCATCGGACTCGGCGAGTCCATGCCATGCAATCACTCAAACTCACTTCTAAGGTCAGATCTGTTCCATCAATTCATAGATCTGGCCTTCCTAGACCGATTCACCACGTAAAGCCCCAAACTTGGTGTACATACAACCTCTATATGTCCATATATGAAGAATTATCAACAAATGCCACAACTCAAGGCCATAACCTCCATTGTTCTTCATAAAGGTTGATGAATGAGGTTCTCTGGACCTCTATGGATCCAGATCCAAAGCCTCATCACTAGCAAGGGACTATTTGGCCATCAAATCAACCCAACAAAGGCCACAAGAAACCCTAAATCCAAATATACTTCACAAAACAGAAGATGAGCCGAATCATACCTTTAGATCGATGATCTAAGCTTCAAATCCACAGAATAGCAACCTCCTTTGCTTCCTCTTGGCTAGGACTTCCCTCTTCTTTGCTAAACAACACACAAATGTCAAGAAATGCTTCCTTTCTCTCTCTCAAATCGCTAAAGCACTCTAGGGTTTCTCTCTATGGACTGCTAGGTACAAATGACGGCCATAAGGCCCTTTAAATAGGTCCCAAACCCGAGAAATTAGGGTTTCATTAAACAACACAGACTCGCCGAGTCTATATCCTGGACTCGCCGAGTCCAGGCGAATCCCGCGTTCAGAATTGCGTCCCTACTCGGCGAGTCTGAGCTCCGACTCACCAAGTCCCCTCTCAAAACACCAAAATCATAAACAATAAAGATACCCGGAAATCTGGGCTGTTACAATTCTCCCCCACTAGAACTAGACTTCGCCCTCGAAGTCTCGCTCTGAAAATAGCTCCGGATGCTGCACCCGCATCTCGCGCTCCGGCTCCCAGGTCATCTCCGATCCCTTCCGGTGTTGCCACTGAACCAACACTAGAGGTACCTCCTTGTTCCTCGGAACCTTGATCTTCCGATCTCTGATGGCCACAGGCCTCTCGGCATAATTCAGGCTCGCATCCACCTGAATATCCTCTAATGGAACCACTGTCGACTCATCGGCTATACACTTCCTCAATTCCGACACATGAAAAGTGTCGTGGATCTGCCCCAACTCTGCTGGCAACTCCAAACGATAGGCTACCCGGCCTACCCTCGCAATCACACGAAATGGCCCAATATACCGGGGCCCCAACTTGCCCCTCTTCCTGAATCGAATCACTCCTTTCCAAGGAGAGACCTTCAGGAGAACGAAGTCGGCGACCTGAAACTCAAGCTCGGACCGGCGTCTGTCTGCATAACTCTTATGTCGGCTCTGGGCGGTCAATAACCTCTGTTTGACCTGCTGAATCTGCTCTGTCGTCTGAAGCACGATCTCTGTACTGCCCATCACTCTCTGCCCAACCTCTCCCCAACAAATGGGGGTCCGACACCTCCTACCATACAACAGCTCAAAGGGTGGCATACCAATGCTCGAATGATGGCTGTTGTTGTAGGAAAACTCTGCCAAAGGTAAATACGCATCCCAGCTACCCCCGAAATCCAACACACATGCTCGAAGCATGTCCTCAAGCGTCTGAATCGTCCGCTCACTCTGACCATCTGTCTGGGGATGATATGCGGTACTAAAATGCAATCTAGTACACAACTCCTCATGAAATTTCTTCCAGAATCTGGAAGTGAAACGCACATCACAGTCCGAAACAATCGAGATCGGCACCCCATGCCGAGATACCACTTCTCTCACATATATCTCCGCCAACTTCTCCGCTGAAGAACTCTCACTGATGGCAAGGAAGTGAGCGCTCTTCGTCAACCTATCCATAATCACCCAAATTGCATCAACTCCTCTGGCGGTCCTCAGCAATTTGGTGATGAAATCCATGGTGATATGTTCCCACTTCCACTCGGGAACCTCCAATGGCTGCAACTTGCCATGCGGTCTCTGGTGCTCGGCCTTGACCCTGCGGCAGGTCAAGCACCTCTCAACAAACCAGGCGACGTCCCTCTTCATACAGGGCCACCAATACTCTTTCCTCAAATCCAAATACATCTTCGTGGCCCCCGGATGGATCGAAAATTTCGACCGATGAGCCTCTTCCATCAAAGTAATACGGGTACCGCCCACAAACGGTACCCAAATCCGACCCTGAAAGGTCATAAGCCCTCGTCCATCCGTAACGAACTCCGAAACCAACCCAACGACCCGCTCCTTCTTCTGCATCTCCGGTTGCACAGCCTCGGCCTGTGCCCCGCGAATGGCATCCATTACCGGAGCTATCACGGTCAATCTCAAACATACATCCCGCAGTGGAGTGCTCTCCGCCCTGCGACTCAACGCATCGGCTACCACATTAGCCTTGCCTAGGTGGTATAGGATCTCACAATCATAATCCTTGACCACATCCAACCACCTCCTCTGCCGCATATTTAGGTTGGGCTGATCCATCAAGTACTTCAAACTCTTATGGTCTGTGTATATCGTACACTGAACCCCATACAAGTAGTGACGCCAAATCTTGAGGGCGAACACTACTGCCCCCAACTCTAGATCATGTGTGGGATATCTCATCTCATGAGGCTTCAGCTGCCTCGATGCATATGCTATCACATGACCCCTCTGCATCAACACCGCACCCAGCCCCAAAATCGATGCATCACAATATACTACAAAATCCTCCATCCCTTCCGGGAGAGCTAATATCGGGGCTTTGCACAACCTTTGGCGAAGTGTCTCAAAGGAGGTCTGCTGCTCGGGACCCCATGAGAATGCAACACCCTTCCGGGTCAATCTGGTGAGTGGCACTGCGATCTTGGAGAAATCCTTGATAAATCTCCGATAATACCCTGCCAACCCAAGGAAACTCCTGATCTCAGATGGTGACTTCGGCACCTCCCAACTCATCACCGCCTCAACCTTTGCCGGGTCGACCAGAATCCCTTCCTGGTTAACAAGATGTCCTAGGAACTGGACCTCCCGCAACCAGAAATCACACTTGGAGAACTTTGCGTAAAGCTTCTCCGATCTCAAAACCCCAAGGACCTCCCTCAAATGCTCCTCATGCTGCGCTCTAGATCTCGAATATACCAGAATATCATCGATAAATACAATCACCGACCGATCCAACATCGGCCTACATACCCTGTTCATGAGATCCATGAACACAACCAGGGCATTGGTGAGCCCAAAAGGCATCACCACAAACTCATAATGCCCATATCGCGTCCTGAACGCTGTCTTCTAGACGTCCTCAACCCGCACTCTCACCTGATGATATCCCGACCTCAAATCGATCTTGGAAAACCAAGATGCTCCCAGCAACTGATCGAATAAATCGTCGATCCTTGGTAACGGGTAACGGTTCTTGACTGTCAGCTTGTTCAACTCCCGGTAGTCAATGCACATCCGGTGTGAACCATCCTTCTTCTTGACGAACAAGATAGGTGCTCCCCACGGCGAGCTGCTCGGCCGAATAAACCCCTTCCCCAGCAGCTCCTGGAGCTGCGAGGACAACTCTTGCATCTCTGGAGGTGCAAGGCGATAAGGCACCTTAGCGATAGGCGCGGCCCCCGGAACCAAATCAATATTGAACTCCACTTGCCTCACAGGAGGCACACCCGGTAACTCCTCGGGAAAAACATCTGGAAACTCACGCACCACCGGAACCTCCTCAACTGAACTCGGTCTCTCGGAAGCCACCCGCGTATCCATCACATACGCCACAAAACCCTTACAGCCTTGTTGTAGACACTGCCTCGCCCTAGCGGCCGAATAAAAAGCTGATCCTGAACGTGTACCCTCGCCGTACACTAAAAGAACTCCCCCACTAGGGTCTCGTATTGTCACCAGCTGACGCTCACAGTCGATGACTGCACCAAATCGGCTCAACCAGTCCATGCCTACAATGACACAGACATCACCCATCGCAATAGGAATCAGATCAATCGGAAACTCAACCCCGAAAATCTATAACACACATCTCTGGAGAACCTCTGTGGCACAAATCACTCTCTCATCTGCTATAGAAACTCTCAGAGGCCGACTCAACGGCTCACGACTAACACCGATCTGCTGACTAAAGGCCAAAGATACGAAAGACCGACTCGCACCCGAGTCAAATAACACTAAAGCAGGTACAGAGTTCACAAGGAAAGTACCTACGCATATCATAACATAAGCATAATATCTCAACATCAAAATAAATACATGAAATAAAGCATACCTGCCACAACATCGGGCGCAGTGCGGACCTCCTCCGCAGTCAGCTGAAAGGCTCTCCCATGAGCCCTCGGGGCCTCGGCCTTCACTGGTCGAGTCTCAGTAGCCCTGGCAGCAGGTGCAGATCCCTAAAGAAGCTGAGGGCACTCGGCCTTCCGATGGCCAGTCTGGTTGCAATGAAAGCAAACCATAAACCCCTTGGGGCAATCCCTAGCGATGTGCCCCTCCTTGCCACATTTGTAGCAAGCACCTGATCGACATGTCCCCTCGTGACCCTTGCCGCACTTTCCACAAGTGCGGCCCTTCGGACCTCCCGTCCTCGAATCGGCGGACTTAGTCCGCTTGGCTGCCGGCTGAGACTGAGCTAGCCGCCGATCCACCCGTTGAGACTCGGCCTCCTCCCTGGCCTGGGTCTCCAACTCGATCTCGCGCTTCCTGGCATTCGCCTGAATCTCAACAAAGGTATGATATGTGGAGTTCGACACGAACTCCCGGATATCCCTCCTCAATACACCCAAATACCGGCTCATCCGAGCCTGCTCTGAGGACACCTGCTCGGGGCAGAACATCGCCCTCTCATGAAACTTCCGCGTGATCACCGTAACCGAATCAGTACCCTGCTTGAGGGTCAAGAACTCATGAACCAACCGTTCCCTCTCCACCGGGGGAACGTACTCGTCTCTGAACATAGAGGTAAACCTCTCCCACGTCATAGCTGAAATCTCTGCCAAAGTGAAGTTCGCTGTCACGAACTTCCACCAATCCTTCGCTCCCAGACGGAGCTGGTTTAAGGCGAACCGTACCCTCAGATGCTCCGGACATGAACAAGTGTAGAAGCATCCCTCGATATCAGCAATCCACCTCATCGCAGCGATCAGATCATGCGTCCCGTCAAACTCAGGTGGCTTCGTGTTGCTGAACTCCCGAAACAACAACGAGTCACCTCCCTGTGGCCTGGCAGCAGCCACAGCTGCGGTAGCTGCAGCGGCTGCAACCTCAGTCAACGCGGCGTACCGCTCATCAAAGGTCTCCATCAAAGTGGTCTTAATAGACCCAAACATCTCCGAAATCTCGGCCCAGATCGCCGCAGCCTCCTCCTCATGAATCATCTGACGAATCTCCTCATCACTCACACTGCTCGTACTCGGTCTGTGGCGTGGTCTAACCATGATGCCTCTGAAATACAACATAGAACTTATCAGAGACTCTATCGAGCATAATCGTACTCGATAACGCAACCCTACTCAGTCTCCGATACCTAGGGATTCTTACTTGGGTTGCCCACTGACCCGGTGTCTTCGGTAGTACGGGCCCAATACTACCGACCACACCGCATCAGCGTTCATCCCAAGTCCTCCTCCCCAAACCCCGGATCGTGAGTACTCTACTCTTGTTATGCACTAACTACCCGCTCGCTATCAAAGCATCTCATAGCAACAGACTTCCCTAGACTAAGGCATCACAAATCAGGCCACTCTAGTCCTATCATGAATACCTAGTCTTCTAGCATGAATATCAATTCATGTCATATCATATCTCTTAATCACAACATTGTAAGGGTATTTTGGGGATCTTTACCGTTCGGGCGCTGGCTGATCGTACACACTGCTTCATTCTTGTTTACAAAAATTTTATGCCTTTATTTTAAAAGTTTTCCTCAACTCCTCGGTTTGAGTTCAGTTACGCCCGAGGGTGTACCCGAATCCCTCAAACCAAGGCTCTGATACCAATTTGTAACAACGGAAATTTTTAAACAAAATTTTTCATTTCTAAAAATGTATTTTTCATCCAAAACAAGGCATAAATATCCAACCTGTCATATCATAATACAAATCATATGGATCCCAAGATCATAAATCATCTATCAGTGTATACAGATCACGCCGGCGCCTTCCCACGGTCCTCGCTAGTACCTGAAACACATACACGACAACTGTAAGCATAAATGCTTAGTGAGTTTCCCCCAAATACAACTTACGCACATACGCCTTTCCAGGCCCTGACCTTCCGGTCCATGTGTCTCAGGGGACTTCCGTCCCTGCTGGGTAAACCTTCCGGTTCTACCCACGCCAACCCTTCGGTCCACATTACAACGCCTTCTGGCCCATAACATAATGCCTTCCGGCCCACATTAAACATATCATACATAGCACATATAACAATTAACTTATCACATATAACACATATGTCTCATATCATATCCGACCTTCCGGTCACAAAATCAAACCATTTCGGGTTCAGTATAGTGAGAAGACTCACCTCGTAAATATCAATAGCTAGCAAATCCCGAAATCACTCGTGCTCGATCCTTCGAGCTACAATCTCCCTATAACATCATACATTTCTTATTAACACTTTTTATCTCTAAGGTTGACTATCCCTTAGAAGTCAACACAGGTCAACTCTGGTCAACGGTCAACGGTCAACTTTGACCAGACTCGGCGAGTGCACAAGGGCAACTCGGCGAGTCTAGACGTTTTCACCAACTCTCTAGGATTCCCTTCTTACACGTCGAGTACTCCCCCTAACTCGACGAGTTCCACCTGGAAGAATCGCGGGGCCACCCCGACTCATCTCGCCGAGTCTCAAGAACAACTCGGCGAGTTCCAGCTCGACTCAGTCCACCTGTTAACCCTCTCTAACTCACCCTGACTCACTGAGTCAGCCTATGACTCGACTGGACCACTCACTGAGCGAACTCAAGGCAATCTTCAAGCTACTCGCCGAGTCTGCTCATCGGACTCGGCGAGTCCATGCCATGCAATCACTCAAATTCACTTCTAAGGTCAGATCTGTTCCATCAATTCATAGATCTGGCCTTCCTAGACCGATTCACCACGTAAAGCCCCAAACTTGGTGTACATACAACCTCTATATGTCCATATATGAAGAATTATCAACAAATGCCACAACTCAAGGCCATAACCTCCATTGTTCTTCATAAAGCTTGATAAATGAGGTTCTCTGGACCTCTATGGATCCAGATCCAAAGCCTCATCACTAGCAAGGGACTATTTGGCCATCAAATCAACCCAACAAAGGCCACAAGAAACCCTCAATCCAAATATACTTCACAAAACAGAAGATGAGCCGAATCATACCTTTAGATCGATGATCTAAGCTTCAAATCCACAGAATAGCAACCTCTTTTGCTTCCTCTTGGCTAGGACTTCCCTCTTCTTTGCTAAACAACACACAAATGTCAAGAAATGCTTCCTTTCTCTCTCTCAAATCGCTAAAGCACTCTAGGGTTTCTCTCTATGGACTGCTGGGTACAAATGACGACCATAAGGCCCTTTAAATAGGTCCCAAACCCGAGAAATTACATTAAACAGCGCGGACTCGCCGAGTCCAGGCGAATCCCGCGTCCAGAATCGCGTCCCTACTCGGCGAGTCTGAGCTCCAAGTTGCCGAGTCCCCTCTCAAAACACCAAAATCATAAACAATAAAGATACCTAGAAATTCGGGCTGTTACAATTATGATCTTCCCAAATCTCTTGAAGATGGTGTCCCTCAACATCATGCTTCACTTCCTCCACCTCCTCCAATTATTCTGTAACAGCCCGAAATTTCAGGTATTGTTATATTTATGTTTTGGGTGTTTTAAGAGGGGACTCGGCGAGTTGGAGCCTAGACTCGTCGAGTAGGATCGCGGATCTGGTCGCGGGTTCGCGACTGGACTCGACAAGTCCGGAGATGGACTCGGCGAGTCTGCGCTGTTTAGCGAAAACCCTAACCGTTCAGGTTTGGGACGTATATGAGGGACTTTATGGCCGTCATTGTCCACCCTAGCCTCTGAGAGAAACCCTAATTCGATTGTGAGTGCCTGGAGCAAGGTTGAAGACCATTGTTGATTTTGGAGGTGTTGTTTTGCAAGGAAGAAGAAGCTTTGGTTGAGGGAACAATAAGGGAAGCCTCGTTCTGTAGATTGGGGACACAGAGAGCACGTTATTCAGGTAATATTTCAAGTTACATTCCTCTATGTTGATGTGTATATGGATTTACGGTTTATTGAACCCTTTTGTGGCTAGATTGGGTATTGCATTAGTCCCCCAAACGATTGGAACTCTGTATTGGGACCTTTGGAGGTCCAAAATGTCCCATGCCTGAGCATTTCGGGAATCAATGGAGGTTTTGGATTGGAATCCTTATGCCTTAGGTCAAAATGTAAATTATGAATCATGGGGTGTATTATGAGCACCGAAATGGGGACCTTACGTGATGAACGAGTCTAGGAAGGCCAGACCTAGGAAGGGTCGGAGAAGTTCTGACCTTAGAAAGCAGTTTGAGCGGTTGCATGGCATGGACTCACCGAGTCCGATGAACAGACTCAGCGAGTAGCTTGAAGATTAACTGGGACTCGTCGAGCTGTTCTTCAGACTCGGCGAGTTGAGTCGGGGTGGCCCCACGATTCTTCCAGGAGAAACTCGTCAAGTCAAGGAGGATACTCGACGAGTAGAAAGGGAATCTTAGAGAACTGGTGAGGACGTCTAGACTCGCCGAGTCGCCCTAGCACTCGCCGAGTCAGGTCAGGTTGACCGTTGACCATTGACCATGGTTGACCTATGTTTGACCTCTTAGGGATAGTCAAACTTAGAAGATAAAAGTGTTAATAAGAGATGTATGATATTATAGGGAGATTATAGCTCGGCGGATCGAGTACGAGTGACTCTGGGATTTGCTAGCTTTCGACATTCACGAGGTGAGTCTTCTCACTATACTGTACCCGGAAGGGTTTGACTGTGTGACCGGAAGGTCAGATATGATATGTGATATGTGTGTTTTATGTGCTATGTATGATATATTTGATATGGGCCGGAAGGCATTATGTTATGGGCCGGAAGGCGAATATGTTATGGGCCGGAAGGCGTTGTGTTGTGGACCGGAAGGTCGGCGTGGGTAGGACCGGAAGGTTTACCCAGCAGGGACGGAAGTCCCCTAAGACACATGGACCGGAAGGTCAGGGCCTGGAAAGGCGTATGTGCGTAAGTTGTATATTGGGGAACTCACTAAGCATTTATGCTTACAGTTGTTATGTATGTGTTTCAGGTACTAGCGAGGACCGTGGGAAGGCGCCGGCGTGATCTGTACACACTGAAGGATGTTTTGTGATCTTGGGATTTAGATGATTTGTATTTTGACATGACACTTGAAATGTTTATGCCTTGTTTTGGAATAAAAATACTATATTTTGAAATGAAAAATTTGTTTGAAAATTTACGTTGTTACAATTGGTATCAGAGCCTTGGTTTGAGGGATTCGGGTGCACCTTCGGGCGTAACTGAACTCAAACCGAGGATTTGAGGAACACTTTTAAAACTAAAGGCATAAACTTTTATAAATGATTTTATGGTAAGCAAGAAAGAAGCAGTGTGTACGATCAGTCAGCGCCCGAACGGTAAAGATCCCCAAAATACCTTACAATGTTATGTTAAGAGATAAGATATAATGTGAACTGTTATGCATGCTAGAAGACTAGGTATTCATGATAGGACTAGAGTGGCCTGATTTGTGATGCCTTAGTCTAGGGAAGTTTGCTGATAGGAAATGCTTTGATAGCGTACAGATAGATAGTGCATATCAAAAGTAGAGTACTCACTATCCGGTGTTTGGGGAGGAAGATTTGGGATGAATGCTGATGCGGTGTGGTCGGTAGTATTGGGCCCGTACTACCGAAGACACCGGGTCAGTGGGAGGCCTAATTAAGAATCCCTGGATATCGGAGACTGAGTAGGGTTGCGTTATCGAGTACGATTATACTCGATGGAGTCTCTGATAGTTTTATGTCGTATTTCAGAGACATCATGGTTAGACCACGCCACGGAGCTAGTTCGAGCGGTACGAGTGACGAGGATATTCGTCAGATGATTCATGAGGAGGTGGCTGCAGCGATCCGGGCTGAGATTTCGGAGATGTTTGGGTCTATTAAGACCACTTTGATGGAGACTTTCGATGAGCGGTACGCCGCATTGACCGAGGCTGCAGCCGCTGCAGCTACCGCAGCCGTGGCCGCTGCCAGGCCACATGGGGGTGACTCGTTGTTGTTTCGGGAATTCAGCAACACGAAGCCACCTGAGTTTGATGGGACGCAGGATCCGATTGCTGCAATGAGCTGGATCGCTGATATTGAGGGGTGCTTCTACACTTGTTCATGTCCGGAGCATCTGAGGGTACGGTTTGCCTTGAACCAGCTCCGTCTGGGAGCGAAGGATTGGTGGAAGTTCGTGACGGCGAACTTCACGTTGGCAGAGATTTCAGCAGTGACATGGGAGGGGTTTACCTCTATGTTCAGAAATGAGTACGTTCCCCCGGTGGAGAGGGAACGATTGGTTCAGGAGTTCTTGACCCTCAAGCAGGGTACTGATTCGGTTGCGGTGATCACGTGGAAGTTTCATGAGAGGGCGATGTTTTGCCCCGAGCTGGTGTCCACAGAGCAGGCTCGGATGAGCCGGTACTTGGGAGTTTTGAGGAGGGATATCCGGGAGTTTGTGTCAAACTCCACCTATCATACCTTTGCTGAGCTTCAGGCGAATGCCAGGAAGCGCGAGATTGAGTAGGAGACCCAGGCCAGGGAGGAGGCCGAGTCTCAGCGGGTGGACAGGCGGCCGGCTCAGTCTCAGCCGGCAGCCAAGCGGACTAAGTCCGCCGATTCGAGGACGGGAGGTCCGAAGGGCCGCACTTGCGGAAATTGCGGCAAGGGTCATGATGGGGCGTGTCGATCTGGTGCTTGCTACAAGTGTGGCAAGGAGGGGCACATTGCTAGGGAGTGTCCCAAGGGGTTTACGGTTTGCTTTCATTGCAACCAGACAGGCCATCGGAAGGCCGAGTGCCCTCAGCTTCTTCAGGGATCTGCACCTACTGCCGGGGCTACTACGACTCGACCGGTGAAGGCCGAGGCCCCAAGGGCTCGTGGGAGGGCCTTTCAGCTGACTGCGGAGGAGGTCCGCACTGCGCCCGATGTTGTGGCAGGTATGCTTTATTTCATGTAATTATTTTGATGTCGAGATGTTATGCTTATATTATGTTATGCGTAGGTACTTTCCTTGTGAATTCTGTGCCTGCTTTAGTGTTGTTTGACTCGGGTGCGAGTAGGTCCTTTGTATCTGTAGCTTTTAGTCAACATATCAGCGTTAGTCGTGAGCCGTTGAGTCGGCCTCTAAGAGTTTCTATAGCTGACGAGAGAGTGATTTGTGCCACGGAGGTTCTCCGGGGATGTGTGCTAGAGATTTTCGGGGTCGAGTTTCCGATTGACCTGATTCCTATTGCGATGGGTGATGTCTGTGTCATTGTGGGCATGGACTGGTTGAGCCGATTCGGCGCCGTCATCGACTGTGAGCGTCAGCTGGTGACTATACGAGACCCTAGTGGGGGAGTTCTTTCGGTGTACGGCGAGGGTACCCGTTCTGGATCAGCTTTTTGTTCGGCCGCTAGGGCGAGGCAGTGCCTACAGCAGGGCTGTAAGGGTTATGTGGCGTATGTAATGGATATGCGGGAGGCTTCCGAGAGACCGAGATCAGTTGAGGAGGTCCCAGTGGTGCGTGAGTTTCCAGACGTTTTTCCCGAGGAGCTGCCGGGAGTACCTCCTGTGAGGCAAGTAGAGTTTGGTATCGATCTGGTTCCGGGGGCCGCGCCTATTGCTAAGGTGCCTTATCGTCTTGCACCTCCAGAGATGCAAGAGTTGTCCTCGCAGCTTCAGGAGTTGCTGGGGAAGGGATTCATTCGGCCGAGCAGTTCACCGTGGGGAGCACCTATCCTGTTCGTCAAGAAGAAGGATGGTTCACACCGGATGTGCATTGATTACCGGGAGTTGAACAAGTTGACGGTCAAGAACCGTTACCCGTTACCGAAGATCGATGATTTATTCGATCAGTTACAGGGAGCATCTTGGTTTTCCAAGATCGATCTGAGGTCAGGGTACCATCAGGTGAGAGTGCGGGATGAGGACGTCCAGAAGACAGCGTTTAGGACGCGATATGGGCATTATGAGTTTGTGGTGATGCCTTTCGGGCTCACCAATGCCCCGACTGTGTTCATGGATCTCATGAACAGAGTATGCAGGCCGATGTTGGATCGGTCAGTGATTGTATTTATCGATGATATTCTAGTGTATTCAAGATCTAGAGAGCAGCACGAGGAGCATTTGAGGGAGGTCCTTGAGGTTTTGAGATCGGAGAAGCTTTATGCAAAATTCTCCAAGTGTGACTTCTGGTTGCCGGAGGTCCAATTCCTAGGACATGTTGTTAATCAGGAAGGGATATTGGTCGATCCGGCCAAAGTTGAGGCGGTGATGAGTTGGGAGGTGCCGAAGTCACCTTCTGAGATCCGGAGCTTCCTTGGGTTGGCAGGGTATTATCGGAGATTTATTAAGGATTTCTCCAAGATCACAGTGCCGCTCACCAGATTGACCCGGAAGGGTGTTGCATTCTCTTGGGGACCCGAGCAGCAGACCTCCTTTGAGACACTTCGCCAAAGGTTGTGCGAAGCCCCGGTATTAGCTCTCCCGGAAGGGATGGAGGATTTTGTAGTATATTGCGATGCATCGATTTCGGGGCTGGGTGCAGTGTTGATGCAGAGGGGTCATGTGATAGCTTATGCGTCGAGGCAGCTGAAGCCTCATGAGGCGAGATATCCCACGCATGATTTAGAGTTGGGGGCAATAGTGTTCGCTCTCAAGATTTGGCGTCACTACCTGTATGGGGTTCGATGTACGATATACACAGACCATAAGAGCTTGAAGTATTTGATGGATCAGCCCAACCTAAATATGCGTCAGAGGAGATGGTTGGATGTGGTCAAGGATTATGATTGTGAGATCCTGTACCACCCAGGCAAGGCTAATGTGGTAGCCGATGCTTTGAGCCGCAGGGCGGAGAGCGCTCTACTGCGAGATGTATGTTTGAGATTGACTGTGATAGCTCCAGTATTGGATGCTATTCATGGGGCACAGGCCGAGGCTGTGCGACCAGAGATGCAAAAGAGAGAGCGGGTCGTTGGTTTGGTTTCAGAGTTCGTTACGGATGGTCGAGGACTTATGACGTTTCAGGGTCGGATTTGGGTACCGTTCGTGGGGGGCACGCGTATTACGTTGATGGAAGAGGCTCAAAGATCGAAATTCTCGATCCATCCCGGGGCTACGAAGATGTATTTGGATTTGAGGAAAGAGTATTGGTGGCCCTGTATGAAGAGGGACGTCGCATGGTTCGTTGAGAGGTGCTTGACCTGTCGTAGAGTTAAGGCCGAGCACCAGAGACCGCATGGCAAGTTGCAGCCATTGGAGGTTCCCGAGTGGAAGTGGGAACAGATCACTATGTATTTCATCACCAAATTGCCAAGGACTGCCAGAGGAGTCGATGCAATTTGGGTGATTGTGGATAGGTTGACGAAGAGTGCACACTTCCTTGCCATCAGTGAGAGTTCTTCAGCGGAGAAGTTGGCGGAGATATATGTGAGAGAGGTGGTATCACGGCATGGGCTGCCGATCTCGATTGTTTCAGACCGTGATGTGCGTTTCACTTCCAGATTCTGGAAGAAATTCCATGAGGAGCTGGGTACTAAATTGCATTTTAGTACCGCATACCATCCCCAGACAGACGGTCAGAGCGAGCGAACGATTCAGACGCTGGAGGACATGCTTCGAGCGTGTGTGTTAGATTTCGGGGGTAGCTGGGATGCGTATTTACCCTTGGCAAAGTTTTCCTACAACAACAGTCATCATTCGAGCATTGGTATGCCACCCTTTGAGCTGTTGTATGGTAGGAGGTGTCGGACCCCCATTTGCTGGGGAGAGGTGGGACAGAGAGTGATGGGCAGTACCTAGATCGTACTTCAGACTACAGAGCAGATTCAACAGGTTAGACAGAGGTTATCGACCGCCCAGAGCCGACATAAGAGTTATGCAGACAGACACCGATCCGAGCTTGAGTTTCAAGTCGGCGACTTCGTTCTCCTGAAGGTCTCTCCTTGGAAAGGAGTGATTCGATTTAGGAAGAGGGGCAAGTTGGGACCCCGGTATATTGGGCCATTTCGTGTAATTGCAAGGATAGGCTGGGTAGCCTATCGTTCGGAGTTGCCAGCTGAGTTGGGGCAGATTCACGACACTTTTCATGTGTCGCAATTGAGGAAGTGTATAGCTGATGAGTCGGCAGTGGTTCCATTAGAGGATATTCAGGTGGATGCGAGCCTGAATTTTGCCGAGAGACCAGTGGCCATCAGGGATCGGAAGATCAAGGTTCTAAGGAACAAAGAGGTGCCTCTGGTGTTGGTTTAGTGGCAACACCGGAAGGGATCGGAAATGACTTGGGAGCCGGAGCGTGAGATGCGGGAGCAGCATCTGGAACTATTTTCAGAATGAGACTTCGAGGGCGAAGTCTAGTCCTAGTGGGGGAGAGTTGTAACAGCCCGGAATTTCAGGTATTGTTATATTTATGTTTTGGGTGTTTTAAGAGGGGACTCGGTGAGTTGGAGCCTAGACTCGCCGAGTAGGATCGCGTATCTGGTCGCGGGTTCGCGACTGGACTCGACAAGTCCGGAGATGGACTCGGCGAGTCTGCGCTGTTTAGCGAAAACCCTAACCGTTCAGGTTTGGGACGTATATGAGGGACTTTATGGCCGTCATTGTCCACCCTAGCCTCTGAGAGAAACCCTAATTCGATTGTGAGTGCCTGGAGCAAGGTTGAAGACCATTGTTGATTTTGGAGGTGTTGTTTTGCAAGGAAGAAGAAGCTTTGGTTGAGGGAACAATAAGGGAAGCCACGTTCTGTAGATTGGGGACACAAAGAGCACGTTATTCAGGTAATATTTCGAGTTACATTCCTCTATGTTGATGTGTATATGGATTTAGGGTTTATTGAACCCTTTTGTGGCTAGATTGGGTATTGCATTAGTCCCCCAAACGATTGGAACTCTGTATTGGGACCTTTGGAGGTCCAGAATGTCCCATGTCTGAGCATTTCGGGAATCAATGGAGGTTTTGGATTGGAATCCTTATGCCTTAGGTCAAAATGTAAATTATGAATCATAGGGTGTATTATGAGCACCGAAATGGGGACCTTACGTGATGAACGAGTCTAGGAAGGCCAGACCTAGGAAGGGTCGGAGCAGTTCTGACCTTAGAAAGCAGTTTGAGCGGTTGCATGGCATGGACTCGCCGAGTCCGATGAACAGACTCGGCGAGTAGCTTGAAGATTAACTGGAACTCGTCGAGCTGTTCTTCAGACTCGGCGAGTTGAGTCGGGGTGGCCCCGCGATTCTTCCAGGAGAAACTCGTCGAGTCAAGGAGGATACTCGACGAGTAGAAAGGGAATCTTAGAGAACTGGTGAGGACGTCTAGACTCGCCGAGTCGCCCTAGCACTCGCCGAGTCAGGTCAGGTTGACCGTTGACCATTGACCAGGGTTGACCTATGTTTGACCTCTTAGGGATAGTAAAACTTAGAAGATAAAAGTGTTAATAAGAGATGTATGATATTATAGGGAGATTATAGCTCGGCGGATCGAGTACGAGTGACTCCGGGATTTGCTAGCTTTCGACATTCACGAGGTGAGTCTTCTCACTATACTGTACCCGGAAGGGTTTGACTGTGTGACCGGAAGGTCAGATATGATATGTGATATGTGTGTTTTATGTGCTATGTATGATATATTTGATATGGGCCGGAAGGCATTATGTTATGGGCCGGAAGGAGAATATGTTATGGGCCGGAAGGCGTTGTGTTGTGGACCGGAAGGTCGGCGTGGGTAGGACCGGAAGGTTTACCCAGCAGGGACGGAAGTCCCCTAAGACACATGGACCGGAAGGTTAGGGCCTGGAAAGGCGTATGTGCGTAAGTTGTATATTGGGGAACTCACTAAGCATTTATGCTTACAGTTGTTATGTATGTGTTTCAGGTACTAGCGAGGACCGTGGGAAGGCGCCGGCGTGATCTGTACACACTGAAGGATGTTTTGTGATCTTGGGATTTAGATGATTTGTATTTTGACATGACACTTGAAATGTTTATGCCTTAATGATGTTATCTATTTGCTTGGTGTTGTGGAATCAGCAATGATTTGGAACACCAGTAAAGCAAATTTGATTAAAAGAACAACTTCCCAAGTCTTAAATGGACATTGACAATGGTAGCATTGGATATCTAGAAAAGGATTTCTCTTCCCAATGGAAAGGGATCGGCCATAGTCAACTCGGTTGACCAAATGGTAAAGAGAAAGGCTGAGTCTGAGATAGTCTCATGTGCCATTACCAAAGGGTCCATGTATTTTGTTGCCAAAGGAAGGGGCATTGGTTGCGAAGCTGCCCTATTCACCTGAAAGGTCATAAGGTTGATCAAGTCAAGAGGTTTGACTCTACTTCGGGTAAAGTCCACTATCTAACTCTATTAAGTTCCTATTTTGAGATTCTTATTACATAATGTGAATGGGTCACATGCTGATGTTTTAAGAATCAGATAGAAAGCTTAAAGTAAGTATATGTTGATTCTGATTGCAAAGGTGGGTTTCGATCGCATGGTTCGGTAATCAGAATTTTGAGCTGTTGCTTAAGAGTTATAATATATTTCTTATGAATAGATAACAACAAGGTTTTCATGTGGATTGTAAGGATAAGTTTTTCCGCAAAGTTTTAAAATAAAAGAAAAAAAGGGTTTTAATGTTATTTATTTTAAAAATATCCTTACAATAGCATCTGTGGAAAATTGTTGCTTATATGTTTCCAGTAATAGCAATATTGGAAAGTGGATTTGATTCTATCATTTGTGGTAGTGTCTGAATTTACCAAATGAAGAAAGTTTTTCATCACCCAAGTTTCAATTGGACAGAAACTTGGAATCATACAAGTTGTATTGTATGATGAATGAGAATTTTCATCTTTGAAAATTAAGACTAATTCTTTGATCACATGTATATGTGAGTCAATTGAAGGACTAAGGAATTAGGTACACTGGGTGTGCGCTGGTCAAGGTCCACCACAAAGATTGATTTGTCATGATTTACTGAAGATTAGTAAATATGATTATACTTATAAGGTTAAGTATAATTCTGTAACATTGGAAAGGTTACAATGTATGACAAAACAAATGAGAAGAATAAAATTAGGTGGAAAGATAAAAGTTTCTCAAATCTGAAAGGATGGGAGACTACTTTAGTATCATATTTCATGATCATCTTAATGATTATGAAACCATATCACAAATTCATACTCTAAGGACGCTTAGTGCATTGTTATGGCTAAGAAGAGAGGTCATGAATTGTTGGATTGGTTAAAATCAAGAAGATGAGTCATACTTCGTTCCAAAACAATTCTTAGACTCATACTCCAAGATTGTAACCTTGAGTGACATAAAGGAAGATTTATTAACACTAGTCAAATGTAAGAGTAAAATGTTTTCTATTCTTGTACATTTGAGATTGGTAAGTTGTGATGTATTGGATGATACAAAGACCAACTAAGACCAATTGTGTGAAGTGTTAGTCTTGATAAGAATCCGCACTATCCCTTGAATATTTGTTTTGTCAAGGAATGGTTCTTGACTGGGGAAACTTATATGTCAAGGGGACAGTGGGAGCCTTAAAGATTCCGAAAGAGTTTCAAGATTTAATCAAGAGTAAAACTTGTAATTTATCACTAGCACACGACTTAAGGTTTGCAACCTATCGTGTTGACATAATTCTTATTTCTGTACCTACTTCAAATAAGTTGAATTTGCATGTGAGTTATCAGAGTTCAACTTGGAAGCATTGGTGGGCCTTGTGCTACCAAGGTGACAAGAAACTAAGACTGAACAAGTTTAATCCATGTAAGGCTGAATTTGTCACTAACCTTACCTTGTGATTATGGTTTTGACAAATTCACATGGATAGGAACTCATACACTATAAAATCTAAGTGTCATAAGGTTTCTCTCCGATTCATGAAAATGATGGTGAGGAAACACTTTCACTAAGTAGATTTTACGTAGATATCAATTGTGTTATTTGCATTTTCAAAAGTCGTTAGTGGAGCACGTGTGATTAACCGGCACACTAACATGGACTTGTGAGAAATGGCAAATGCCTAAGCAATTGAGACTATAATTACGGCATCCCTTTTCATAGTCCTGAAAATTGTTTAGACACACATGTGAGCTATCTAAGAAAGGGTGTGTGAATCTAAATTTCAAAAGTCCAGCAAATTTCTGGAAATATGTCAGAGCTAGTGGGAGCATAAGTGTTATGCTGATAATCATCATGTTAGTGGGAGCATGATTATTATGTTTAGTGTTGCAAGTTAGCAATGTTAATTATAGAAAACAAAGTTTCAATTCGTGAAGTTGCAGGGGTTGAAAAGTTGTTTTGCTATAATTAAGGGAGAGGAAATTATACTTCATTTCAATTCTAGAAGCTTAGATTGAGATTTTAATCATCTTTAGTCAAGGACATATATATGAATTTTATGTCTGAATGGTTCGACTTAAAGAAATTCTATATATATATATATATATATATATATATATATATATATATATATATATATATATATATATATATATTGCGTTTTCAAAATTCGATTATGATTACGGCATCCCTCTTCATAGTTAAATTTTGAAAATATGGAAAATAAAAAATATTGTAGCAAAAGACTGGTCTAGTATCATGTCTTTATGTCAAACATCATGAATCGTGTCCCATATGCTTCGGATATAGGATCGATTGCATGTGCTATAATATTCATCTTTTCTAAATTTTCCAAATGCTTAAGGCATTGAGAAGGGAAAAAGTCTAGAACTGGATATGACTAAAGTGATTAAGCAATTGTCGAGGACAATCTGAGGTTCGCCAAAGATTGGTTGCTCAGGGAAAGTTAGAAGTATGATGTCGGAAAGGACCATATTGACATATTCTGAAAAGAAGTAACTCTTGTTCGGAAGTGATAGTCAAAATGGGACTATGGAAATGTCTCCATAGGTGGAAGTTATTTAATCTATGTAAGATTAGAAAAACCTTAATGCAAGAAGGATGTTCAAAGCAATGTACTTTGAATATGAGACTTCCGTTCCATAGAAGTTGACCTTCTTTGGAATACTCTGTAATGACTGGTGACAAGGTTTTGGTGACTTTGTGCATAATCATTACAAGAGGAACATTGCATAAAAGTTTAAAATCTAACAGTTTTTTTGGTAAATGATAGGAATCGGGGATTCTCACATTTACAATAAGGATTTGGGATGGTGAAATAAGTATCAATGGAATCATGTTCAATTGATCTACATCACAATGTAACGATCATAGACAAACATAGTGTGCATACTTGGAGTATGGCATAACTATTGTTTAGAAAAACAAAGTGTACATGCTAGGAGCATGGGATGAATGTTGTTTTTATTCAAGTCTTAAGTTGATTGTTTGAAACATTATATAATGAATAATGTGTAATCAATATGGTGATAAATAAAAGGTGGTTCTATTTATATTCAAAAGGGTTCTGAGACCATATTGGATTCGATTATTATTGTGTTTCACTTTGCATGTTTTGACTTCCAAAATAGCTAGCTTATTCTTTCTGAATGACTAAGTTATTTAAACACTCCACAGTCGTTCGTATGTTGGAAGTAGGTATGAATCAAGACTGTCATGAATCGAGTTTGTAGATGGCTAAATGGGTTTAGTCATAGCAATGGTTGCTACAACATTCATGAGTGCTCATAAGTTATGAGTATTGGAATAAACCCACGCTCACTTGTATCACTTCATGGAATTCATCTCGAGTGATCGTGAGACTGTAATATCATATAAATCTTCAAACCTAGAGATATGAGTTGTTACCTATGAGTTGGTTGTGCATTGATTGCACGTAAACGCATCAGTAACTTGATGTTATAAAACGTGCCTTTGTGTACAATTCAACAAGTAGTAGAACAAGCATATGAGTCGAAGTTTATCTGTTCCTTCTAGAAATAGAAGCGATATATGGGCCCCTCGATGATTTTGTTGTGACCTATGTACCGGCCGGTCAGAACTCAAATTGATGTGTTCGACTAAGTTCTTTGTCAAACAAATCGAAAATCGGGAAACAAACTGCTGGACAATAAGTACGACGTTGTTCCATGTATTTGTCCGACTGATATCATGAGAACAGAGGATTATATGATCACTTATCTAAAATGGCGCTTCATAGTTCAACAGAGTTTTCGAGAGCTACGATTGTTGGTTGGTTCCTGAAGTAACATACGCAAATATAGTTATTAGACTTATCCAAGTGGGAGTCTGTTGGATAAGGTGTCTAAGTCCATAACTTATTTGGTACATACTTGACCCGACCCGGCATGGTCCATTTGGGTTGCATTTCATCCAAACTATTTATGGATAATTTTATGAGAGTTATACACATATGTTTATTAATATATTGTAAGTTATAATATATTAATATGAAGTCATGTTATTTAATTAGTCTTAGTCTTAAATTAATTATGAATTAATTTAGAGATTAAAAGGAAGACTAATTAGATTGTGGGCTATTGGTTTTATATAGTATGGGCTAACACTCATTTGTTAATGGGCTAGGCTTATATGGAAGTCCATGGATGATCCATGGAGTTTTTAACCCATGGATCCTTGGAAAGGAAAAGACATGGGTTATTAGGGTTTCACCCTAATCATGTACACTATATAAGCATGCTTATGTTGCATGAAATAGCCACTAGTGGCACTAGTTGTGTGAGACTTAGGTGTGGCCGATTTCTATGTGTGTATACACTCTCTCAAAGTTTTCCAAGTGTTTGTGGTGATTTGTGATTCCATTTGAGGCATTCACACTATTGGTGCTTGGCCCTCAAACTCCTTAAGAATCAAGCTCATCAAAAAGGTATGTAATCTCATCTAATTCTTTTATGTTTAAAAGTACCCCATGCCATGTTAGATAGGTTATGAACCTTGGAAAATTATTATTTTGCATGTATTTAGACAAACATAGATCCAAGGTTTATTAGGGTTGCATGCACACTTAGGAAGTGTTAGATTGCTCAAAACTTGGTGTACATGCATGGGGTTTTTGGCTCAAAAATCCAAAAAATGTGCTCTACAATGTGCATGGGGCTCTCATGGCTATAGAGTTGGCACCTTTATGCCTTGAGACCCCTCCAATGACTCAGATCTGAAAGTAGAACCCCATGAATCTCTTCCCAAATCCGAAAATGGCTTAGAAAGCCCTAAATGCACCCAAAATCTTAGCCCTAAAGATGAACAACCAAATGGAAGACCAAAATAGGGGGCATTTACCTTGATTGAGTTGAAGATGGAATAAGATGTCTGGATCTACAAGCCCCAATTCGAATTCCCAAGCTTCTTCCTTCCTTTCAAGCTTGACAAACCACCTAAAAGCACCAAAAATGACCTTAGATCACTCAAAGCACTAGGGTTTCGATATGAGGTGTTCTGGGAGCATAAGGGACAATGGAGGCTACAATAAGACGTTTAAATATGGTGCAAACCCTCAAATTTAGGGTTTCACTCAAACAACACCTACTCGCCAATTCAGTCTCCGACTCGTCGCGTAGGTCACTTAAACTTCCCGCGGATCACGTCTCTACTCGACGAGTTGGGCCACCAACTCGTCGAGTCCTAGAGAAAAATACATAAGATTCTTGAATTAAAGACATACCAGGAATCGGGTGTTACAATGTTTGTGTTTTGTTGCAGGTGAAGAAGAAGAAGAAGAAGAAGAAGAAGAAGAAGAAGAGAGAGAGAGAGAGAGAGAGAGAGAGAGAGAGTGATGGTACGACGCAGTCTGGGTGGGGTAGTGGTTGAATGTATATTTTTTTATTAATATATTCTTTTTTATTTTGTAATTATTAAAATACTCAAAAAAAGGTAAAAATAATACAAAACAATAATAATAATAATAAAAAAATGACATAATAGTGATTTCAAGTTTTTGGTGGATTAAAACCACGAAAAGTTTGTGATTTTGACCTTCAATACAAGTTGAAAAGTTTTTGGATCCGGATCAATTTTATAGTTTAGTAATTTATTTATGTATATCAGTAATTTACAAACATGCAAATGGAACAAAAACTTGTAGTTTTTTTTCAAGAGAAAGTCTTAAATATCAACAAGTCTAAATGGTTTCACCAAATTGCACTAGATAATAAAAATTTATCCGTGCCCAAAAAAAATTGCATAACATATAAATCGTGTTTGTTCTCACTCTTATTGCCAGGTAAATGATCGAAAATAAATACCTTGGTAAACAAAACACAAGAATTTCAATGTATGAATAATTATTTAGATACTTTAAAATAAATAATGTACGAAATCAAACCCTAATGTTATTATTATTATTATTATTTTTTAATTTAACATTGACTTGAATCTTTCACAATGAGAGTAAAATTGCCAAGCCAATTCTAAAAACATAAACTCGTGAGCTTATCAAATTTGTCATTGTCAGCATGCCCAATATTAAAAAAAAAAAACTCCATTAAAATGTTACTGCTTTCCTCATTTTAAATTCCAAATATTAACAATATAACATTTTTTCATAAAGACGATTATTTATTTATGTTTGTATTTTTTTTTTCCTCACATCAAGGGTTACACGACTGATTCTGATTTTGTTTTGACATTTATAAGTATTTTTGATTTTTTAAAGTAGTTAGATAACTTTTTAATATAAGGTGTAATATTAAATGTTGATTAATCGATTAGAATCGGTGATTTTCAAACTTTAATTAACATATTTATTAAACCACAAGTTGCCTTCTAACGATTATTTACCATTTTTATATTCCTTTAAGGCTTTCTTTAATTAACTATCTCCATATATTGTTGATTTAAATCAGTTGTAGCTAGTAAAATAGTGTCCATTGTCCAAGGGTGTAATAGGTCTCTAGCTATGACACTTAAAAATATTACTTTGAAACGTTCTATGTAATCTATATGTGAATGCGGAAATTATTATGTCACTTATCTATTTCGTATATTATTTATGAGTTTTTGAAGGTATATCTAGGACAATATACAAGAAATGGTAGATGCATCTTTTTTTTTTTTTTTTTTTTTTTTTTATATATTGTTTTATTCATAAACATAACATATTTATATGTTTCATTGTTAATGGTTAGGCTGGACGGAATAGGAGCGGGAAAGGGGTGAAGGAAGCTTCCCTCATTCTTGAACACCACTCCGTGGGTGAGGGAAAGAAACCACTAGAAAAGAGGTGGGGGAGGGGTGCTGCACTCTCTTTTTTTATGTTATTGGACAATTTTTTTTAACTCTTTTTATATTTTTTAATATTTATAAAATTATATACCTACTATAAAAATATAAAAAATATATCAAAATTCATGGTTTTTAATTCCCTACAAAATGAGTATAATATATGTATGAAATATATTTAAAAAAAAACAAGTGAGTGAAGGACTTCCCACCCATTCTTTGGCTTTTAGGTGAGAGAAAGGAAAGTGAGGAAAAGAAGGATATCACCCACCAAAAGTGAAGGAAGCTTCCCTCCCACACTCTCTGGTCTTACAGGTTTATTTTTTTATTCCTGATGATAAAGGTATATATAATCCTCAAATAAGTTAAATGTCTTTAGGTTTTGGGAGATGATTTGTACACAACAATTTTTCTCCATACACAACAATTGATGCTTTAAAATGTTGTACTGTACAACTCTATAATGCATAAATTGTTGTGTATGGCAAAAAATTGTTGTGTACGAATCACTTCCCGTTTTATATTACATTTTTTAACAAGTGGGTTTTATTAACTAGTAAAAGGCTGGAAAACAAAAAAACAATTAAAAGGAATTAATAGCTAAATTAAATTCTTTAACTGATCTAATTTACTTTTGGAACAAAAAAACTTAAGTACAAAATAATAATATTAATAATAATAATAATAATAATAATAATAATAATAAATAAATAAATAAATAAATAAAAGAATGTGATATTATTCTATCAAGCAATGTATGCTTTCGATGTGTTAGATACCCACAACATCAAAGAAGTTTTGGAACTCCTAAGGCTGGAGGGAGTGGTGCCATTGAAACCGCACTCCCTCCCCTGCCACATAAGCGTCATATCACTTTTACCCTCCCCCGCCACATAAGTGTCATATCACTTTTTACTACTCAAGTGTGGTTTTTTGCCACACCAAGGGTGTGGTACCACACTTTTCATTTCTTTTATTTTTTTTTTGTTTTTTTAAGTATTTTAATTTAATAACACTTCCTTTTTTTAACTATTTTAATTTAATATAACTTCTATTTTAATAAAAAAAAAAGCATAATTTTTCATTACTTGAAAATTAAAAAAATAGTATATTGCGTTACTAAAAAAAACCACACATGACATTTAAATGATCCTAGAAACTTAAAAAACATAAATAAAATAACTAAAGCAAACTACTTAAATTTTTTTTGAAAGAGTGGTGATTTTAAATTTTTTTTTAAGAGAGAGAGGAGATGGTGTTGTGAAAAAAAATTAAGTTGGTATGTATATATATAGGAAAGAAAAAGCAAAAAAAAAAAAAAAGAAGTTTAAATGTTCAACGGATCAATCATTCCTCAACCAATCAAAACACACGACTTTGGAGGACCGTACTGCGGCCAAGACCGCACCAGACCACGGTCTGGGGGCGGTGTTCCCGTCCTATGTGGCACGAACTGTTGTCTTGGACCGCACCCACACCGTGCAGTCTAAGGCGAGAAGGTATGTGCACGGTAGCCCATATGGTTTGTGACATCATTTATAGGGCATATCGCCCCCATCCTACGCTTTCGGTGTAGAGTCGAGATCGGCTGCTTTTAACCGTCTCTCTCTCTCTCTCTCTTCACCTACCCCTTCCAAACGGCTACTATACATTTTATTTTTTTATTTCTTTTATTTTTTCTTCAAAATTTATATTTTATAGATACACACAACCCTTATCATTTCAGCCCATGCCAATACCTCAATTTCTCTCAAAATCATTAGAAAATGTTTTCATCTTCGTCTTCTGAATAATTCTTTAGATATGGTTAAGGGCGGCTCAACCAATTTGGGGGCTCTAAGCAAACAAGAAAATTGGGACTCTTCGGTTTTATAAATTAAATGAAAGGTAAGCAAACTGATTCAAACCTGAGACCCTTAGTTTGTTAAACCAACGCTTTTACCATTAGGCCAAACTCTAACTTGTCTTTTTAACCTAAGAATTACGTATATATACAAAATATAATTAACATAATAAGATTTAATATTTGAGGCCCTTTAGAATTGGGGCCCTAAGCCATTGTTTAGTTTTTCAAAGGGTAGAGTCAGCCCTGTGGTCGACGAAGATCCTAGAAGCCTTCGGTAAATGCGTTGCTTGCAGAGTAAGACGTCGTAGATAGAGATTTATCTAGTCAAATCATATGACACATGGAAAGTCATGAAAGGGTTGTCGTTGTCTAAATTTCTTCTATTTTACCGTTATGCGCTTTGTGTTATTCACAACCATAAAACCAAAAATTTCTCTAAATTTCTTTTATTTTGCCATTATTTGCTTTGTGTTTATCAGTTCTTCTATAGTTGTTTGAATGAAGAATAATATGAATTAAATCGTTGGTTTTACGCTTTAAGGATAAGATCTTCTATCAGGACCAGTCCTAAGGAATTAAATATCATCAAATGCCCATGATGAGCAAAAATAAGTCCTTATCGTTGTTATAAGTTTTTATTTTTAAATAAATATGTATAATAAAAAAATTGGACCCTATGCAGCTGCCCACTACCTTTATGATATGCATGTATCGGCACATGTGACAGTTACATGTCCTAAAGAGCTTTGGAAAGCCTTGGAGCTTAAGTACAATGCATATAAATAATTTCTTACCTTGTTTTTGAATACTTAGAAATCCAAATGATCAATAAAAAACCAATCTTAAAGCAGGTGAATGATCTCCAGGTCTTAGTCAACAAGCTGAAAATGGTTTCCTTCTCTCTACCAGAGAACTTTCAAGTTGGTGAAATTAGCACAAAGTTTCCACCTTCCTGGAAATATGTATCCAAGAGAATAATGCACAAGCCTGAGGGTAAAGTCTGAGGAAGTTTGCACCATGTGTTAGTTAGGGGTTCTAGCTAAAAAAGGAAGAATGGGTTTAAGAACAAGAAAGGACTGGCACCCATGAAACAAGAGTTCAAGAAGACTAACTATTAGCAAACCAATAACTAACCATAGAGAATCAGAAAATGCAACATTTGTGGATAGACCAGTCTCCATGCACGGGAATACCACATGAGTAAATTCCAGCATACACATGGATCCGCAAATGTTGTTGAGGAGTATATACACTTGGTGGAGACATGGGTCTTAAAGGGATCAACATGATTTTCTCACTTACACAGGTAGTGGCAGTTTGAGGTTGGTTCATGAATTTAGGAGCTATTGTGCATGCCCACAGAAGTGTGTCAGACTGGCCAAATTATGATCTCGTGGGAAGGGAAAAAGGTGATATATGTTGATGACCATGGAGTTAGGGTCCACAACATTCTTACGATCCATTTGAATTTAAGATTGTTCGCAAAGTCAGCCTTCGCGATGTGTTACATATTCTAGGGAGCTCAAAGGACTTTTGTTAACAGATTAGTTTCACAAAAAAGTGTAAAAGATGGTAATTAAGCGTGGTCATATGGACACCAAAACAATTTTTTTTAGTCAAGCACTCAAAATGTGTGGAATGTATCAACTTGGCTTGAATAATAATATGCATATTATGGACGATCTGATCATGGTGTTTCTGTGTTAGATATTGATTTTAGTGATATTTATAGTAGGGTTACATTTAGTGATAGTGACAATACCATTAGTAATGATATGACTAATTTTGACAGAATGAATATTTTTTATGATTATATTACTTGTTTAATTTTTTATGGCATAGACGTTTAGCATACACTAACATAATATCATTGAAAAATGAAAACCAAAAGGTATGTTAAAAAGAATAAAGAATACTTACTCAACCAGGTAAGAGGCATTTCATTACAAAATTTGCAATGAATTGAGTCGTTATTTGCATATTTACTTGCTATGATCAAAAGATAAAGCTTTTGATGCATTTAAGTTGTATTAGGATGAGGTAAAAAACCAACATTAGAAACACATGAAAATTATTTGCTCAGAAAGAGACAGAGAATATTCAATCACGAATTTGATACATTCTACAAAGAAAAAGGTATCAAACATTGATGTGGGTCCTAGTGTAGAGGATCGGGCCCTTGTGTTCCTAGAGGCCCACGATCGTGTGACAAAAGGGGTTTCACTGAAATGGCCATAACTTTGGCTACGGGGATCTGTTTTGGGCCTACGACCAGTCAAATCGAAGCTTGGAGCAAGGAGCACGTCTACAAAAGTTCTCGAATGGGACCTATGATAGGTTTTTATAATTACATCAATCCTATGGTGCACATCCAACCCTAAAGCTTTGGATCTAGGTTTTCTCTTATTATACATGCAATAATTATCATCGAAAGCTATAACCCTAAACTAGCATGCTATTTTCGAAATTAACACCTAATACAAGGCTAGTTGATTACCTTTCTTTGTAGCTTGCTTGATCTTCAACCTTCGAAATCTTAACACCTCAAATGTGATGCCTCTAATAGATCACAAAAACCAAGAGCAAGTTGGAGGAATATAAGAGAGAGGCTAGGGATCACAAAATTCGGCTGGTACTCTTCTTAGGGTTCAAGTAGTTGGATTCTAGAGTCCCAAGGGTTCCTTATATAGCTGAGCTGCTAGGGTTTCAATCAAAACCCTAATCTGATTGCTTAGGCCTTTAGCACTTCACATGATCCTTCTAGAAGGCCCCTATGGACGATTTCTATGTGGGCTTCCACATAAATTTCATCCACCTCCTTCTTTTAAGAGTCCATAGCCCATCTTACAATTATCTTATAATTACAATACGAGTCCCCTTAATTTAGTTAATTTCTTTTGATCACTTAGTTAAATCCAAATTAATTCTTGACCAATATTAATTAAATAGTATGATTTCTCAGTTAATATATTATTCTTGTCATGTATGAATAAATCACAATTAGCCTTTCTCTCCATAATTCATCCAGTCAAGTTGCTATGGTGAAGGCAACCCAAAAGGACCATGCTACTATCGGGTCAAGTACCTACTAATTATAGTTATGGGCTTAGACATCTATTACAATAGTCTCCCACTTAGATAAGTCTAATAGCTATAAATGCAAGTACGACTTCAAAATCCGATTGGCTATTGTAGCTCTCAAAAGCTGGTGTCGAACTTTGACACGTCCTACAGATAAGGGATCATGTAGTCCTCCATTCTCAAGATATCATGCGGACAAATACATGGAACATAGTCATACTTATTGTCCAACAATTTGTTTCCCGATTTCTGATTTGTTTTACATAGAACTTAATTGAACACATCAACTTACTCCTAACCGGGCCCGACACATAAGTCAACACATAATCATCGAGGGGCCTAAGATATCGCTTTTAATACTCCTAGGATAAAAGGAACATATAAACTTTGACTTATATGCTTGTACTATTTACTCATCAAATCATACGCAATAATACGTTTTATAACATCAAGTTACTTATGCGTTTATGCATTATCAATGCACAACCAACTTGTAAACAACAACTCATATATCTCGGTTTAAAGACTATACGATATTATCGTCTCACAATCTGTCACACCCCAAAACCCAGGGCAGAAACGTTCCGGGGCGGAGGTGACTTCATGTTAAGTATCATAACCAATGTACATAGTAAGCGAAGTAAACAACCATTACATTACATAATAGAATTTACATTTGTTTAAAACTAAAATGTTACAAGTGTTATACATATGTATATAAGAACAAAAGTAAAGACGTGTCTTCTACGAACTCCATCTTCGCTGAAAGGATTGCTGAGTACCTGTCTAATGCGAACCTGAGAATACAAGCAGTTTGAAAATCAGCATAAAGCTGGTGAGTTCATAAGTGTTTCGTTTTCTGAAAATGAACATGTTTCCTTTAGTTTTCTGAAAAGTTGTTATCCAAGAAAATCTCATATTTTCTTATAAAGACAGTTTAGTTAAAACTTCAGAATTCCATTCAGTACAACAGTATATAGTTTAATACGTAAAACTATAGATTGAAACCATGGGAATACCATCCCATACAACAATAGGTAGTTTTAATACATAAAACTATAGATTGAAAACCATAGGATTACCATCCCACACTAGATATAAAGTCTATAGATTGAAAACCATGGGAATAACATCCCGTACTAGATATAAATTCTATAGATTGAAAACCATGGGAATACCATCCTGTAATATATCAAAGATAGATATAAAATCCGTGAATAAACTATGTTTTAATACGTATTATGAGTCGGGTAACTATGCTGATATGAAAACGAGACCACCTTGACTTTCTTCAGGCGTCGGACGATATCCAGAATTTGTCACCCCAGGCGTGCCTGCCTAACTGTAGCTAGCAGTTAAGGTGTGGGATTGTCTGTCTCGAATAGATCTATTCACAAATTCCACGCTCTCCCTCCAGGAGACTCTGGTTACACTTCCGGGGAGGATTTATCGATGACCTGAAGGGTTTAATGAAGATAGTCTCACAAGATAGTATTAAATTATTCACGGTGTTGTCGGTCGTTAACAAACATAATAATCGTTTCAAAACATAATAGAGTATAAATAGTAGAATACAAAGAAACTATCTGGCATAATACTTTACATTAAACAGAGATAAACTAAATCAGACATAGTTTATCTATTAACATTGCATGAAATCCGAATTCATAAAACGAGAACTGAATATCCCAAATTATTCCCATAATAATTTGATTAGTTTGATTGTTTCCTTTACTAAAATCCATATGGTTATATTTGATAAAACATCCCTTATGCTCCGCATAATACATAAGGGGTAAAGATGTCTAAAAGTTTGCCAGATATTTATAGAATTACATCAGTTTTAAGTTTCGAAAAAATTTATAGTTTGCTTGTATTCCCCCCTGAAAACATTGAAAAACACTGAAAAAGGCGTAGGGGTATGAACTCACCAGTCTAGAAACGTGTCGGTTTGGATGCTAGACGTCAGTTCGGGGCTTAATTACACGCGAGGTTCCTATGTAATATGAAGAGCTAAACATCTGTATCTAATTAGACTTCGAACCACTAATTAGATATGAATATACACATCGAGATGCATAAACACTTCAATTCAAGTGTTCGGAGTGACCTGGGGTGGCAATTATGGATGTGTAGGACCTAGATAAGGAGTTTACTCTTCAAGAGTTAGCCCTTAGGGGATTTTACGGTCCAATGACCATATCCCCATGAGTTTACGGCCGTAAACTCATGGGTGGTGTGTTCTTGGATGCTAAATAGTCTTACAATGCACATAGGAAGGTTCTAGGGTTGATTCTATGGCTTTGGAAGTGATCGGGACTTGAAATGGCCTTGGAAAGGAGTTTACGGTCTAAGAAGATGTTCTTGGGGAGTTTACTACCGTAAACACATGAGTTTACGGCCGTAAACTCATTTTTTCTCATGATTCTTGTGATTTGGTGGTTGTAGGTTAAGCATACAAAGTTCTAGGTCCAATTCTAAGCCATACAAGGTGTTAAGGGCACTTTAACACCCTTTGGAGGAGTTTAAGGTCTAAGAAGGGGTGTTTACGGTCCAAGAATGTTCTTGGGCCGTAAACTCAAGTTTGACCCATTTGTATATGTTTTGGTGCATCTCATGATGGAATATAAGGTTCTATGCACTCATGGAAGCTCATAGAAGCTTTTGGAGGTGTTTAAGGGGCAATTTAACACTTTAAAAGGTGTTTAAGATATATGAATGAGGGTTTATGGTCCAAGCATGTTCTTGGGCCATAAACTCATGTTTACCCCCTAAATGGTAAGATTTTGGTGCTCTAAGTCCATTCCTGCAAGTCCAAAGGTCATAACTAAGCACTAGAAGTGGTTTGGAAGGGTTATGGGGCTTCAAAACCCTCTTTAGAGGTGTTCACGATTTTGGGAGGTGTTCCCAACCATAAACACTTGTTCATGGGTGTTTTGAGTGATTCAAACATGAATTTGCATACCAATCAAGTTAAACAACAAGTTAGGATAGATTGCTTACCAATTTGAGGCTTGAAAGGGGGTTTTTGGATCTATTTCGAGTTTTAGAGAGAGAGAGAGAGAGAGAGTAGTGAAAGAAAGTGATTTAAGAGAGAGAGAGAAAAAGCTTAAAAATGATGTCACTCAATCCCTTATATTGGGGTTGAGTTTATGGCCCGAAGGAATTCTACCCGATACCGACGTTAGACGAGGCTTTTGGTCGCACCCGATTAAGTTGCCATAACCCGATATGGTCGAATCTAAAAATCTTCCAATTATTAAATTGGGGCGTAATCATGAGTTTCTAATGTGTTTGGACACCCTTTAAGTCATAATAGAAGTCTCAAAATTAATGACTTAATTGAATAACGAAACGGAAATAATTCGAAAACGACAAATTTTTATTGACGGAACGGATTACAATAACGGAACGAACTTCGGGTTGTCACATTATCCTCCCGTTAAAGGGAATTTCATCCCGAAATTCAGAATTAAGATACAAATCATGGATTCGAAAAGAGATACGGATACTTCTGTTTCATCGAGTCTTCACGCTCCCAAGTGAATTCCGGTCCCCGCTTGGCATTCCAACGAACCTTCACTATCGGGATGCAACTTTGCTTTGTACGTTTGATCTCTCGATCCATGATTTAGATCGGTTCCTCCACGAAGTTCAAGTTTTCATTGATCTCGATCTCATCCAGAGGGATCACGAGGGTTTCATGAGATAAGCACTTCTTAAGATTAGAGACGTGGAATACAGGATGAATGTTACTAAGCTCATGGGGGTATTTGGAGTTTATAGGCCACGAGACCGATCCTGGCGAGGATCTCGAAGGGTCCAATGTACCTTGGGTTAAGGTTCCGATACTTTCCAAAGCGTACTATGCCTATCCAGGGCGAGACTTTCAACCAGACACGGTCTCCAACCTGGAATTCTAGAGGTTTCCGTCGTATATCGGCGTAACTCTTCTGTCGATCTCGTGAGGCTTTTAGTCATTCTCGGATCTGGATGATTTTCTCGGTGGTTTTGAGGATAATTTCAGGACCAGTGAGAGCACTGTCGGGGAATCGACTCTTGGCTAACTGCGTGTCCCCTACCTCGGCCCAGCACAGAGGGGATATGCACTTGCAACCGTAGAGGGCCTCGAACAGAGCAGCCTTGATACTGATGTGGTAACTGTTGTTATACGAGAACTCTATCAAAGGTAAATGTGTGTCCCACGACTTTTCGAAATCGATGACACATGCTCTCAGCATGTCTTCCAGGGTTTGGATAGTTCTCTCACTTTGTCCGTCGGTCTGAGGATGATAAGCCGTACTCATATCCAGCTTAGTTCCAAGAGCTTTCTGAAGGGACTGCCAAAACCTTGAGGTAAACCTGCTATCTCTTTCAGAGATAATGGACGCAGGTACACCGTGCAGTTGGACTACTTCTTGGATGTAGATTCACATGAGTCTTTCCATCTTGAATGATTCTTTGATCGGAATGAAAAGAGCGGATTTTATCAAACGATCGACAATTAACCAAATGGTATCATACCCACTCGGACATTTGGGTAACTTGGTGATGAAATCCATGGTAATCATCTCCCATTTCCATTCAGGTATCTCGGGCTGCTGGAGTAGACCAGAGGGTTTCTGGTACTCAACTTTTACCTTGGCGCAAGTCAAGCATTTGCCAACAAAAGTAGCGATCTCGGCTTTCATGTTTGGCCACCAATATTGTCTCTTGAGATCTAGGTACATCTTATCCGAACCCGGGTGAACAGAGTATCTGGTCTTGTGTGCTTCCTCCATGACAACTTCCCTGAATCCTCCAAATCTTGGGGTCCAGATTCGGTCAATGAAACGATAGACTCCGTTACCTCTAATCTCAAGTTTCTTATCCATTCCCCTCAAGGCTTCGCTTGTCACATTCTCTGGTTTGAGGGCTTACAACTGGGCTTCCCGGATTTGCGTGGATAAGTGAGAATAGATATTCATCGTCAGTGTGTTGGGGTGCAAAGTTCTTCATTCATGACTTTGTAAATGTTTGACTTTTTTAAAACCCACTTGCATGTGGTGCTTTAGCCTTTAGACCCATTTGTATGTTAGAGTGAGAGATAGACATGTAAACACCTCTATAAATAGTGGGTTTGTCCACTTGTAGAGTTGTGCTTGAGAGATGTAGAAGTGAGTGTGTAAGTGTGTGTTAATTATGTAGTCTAGATCTAGATCTTTTTTGTAACACCATATACATTCAATATATCTCTTAAACACCCAAATCACCATCTTCAATTGTGCAAACTTTAATTCCACATGCCAAACCATGTTCTTTGTCACTACAATTGGTATCAGAGAGGGTCTTCAAGATCAATGTGATATTTGAAGAACGATTCTCGGTTTGGTAATTTTTGTCGCAATTTGATCAATTTTGGTGAGTCTCTCTCTATGATCTCTTGTAATATTCGATTTGAAATCGTGCGTCGTGTTTTTGAATTTTGATCGTTTTGATTCTTTGGATCTAATTCGTTTTTACCCCATTGATGATCCAATAATTGTTTTTAGATCAAGCTCAAAAATATATCTCGTTACTATTCATGTTGTTCGATTTCTAAGCCCAATCGTCAAAATTCTTTGATTAATTCTTTGAGCCCAAATACAAATTCAAAAATCAATCCATTTTGTTTGTTCAAAGATCCAGTCCAATTACGTATTCATTACTATTCACCAATCAGTTTAAGCCCAATGTATTGATCTGATATCCTTTGTTTGTTGATAAGTCAATCGGTACGCGTGTGCTTTATTAGGTTGTACAATTCATTCAAATTTTGTTCCAGTTCTTCATCGGAAATTCTTTCATCGATTACTCTTTAATCGTGTGCTCATACGAGTTCTGATTTGTCTTATTATTTCTAACAGTCAATGCTTGTTGTTTGTTGAAATCATCTTGTGATTCAATTTCATTTGATTTGTCTAAACATAAAAGAGATTATAATCAAGATGTCGATTATTGATTCTATTGAAAAGTCAACCTCAAAGTTAGCATTCGTGTTCTTGATAAATTGAACACGAAATTGAATGCTGAACATGATTTTGGGTCAAATGTGTTTATGTTGAGTCAAAATCGTGTCTTCTAGTCATAGCCGATTTCAACGAATAGGTTTGGAAATTGATTTGGGAGTCAAACCTTGAAGATAGATTCGATTATGATAGCAGATTGGATTTTTGATGTTTGAGGAGTCGATGATTGAAGACGAAATAAGGATCGATGATTGCTATTAATTGCTTGTAACTGGAATGTTTGAAATCAAACATCGATTGTTGATCTTTGATAAGAAACGAAGTCTTAAAGTTTTATTGATAACGATTAGAATCGATTGACGAACAGGTTTTGGTTTCACATCAAAAATCGAAGGCTGAGTGTTATTGTTTGATTTTATGATACCGAGTCTTGAAATCGAAAGATTGAAATCAAAAGGCGAAGGTTGTATACTGATTTTATAATCGATATTGATGAACTGGAATAAGGATTGATGATTTTGGGTTACATTTCGAAGGTCTAAGAAGGAATGTAGTCGATTTGCTCAACGAACGAACAAGGAATTGAGTGTTAATGTCGATGGTCACCTGTTGATTTTGGGAAGTCGATATTTGTAACTGATTGTGAAAAACGAAGGATAGTTGATGATTTTGTACGAATGGTCTCTGTGTTTGTTCATACTGAGAAACGAAATTGGGGAAGAAAAAGTTGTTTTTGGGTATGATGTCGATTTTTGAATGTTTGATATATGAAGAATATTTGATGGGTCTCGTAAAAGGAAGCTTGATTCGAAGAGGTTTTTGGTGATTAAGAAACGAAGGGGTGAGAGTAAATGAAGCGTATTTCATACGAAGGGTATAATGGTGAATTTCATACGAAGGGGTATTTGGACATTCATACGAAGGATTTAAGAATTTACGAAATCAGCCCCTGAACCTTCGAATTTTTGGTCACTTCGCAAATTAATCCAAGTTTCGAATCTGGCCCCCGAACCTTCGAATTTTTGACACTTCGAAAATTAAAGCAAGTTTCGTATGTTTGACACTTTTCACCCAACTTCGAAAATTGTTTGAGGCTTTGCATTTTTGGAACAAGTCTTCGTATGTTTGAGCAAAAAGGGCAGAATTTACGAAGATGGTCCCTGAGACTTCGAATTTTTGGCAGTTTGCACCCAAATTTGAAAAAGGACTATTTTTTGCTGAAAATTGATGAAAGTGCATTTCAGGCCCCTGCAGTTTGTGCAAATTGACACTTTCTACCCATATTTGGAAAAAGGGGAGAGTTTTGCATATTTTGCTGTTTTGGGCGCAACGGGTCACTGCAGAATTTTGAAATTGACAATTTCTACCCATTTTGAGAAAATTTGTCAAAGGCGATCCGTGAACGAAGATAAAAATTCATTATTTTTTGGATTTTTCAGATTGAAGCACAAAGTTCATGCCACATGTTAAGGGGGAGTTTTGACATGAAAAATTCCGAATAGAGCACGTTCTTTTTCCTTTGGAGTTTTATAATCAAATTTCGATTATAAAAAGGGGGAGAAATTTTATATGGAAATTCGAACTTGAATTTTTCATATTACGCGGATTTGATGACCGAAGTGATCTTGAAGTTTTGAAGCCTACGAGATGATGCAATTGGATGTTCGGAAGTGATGTATTCGAAATGGGTTTGGAATTATTGAAGATTTTTGGGGTGTGTTTTTATGCGCAACTTTTGGGTGATTATTTGGAGTGTGGAATACTCTTAATCATTCGTTGCTTCTTGGTTTGTAAGGTCTCACATCCTAGAGCCCAAATTGAAGAGTCATGGAAGAATTGAAGATTGAAGTTCGTTTCGACATGTGTCACCTTTGAGGCTCGAGTCGCGTAGTGCTTGATTTTGGAAGATTTGAAGTGGGTCATTCATTCCTAACTTTGAGGGGGAGAATGTTGGGGTGCAAAGTTCTTCATTCATGACTTTGTAAATGTTTGACTTTTGTAAAACCCACTTACATGTGGTGCTTTAGCCTTTAGACCCATTTGTATGTTAGAGTGAGAGAGAGACATGTAAACACCTCTATAAATAGTGGGTTTGTCCACTTGTAGAGGTGTGCTTGAGAGATGTAGAAGTGAGTGTGTAAGTGTGTGTTAATTATGTAGTCTAGATCTAGATCTTTTTTGTAACACCATATACATTCAATATATCTCTTAAACACCCAAATCACCATGTTCAATTGTGCAAACTTTAATTCCGCATGCCAAACCATGTTCTTTGTCAGTACACAGTGTCTTCACTTTGTGGCTTGAACTTTCTTTTCGGCTAAGGGAATCTGCCACTACATTAGCCTTGCCGAGATGGTAGCGGATTTCACACTCATAATCGTTGAGCAGCACTACCCATTGCCGTTGCCTCATGTTTAAGTCCTTATTATTGAAGATGTGTTGCAGGCTCTTATGGTCAGTGAAGATCGTACACTTGGTTCCATAGAGATAATGTCTCCAAATTTTCAATGCAAAGACTACGACTCCTAGTTCCAAGTCATGAGTGGTATAATTGACTTCGTGTGCCTTCAGCTGTCTCGAGGCATAAGCAATTAATTTTCCCCTTTGCATAAGCACACAACCTAAGCCCTGATTAGACGCATCACAATAAGCAACAAAGTTTTCCGTTCCTTGGGGCAGGGACAGGACAGGTGCGCTGCACAAGGATCGCTTTAACGTTTGGAACGTGGTTTCTTACTTTTCACTCCAACAAAAGGGTACACCTTTCTGTGTCAGAGTGGTTAAGGGTTTGGCGATTTTGGAAAAATTCTAGATGAATCTCTGATAATAGCCGGTGAGACCCAAGAATTGACGGATTTCTGTGGGTGTCTTTTGTGCCGACCAATTCTCTATTGCTTTGATCTTGGAAGGGTCCACGTGTATGCCCTCTTCGCTAACTACGTGACCAAGGAAATTTACCTTCCGAATCCAGAATTCGCACTTGGAGAATTTCGCATACAACTTTTCGGATCTAAGGGTTTCCAACACTGACCTCAAGTGTTGTTTGTGATCTTCTTCACTTCTGGAGTAGACAAGTATGTCATCAATGAACACGATGACGAACTTGTCTAGAAAAGGACGACACACCTGGTTCATCAGGTCCATGAACACTGCCTGTGCATTGGTTAGACCGAAGGGCATCACTACGAACTCGTAGTGTCCATATCGAGTCCTGAAAGCTGTTTTGGAAACATCACTCTCATGAACTTGTAGCTGATGGTACCCTGACCTAAGGTCTATCTTTGAGAAGTAGCTGGCTCCCTGAAGTTGGTCGAAGAGGTCATCGATTCGAGGAAGAGGATATCGGTTCTTGCCGGTCAACTTATTTAGCTCACGATAATCGATACACATTCGGAAGGATCCATCTTTCTTCTTTACAAACAAAACCGGAGCTCCCCAGGGTGAGGAACTCGGTCTGATGAATCCTTTGCTGAGTAGCTCGTTGAGTTGGCTGGATAACTCCTGCATTTCTGCTGGAGCTAGGCGATATGGAGACTTGGCTACATGGGTAGCTCCAGGGATTAGGTCGATACGAAATTCAACTTGATGCTTGGGAGGAATTCCCAGGAGCTCTTCGGGAAAGACATCAGGAAAGTTGCAGACTTTGGGGATGCTCTCAAGGTCTTTAACTTCCTATTTCTCGTTGATGACATGATCTAGGAATGCTTGGCACTCCTTCCGCAGAAGCTTTTGAGCTTTGATGTAGGAAATTATATGAAGATTGGAGCTAAGCTTATCGCCATAGATCATGAGAGTCTGGCCAGAGGGGAGGTTGAGACGGATGGCTTTTTCATAACCAAGGATATCAGCATGATTGGGACTCAACCAATCCATGCCAATGATAACATCAAAGCACTTTATGGAGACTGGCATAAGATCGATGGGAAAGGAATGGTCGTTCAGGGTAAGGGTACAGCCTATGAAAATATCGCTAGCATTTTCTTTCTCACCGTTAGCCATCTCAACGGTAAATGTTTCGGTTAATGGTTGGGGATTATGTTTAAGAAGGTGTTTGAATGAATGGTTAACAAAACTACGTTCAGCACCAGAACCGAAAAGGATACTAGCATAAGAGTTGTCGAGAAGGAACGTACCCGAGACAACAGTGGGGTCGGCGACAGCCTCTTCTCATCCCATAGCTAGGACTATCCCTGTATTGCCAGTTGTTGCTGCCTTGGGGCAGTTCCTCTTGAAGTGCCCAACTTCACCACAATTATAGCAGGCCTGACCGACACCCGCTCCAGAAGATTGATTTGTTGATTGGGTTGGCTTTCTGCAGTTTCGAGCAAGGTGGCCCTTCTTGCCACAGTTGTTGCAGAGTGTTTCACGACATGGCCCGGGAGTACGATGATGGTAGATGCACTTGTCGCACCAAGGAAGGGTACCGGTATATCCATTGGTAGGAGTCTGAGATGTGGATCCGACAGCAAAAACAGCGGCGGGGGCAGTAGCAGCGTGGACTGCTACCGTTTGCTGTTTCTTAGAGGATCCTTGGGAACTTTGAGCCTTCCATTTGTTCCAGAATTTCTTTTTACTTCCACCACTAATTTTAACCGGCTTAGGAGTGGTGGTCTCCTCATCGGGGTTGTCTCCGTGATCAATCAAGGTTTGCGCCAGACATTTAGTGCTGTCGAAAGTGTCTGGCTTTGCGGCCAACACATTCCCTTTTGTTGGTTGGGTCAGTCCCCAGATAAACCTTTCAATCTTCTTACTCTCCGGGGTAAACATTCCCGGATAGAGCAGCGCCAAGTATTTGAATCTAGAGGTATAAGCAACTATGTCGGAACCCTTCATCTTTAGATTCCATCGTTCACGCTCCAATTTTTGCATCTCGCCCCGCGGGCAGTATTTAGCAAGAAGAAGATCCTTCATGCCCTCCCAACCCATAGCATTAGCTACAGGTAGAGTTAAGGATTTGACTCGGCCGTTCCACCAAGTCAGGGCTTTATCGGTGAAGGTACAAGCGGTGAACTTCACCTTATAAGATTCCGAACAGGCACAAATTTCAAAGATAGATACGATTTTCTCGAACCATCGGGTTAAGGAAATGACACCTCTAGTGCCATCAAAGGATGTGGGTTTAGCGTTCATAAAATCTTTATAGGAACACTCCTTCCCGTGTCCCTGACCACCGTCCTGGTTTTGAGGTTGGGTACTACCTCCTGGACCACCGGAACCACCGGGGTTCATTTGAGACATTGCGGCTGCTACTGCGGCAGTAACAGCTGCCCGGAACATCACATGGTCAAATTGAGGAGGAGGTGGTGGCGGAGGAGGATTGTTGTTTTTTGAGTTGGGTCTCTTTCTTGGAGGCATCTTGATCTATAAAGATCAGGAATGAGAGGATGGTAAGTCCTATGAATTGAATCAAGAAATATGACAGATATGAAATTCTATTAAGCGATAAGGCAGGAATGAATTATCAAAGCAGATAAACTATCGCTAAAAGAATGATTGAGGAGCAACGCTTAAATGAGGATTTTCCATAACGAAGCTGGCTCTAGAAATACTACTATAGTATTTCATGATTCGCTGCAACGATGGCTCATTGTTTTAGGTATTGGGTAAGTTTTAGGCATACTGCACACCACAGTCACTCCCAAGCACATGTTGGTGGTGTCTCGAATAAATATAGTTGATCAGGCTATATTGATCCTAGACATGACTACATAACTGCCCATGTTTAACCGCAGTGTACAACACCCATTTACTTATGTTTTGTTCTACTCATAGTTACGAATTCCGGCGGTTAGGTATACTTGTATACTTTTGAAAATACTTATATTTTGAGGTATACTATCAGTTCAGAGCACTTAGGCCCTTTAGTGTTTATAGTCTTATACCATGTAAGGTTTGGTATACTTAGTTCACTATAAACAAGGGCTCTGATACCAATTTGTCACACCCCGAAACCCAGGGCGGAAACGTTCTGGGGCGGAGGTGACTTCATGTTAAGTATCATAACCAATGTACATAGTAAGCGAAGTAAACAACCATTACATTACATAATAGAATTTACATTTGTTTAAAAGTAAAATGTTATAAGTGTTATACATATGTATTTAAGAACACAAGTAAAGACGTGTCTTCTACGAACTCCATCTTCGCTGAAAGGATTGCTGAGTACCTGTCTAATGCGAACCTGAGAATACAAGCAGTTTGAAAATCAGCATAAAGCTGGTGAGTTCATAAGTGTTTCGTTTTCTGAAAATGAACATGTTTCCTTTAGTTTTCTGAAAAGTTGTTATCCAAGAAAATCCCATATTTTCTTATAAAGACAGTTTAGTTAAAACTTCATAATTCCATTCGGTACAACAATATATAGTTTAATATGTAAAACTATAGATTGAAACCATGGGAATACCATCCCGTACAACAGTAGGTAGTTTTAATACATAAAACTATAGATTGAAAACCATGGGATTACCATCCCGCACTAGATATAAAATCTATAGATTGAAAACCATGGGAATAACATCCAGTACTATATATAAATTCTATAGATTGAAAACCATGGGAATACCATCCCGTAATAGATAAAAGATAGATATAAAATCCGTGAATAAACTATGTTTTAATACGTATTGTGAGTCGGGTAACCATGCTGATATGACAACGAGACCACCTTGACGTTCTTCAGGCGTCGGAAGATATCCAGAATTTGTCACCCCAGGCGTGCCCGCCTAACTGTAGCTAGCAGTTAAGGTGTGAGATTGTCAGTCCCGAATAGATCTATTCATAAATTCCACGCTCTCCCTCCAGGAGACTCTGGTTACACTTTCGGGGAGGATTTATTGATGACCCGAAGGGTTTAATGAAGATAGTCTCACAAGCTAGTATTAAATTATTCATGGTGTTGTCGGTCGTTAACAAACATAATAATCATTTCGAAACATAATAGAGTATAAATAGTAGAATACAAAGAAACTATCTGGCATAGTACTTTACATTAAACAGAGATAAACTAAATCAGGCATAGTTTATCTATTAATGTTGCATGAAATCCGAATTCATAAAACGAGATCTGAATATCCCAAATTATTCCCATAATAATTTGATTAGTTTGATTGTTTCCTTTACTAAAATCCATATGGTTATATTTGATAAAACATCCCTTATGCTCCGCATAATACATAAGGGGTAAAGATGTCTAAAAGTTTGCCAGATATTTATAGAATTACATCAGTTTTAAGTTTCGAAAAAATTTATAGTTTGCTTGTATTACCCCCTGAAAACATTGAAAAACACTGAAAAAGGCGTAGGGGTATGAACTCACCAGTCTAGAAACGTGTCGGTTTGGATGCTAGACGTCAGTTCGGGGCTTGATTACACGCGAGGTTCCTATGTAATATGAAGAGCTAAACATCTGTATCTAATTAGACTTCGAACCACTAATTAGATATGAATATACACATCGAGACGCATAAACACTTCAATTCAAGTGTTCGGAGTGACCCGGGTGGCAAATATGGATGTGTAGGACCTAGATAAAGAGTTTACTCTTCAAGAGTTAGCCCTTAGGGGAGTTTACGGTCCAATGACCATATCACCATGAGTTTATGGCCGTACACTCATGGGTGGTGTCTTCTTGGATGCTAAATGGCCTTACAATGCACATAGGAAGGTTCTAGGGTTGATTCTATGGCTTTGGAAGTGATCGGGACTTGAAATGGCCTTGGAAAGGAGTTTACGGTCTAAGAAGATGTTCTTGGGGAGTTTACTACCGTAAACTCATGTTTGCTCATGATTCTTGTGATTTGGTGGTTGTAGGTTAAGCATACAACGTTCTTGGTCCATTTATAAGCCATACAAGATGTTAAGGGCACTTTAACACCCTTTGGAGGAGTTTAAGGTCTAAGAAGGGGTGTTTACGGTCCAAGAATGTTCTTGGGCCGTAAACTCAAGTTTGACCCATTTGTATATGTTTTGGTGCATCTCATGATGGAATATAAGGTTCTATGCACTCATGGAAGCTTATAGAAGCTTTTGGAGGTGTTTAAGGGGAAATTTAACACTTTAAAAGGTGTTTAAGATATATGAATGAGGGTTTACAGTCCAAGCATGTTCTTGGGCTGTAAACTCATGTTTACCCCCTAAATGGTAAGATTTTGGTGCTCTAAGTCCATTCCTGCAAGTCCAAAGGTCATAACTAAGCACTACAAGTGGTTTGGAAGGGTTTTGGGGCTTCAAAACCCTCTTTAGAGGTGTTCACGATTTTGGGAGGTGTTCCCAACCATAAACACTTGTTCATGAGTGTTTTGAGTGATTCAAACATGAATTTTCATACCAATCAAGTTAAACAACAAGTTAGGATAGATTGCTTACCAATTTGAGGCTTGAAAGGGGGTTTTCAGATCAATTTCGAGTTTTAGAGAGAGAGAGAGTAGTGAAAGAAAGTGATTTAAGAGAGAGAGAGAAAAAGCTTCAAAATCATGTCACTCAATCCCTTATATTGGGGTTGAGTTTATGGCCCGGAGGAATTCTACCCGATACTGACGTTAGACGAGGCTTTTGGTCGCACCCGATTAAGTTGCCGTAAACCGATGTGGTCGAATCTAAAAATCTTCCAATTATTAAATTGGGGCCTAATCATGAGTTTATAATGTGTTTGGACACCCTTTAAGTCATAATAGAAGTCTCAAAATTAATGACTTAATTTAATAACGAAACGGAAATAATTCGAAAACGACAAATTTTTATTGACGAAACGGGTTACAATAACGGAACGAACTTCGGGTTGTCACACAATCACTCGTGATAAATTCAATGAAATGATTCATGTGAGCGTGGGTTTAATCCAGTACTCAAATCTTATTTCAGGAGCACTCATGAACGTTGCAACAAACCTTTTCTATGTCTAAACGCTTAGACAATCTACAAGCCAATTCATGACAATCCTGCCTCAATACCTATTTCCAAAGTATGATCGGCTGTGGATAGTTTGAATAATCATATTATTCTAGAAGTCAAAACATACAAAAATGAAACAATAGTAAACAATTGACACAGGACAATAACTTTACACATATATAAAACGCCTTTATTTAATCATCAAATGTCAATTACACTTTATCTATTACTAGTTTCCAATAAGCTATCTAATCACTAAAACTTATATCGTCCTTCAGCCCAATACTCCTAGCATGCTGCAAGTATTTAACCCTACTCAGTGCCTTGATAAGGGGATCTGCTGGGTTCTCCCCTGACGATACCCTCTTCACTACGAGGAGTCCTTCTTCTACTCAATTTCTGATGAAGTGGTATTTTTTATCGATGTGCCTGGATCTACCATGATCCCTCAATTCATTTCTTAAGGCGGCTGCACCCTCGTCATCACATAAAATTTCCATAGGCTCCTTTATGGTAGGTACAAGTCCAAGGTCTCCAATGAAGTTCTTTAGCCATATTGCCTCCTTCGACGGTTCGCTCGCTGCTATGTACTCTGATTCACACGTTGAATCAACTACGGTCTCCTGCTTGGAAGTTTTCCAGGTTAGTGCTCCTCCATTTAGGGTAAACACCAAACCCAACTGAGAGCGGAAATTATCTCGGTCGGTTTTGAAACTGGCGTCACTATACCCTCGCACTCTAAATTCATCACTCCCACCGAGGATAAGAACCCAATCCTTAGTCCTCTACAGGTACTTAATAATGTTCATTACCACAATCTAGTGAGCTCTACCAGGGTTCCCTTGATATCAACTAACCATGCTTAAAGCAAACGCTATATCAGGGCGAGTACACGTCATAGCATACATGATTGAGCCAACGACAAAAGCATAAGAGACTCGACTCATTTATGCTATTTCAGCATCGGTACTCGGACTCTATGTATTACTCAGTTTGGTATTGATTTGGATTGGTAACTCTCCTTTCTTGGAATTCTCCATGCTAAGTTTCAGCACTTTATCCAAGTAAGTACTTTGACTAAGTCCTATTTGTCTTTTACTCCTATTTCTCAATATCCTTATCCTTAAAATATAAGCAGCTTCTCCAAGGTCCTTCATAGCGAAGCACTTCCCAAGCCAGGACTTTACCTCTTGCAAGGTTGGGATGTTGTTTCCCATGAGTAGTATGTCATCCACATACAATACGAGAAAGCTAACTATACTCCCACTGGCTTTGACATATACACATGACTCATCCTCGGTTCTCGAAAAAAAACTCTTTGACTTTCTCAATGAAACAAATATTCCATCTGCAAGATGCTTGTTTTAATCCATAGATGGATTTCTCAAGCTTAGACACTCTATTAGGGTGCGTCGCATCGACAAAATCCTCTCACCGACTCATGTAACATACTTCAGCCAACTTCCCATTTAGGAAAGCGGTTTTGACATCCATCTGCCATATTTCATAATCATGAAACGCAGCTATGAATAGCATTACCCTTATACATTTAATCTTTGCTACTAGTGAGATGGTCTCATCATAGTCAACTCCAGGAGTTTGAGTAAAGCCCTTCGCAACCAATCATGCCTTATATGTGTGTACTTTCCCATCCATGTCAGTCTTCTTCTTGAAAATCCATTTGCACCCAACCGTCTTACGACCTGGCACATTGTCAACCATGTTCCAAACTTGATTGTCATACATGGACTGAATCTCGCTGTCCATAACCTCTTTCCATTTTGCAGACTCCTAGCCTACTATGGCTTCCTTGTAGTTGTTAGGTTCATCCATATTTATTAGCGTACTATCACTAATAAAGATATCACCGTCATCACTTATATGGAAACCATATAATAAGGGTGGAACACTAACTCTAATGGAATGTCTAAGAGGTAAGGACTCGTCAATCGGTTCAACAGGAGTTTCCTCCTCGGGTCGAGTGCCAGTGTTAAAGGTTCCTTCAACGTTTGATTCTTGAAGCTCTTCAAGATCATTTTGCTTCCCACTGTCCTCTTGGCATATGAGTTATGTTTCTCGGAAAACCCTCTCCTCGCAACGAAGGCAACATTGTCACTCGGTCTATAGAAGAGATATCCAAAGGACTTATGTGGGTAGCCGATGAAAATACATCGCTCACTACAAGGGTTCGAGCTTGTCATGAGTTTCTCGTCTTACGAAACCCTCGTAACCCAAACCTTGATATGTGCCAGTGAGGGAACCTTCCTTGTCCACATCTCGTGAGGTGTTTTGGAAACCTTCTTAGTTGGGACTAAATTAAGGATATGGGTGGCAATCTCTAAGGCATACCCCCCCAGAGTGAGATAGGTAACGAAGCTCGACTCATCATGGAACAAACGATGTCCAACATGGTTCGATTGCGCCTCTCAGCCACAACATTTAACTGTGGTGTCCTAGGTGGCATCAATTGCTAAACAATTCCACATTCCTTAAGATAGTTGTGGAAATCGATAATAAGATACTCACCACCTCGATCGGATCAGAGCATCTTTATCTTCCTCCCCAACTGATTCTCCACTTCTTTCTTAAACTATTTGAACTTTTCAAAGGTCTCTGACTTGTGCTTGATTAAGTAGATATACCCATATCTGCTATAATCATCGGTAAAAATCACATAAAAGCGATTCGTATCCCTTGTGGTAGATCTAAAGGGTCCACACACATCCGTATGTATGAGATCTAATTAACCCTTACCCTTTTCACTAGTACCAGTGAAAGGTGACTTAGTCATCTTTCCAAGTAAACAAGATTCACACGTGTCATCGGACCTAAGGTCAAATGACTCCAAGACTCCATCCTTTTAGAGTTGGGTTATGCGTTTCTTGTTGACATGTCCAAGACGACAATGCCACAAGCATGCTTTGTCCAAACCATTAGACAAATCGATATGCAACACATTGTTTCCTAAGTTGTCTACAACCTTCACGGTTTCATATATACCATTACAAAGAAATACTTCAAAAAAGAAAGTACCATTCAAGAAAGTATTAATAGAACCAATTTCATTATTAAACGAAAATCTAAAACCTTTTTATACAAACCATAAAAAGAAATAATGTTTCATGTCATTTCTGACGAGTGGCAACAATTATTCAACTTTATACCTAACCCAGTACTAAGCACTAAAGAATAAACTCCAATCTTGGTGACATGTGACGCTTTCCTATACCCCATGATCAAGTTCATCTTCCCATGCTCCACATCCTACATCTTCTTAGACCCTGCAAATCAGAACAAATGTGAAAACCACATACTGTATCAAGGACCCAAGAAATAGCATGTGATGAGTTGTTAGATTGAATAGTGTAAATACCTGCGAAGGTGGGCTTTATCTTCCCATCCTTGATGTCTTGCAGATACTTTAGGCAGCTTCGTTTCCAATGCCCTTTATTGTGACAGTGGAAGCACTCTGCATCCTTCGGATTGGAAGAGGGAGTAGCAGAACCACCTTTAGTCCCATCAGAAGAGGATCCATCATGGGTTTTTCTGTTTTGGCTTATATAAGGAGCCTTCCTTTTCTTCCTTTTCCCTTTTCCAATTGCCAAGACAAGGGCAGCGACAGTAGGAGTTGATGCAACATACTTGCCTTTCAAACTACTCTCAATAGTTCTTAGCAGGCCTTGGAGCTTGCTTAGAGTGACTTTCTCCTTGTTCATACGAGAAGTCATTTTGCACTAATCAAAACAAGAAGGCAAATAGTATAGGATGATGTCAATAGCCAACTCTTAGTCGAAGTTGACATTCAACTTCAGCAAGCGATCCACAAATCTCTGCATCTTTTGCAAGTGGGGGGGGGGGGGTGATGGACTCTCCATCCTTCATCTTTGTTGTTATCTTGGTAGCAATGATCTCGTACCTTTCTTGTCGAGCAATTTGATGGTACCTTTCCATCAAATCTTGGTGCATCTCGAAAGGATAGTAGTCATCGTAGGACTTTTGGAGTTCAACAGTCATGGTAGCAAGCATGATACACGACACCTTTGTCTCGTCCTTCTCATGATCCCTATATTCTTTGATTTCTTCGGGAGTAGCAATGTTTTCATTGATCTCCTTTAATTCTTTGTCGAGAACATACTCTTTGTCCTCGTAGCGGGTGACCATGAGAATGTTGCAAATCCAATCATTAAAATTTGATCCATCAGAGATGACCCTTCCACTCAAGTTCATGAGGGAGAAAGAGCCAGAAGCGTTGGAGTTGGTAGCGTTGTTTGAAGTCGACATTTGAAAAGGAAATGAGACAAAGTTTAGTTTAGATAAGAATCCTTAATATAACACCCAAATTAAATATTAAGGCTAGGATCCAACACAATATTTCACAATTCGGAAGAGGGATGACGTAATCCAATTAACATATATTTGAAGGTAGGTAAATGACGATTTACCTATTTTCACCATGAAAAATGAAATTAAGGATTAAGTTTTAAATGAATTGAAATTCCTAGATTCTTTTGAGATTCATTGAACTTTTCAATGGCATGTTTAAATCTCCATTATGCCCTTCAAGTTTGTGACCGGGATACCGAAGATCACAAATAAGGTGTGAATAACCATGCAAATGTGCTTTGTACCCTTGATGTCATTTATCACCTAATCAATGTACCGGTTAACCACACATGCTCCATTGATCTATGATAACATCGGTCTACCCTTTGCCACCCTTGCTAGCCCCAAGTTAGTGTGCCGGTTAGCCACACACGCTCCACTAACAACTTGGCAAGGTGCAAAGTGCAATTTCATGTAATAGCATCATTTTCACATTTTTCCTAAAGTAACTAAGATTGAGAATTTGTGAAAACATTTAGTTACTTTATAAATCATTATACTTATTAATGAGTAATTAGTTTTTCCTATCCACCCGTTAAGCTAACGACCCTCCACTGGTCAAGAGTGCGGTGGGTAAGAGTGGATACCCAATGGCAGTCATTTTATAGCCCACTACCTTAAACACCCCTTATAGACTAGCTTCGTGAATGAGACCTACTAACGGTAAGAATGCCTCGTCTTTTATATATATATATATATATATATATATATATAATTACTAATCTTTTAATATTATAATAGTGTAAGGATAGAATTTTAAACTTTTAAAACTCTAGGGTTTAGAATTTAAATATTTCAAAATTAAAACTTTTTAATCAAAATTTAAATTCCAAAACTTGAGGACAACTTTTTGGAACTTTTCAAAACCTTCTAGATCAAATTAAAATATAATTTAATGAAGCAAATAATTTGTCATTATCTAAATTTGACCTAATTCAATTTATGGCAAGATAATTCACATCAAATAATACAAATAATTAATTTTATCATATAAACTAATAATTATATTACAGTTTGGCAATTATCTTTTAATTGGATGAGGATAATCATTACCATATAATAAAATTTGAATTTTATCAGCCAAAAATGTTTTTGGTAATTATCCAAATCCAATTCTGGTCAAAATCCCGAAAAATCTGCCAACAGACGAGCCGACTCGCCGAGTCAAACTTTGGAGTTGTCGAGTAGCCCTAACTCATCGAGTTCATTAGAGGAATCGATGAGTTCATAAGCAGATTGTAGAATTTCAGCTTTTCCGGCTAAGATCAATTAAGCAATCCATCATATACAACACTATACTCTGATACCACTGATGGGTTTTGCAACATTACATCAATCCTATGGTGTACATGCCACCCTAATGCTTTGGATCTAGATTTTCTCTAATTGTACATGCAATAGTAATCATCCAAAGCTATAACCATAAACTAGCATGCTATTTTCGAAATTAACACCTAATACAAGGTTAGATGATTACCTTTCTTTGTAGCTTGCATGATCTTCAACCATTAAGAACTTAGCACCGCAAATGTGATGCCTCTAATAGATCACAAACACCAAGAGAAAGTTGGAGGAATATAAAAGAGAGGATAGGGATCACAAAATTCGGCTGGTACTCATCTTTGGGTTCAAGTAGCCGAATTCTAGAGTCCCAAGGGTTCCTTATATAGCTGAGCTATTAGGGTTTCAGTCACAACCTTAATCTGATTGCTTAGGCCTTAAGCAGTTCACATGATCCTTCCAGAAGGCTCCTATGGATGATTTTTATGTGGGCTTCCACATAAATTTCGTCCAACTCCTTCTTTTAGGAGTCCATAGCCTATCTTGCAATTATCTTATAATTACAATACGAGTCCCCTTAATTTAATTAATCTCTTATGATCACTAATTTAATTCCAAATTAAATTTTGACCAATATTAATTAAATAATATGATTTCTTAATTAATATATTATTCTTATAATATATTAATAAATCAAAATTAACCTCTTTCTCTATAATTCATCCAGTCAAGTTGCTATGGTTAAGGCAACCCAAAAGTACCATGCTACTATTGGGTCAAGTACATACCAATTATAGTTATGGGCTTAGACACCTAATCCAACAACCTATCCATTTTTGAGTCCAGAAATTGCTTTATAAATGTAGTTATGAACAATTTTGTTTTTTTTTCCTTAATTTTTGGGTTTGGTTTTTAGGTTTTTATTTGGACCATGGACCTTTAGGGTTCTGCTTTAATTTATGCTTCGTATTTAACTGTTGCTGATGTAATTCAGATGGTCGATCATCAATTTTATGAACTTTCAATTTTCTCCCAAATTTTGTGTGTGTTAACCCAGCTTTTGAAGCTAATCTCATCGCATTCATAGAATCAATGTGGTGTTGAAGAGATTGTCCTAGTTATTTTTTAGAATTAACAGGTTCATTATTGGTTATCTTTGTTAGTTTTTGTACACTACATTAGTTGGTATCAAAGTTGAATTCATGGTTTACAATGCCTCCGAGGAGAAACAGGACAATCGCCAATGTTCATGAGCAAGAACTAGAAAAACATATTATGGCACGAATGGAGGAGAGGATGGATCAAATGGTTGACCAATTGACTGACAAGATGGTCAAACTGATGAATCGAGGAGGGCAAAGGTATCAAATTCATTCATAGGTGGAAGATGGTGTGTTTCGCAACTCCTTTGACGGCAGTGATAGTTCGTATTCTGAAGACGACCTAGAAAGGCAGCCAAGGCGTGATTGTAGGGGTGACAATAGGTGTTGGGAGGCCTGAATGAAAATTGATATCCCTGAATTTGATGGGGTCAGTTTGAATCCGGAGGGGTTCATCGACTAGTTTTTGAGTTCAAAGAAGTCCCTGAAAATAAAAGAGTGTCATTGATCTCTACCAGGCTACGTGGTAGGAAATCTGCATGGTAGCAACAATTGAAACTGACACGAGACGGGCTCGGAAAGTCAAAGGTTGTGACTTAGAGGAAAATGAAGAAGTGTTTACGGTCCAACTTCCTACCCCATAATTTCAAAGGTTGATGTACCAACTCTTGCAAAATCTAAAGTAGGATGCCAAGTCAGTTGACGATTACAAAACTGATTTCTACCAATTGATTTTCCGAAACGATATCCTAGAGATAGAGGAATAACTCGTTGCTCGATACATTGGGGGTCTACGCGTCTAAATCATGGACTTCATAAATATGTTTGACCTGATATCTGTTTCTGAAGCGCACCAACGGGCGTTGGCTTTTGAGAAACAAAGCCATTGTGTGGGTGATTCATCTTCAAATGCCATTATTGGAGGAAGTTCTTGGACGGTTGGTATGATACCCATGTTGTGCCTAATCAACAAAGTTCGACATATAACAGTGTTGGACCAACTCCTAGGACAACTGGTAGTAGTACTTGAAGTGTTTTAGTTGTGGGGAGACAGGTCATCAACAATCAGAATGCAAGAAGGTCGGAAAATTTCATTTGTTTGTTGAGCAAGATGATTGGCAAAATGATGATGCTGGTGAAAATTATGAAGATTCCCCTGTGTATGACGAAGAGCCTTAATTTGAAGAGGAAGTTGTAACTAGAGATGTGGGGGTAAATCTGGTGGTAAGGTGCTCTTGTTTTACACCAAAAGTTGTTGGTGATGATTGACTCAAACACAACATCTTTCAGGCGACATGTACTATTTTGGGAAAGTTTTGTAACTATGTAATTGATTCGGAAAGTTGTGATAACCTTATATCTGAAGAAGCAGTTCAAAAGTTGGCTTTGAAAACATAAAATTGTCCTAAGCCTTACAAGCTACAGTGGCTTAAGGAGGGTGGTGGGATAATTGTATCTAAACGAGCCCTTGTTCAATTTTCTGTTGATAACACGTATAAAGATGATGTATGGTGTGATGTGGTTGCTATGGATGCTTCTCATTTGTTGTTAGGTAGAACTTGGGAGTATGATCGTAACATAGATCATAACGGACAGACCCATACTTACAGTTTCTTGTTTGGTGGTGTGAAGATAACATTGGTTCCCAGCAAGCCAAAGGAACTAGTTCCTAAACCTTCGGGTACACAATTGATATTTACTCAGTTTGAAGACGAGTTGGAGGCGGAAAGTAAAATTTTCGTGTTGCTAGGAAAGGAATTGGCTAAGGAGGTTGAAATTTCTGAGGCTATGGTTCCCCTGCTCAAGGAAATCGCTAATGTTTTCCCTAATGAATTACCTAATGGCTTGCCACCTTTATGTTACATCCAACATCATATTGATTTACAACAAGGAGTCCAGTTGCCTAATAGGACACATTATAGAATGAGTCTCGGAGAGCATGAGGAGCTGCAACGACAAGTGGAGGACTTAATTTCAAAAGGTCATGTTCGGGAGAGCATGAGCATGTGTGTTGTTCCTGCTTTGTTGACTCCTAAAAAGGATGGTACTTGACGTATGTGTGTTGACAGTAGCGGGATCAATAAGATCACAATGAGGTACATATTTCCAATTCCTCGACTTGATGACCTGCTTGACCAGATTAGCGGTGCCACTATCTTTCCGAAACTGGTCTTAAAGAGTGGGTATTATCATATTCGACTTAGACCTGGGGATAAGTGGAAGACTTCCTTCAAGACTCATGAATGATTGTGTGAGTGGTTGGTGATTCCTTTCGGTTTATCAAACACTCATAGTACGTTTATGCGTGTGATGAATCAGTTGTTCAGGCCCTTTATTAGTAAATTTGTAGTCGTTTATTTTGATGACATACTTATTTACAATTCTACTTTTGGTGAACATGGCAGCCATGTGAGGTGGGTTTTGACTGTACTTTGACGAGATAGTTTATATGCAGCTGTGAAGAAATGTGAGTTCATGGTCCACAGAGTCTTGTTCTTGGGGTTGTTTCTGGGGAAGGAATACAAGTGGACAAGTCTAAAGTAGTAGCTTTCAGACAATGGCCAACTCCAACTACCATCACTGAAGTTTGAAGAATTCATGGTCTTGCTACATTCTATAGGAGGTTTATTCCAAACTTTAGTTCTACTATGGCACCGATGACTGATTGTATAAGAGGGACGACCTTTACTTGGACTGAAGCGGCAGAATCAACTTTCCAATTGGAAAGAGAGAAGCTTACTACAACACTGATTCTTGTATTGCCAGATTTTTCTCAAGATTTTGAATTACATATGGATGCTTCCAAGGTTGGGATTGGAGCGGTTCTAAGTCATGGAGGACAAATTTTAGTGAGAAGTTAACGGGACCAAAGCTGCGTTATAGCACTTATGATAATAAGTTGTATGGAGTGGTCTAAGCTGTAAAGCATTGGATCCATTATCTGTTTCATAAGGAATTTGTTTTGTTTACAGATGATGATTCTTTAAGACATATTCGCAGTCAAGAGAAGGTGTCACACAAACATGGAAGATGGATGTCGTTCTTGGATAAATTCGCTTTTATGGTGAAACATAACTCTAGAATGTCGAACTGGGTGGCAGATACATTGAGCCGGAGGAGCAATTTGCTAATTAACATGAGAGTTGGTGTGCTGGGGTTGGATGTCCTCAAGGAGCAGCTTACGGTTGATCCTTAATTTTATTTATTGTTCTACAAGGTATATAATTTGGATAGAGGTCTAATTTCCTAGTGCATGAGGGTATACTTTTTAAAGGGAAACATTTATGTATCCCTGATTCTAGTGTCCACCTTCAAATCATCAGGGAGTTTGCATGATGAAGGGTATGTCGGGCGAGATCGCACTATACAGTTTGTGCAATCATCTTATTTTTGGCCTACTATGCGCAAGGAGGTGGATATATATGTTAAACGGTGTTGAATCTGTCAGTTGTCAAAGGGAACATCTACCAATGCAGGACTCTATATGCCTTTTCCTGTTCCATCACAACGTTGGGTGGATATAAGCATGGATTTTGTGTTGGGTTTACCACATACTCAACGGGGCAATGATTCAATCTTTGTGGTTGTTGATCATTTTTCTAAGATGGTGCACTTTATTCGTTGCAAAAAAGACAACAAATGCAATTAATGTGGCTTAGTTGTTCTTTCGAGATGTGTATCGTTTGCATGGATTTCCTTTTTGTATTGTTTCAGATCAAGACACTAGGTTTTTGAGTCATTTTTGGTGCATCTTGTGGAAAATGGTGAACACTCAGCTCAATTTTACTAGTGCATATCATCCTTAAATGGATGGCCAAACAAAAGTTGTCAATCGATCATTCGGGAATCTCTTGCGGTGTTTAGTGGGTGATCATGTGAAGGCGTGGGATCAAAAGCTTTGCAAATACGAGTTTGCTCATAATCATGCTATCATCCGAAGTACGAGATTTAGCTCATTTTAGGTGGTCTATTATGTTCAGCCATAGGGACCACTTTATTTGATGTCGCTGCCTGTTTATGGGGTTGTTCCAAATAAAGTACATGATTTTGATGAAGGATTGCACGATGTTCATAGGGTTGTTCATGACAACTTGGTCTGAGCTAATTCCAAGTACAAGCAAGATGCAAATAACAAACACAGATAAGTTGATTTTGAAGTAGGTGACTTTGTTTGGGCTGTTTTCACTAAAGATCATTTTTCGGTTAGTGAGTAGAACAAGTTGTCATCCAAGAAGATTGGATCAGTGGAGATTGTGGAGAAGATCACTTCCAATGCTTACCATATGTAGTTGTTAAGCCACATTCGTTGTTATGATGTTTTTAATGTAAAACATTTGCTTCCTTATTATGGGGATTCTTTAGATGATGACCTTGATGCACATTCGAGGTCAAATTTTGTCTACCCAGGAGGGGATGATAAGGGCCCTAGTGTGTAGGATCGGTACCTTGCATTCCTAGAGGCCCACGATCGTGTGACAAAAGGGGCTTCACAAAAATGGCCATAACTTTGGCTACGAGGCTCCATTTTGGGCCTAGAGACCAGTCAAATAGAATCTTGGAGCAAGGAGCACATCTAGATAAGTTCCCAAAGGGGACCTACCCATTTTTGAGTCCATAAATCGCTTTCTAAATGGTGTTATGAAAATTTTTGTTATTTTTCCTTAATTTTTGGGTTTCGTTTTTAGGTTTTTAACTGACCCATGGACCTTTAGGGTTCCGTTTTTAATTTATGCTTCTTATTTAACTGTTGCTTATGTAATTTGGATGGTCGATCATCAATTTTATGTATTTTCAATTTTCTCCGAAATTTTATGCGTGTTAGCCAAGATTTTGAAGCCCATCCCACGGTATTCATAGAATCAACGTGGTTTTGAAGAGATTGTCCTTGTTATTCTTTTAGAATCAAAAGGTTCATTCTTGATTTTATTTGTTTTTGTACGTTGCATCAAACATGAAAAAACTTCACCCTGTACTTCCAATCGACTTTACAAACTATTTATGGAAGAGGAACTATTGACCTCTTTCTATATACATAATAGGATCAATATTCATGTGATTCCTACAAGTCCTTATGAGTTTTCAAAAAGAAGAAAACAAAGCATATACTATACGAGTGTGTAAGGTATGCTTCCTACTATCGTACACTTAATCCTAAATGATCCAACTTAGGAGCCTAGGTTATAAAACGTATATCCATTAGATACACTCATACCTGGAAGGTTTACCGAATATTAGATAATGAATCTTTTTTTATATAGAACCTAACGATGTGGAAATCTTCAATAAATAAGTGTAAAAAGATGATGAAATCTCAAATCCCATAATAGCTCTAGGTACTTCTCGAGAGTATATATGATCTTCTCATAATCTAGAAGAACCAATGAGAAGTACAAGGGATAATAAAGAGAAAAATATAGGATATGCTTTTTTTTCTATTGTTTGGTTGAATGGACTCAAAATAAAGTGATGAAAGAGGCCATATTCAACAATAATGTGGATGATGATTCTAAGACCTTTGATAGATCCATGTTTTCTAGAAATGCTCCTTTGTTGAAGGAAGCTACCAATAATGAAATGGATTTTATTATTGGTAATGGAACTTGAGATTTAACTTATCTATCCAAAGAAAATAAAATTCATAGGATCCAAATGTATTTCCAAAAGAAATTATAATCTGTATTGATCCATAGCTTCAATTAAATCAAAACTAGTTGCTAAAGGATATATATAGAGAGAATGAATCGGTTACTTCGATACCTATGTTATGTTTGCTAGTATTAGCTTTATTAGAACCCTTATAAAAATAGCATTTTTGAAAAGACTATACATTCATCAAATAGATTTGAAGAAAAACTTTATTAAAGGCTATCTTACTAAGGAGGTTTTTTGGAGCAACCTAAAAGTTTTGTGATACTTAGACAGGAAGACAAAGCGTGGAAACTTATGACTATTTTTAGGTTTCAACAAAATAGTTATGACAAGTATATTTATATTAAATGAAACTAAGACACAATACTTATATGTGTTTATGTTAATGATATATTGATCAATGACACTCGCCTATAAGTTATTATTGGGACGAAGAAATACATGTACTCAAAATTTATGATGAAATATCATGGAGAAGTAGATATCATTCTTTCTATCAAGGTGCAAAGGAAATGTTAGCATACTTCTCTAAGTCAATCTGTCACAACCTTGCCCGACCTTTGGCAGAAACACCGAGTAGTGTGACGATATAAAGAGCACCAATCCTATTAACTTGAGAATACATGCATTTTGAAAGTCAACATAATGTTGGCGAGTGCATGCGTTTTTATTTTGAATTTATTTTAAAAATACTTTTCTTTTGTGAAAACCTTTCTTATTTATTTACCTAGCCTTCTATCTTTTTAGGGTATCTTTTATAAATCTTAAATTACGATCCTTTAAGGATATCTAACGATGCTAACGTGTTTTAATCAGGATTATCTGTTGTTAACCCTAATTTACTATCTTTCTAAGGATTTCTAATGATCCTAAGGAATTTGAATTACCATACCAGGCGTCCCTAATGGTAATCTAAGCTCTAAGGTAATTTTTAAAGTATTAACCTGAGCCCCTATAATTGAGGCTATGCCGGTAAATGTACCCCTAATCACAACACTTCATCTTATGTCGAATAGTAACATATATGGAAGGTATCATGTCGGGATTGTAGCTAGCAATCACAAGTGGATTTTTGTGGCCCCGTATTGATCTATACATAACTTCCTAGCGCTTGAAAGATTAATGATTATAGGTATTGGGGATACGCCAAATGTAATCAAGGATTTGGGATGAATAACCAAGTCACTAACGCATTAACCCTAGGCTTTTATCTTTTTAACTCGGAAGGTCCCTACTGTTTGTTTTTGTTACGCGCTTTGTCCCTATCTCACCTAAAAAGACTATTTTTTCCCTTGATTTCCTTAACTTATTTAAATAAACACACCCCCAACTCTAACCCCTCACATTACCCTATCCACCATACAATTTTTCCCTATTTAAATAATAGTCTTTTTAGGTAAGACAAGGACCAAGCGTGAAACAAAAATAAAAAGTAGGGACCAAGCGCGTAACAAAAACAAACATTAGAGACCTTTCGAGTTAAAAAAATAAGTTAGGGACCAAATGCGGAAATTACCCCAAACCATAGGGACCATCCGTGTAATTTATTCTTTATCTTTTAATCTTTTATCTTTATCATAATTACCACACACACACACACACACACACACGCACACACACACACACACACATATATATATATATATATATATATATATATATATATATATATATATATATACACCGTAATTATGGGTATTTTAACATGATATTTGGGCAGCGTAACAACTAAGTACAATGCATAACCTAATATCCTAAATCTTGTCTAGCATAACTCCTAGGTACTTAAGGTTTCCTAGGGATTTGGCAATTACAAAATCTAGGTAATACCTACTCCTAGATTATCGGGCATCATATCCTTTAGACACATCATAGCTTATATCTAGGGATAGTATCTATAGTTATATTATCCTAACACATCTAGCTTATTATGAAATGACTTAATATTTATAAAATAAATATTTTTATAAAATCATTTGTTAAGCATGTATTCCCTCCTGAAAAACATTTTAAAATAGTAAAATAGAGGTCGTGAACTCACTCTAATAGCATATCGAGAAGCACCCGAATCGTTGCAAATAGAGTTTCTTGCCATCAAGAGGGTATTGAAGTATATAGAGAGAGTTTGGAGGTTGGTTTGAGATTAAAAACCAAGAAGCACAAACCTCTATTTATTGTGATGGTGCACGTCGGGCACTCTCCTACATGGCATGCACTTGCTTCATTGCCCATCCAAATCTTGCCACATATTACCCTTATGGTGGTCCACATTTCCAAATCTTCGATGAATCTGGGGGTCAGATGTGCACGATGGGCATGCATGCACATTGACGCACACCCTTAAATCCTTTTTAAAAATTCATATTTTCTTCATTTGATCTTCGTTTCTTACCGTCTTTATATATTTATGTTGCTCTTTCCTAGAACTACAACTTTCCTTTAGGTTGCATCTTTTAATTTTAACTTTCATTTTTAACTCACATTTTTTATTTTATAAAAATCGTATCTCCTTCATACAACTTCCATTTTTTCCCTTCTTCCTTCCCAAGTTCTTATCTCATGATTTACAACAAATTTCTTTTTTGTAGTGTTAGCCAAAACTCAACCGTTTTCTTTGTTCTATTTTGACGTTATTAGCGTTATTAACTTGGTTGGTTCCTATTTGTCAGAAAACCTTAACTCTTCCAATTAGAGTTAGATTTTGTTGACGTTTATATTTTTGGGATCATTAGGTTGTGTATTTTCCAAATACACAAACCATTTTAACTTATTGATTGCTTTATTTCTTATCATTCAAGATGGGAAGTTTTTGTTATTATGGTTCGATCTTAACTCCTAGTAACAATCAATGATGGAAAATTAACAACTGTTACATTCTCCCACTGTTTTAGGAATTTTGTCCTCAAAATTCGAGTCTTATCTAAACTTTGAATGGGGAGACCAATTTCTTATGAAGGAAGCCAATTCCTTTTTTCCTACTTATTGAGTTAACTAAATTTCGTTTTTACTTTTCTACTTCTAATCTCTAACTTTATGCTTAGTAATCTAATCCTACCTGATCTTATTTTATACCTATAGGAAACCTAAAATTTCAATCAGACTTTGGTTGAGGATTTCTGGAGGGATTTCCATGTTTGAATTAATCATTTTAAATATAATATTAAAATGTACTCTTTATTAAAACATTTAAACTTCGAGGATTCCTGTCATCCTCGGAAAAATCTTACAATTATTTTTGTAGGGTTTCCTTTCCCCTCACCTTCCTATTTATATTATTTTCCAGTATTCCTTTACTAGATTTGTTGAATCTTACAGGCATCTAATATGTCCTACTTTTTTGCACTCCTTGCACTTGAAATCTTCATAGCTACCGAGATGGTGTATTCTACACTTACTACACAAGGGAGATCTTCCCAAGTATCCAATTCGGGGAACAACCGTTGGAGGCTTCCTTGCATCCTTTCTTCACTACAAGGGTCGGCTTAGTACTTGTTGATTTTTCCCCTATTTATTCCAATTTCCCTAGTCTTAATCATGCTATCTGGGACTTTGGTTTCCCTAAACTGGAATGCTAGCTGCATAGTTTCTTCGAAGGTGCGGGGCATGTATGCTTGTATCTGCTTCCTGACATGAGGTGCTAGTCCTTGGACATATGCACCGATTTTCTTGCTCTCCAAGCCAATCAGTTCTAAGCATACCATGGCTAGGTCCTGAAAGTTTATGGTGTAGAAGGCTAGACTAGACTTCCTAGTGCTCAACTAACTAAATTCATGTTCTACTCGGGCCAAAGTTGTCGTAGAATAGAATTCCATTATCATTTGCCTTTTCAATTCTTCCTAAGCGATTACATAGGCTGCATATACTCCTAAGGCCTTTACCTGGATACTCCACCAGATGAGGGCCTTCCCCATGAGAGTGCTAGTTGCAAATTTTACCTTAACCTCCTTATTACACCTAATCTCTATTCCTTTGATCCAGTGTATTAGGCCATTTACTCCTTCATCTCCACAGAAAGATCTTGGCTTACTACGAAGAAAATGCTAGTAGGCTTGATGGTAAATTTTCTGATTCCCTAATGCATCAGAGAGTTGATGCTGAATCATGGTTTGGATGGCGGTTATGTTAAGTAGGGCTACCATAGTAGGGTTGTTTTCCCAAAACAACAGATGAGAGGATTATTGGATTTTACCTAAAGGGTCAATCCTATTTCTTATTTGTAGGGTGCTTATAGTTTCTCTCTTAGCAACCTGTCTTCTTATCGCTTTTATTATTATTTTGTAATTAGGATTTTTGGATTTTTTGTTGATATTACATCTTTTGGTTGCCTTCCTTGAAACCATTTGATAATAGCATGCTATTGTTGTTTCCATAGCAACTAACTGTTACTTCCCTAGCAACTTACCAATTATAGCATGTTGTTGTTGCTTCCCTAACAACTTACTGATCATAGCATGTTGCCATTCTTTCCTACCAACTTATTGTTATTTCCCTAACAACTTACTGATCATAGAATGTTGTCATTGCTTTCCTATCAACTTACCATTGTTTCCCTAAGAACTTATTTATCCTAACAAGCTGTCATTGCTTTCTTAGCAATTTATCGTTGTTTTTCTAGAAACTTATTGATCATCCCATGGAAGTTCATTCTTCTTTCTCAGAAAATTTGACTCCTAAAGGCCTTGGTTATTTTAGTGTATCAACAGTGTCAAAATTTTAAAAAAAAATCTTGCATATGTCCGCTGGGCATATCATCCGCACTTCGTGCACAGACAGCAGATCAACATTAAAGTCGATTTTTGGCTTCATTCAAACATTCCATCTGTTTTTATCTTCTTTGTCGCTATTGGGGTCCACACGTGCGATGAACACTTGGCGTGCCTACTGCTTTTCATCGATTTCTTCACTCCATTTGATCACTATACTACTAGGTAACCTCTATGTTAAATCCTAACCTAAATTGTGGGCTAAATATCGAATTATTAGGGTTTTTAGAGGATTTTATCCTTTGACGAATTTTTGTTGTATTATGTGAAATTGAGGAGTAATATAGTTCCCCATACCACCGATTTACTAAATATATACTCAGTTGTGGGTTTAATTCATCTATTGATTCTTATTTTTATTTTTTTATTTGTGAATACTTTTAACAAAAAATCAAAATTTGGTATTGTTTTGGATGAAATGTGAAGCCTATATGTGTTCTAGACGGCTATCTGAACATCCCTAAATGATTTGTAGGTTGAAAATTGGATGAAACAACAGGTTGTCGTTCCTGCTGTTCTTCGTGTTCTTCGGGCGTGCCGCACAAATGCGTTTGTGCCACGTGCACTCACGTGTGGCGCACGTCCGGCACATAGGCCTTACTTAAATCCCCTCTTCGTTTATGTTATCCTAACTTAATTCTAACTATTTCCTAGCCTTATTTTGCTGTAGATATGTCGAGACGAGGTCGTCAAGCTACGAGTCAGTTACCTCCTAACTCGCCAACACATCCTTTCTTATAGTCCCCGATGACTTTCCTGATCATAGTACTTTCATTTCTAGCCTCATTTCCCTTCTGTCCAAGAAGGTCAGCATTCCTTAGGCTTTTTCTAGGAATATGGCGGATAACACTAGATTGTCTGCCCAGCTAGCACCATTCCTCACTCGATCACTTCAGGATGATATTCATCTCGAGCTTTTCATCTGCCACGGGTGGCGGTGGGTTATCGGGATTCGAGAGTTGGTCTACCAGGATCTCTTCTGGGATTTCTTTTCGACGGTCAACTTTAACAAGGAGTCAAGGCTTGAGCCACTCATTCAGAGTTTTTTTGGGAGGCGTATCCCGCTCCCGCATCCTCGTCGAGTTGGGGAGGCATCTAGGGATTTACACTTCTAATGAGATTTCGAGTCCTCATTTTTATGCTTTTTTGGATAGTTGTATCTAGGGGTTTTCGCAGTGCGGTTTGGTGCGGTTTAGAGTTGATACCGCAAACCGCACCGCACATGCGGTTTGAGTTTTTCGGAAACCGCAAACCGCACCACAAAAGCTCAAAACCGCATTATGCGGTGCGGTTTCATGCGGGCGGTTTGGGCGGTTTATGTGCAGTTTATACGGTTTGATAAGTTGTTTCAATTTATAACTTTGGTTGTTATTAATTACATCTAAACACTTTCAAATTTTATTAATTATATTGCATACCATTTAAAAGGCATAGATATTGCAAAAAAAAAAAACACATAATGTTTTGCTAAGTTGTTATGACTTATGAAATTTGATATCAAAGTCTTTTATGTCTGTAATTACAATAATTAATCATCGTAATATCGAATAAAGTTATTGGACAGTATGAAATATTTGGTGATTGGAAACTTTGATATATATATATATATATATATATATATATATATATATATATATATATATATATATATATATATATATATATATATATATATATATATTAATATGACGCGGTGCAGTTTGAACCGCACTTTGGTAACTATAAACTGCAAACCGCACCGCATAGTGCGGTTTAACAAAATTACGATCAGCAAAGCACACCGCGAAATTCTAAACCGCATTATGCAGTGCGGTTTGGTGCGTTGTGGGCGGTTTGTGCGTTTTATGCGTTTTTTTGCACACCCCTAGCTTTATCATTTCTCCTCTGCAGGAGTATGAATTTATGAAGGTTTGGGCCCACGCTTAGGGGTCCTACGTCTCCCGGTTGACCAAGGAGAGAACCTTCCGTTCTCCTATCTATTTGTTGCTTCACCGACCGGTCACATCCACCATTTTTAATAGACACGAGCGTGACAAATTTCCTTATGGCAACCTTTTCTATATGTGATGCCTCACACACACGGAGGTTCGTCTTCACCTTCCTTTTGCCTTTGCTCTTTACATGTATGGTATAACTCTAGGTACCACATCCTCAATCCATATTTGTGGGGGTCACTGGTTTACAAGGTTAGCCTTATCATATGGGGTTGATACTAGTGGAATGGTAACCATATCTATCTGGGAGTTGGGTACTACAACTCTTGGGAAGATGCAGATGCTGACTAGGGAGGCGGGTCAACCATGCCGGGTATCGGGGGATGTCATTGTGACGCCGATTTGGGAGGCAGAGCCAGAGGTCATTCTTGAGCTTTCCTTTTTGAGGCATCAGATACTTAGGCACGCAGAGCCTGATCATCCGGAGTCTACTCATGGAGATGTGATGTGTGGTCTTACCGCCGCACAGGAGAAACGCCTTTTGATGATGGCTCTAGTTGTCGTGGTGATGTGGAATTTGGGGATGGATCATCCGCCCTTTCCTAATGCGGATCCCGTTGTACCACCCCTTTCTCAGCCACACAACACAGGTTATGATGGTGCTGATCCTTCAGGTACACATCCTGGATATACAGATGACGATAACAATGATGAGGAGACCGAGACGGAGTCGAAGGGTGGTGAGGAGTATATTTGTGGGTTTTATTTTTTAGTTTGATACTTTTTAATGTATTCTGACATATTTTATTTGGTTTATATATTTATGGTTTTTATGCATCATTTGTGTATCCCAAATCAGGCACACATCGTGGATATACTGATGACGATAACAATGATGAGGAGACCGAGATGGAGTCGAAGGGTGGTGAGGAATATATTTGTGGGTTTTATTTTTTATTTTGATACTTTTTGATGTATTCTGACATATTTTATTTGGTTTCTATATTTATGGTTTTTATGCATCATTTGTGTATCCCAAATCAGATGTTGTATTGGTCCAATCAAGACTAGACATAGTTGATCAGGCTATGCATAGGAGTGACTAACCTTTTACACATTGAATTTCCTGGATATTTATCTTTATGTGTTGTGTTTTCGTATACGTTTATTTGTGATTGGCGTTTTATTATTTTTTTATACGTCTAGACTATGTATGGATCGGCCAGGTAGGAAAAGTCGGTGGGCAGGACCATTTTGGCATATAGTTGTTCGGAAATCCATCAACCCAATGCGACACTTCTAGCCTAGTCACCTTTCCAATACATAATCTATCAGTAGGAAATTTTTATGGTATAAAATTTTTAGTTATAGGTTTGAGGACAAACCCAATTGGAGTACTTGACCTAAGCTATAGTCGTAATTCCTACATAAATACTATGTCGCTATTCCTAAGGAAATACTAATTCACTATAGCTAAACCTATGCTCTATACCATCTCTGTCACACCCCTTCCTGACCTTTGGTGGAAACACCGAGCAATGTGACGATATAAAGAGCGCCAATCCTATTAACTTGAGAATACATGCATTTTGAAAGTCAACATAATGTTGGTGAGTGAACGAGTTTTTATTTTGAGTTTCTTTTAAGAATAATTTTTTTTTCTGTAAACCTTTCTTATTTATTTAGCTATCCTTCTATCTTTTTAAGGTATCTTTTATAAATCTTAAATTCCTATCTTTTAGGATATCTAACGATCCTAACGTATTTTAATTAGAGTTATCTTTTGGGTAACCCTAACTTACTATGTTTTAGGGATTTCTAACGAGCCTAACATATTTTAATTACCATACCAGGAATCCCTAATGGTAATCTAATCTCTAAGGCAATTTTTAATGTATTAACATGAGCCCCTACAATCGACACTATGCCATAAATATACCCCTTACCACGACGCTTCATTTTACGTTGAACAGTAACTTATACGGATGGTATCCTATCAGGATTGTAGCTAGCAATTGCAAGTGGGGTTGTCATGACCCAATATAGATCTATACATAACTTCCTAGCTCTTGCAACATTAACGATTATAGGTATAAGGGATATGATGAATTTAATGAACGCTTTTGGATGAATAACCAACTCACTAATGCATTAACCCTAGACTTTTATCTTTTAATCTTTTATAATTATCATAATTAACCTTTACATATATATATATATATATATATATATATATATATATATATATATATATATATATATATCTGTACACACACATCACATTATCTTTGTATATATCTCTCCCAAGTATGTATCATCAAATGATTTATGTATGTATGTATGTATATATATATATATATATATATATATATATATATATATATATATTATGTATTTGATAATTATATTTATGATCTCATAATTATCTGATATATATATACATCGTCATTAATATATACCCTAATTATGGATATTTGGGCAGCATAACAACTAAGTACAGTGCATATGCTAAATCTTGTCTAGCATAACTCCTAGCTACTTAAACTGTCCTTGGGATTTGGCCATTATAAAATCTAGGTAATACTTACTTCAAGATTATTGGGCATCATATCCTTTAGACACAGATCATAGCTTAAATCTAGGCATAGTATCTATAGTTATACTATCTTAAGACATCTAGCTTATTTTGAAATGACTTAATATTTATAAAATAATTTTTTTTGTAAAATCATTTGGTAAGCATTTATTCCCCCTTGCAACCAAAGTTTCTTGCCATCGAGAGGATATTGAAGTTTGGAGAGAGAGAGAGAGAGAGAGAGAGAGAGAGAGAGTTTGGAGGTTGGTTTGAGATGAAAAGACCAGAAAGCAAGCACCTTTATTTATTGTAATGGTACGTGCCAAGCACTCTCCTACGCGGCGTGCACTCACTTTATGGCCCATCTAAAGGTTGCCATGTGTCACCCTTCTAATGGTCCACGTTTCGAAATCTACGACGAATCTGGGGGTCAGATGTGCGTGACGGGCATGGCACGCACATTGACGCGCACCCTTAAATCCTTTTTAAAAATTCATATTTTCTTTATATGAACTTTGTTTCTTACCATCTTTATGTATTTGTGTAGCTCTTTCCTAGAACTACAACTTTCTTGTGGGTTCCATCTTGTAATTTTAACTTTCATTTTTAACCCACATTTTTATATTTTATAAAATTCGTATCTCCTTCATATGATTTCCATTATTTCCCTTCTTCCTTCCCAAGTTCTTAACTCATGCTTTACTACAAATTTCCTTTTTGTAGTGTTAGCCGGAACTCAACTGTTCTCTTTTTTCTATTTTTGACGTCAATAACGTTATTAACATGGTTGGTTTCTATTCATCATAAAAGCATAACTCTTCTAATTAGAGTTAGATTTTGTTGATGTTTATATTTTTCGGATCATTAGGTCGTGTATTTTCCAAATACACTAACCATTTGAACTTTTTGATTACTTTATTTTTGACTAAAATTTCCATGTTATCTTTCAAGATGGGATGTTTTTGTTATTATGATTTGATCTTAACTCCTAGTAACAATCAATGACAGAAAATTCTCAATTTTTACACAATATCATTAAATAGAGGAAATTTTGATGAAGTTTTACCATTTGAACAGGAAAGAATACAATACTCATTCTACTTCAAGTGTGAAACTTAATGTGAACCTTGGTTGAGTAGTAGCCTAATGAAATTATGTGAGTGCAATTGGTAGCATGATTTGTACTATGTATTGCACTTTAACTAACATGACATAAATGATTTACAAAACTAATCCAATATATTGTTAATCCATGTATAGAGAATTAGAAGATAGTGGGTAGAGTACTTAGTTTCCTTAAATGGACAAGTAATATTGAATTGACATGCACATCATCATCCAATATAATATAACGGTATTCTAATGTTAGGCCAATAGATTATGCCAAAAATTCAAAATAAATGAGTGGTTGGATTGACACTCTAACTAGAGGAGCTATCTCTTCAGTGAGTAATAATCAAACATATATAGCTCACACGCCAATGGATGATAAGAGGTATATTTTATTTCCTTAGTAGAAATAGGAAAAGATATGGAGTAGAATAGAGATATAATCATAGATATCTTTATGTAGGATATTCTTATGTCATATATTCCCATATATTCTCACATTGAAAAACGTATATATTGTTGTGTATAATGGGAAGTTGAGACACATTAGTCTTCGACAAATTTATGTTACACAACTAATTGAAAGTGGTATAACAAAAGTTGTCTATGTCCAGACAAGTTGGAAATTGGAAGATCCTTACCAAACCTATGAAAATAAATTTGGAATAACCACAAGAGATATGGTTCTAAAACCGTTTTGTTTGGTAATGGAAACCCTACTTGAAAAGAATTTGTAATTCTGATATTTAAAGGGTATAAAAAAAATCTCTAACACTAGAAGGTACTACCAATAATGATAGATACATTTGAGGTAATATAGTATGTCATTGCCATGAACGATTTTGATTTACAACTCTTGAAAAAGTTTTGGAGTCGTCTAAGCAATAAAGATATAAAAAACTTCATGCATGATCTGAAGGTGATGCCACCTCAAAGGAAGATTAGTGACTTATATTCAAAAGGGTCATGAAAATGTTTTATAGGGTATGGTCATATTAATAATCATTGAGAACACAAAGATAACATGTGATATATAGGAGTAAACTAAAGAATTCATGAGGTTATAGTGATATCCCCATTTAGTTCCCAAAACATGATAATAGAATTGTAAAAGCATTTCTGAAGAAATGTATTAAATTTATATTTAGAAACCATGGGATGTCATCGTCAATACAGATACATAAGCATAAAAAACTCTTAATAGGAGTTAAAAATCTAATTATACTAATGGCTTACAAACTCCTCAAATCACTCATCATCCAAGTGTCTCTGTACCGTTACATGTGATACAAAGAAATTGAGTGGGTCAGGCTTGGGGGCCATTTGAGCACATATGGTTTTTAACCAACAATAATTAAGTTCTTTAATTATATATTTTACATCAAATAATTTACCCGATTACACATTCTCGTTATTCTTACATACTGATCCTAAAATATTGATCTGAATGGACCAATCATAAGGTGCATCATCATCAACCGGTACGCAATACTGGTTGGGATTCCTTTAACAAATAGTTCATTAACGTATATAGGTTGTGAGCCTACTAGCATTTCCACTAGACTGTCTAGAATAGTCTGTTTTCGTCATCAATACTCTGCTAAATGACTGGTTTATCAATAGTCAATTCCTCTCATTATTTTCATCACCCATCATTAATATATATATATATATATATATATATATATATATATATATATGTATATATAATAGTATATAAAAATACGTATATGATTAAATCAAGAAAATCATATAATTCATTTAATCACAATTATCAAGTTACAGATAATCGGCACACATAATGTTTAATCATCTAGATAATTTATATCTATGTGTAAGCTGAAAGTGACTATGCACTCACTTGTAAAAGTGTTGAATGGAAAGTTCAGCAACACTTCGCTTTAGCACTTAGCCTTTCGTTTGATGTGATCTAGGTTCGACTATCACAATGTCTTTGTTTATTATTTCTTATGACTAATTAATTGTCCAAATTCCTCAATAATCCCGATGTAAAGCGAGAGGACTGTCAAGTAAGGATCAACCATGCAAGAAGTTGGGAGGCAGGACCATTTCAGAGTATAACCTTTCTTAAATCCAATAACCAAGCCAACGTGGTCATTCTAGGCACCTCTCCGATACGTAGATCCATCAGTACAATGACATGGAATTATTGATAAATCTTATTTATAGATTCATAACAATGACTATGAATATAAATATAAATTACACTAAAATAAGGTTGAGTGTAATTTAAGTTACAGTTATTTCCTAGACAGATGTCCATAAATTTCACTAGAAGAGCTTCTACTTGATAGTTACTACTTGTCGAGCACCCATGGGTAGCATGGCTTCGTTTGAGTACCAAAAACTAAGGGAAAATGGTCAAAAAGGCTGAAAGATTCAAGAGAATTTTTCTGTAGGGCCGGAATATGAGAAGCTGATTCCGATGCGGGTGTTTATAGCCGAAAAAACCATGCCCGCCACGCCCAGACCAAGTGCGCATCGCGCCTTACCGTGGTCGGTCCTCTAAGACATCAATATGTGTTTTATGTTGTGTGGTGTGACGTGGTTAAGCGGCTAAGTATGACCATAAATTAAAAAAATTCATATCTCGCCCATACGTACTCTGCTTTCGAAGTTTTCTATATCCACGCATTGGTATTTCTGAGTACAACAATTTTTATTTAGACCAGGTCGACTAATTCTCAGCTACTCTTAAATTTAATAGTCTGCAAAGATTATACTGTTAGAGAATAATGTAAAATTCATAAACTTTACATACAAACTCCGTTTTTGACTCTCTTTATATCTTTGGGCTCCTATTAATGAGATCTTCAACTTCTGTTTATATTGTTTCTGCTGACAATCAATCATGCTAAAATTCGATATATGTGTCCGTACTGCTGCGCTGAAACTTCTAAAATCATAACTTCCTCATACAAAGTCAGATATGGTCATTCTTTATACTCATGCTCTCAGTTTTACAATTACTATGACTTTCGTTTATATTACTTAGGCTAATAATCAACCTATATAAAATTCACTTTTTACAACATGCGTTGTCATATCAGATAGAACATGAAACTTCAACGGGTCAAAAATTCTTCGTTCTAAGCCCGATTTGAGCGTTTCTTATATCCCTAAAATCCTCGTCACGACTACTTCGACTTTCATCAAGCCTATTTGGACTTATTATTACTCTATTTAATACACATATTTTATTTCTTATTTTATTAAAGGTTAAAATTGTTGACCATTACAATTATATCAACTTATTAATGCATAAAGATAAACGGGGACGTTACAATTTTCTCCCCTTTAGGATGATTCCGTCCCAGAATCATGCATCGACAAACAGATGTGGATAGCGACTCTTCATCTTGCTTTTTGTCTCCCACGTGAGGTTCGACCCTACCGTTTGTTTCCATAGCACAAGCACTAATCCAACAATATTACGTCGTAACTTCTTTGTTGTACGATCAACAATCACTTCGGGATCTTCAATCAATCTCATGTTTTCATTGATACTCATTTCTATAAGTGGAATCACATCGAAAACTTCTTCTGCGAACTTCCTCAAATAACACATGTGAAGGTGTTTTGAATACCTTCGAGTTCTTCGGGAAACTCCAGCTTGTAAGCTTGGTTCCCAAATTTATGAAGAACTTTGATGGAATCAGGTTTTCTTGCTTTCCGAATTTGATAAGTACCTTCCATGGAGAGACGTTGGCAACAATTGGTTTCCTATTTTAAAAGTAATTGGTTGTTGCTTCTTATTTTCATAGCTATTTTGACGGTTTTGAGCTGCTAGCCTCCATTCTTTGATTACTTTCAGTTTCTTGGTAGTCTAATGAACAATCTCTAGACCTATAAAATGCTTATCTCCAGCTTCAAGCCAACAAGACGGCGTACCACACTTCTATCTGTATAGTGCTTGATAAGGTGTCATCTTAATGCTCGAATGGTGACTATAGTTCTACGAAAATTGCACCAATGGTAGATTCTCATCACAGTTACCTATAAACTTCAAGGTATAAGCTCTCAAAATATCTTCCAATGTTTGAATCATTCTCTCTCTTTGACCATTAGTCTGTGGATGGTATGCTGTACTCAAGCATAAATTTGTACCAAACTCTTCTTGTAGGCTCTTCCAAAACCTAGAGGTCAAACGCCCATCATAGTTTAAAACAATTGTCAACGAAATACCAAAAGTTATCACTATCTCCTTCACATAAACATTTTCAAGCATATCCATAGACAATCTCTTGTTGGCTGCTATGAAATATGAACTCTTCATCAGTCGATCTATGATTACCCAAATCATATCGTAATCTTCCTTTGTTCTGGGTAATTTGGTCACATAATCCATGGTGATGTCTTTCCATTCACCCATGGGTACAGGTAAAGGTTCCAAATTCCCATATGTTTTCTAATGATGCGCTTTAACTCTTGTGCATGTCATACACTCAACCACATACTTAGCAATATTGAGCTACATTGTCGGCCACCATTAATATGGTTTCAAATCCCTAGACATCTTGGTGTTGCCTGTATAAATTGATAACATGTTCTTGTGAGCTTCTTCCATAAGAAGATCCCTCATTCCTCCCATCTTAGGCACCAAAATTCTGTTTTGGAATACCTTCAATTGTTGACTGTTTGTAATGAACACTAACGTTTTTCCTAAACGTTCCTCCTTCCTGTTATTTCTCTCCCAAGCTTCATTTTGTGCCTTCTTGATGTTCTCCACAATCGTTGAGACAATTTCAATTCTTAATGCTCTTTTCCTTTTCCTTTCAAGGTTTATTTTTCTACTCAAAGCTTCTGCTATGATATTCACTTTACAAGGGTGGTAAAGTATCTCATAATCTTAATCTTTGAGTAACTCTAGCCAACATCTTGTCTCATATTCAATTCCTTTTAATCAAGGAGATACTTGAGACTCTTATGATTGATGAAAAGTTTACATTTTGTTCCATAAAGATAACGCATCCATATCTTTAGTGCAAAAACCACCGCTGCTAACTCCAAATCATGAGTGTGGTAGTTTTTCTCGTGATCTTTAGTTGTGTGACAACCCGATATTTCGAGTCAATGTAATGTAAAACCAATCAAACTAGGTCAAAATGTAACTTTCCTAAAATCTTATTTGGGTTAAATAAAGTAGTAGGAATTGTATCAAGGTTTCCAAGCCTATAAAGAACCCTAAAATCCGAGTTATAACGAAGAAGTTATGACCAACCGAAGATTCTCGACAAAACCGACATCTGCGATTAAACGTAAAACGCGAAATTTCGATGCAATAGTTTTTAGCATTAAGTATCTAAATGGAAGTTATAGACAACCTCAATCTATGATCCTACATAAAAAGAACATCCAAATCTGACTTCGGATGTGAAAGTTATGAATTTTTGAAGAAATTCCTTAATCGCGTCATTTTATTTAATAAATAATAAAAATAATTTTGGAATTTGCCAACGGATTCTAAACGAAAGTTGTAGATCTTGGTCTCACCTTCGCGTGGATATAAAGAACGTCAAAAACGGAGTTCGTATGAGGGAGATATGAATTTTAGAAGTTTAATTAAAATAAATATAAATTTAATTATAAACTCCCGGTATTATCCGAAGGGGAGTCATCGGATAGGACCGAAGTACACCCTGCGTACCTTCGTACGCCCCGCGTACTGAGATCAAGGGCTTCGGATCGTCCACGTCGCCATATCCGAGGAATCCGACCCGTCCGACCCGCTGTCCCGTCCGACCCGCCGTCCCATCCGACCCGCGTACCCAGCAAACCGTCCCATCCGAAGCCGAGGCAGTCGAGGCTTCGGTCATGCATGACGTACGTGTACGCGCTGCGTACAAGCGTACGCCCCGCGTACCGAGGCGGTTCAGCCTTCCTATAAATAGGATGCGAGGCTTTCCGAATTGTTTGCTCAATTCTCCTCTTTTCTCTTGCGTCTTGCCTCGTTTTCCGTGCCCGTTCAAACCCGAAGCTCTGGCCTTTTTGCTCAAGTCCCGAGGGTCGATTTTACTCCCGAGATTCCCGAGAATCCCGAGAAAAATCCGTTTCCCGAGACGAAACTCTGCCCGGTTTTCATCTCGCTATCTTCAAGTTTTCATGTGAGTTCATACCCCTTAAATAATGTTTTAAACTACTTTTAAATGCTTTATGGGGGGGGGGATACAAGTAGAATCATGCTACTTATTATGTCAATCGCATGTGATTAGTAAGTAGGAGTATATTACTCATTACATCAATCACATGTGATTAATATACAACATTCAAAAGATTTGGCTACTCATTAGCCATTTTACCAAACAGTTTCCTTCAAATGATTTTTATAAACATTTTATATGTTTTAAACTCCTTATTACACTGTACCTCTTACTCTGTTTATCATATTTCAAACTTATTTACACTGTATTTCAAACAAATGTTCCTTATACTTATATTGTTTTATCAAACTTATGCCTTCAAATTGTTTTATAGATTGACATCAAGTCGATCTTTCCTTAAACTAATATTTATGTTTCAAATGTTTACCAAACTTATTTATGCTTTTATATTATAAATTGCATGCCTCTATATGTATAGTTATATAAGAAATGTTTAAAAGACTTAGGAAGGCTATCCACCCTATTTCCTTTTCGCGCCTTGAGATGTGGTCTGGTGGGATATTGGATACTCGTCCGAAGGTCGTTTAAATATTAGTTATATATCATGTGTACATATAAAGTCATAAAAGGTCCTTCCAGTTCATCCTATGCCCTTGGGTAACAAGGGTATACATCCACGCCCATACATACCACTTAGATTACTAGTAAGCTACCATATGGGTAGTTCAGGAAGATACCAGAACCATTACTAGAATGCGATATCATATAATGAGTCAGTTCATTCATGAGTCAATACTTTCTAAAACATTACTATACATTACATGTGCAAACTATACTAGGACGAGAACATATACATCTATACTAGAACGTTTATATTACTATACTTGCTAGATAGAAAGAACACACATTACAGCTAGCACACGTAGAACCTTACCGTACTCTACTATATTATTTACATTACTATACTTATAGGAGTACTTGTGCATAGATACATCAGTAGGAGTCCTATTACATTTTATATGTATCGACTCCGTTTTTAAATCCGTGTTCTTACCTTTTCCTTGTGATAAGATCACATAATCGACGAGATATAATAGATTATTATCCTTGTAATAGAGGATGCTAGTTGGGGGATTGACCATTCCTAGAATCTTTGTTAGCTACAGAGGTAAAAGTACATCTACGGATGTCAAAAGGTTGGTACCTTTTCAGGTGCACGAGGAGGGATTGACTATTCCTATACCCGGCTGTTAGCAACAGAGGTAAAGAGTACGTCTACGGATGGCTTAAAGTTAACGTTTACAATTACCCTAGTACCAAAGGGTATGATTTCAAGTTAGTTATATTATTACCTATATTTGTGACTCATTCACATAACTAATGAGGTAAAATTATATTTAGGTATCCTAGTACCAAGGGATAAAATTTCTTATAATGATAATAATAGTAACACAATTAGGCCTTGGTAGAAAACTACAAATAGCACAGTTAAGTCTTGGTAGAAGACTCCTTTCGTTACTAATAGGAATCATAGGGATTCTAGGGTTTTTCAAACATTTACAACTGATCTACAAACATTTTCATACTTTTAAATGAGCTTTCTTTCAAAACAATGTCAAGTCTTAAAAATTATAAGTTTTACAAATTAAGACACATTAATACTTATGATCTCACCAGCTTCATAGCTGATACTCGCTTTCAAAATTACTTGTATCCTCAGGTCATCATAGACAGGTACCGATGCAAGGAGAAAGGAAGATGGAGCTTATTCAAGACTTATCTTTCATTTTGATTTATGCTTTAGTGTTTATCAAAATTTGACAGAATACAATTGTATAATAATTATTTTATTAATGCAATGGATGATGTTGTTGCTCGTTTACTACTTTCCATTGTTGTTGATATTATACATGACGTCCTCCGCCCCAGAATGTTTCCGCCGTTCTCGGTTTTGGGGTGTGACAGATTGGTATCAGAGCATTGTTTATAATGAATTGAGTATATCAACTCATAAAAGATATACTAACTATAAATACAATGGGATTAAAAATACTCTGATTTAGAGTTTATACTTTAAATAATAAAATATTTAAGTAAGTATGCGTGCCTGCATTCATACTAAAATCAGTGTCACTAGGACAGTACAAAAGAATTACGATTGTTGAGCAACACAAGTGTGCTTAGAGACATATGGTCAAAACTGGGAAGATATAGCCTGATCGCCTATATTATCCGAGGGTTGACTAGCATGTGCCTAAGTTTAAGTGTGTAGTCGCAACAATGCTAAAATCTTACCAACCCTACCACAATGAGAACAATAGAACATAACATAAAAATTAAAATACTATAGGAGTATTTGGTGTTACTATAAGTACTTTATACTTGAGAATTAAAACGGGATCCTCATTACTAAGTTGATAGTTGCTAAGTGGATACACTAAGGCTACATGTAATTAGGATGTTATAGACTTAGAATCAGTGGTAATTTTGCCTTACCCCTATTCTGTGTGAATTTGGAAATAAGGTCACTTATTCGAAGGTCTATCCTGTTTAGATTACACATAGCTGGTATGCACTTCACAAATAGTGATGTAACTAATGAGGGTTTTCTAAATAATTATCTAGATAGTTCGTCTAATAATTATCCACTTACCCTAAATTCTTGCATAGAAATCATAGTTGGACTCCATCCCCTTGACAACCAGTATCTTCCGAATGAAGTCATAGCTGGTTGGTTTGGAGAAGAACCAGAGAATGATCATCCTATCCCTTTGGATGATCACCATGATGAAAACCTTTCAGCTGATGCTAATTCCGAACTAGAGGTTGAGAACCTACCCCGAGCAACTCCCTTTCCAATTCCTAACCCTCGTCTGGCTCTTCATGGTCCGACGCCTGATTCGGTGGAATGCTTGGAAACATGGAGCCAAGAACAAGACCAGCCCATGCCAGTTATTGGCGACCGAAACTTTTACGACCTGAGCAATGGGGGCTCAGCAGGTAGAATCTTGCTAATTATGGTCCGCAGAGTGGTCCAAAATGAGATTCAAGGCAGGACAACCCAACATCAGATTGCCGAAGTTGTCACCGATGCAAGAATGAATACCCTCCACACCACTCATCTAGAAGATTCTCACAAGAGATCAGAAAGAAACCATGAGAACCTGCTGCAAACACTAGCTGAAAACCCGAGCCAAAGTCATAGAGCTCCAAGTGCGCCAGAGGGTGTACTAGAGACACCTACTTGACATGGAACGTCAATTGGTTGAACTAAGAATTCACCAGAGGAATTACCGTCGCCAGTAGTAGACACTTTACTTTATTTCCCTTATAAAAAGAGGAATCGTATTTTTCTGTCTATGCCTGATGTGGCATTTTCTATGAAATTATCTGGTACCGTAAGTACTTTAGTTAGGTCTTTATGCTGTCAGGAACTATCTCTTGTGGATATGATGTAAGACCTTTACAAGGTCATTTTCCTGAACCTTTACGCCGTAAATATCCAAGATATTGACAGCCGGCTAACTTTTGTGTCATTTCCTTCATTCAAGTACTCTTATCATACTCTCATTGGAGTCTATCTAAAACCTGCTTTAGTTAAGTCATTGGACCATAGCAAGTTAGATACGGAGACATTTCCAAGTCTCTTTCAGTGGTGGGATTTTGTTATTCACCAATCCACGATACCTCAACTGGTACAACAAACGTCTTGAGAACATTCTACGAACTTACCTCTATTCATTACTAGGACTGCATCATAGGGATGTAGGTCAAACCTTCACGAACACACTTTCATCCAGTACTAGGACTGCATCATAGGGATGTAGGTCAATCCTTTAAGAACATACTTTCATTCTGTACTAGGACTGCATCATAGAGATATAGGTCAAACTTTCGAGAACATCGTCGTACTCTTTACATGAATGCTCGAAGTACGTCTAGGTTCAACCATACTCACTCACAAATTTATTTTCCTTTCCGTATAACAGAATCATGTCGCCGAAGAAAAACAATCAACCCATCTACCAAATACCAACTCTTCAGATTGATGCAGCTATCTTTCAAGTTGCAGTCTCGACTGTCATGTCAGCTGTTCTGACCCTCCTTAACGCTAACAACGCGAATGTTAGCGGAATCGTTAACAATAATTCCAATCCAAGTAACAGTCAAGTACCTCAACAAGAAACAAACTACCACGACACCCCGAGTTCCAAGACGAAGAGTAACAAACGGAAGTTTTGGGATAGAAAGAAAGACAAATCGCGTAAAGGGACGAATAAGAAACAACCACGGGTAACGACCTTCACAACTACGACATCTATACCTCCTACTACCATCCCTTCGGAAACACCAGTTGTCCCAAGCTCAACCCGACAATATGCTGGAAATCTCCCAAATTGCATAAAATGTAATTATCACCACCTTGGACCGTGTTGGGGGAAGCAGTGCTCAAACTGCAACAAAAAGAGGCACACCAAACGATACCGCAAGAGCCTATCAGGACCGACCAATAACTCACCCAACGCCGAGGGAAACCAGACTTGTCATCACTGTGGTGAGTTTGGTCACTATAAAAGAGAATGCCCGAAAAAGGAAAGAACCCGCGTCCCCATAACTCCTACTCGACGTTTCACTACCACCACCAATGTGGGTGATGTCCATATATGTCACCAATGCGGTGAAATTGGACACCTCCAGAAGGATTGCCCGATAACGCAGAATTCTGGCGCAGATGGGAAGATTCTCAGGATCACAGCTGCAGGAGAGCCTACTCCGGAACCACGTTAAATGTAATTTGGGCGTTCGTTGTAACAGACTTATAAACTATCTAGAATTAGTGCAACTAGAGTCTTACCTTTTGCGAGATCCTGACTGTATAGGAATGCCCGTGCTGTGTATGCTTGTCTTTTGTAGTATATCCTATTCGCAGCATTAGTCTTGTGGTAAATCTAAAGTACTGTAACTCTGTTCATGGTTGCACAGTTGTGTTTTGTCTGTAATCGTCTATGTTTAATTCTAATGTCTTTAAAGTTTCTGTATGATTCCGACATTATCATACAATCAGATTCAATTTGATCGACGCTAAAACAGCTTCATACGTACGTCCCTATCTTCTAGATCAGTTTTCCAATGAAGTCGTCTTATCAGAACGCCGAAGTGCTCATTCCAGGATTACCTCTTAGATAGTTTCTTTCCAACGAAATCATCGATGTACCACTCGTACAATACGTCAAGTTCAATTTAGGAAAATTCATACGGATGATCTATCACTGAGGAAGGTATACATAAGAGTGTTATATAATCAAGGTTCTACAGGTTTAGAATTAATGATTTCGCCTTAACTCTTTTCCTCCTTGGGATGTGAGGGTAAGGAAGAATCAGTTATTTGACTACCTTTTCAATCTTAATTATATACGCCTCGTATACACGAAATGGTGATCGTGAAGCCCTGTATGAATTCTCAAATGGACTTCAGGACGGAGAAACTGCCTAAGTATACGAGTAATCACATCGTCATGTGAATAGACTTAGAACCCAGTACAACTCCCGAAGACAGATCACCCTATAGTTTAAACACCCACGGAGATACAAGAACAGCACGAGCAACTTGGCGAACCACACAGAAATAGAATTAGAAGACTAGGTTTCTCACCCTAGAGAACCCCGGTCAGATTCTTCCAGAGATCGATGGATCGCATCGTATGTGCCTCAGTTATCGAGGAATCCGTCAAGATTTTCATAGAAATCGTTATCTCTGCCTCACATAGACAAAATGGTTGAGCAAACGTAAGGAAAGAATCTACCTTCAGAAATGGACCTGAGATCCGAATATCACCAGTTCGATGTGTTGGGGAAGGATGTCAGGAAGACTATCTTCCGAACCCGATACGGACACTTCGAGTTCGTAGTGATACCTTTCGGATAGGACCAATACGCCCATGGTTTTCATGAGTTAAATGAAGGGTTACGTCTTTCTTACTTGGATCAATTCGTCATTTCCCCAAGAGATGACTTACTTATCTACCCTCGTAGTAAGAAGAAAGCCCATGGTAACATTCCTACAGAGGAACTTTTAGCAAAGTTCTCTAGGCACGAGTTTTGAAATTGAAGAGTCAAATTTCTAGGACACACTGATAGTAATGTGTGAAATTTTGAGTACTCTTTCAATTTGTCAAAACCGTTGAGCATTTATCGACACCAGAGACGCCGACAGTTTTTCACCAGATTCTAGGTCTTACCGACCCACCGCATTAGTTCATTCAGAACTCCTCGCAAGCTACAGAAACTCGTACGACTTTGACCCAGCAAGGGGTGGCCTTTGACTGAGGAGTTACGTAAGAAAAGGAACCTTTGAGATTCCAAGTGAGTGACCAAGTTCTTTAGGATAACTCACTCTGGGAATGGCTTAATATGCTTCGTAAAGCGTGGAAATCTAAATCCAAGTTAGACAGGACCTCCGAGATTCTTATCAAAATCGGTCCTGTGCCTCACACAAACAAGACCTACTCCGCGAACTCAATAACGTACTTTCTACTCTTCGCATCTCGATCATTCGTGCATACTTCCTTTCTTAAATTCTAATTTCGGGACGAAATTCCTTCTAACGGGGGATGATGTGACAACCCGATATTTCGAGTCAATGTAATGTAAAACCAATCAAACTAGGTCAAAATGTAACTTTCCTAAAATCTTATTTGGGTTAAATAAAGTAGTAGGAATTGTATCAAGGTTTCCAAGCATATAAAGAACCCTAAAATCCGAGTTATAACGAAGAAGTTATGACCAACCGAAGATTCTCGGCAAAACCGGCATCTGCGATTAAACGTAAAACGCAAAATTTCGATGCAATAGTTTTTAGCATTAAGTATCTAAATGGAAGTTATAGACAACCTCAATCTATGATCGTACATAAAAAGAACATCCAAATCTGACTTCGGATGTGAAAGTTATGAATTTTTGAAGAAATTCCTTAATTGCGTCATTTTATTTAATAAATAATAAAAATAATTTTGGAATTTGCCAACGGATTCTAAACGAAAGTTGTAGATCTTGGTCTCACCTTCGCGTGGATATAAAGAATGTCAAAAACGGAGTTCGTATGAGGGAGATATGAATTTTAGAAGTTTAATTAAAATAAATATAAATTTAATTATAAACTCCCGGTATTATCTGAAGGGGAGTCATCGGATAGGACCGAAGTACGCCCTGCGTACCTTCGTACGCCCCGCGTACTGAGATCAAGGGCTTCGGATCGTCCACGTCGCCATATCCGAGGAATCCGACCCGCTGTCCCGTCCGACCCGCCGTCCCATCCGACCCGCGTACCCAGCAACCCGTCCCATCCGAAGCCGAGGCAGTCGAGGCTTCGGTCATGCATGACGTACGCGTACGCGCTGCGTACAAGCGTACGCCCCGCGTACCGAGGCGGTTCAGCCTTCCTATAAATAGGATGCGAGGCTTTCCGAATTATTTGCTCAATTCTCCTCTTTTCTCTTGCGTCTTGCCTCGTTTTCCGTGCCCGTTCAAACCCGAAGCTCTGGCCTTTTTGCTCAAGTCCCGAGGGTCGATTTTACTCCCGAGATTCCCGAGAATCCCGAGAAAAATCCGTTTCCCGAGATGAAACTCTGCCCGGTTTTCATCTCGCTATCTTCAAGTTTTCATGTGAGTTCATACCCCTTAAATAATGTTTTAAACTACTTTTAAATGCTTTATGGGGGGGAATACAAGTAGAATCATGCTACTTATTATGTCAATCGCATGTGATTAGTAAGTAGGAGTATATTACTCATTACATCAATCACATGTGATTAATATACAACATTCAAAAGATTTGGCTACTCATTAGCCATTTTACCAAACAGTTTCCTTCAAATGATTTTTATAAACATTTTATATGTTTTAAACTCCTTATTACACTGTACCTCTTACTCTGTTTATCATATTTCAAACTTATTTACACTGTATTTCAAACAAATGTTCCTTATACTTATATTGTTTTATCAAACTTATGCCTTCAAATTGTTTTATAGATTGACATCAAGTCGATCTTTCCTTAAACTAATATTTATGTTTCAAATGTTTTACCAAATTTATTTATGCTTTTATATTATAAATTGAATGCCTCTATATGTATAGTTATATAAGAAATGTTTAAAAGACTTAGAAAGGCTATCCACCCTATTTCCTTTTCGCGCCTTGAGATGTGGTCTGGTGAGATATTGGATACTCGTCCGAAGGTCGTTTAAATATTAGTTATATATCATGTGTACATATAAAGTCATAAAAGGTCCTTCCAGTTCATCCTATGCCCTTGGGTAACAAGGGTATACATCCACGTCCATACATACCCCTTAGATTACTAGTAAGCTACCATATGGGTAGTTCAGGAAGATACCAGAACCATTACTAGAATGCGATATCATACAATGAGTCAGTTCATTCATGAGTCAATACTTTCTAAAACATTACTATACATTACATGTGCAAACTATACTAGGACGAGAACATATACATCTATACTAGAACGTTTATATTACTATACTTGCTAGATAGAAAGAACACACATTACAGCTAGCACACGTAGAACCTTACCGTACTCTACTATATTATTTACATTACTATACTTATAGGAGTACTTGTGCATAGATACATCAGTAGGAGTCCTATTACATTTTATATGTATCGACTCAGTTTTTAAATCCGTGTTCTTACCTTTTCCTTGTGATAAGATCACATAATAGACGAGATAGAATAGATTATTATCCTTGTAATAGAGGATGCTAGTTGGGGGATTGACCATTCCTAGAATCTTTGTTAGCTACAGAGGTAAAAGTACATCTACGGATGTCAAAAGGTTGGTACCTTTTCAGGTGCACGAGGAGGGATTGACTATTCCTATACCCGGCTGTTAGCAACAGAGGTAAAGAGTACGTCTACGGATGGCTTAAAGTTAACGTTTACAATTACCCTAGTACCAAAGGGTATGATTTCAAGTTAGTTATATTATTACCTATATTTGTGACTCATTCACATAACCAATGAGGTAAAATTATATTTAGGTATCCTAGTACCAAGGGATAAAATTTCTTATAATGATAATAATAGTAACACAATTAGGCCTTGGTAGAAAACTACAAATAGCACAGTTAAGTCTTGGTAGAAGACTCCTTTCGTTACTAATAGGAATCATAGGGATTCTAGGGTTTTTCAAACATTTACAACTGATCTACAAACATTTTCATACTTTTAAATGAGCTTTCTTTCAAAACAATGTCAAGTCTTAAAAATTATAAGTTTTACAAATTAAGACACATTAATACTTATGATCTCACCAGCTTCATAGCTGATACTCGCTTTCAAAATTACTTGTATCCTCAGGTCATCATAGACAGGTATCGATGCAAGGAGAAAGGAAAATGGAGCTTATTCAAGACTTATCTTTCATTTTGATTTATGCTTTAGTGTTTATCAAAATTTGACAGAATACAATTGTATAATAATTATTTTATTAATGCAATGGATGATGTTGTTGCTCGTTTACTACTTTACATTGTTGTTGATATTATACATGACGTCCTCCGCCCCAGAATGTTTCCGCCGTTCTCGGTTTTGGGGTGTGACAAGTTGTCTGGATGCATATGCTATCACTTTATCTCTCTGGTTCAGAACACAACCTAACCCAAATCCAGATGAATCACTATAAACTACAATGTCTTCAACTCCATCAGGTAATGTAAGGATTGGTGCTTCACACAATTACTTCTTTAACTTCTCAAAAGCTTATTCATGCTTCTCACTCCATGTGTAGGTAGCTCCTTTTTGGGTCATAGATGTCAATGTAGCAACTATTGAAAAAAAGCCTTGGATAAACCTTTTGTAATATCCAACTATGTAACATCCACAACTTTGGGTTAGACATTTAAGATATAATAGATGATAATTCAAATATAAGCCCTCGAGTAGGATTATTATTAGTCGTGCGCGTTGTAGGATACGTCTTATAAGGACATTTTAGTAATTTATCCTTAAGTGACGAAATGAAAATCTTGATAAAAGATAATTTAGGACAAACAATCTTGACGGAAGTTATGCAGAAGTTATTAACTTTCTAAGTTTCTCGTTCAGACAGTGTACCATAAATAGTGAATTGGAGATAGGTTGCTTATTAGCCTAAGTAATTTAAACAAAAGTCGTAGGAGTCACGAAAGCAAGAGAACACCCATATTTGACTTTGTGAGAGGAAGTATTGATTTTTCTAAGTTTCAGCGCAGTAGTGTGCTACACTGATATCAAATTTTAGAACGGTTGATTGTTAGGAAAAACAATCTAAATGAGAGTTGGAGATCGCGTGCATACCTATCTGTTGATACAAAGACAGTTGAGAACAGATAGCTTATGAGAGTTATTAAATTTTAACGAACTTTAACCATCTAAGCCTATTAAACATATAATTTAAAATTAAATTCCAAATTAGCAGACAAAGTTTAAATGAAGGTTGTAGATATCGTCGATAGCTATTTCTGGATATAAAACTCGTCGAAAACGGAGCACATATAAGCAAGTTATGAATTCTTTAAGAGAGTAAAAAAATCAGCATGTAGCTGTACGACCAGACAGAGGGCGTGACATGTGTAACATCCAAAATTTCAAACCAATTTAAACTTTTTAAAACATGTCAAGTTCATCAAAACATTACAACTTTGTTTTCAAAATATTGATTATCAGAGTTTTTCCCAGAAACATAAACACAATAGAAGGAGTTGTACGATCACGCCTTGGCCTTGCCTCGATCCCCTTATGTACTTGAAACAATAAACTGAAACTGTAAGTGCAAAATCTTAGTGAGTTACCCCCAAAATACCGATACACACAGTCCACATAGTAGTATCAACTTTAACATATCATATCAGCCAAAACAGAACAACATGCACTAGGTCCACAGCTTACATGCTGGACTACCCTCTAGGCCCTCAATACGAGTCTGGAATGCTAACCGGGCCCTCAGCTCATATCTGGAATACCATCGAGCCCTCAGTACAAGTTTGGAATGCCTGCCGGGCCCTCAGCTCGTATCTGGAATGCTCCCGACTCCTCAATATGAGTCTGGAATGCCTACCGGGCCCTCAACTCATATCTAGAATACTGTAGGTTTTGTTGGCTACCGCACAGAGCAGTACAACCTCAACCCATCCCACATAACATGTTGACATGTATCATAACTAATGGACATATAGATAATCATACATTATCACAGGTAGTCCTACGGGTCTACCCGACTAGCATATCAACTGGCATACATCACTAACTCAAACTTAACATATCAATAACTACTAAGATATCAAATCCAATGGGTCGGCCTTGGTGCCTTATACCCCTTAGTATAGTGAGGATAACTCACCTCGCAACTGACGTCAGAAATTAAAAAGCATCAACTCCCGGATCACCAACACAAACTTCACTACCTATAAATACCATACAACCCTTTTTCATAAGTCTCCAAATTATCAGAATACCCTCAGAAGTCATATGGTCAACTCTTGGTCAGAGTCAACGCCCATAGTCAAAGTCAACAGTCCATGTTGACTCGACTCGTCGAGTGCAGTTCACCGACTCGTCGAGTCCTTCTTGAACTCGAGAAGTGGTGAAATCCTTGACTGGCTCGTCAAGTTCTCCTTTAACTCGCCGAGCTTATACGTGTCCAAAAATCGGGGGAACCGTAGTAGACTCGCCGAGTTTTCTAACGACTCATCGAGTTCAAGGAAAACTTCAATGGACTCGTCGAGTTCACGTCCAAATTCATCGGGCTCGCCGAGTTATTCATCCAACTCGCCGAGTCCTCGCAGACCTCCATCCATGCAGACGCTTTTTAAGCCATGGCAAGGCTCCATATTATAGATCCAAGCTTCTAAGGCATGTTTATCACGTAAAGTTGCGAACTTTACGCACATGCAAGGTTCTAAAGGCCCTAAATGACCAATCTATGCTTCCAATGGAGTTTTACACCTTAGGAGAGTCTCATTCTTGCACCAGCTGGAAACTTTATGTACTAAGAAGCCCTAAGGAGCTCAGATCTGAAGTTACAACTTCAGATGTGAGATTGCAAAGAAGAGTAGCTTCCAAACCTACTATGAGAACCCTAGAAGTTGCCTACTAGAATGAATAAGGTTAGGGTAACGATTCATACCTTCCAGAAGATGCTAACTACAATAGATCTCAGGTCCTTCAAGCTCCTTGCTTCTGAATGCTTGATCTCCAAGCTCTTTTCTCCAAGAAAATCCTCCTCCAAGCTTAAGAATGCACAAAATGAGCTCACACATGATTAGGGATTTAGAGGGGCAAGAGGCAGTGAAGGGGGAGGCTAGGGATGGCCATTGATCCTTTAAATAGGGTGAAATGCCCCGAGATTTAGGGTTTCATCTGTCAGCTCGTACTCGTCGAGTCCCTTTATGGACTCGACGAGTAGGTCACTAAAAACGCGATCCCACCTCGCTGCTACTCGACGAGTAGGGCAGCCTTAACTCGTCGAGTAGGACTTAAAACTAAAGAAGTTCTTATTTAAATTCATACATGAGAATCGAGGCGTTGCAATTCTCCCCCACTTGAACTAGACTTCGCCCTCAAAGTGCTCTGCAATAAACAATGTTGGGTAGGGCTCACGCATCTCTGCCCCCGGCTCCCACGTCCACTCGGATCCCCTCCGATGTTCCCACTGCACCTTCACCAAGGGTATTTCCTTGTTCTGCAAAATCTTCTTCTTCCTTTCTAAGATGGCCACAGGCCTCTCCACGTAGTTCAGGCGCTCATCAACCTGAATGTCATCCAGCAATACTACCGCCTCTTGGTCCGTGATGCACTTCCATAACAACGAAACATGGAACGTGCTGTGAATCTGGCTAAGATCCTCCGGAAGCTAAAGCCTATAAGCCACTTTGCCAACCCTGGCGATGATCCTGAATGAACCAATATACCGAGGGCCCAATTTTCCCCTCTTCCTGAAGCGGACCACACCCTTCCAGGGCGAGACCTTCAGAAGTACCATGTCACCCACCTGAAATTCCAACTCAAATCAGCATCTGTCGGCGGATGGAATGCTATGCTAAAGTGCAATCGCGTGCCCAGCTCCTTGTGATATTTATTTCCAGAAACGGGAGGTAAACCTGACATCCCAATCAGAGACAATGGAAACGGGAATCCGATGGCGAGACACGATCTCGCGAACGTACACCTTGGCCAGCTTCTCGGCCGACGAACTCTCTCGTATGGCCAAGAAATGGGCACTCTTGGTCAATCGATCCACAATGAACCAAATGGCATCAAACCCCTTTGCCGTCCTTAGTAGCTTTGTGATAAAGTCCATCGTGATCTCTTCCCATTTCCACATGGGAATATCCAGGGGCTGCAGCTTGCCATGCGGCCTGTAATGCTCGCCCTTGACCATCCTATAGGTAAAGCACCTCTTGATGTACCAAGCAATCTCGCGCTTCATACACGGCCACCAATACCTCATACTCAAATTCCGGTATATCTTGGTGGCCCCCATGTGAATAGAGAAGTGAGACTTATGAGCCTGCTCCATAACCATCTGCCTAACTCCACCAGACACTGGAACCCAAACCCGACCGCATCGGGTCAGTGATCCCCGGCTATCCTGCATGAACCTGGTATTCTCACTCTTGATCCTCTCCAACTTCCAATTCTCCGGTCGTATGCCCTCTACCTGGGCATCTCTGATTAAACTCACTAGCGGAGAATCCACCGCTATCCTCATACATACCACGGGGGTAGAAGATCCGGCCAACTTGCGGCTCAAGGCATCTGCAACCACATTCGCTTTACCAGGGTGGTAAATGATTTGACAATCATAGTCCTTGACTACGTCCAGCCACCTACGCTGCCTCATGTTTAGGTTCGGCTGATCCATGATATGTCTCAAGCTCGTGTGATCCATGTAAATTGTACAGCGTACCCCCATAATGGTAATATCTCCATATCTTGAGGTTGAACACCACCGCCCCTAGCTCTAAGTCATGTGTAGGGTATCTCGTCTCATGCGGCTCCAGCTGCCGCGATGCGTAGGCTAACACTCGTCCTCTCTACATGAGTACCGCCCCTAACCCTGTGATGGATGAATCACAAAATACCACAAAATCCTCAACTCCCTCCGGGAGTGTCAAGACTGGTGCCCCACACAAACGATCATAAAGGGTATCAAACGCCCTCTGCTGCTCGGGGCCCCACCAGAAATCCACCCCTTCCTCGTCAGATGGGTGAGGGTACTACAATCTTGGAGAAATCTCGTATGAATCTCTAGTAGTACCCTGCCAATCCCAGAAAGCTCCTAATATCTGAGGGAGATTTCGGGACCCCGCACTGCATAACCGCCTCGATTTTGTCCGGATCGACCAAAATCCCCTCCTGGTTAACGAGATGTCTGGCGAACTGGACCCCTCGCAACCAAAACTCACACTTCAAGAACTTGGCGTACAGCTGTTCCCGTCTCAGGACTCCCAATAGTTCTCGCAGATGCTCCTCATGATGATCTTGGGTCTTGGAATACACCAAGATATCATCTATAAATACTATGACCGAACGGTCAAGCATCGGTCTGCAGACCTGATTCATCAGGTCCATAAGTACTGCTGGCGCATTGGTGAGCCTAAACGGCATCACCACGAACTCGTAATGTCCATAACAAGTTCGGAACGCGGTCTTCTCCATGTCCTCCTCTCTGACCCTGACCTGATGATACCCAAACCTCAAACCTATCTTGGAAAACCAAGATGCGCCCTGCAACCGATCGAAGAGATCGTCTATCCTCGGGATTGGGTAACGGTTCTTCACCGTTAGCTTGTTCAACTGCCGGTAATCAATTCACATCCGGTGCGAACCATCCTTCTTACGAACAAAAAGAATCGGCGCTCCCCATGGAGAACTGCTAGGCCGAATGAACTGCTTGCACAACAGTTCCTACAATTGCGACGACAACACCTGTATCTTTGGTGGCGCCAATCGGTACGGCGCCAGAGCGATAGGGGCCGCACCTGGTACCAGGTCGATCCTGAACTCGACCTGTCTCTCTGGAGGTATCCTTGGCAACTCCTCTGGAAACACATCTGCAAACTCCCTGACCACTAGTACATCGGAAACTTAGGTCTGGTCCCTAACTCGCGTATCTACCACATACACTAGATAACCCATACACCCATGCTGAATGTACTGCCGAGCCCTGGCAGCTGAACAAAACCCTGATCCTACTCTACTGCCCTCACCATATATAACGAGTTCTCCCCCACTTGGGATTCGAACCACCACTCGCTGGCCCTCACCATCAATCATAGCACCGAACCGACTGAGCCGACCCTCAACCCAGAAGTAAGTCCAGTTTGCCACAAGTGCAGTGTAACAGGACATTTCAATAGAAATTGCCCAACAGAGATGACCGACGAGGGAGTTGACAACCAGATAGGAAGAGACGACAAGAAACCCTACCTAGATTCTTGGTACGTTTCGAACAATAAACTTTATGTAACTAATGTTCACAAAAAGGTCTTGCAAATTGAAAACATAATAAAAACTATTTCCCACTTCGAGCAAATCCATAAATCACGAAGAAGCTAGAGAATCCTTACGAATAGACCATGATGGTTCCATATAAACGTTAGTATCATATATAGTCAGGATTCCATAAACTAAGAATTTGCGATCTTGCATCATTTTCCTGTCCCTGGTTTAGATTCTAAATAGGACAGAACCCCACAGTCAAGTACGTTTTAAAATCCTAAGTACGTGTAGTCGGGTCACATCCATCAATGGTGGAAAAACCTGGCAGAAGTCGGATTACGAATTCCCTTGACTTGTAACAGCACCTTTGTGTCGCTAAAACACCTAACAAGCAGAAATAAGATAGATCCAATGGTGACAACGAAAATGAAACTAGCAACGATACGAATACGAACACTGGAACACCTAACAAGCATAAACGAGATAGACCCAATGGTGACAACGAAAATGAAACTGTAACGATAAGTACACGAACACTAGAACACCTAACAAGCAGAAACGAGATAGACCCAATGGTAACAATGAAAACAAAACTAGCAAGGATAAGGACACGAACACTAGAACACCTAACAATTAGAAACGAGATAGACCTAATGGTGACAACGAAAACGAAACTAGCAACGATAAGAACACGAACACTAGAACACCTAACAAGCAGAAATGAGATAGACCCAAGGGTGACAACGAAAACAAAACTAGAAATGATAAGAACACGAACACAAAAACACCTAACAAGCAGAAACGAGATAGACCCAATGGTGACAACGAAAACAAAACTAGTAACGATAAGAACAGGAACACTAGAACACCTAACAAGAAGAAACGAGATAGATCCAATGGTAACAACAAAAACAAAACTAGTAATGATAGGAGCATGAACATAAAATGCCTTGTCATTCCTAACAACCAATACTCCTCAAATCGATGTAACAACAAGGAGTCCAAAGTCATCAGTTGACACGGATAGGCTTGATTCTCACCTTAAAAACCTCGAGCTCTACAAATAGAATTTCGTCTTACTCAACCGAATAACAAAACTCTTTCATTCGATAACGACGAAATCCCTGTCAACCAAACGCCAAAGTCTTAGCGTAAGAAATACCACGCCCTTCCCTAGCCCCAACAAATATTGAAAATCAAGCAGCAAAGGGCATAAAAAAGAATCCAAAAGGCTTCCAACATTCCTCCAGAGATTCCCAAAATCTCTTAGAAAACCTCAACCATGTGCTAAGCAGAGATAGAATCACCCCGAATCTTGGAATCACCTCAATGACCAAACACCCGATACCACTTAGCACAGTCACAAGAACAAATAGTGTCTAATCATAAGATCGGCATATTATGTAAAGGAGACATCAGAACCAATCCCTAACCACAGGAAGCACCTGTCTAAATCATAAGGGGAGAAAGACGAAATTGCCATAGAAACCACCGACTACGATTAAGCCAAACAAAACCCATCCTCAAGGATTGATACTCCCTACCACGAATCGGAGACATGAACAACCAACAGCAAGGAACTGGCAAAGGCCGGCCTACCATTAGCTTGAAAAGACCCTATGGAGAAAACTCCCATGATAACTGAAGACTTATGAGGCCAACCACATCACACACAAACTCAACCTTGATGACCGTAGCACCAACTCTTAAGGCCCCAAAAACTCTACTTCTAGGACACTAGGATCCTGATCCCTAGAAGACCAATAAAAATGCCTCGCCAAGAAAAGGTCCGATAACCCATAGTCTCCGATTAACCTAAGAGCTCAATTTAGACATTTTACACCCCATATATTCGACACTCATAAGAGCCAGACCACCGAAGCCCTACAAATCCCACTTGACAAGAACAGGTAAAAAAGAATCTGCACTCCGAAGAGAAACATATGTAATGGACATTGAAAGAGTTGGGATACCCACCTACCTCTACTAGAGTACTCATATACCAAAAACTGCCACCCGAGCATGGGAGTTGTACCCTTCGAGGCCCCGCATGACCGAAAATGCAGATCATCCTCTATTAGGCTAAGGTGAGAGACACCCAACCGACAAGATGACAAACACTCAATAGCACACTCCCTAGACCCAAGATTATTCGAGAAACCACAAAAAGGATAGTCAAAACCCGAACATGACCCCAAACATCGTATAAGTCGACCATAGAACTATACAGATAGCAGGTTAAAGCCTCAAAATCCCAAGTAAGTGATCACAATATTCTTAAAGATCTTCCCTCAGGGAAGGATGACTCAATTTGAAAGGCAAGGTAAACTAACTCCCCGTTGCACCAGACCATTCGAGATCCTCGCACGAATCGGTCTGGTAACCTACGAACTCCAACTACCCTCCAATCTTAGTGACATACATCCTACGTTCCATGTGTCGAACCTAGAAAGTGTTTGTCAGACAAAACCCTTCCAGTCCCACTAGACAAGGTTAGTGGACTAGAACCTCCTAAAAATTTATCAAGCTATGGAGACTATGGATAGAAAAGTTCAGCCTACAAAACAAAGCCACATCCCGATTGTGAAGGTTTAAGGGAATGCTAGGCGTGAGCCGGTATTCACCTGGGAACACAGAGACCAAATAACTCAAAGGTACTCTCACCTATTTCCACTTTCATGACCCTATCTTTCGAAAGAATTTCGAGACGAAATTCCCTCTCACGTGGGGATGATGTCACAACTAGACTTTTTGCCTAGGAAATTTCATCCTCAAGTAAGCATGGACTATTATGAGACTTGTGCTAACACACCTAAGTGTTCAATATGAGTTCCTAAGGATCCATATCGTGTTAGAATGCAAATCTTTCCAAGTATAGTGAGTCTTTCCCAAATCTCTCCAATTATATTGAATCTCTCCCAAATCTCTCTAAGTAAGCGAAATCTCTCCTAGTATAGTGAATCACTCCCAAATCTCTCCCAAGTATAGTGAATCTCTCCCAAATCTCCCTAAGTATGCAATATCTCTCCATGTATAGTGAATCTCTCCCAAATCTCTCTAAGTATGTGAAATCTCTCCAAGTATAGTGAATGTCTCCCAAATCTCTCCAAGTATAGTGAATCTCTACAAAATCTCTCCAAGTATGCGAAATCTCTCCCAAATCTCTCTAAGTATGCGAAATCTCTACAAGTATGGTGAATCTCTCCCAAATCTCTCCAAGTATAGTGAATTTCTCCTAAATCTCTCCTAGTATGTGAAATCTCTCCCAAATCTTTCCACATATCTCAAATCTCTCGCAAATCAATCTCCCTAAGTACCTTCCTCAGTCGAAAACAACTCAAAACCAGAAGAGAAAACCCCAAAAGGACCCTCTTGGTCCTGAACCTCTTGGTCCGGATACCTTCTGTTGAGATAACGATTGTTCCATATTTTTTGTTTTAAAAATGAGCTTTAGTGGTATAGAAGGCTCTTCGAAAAATCAGAGTTCCGATTTTCAAAAAGCAACTACTATGGCTATTATACCAATTGTTGAGAGAAAAACTTTGAGACACACTTGAACAAATGTTAGAACAAGTATATTGCGGAATAGTTAATCTTGAAGGATCTAAAAGCTCAACAATAATATTTAGAGTTAGATGGTTAGAGAGTTAGTTGCAGAAAAGTAAAAAAATGGAAAAGACAACAATTGTTATATCAAGTATACACATAAGTTGATTCATAACAAGGAATGCGTTCAAGCGAAGTTAATAAGTGAGATCAAACTTAGTGATTAAGTCACACAAGACTTGCTCCGAAGAGAGATTGTAATCGATTATGTGAGAGTAAGAAGTGTGAGTACGAGAGATAGAAAAGATAACTTCAGAGAAGTGTATTCAGAATAGATGTGTTTGTTGTTTCTAATACAAGAGAATGAGCTCTATTTATAGAGACTAATAGAGTACACTAGATTACATCTCTAAGAGTAGCCATGCAAGGCATACTGGACAATAGAGAGTATTACAATAAAAGACTAGCAAAGTAATCTAGTAAGAAGATTGCGGTAGGTAGAGACTGCGGTTGAGGTTGCTAATGAAAGAGCTTGACCTTGGGGGCATGACGACTGCAGTAGCTGAAGTTCAGGAGGGTCACTTTTTATGATTCAACAATTTCCCCCTAAGTGACCTCTTTAACTTTTGTTCAGCTATCAAGTTTAAGAAAGTTGATCATGATCCACCAAAACTTCCTGATGTTTTCCAACCAGATGATTCTCCTTAAGATTTCGAGCTTGACTTCTGCAGTAGTGTGCTTTGATTTTTCAATTGTGTTTCGGCAGATATCAAGTTGCTTCCTGGTGAGGCGATGCATGGCAGTCACAGGAATAAGTATTTGACATTATCGATTTTCCTTTTGAAAATGACTCCAAGTTCAGGGAAGTTGGTTGCACCTAAGGATCTTTCTTCATAGCCTTCGGAAGGCATTGGTGCAGGGTCGAATGGTGGCAGATCGAATTTCTTGGCAATGGTGGGGTAGATGTCTGCGTCGATTTTAGCAAAATCACAGACTGTTTCCTTTAAGAAATTAATAGCCTTTCAAGTGCAATCTTCTTCTTCGGGTGCTTCTCCGAGTTGTGTTGGAACACCTTTGCAATGAGAAAGACTTCTTCCGAATTCATACAGGGGAAGTCAGCCTGGGTGCGGACATAGTCGTGTTCCCTTCTAGTGAGAGTGTACTGGATGAAGTCGGCCTTTGAACTTCCGAATTTTGAAGTTTTTGAATGCGGATGGTTTGTCTTTAGACCATATACTCTCAATGGGAGAGGCATGCTTAGCATAAAAAAGACTAAGTCTCTCAAATTCCATTGGCAGTCTTTTGGTGTCTAGAAGGCTACAGTCGAATTGCTCAAATACTGTGAAGTATCTGGCATTTTGAGAGATTGGTACATCCCAGTAGCCATCTGAAGGGGGTTCAACATAGGTGAGGTGAGGTCTGTAATCATCATCCAGCAGTCTGCAGTGAGGATTGATCCAAGAGTTTATCAAGGATTCATCCATGATGGTATCAAAACCGCATTCTCTCCATATAAGCTCCGCAAGTTTAGTTGCCTTCCAATCTTTTTTTCCTTTGGGTGGTGGCAGGAGAGTCATTCGAGCTTTGAGAGGACATGTATTCAGCAAGTTTTTTGAAGTGAGGGGGAGTCTTTGGTTTCTCAGGAGTGTTTTCATCTTGCGGTGGAGTGTGATGAGATGGTTACGGTGTAGGAATTTTTTCTAAAATGATGGGGGGACTTTGGTGTTGTGAGATGAAGTGATTGGTGTGATGGTCTTCTTCTTCACTTCCCCTCTTGGAATATAAGATAATTGCATTTGGTCTATGGATTACCTTGGAATAATAGGTTGGACAAATTCTATGGGGAAACCCATTAGAAATCATCCAAGGGTGATTCTAAAAGGGTCCATGGGCTGTTTAGGGCTTAAGCAGTCAAATTAGGGTTTCCTAGTAGAAAACCCTAATAGCCTACATGTATATATAGTACCCTTAAGCCCCAAAAACGTGGCTAAGAGTTCCACTAGGGTTTCTACACGTTTTGGGCAGCCTCCTCTCTCCTTATTCTTCATCCTCTTGCTCTTGGTGTTTGTGAACCATTAGAGGAGTGACAATTGTGACTCTAAGCTTTCTAAAGTCATTACAAGGAGGATTTGAGATTGTTATTTCTACATAACAATCAAGGGAAGATCTAAAAACCTTTTCACATGTTAATATATTTAATTGTATGCTAGATCTAGGGTTTAAAGTCTTGGACGAATAGCGTGTACAATACATAAACCTAGATCCAAGCATTAGGGTTGCATGAGCACATAGGATGTTCTTATGGCTAAAACTCATCATTGGTATCAGATCCTTGATTGGTTTCTATTGTATTGATGCCTAGTAGTTTCATTCATGTTGCAAGATCGAGTTTTTGGCCCCCTGCCTGACAAACTCGTCGAGTTCCAATGTGGACTCGTCGAGTAGGGTGAACTCGGCGAGTCCATAAGGGGACTCGGCGAGTTTAGCTGTCAGACAGGTGGATTTTCGAAATTTTTACCTATTTTGACTTAGGATAATTGTCGTAATTGTTTAAAATTAATAAAATTCGAATTTTATTGATTCCATATGATTATCTTTGTCAAAATAAAAGATTTTGGTCATCCAATTAGATAATTGTTACCTTATTTGATATATGTTAAATTATTTGAACTATTTAATCATTATCTTGCAAGAATTTGAACTAGATCTAATTAGATAACCACCAATTAATTGTTAATTGCCTTTGTGATCTAGAATATTCTTGATAAAGTTTGGAAAAGTTTCAAATTAATCCCTTTAGGTTTTATAGTTTAAATTTGAACTTAAAAGTTTTTGTTTTGAAATTTAAATAAGTTAAACCCTAATGTTTTGAAATGTTTCAAAACTAGCCCTCAAGTTTTGGAATTTAAAAGTTGATTAATAGTTTAATTTAGAAATGTTAAATTCTAAAACCCTAGTATTGTTTTGAAAAGTTCAAATCACACCCTTATGGTTTTATTAATTAATTAAAGTGTATAATTAAGAGAGATTTAATAAATCCATAAACGTTTTGGTTTACAATTTAATTAAATTAAAAGTATAATTATTAAATTTGACCACCTAGTATTTTAAAAGTGTAAAATACACCCTATGCTATACATAACATTAAAAGTCTAATATATATATATATATATATATATATATATATATATATATGTATGAGTTAAAGTCAGTTATACCGTTAGTAGGCCTCATTCACGAAGCTAGTCTATAAGGGGTGTTTAAGGAAATTGCCTATAAAATGGCGATTGAATGGGTATCCACTCTTACCCACTATACTCTTGACTAGTGGGGGGTCGTTAGCCGAACGGGTAGGACAGGACAGAAACCTTCCATTATAAGTATAATGAAGTATAAAAGTAACTAAATGCTTTTACAAATTCCCAATCTTAGTTACTTTAGGCAAAAGTGAACTAATGCAATTCCATGAAATTACACTTTGTGCCATTGCAAAGACGTTAGTGGAGCGTTTGTGGTTAACCGACACACTAAATGGTTCTAAGCAAAGGTAGCAAAGGGTGACTCAATGTTTGTCATAGTTCGGTGGAGCGTGTGTGGTTAACCGGCACATCGAATAGATGACTGTAACATGTGGGGGCACCATGTAAGTTTGCATGGTTATTCACACCCGCTTTGTGATCCTCGATATCCCAGTCACAAACTAGAGGGGCATATCGAGATTTAAACATGCCATTGAAAAGTTCAATGAATCTCAAAAGATCTAGGAATTTTCAATAGATTTAAAACTTAAATTTCTTTTTCGTTTTTCATGGTGGAAATTAGTGAATCGTCATTCACTTACCTTCAAATATTCTGCAACTAGATTACGGCATCCCCTTTCTAGGTTGTAGAGTATTGTGTTGGGTCCTAGTCTTAATATCTCATTTGGGTGATTTATTAAGGAGTCAATCAATCAACTAACTTGAATTTAATTTTTCTCCCATTTTATAGATGTCAAAGTATGACAACTATGGTCTTCCCAAATCCCGTGGAACAAACTTTTCACATGAAGATGATATTCCATGATTAGATCGAGGAACACGAGATCATGCTTCACTTCCTCAACCTCCTCCTATTGTTCTCCTAACCCACAAGTTCAAAAGATTGAAACGTTCAAACTCACTCAAGCCCTTTTGGCAAGTAAACATGAAGAAGGAAAGTCAGCGTGTGTACACGTCTTAGAGATGAAGTCACACATTGATAGGTTAAGGATGTTAGGTGTCGAGATTTCAGGTAAGTTGGTTGTTGACTGGATTCTTCAGTCGCTTCCTGAATCATATAGTGAGTTCGTTAGAAAGTACTATATGATGGATCATGACGTGACCCTCATTGATTTGACCTGTTTGCTTAGAGCTGCTGAATCAGCAATGATTTGGCGAGTTGGTTGAGCAAATTTGTCTGGTAAATCAAACTCCCAAACTTCAATGGATATTGAAAATGGTGACATTGGAGATCCAGAAAAGGTAGATTCTAAGATAGTTCCTTGTGCCATTCCAAGAGAGTCCATTTGCTTCTATTGCCAAGAGAAGGGGCATTGGAGACGAAGCTGCGCTATTTACCTAAGAGATCTAAGAGATGGGAGAGTCAAAACGTATGGCTCTATTTTAGGTAAAATCCATTAACTAACTCTTTTAAGTTCCTATTCTAGATTCTTAATACATGATGTGATAAGATTGCATTTTGATGTTTTGAAGGATCAAAGAAAGGAAAGGAAACTTAAGGAAAGAAGTGAGCAGAATCTAATCGTGAAGATTCTTAAGCTACTACTTGGATTTATAATAAGATTGTTAAGAAATATGTATTAACATAGTTTTTAAATTGAATTGCATTGAAGGACAAATTTTTCCGCAATAAAATAAATTTTGATTTATATTATTTATTTATCCTTGCAATGGCGTGTATGAAAAATTGATGTTTGAATGTTTCTATTATTAGCAATAATGGATTTGATTCTTAATTATATTATTTGTGGAAAGGTAAAGAATTTACCAAATAGGGAAAGTTTCTAATCGCCCAAGTTTCATTTGGATAGAAACTTGGAATCATACAACTTGGTTGCATGATGAATGAGAAATTTCATATTTGGAAATTAGACTAATTCGTTGACAAAGTGTCAAGTGAAGGACTAGGAGATCGAGTACACAAGGTTGTGTGTTGATCAAGTCCACCACAAGAGTAACAAAGATATGCGTCATGATTTACTAAGTTTAAGTAAATATTGTTGGGCTGAAAAGAGTTTTGATGTTGCGTCTTTTAGGCTCGTTAGATTAGCCTTTTATTCTCCGGTTTGGGCCTGTCCAACCGAGAGCCTTTTATGTAATGTATATAAGTTAAATGCTTGCATGCATATTAGGTTAAGATTCTAGAGGGTATCGAAACAGCGATTGATCAAGAGTATTATATTTTTCTGTAATCGTTCTTGTAATCTTCTAATCCTTTACAGTTGATGTTCTTAATCGAGCTCTTCTAAGGATTTTATTTAATCATTCGACACGTTTGATTCAAGCTGTTTGTTCTTATTATTGTGTTTTTAACTGTTTTATATTCATATACTTGTTCAAGATCTAATCGATCTTTGAAGATTAAAAGTTGTTTTAATCCCATCAATTGGTATCAGAGCAGGAGGCTGTGTAATCGATACACATCTTTTCTGTGAAAAAGATTTCCATTAGGGTTTTCCGCAATCATCGATATTTATTGAGCTGTCATCTTAATTGATGTATCTTAGTATTTATTGTTTTTCCCTAATCTGCTTTATTACAAGTCTGATCTTTGAACAGGTTTTTACGATCATTATGGACGCAACGCAATCAAACCCTATTAATATTTCCAACAGCATCGGTTTAACGACAAAGATTCCAATCTTGTACACCCATGACTATGAAGTATGGGCGCATCATTTCGAAGATTATGTGATTGGATCGGAGGACAATGGTTATCTCATATGGGAAGCCATCATCAGTGGACCGTTTTCTCATTCTACGTCGTCCAGAATCATTAAGACGCAAAAAGAGTACAATGATCTGCTCAAGGACGTGACGAATATCGCGCAAGATGAAAAAGACAAACTCCAGTGCAATATTAAGGCACTTAGGTTGATCAGATTCGCCCTTCAGTCCGACACATTCAGGCTGGTCAGTTCATGCACTACGGCAAAGGAAGTGTGGGATAGACTTCGCGAACTGTATTCCACAGACGAAGATCTTGAACATTCTATCCAAACCTTACTTCTATCTGAATTTGATGAATTCAGGCAAGGGGCCGAAGAAACTGTGACCCAGACGTTTGATCGCTTCAATCATCTTCTCAGCAAGATGATCAAACACGACATTGAAAGGAAGCTTATCGAACAAAAGGTTACTTTCTTGAACGGACTACGATCTGAATGGAGAGCAGTTGTTTCCACAGTCAAAGCCCATGAACAGTTTAAATCATATTCTTTGGCAAAACTGGTGGGTATTCTAAAGTCCCAAGAGAAGAATGTGGTTCAAGAGAAGAATGTTGTCTCTAGTCTTGGTTCGTTGGCCCTCCTATCTAAAAGTAAAGCTGTGGTGGAGGATGAAGAGCTCAACTTGGATGAATATGACCTCTCAACTGAGGATTATGCCATGATGGTATCCAATCCTAAGAGGTTCATAAAGAAGAGATTCCCAAGCAACAAAAACCGAAACTGGCAGGGGAGTTATAGCTCAGAAAAGGCAAACAATGAACCGAAAGCTGAGGAGCCCAAAAAGGAACCGAAAGCAGATGGCGATTCCGGAGTAAGCTGTTTCTATTGTGGTGGCAAGAACCACTACGCTAAGGACTGTGTTCTTAAGAAGATGGCTGAAAAGGACAATGGAAATGATGAGGAAGCTGTGCTGCAGAAGAGATTGGATGAGTTAAGAAAGAAGAAGTCTACCGCTAACCCTTCTATTAATGCTCTTATTGTGCAGGGTTCGGTCAATGACGATGAGTTCGGTAGCACTGAAGTTTGGTCTACTGACTCAGAAGACGAAGAAGTGAGAAAGCCTACTCATGGAAAGGCATATGTGGCTAAGGAGGAAAGCAGTGGTGGAAAATGCTTCATGGTGACTGAGGTGTCTCAAATGAGGGGATACAACACCGATGGAGGAAGCAATGGACCGAAGGTGCAGGAGGATATGTGCTTTACGGCTAAACCACTCAGCCAGCAGTTCAATGAACTCGATGAACTGATAAAGAAAGTACAATCTGCTTTTATTTCATCTAAAGTACCACCATCCTCTTACGAGAAAGAACTAAAAAATATCAATACAAGAATTTCTCATTTAGATAGTAGCCTAACTCAAACTCGAGTCACCAATTCTAACCTGACTGATCAATTAAGCAGGGTGGCGTCGAAGAGTGAGGAGCGGCGAATGTGGATTGAGTTAAAAGAGTCGGAATTAATTAAAGTTAAAGACGAAAACATTTATTTGCAGAGAGACAATTTGAAATTGTTAAAACAACGAAATGTTTTTTGTTTAATAGCTAAACGTTTATATTCCAATATTACTCAACTTCACTTGGACTGTGAGATAGGTCAAAAGATCCATCGCATGATTTGCCCTTTCTAGAATTTAAGGAGGATGAAATCGATGCCGAAGCTTACAATTGTGAAAGTGTGATATCGTCTGATAATGTCAATCCAACCTATATGTATGGACTGGACAAAATTGAGTCCTTCATTAAGTCCAAAGACCACAAGGACATGCTCAAAAACCTTTTGGACGAAAATGACCGACTTAAACTGAGAACCGAAACCATGCAAAAATTTGACTCTCTTAACGCCAACGTAAGCTCAGAAAACAAAATCGATGTTGAAAATTCATCTGAGCTTAACGAGGACGAAAACATGAGTGAAATTTCTGTGGAGGATACGGTTGACTGCTCAGAATTTGTTAAAAGCGAAACTGAAAACCACAAAAACCTTATTTCTGAAAATTCTGTGGAATTTGCTAGATTGTCCCAACAAAAGTCCCCGAAATTAGTAGAAAAAGCTGTTGTGTATCAAAAGGTCAGGACCACTCCAAATCAAGTATACAAGGTGACTAGAGTAACCGAACATCAAACAGCTGAACTCACAGCTATTGTTAACGAAGACAATGCTGATGGTTGTGATGAGTATTTCTGGGAAGCTCCTATTGATAATGGAAACGAAACCGTTGGTCTTTCTGAAAGAACCTCCTGGATGAAGAAAGGGAGGTACATACCTGAACCCTTGAACAAGCCTGATAATTTCAGTGAACCAAGTACAAGTGGTACCAAAGATATTCCTCAAGAGGATGATTGTTTAGCAAAAGAAGACATTCCTTCAACACCTACAGCTCGAAGCGAAACTTCATCAGATACTCCTTCCACTTCCTCAGTGCAAACTGAATCTTCTTCAGATATTCCATCTGTTCATTCTGCACAAAGAAAAACTACTGAAGTTCAAAAGGAATCAGTCAAAGTTACAGCAAAAACAAGAGCGAACGTTCATCATCAACCTAAGCAGATGAGGGATAAGAAGATAGAGAGGAACCAAAGATACAGGAAAAATCTTTCTGAAAGGAAACAATTCTGGCACTCCCAGAACGCATACTATACACACAAGGACAAGAATCTGAAGTATGAAAACATTCCTGTACGAAAGCCTGAAAGTTCCACTAACCGAAAGCCAAGGTTCGGTTCACAAGAAGATACTAACCGAAAGCCAAGGTTCGGTTCACAAGAAGATACTAACCGAAAGCCAAGGTTCGGTTCGCAAGAAGATACCAACCGAAAGCCAAGGTTCGGTTCTGAAAAGGACTTCAACCGAAACCAAAGGTTCGGTTCCAAGAACAACACCAACCGAACACAGAGGTTCGGCTCCAAAATGAAAAAGGAACAAGACTCAAAGGTTAACCCCACCAACGATCAAAAGCAAAAGGGTCACCTAGAGTCATCAGCAAGGAAGACATCTCAATCCAAATCCAAATCCTCTCTTCCTAATTCTTCTCGTTCTTTTACTTCCACTCATTCATCTCCATCTAGTTCCAAAACTAATCCCGCTTGCCCTCGAAAACCTCATTCTTCAGCTGAACAGAAGGGAAAGCAAAAGGTCGATGAATCCAAACCTGAGTCCAAAACGAACATCCCTAATGTTCATAAAATAAAAGTCTTTACAATTAAAAAGAAAGATGAAACAACTCTAATAAAACGAACATATCTAGTTGACATCTCTCTTACTATGCATGTTCCCATGAAAAGCTCACATGGACCCAAGAAACTTTGGGTTCCTAAATCGGCTTAATTTTTGCAAGTTATAAGTGACGAGCAGTTTGACGAAGAATGGTACACCGACAGTGGCTGCTCGCGTCACATGACAGGGAGGAAAGAGGAGCTTAGGGAATACAGATCCCTTGCAAATGGTGGCAACGTTAAGTTTGGAAATAACTCTTTCGGGACCATAAAGGGATATGGGATGATAACGAATGGTGATTTTACCATAAGAAAGGTGGCCTATGTGGAAGGACTTCAACACAACCTCATCAGTGTATCTCAGCTTGTTGGAGGTACTGGTCTCAAAGTTTCATTTGATGATGAAGGTTCTGAAATCATAGAGAAAAAGACAAAGAAAGTGATTCTGAAGTCAGAACGAAAGGGCGAAATGTTTCCTCTGAACTTGAAACCCATCAAAGGAAACCCAGTCATATGTCTGCTATCAAAAGCTCAATCCGACGAAAGCTGGTTGTGGCACCGAAGACTCTCTCATCTCAATTTCAAGGATATCAACCGACTTGTCACTGGAGGTCATGTTAGGGGTCTTCCATTGCTCAAGTTTGACAGAGAGCATTTGTGTGCTGCATGCGAAATGGGAAAGCAGAGTCGTCAAAGTCACCCATACATAATTAACACAAAAGTTGCTGAACCACTCGAATTGCTTCATATCGATTTGTGTGGTCCTTCATCTATTGAAAGCATCGGTGGTAGCAAGTACATTCTTGTTATCGTTGATGACTTCTCTCGATTTACATGGGTGTTCTTTCTAAAGCTCAAATCTGAAGCGACTCAAAAGCTGAAAGTGTTTATCAAACAAATTGAAGTCCAGCTCAAGAAGGTCGTTCGCAACATAAGGAGCGACAATGGTCTCGAATTCAAGAACAAAGAGTTTGAAGAGTTTCTTGCAGAAAAGGGAATCAGTCATAACTTCTCAGCTCCCTACACACCACAACAGAACGGAATAGTCGAAAGACGTAACCGATCGTTGTGTGAAGCTGCCCGAACTATGTTAAGTTTCGCTTCCTTACCTCTTTATTTTTGGGCTGACGCTATTTCTGCTGCTTGTTATACACAAAACAGGTCCTATCTCAACAAGCGATTCACGCTCACACCATATGAGATAATAAATAACAGAAAACCCAACGTGAAATTTTTCCACGTGTTTGGCTCAAGGTGTTTCATCTTTAACTCTAAAGAACACCGCAACAAGTTTGATGTCAAGGCTGACGAGGGAATCTTTCTGGGTTACTCACTCACTTCAAAGGCGTACAGGGTCCTAAACAAACGATCAAGAAGGATTGAAGAGACATACTATGTGACCTTCGACGATAGCTATGTCAAGAAGCTACAGGCCATAGATGACACTGCCAGGGAAATCTTTCCTCAAACTGGTCAAGTCACAGTCTCAATCGCCAATATGTACGAGAACTTTCTAGATCTCTTTGACGAACCGGAAAAAGCTTCTCTCTCCGAAGCAGGTGCAGCTGACAACAAGATAGATCATATGAAGAAGATTGTCGAAGAAGCTGCAAGAAGAATGCATGAAGGAGAATCGCCCACTGATGACTCTCCAACCGACAATGCTTCAGTCGAGGGGCATCCAAGTTCTCATATCGAGGGGGAGAAAAGCTCTACAACCTCACCCGAAGGTCCTTCTCCAACCGAAGGTGCCCCTCCAAACGAAGGTGCTTCAATGCCTGAAACTCCAGCACCACAAGAAACCCCTGAAACTCATGTTTCTCAAGACTCATCAATTGAGGGGGAGCATGAAGATATGACGCTTGATGACGATAGCCAATCTGAGCCCGAAGAGATGATCAATGCTGAACTAGATCCAACCTTCGATCCGAATTACCCTCCTCTCACAAAATGGACCAGAGATCATCCTATCTCCCAAGTAGTTGGTGATGTATCTGAAAAGGTTCTGACCCGATCTCAACTGAAGGCAAAACAGACATCCTTATTCTCAAAGGTTGAGTTTTGTATGTTTAACTCATTCGTATCAAAAGTTGAACCGAAGACAGTGAACACTGCCCTCGATCACTCTGATTGGGTTCAAGCGATGCAAGACGAACTGAACGAGTTTGAAAGGAACAAAGTCTGGCGCCTCATTCCAACTCCTCCAGATGCTTCGGTTGTTGGTCTTAAATGGGTTTTTAGAAACAAAATGGACAAGGAAGGCAATGTCATAAGGAACAAGGCTCGTCTGGTTGTCAAGGGATACTGTCAGGAGGAAGGGATAGATTACGAAGAGACGTTCGCTCCAGTAGCTAGGCTAGAATCGGTTAGAATATTTCTGGCCTATGCTGCTCACAAAAACTTTGAGGTTTTCCAAATGGACGTCAAGTGTGCATTTCTCAATGGAGAACTTGAAGAAACTGTGTATGTGGAGCAACCTCCTGGGTTCGTGAACGAAAAGTATCCAAATCATTGCTACATTCTGGATAAAGCTGTGTACGGCCTCAAACAAGCTCCGAGAGCCTGGTATGAAACGCTTACAAAATTTTTGAAGATGTCCAAATTCAAACAAGGTTCGGTTGACCCAACCTTCTTTCGCAAAAAGGAAGGTAACCACCTTATGATAGTTCAAATTTATGTCGATGACATCATCTTTTGCTCCACGAATCCCAGCTTAACAGCTGAATTCAGAAAGTTGATGGAGACTAAGCTTGAAATGAGCTCAATGGGTCCTATTAACTTTTTCCTTGGTTTAAACATAAGACAGGGACCCGAAGGCATCTTTATCAATCAGGAAGCTTACACGAAGACTCTCCTAGCGAAGTTTGGAATGATGGGAGACTCAAAAGTCAAAGTCCCAATGGCATTCGGCACCAAGCTGACCCCTTCACTAGATAAACCGGCTGCTAACCCACGCGAACCTCACATGCTGGCAGTGAAGAACATCCTACGCTATCTCAAGCGAACCGCCTCCTTAGGTCTATGGTATCCATCCAATTCAGGCTTCTTCGTTCAAGCCTATTCTGATGCTGACCTTGGAGGACGTGGACTCGACCGCAAAAGCACAACTGGTGGCTGTCAATTTCTTGATGGGAAGTTGGTCAGCTGGCAATCCAAGAAACAAACATGTGTGTCGCTGTCTACTGCTGAAGCGGAATACATTGCCGCTGCATCCTGCACATCACAAGTGATTTGGATCCAGAGTCAACTTCGAGACTATGGACTCAATATGAAGAAGATCCCACTATATTGTGACTCTGAAAGTGCAATTAGGATTTGTCATAACCCAGTGCAACACTCTAAAACCAAACACATAGCACTGAGGTATCACTTCATCAAAGATCATGTGGAAGATGGAAATGTCGAAGTTCACTTCGTAAGAACCACTGATCAACTGGCTGATGTCTTTACCAAAGCTCTTCCTGAAGCATCTTTCAATAAAATATTGCAAGGGCTCGGTATGATGGATTCAGAGTCAGTACCTCACACTACCTCTCAATCTCAAACGTAAGAAGCGAAACCAACCGAACGTTCGGGTTCGGTTCAACCATCTGACTCGCTCATTACTTCAAAGGTAGTTTTTCTGTGTTGTATATTTCTTGTGCAAAATTTATTTTTCTTTATGTAACAAGTTTTTTTTTATCTCTAAACTCCTTGGTTTCTTAAAAATTTTCAAAGACCGGAACTTCAAGAAGGTTCGGGTTCGGTTTTTCAAAATTTTCAAGAACCGAAACCAACCGAAGGTTCGGGTTCGGTTTTTCAAAATTTTCCTGAACCGAAACCAACCGAAGGTTCGGGTTCGGTTTTTCAACTTTTTCCAACCGAAACCAACCGAACGTTCGGGTTCGGTTTTTCAATTTTTTTTCCAGAGTTTTTTTTTTAGTCTTATTTTTATTTTAACTCTTACTTTTTTATTTTTTTACTGTTTTTAATTTTTTTTTATTAAACATTTCTAAAACTGCAACAATATTTTATTTATTTGTGTGCTCATTCGTTTATGGGGATATATTTGATGACTTACTTAAGTGTCCCTAGAAGCATGCTGCTGTATGTGTCCCAAGCCTCATAAGATTTTGAATAATGGCCTTCATGACCTGGTATACACAAACCTTGTCTTCCCAATAAGGCTAACTCATTTATTCTAATCGTGAGCTACCTCACTCTTTTCTCACATGAGTTCAGAGTCTCCTGCTTGGTCCTTTTGTTCGCAGCAGAGGTACTATGTCTTCTTTCACCATCCCCATTACACTTCTCCATAACATTCGCTTCATCACTGTAACCCCTGAGACTCTCAGAAACTACCGTTGAGGTTTATGGTTACACAACATCTGTGTTTATGATCTTAGCTTCGTGCCACTACGAGCTAAGTGAAACCCAAAATTCAACACCAATGAATTGACGGTGACCAATTAACTTGATCAAGTTTTCACCAATGAATTGACGAATGTACCTTCATGAAATCTCAATTTTTTTCTGATTCCAATGAAATTGTTACACACCATAACATTTCTTCCCATGGGATCCTGTTATAATTTTTTTTATCTGAGATTTTATACTTAACCAAGTCACTTAAAAATCAACTCTACCCTACTTGTTCAACAGACTACACCGGTCTCACAAGTACTTTGTTCACTTTCGTTCTTATATCAAGAATTGAATTGTTGAATCAAAGCGTAACCACCCTTAACTAGCCTTATTAAAAGAAGCCTTTCAACATTTATTAATAAATGTTTGATCGTAATCATCAGTTTCGTGCCCGGGATCATCAGTTTCGTGTCATAATTGACATCACAGATTATCCCAAAAAGAGTTGCTTTATTTCCTTATCTTTTACACTCTTTGCACGAAAATCCTAGATTTTCAAAATTCCGTTACTAATTATTTTACAGGCTGGTTTATTACTGAGGGATTACTAATGAAGTTGTGGCCAAAAATTAGCCACGTGGGTCCTAAATTGAATACAGCTGATTAAAAAGGGGAAAAGACAAAAAGTTGCTGACGCGGCGGAAGTTCAAAGGATAGAAATTCAAACGACGGTAAAAAGGAGGGCGCGTGAATTTGAAGCGGCTGCGCTTTTTCTGACACTTTTGGACGCGTGTGCAGTATTGAAGCGTCATCCATCTGGCATTAATGGCGCGTGTGGAAATAGAAACGGTTCCTCTCTCTGAACCGGCGCTTATTGGGCGGCGTGATCCTAGGAATCTGACACTCTCTCTCCTACGTGATCATCGCACGTCCCAACTGTCACCAATCAGTCACTCAAAAACCCTTCCGTATTTCCATAAGAGATTTGAATCGATCTTTCTCTCTCCTATCACCTACTATAAAAACCCATCCAGACCACCTTTTACCTCTTTACTGCCCCATAATTTCCAAAGCAAAAATACTTCCAAACTCTCTCCCGGTTATCTTCTTCTCCAACCTGCAACAATGGCTGAATCCTCTTCCGTCCATGCTACTTCTCAAATTCTTCCAATCCGTCCTCAGCAATGCCTCGTGATTGATCTGAACCCACTAGCCTATGATCCCTACATGTCGCCGGTTATCGAATGCTTCAAGTACTCCCAGCTTGCTCCGGCATTGTCCAGAATTGCAACGGTGCCAATGGTGGCTCTATCTCAAGTCTATGCGACGGCCTACTACGACAAGGGCGTCGACAGGATATTTTTCGAAGTGGCGGAACACAAAACGTCGATTTCTCGTCCCCGCTTCTGCACCATGCTTGGGTTTGCTGCTGACCCATCGCGTGTTCACCCGGAGACGATTCTGGTTGGTATGCTCTACAACATGTTCTACAATATGGGCTACACGGAAGTTCTTACCTCCGTCGCCAGGTTCAAGAAGTCATGCCTACCGCCCCTGTGGAATGGGCTATTTACAGTTCTCTTCAAGGGACTGTCTGAAAGGAGCTCAGGATCGGACGGAGCCAGTCGTCTTTTCCTGTCAATCATGTACGGGGTGTACAACGGGATCAACCTCGATTATGGGTTTGTCCTTTGGCAACAACTGATTCAGAGCCTTTCTTCCACTTCTCGCCACTCTGAAGTGTCGCTGGCCCGGTTCTGGATCTTGATCACAAGATGGGCCATGGACAGGTTTGAGGTCCCAACTGCTGACGGTGCCCCGATGTCTTCTGTTGGTACGTTCCATACCAAGAAGATCATCGTATCCGATGCATCGAAATTCTCCTTCATTGGCTCTATCCCGGAGTCGATGTATGGTAGTGTGCCATCAGACAGCTGTATGATCAAGGCGATCAAGGAGTTAGGGCCATCTGGTCCGAGGGAACTGACACCGGACATGCTGCGATCAATTCATGATGCCGACAAACCGGTGGCCAGGGGTAAAAAGGCAGACAAGGGGAAGAAACCATCCAAAGCCCCAAAACCTTCTCCCAAGAAGCGCAAACAACCGAAGGCTGCTTCGTCACCACAACCGAAAAGGAGGAAGACCCAACAAAAGCGAAAGCTAATCCTTTCCTCCTCATCAAGTGAATCCGAAGTTGAGAGTTCGGACGCTGAGGGATCACAAGGCGATGTCTCTCCTCTACGAGGCAACACACCCCCTCGGTCCCCAACCCCGGAGATGGAACTTCACCAATCCCCAGTTCCTTCCCCTCCACCCACAATACCTATTTCCATTCCCACCATAACCCCTACTATACCACCAACCTCATTCCCTATACCTCCACCCATATTCACCACATCAACCGAAACACCACCTGTAACCGAAACCCCTCCCGTAACCGAACCTCCACAAACCGAAACCCATACACAACCACCACCCGAAACTAACCCCCCACCTACTCAACCTGAACCAACTAAACCCATAACACCCCCAGCTTCACCACCATCTCAATCTCCAGAAGACGCCTCCGATGGCGATGATCAATTCCTTGGTGGTGATCACATGAACTTTGATTCGGTCTATTATAGTCTGTTTCAAGTTCAGAATGATGAGGAGGATGATGCTCCAGTGACAAAGAAGCATCTCCGTGATCTTAACGAGAAGGTTGATCAACTTCTCGCCTCCTCTTCAAACCAGCAGTCCACCTTATCTGAAGCTGCCCTTCAGAGGATCGTTGATGCCTTCTCCAGGGCTCAACATGACTCAGTAGCCTCAGCAACTGCTGCGATAGACGCCTCCACCCGAGCCTGTGAGGCAGCGACCGAAAAAGTCGATAAACTATTCTCCGACGCTTCGGACCTGCTAAAGTCTCTGCCGGAAAGCGCCAATGCCACAAAGACGACTCTTGAACCGATTGTTCAAAAATTGGCCAAGTTCGTCTCGACGGAGTTGACTTCGTTCGCTACCCTCCGCCAAAACCTCAGCGACGACAACTCGGCACTCCGTGCCTCCATCGATGCCCGTCTGGCAAAATTACAAGAGGATCTTGCGGCAGAGAACTCTCTGATGGATGTTCTGGCAAGTAAAACAACTGCCCTAAAGGTCAAGAGCACGTAGCTTTCCAACTCTGAACAACAATTGGAAGCTCTTCGATCCAAGAGGGAAGTCATCAAGACGTGTGTTTCGGATGTCCACGCGGCTCTATCCAACATCCTGGAAGCACACGACCCCATCCTTAATCATTCGGTGAGGCGCACCCTCGCTGAAAAGCTCTCCCCGGCCATGGACCTCCTAAGCAAAATTGAAGGCCTGCCGAGTTTCGTGTCCATTCCGAAACAAGGGGGAGAAGAGAAGAAAGGATCGAAACCACCTCCGTCCTCCAAAGCTACTCACACAACCGAACCACCCCCAACTGGTCATGCCTCGGGTTCGGGTGTGAAGAACAAGGGCAAACACATAGCAGAGGATGGAGATGAAGATGAAGATGAAGACAAGGAGACTATTGCGGACATGTTAAAGAGAAAGAACAGTCGCAATACTGATGACGATGTCAGTCGTGTGGCACGTGAAGCTGAAGAAGCCGAACGTAAACAAAAAGAAGCCAACGATCTCCTTGAGAGCCGAAAGTTGCTCTTCCCTGCCTGGACCAAGGATCGGTTGATAAAAGAGGCCATAGAGACTCCAAGCATACTATGGCTCGAGCCGGTGATATCGTCCGACTACAACAACACCATTGATTCGCAGTTCGATATGCCACTGACTCGAAAGGCGTTCATCTTCCACGCCTTCTCTAACATTTCTGAAGTCCCGCATCCGAACGATGAGCTTGACAGGGAGCTCATTGACTTCTACCTGGAGGCCTCTCGCCCTCAATACCTTACATGGAGCGCCCAGAAGATTGTCAATGTTCGGGTGATGAAGCCTTTTGCCGTGGGGAGATTTACAAACGTCAAGTTCAAGCTTATCCGAGGATCTGCAAGAACTGCTCACATGATCTCTCTGGCGGATCTGCCCAATCTGAACCCTCATGATTGGATAGTCTTGTACAATATCCTGCTGACAAACGAAGCCGAATATGGTCCCATCTTAGACCATGTCAAAAGGATGCTGGCATGCTACATCATGGAGGTGGCCCTAATGGATCAGGAGGTTGCCATAGTTTTTAAGAAGAAACTGAAAGTCAAGCCTGTGGGATCGGCTAGTGATCTGAATCAAATGCTAATGGGCAAGATGGATTCGAGGCGAAACTCTGTGATGTTCACTAGAGCCGAAGGACAGAAATGTCTCTTCGCTTTAGCTGACAAACATCTTTACACTACAACTTGCTTGCAGCACATCTTATTCATCATCAAGCAGTGTAAAGACAATTCGGCTGATGATATCAAGTACTTCAATGATATGATCAATTGGTACATCCGGTTTAGACAGACTATCCTTTCCATAACCAAGTGTCTGTTTAGTACCGTGAAGAAGAAGGTACCAGCTTCAGCGGCCGGCCCAAGTAGGAAGTGAAAGTCTCGCTCCAAATTGACGCAAAGGGGGAGATTGTTGGGCTGAAAAGAGTTTTGATGTTGCGTCTTTTAGGCTCGTTAGATTAGCCTTTTATTCTCCGGTTTGGGCCTGTCCAACCGAGAGCCTTTTATGTAATGTATATAAGTTAAATGCTTGCATGCATATTAGGTTAAGATTCTAGAGGTTATCGAAACAGCGATTGATCAAGAGTATTATATTTTTCTGTAATCATTCTTGTAATCTTCTAATCCTTTACAGTTGATGTTCTTAATCGAGCTCTTCTAAGGATTTTATTTAATCATTCGACACGTTTGATTCAAGCTGTTTGTTCTTATTATTGTGTTTTTAACTGTTTTATATTCATATACTTGTTCAAGATCTAATCGATCTTTGAAGATTAAAAGTTGTTTTAATCCCATCAAATATGATTATACTTATGAAGATTAAGTGTAATTCTCAGTTGATTGAAAGAGTTTCAACAAACAGCAGAACGAATAAAGAAGAATCAAGTAGGCAGAAAGATAAAAGTTTCCCTATTCTAAGAAAAAGGGAGAGTACCTTTTTTTATGTTTTATGGTAGGTCTTAATGATTATGAACCATATCTCAATTGATCCTCTAAGTGAGTATTAGTACAATTGCATGTCTAAGAAGAGGAATCAAGGATTGAAGAAATGGTTAAATCAAGAAGTCAATCACACTTCGTTCCAATATCAAGTCTCAGAGTTAAGATTGTGAATTGAGTGACAAGTCTTAAGAAGGTTTATAACATTCTTCAAATGTGGAATTTGGAAAAGGTTTTCTTATTCTTGCACATTTGAAATGGGAAAGTTGTGATGTCTTGGATAAGACAAAGACCAACTACGACCAATTTTGTGAAGTGTTTTGTCTTGATAAAAGCTACACTAACTCTTGAATATTTGTTTGTCAAGAAATGTTTATTGACAAGAGAATCTTATATGTCAAGGAGTCAGTGGGAGTCTTAAAGGTCTTGAAAGGTTTCAAGAACAAATCAAGAATAAATCTTATCGATCATCACTAGCACACAACTTGAGGTTTACAACCTATCGTGTTGACACTATCTTGTTTATGTGTTTTTCCAATTGAGTTAATTATGCATGTGAGTTCTATGAGTTCTCATTTGAATGCATAAAAGTCAAGGACCTTGATCAATGAAAAGTACATTGATAAGAAAGGATGAGCTGCTTAACTACTTGGAAGACATGGTGGGCACTCGTGTTACCATAAGGCAAGAAATCAAGATTAAGAAACTTCGGTCCATAAGAGTTTGGATTTGTCGCAAACATTAGTTTTGGACATATTCGCATGGATAGGAATACATACACCATTAAAATCGAAGTGTCATAAGATTCCCTCCTTCATAAGAATGACTGTGAGGAAATGCTTTCGCTATGATAGATTTTAAGAGGATAGTAATTGTGAAAATTGTATTCTCGAATTCGATTATGGTTATGGTATCCCTTTCCATAATTCGAATTGTGAGATTTGGGAATTAGTTTGAATTGTTTAGACACACATATGAGCTATCTAAGGCAAAGGTGTATAAGTTTAAGAAGCCTAGATAAAGGATTACATGTCAAAGCTAGTGGGAGCATAGGTGTTATGCTTATATGATAATAATCATCATGATAGTGGGAGCATAAATGTTGTGCTTGTATGATTATTAAGGCAAGTATTGCAAGTTAGCAATATTAATTATAGAAAACAAGAGTTATACTTTGCAAAGTCGTAAGGGTTTTTGCTATAATTAAGGGAGAGAATATTATGCTTCATTTCAAATCTAAAGGCTTAGGTTGTGGAATGTTAATAAATTTAGTCAAGGATACATAGTGTGTTCTCAAATTTCGATTATGATTATGGCATAGTTCGAATTGTGAGAACGTGGCACATAAAATATTATGGCAGAAGATTGATAAAGTATCAGATCTTTATGTAAGACATTATGCATCGTGTCCCATACGCTTCGAGTATAGGATCGGTTGCAAATGCTATAATATTTGACCATTCTAAAAATTTTCCAAATGTCTAGCACATTTTGAGGGAAAAGGACAAGAATCGGTTTTGACTAAAATAATTAAACAACTATCAAAGGATGATCCAAAGTTCGCTGAGGATTGGTCGCTTGTGAGTAGTTGAAAGTATTGTATTGGATGGACCATATAGATAAGATTATATTAAGAATGAGTTGTCATATGGTAAATATGGAAATGTTTCCATATTAGGAGTTGGATATTGAGAATCTATATCTAGATTAGTAACTATTATGTAAGAAGGATGTTCAAAGGAATGTACTTTGAGTGAGAGACATCATATCTATAAAATTGTTTCTGATAGAGATTAGTCAAGTATTGATGATTTTGAGCTATGAATTTACGAAACGATCATTGCATAAAATGTTAGAATCTAGCATATTCTATAAGTGGCAAGAATTTGATATTCTTATACTTATGATAAGGATTGGGAGTTGTGAAATGAGTATGATTGGAAATGTGTTGATTTGATCTATTTCACAAAGTAAGCACCGTAGATAAACATTGTGTGCATGCTGAGAGCATGGGACAATTGTTGTTATAATTCAAGTAAGACGTTGATTACCCGAAACAACAAATAATGAGTAATCAATATGGTGATTAAATAAAATGTTTTATTTATACCCAGAGTTTGGGGCCATATGGGATTAGTATTATTCTTGTGTTTCCTTTGCATGTTTTCACTTTCTGAATAATTAAATTGTTTCAGAACAATCAAATTATTCGAACGAACCACAGTCGTTCATATGTTGGAAGTAGGTATTAATGAAGACTGTCGTGAATTGCTGTGTGGATTGTCTAAAGTGTATTAGAAATAAGCAAATGTTTGCAGCAAAGTTCATGAGTGCCTATGAATATGAGTTTGAGCATTGGATTAAACCCACACTCACTTGGATCACTTCATGGATTTTATCACGAGTGGTTGGTGACACGATAATATATTATATTCTTGAAACCGAGATGTGTGAGTTGTATCTTGTGAGTCGGTTACGCATTGATAATATGTAAACGCACTAGTAACTTGGTGTTATAAAACATATTATTGTGTGTGATTCGGTAAGTGAGTGCAAGCTAGCATTGAATCAAAGTTTATATGTTCCTTTTATCCAAAGTAGGATGAAAGCGATGTTTGTGGGCCCGTCGATGATTTAGTGATGGCACTTAAGTGCTTGGCCAAGCCGAGACAAATTTGATGTGTTCAAATGTAGTCTGTTGTCAGTCGTCATAAATCAGAAATCGAGAAACAGCACATAGACAGAGAGAATGATTTAAATCCATGTCTCAGTCTATACGATATCTAGAATGGAGGAATATATGATCCCTTATCTAAAGGAAGCATATATGATAAGATCAGAGTTGACAGCGGCTTTTGAAAGCTACGATTCCAGATCAGGATCTGAAGTCATACGCAGAATAGTTATTAGAGTTATCCAAATAGGAGACTGTTGGATTAGTGTCTAAGTCCATAAGTATTTTGGTATGTACTTTACTCGATGGTGCATGGTCCTTTTGAGTTGCCTTCACCAAAACAAGTTGATAGGATGAATTATGGAGAGAGAAGATCAATTATGATTTATTAATAAATTATGAGAATAATATATTAAAGGATAAATCATATTGTTTAATTAATATTAGTCAAGAATGAATTGATAATTAATTTTGTGGCTAAAAGATATTAATTAAACTTAAGGGACTGGAACTATAATTATAAGATAATTGCATTTGGGCTATGGATTACCTTGGAATAATAGGTTGGACGAATTCTATGGGGAAACCCATTAGAAATTGTCCAAGGGTGATTCTAAAAGGGTCCATGGGCTGCTTAGGGCTTAAGTAGTCAAATTAGGGTTTTCCTAGTAGAAAATCCTAATAGCCTACATGTATATATAGTACCCTTAAGCCCCAAAATTGTGGATAAGAGTTGCACTAGGGTTTCTACACGTTTTGGGTAGCCTCCTCTCTACTTATTCTTCATACTCTTACTCTTGGTGTTTGTGAACCATTAGAGGAGTGACAATTGTGACTCTAAGCTTTCTAAAGTCATTACAAGGAGGATTTGAGATTGTTATTGCTACATAACAATCAAGGTAAGATCTAAAAACCCTTTCACATGTTAATATGATTAATTTTATGCTAGATCTAGGGTTTAAAGTCGTGGATGAATTACATGTACAATAGAGAAACCTAGATCCAAGCATTAGGGTTCCATGAGCACATAGGATGTTCTTATGGCTAAAACCCATCAGATGGTGGGATTGAAGATTAGCCGGTGCATTTCCTTGGTGAGTTGAAGGATTTTGGGACCATGGAAATTGGTGGAAAGAGATCGCTGCAGGCGGTTGACTGTAGTTTGAAGGACTGAGATTGTGGACTCATAGGCAGTGTGAGTCTCGTTAATCAGCTTTTGAGATAAGGAGGCTTGATCCTCAACGGCTGCTTCAAAGATCTTTCTTGATTGCGGTTACCTCATAGATGAGGTGTTCCGCAGCAGCAATGAAGTCTTTGTGATCTGCTCGTCGATTATTGTCAAGGGACCGGATCCCCATTTCCACTTTGAGGGAGATACACTGAGCAGCCAATCTCTCACAAGTTTCTAAGCGCTTTATCTGTTCAATCAATGACAGCGGTCCGGGGATATCTTCTGGTTGCAGTTGAGTTGGCTTGACCGCTGCAAGGATTTGATCAACCTTTGCTTGTAGGCTCAAAAATTCTTTCCTAGTGACAACATTCTTCTTCTTTTTCTTCTTCTCTTTGGGGTTTGAACTTGAATGATGAGAGCCACTGGATTCTTCTTCTTCATCAAACATCATAAGATTATCATCAGAGGGAGAGGGTTTGTTTACTTCTTGCAGATCAGCATCATCAAATCCGAAGGTGGGAGTAGAGCTCACTTCTATTGCAGTTACTTCTTCTTGTGATTCGTGGACAGTAGCAGTGGGAGGAATTTCGGAAGCATGTTGATCAGCAGTTGCTTCCTGAGCTTTGAGGAAGGTTTCGACCATCTCATACATCCAATATTGAACTTTCAAAACGGTGACTACGGTATGGGCATTGTTAATTGCATCTTCCTAATACTTAGCCACAGCTTGGATTTCTTGTTCCTTTTGCTGCTGCTGCTTGATTTGTTGATCTTTACGTGCTTGAAATGCCCTACAGAAATCGGCATATTTCTGAATGTTGGCTTGAGTTACCGGATTGTAGTTCAACTAAGAATCATTAGAGTCTTCACCGTCAAATCCTTTGTATTGCACCAAAGTATCCTTCGGGTCCACGGATCCTTGCACATTTGTGCTTATAGTGCCTAAACCACCTGTTACAGATGTAAGCAGAGTAGGATTTCCTGAGCTTCCTTCGTCTCCTTGACCTGTAGTCAACTTTGGCCTCGGCTCAGTTCTAGGAGGGGCGAAAGAAGTGCGCTGCGGTTGGGAAGGTGTTTGAAGTGTATGGGATACATTCAAGAGGATGGAGTTCAACTCCTCAGAAGAAAAGAAATGCAATTGGGAAGCCCTGGAGACCTTAGGGCGAGAACCAATATCATCCTCTTGGGAATGAACTGGGGGAGTCTCCTCGTTGTGGTGAATCAAAATCACTTTATGAGCATGAGAGATATTCGATGGTGGTGTTGAATGGATGTGTGGCCATACGAAGGACTACCAGAGCCTGTTGAGAGGCTGAGGTATTAGTCTGGTCACGTATATGGCTAGTGGGATCGGTTTTGCGTTTCTTGAGGATAGCTATGGGTTGATCATCCTCAACAGAGTCACTGTTGGAGTCATGTCTGCTTGGTTCGATGATAGTGATGACTGGTGGAGTCTTTCTTTTCTTGGAGGGCTTGCAAGGCTTGGAAACATCCTTTTTAGGAGTTCCTAGTTTCTTGGTGTTGCGAGGACCATGAAGAGCAGAGACTTTATGCTTTTGTCTTTGGGATTGAGAAATGTTGGAGAGAGTAGTGGAACAAAGGACTGCGGTACCTTTAGTGCTAATGATTGCGAGTGGATTTGAAGAGGTGGGGTAGGAAGGTATGGGTCTATACCTTCCGTAGCCTCAATGTGGTATGAGACATTAGCAGTCTCAAGACCGAGGGTAGAAAGAATGTGGGTAGGAAGTCTTCGGATTGGTCCAAAAATTGATTGATCAGATGAAGGATTGTACCTTTTAAGATCTTTGGTGAAAAAGAAGTTGATGTCACTGCCCATGTCGATTTCTGCGTCCGTATGAAGATCTGAAATGCAGAGGGACCAGAACCTTGCAAAAGTTAGTTCGGTTGGGTTCTCCCTTGGGTTCTCCTTGGGAATGTATTGAAGAAAGTCGTCCCAAAGGATCTACCCGTAGTTTACGTCATGACCTGTGAAGATACTCCATACGAGTTCCAAAAGTTTAAGTCCCATTTTATTCGTGCCTCCGGTTTTGCCGGATAGACTAGGGATGACAAAATGGCAAACGAATTGCCAGACCGCATGCAGTTGGTTTTTCTTGAATTCTCCAACGCCTCTAATATTTTTCTGATAGCCCATTTGGTAAAGTGCCGAAGTAATTTCCGCCATGGATGGTGTGAAAAACTTGATGGAGGGATGAACAAGAAGGTTTATTGCGTTAAGAAATTTTTCTTTGGACATAATGACCAAAGAATCGTTAATTAGGTTAAGATAAACTTCTTGTGGGTTATCGAGTGGGCGATAGACTGAGAAGGCACATTTGAAAAGGGTTGAGATTAGGACAACATATGTGAAAGCATCGAAGGGGCCAAAAAGGGGATGATTCTTTAGGAACTTGATCATTAGTTTCGTGGGAGCATTGTAGAGAGGATATTCTTCAAACACGGCTCTGAAATTGCTTGAAGCAATCATGGGAGAGTCTGAACCAGTAGGGTTCACTGATCCAGATGCCTTGGATTGTTTCTTTGATACATCGGATTTCACCAATGTTGAGAGTTTGAGGAAGCTTTGAAGAAGAAAGGTAGAATGCAAGAGAAGGTTTAAGGTTTAGAGAGCGTAAACTTTTCTTTGTGGGGAAGAAAGTGGTTTTATAGTGGCTTATGGGAGTGGGAAACGTTTTTGCCCTAAGTGAATTTGAGTGAAAACGTTTGGGTTTTTCTTTTGAATTAGGGTCTTTTAATCTTAGCCACAGATTGATAAAGGAGGGATTAAATATGAATTTGGGTTTTACCAAAAAGGTTTTGCGTTTAATGAAATTTCAGATTTGATACCACGTCTGATGAACGTGTGGTGAAGGTGAGATCAATCCATTGGGTAAAAGGGAAGTTGTAACGGATGTGATGTTTTAGGATAATAGGAAAAGACATATTAAAAGTATTTGATTTGGAAAATCTTTCTTTTATCATACCTGAAACAGGTCTGACACGACATTTAGAGAAAAGAAGAATGAGACAGTTTCTTAAGGAATGTTTTTATTTAATGTTTTATTTAATCAATGATCATTAAATAGCACACCATGTTTTTTTTGTTTTTCAAAAGAATGTAACAGTCTGAAGATAAATTAATGTGACTACGGATGAACACATTATTGCGGATGGATCCTTCGCCATTGCAGATGAGTAGATATATGACTGCAGTGGAAGAAACTAAGGAGAGCATTTGTACAATGAGTTAGTAATAACAAATAAGAAGGACCAGTGAAGGATAAATAGAATATATGGTTGTGGTACATAGACTGCGGTACACAGGATATACCAAAACCATTTATTATAAATAACTTTCAGTTAGGACCGCAATGGAGACCAAGGATGGTTTGCGGTGCCTATCAATTCAAGAAGAATTGAGGGTCCAGATTCATCATTCCTAACATTTGTAAGAACGCATTGAGTTTGTTAGAGTCAAGTGCCTTTGTAAATAAATCAGCAATCTCTTCATAAGTAGGGACAAAGATGAGTTCAATGTTACCTTTCAGAATGTGGTCTTTGATGAAGTGATGACGTAGTTCAATATGCTTCGTCTTGGAGTGCTGAATAGGATTGTGAGAAATCGCTATGGCACTTTCAGAGTCACAGTAAATTGGTATCCGCAACTTTTTGTATCCGTAGTCTAACAGTTGTGTTTTCATCCATATGACTTGAGAGCAACAGCTGGCTGCGGCCACATATTCAGCTTCTGCGGTAGGCAATGATACACAACTTCATTTTCTTGAGGACCAGCTGACGAGTCTTCCTCCCAAAAATTGACATCCACCTGAGGTGATTTTTCGATCAAGTTTGCATCCAGCGTGATCCGTATCGGTAAATGCTTGAAGACTAAAATCATTGCCTGCAGGGTACCATAGACCAAGAGATTTGCTTCCTTTTAGGTATCGAAAAATTTGTTTGGCTGCGTTCATATGTGACACTTTCGGGTCAGCCTGATACCTTGCACATACACCAGTTGCAAAGACAATGTTTGGTCAGCTTGCGGTGAGGTTCATTAGAGAGCCAATGATACCTCTATAAATCATGTGATCCACAGATTCGCCAGAGGGATCAGCAGAGATCTTATATCCAAAGGCCATGGGGACCTTAGCGGAGGAACAATTGTCCATAGAATATTTCTTCAATAGTTCAATGGTGTATTTCTCTTGATGAATGAATATCCCTTGCTGAATTTGTTTCACTTGAAGACCTAGAAAGAAATTAATCTCTTTATTCATGCTCATTTGAAATTTGTTGGTCATGAGCTTAGCAAATTCATCCACCATTCCTTGATCAGTCGATCCGAATATGATATCATCCACATATATTTGTACAAGCATAAGGTGGTTACCATTTTCTTTTCTAAATAATGTGGGATTAATCACTCCTCTTTTGTAACCTAAAGAGACTAGAAATTCAGAAAGAGTCTCATACCAAGCTCTTGGGGCTTGCCTCGGACCGTAGACTGCCTTTTCAAGCTTGTAGCAGTGGTCAGGGAATTCAATACTTTAAAAGCCTAGAGGTTGATAAAGATGAACCTCTTCTTTGAATTCCCCATTGAGAAATGCACTCTTAACGTCCATTTGGTATACCTTGACTTTTTTGTGGGCTGTGTATGTAAGAAGATTCGGATGGCTTCCATTCGTGCCACCGGAGCATACGTTTCATCGTAGTCAGCACCTTCAAGTTGACTGTAGCCTTTTGCAACTAGCCTTGCCTTGTTTTTGAACACCCATCATGTACCAACAATAGTGTGGCGTTGTGGTTTCGGAACGAGTTGCCCTACCTTGTTCCTTTTAATTTCTTCCAGTTCTTCTTGCATTGCGGATATCCAATCAGGTTCCAATAATGCTTCTTTGATCGATCGCGGCTCAACTGAGGACATAAATGATGTGAAGCGACAATGATCAGATAAGTCCTTGGAGAGGGCAGTTCCCCTTGGATTTGAGAACATCCTGCAGAATCATCTTGGCTTGTTGGAACGAGAATGGAATTTTCTTGAGCAGTATGGAGAGGTTCCCCTTGGATTGCTAATGGAAGTTCCTCTGGAACCTGAGAACGTTCCCCCTGGACTGGGGATGGGAGAGTGATGATCCTTGAATCGGTTCTTGTATCAATGTTCTCTATGAGTTCATCATCCGAATCCGAAGATACGTTTGATGCTAATGATTCTCTGCGGATAGGAACTTGAGTATCATCAAGTACTGGAAGCTCGATGGTTGTTGCTTGATCCGAAGTAGAGATTTCCCCCTCAACCAGAGAGGTGAAAGTATTAAGAGATGCTACTTCAGATAGAGATAGACCAGAAACATCAGCATGTTGTTGTTGAGCGACTGGTGACACAAGAACTTCAGATACTTTCGCCGTTTCAACAGGGTCGAAAAGATCGTCATAATTGACTTCAACTAGCTTTAAAGGTCCTGGAGAAGCAGGAATATCGCTTTCCATGATTGCGGTGGTTTCAGTGGATGGAGGGGCGTTGCGGATGTGAGAATCATCAAATTTCACATCGAAGCTTTCAATGATTAGCCTTGTACGTCTGATGAGAACCTGATAAGCAACCTTGTTCTTGGAGTAGCCAAGAAAGATGCCTTCCTCAGACTTTGGTGCAAATTTGTTAAGCAGATCTCTATTGTTGATCACTAAACATCTACACCCAAAGATATAAAAGAAGCGAACATTTGGTTTGCGGTTGTTAAGGCCCTCATATGGTTTTTTATTGAGACGTTTGCACACAATGCTTCGGTTTTGTACAAAGCATGCGGTTGCTACTGCTTCAGCCTAGAAGTAGAGAGGAAGGTGTGTGAAGTTGAGCATAGATCTGGCTTCTTCGACTAGTGTGCGGTTTCTTCTCTCTACTACTCCATTTTGTTGAGGTGTATATGGAGCTGAAAAGTTGTGAGTGGTGCCTTTGGACACCAAGAAGCTATTGAGAGGATGATTGGTAAACTCGGTTCAATTATCACTGTGGATACGTCTTACTGGCTGCTTGATCTGAAGTTCTATTTCTTTGATGAAGTTGATGAGAATTTGCAGTGATTCTGATTTGAGTCTGAGGAAGAAGACTCATGTGAAGCGTGTGAAGTCATCTACTATAACCAGTATGTACTTTTTGTGATGGAGACTGGCTACGATTGATGGACCGCAGAGATCAATGTGTAGGAGCTCAAGCGGTTCAAAAATTGAAGAGTCAATCACCATAGGGTGACTTGCTTTGGACTGCTTACCACATTCACATGCAGGACAGAGAGTATCATTGTTGAACTTGAGAATAGGGAGTCCTCTGACCAGCTCTCCAGTGACTAAAGTGTTGATTTATCTGAAGTTGAGATGAGCGAGCTTGCGATGCCATAGCCAGCTGACCTTGGATACAGCTTTGGAAAGGAAACACAACTACGGTTTGCCAATGATCAGAGAGACATCCATAGGATACATAGTACCCTCGGATCGAGACTTGATCAAACAGGTTCTCCTATCACTTGTCATTACATAACATAATTGATCATCAAATTCAATTCGATGGTCTGCCTTACACAGTTGGCTAACACTTATGAGATTGTGTTTAAGGCTTTCTACATAAGCAACCTTTGGAATTGAGAAGTTCCTCGTAGTGAGTACACCGTAACCTCGGATGATTCCATTCGCATTGTTGCCGAATGTAACATTTCCACCGTTGCAAATTGGCCTGAAATCCCGAAGGTATTCTAACCTTCCGGTCATGTGCAAGGAGCAGGCACTGTCGATTAACCATTCATCTTCTTGTTCCTCCTTAGACAAAGCCTGAGAATTACACGGTTAGTTTAGGCATCTAAACTAGTTTGGATCCTGGAACAACAGATAACCGAGGTTGCAGGGACTGGTTCCGTGTCGACTTTTAAGCCTAGTCATGGGTGTTTGTGTAATTTTGGAGTGTTGTGGGTTTTTGAAAAGTTACGAGGTTTCTGATTTTGGCAACTACATTGACATTCACAGGTTGAGATTTTGTCTTTTTTTCTGACACTACGTTTGGTCAGCGGTCTAAAGGATGAGTTGTTTGGCTTGTGACTAGTCCGAGATTGAAAAGATCTGACATGAGTGTTGTTTGGTTTCTGAAAAGTTTGTTTTGAAATAGGTTTAGCACGTGGAGATCTTTGTGACCTTTTTGTTGGATTTGGTAGAACAACCTTTCATTTGTTAAAATTTTGATGTGACTTCAAAAGTGTTGGAATGGGTAAGATACCTTTCCATTTTGGATCATCTGAGGAATATATTTGAAAACCATTGTTTCGAAAAGACTTTAAACCCTTTTGGGTTGTGTCAGATGAATTAGGAATGACTGTTGAAACTGTACATTCCTTTTTGGATGTTTTCTTGATGGTAGAGTTTTTATAAAAATAGTGAGAGAAAACAAATTTTTCGGAACTTTTGGACTTCTGAAATCTGACATGCTTCTTTTTTTTGAAAACATTTGTCTATTTGTGCTTCGGGAGTGAATTTCCTCTTTGAAAGCCTTTTAAGCTAAGGATTATAGTGTACCGCAGTCTCTGTTGTTCAACTGTGGTTTCCAAGAACCCTTTGAAATTTTGTGAAAACATGGGCTTGAGTCATCCGAACTTGAAGATTCAGGAATTTGAGAACATTGACCCACTTCAAAGTTTTCTATGGGTAATTCACGATGAATTGTTTGAAGAGTGGCAGAACTTTTGTTCGAAGACTGCGGTAGGGATGACTTGACTACCGCAGAGTAAGTCTTAGTTGGGACTTCAGTGGGACTTTTGACTACAGTGTATGACACTGCGGTATGAGGACAGAGATGGAAAGTGACTACAGTGTATGACACTGCGGTCTGAGGACAGAGATGGAAAGTCTTTCGTGACTTCGATGTCCTCAATGACAATTTCTTCATCGGCTACGGACGTGTTTTGAGAATTTGGGTAAGTTGTGCCACAGATAGGGATTTGATCACATGTGTGATCCGAAACCTCAGGCACAATTTCCTCAATGACACAATTGTTTCTTAGATTATGCAGTCTACCGAAGTGAGTTTTGATATCTTCGGGAAAGGTCTTGTCATTGACTGGGAAATGAAATTCTCGGCCTGGAGGGACATACAGTCTGTCTTTGTTGAACCGGGGTGAGGAGCCCACTGCGATAGGATATCCATTTGACCAACCCCAATTGTATGTGTTGTCCACAGTTCCATTATTTACCAAATTTTCAATAGCTTCACTTTCATTGAATAATTTTCCGATTAAAAGATTTAAGCGTACATTTTCACTCTGAGTTAAATCTCTATTGTTCAAAGATATCTCTAATTGGGTTTCACTCAACATTCTTGCATCTTTTTCTAACTCTAAATCTCTTTCTAACTTAGCCATTTTGAGTCTTTTGTTATCCAGTCATCCTCTCACATGGAACATCTCTTGGGACGCAATGTTCTTCTCATCTAAGCCTTTGTTATAGTCTTTAAGGACGGCAACACATGTGTTATTAAGATCATCTATGTAAGTTTGACATTCATGCATGCTATAATTTAGAGTTTGGATCATGAGTTTTACATGTTCGACGATGCTTAGAGTTCCATCCTTTTTCCATGTAGTAGTAGTTTTTGTCCAGCTTTCTAGACCCATCATTATCCGCAGTTGCCAACATGCAGATCTTCCCTTATCCTTTGACACTGCTGATGGCTTCATCTTCGTCTCCGGATGACCAAACTTAATGGTCTCTTTTGACATGGGCTACGTATGTCCTTCCTTTTCCTTTTCTTCCATCTCTTGAGCCATCCTAAGGTAGAATGCTCTGTCTTTTACTACATTGGCCTTACAGTCTCTGGCAAAGTGATTCTCTTTGTTGCATTTATGGCAAACTACAACATCAGTCTTGTCTTCTGATAGAGTATCGGAGTCTGTGGTTTGAGTAGACTGCGGTGCTTCCTTTGGTTGAGTATTTTGAAATTGTGGTGGTGGATGAGAACTTTTAGGATAATGAGAGTGATTGTTTTGTGGGTTGAAGTTACGATTGAAATGTGGTTTGTTGAATTGTTGATTTTTGCGAAAAGAGTGAGGAGGTAATAGGTTGAATTGTTTACTAACTAGAGCAATCACCTTTTGAAATTCTTCTTCATCATCATACTCTGAATCAGCTTCGTATGACTACAAATAAGTTTCATACGAGGGAGAGTAAGATTGATTATGTGGAGTTTGTGCTATGAGAGCAAGAGGTCCTCCGAAGTCAGCACAGTCTTTGAGTATGGTGGATTCTTGTGCTTGCAGTTCTCCATAGAGCTTGTAGAGTGATAAAGAATGAATCTTTCTATCGCCTTGGACTATCATCTTAGCCGTAGTCCAATGTCTTCCCAAAACATTAAGAAACTGAAGATTTGTTTCATGGTTACTGTGGATGGTGCCCGCATTGGATAACTTAGTGACAATCAGGTTGAACCTTTTGAAGGAGTCTTCCAAACTTTTGCCAGTATGAGCTTTGAAGTTATTGAACTCATTGAGTGCAGTTGTAAGCTTCTTGTCTTGTGCTTGTTTTGAGCCTTCGTACAAATTCTTGAGAACATCCCAGATCACTTTTTTGCTGATTTGCAATCTATGATAATATCAAAGTTGTCAGGAGCAACTCCATAGGAGATTTCATAAAAAGCAACAGCATCATTTTCCATTTTATAGAGATCATCCTTGATGGGACGGTTCATAGCTGGTTGACCTCCTCCTAGTATGGTTGTAGCTCCGTCAGTTTGGACAGGTGTAAGGACAGGGACATGTGGTCCTTCTTCAACGGATCTCCATGCGTCTCTACCAAGTTTCCTTAAGTATCTTTCCATTATTTGTGACCAGTGATGATATTCATTTGCAACCAGTATTGGGGCTTGATTAGAACCACCAACATTGTTGGAAACATTCAGAGATAACGATTGTTCCATATTTTTTGTTTTAAAAATGAGCTTTAGTGGTATAGAAGGCTCTTCGAAAAATCAGAGTTCCGATTTTTAAAAAGCAACTACTATGGCTATTATACCAATTGTTGAGAGAAAAACTTTGAGACACACTTGAACAAACGTTAGAACAAGTATATTGCGAAATAGTTAATCTCGAAGGATCTAAAAGCTCAACAATAATACTTAGAGTTAGATGGTTAGAGACTTAGTTGCGGAAAAGTAAAGAAATGGAAATGACAACAAATTTTATATCAAGTATACACATAAGCTTATTCATAACGAGGAATGCATTCAAGCTAAGTTAATAAATGAGATCAAACTTAGTGATTAAGTCATGCAAGACTTGATCCGAAGAGAGATTGTAATCGATTATGTGTGAGTAAGAAGTGTGAGTAAGAGAGATAGAAAAGATAACTTCAAAGAAGTGTATTCAGAATAGATGCATTTGTTGTTTTTAATACAAGAGAATGAGCTCTATTTATAGAGACTCACAGAGTACACTAGATTAGATCTCTAAGAGTAGCCATGCAAGGCATACTAGACAATAGAGAGTAATAAAATAAAAGACAAGTAAAGTAATCTAGTAAGAAGACTGCGGTAGGTAGAGACTGCAGTTGAGGTTGCTAATGAAAGAGCTTGATTGCGGGGGCATGACGATAGCGGTAGCTGAATTTCAAGAGGCTCACTTTTTATGATTCAACTCCTTCTAAGAAGCCAAGAGAAGCCACATCTTCAGAACCCCTTTTTGCTTTGGATCTCACATGCGCCGGAAGGGTTAAAGTTTGTTTCGGAAGCCTCTCATCCGGAAGGCTAGTCTCACCTTGAAAAGTTCAACCGACTTCGGAACCATCGGTCCGGACTACTGGCTTCACTCTGGAATTAAGTAGATGACTTCGGAATCCGAGAAAGTGCTCCAAAAGTGTGGACCTGACTCTTGAATCCTCCCTAAGCAACCCAGAACTTCCCTCAGACCTTCAGACCTTCGTAGGAGCATGATCCTACTCTGGATTTTCATCATTTTCGGACTTTTTCACCATTTTAAGGCATTTTGTCGCCGAAAATCACCCCAAACTCGTATTTTTCCTATCCTAAAACCCTTAAACCCCTATTTTATGCTAAAATTAATATTTTAAGAATATTTACACAAAAAAGAAATGTTTGGGCATTAGGAAGATCTTATCCTCAATCAAGATAAAGGCAAAGAGCTTGACTTGGTGATTTGATAACACCCCTATTCCCCATGCAAATCACTGTATCCCGTGCTTTACCCACAAAATATACATGCACGGACCACCAGATCCCCATGCACCAAAGATTCCTCCCTTTTTTTATACTCCAATGTAACAACAGTGAAGGGGTATAGACTCCACCTTCTCTCTCACTTTTCCTATTTTCCCTCAAAACTCATCTTCAAGGCAAGAACGATGATCTTGCTGGAAGGAAAAATATGCTCAATTTCTTCCTAGAGTTGTAAGGTAAATTCCTCCACTCAATTAATATTTTATTATATTTCAAGATGAATCCATATTATTTTATTCATAATAATACGTGATGATCATCCTTAGGAAAGCATCCCTCCTAGGGAAGTTCCTCATCTCAACAAGAGTTTAAGCTTGAGATCTTCACTCCATAACTCCAAACAACTCGTCAACCAAACGAAGGTGAGCTTCGTCCCCTACCTTTTTCAATGTTTTAATGTTTTTGTGGAGAGTACAAGTCAAATATTGCCTAAATTCTTAAATGATTGCATATATACATATGTTTATATGTGTGTGAAATATTATTAAATTAAGGGTAAATTACACGAATGGTCCCTATGGTTTAGGGTAATATGTCTGTTTAGTCCCTAAGAGCTTTTTTTAACTCGGAAGGTCCTTAAAATGTATTTTTGTTATGCGTATGGTCCTTACTAGACCTAAAAAGACTAAATTACCCTTTTTATTTCTTTTTTAATTTGTTTATTCTTTATTTGTTATTTATTTATCACAAATTATTTATTAGATAAGATGGGGCCCACTCCCACCCCTTACATTCAACCTCCGATCGCCACTTCAGTCTCCCAAATCTCGACCTTTCTATTTTTTTTCACCCTACTTAACACCTTGACACCAAACCAGGAGACGCTGGAATCCTCCTTCGTCGGCGACCGTACCCTCATAGGCGACCCATATCTACCTCATCTCTGTCTTCGATAACTCCATACATTATTAAACGATCTTCTTGCCAACGAGAATCTCATCTACAACTGGTGTTACTATATGGTTTTGTCGGAGCATCACGGTGGGGAATCGACAAACGTTCTGGAACACCGATGAACCAGATGCATCCACAAATGATTACACGATCCCTTTCATTTATTCAAATTTGAGAATCGATTTCTCACAGATAAGTGTTTCTAACAATTATGAAAGGCGTTGTTCATCGGGTTTTGTCACACCCCAAAACCGAGAATGGCGGAAACGTTCTGGGGCGGAGGACGTCATGTAAAGTATCACAACACGGTATAATACTAAACAAGTAAACAACATCCTCCATTGCATTAAATATATAATTTTAATACAAGTGTGTTCTGTAGTATATAAAACATCAAAATATGAATCAAAATATAAGATGAGTCTTGTATGCTTCATTAAACTAGCAGTAGTAAGTTGTATAACCCTAAACTATACCTATTATAGCTAATTAGTAGACTTGTTTGCATGACTGAATGTACTGAAATGAGATAAAAGCCTTTATATCTATACATATATATACATAATATATAAGTAACGATTCAACAACACTCGGACAAACAACCAGGTACCTTAAGTCCACAACCAAACAAGGACAGGAAATAAAGTGGGTTATCTTTCCTAAGTCCTTCAAACCTTATTTATATAATTATATATGTAGTAGACATGGTTTTAACAATATATAAGTTTGAAAACTATAAAAGAAAGATTTAGTATACCAAAGTGAATTTGATAATTAGTTTAAAGTCATTGTTTAGAAAAACAATTTAATGTATAGAAAATCCATTTGTATACTAGTTATTAATCACATGTGATTGATCTAATAACTAACATGATTCAACTTGTATCCCTCCGCCATAAAATCATTTAAAAACATTTAATAACATTTCAAAGTTTAATTAAGGGGTATAAACTCACCTGTAGTGAATAAGTCGAATGTAAGATCGATATAGGATGTTGAGTGTCAATTAATGACTTGAGCTCAAACGAATCCTATTAACCATATAATAACATATATATGTACATAGTTAGTGTATGTAACAACTAATTATTGATTTGGAAACACCTTAGGGACTAGTAAACACTTATTATGAAGTGTTACCACCATATGAAATTGTATATGAGTGGTATATGACTACACAACGGAGTGTAGGATCAAAATGCACAACAATTATGTGTGTGCGGCCAGGGTGTGCGGCCAGGAAGTGTGAGCGGCCGCACACTCCTTATGGAATGTGCCAAAACGTGATTTTAAGCTATAAGAGACATCTAGGAAGGTTTCATTCTTCATGCCTTAGCCTTAAATGAAGTTTGTTGCTATTTTGGGACCTAAAAAGGGCGTGTGCGCCCACCATGAAGGTGTGAGGCCGCACACCCTTTATGAAGATGATAAACTCGATTTTTTCAAGCATATCATCAAGTGTTCTTTACATATAACCAAGTATAGCAAGTATATACACGTTATAGAGGCTTGAAAAGGGTGTTTAGGGTCCAAAACTTAGTGTGTGTTCTTGGTGTTCTTGAAGATCAAACTCCAAAAACGTGTTTTCATGGATTAATGTAGGGAAGAAGGCTAGATAAGTTCAAATATCAACATATCAGAGAGTATTACTTACTTTTATGAAGAACAAGATGAAGATTTGGATGATACTTGAGAGAAAAACGTGTTCCAGCTTTGAAGGAGTGGGAAAATTGTTCAAAATGAGTAAGTATGGTATATATAGGTGAGAGTGTGTGGCTGGGATGGGTGTGCGGCCGCACACACCTGTGTTTGGCCGTACACTCTAGTGTGCGGCCACACACTCCATGTGTTGGACTGTTTGGCCCGATCTTGCTTGATATGCATTCTTTCATCCCAATTCTAGGTTCCCACCTTAATTGTACTAGGTTTAGAACACCCCATTAGACCCCAAATAGTGTTAAGAGCTAGTAAAACGAGTTTAACTTGGAGTCAATTGGCCTGACGTACAAAATAGAAATTTCGGGTTGTCACATCATCCCCCCGTTATAGGGAATTTCGTCCCGAAATTAAAGTTTAAGCAGTAAATAGTAGTTACAAATAACTAAGCGAATAGATGAGTATATTTCAGTTTCGTATGATCCTCGCTCTCCCATGTGAACTCCGGTCCTCGCTTGGCTTTCCAGCGAACCTTCACTGTTGGAATGCGGCTTTGCTTCGTATGCTTGACCTCACGGTCCATGATCTCTACAGGTTCTTCCACAAAGTTGAGGCTCTCATTGATATCAATCTCATCGAGTGGGATTAGAAGAGTCTCGTCGGATAGAAACTTTTTCAAGTTGGAGACGTGGAATGTAGGATGCACGTTACTGAGTTTGTGCGGCAGATTGAGTTTGTAAGTTGCAGGGCCGATTCGGGCAATGATCTCAAAAGCCCCTATGTACCTTGGATTTAGCTTCCCACGCTTTTTCAAAGCGTATTAAGCCCTTCCAGGGCAAGACTTTCAAAAGAACGCGGTCTCCCACCTGGAATTCCAAAGGTTTCCTTCGTTAGTCTGCGTAGCTTTTCTGTCGGTCTCTAGAGGCTTTCAATCGTTCGCGGGTCTGAACGATCTTCTTTGTCGTTTCCCGAATGATCTCCGGACCTGTGAGAGTGCTATCAGGAACATGTCCTTTAGCTAATTGTGTGTCACCCACTTCAGCTCAGCATATAGGGGATCTGCACTTCCGGCCATAAAGAGCTTCAAATGGAGCATCCTTTATAATCGTGTGGTAACTATTGTTGTAGGAAAATTCGAAAAGGGGTAAATGGGTATCCCATGCCTTCCCAAAGTCAATCACACAGGCTCTCAGCATATCTTCTAGTGTATCTATCGTTCTCTCACTTTGTCCGTCGGTCTGTGGATGGTAGGCTATACTCATATCCAGCCTCGTCCCCAAGGAACTTTGTAGAGACTGCCAGAATCTTTAAGTGAACCTACTATCTATATCGGAGATAATGGATATAGGGACACCATGCAGTCATACGATTTCCTTAATGTAGGTTCTCGTAAGCTTTTCCATCTGGTCAGTTTCTTTGATAGGCAGGAAGTGTGCAGACTTGGTCAATCTATCGACGATGACCCATATGGTATCAAGTCCACCCGTCATCTTGGGCAACTTGGTTATGAAATCCATAGTGATCCGCTGCCACTTCCATTCCGGTATATCTGGTTGTTGTAGTAAACCCGATGGTTTTTGGTACTCGACCTTAACCTTTGAGCAAGTAAGGCATTTACTCACGAAGGTAGCAATTTTTGCATTCATGTTAGACCACCAGTATAACTTTTTAAGATCCAGATACATCTTATCTGAACCTGGGTGGACAAAATACCGAGTGTTGTGCGCCTCAGTCATGACCAAGTCTCGGAAGCCACCGTGTTTCAATATCCAGATCCGGTCCATGAAATATAAGGCTCCACCACCCTTGGCTTCTAAATTCTTATCCATTCCTCTAAGGGATTCACCCGCCGAGTTTTCAGGTTTCAAGGCTTCAAGTTGAGCCTCCTGAATTTGTGTAGACAAGTGTGAATGGATAGTTATTGTCAAATATCTGACCCTTTGACCAGAATATTCTTTCTGACTTAGGGCATCTGCTACTACGTTGGCTTTACCCGGATGATAACGAATTTCGCATTCGTAGTCATTGAGTAGCTCGACCAACCGTCATTGCCTCATGTTGAGCTCCTTCTGATCGAATATATGTTGCAAACTCTTGTGGTTTGTAAAAATGGTGCTTTTCTTGCCATACAGGTAATGCCTCCAGATCTTCAGGGCAAACACAACTGCCCTCAGCTCAAGATCGTGTGTTGTGTAGTTGACTTCGTGTGTCTGCATCTATCTCGAGGCATATGCAGTATACTTACCTCGTTGCATCAGAACACAATCGGGCCCTGGGTTGGATGCATCGAAGTATACAACCAAGTCTTATATCCCTTCGGGGAGGGATAATATCGGTGCGGTGCATAAGGCTCGCTTCAACGTTTGAAACGCTTTTTCTTGTTTCTCTTCCCAGTCAAAGGCCACGCCCTTCTGGGTCAGCATTGTAAGAGGTTTCGCAATTTAGGAGAAGTTATGTATGAACCTGCGGTAGTAGCCAGCAAGACCTAGAAATTGATGAATTTATGTAGTTGTCTTTGGTGCTAACCAGTTTTCAATGGCTTTAATTTTGGATGGGTCCACATGGATCCCCTCCTCGCTAACCACATGTCCTAAGAATTTGACTCTTCGGATCCAAAATTCACATTTAGAAAACTTCGCATAGGGCTTCTCCGTTCATAATGTTCCTAGAACTTATCGCAGGTGATCACCATGCTATTCCTTACTTCGGGAGTAGATCAGGATGTCATCAATGAAGACGATGATGACTGATCCAAGTAAGTACGACATACTATGTTCATTAAATCCATGAACACTGCGGGCGCATTGGTCAATCCGAATGGCATCACAACAAACTCGCAGTGTCTGTAACGAGTTTGGAAGGCTGTTTTCGGAGCATCATCATCTAGCACTCGTAACTGGTGATATCCAGATCTTAGATCAATCTTGGAAAAGTAACTCGCCCCTTGAAGTTGGTCAAATAAATCGTCTATACGAGGCAGAGGGTAACGATTTTTGACCGTCAGTTTGTTGAGTTATCTGTAGTCGATACACATAAAGAATGATCCGTCTTTCTACTTAACAAACAAGACCGGTGCTCCCCAGGATGAGAAGCTTGGTCTAATAAAGCCCTTACTGAGTAGTTCGTTCAGTTGACCAATAGTTCCTGCATCTCTGCTGGTGCTAATCGGTAGGGCGGATTGCCTACTGGGGTAGCTCCTGGGACTAAGTCGATTCTGAACTCAACTTGTCGTTGTGGAGTTAATCCTGGAAGTTCTTATGGAAAGATGTTGGGAAAGTCGTTCACTACCGGAATGTTCTTTAGTTCTTTTGTTTCTAGGCTCGTATCGACAACGTGAGCAAGGAATTCACGATATTCCTTATGTAGATACTTCTATGCTTGAATACTGGAGATGATACGAAGATTCGTACCAGGTTTGTCACCATAGATAATGAGAGTTTCGTTAGACGGAAGATTATGGCGTACAACCTTTTTCGTAACACATAATGTCGGCACGATGAAGACTCAACCAATCCATGCCGATGATGATGTCGAAACTTTTAATCGAGACCGGCATGAGGTCGATTGGAAATGAATGGCTATCTAGTGTTAGAGTACATCCTACGTATATACTGCTAGTGCTCTCAATTTTCCCTTTAGCCATTTCTACCGTGAATGATTCCTTAAGTGTGTGTGGTTTTTGTTTAAGTAGGCGAGCAAATTTATGACTTACGAAGCTTCTCTCTGCTCCACTATCAAATAGTATGCATGCATAAGAGTTTTCAAGGAGAAACGTACCAATCACCACCGTGGGGTTAGCAACTACTTCCCCTTGGCTTATAGCCAGAACTCTTCTCGCTCCACCAACATTTCTTACTTTGGGGCAGTCCCTTTTATAGTGGCCCACCTCGTTACATCCATAGCAAGCTTGGCCAATGCCAGTGCCCAGAACTTGGGTGATCGGCCTTGTCGAAGATTTACAGAAACGGACAGTGTGTCCTTTGTTGTTGCAGTTGGAGCACTGCATTTCTCGGCAGGTGCCGTTGTGGTGGAAGTTGCATGCGTTGCACTTTGGCAAACTTCCAGCGTATTGCTTCACCGGAGCAGCAGCGACAGGTGTTACCGCGGCATGAACCGCTACAACACGCTGCTTTTTCACATGTTTCTGCTTCTTCTTGTCATTCCAGAACTTCCGCTTGTTGTTAGTGGTTTTGGAGGGTTCGGGGACAGCTAGGGTTGTCGTTGCAGATGGGGTACGAAACCCATGGTCAATGAGGCGTTGGGCCAATCGCTTGGAACTGTCGAAGGTAGTGGGGTTTGAAGCCAACACATTCCCCTGAACCGGAGGCAACAACCCCCAGATATACCTCTCGATCTTCTTTCCCTCTGTGTGAACCATGTTGGGATAGAAGGCCTCCAGTTCGCTGAATCTGGCAGTGTAAGAAACTATGTCGGAGCCCTTCGTGGCTAGGCTCCACATCTCTTGTTCCAACTTGTGGATCTCGCCCCTCGGGCAGTATTCCTCGATCATGAGGTCCTTCAGAGTTTCCCAGCCCATGTCGTTAGCCCCTGCAAGAGTGAGTGACATGACATGGTTGTTCCACCATGTCAGGGCTTTCTCCTCAAAGGTACAAGCAGCAAACTTGACCTAACTCGCGCAAGGGCAGGAGCAAATCTCGATGATTGACTCCGTCTTTTCAAACCATTGCGATAGGGCAATGACTCCGCCAGTCCCCTTGAAGGGCTTTGGTTTATAGTTAGTGAAGTCCTTATAGGATCACTCTCTCGAGCGCACAAGGAGTTCCCCTTGAGAAAAGTTAACATGGGTTCCACCTCTGTTGGCATCAGTAGAGTGATATTGTGCCATAGTTGCTGCCACAGCTGCAACTACTACAACGTTTAGAGTTGCTGCATCGTATTACGGAGAAGGTGGTGGTGGAGATGGATGATTATGCCTTAGTGATTTGCAAGGAGGCATCTTTCAACTATAAGTTCAAAAAAAGAACATGATAATAAGAATCAATTGTAAGCATATTAAGAGTGATCCATGGGCTAAATTGCCATAGTCCGTCAGTTAAATGAGTGTACGTTTTGAAGTAGAAATACAGTAGATGAGTAGAGAGACACAAGAGTACAAAATTTTCCAACAGATGAGATAACTGTCAATAATACTGGTATCATTGATGTAACAAGTTCGGAGAAAAATGACCTAACTATAGTTCTTACATCATACCATAAGAAAAAGGTTGACAGTTTTTGGATTCCCAGCTTGAGTACTTGAAGAGTAGAGATATTTTACAGACAAAAGCTTCATAATTCATAGTTAGGGAAGGCTATTCCTTGAGTCAAAAGAGAAGATGCACTAAACATCTTCTACCAGTGGTGGGCATTCCTCGGGCGAACCCTAAGGTCTGCCAGTTGACGCTCCATTTCAAGAAGGTCCCGCTCGTAGACTCTCTGGCGAACCTGGAGTTCTATAACTTTGTCCTGAGTCTCAGCTAGGGCTTGCCGCAAGGTCTCGTGGTCCGTTGCAGACCTTTCCCGAGCATGCTCTAGGCAGCTTGTGCGAATGGAATGCATTCTTGCATTTGCATCAACCTCCGATATGCGCTGGAGAGCTGTCCTACCTTGGATCTCGTTGCATGCAACTCTTCGGACCAGGATTAGCAAGACTATATCCGTTGATCCTCCTTCACTAGTTTCATAAAAGCTTTGGTCCCCATTGAATGGCTTGCTCTTCGCCCCATGTTTCTATGCATTCAACCCATGCGGGCGTCGGGCCTTGAAATGCCGGATGGGGGTTAGGATTTGGGACGGGGGCCACAGGAGGTAGATTGTTGACTTCTGGATCGGAGTCGAAACTATCAGAAAAGCCTTCAGCGAGGTGATCATCCAAGGGAATTGGATGGTCATCTTTCGGCTCATGGTCAAGCCATCCTGCATTACCTTGATTTGGGAAGTATGAGTCCCCAGGATGATGGAATCCAACCATGATATATATGCAAGAAAAGAGGTATAAGAATCTTACACATATAGACGTACTATTTAAGATAATTATAATATAATCTTTATTAGTTAGTTCAATACTTGCATAGTGCACACTACTTATGTGTATTCAAAACAGGATACACCTTCGAATAAGTGACCCTAACTCTAAACCCACAACCAAACAAGGAACAGGGAGTAAACTAAAGACCACAGATTCACATAACCTGCGCGTATCCACCCAACAACTATTGATCTATCCATAAAGACCTTTTTAGTTCTCAAACATGTAATTATAGTAATACAAAGTACTCCTATAGTATTTTAGGTTTATATTTTGTCCTAATGTTTTCATTGTAGTGGTGTTGGTAAGTTTTTAGACTTGTTGTCTTATCACAACCATTCCTAGGTATATGCTAATCACTTCTCAGACCAGCATAGTTGATCAGGCTATGCCGCTCCCAGAACTGACCATAAATCCCCGAGCTTAATTGTGATATTCAACAATCATAATACTTTTGTATTTGTCATTGTGACACCGATTTTAGTATGAATGCAGGCTTGTATACTTATTTAAGTATTTTATTATTTAAAATATACACTCTTGGTCAGAGTGTTTTAATCCCATTGGGTTTATAGTTAGTATATCTTTTATGGGTTGATATACTCAATTCACTATAAAAAATGCTCTGATAGCAATCTGTCACACCCCAAAACAGAGAATGGCGGAAAGGTTCTGGGGCGGACGACGTCATGTAAAGTATCACAACACGGTATAATAGTAAACAAGAAAACAACATCATCCATTGCATTAAATATATAATTTTAATACAAGTGTGTTCAGTAGTATATAAAACACCAAAATATGAATCAAAATATAAGATGAGTCTTGTATGCTTCATTAAACTAGCAGTAGTAAGTTGTATAACCCTAAGCTATACCTATTATAGTTTATTAGAAGACTTGTTTGTATGACTGAATGTACTGAACTGAGATAAGAGCCTTTATATCTATACATACATATACATAATATATAAGTAACGATTCAACTACACTCAGACAAACAACCGGGTACCTTAAGTCCACAACCAAACAACGACAGGAAATAAAGTGGGTTGTCTCTCCTAAGTCCTTCAAATCTTATTTATATAATTATATATGTAGTAGACATGGCTTTAACAATATATAAGTTGGAAAACTGTAAAAGAAATGTTTAGTATGCCAAAGTGAATTTGATAAACAGTTTAAAGTCACTGTTTAGTAAAACAGTTTAAAGTATAGAAAATCCATCTGTATACTAGTTATTAATCACATGTGATTGATCTAATAACTAACATGATTCAACTTGTATCCCTCCCCCATAAAAGCATTTAAAAACATTTAATAACATTTCAAAGGTTAATTAAGGGGTATAAACTCACTTGTAGTGAATAAGTCGAATGTAAGATCGATATAGGATGTTGAGTGTCAATTTAAGACTTGAGCTCAAACGAATCCTATTAACCATATAATAACATATATATGTACACAGTTAGTGTAAGTAATAACTAATTATTGATTTGGAACCACGTTAGGGACTAGTAAACACTTAGTATGAAGTGTTACCACCATATGAAATTGTATATGATTGGTATATGACTACACAAGGGAGTGTAGGTTCAAAATGCACAACAATTGTGTGTATGTGGCCAGGGTGTGCGGCCAGGAAGTGTGTGCAGCCGCACACTCCTTATGGAATGTGCCAAAACATGATTTTAAGCTATAAGAGACATCTAGGAAGGTTTCATTCTTCATTCCTTAGCCTTAAATGAAGTTTGTTTCTATTTTGGGACCTAAAAAGGGTGTGTGCGGCCACCATGAAGGTGAACGGACGCACACCCTTTATGAAGATGATAAACTCGAGTTTTTCAAGCATATCATCAATTGTTCTTTACATATAACCAGGTATAGCATGTATATACACGTCACAGAGGCTTGAAAAGAGTGTTTAGGGTCCAAAACTTAGTGTGTGTTCTTGGTGTTCTTGGTGTTCTTGAAGATCAAACTCCAAAAACACGTTTTCATGGATTAAAGTAGGGAAGAAGGCTAGATAAGTTCAATTATCAACATATCAAATGAAGTATTACTTACTTTTATGAAGAACAAGATGAAGATTTGGATGATACTTGAGAGAAAAACGTGTTCTAGCTTTGAAGGAGTGGGAAAAGTGTTCAAAATGACTAAGTGTGGTATATATAGGTGAGAGTGTGTGGTTGGGATGGGTGTGCGGCCGCACACACCTGTGTGTGGCTGTACACTCTAGTGTGCGGCCGCGCACTCCATGTGTTGGAGTGTTTGGCCCGATCTTGCTTGATATGCATTGTTTCATCCCATTTCTAGGTTCCCACCTTAATTGTACTAGGTTTAGAACACCCCATTAGACCCCAAACAGTGTTAAAAGCTAGTAAAACGAGTTTACCTTGGAGTCATTTGGGCTCACGTACAAAATAGAAATTTTGGGTTGTCACAGTTTTCAAATATTAGGGTTTTGAAAATCATTAAAGACGTTGTTTCTGAATATCGATTTCTCACAAAGAAGAGTTTCATAGATATGCTCTTTTGAAATCGGTTTTTAAACATTAGGTTTTGGGACAATCGTGACATCTATATTTAACGGAATACTAGTCACTGTGGGTTCAGCCTCGTCGGATCATTCCAAAATTCATTTAACCTCTAAACCACTTTCTTAATTCTGATGTTCTCCCAATCGTTCCACAAATCCATATTACCCAAGCTTAGGTCCACAATTAGTGGTCTAATTTCCCTCGGAGACTTATACTGGATAACTCATCCGGACACAGGGGTGGTGTCGAAATCTGGTGGGTTGAATGTGTCGCTAATTCATTCTACAAATTGAGGTATTGAGGTTCATCTGGGTTTTTAGATTTTTTTCTGGTGGGAGAGATGGTGGTAATTAGTCTGGTCTAGAGGTGATGGTGACTTCCAGTGGCATAAGGGTGGTAGTTTACTCCGGCAAGTGATAAATCAGATGAGTGGAAGGATAATTAAAGGCAATACATTTAACAGTAAATTAGACAAGTGGTCCCATCTTATTAATAAACACTTTTAATAAATAAATAACAAAAGAAATAACAAACAAATTAAAAAAATAAATGAAGAAGGGTAATTTAGTCTTTTTAGGTATGCTAAGGACTAAACGTGTAACAAAAATATATCTAAGGGACCTTCCGAGTTAAAAAAAAGCTCTTGGGGACCAAATACGCAGATTACCCCAAACCATAGGGACCATTCGTGTAATTTACCCTTAAATTAATATTTTAGTAATATACTCATGAACGTAGGAATTCTCAATTTCATAAAGAACAGAGGATACTTTGCACAAAAGAGCCTCCCAACTATTGGGTGTGTCCAACTTAACCCTTTTATCTACGCTTTCATGTCTAGAGATAAAAGTTATAATAAGGATCTTGATAAGTTGACACCATTTCTAGTAATTTTCGAAAATGGAAACTTGGTAAACTATTTGCAAACTATCAGGGGGTATTTTATAAATATTCGATATAAAAGTATGCGTCAAGAAAATAAACAAGTAGAGCCTTTATGACAGAAATATTTGTATGTCATAAGCCGCTATCGTAAAATCTCCAAGAACATAAGTAATGTTCTATATGTCATAAAACAGAATATGAGTGACATAACCGGCCGTTATAAATTTATATAGATTATAACTCGACACTTTTTCTCTTGACTAAAATGACTCATTTTTCAATAAACGAAAAGGAACGAACACGAGCACCCAGTTAACAAGCACAATCAACGATATGGAACGAGAACGATATTTCTATTCAAAGAGTACGAATTTCATTATTTATCTAACAAATAATGGATCTATAACGATTGCTGAAACGGTTGTTAATATTCTAGTCAGACAAATCTCAAAAGTACCTAAATATGAAAATATTAGTGTACGTCTAAGTCCTGTAAGGAGATATAGCCAAAGTCTCCTGGAGGGAGAGCGAGAATTTGTGTATAGATCTATACGGAGTTGACACCCCGCACCTTCGCTGTTCGCTATAGCTAGACAGGCCATTCTAGGGTGACAAATGTCTTTTCCAAACCAAGGGCGTATGAGAAACTCCAAAACATGCACTCCGTCAGATTAATATGGTTATAACAACTCACTAGAATATGTTATATTAACTAGAAATTTATGTAAGGAAAACCTCATAAATAAATTTTGGCACGTGGTGTTGACTGTCCTATACATGATAGGTGATGATCCGCATTTGCTGCGTTGACTGTCCTTTCCTTCACCATGTAGAATGTCCACAATTGCCATGATTTTTCTCCTAACCAGTATAGAGTCATAATACTGCTATTTTACAAATTAAAAAGCGTAGGACTCTATGGAAAACGATTTTCTACGATTTCGATAATGATAAACTAGAACTTACGGATATTTTATAGCAGAAAATACAGGATTTTCTGGAGAAAACGATTTTCTACGATTTCGATAATGATAAACTAGAACTTACGTATATTTTATAGCAGAAAATATAGGATTTTCTGCAGAAACCATTTTTCTACGATTTCGATAACGATAAACTAGAACGCACATTCAATTTTACTCGATAAGACGAACAAGATTTTCAACCATATTTCCTTTTTGATAATAAGGGATTTTTCGTGAAGCGGTTGATCATTACTATTCAAAAGAACTATTCTCGGACACAACTCGCTTTCACAAATTACAATACTTTTCAAAGATCACTCCTTATAGGGTTGAACAAAAGAAATGACATACACATATATATCCATGATTTTCAAGGCAAGACTTCAAACGATTTCATAGAAAATATCAGATTTTCTGAAAGTATAATGAGAATGATTCTAAACAAGTGTAAACGATTTTATACAAAAATGCTTATGAACTCACCAACTTTTTAGTTGACGCTTTTGAAAACGACTTGTATTCTCATGGATCTAGTAAGCAGGTAACAAGGGATGTGGATGCAGGACTATTTAACTGTAGTTTGGATTTTTCTGCTAATGTCTCTTTTGTGTAATTCGAAGAACAAATACAATATGTAAACAATGTAAGTTTGTTATCTCAATGTATGATGTTTGGATTGCTCGATTTCATGTATATTCAATTGTTATGATACACCACAATGAAGTCACCCACCTCCGAACGTTTCCGCCATCTGGTCCGGGGGTGTGATACGACCCGAGTATTCTTTCATGCTCAGGGCATCAGCCACAATGTTAGCCTTGCCTGGGTGGTACTTGATCCCGTACTCATAATCATTTAGCAGCTCAACCCACCTTCGCTGCCTCATGTTCAGCTCCTTTTTATTTAGAATGTGTTGGAGGCTTTTGTGGCCTGTGAAGATAGTGCACTTTGTACCATAGAGGTAGTGCCTCCAAATCTTTAGAGCGAAGACCACGGCTCCCAGCTCGAGATCATGGGTGGTGTAATTTACACTACTAGAAAAACATCCTTTTACGACGCGCAATATGTGTCGTAAAACGCTCAGACGACGCGCAAATGCGTGTCAATGAAGGACCTGTCAAAACGAGAGACGACACGCTTTTGCATGTCGTCTGTAGACGACGCGCATTTACGACACGCAATGCGTATCATTAAGGCCGCTGTCAAGAAAGGCCATGTCATAAATAAAGATGTCACATTTTTGCGTATCATAATTTTATTTTATTTTTAAAAAAATTATTTATTGATTTACTAATTTTCAAATTAAATTTTCATTTCATGTCTCATAATAGAAAATAAAATACCATATACAAAAATACAATACATTGCACAAAAGTTAATGTCATACAAAAATACAATACATTGTAATACATTGGTATTAAAGGGATCTAATTGTACATTGTTACTAAGAGGTTTTCCCTAACTATATAACGTATTTGTACAACCAAGTCCAAATGAAAGTATCCACAGCCTTCTTCCAGCTGTGTTAGATTCCAGACGAATTAACCTATATATTAATAAAAAAAATAACATTAACATATAGAAATAAATAATAATAATAATAGCCATAAGATAAGTAAGTAGCCTTACCCTGTTGGTTGTCTTCCTCATTAAGTTGCACCAGAGGAGTTTCTTAGTTGACCAATGTTTTGACCAGATACCCCAATTAACCCGCTAGCTTGGCACCCAGAAATTAACAGTCTTATAGTATTTGTTGCCACATGTCCTGTTGCAATTTTAATTCCTTCAACATTTTGATCATCTTGCAATGAATAGTTGCAGAGAGTCATTACATCAGTAGAAAACATGTATGAAAAGGTAAAACATGAACTAAAAGGATTGAAAAAAGAAAAAGAGGAAACACCCACATGCAAAACTATCAGGCGAATTTGAGCTTTTTGAATAGTTTTCAAATACCACAATGTTGTAATTAATAAATTGATATTTACATAGTTACATAATATCTACTTAGATGTCTAACGCAAATAACACATAGGTCCCTGGGATTTGAGCATAACAAATCCTTACAATCTTGATTCAAGGATACCCTTGTTGCATTTGTTTACCAAGAGAATGTCTAAAATACTCCTCCATAACAACAATACTTTGCAAACAAGTAATTTTATCTTCAAAGTTTAAACTAGAATGTCTAATTATTATACCCTTCAGTGACGACAAAACTTTTATAAATCAACAGTTTGTGAGCGATGAAAATTTGAAAATGGACAATTAGGTAATTTTACCTCTCTAAGAAACTGCTCATACGAGATATCACCAGGCTTTGGGGGCTCACCATTGTCCCCATCTATTACAAAATAAAAAATAATTAAATTTTAAGAATTAAAAAATAATTTTAAAAAAATGATTCAACTTACAAATGTCTGCACAGGAACATTGGGACTGAGTTAAATCGATGCAACCTTGTATATTTCATCAACTGTCTGCAAAATCAAATATATATATATATATATATATATATATATATATATATATCTATATATATATATATATATATATATATATATATATATATATATATATATATATATATATGCAACACTTTATGAGGGGTGTTAATGGAAAAAAAAAACTAAGAAATCTAAGGACTAGTAAAGTAAATTTAAGATGAAACGATTTGTTTAATAGATATCAAAATGTGGGGTTGGGAGTTTTCTTGGTAATGGTAGAATGGTACATATTTGATTGCAAACTTTCCCGAACTCAATACAAATCAAACACATGGGTAAGTTGAGTTATGAAAATTACGTTTATGTCCCTTGAAATAATTAAAAGATATAAACCTGGGGAGGGATTTTTTTCATCTCAAAGTATCCACCACGTTGAAATCTATTAAACGGATTTCTTTAATAGATTTCAAAATGTGGGGTTGGGAGTTTTCTTGGTAAGGGTAGAATGGTACATATTTGATTTCAAACTTTCCCGAACTCGATACAAATCAAACACATGGGTAAGTTGAGTTATGAAAATTACGTTTATATCCCTTGAAATAATTAAAAGATATAAACCTGGGGAGGGATTTTTTTTCATCTCAAAGTATCCACCACGTTGTCCACATTCACCTAAGAATCCTTTGGAAACAGTGTGGAATGAAATAATCTCTAGCTCCTTGCTAATTGCTCCACCCATGTCAAATAATACCTTCAATTCAAATCATCAATATATAAAAAGTTAAATACAATAATCTTGTATCTAAAGACGAAGATGCCCTCTCTCCTGATAAATGAATATCATACATGTCTAGAACTTATAAATGGGCGTTTATCTTGATAAACATTCTTCTGATAAACTTCATCTCCAAGAAAAAACAAGCTTTCTTGGTGACAAAATCTGAGTATTTGTTGTAGGTTATTCACACTAAGACATTGTCCAGTTAGGTTTCCAGGGTTTATGATCACCATTTCCCTTACCTATTATTTATAATCATAATTATGTCTCTATGCAAAGTACCCATCATTTTACATTAACAAGAACTAAACGTGAAAAAATAACCACGGGATGCAATAATCAAATATAATAGATGAATACATAAACAATGAAACTTATAGACGTACCTACCTACATATTTACCATATTGTTACACATACCCTATTCTCTTGAGGGGGGTCTGGGCACCATCCCTCCTTCTTCAAAGGATTTGTCTATTTTACCCCCTAAACAAAATCTAAAGCATTATAAATCCCCGATGTTTAACCGTATCATTGACTCTTGATGGTCGGGTCGCCTGTTCGGCTTTTTCATCTTCCTTCACCTGAAAATTGAAATAAAAAATACTATTTTACCCCTCATACAAAATCTAAAGCATTATAAATAAAAAGAAGATATGATTCTCACCTGATTAACAATCTCAATGAACTGATTAACTGTCTCAGTCAGCGACTTGGCAGGCAGCTTCTTAAGTTCCTCAAAAGCATCTTTCTCCTTCAACACATCTTCCTCACGAATGTCAGCTTCTTCAGTAGCCATAGCTACAATTCAAACATATATCCATATAGTTATACATAAATAGCAATAACCTTACAGACCTCGTTAGCTTTTTTTGAGTTCTTTTCTATGGATTTTGACCATTTTCAACTCGACCCACCAACACTTAATAACTTTGACTTGTGGAGAGAAAACCCTTGCTTTGACCATGTGTAGATCATCTCTCGCGTTCTTGAAACAAGCAGCTTGGGACTGGAACAACAATCAAATCACAATTTCTCAAAAAAATAAAATATAGGGTTTAGAGCTCATTTTAGAGCCAACTGATATGAAGGAAAAAAACCTATGATATAGATATACCTAGACAAAGATGAGGAGTTGTTACTGTGTATAGAAGCAGTTAAAGCATTTCCGCAAAATTTTGTTATTTCAATGAAAAAGAAGTCCTTTGTAAGATCCACTGAGCAGAGGAGCTTATTGTATCTATAAAAACCAAAAAGTAAATTACAAGAAAACTCAATTCTAAGATGGATCTAAACAATGTAAGGGGTCTTTACCTGTGTGGGTCTTGAAAGCACAACATGAAATTGGGTTTTTGCTCCTTGTTAGTATGTGGACCTGAAAGAATAAAAGAACACACATCAATAAACTCATGTGCTATAAGATTTAATCTTTTTATCTGACTATGACCAACAAATTTCTATCTATTTACAAGAAACCTAAGCTAATCAAGTAATGAAGTAATAAAGTTGAGTCAATGTAACACAGTATCAAAGAACCGGGTCCAGAAGTCAAGATAACTACTAATACTATCAAAGCCGATGATAATTACAAAAGATGAGAACCAGTAGCACTCACTATAGGTCAATAACCAGGTCGAAGGTCTGAAGGTCGCTTAATTTGTTGGTGTAAAATTGTCGATGAACAATAACAAGAACAGGAGGGATGCATCGTTCAGATTAATGAGAACGTGGTAATAAGAAATGAAGGAAAAGGAACATACAACACATAGCTGCTTCGTGCTCTGTATAGTAGCCTTCAGATTCTCCGAAGTCTCTTGGTTATAGTCGCAATCTCCTCATGAAACTAGACACCGGATGTGTCGCTCTCTGTCGGAGAAAAGAAACTCCACCGGCTGGGTGTCTCTAGAAAATATCGGAAAGGAGGGGATCCACCAGCTAGGTGTTGTTGGAAAGTGTTGGACGGCGATTCGGGGCTGGACAGAGGTCAGAGGTGGAGGCGTCGGCACCAGGAGAAACGTCGGAGGTGGGAGAAGCTGTCGACGTCAAGAAATGAAAAGAAGAGAAAGGGTTTTGTCGGAGCGAGAAAGAGAGAAAGGGAAATTAAAGAGAGAATGTGCAGTAGATGAATGAAGATGGGGCAGTTCTTGACAAAAACCCTAGCTATTACAAAGAGGAAGGCGGGGTTTTTAAGTTTTTGGATTTCATTTTTCCCTCGGGATGGAACGCGCGCCAAGAAGTTCTCACTGACTACATGACCCAAGAAGTTCACACTGCAAATCCAAAACTTGAATTTGCAGAGTTTTGCATATAGCTTTTCAGCTCTCAGAGTTTCCAAGATATGATGTAGATGTTGACCGTGCTCCTCCTTACTGCATGAGTATATGCGTATATCATCAATGAAACCGATTACAAAATTATCGTTGAATGGGCGGCAAACTCGATTCATGAGGCCCATAAATATTGTGGGGGTATTTGTCAGACCAAAAGGCAAAACAACGAATTCGAAATGGCCATATCGGGTTCGAAAAGGAGTTTTGGGGATATCTTCTTCCTGAACTCGCAACTGATGATAACCGGACATTAGATCTATTTTAGAAAAATAACTGGCTCCTTGAAGCTGGTCAAATAGATCATCAATTCGAGGGAGTGGATATCGATTTTTGATAGTGAGTTTGTTCAACTCTCGATAGTCGATGCACATTCTGAAGGATCCGTCCTTCTTCTTGACAAACAAGACCGGAGCTCCCCAAGGTGAGAAGCTTGGCCTGATGAATCCTTTATTCATAAGTTCCCTTAATTGACTGGATAACTCCTGCATTTCTATGGGAGCTAACCTATAGGGTGCTTTCGCAATTGATGTAGCTCCCGGTATTAGGTCGATTCGAAATTCGACCTGTCTTTCTGGGGGTATTCCCGGAAGGTCTTAAGGAAATACATCTGGAAAGTTGCATGCCACTGCGAGATCTTTGATGTTTATTTCCTCTTTTGTTTTATCCACAAAGTGGGCGAGGAAGGCATAATTTTTCTTATGCAAGCAGTTTTTGCCTTGATGCACGAGATAAGATGGAGATTGGTACCAGGTTTATCACCGTAGATTATTAGGGTTTCATGGTTGGGGAGGTGAACGCGAACGACCTTCTCGTGGCACATAATATCAACATGGTGGGGTCTTAACCAATCCATGATGATTATCACATCAAAACTCCTAATATCAACTGGCATCAAATTTATTTGAAAAGAGTGGTTGTTTAATGTTAAAGTGCATCCTACATAAATGTCTTTGGTTGTTTCAGTTTTCCCATTAGCCATCTCCACCATGAAGTCTTAGCTTAGCTTCTGTGGTTGTTGGTTTAGTAAGCGTTTGAATTTATTACTCACGAAACTCCGCTCAGCGTCACTATCAAATAGAATGCAAGCGTAATTATTGTTGAGGTGGAACGTACCAGTAACAACCGTTGGGTCTTGAACTGCCTCTCATTAATCCAAAGTTAGGACCCAACCTGATCCTCCTGCTCCTTGGTTGTTGTCTTTGGGGAAATTTCTCCAAAAATGGCCAGTTCCTCCACATCCATAACAAGTGTGACTGGCCCCGGCGTTATTGTTGTTGTTGTTCTTCTTGTTGTTGTTGTTTTTCGTGGTGGTGTTGTTGTTGTTGTTTGGCTGTTGCTTCTGTTGGGGTTGAGATCTACAGTACCGGGCGGTATGCCTCTTGAAGTTGTAGTTGGTACACTGCACTTCTTTGCATTCGCCATGGTGGTTGTAGTAGCATTTATTACATTTCGGTAAAGTTCCTGAGTATGGCCTAGTAGTGGTATTTGCATTCGCCATGGTGGTTGTAGTTGCATTTGTTGTTGTTTGATTTTCATATTCATACCTGTGAAAGATCTAATCGATCTAGATTTTTATTCTCTTCAATTGGTATCAGAGCAGGAGACTGTGTAATTCATATACATCTCTTCTGTCGAAGAAGTTATTGGGGTTTTTAATTCCTCGTTGATTGATATTAAATGAGTCGTCATTCCATATTGACGTATCTCATTAATCGTTGATCTAACCCTAACGATATATTACAAGTCTAATATTTTATAGGTAATCAATCAAAAGTCATTACAATGTCCATGGATGATTCACAAACCAATCCAATCAACATCTCCAACAGCATTGGTTCTACGACAAGGATACCAATCTTGTATACACAAGACTATGGAGTTTGGATGCATCACTTTGAAGATTATGTGATTGGATCGGAGGATAATGGATAATTGATCTGGGAAGCGATCATTGTTGGCCCATTCGCTCACTCAAGCACCTCTAAGATTGTCAAAACTCAGAAAGGGTACAACCAGCTTGTTAACAATGTCAAAGATATTCCTCAAGACGAGAAGGAAAAGTTTCAATGCAACATCAAGGCCCTGAGGATGATAAGGTTTGCTCTCCAGTCAGGTATGTTTCGTTTGGTAAGTTCTTGTACCACGGCTAAAGAGATCTGGGACAGATTAAAAGAATTGTATTCCACTGACGAAGACATGGAACATTCAATTCAAACTCTCTTGCTGTCTGAATTTGGAGACTTTAAGCAGAAGCCTGAAGAGAAACTTGTTCAAGCCTTTGATCGCTTCAATCATCTTTTAAGCAAGATGATAAAGCATGGGATTGAAAGGAAAGTTATTGAACAAAAAGTTACTTTAATGAACGGTCTTAGATCCGAATGGACGGCTGTTGTATCTATAGTTAAAGCTCATGAACAACTCAAGTCATATTCTATGGCGAAACTAGTGGGTATTTTGAAATGCCATGAAAGTGCATTGTCTAAGGAAACGAATGTGCTTTCTAGTTTTGGTTCTTTAGCTCTTTGCTCTAAAGGAAAGAGCTCAGTTGAAGAAGAAGAGGAATTGGATCTTGCCAATTATGATCTAACCGGGGAAGAATATGCCTTGATGGTATCCAATCCCAGAAAATTCATTAAGAAGAAATTCCCAGCCAACAAGAACCGAAACTGGTAGGGAAGTTACAGCGCCGAAAAGATCAAGGAGGAACCGAAGATGGGGTCAAAGTCTGAAGAGTCAAAGAAAGAAGCGAAATTTGAAGGAGACTCAGGATTTGATTGCCATTATTGTGGAGGCAAGAACCATTTTGCAAAAGATTGTATGCTGAGAAAGAAAGAAGAAAAGATAAATGATGAAGATGAGGAAGCGAGCCTCCTGAGAAGACTGGAGGAAATCAGGAAAAGAAAGTTTGCTGCTAACAATGCTACTATGAATGCTTTAATTGTGCAGGATATAGACAACCGTGATGAATTTGGTGGTGTGGAAGTTTGGTCCACAAATTCAGAGGATGAAGAAGTAAAGAACCCCACTCATGGGAAGGCTATGCTGGCGAAAGAAGATCCTGTAACAGGAAGGTGCTTTGTGGTGACCGAAGGTGTATCCCAAATGAGAGGATATACAACAGACAGGGGAATAGAAGATGATAAGGAGCGAGAAGACAGGTGTTTTGCTTCTAAACCTGTCAGCGCACAGATCAACGAATGTGACGAGTTGATCAAGAAGGTACAAAATATTCTTGCTTCTCTAAAAATACCTGTTACTAACTATGAAATGGAATTAAATAACTTAAAATCTAAATTTTCAAGCATAAGTAGTAGTCTCACCCAAACCCGTGTCACAAATTCTAACCTAACTGATCAAATTAGCAGGATTTCATCAAAGAGTGAGGAAAGGAGCATATGGATCGAGTAGAAGTAGAAGGAGTTGATTAGGACTAAGGATGATTCGATTTATTTGCAAAGAGACAATCTTAAACTTCTTAAACAGCGAAATGCGTTTTGTTTAATTGCTAACAGACTTTATTTTAACATCACTCAGCTGCATCTTGATTGTGAAATAGGAAAGAAGATACATCGCATGATTTTACCCTTCCTTGAATTAAAGGAAGATGAAATCGATGTTGAAGCCTACAACTGTGAAAGCGTTGTATCTTCTGACGAGGTCTCTCCTACATATAAAATAGGTCTGGAAAAAATTGAATCCTACATTAAGTCCAAAGACCACAAGGACATGCTTAAAAATCCGTTAGACGAGAATGATAGATTGAAATTAAGAGCCAAAACCGTATAGAAATTTGACTCTTTGAATGCCAAATTAAGTTCAGAAAATAAAATTGATGTTGAAAATGCATCTGAACTTAATGAGGATGATGATCTGAGTGAAATCTCTGTAGAGGATGTGGTGGACTGTTCAGAATTTGTCAAAAGCGAACCTAAGTCACGCAAAAACCTGATTTCTGAAAACTCTGTTGAGTTTGCTCGCTCGTCAACTGACAAGACCAAAGTTCTCAAACCAAAAGTTGTTGTGTACCAAAAGGTACAAACCACTCCAAATCAAGTCTACACGGCACCAGGTGTCACTCCACAACAAACTGCAGAATTGAAAGCTATGGTGGAAGAAGATAATGCTGGTGGATGTGACGAGTTTTTCTGGTCAGCACCAATAGACAACGCTGATGAGACTAAGGGCCTATCTCAGAAAATCTCATGGAGTGTGAAAGGTAGATATATACCTGAACCACTAAATGAGCCTGCAAGATATGATGTGCCAAGCACAAGTGGAACCAAAACCTCATTGGGCGAACCTGCGCAAACCACTAGTGAAACATCTTCAGCAAAAAGTGAATGTTGTGCTCATGCTTCAAAGTGAAAGGTCAACATCCACAGAAATCCAAAACAGGTGGATGATCGAAAACACCAATGAAATATGAGATACAAGAAGAATCTCTCAGAAAGAAAACAGTTTTGGAAATCACAAAATCCTCACTTTATAAGGGTAGACAGGAAGCACAAATCGCAAGAGGAATCAAGGAACCGAAAGGGGAGGTTCGGTCCCACGATCGAAATGCACCGAAAGAGTAGTTTCGGTCCTTAGAACAACTCCGACCGAAAGGGTAGTTTCGGTCCCTCAACCGAAAGGAACCGAAAGGATGGTTTCGGTCCCTCGACCGAAAGGAACCGAAAGGAGAGTTTCGGTCCTCGAAGCAATATCGACCGAAAGAGCGGTCTCGGCTCTCCACATAACTGCAACCGAAAGAGCAGTTTTGGTCCCCATCGATACAAGTCCAATAAGAAACACAGGGGATCCAAAGCCACTTCTGAATCCAACGCTTCACATTCCAATTCTCGTCCTACAATTGATTTAAAGGGAAAAGGAAAACTCTTTCCTAAAGATAACAGACTTACAAAAGAGATCCAAAAGAATGCTAACGTCAACACCACAAATTCCAATCCTACTAAATCAACCAAGATTAAAGTTTTCACCATAAAAAGAAAAGATAAAACAACTTTAATTAAACGTACTTACATGGTTGATATTTCTCTTACTATTCCCTGTCCTGTAAAAGGCTCACAAGGACCCAAGAAACTTTGGGTTCCTAAATTCGCTTAATATTTTGCAGGTTATACATGACGAGCAGTTTGACGAAGAATGGTACATTGACAGTGGCTGCTCGCGTCACATGACAAGAAGGAAGGAAGAACTGAGGGAGTTTTGGTCTCTCAAGGATGGTGGTATTGTGAAGTACGGCAACAACTCATTTGGTACTATAAAAGGCTATGGAATGATCACTAATGGCGAGTTCTCTATAAGAAAAGTGGCTTATGTTGAAGGGCTCTAACACAACCTTATCAATGTATCACAGCTGGTAGTTGGCACTAGATTGAAAGTATCATTTGACGATGAAGGCTCATAGATTGTCGAGAAGAAATCTAATAACGTTCTGCTGAAGTCAAAGCGAAATGGGGAAATGTATCCTTTGAACCTCAACCCAATTCGAGGTAAACTAGCAGTTTGCTTACTCACAAAGGCTCACTCTAATGAAAGATGGTTATGGCATTGACGACTCTCTCATCTAAATTTCAAGGATATCAACAAGTTGGTTTTGGGTGATCATGTTCGAGGTCTTCCAGTTCTTAAATTTGATAAAGAACACCTATGTGCTGCCTGTGAAATGGGAAAGCAAAGCAGGCAAAGCCATCCTTCTATTATCAATACTAAGGTGATAGAACCATTCACGTTGTTACATATTGACTTGTGTGATCCCTCGTCCATTGAAAGCATTCGTGGAAACAAGTACATTCTGGTAATTACGGACGATTTCTCTCAATTTACATGGGTATTCTTCCTAAAGCAAAAGTCTGAAGCCACTCCAAAGCTTAAGCTCTTTATAAAACAGATAGAGACACAACTAAGGAAGGTCGTTCATAACGTGAGAAGCGACAATGGCTTAGAATTCAAGAACAAGGATTTTGAAGACTTTCTTGCTGAAAAGGGAACAACTCCTAATTTCTCAGCCCCATACACTCCACAGCAAAATGGTATCATTGAAAGACGAAACCGATCTCTATGTGAAGCAGCTCGAACAATGCTATGCTTCGCGTCCTTACCTCTATATTTCTGGGCTGATGCAATTGCCGCTGCTTGTTATACTCAAAACAGATGATATTTGAACAAGCGATTCTCCATTACACCTTACGAGATTTTGAATAATCGTAAACTAAATGTGAAATTCTTTCATGTGTTCGGTTCAAGATGCTTCATCTTCAACTCCAGAGAGAATCAAAATAAGTTTGATGCTAAGGCTGATAAAGGAAGATTCTTAGGCTACTCCCTGAACTCCAAGGCGTATCGAGCTCTCAATAAGCGCTCAAAGAAGATTGAAGAAACATACTATGTCACCTTTAACGATAGTTATGTTAAGAAGATGAAATCAACAGAAGATGCAACGCAGGAAATCCTTCCAAAGAATGGTCAAGTTACAACCTCTATTTTAAATCTTTTCGAGCAATATTTGCTTCTGTTTGATGAGCCTCAAAAGGCGATTGACTCTGAATCAACTGCAAAAGACAACAAAGTTGATAATCTAAAACAAATTATCGACGACGTTGCTCAAAAGATGGCTGATGAACAATCCAAAGAAACCGAAAGGCCAGAAGCAAGCGAACCTTCAAGTGACCATCCTAATGTCCAGGGGGAGGGTCCATCTCTTCATCATGATCAAGGTTCATCGTTCCAGGGGGAGAGCTTATCGTCTCATTCTTCAAGCTCTTCTGAGAATCCAATCAAAGGAGGGAATACCAATACAGGTACTGAACATGAGTCATTCTTCGAGGGGGAGAACACCAACGTCAATGATGATGACATTCTGTCTGAATTAGAAGAAGAAATAAATGCAGACACTTATGATCCAAATTACCCACCTCTTATCAAATGGACCAAAGATCACCCTCAAAGTCAAATTATCAGGGAATCTTCAGAAAAGGTGTTAACTCGATCTCAAATCAAAGCAAAAAAAGTTGCACTCTTTTCTCAAGTAGAATTTTTCATGTTCAACTCCTTTGTCTCCAAAGTTGAACCGAAGACCGTTAACTCTGCACTTGATCATTCAGACTGGGTTCAAGCCATGCAAGATGTGTTAAATGATTTTGAAAGAAACAAAGTATGGCGTCTTATTCTAACTCCAAAGGATGCATCGGTTTTCGGTCTCAAATGGGTATTCAGAAACAAGATGGACAAGGAGGGGAATGTCATTCGTAACAAAGCACGGCTGGTGGTCAAAGGATACTGTCAGGAAGAAGGCATCGATGATGAAGAGACCTTCGCTCCAGTTGCAAGATTAGAGTCTGTTCGTATCTTTCTTGCCTATGCAGTTCACAAGAACTTTGAAGTCTATCAGATGGACATCAAATGTGCCTTTCTCAACGGAGAACTTGAAGAAACTGTGTATGTTGAGCAACCGCCAGGCTTCGTGAACGAGAAGTATCTAGATCATTGTTACGTCCTTGACAAAGCGGTATATGGCCTAAAACAGGCACCCAATGCATGGTATGAAACTCTCACTCGTTTCTTAAAAATGTCTAAATTCAAACAAGCTTCGATTGACCCAACCTTATTTCGCAAGAGAGAAGGTAACCACCTTATGATAGTCCAAATTTATGTTGTGACATCATCTTTGGCTCCACGAATCCTAGCTTAACAGCTGAATTCAGGAAGTTAATGGAAACTAAATTTGAGATGAGCTCAATGGGTCTAATTAACTTTTTACTTGGATTAAACATTAGACAGGGACCCGAAGGCATTTTTATTAACCAGGAGGCATACACCAAGACACTATTGGATAAGTTTGGGATGATTAGACACTCCAAAGTGAAAGTGCCTATGGCCTTTGGAACAAAGCTTACACCCTCATTGGAGAAACCAGCAGCTGATATGACGCTCTATCGTCAAATGATTGGATCTCTGATGTATCTCATAGCTAGTAGACCTAACATCATGTTCTCAGTCTGTTACTGTGCAAGATTTCAAGCTAACCCACGCGAGCCTCATCTGCAAGCCGTGAAAAACATCTTTCGCTATCTGAAGCGAACTTCCTCTCTCGGTCTATGGTATCCAGCCAACTCAGGATTCTTTGTTCAAGCATTCTCAGATGCTGACTTAGATGGTTGTGGATTAGATCGTAAAAGCACCACTGGAGGATGCCAATTTCTAGATGGCAAATTGGTTAGCTGGAAATCGAAGAAACAAACTTGTGTCTCCCTCTCCACTGCAGAAGTTGAATACATTGCTGCAGCATCATGCACATCTCAAGTCGTATGGATACAAAGTCATCTTAGGGATTACGGGCTAGACATGAAGAAAATTCCACTATGTTGCGACACTAAAAGCACAATTAGGATTTGTCACAACCCAGTGCAACACTCGAAGACCAAGCATATAGCACTGAGGTACCACTTTATCAAGGATCACGTCGAAGATGGTAACGTAGAAATTCACTTCGTCAAAACGACTGATCAACTGGCTGATATATTCACTAAGGCTTTACCTGAAGCAAGCTTCAACAAGATTCTACAAGGCCTAGGAATGATGGAAGCAAAATCAGTGCCCAAATTGCCTTCGCTTCAATAAAGGTTAGAAGCGATATAGAGCGAACCGAAATGAACCGAACGTTCGGTCTATTTCGGGTTTGGTCTATTTCGGGTGAAGTTCGACCATGAACGGAAATGAATCGAACGTTCAGTCTATTTCGGGTTCGGTCCTTCTAAACTTGTTCGCTTCTTTTTCTTATCAAGGCATTTTGACTGTATTCTTTTGTACACTTTTTAAATACTTCTTTTCCACTTATAAAATCCAAAAATATTTTTCTCTTTCGTTCAATTGGTCAATTCTCACAAAATACAAAAATACTTTTATTTTTTTTATTTTTCTTTTTATCTAACGTTTTTCTTTTTCTCTAAGTGTGATTCTCGATAGCGAAGCTAACGCAGGTAAATGTTTTTATTAGTTAGGAGTCCCTAGAAACATGTTGTTGTATGTTGACTAAAGCCTCGAAAGATTTTGAGTGAAGCCTTAATAACATGATATATACAAATCTTGTTTTCCCAATCCAGGCTGTAATATTCACTCTAATCATGAGCTACCTTACTCTACTCACATTGAGTTTAGATTTTTCTTCTTGGTACATTCGCTTTTTTAACCAAGAGGTACATTCGCTTCTTTAACCATCTCCGTCATTTTTCTCCAATATAATTCGTTTCGCCAATATAACCCCTGAGACTCTCGGTATTAACCACTGAGGTTTATGGTTATACAAAATCTGCGTTCATGATCTTAGTTTCATGCCACTATGTACTAAGCGAAACCCAAAGTTCAACACCACTAATGAATTGACGGTAAATTCTCATATTCAAGATCTTACTTGTTACATAATGAAATCTATTTTTACTTTTGAGTGATCTTTATGAATTTTTCTTACACCAAGGCTTTTCTTACCCTAAAGATCCAGTTTATTTTTTTGAGATTTCTTTACTTCCTTTTGTCACTATAAAATTTATCCTACCTACTTCTTCAACAGATCACAATGATCTCACAAGTACTTCATTCAGTTTCGGTCTTAGGTCAAGTATCGAAATTTTGAATTAAAGCGAAATCCACCCTTTATAACCTTCAAAAAGATGCCTTTCAATACTTCTCAATAAGTTATTGATCGTTATTTAATGGGAACCAAGCAAGCACTTTAATGTCTCTCTTTACTTTGAAGGAAGTGATTCGTGCCCAGAATCCATTGTTTTATGTCTATGTAAGACATCACAGATTATCCCAAAACGTTTGCTTTCTTTCTTTATCTTTTACACCCTATGCACGAAAATTTTTAATTTTCCACACTCTAGTTCTTTTAAAGTTGTTCAATAAAGCATAATAGGCAACGGCGATTCAAATGTATTTTGGAGTGACGATTGGGATAAAGTGAAAGCTGACTAAGCGGTTATCCGATCGAGTTGGCGATTTGAAAAAGTGAATTTTATGGAATGGCGTGCAAAAAGGAAACATCCTTTCTCTTTCCTGCGTCATCATCGGTATGCCAACTGTTTATCCGTCAAGTTAGGCGCTATTTTTGAGATAATCCAAGATCTCAGCCGGATTTTTCTCTCTCTTCCTTGTACGTGTAAAAGGAATTGAAACGGTACTCTCTAACCTTTTATCACTTACCAACCTCTCTCAAAGAACAAAGGTGATTTCTCTTACTGTTCGTCATCTTCTCCAAGCTTCTACAATGTCAGACTCTTTGTCCGTTCATGATACTTCTGTTCATCAACCACTTCTCACAATCAAACCCCAACAGAACTTGATCATCGATCTCACTCCGTTTATCTATGAGCCCTACATGCTATATGTTTTTGAGTGTCTCAAATACTCACCTCTCGTCGAAGCGCTGACCAAAGTCGAAGTCGTACTAATGCCATGCCTTTCTCTTGTCTACTCCACTACCTACTACGACAAGGTTCATGAAGGGATTCACTTCGAAATCCATAATGGGGTATACTGAAACCCTCTCCACAATCACCAAGTTCAAGAAGTCCTGCCTTCCACCTCAATGGAATGGCCTTTTCACGTTGCTGTTCAAGGGACTCTCTGAGCGAAGCGCCGGCTCAGATGGTGCGAGCAAGTTTTTTGTAATTGTGCTATATGATCTGTACCATGGGATCGACTTGGATTATGGAACTATTATCTGGCAGCAATTGGTACAAAGCATGGTCTCTTCATCCAGGCACTCTGAGATCTCATGTGGGCAATTTTGGTCAATCATCACCAACTGGGCAATGGACCGCCTTCATGTTCCAATAATGGCGGATTCTCTTCTCTTCTCCATTACTACTTTTCACACAACCAAAATCATTGTCGCAGATCCCACCAAGTACTCCTTTATTGGATCTATTCCTGAAGCCATGCTCGCTCGTATCTCTTCATTGAGTAACGTTCTACAACAATACAGGAAGCATCCATCTTCAGGTCCAAGGGAGCTTACGCCAGCCATGGTTCGCTCCATTGAAGAGGCTGACAAGCCAGCAAAAAGGGGCAAGAAGACTGAGAATCAGAAGGAGGCACCGGTTTCCAAACCAATCAAGGAGAAAACCCCCAAGAAGCGAAAGACTGACAAGGCTTCTACATCACATGCTCAACCAAAGAAGCTGAAGAAGCCCGCTAGGAGGCTTATACTACAATCCTCAAGTAATTCATATTCAGATTATGTTCCTCCTAAACATAAGAATGCTCCTCCTTCAGGATCTGAGAGCGAAAGCTCTGATGATGAGGCGTCGGGACGAGGTGATACTCCGCCTCGCTCCCCTACCCCAGAAATTCCAGTTCGCTCTCACCCTCCGTCACCTCCACCTGTAACCATCCCAGTATCCATCCCTCCAATATTTCCCATTCCAACCACTCAACAATTTACTACAACTCCCATCCCTACTCCCATATTGACAGATACTACTACTACCACTACTACCACATGAGCTCACTCTACCTCTCCCACTCCACCAGTAACAACCGATCCACCTGTCACAACCGAACCTCCAGCCACTACCAAACCCTTATCTCCTACTCCATCCATAGAAACAACCCTTGTTCTATGCGGTGAGGACTTGGAATTTGATTCCACGTATTTTAGTCCTTACCGTGTACAGAGTGACGATGATGATGATGAGCCTGTTACAAAGCGTCATCTCAAGGCAGTGAACGAAAAACTTGACCAACTGCTCTCATCCTCTTCCTCTAGAGCTTACTCTGAATCGGCATTAAAGGCTTTATTCTCAACTGTTGTTCAAGAACACAGTGCCTCACTCTCTACTGCAGCTAAAGCCATTGAAGCATCCACTTCTCAATGCCAGCAAGCCTCTCTTGCTATTAAGGCTTCTACCAAGGAGTGCAAGGAAGCGGCCGCAAAAGTCAATAAACTAGTTTCTGAAGCTCATCTTTTTCTAGATTCTTTGCAGGCAGCAACTAAGAAGAATGCTCAAGCAGTCAATGCTTCGGTGGATAATCTTCAACGTTCTCTTCAATATGAACGTTCCAACCTTGAAGCTTCACGCCAGGCAATTAAAGCTGCAAACGAAACTTGACATCCTAACTTCAATGATCGATTGACACAACTGGAGGCTGAGTTAGCTGTAGAGAATCGTATCATGGATGAGCTAGACAGGAGAACCTCACAGCTAAAAATGCAAAATTACAAGCTACGTACTGCTACTGCTGAGGTCAACGACCTGAAGTCAGAAAGGGAGGTCATTCGGAGTTCTGCTACTGATGTTCGCTCCATTCTCCTTCATCTCATTGAAGCGCAAGATCCAATCATTAACATTACAATTCGGCGGCACTTGGCTGACAAGCTCAGGACAGCATTGGACATCCTTAGTCGTATCGAGGGTGTTCCGGTGAATGGTGTCGAGCCGAAACAAGGGGAGATAAGGTAACAACTCAACCTCCTCCTGGACTGAAACCATCTACTGAACCGAAGGGTAATGAAGCTCTGGTCAGTAACAAGGAGAAAAAGAAGAAGAAGATTGGGGAGGATGACACAGACAATGAGGATGATGTCTATGCTGAGAATCCTAAAAACCATTTTCAGAAGGGAAAGCCCTCTGAAAAAGAACTGAAAGAGAACTACAAGAAACAACAGGCTGAGCTCGAGCAAAAGCGAAAGGAGGCGGACCTTCTAGAAAAGAAGAAGTCCATGTTTCCTGTCTGGACTATAGATTCACTTCAAAGGTGTGCAATTGATGAGCCTAGCATACTTTGGCTTGAGCCAGTAATGTCATTTGGGCTCGAGAACTCCAAGGATGCACAATTCGACATGCCGATCACACGAAAGGAATTCATCTTTCACTGCTTTAATTTGACTGCTGCTATTCCTTCCCCAGACCCGAAGGTAGATAGGGATTTGTTGGAGTTCTACCTGGAGTTTGCTCAACCCCGGTACTTGACTTGGAGTTTGAAGAAGAATACTACTATCAAGGTTTTGAATCCCTACTCAGCGGGGAAGTTTATTAACATTAAATTCAAATAGACTCGAGGCACCGAAGGCTCAGTTCACAACTTCACCCTTGCTGATCTACCGGACCTTAATCCCCACAACTGGATACTCCTCAACAACATTCTTCTGTCAAATCCATAGGAGTACCAGCCAATAATTGATCATGTCAAGCGAATGCTTGTGTGCTACATTCACGAGGTAGCGAAGATGGACCAGGATATTGCCTCTGCCATTCACAAGCGAACCACGATCAAGACTATGGGCAAAGCAGGCAATGTCAACACAATGGTCAAGGGGAAGATTGATTCGAAGTACCACACTGTTATGTTCATCAGAGGCGAAGGTCAGAAATGACTGTTCGCTCTCGTTGACAAACACCTCTTCTCAACGTCTTGCCTGGAGCATAATCTGGAGATCATTCAAAGGTGTGATCAGAACAGAGCAGCTGACAAGAAGTTGTTCACTGATATGTTGAGGTGGTATATCCAGTTTCGGCAGACACTTCTTGCAATAATTCATCGGCTGTTCAAAGTTATAAAGACTATGAAGCCAACACAGAAGAAATAATATCTCGCCTCATTTGACGCAAAGGGGTAGATTGTTGGGATTATTATGTTGCGTCATGGGCTCAGTCCTTAGCCCAGTTTTGATTGTCGGTATTGGGCCTGTCCAAACGTTCATGTTTTTGTTCTAGGGTTTAGTATATAAGCTGCATGCATGCAGTCTTAGGGGTTAACACTTTTATAATTTTTCTCTTTGAGTTTTGTAAACCCTAGCTCGCCTCTACAGTGGAAGTTCTTCATCGAGCTTTGCTGAGGCGTGACTTCAATGAATCATAAGCACATATTTGATTCTATTTTGTGTTCATTCTCTTACTATATTTGTCTTGTTTGATTTTCATATTCATACCTGTGAAAGATCTAATCGATCTAGATTTTTATTCTCTTCACCTTCCTTCTTGGTCTCAGTCTCAGCCAAGGTTCTAAATGGCGTGAGGCGTGGCGTGGCGGCAAGGTCAAGCCTCAAGCTTAACGAGCCATGGCGAGCCACGGCGTTTCTCAAGGCGTGAAGTAAGGCGGCAATTTTGTAATAATTTATAATTATATTACCACATAAATATAAATTTATATTAAATAAAACTACTTTTTAGAAGTGTTATATCAATAACTAATAACAAAAGCTTAACAAAAAACACAATACCTGTATCACCGATTAGAAAAGACAAAAAAAATATCATAAAAACATGTCTCAAACGAAAAAAAGGCTCCATAACACACCATAACACGCCATGGCATGCCTTGCCACGCGCCACGCCTAACAGCAACGTTATGAAGCTTTTCGTAACGGCGAAGCCACGCCTCACACCATGGCGCGCCTTTTAGAACACTAGTCTCAGTAGTTTTGGCTCCTTTCTTGTTGCCATGGTCGTAAAGCTTCTGAGCTATCCTTTTCACACTGTCAAAAGTATATGGGTTTCCAGCAATCACATTTCCTTGGATTGGGGAAGTTAATCCCCAAATGAATCGCTCGATGTTCTTCCCTTATGATGTGATCATACCCGGGCACAGAAGTGCTGGTTTGCTGAATATTGAGATGTAAGCCTCAATGTTTGAGTTTTGTACTGTGAGGTTCCATAACTCCTGCTCCAATTGTTGTACTTCCACACGGGGACAATACTCTGCCATCAACATTTCCTTGGGCTCCTCCCACGACATGGCATTTGCCACTAGGAGTGTCATAGCCTCCACATGACCATTCCACCACGAAAGCGCTTGGTCGACAAACGTGCAAGCTGCAAATTTCACCTTGTATACTTCAGGACATCCATAGATCTCAAAGACTGAATCGATATTTTCCATCCACCGCTTTAAAGTTATCACGCCTCCCGTTCCACTGAATGTTCGAGGTTTGGAATTTGAGAAGTCTTTGTAGGTACAAACTTTTGCATGCCCCTGGTTCATTCCTTGGTTCGAGCTTCCCGTTCCTTGACCGTTATCGCCACCATTGTTCCCAGTTTGCATGTGTTCCAAGGATGTTGTGACTGCAGCCGAGACTACTGCTTGGAAAGCAGCAGACTTAACCTGTAACATCCAGACTCCCAGGTATATTATTGTGTGTTTAATTTTTGATATTTATTGAGTGATTCGGTGAGTTGTAAGTCCAAGTCGTCGAGTACAGTCGAGTTAACCGCGTGGGAGGTAAAAGCTGTTGGATATAGTGTCTAAGTCCATAAATATATTTGGTATGTACTTGACCCGACTCGGCATGGTCCATTTGGGTTGCACTTCACCCGAACAATTTATGGATAATATTTGAGAATAGTACAAGTTATGATTTATTAATATATTATAAGTTCTAATATATTAATATAAGATCATATTATTTAATTAGTAGTGATCTATAATTAATCTAGGATTAATTTAGTGATCAAAGATATTACTAATTAAATATAGGCTTTTATATTTATATAGTGTGGCCTTATGTTTATTTGGAATGGGCTAGGCTTGGATGGAGAAGTCCATGGATACTCCATGGAGCTTTAACCCATGGATCTCATGGAAATGAAGAGACATGGGTATTAGGGTTTACCCTAATCCACCACACTATATAAAGGAGGCTTTGGCTCTTGAAATTATACTAGTTGTATCTAGTGGATACTAGTTGACACATGTTGAGGTGAGGGCCGATTTCAAGAGAAGTGTGACTATTCTCTCAAAGTTCCAAGTTTGTGGTGATTTGTGACTTTCATTTGAGGCATCCACATTATTGGTGCTAGGCTCTAAAACTCCAAGCAATCAACTACAACTACAAGGTAAGTGTTTCTACTAGCTTTATTTGATTCAAGTTCCCCATGCCATGCTAGTTAGGATATAAGCCTTGGAAAAATAATTATTTGCATGTATCTTAGACAAACATAGATCCAAGGTTTATTAGGGTTGCATGTACACTTAGGAAGTGTTAGAATGCTCAAAACCCAACAAAAGCTTGCACCTTTCTCATTTATTATCCTAGATCTCATTATATTGGAAGATTAGTGTTTCTTCCACCTTTTGTTGGGACTTCAAGCATATAGAGTTATCATGGGGTTTAAACCTCATATCTAGACCTTTTGAGGTCCCTAGAGTCCTAAGGTCCCAACTTTATTCATCCACATGAGGGTTATTGTGCTTTACACCTTGTGAGATCATGTTTAGGTATATTGGAGCAAAAATTACCATACGTGCATGTAAAGATCGAAGCTTTACATGACAACTGAGTCTTGAGATCCTAGATCTAGTGTTTGGAGTGGTAGATCTGCTTTGAATCGTCTGAATAAATTATGAGTTTGAATGGAATCGCCGAGTCGATGAGCCGACTCGACGAGTCGGTGCGGGTTTGTCTTAATAAGCTTGATCATGCGATAACTTGGCGAGTTAGGGGTCAACTCGACGAGCTGAGCTGGACCTTCACGAGACTTCTGAGGAAAACGAGTGGACTCGACGAGTCACATGGTTACACTCGGCGAGTCGGGTCAAACATGGGTTGTTGACTCGAGTTTGACTTTTGTTCACTTTAGGGTTGGATCAAAAATGAGTAATGGAGATCATGGAGGGGTAAAAATGGTCTTTTATCCACTTCAAGATTTAGAAAGAGAAAGAATAGCCTTCTGGTATTAGAGTCGTGAAAAGAGTATTAATCAGAGATATTCATCATTTGTGTTAGGCGGAGGTTAGTTTGAGATTCAAGTACGAGGTTATTTGCTTGCGTGCTTGCGAGGTCAGTCTTCTCACTATACTTACCATGAGTGGTATCATTGTGTGACCGAGGTGTCTTACATGCTTACTTGTGTACTGTGATATTCTGCATTATGTCTTTGTGATTTATGCAGAGTATTATTATTATAAGCTTATTGAGTTAGGACTGGAGGTTCCACCCGAGTTATGGGACCGGAGGGTCTCCACTGAGACACATTGACCGGAGGGTCGTATTGAGTTAGCCTCGAGTGGCTAATGTGATGTGTGTGGTATTTTAGGAAACTCACTAAGCTTCGTTCTTACCGAGTTATGTCTTATGTGTTTCAAGTTTTTCTCAGGATCGCGGGAAGACACCGACTTGATTGTACACACCAGTGAAAGAGTTACGTTTTGAGGATCCTGGATTTTTAATCAAACAATTATGGGGTTGAGAGTTGTAAATTTAATAAATGAGATTTTTGTTAAATGTCTTATGAGAATTTTGTGATTTTAAATGAAAATTTTGTTTGAAAATTTTTGGTGTTACATCACCTCCGGCGAAGGCGATGGTGGTGGTGGTGTTGTGTTGTTGTTCTTGCGAATTGGTCTCCTAGGCATCTTCTGTCATGGAACAGAAAGATGGTGAGTACATACTAGTCAGTGGTTTATAATTTCTTTGTCATATAGCGGTTTCGGTGGTTCGGTTGTGCATATAAGTGAATTCATACAATAACAGGAAACAAGGAAAATAGAACACATAGCAGATAACAGCATCACAAATAAAACATAGAACTATTTCATTAATGATAAACTTTATAGTACAATGCTTGAAAATTCGCCTTAGAAGGCATGTAGTACATAGAGACATATATGATCCGACAGCATAATAACTTTATGAGTAGTGTAATCACTTAATCATAAAGTCGGTCCTACATACAATATTACATAAAGGAGAACCATAACAATAGTGGTCGTGGGTGGATCTGATCCCTAGTCACGGTGGGAAGTGTCTGGTGGTGCTGCTCAAATGCCGAAATGACGCACCAGAAGCTCGGCTAATTCACTCATCTCACGAGTGATCTCATCCTCCCTTTGTTCTGCTCGGACTGCTCTAGCTTCTGCTGCAAAAAGTTGTCGCCTGAGAGTAGCAACTTCTTCCTCCAAGGAGCGCATCCGGTCTGTGGGATCCTCCTGTGCTATGTGTGGATCTGATATAATCTCTAAAGGGTGGGATTCACTAGGAACTTCCCCAATGCCCTATACCTCTTCAGTCTCCTCTTCAGATCCCTCATTCTCATAATCTGTCTCTAAGTACTCTTCAGGTCCTATTCCCGGATCTGCCTCTTGAACTATTTCAGGTTCCACCTCCATCCACCTGTGGGCCACCATGGCTTGGTAGTAAAGGTCACCTTGATGGTATTCAACCATGATGTATGCGCGAGAAGTTGAGGTGTGAGAAGTGTGTAAGGGGGTGTATGTAGATAGTAATTTAAAATACTCCTATAGTATTTTAATTGTTTATGTTCTGAGTCCCTTAAAACTTTTTGGATACAAGGTTAGTAAGTTTCTAGATTCATTGCTCACCATGATCGTTCCCAAACACATGTTGGTCGTATTTTGACTAAATATATTTTATTAGGCTATATTTATCCCCAATACGACTACATAAATGTCCGGGTGTAACCATGATGTTCAATTCCTACAAAGACTTTTGTTGTTATTGTAATAATGCACACATAGGTATGTATTTTATTTTTGTTTAAAGTATTTTAGTCCCAATGTATGTATAGCTGCATATCTTGTATGATTAGATATGCCAGTTCACTATAACCATTGCTCTGATACCAATCTGTCACACCCCCAAACCGGAACGGCAGAAACATCTGGGTGCTTGGGTGACTTCATCTTGTAATATCGTCACAGTGTATATAATTGAATCAAGACAACATCATCATCACACATACAGTAATACAGCCGTCATTGTTTACATCAGTGTGTTGGATTACAAATTACATTACCAAAATAATAAGTGTATGATGATAACAAAAATACAACAAAATCCATGAGTTCTTGAAGACCAACCTGCTTAACGATTTCCTGAGAATACAAGTTTTTTTTAAAAAATGGTCAACATATATAATGTCGGTGAGTTCATAAGCATATTTGTATGAAAAGTTTGTATCACTTTGTAAACACCAGAAAATCCGATATTTTCTGTTAAAAACGGTTTGAACGCTTTGCATCAAATCTTGTATTAAAGCATGTGTGTTTCTGTTTTGAAAAGGTATAAAGAGTGTATTCCAGAAATCCTATGTTTTTTGTTGTAAGTAGAATGTAATGTATAATGTAAGTTTTGCCAGAAAATTTGATTTTTTCTGCTTGTAACAGTTTTGTGGTCTTAAACCCAAAGACCATAAAATGGTGTTTGTATAGTATTGCAACTACAGAAATGTATATGTATTCCGTAAATTTTACAGTGGAGTTAATTTCTATGCGAGTCGTTATAACCATACTTGATATGACTGATCTGCCTGTCATGACATTTTCCAGGCGTCGCTTGTTTAAGGTAAGATGTTTGTCACCCTAGACTGACCTAGTCTAGCTGTAGCGAACAGCTCAGGTACGGGGCTCACAACCCCGTATAGATCTATACAAAAACTCTCGCTCTCCCTCCATGAGACTCTGGTTATAACTATAGGACTAAAGGTTGTACGCTAGGTAGGTACAAATGAAAGAACACCTCACAAGAACCTTAACTATGTTTATGCGAATATTCTGACACGCTATTTAATGTTTTAAATAACATCTCTGAGTATGTATTTAAATTACAAGGCCCAATGAACATGAAATGAGTATAGAAGGTCCGGTGAGCATGTAGATGGGTTAACAAGGCCCAATGAACATGTAAGGAGTATACAGGACCTATCAAGCAGGTAAATGGGTCACTAAGGCCCAATAACACGTAAAGAAAGTATCAGGCCCAATAATCATGTAAATGGGTCAATAAGGCCCAATAAACATGTAACGAATGTATCAGGCCCAATAAGCATGTAGATAGGTCACTAAGGCCCAATAAACATGTAACGAATATATCAAGCCCAAAAAGCATGTAAATGGGTCCCTAAGGCCCAATAAACATGAAATGGCTAAACCAGACCCAATAATAATGAGAACGAAGTAATTAGCCCGTTTGTTATTATATTGTTTGTTTTAGCTCAATTATTTACCTAAATGACATAAAAGGCACACTTTTTGTAATAAATACATTCTTGGCCCATAAGCCGAAAATATTACAATTAAGACACATTATTGGTAAAAATAACACTCTAGGCTCATAAAAACCGAAAGTTGACTTTTATGGGCACATTTTTGGTTATAATGACATTTTCAACCCACTTTTGATTAAAAATATTGTTTTTGGCCCAAATTTTACAGAAATCACATTTTCAGCCCATTTAACCGAAAATTTACATTTTTTGCCCATGTCTGTTTTAAAATGACAATTTAACCCATAAAAGTCAATAATTACCTATTTAGGCCCATGAAACCGTGTGTTGCTAAATAAAACCCATTTTTGTGAAATCTGGCATATTTAGCCCATTAAAAACCGTGAAGGCCCAACTAGATGCCCATTTGTGAAAATTTATACTTTTGGGCCCTTTAAAACCATGAATATCATAAAGACCCATTTTTAATCAAAAATGACTCTTTTAATCCTCTCAAAACCATGGGTTGACATAAGAACCTCACTTTTTGTTTATTTTGTCAAATATGGCCCTTTATACAATTTTATTTAGTTTTCAAACATTTTTAGCATGTTTAATCCTTTCCACTTCATAGTAAGTCACATAAGATGATTTAGTTTACAAACATCACCAAGTATGGTAGATATTTCGAGTTTAGTAGAGATCTAGCATGTTTTCATAACATAATCACAACATATAACATGAAAACACACACATACATGCATAAATACATAGATCTAACACAAACAACTTGTATCCTCCCCCAAATCAAAGTAAAAACCAAAAACAAGGGTGTATGAACTCACTTTGGTTGATGTATCGGTTTTGGTGAGAAGATTGAAGGAGGTTTCGTCCCTAGCAAGCTCCTTGGAGTAGATCTCGAACTTATGGGATTCTAAGAAGCATGGATCATGAAATGGAGTGTTTATGAGTGAAGGACTTAACATAAAATGAAGTTGAACAACTTGATTAGGAAGTAGTTTACCAATAATGATGATCTTTGATGAAGAGTTCTTGATCTCACACAAGCACACACATTCACTAAGTAATTGTATTCTTGTTTCAAAACCAAGAATGGAGGGAGGGAAAAGAGAAGAGAGATGTTTGGGCTTGAATTGAATAAAGATCGAGATCTTTTAGCCCAATAAGAAAGCTTTCAACCCATTGGGCCCATACACAAGTTTTCGGCCCAAAAGTGGTATAAACAATGGGTTTTCGGCCCAATGATGTTCAAGAAAACGTTTACGGCCCATCAAGGCCCATGGAGACTTTTGTGGCCCAAAAATCAATTATTTAGTGAATGCGAGTCCAATTAGGGCCCAAATGAGGTATCTTAACCTAAAATAATCAAGTTGTGGGTTTATTGGCCCTTTAGGCCCAATAAATGATTCCTGGCCCAAAAAGATGTTTGAATTAGGAAATTACAGTTACAACTCAAAGTAGAGTGAACATAGTGCATTGAACTAGGTTTAGGGCTCCACGAGTGAGTTTTGATTTGAATAGTTGTTTTTGAAATGAATAACATGTATAACATCAACCCTAAAGTTACAAGATACATTAAGAGTTGATAATACATATATACAATTTTCTAGCCCAAAATGCTAGTTGTGACATTTACCCTTAACCTTCAAAAATAGGTCACGTTACAGTTAACCATATATAGGATGTGTTTTGCAAAACTAGTTGCAAGCTGGTAGCTGGAAGCTGAAAGCTTATAGCCGCAAATTGAAAGCTGTAACTTTTATTTGTTATATCATTATATGAGTCTTTGGTAAAAGTAGTTCGAAGCTTTTAAAATATAAAAATTTACATAAAAAGGCAATTAAAAGAGATTATGTTATTCTTGTTAATGGCATTTCTAAAAATTAATTAAAAATAATCAATAGCTTTTTCTTGACCGTTATATAAAGTAAAATATAAAAGAGATTACCTACACCGAAACAAACTTTTTTTTTGTTTAAATTGAGTTTTTGATTAAAAGCTAGAAACTTCTAAAAACATGTTTTGAAACTCGCATATATGCGAATGATACAAACTAGTGAGGGCTAGTCACAAATGACAAACTATGAACTTCTGATAAAAATAGTCATGTTGGATTTCCAAGTTCTTGAGCATATGTGTGTAATCGTAGAAAATTATCAATTTCTATTTTCAAATTAATAGTTTGAATTAGTTACAAACAAATTTATATTTCAATACATATGTAGATCGTTTATATAAAGTGTACACTAAAAACAAATAATCAATAATCAATTTTCATTCTATATATATATATATATATATATATATATATATATATATATATATATATATATATATATATATATATATATATATATATATATATATATAAAAGTTCAAATAAAAACAGTAAATAGTGTGAGAACGTAAAAACACTATATTTATGTTATTATTCTGTAATGAATGTTGTATTTTGTATTTTTGAAGGAATTGAAATATAAATATTAACGTTTGATTATTCATACACTCATTAGAATGTTATTATTCTATTATAAATTTATGTATGTGCATTTTTATAGTAAATTTTAATTTTAGTTTTCACTTGTGACTATTCATTTATTCATTGCTGAATAATGACATAAAGCTGTTGATTCCAAATTTATTGTAGAATAATAATATAAAAATAGTGTTTTTACGTTCTCACACTATTTACTATTTTTATTTGAACTGTCCCCTATATATATATATATATATATATATATATATATATATATATATATATATATATATATATATATATATATATATATATATATATGACTAAACTGTACAAATGGTCTCTGTGGTTTGCTTAAAATTTTCACTTTAGTCCAAAAAGGCTTGGACTAGCACCACAGTACAAATGGTCTCTGTGGTTTGCTTAAAATTTTCACTTTAGTCCAAAAAGGCTTGGACTAGCACCACAGGTCTAAAGTTTCCATTTTGTTGCGAGTTCGGTCCAAATGGTTAGCCTTTGTCAATTTCCCCCGTTAATAATATTTGACTTGTCAAATTTGGGGTATTTTACTCATTCCTTATTTATTCCCCTTATTTAATATTAATAATTGAGTCCTATAAGATCGAAGTTACTCAACCTTCTCTACCGTCGTTCTCATCATCTTCTTCTTATTCTTCAGTTGGCCTAAATCAAGCATCTTTTTCTTCTCTAAGAATTCGAAATAAAAAATGGTGCTTTGTTTTGTGGTAAAATGGTTGTTGTTTTCACCTCATGGATTGCCAAAAACCTAGGCCGACACTTTTGGGGATGCCCTGCTGACGTAAGCAAAAGTTGTTTGGATTTCAACATTACTCTCCCATTAATGTTATGATCTAAGTTTGTTTCTTCAATTTTGAAGGGATCCAAATAACAAATTATTGGGTGGTTTAATGGTCCAATGTGTAAATGTTCAAAAACTATTATATATGGGTTGTTGAGGACAATCAACAAATTGAGGTCACAAAACACAAGACTCAAATGTTACTTGTTATGCAGTTGGATATTGTTTGTGTTTGTTCTTGTTTACAAGAAGTAGATTATAGTGTAATGGTTTGGATAGTATTTTTGATGTTTTAGGTAGTATTTTTTTAAGCAATTTAATCTTTAGGTAGTCTTTTGTGGTTAAGATGTAAGCAATGTAAGACATGTTTTGCAATAAATTGTTAATGGTAATTATATTTGGTATCTACATTTTGACCATTATGTTTTGTTTATGATTTAAACATTGTCAATGACAATCGTATGTTTTATTTAAAAGAGCACGATGTTCAAGTTCTACTAACATGACATTGTACATGATATTAACATCAAATTAAACATAACATAAGCCATTACATCAAATCTAGTCTAAATTGTTCACATGCATCACAGTACACACTATTATGTACCAAAAAAGAACATCTAAATAACTTAAACCCCAAAAATATCAAGTACTAAACATATAATACACATAAACATAACATTATCCCCAAAAGACACTTATACCCCTAAATACATCAAAATATCTTCAAATCCCATCAATTACATCCTTGACCCCTGAAAGTTCTAGCATTGTGGCCTTTATTTTTACACTTGCTACAAGTTACTCTAATAAACTTTCTTGTAAGTTTTCCATTCCCATTAGCAACATGAATTTGACTCCCACTCCCACTAACACTGTTGTCTCCCTTCTTCTAGCTTTTCTCCTCAACAGATTGCTTCCTCTTTTTCTTGGGCCTTCCAATGATTATTGTGTAGAGGAGGGGTGATTTTAATTGGACATTCACTTATAGGCCACATTTCTTGAACTTTAATAAGCTCTCCCTTGTACATATAAGTTGCTTTCTAAGTTTCTAGCTAGTGCACCATATGGGCATAAGAGTGCAACTCTCCAACCTTCTCATCATTATCTAGCTTTATCATTTAGGAATTCAATGACATGTTTACAAGGGAATCCTGTTAATTCCCACTTCCTGCAGCTACATACTCATTTAACCATGTCAACAACATGTTGATCCTGCCACGACCCTAAACATGTGGTATTTTTCTAACCCATTCCACCAAGTTATGTACTAAGTTGCCCAATTGACATTCTTGTCCATGATCTTTGTTGCAGATGGGGTTGGTGGACCATCACACTTGTTTTACACCTTTATGATTTTGTATATTCTTTTCATCATATACTCCCTAATGTAGTCAAAGCAGCTTATTAGTGGCTTGTCTCTTCCCTCAATCAATTTTCTATTAAAAACTTCACAAAGATTATTCCAATGCATATTGGATACTGCTATACATGAAAATACCACAATGTTGTCATAATCAAGTATTTACTAAGAAATAATTCAATAAAGGAATAAATTTGGACCTTCAATTAATTACATGTGAAGTAGCTTCATCTGCTTCAACCAATTATATGTTTTTACATCATACAAGCTAAATTCCTTCATGATATGATTGATCTTTGTGATTGTTGTAGCTATGGCATACTTCCACAAATGATTTTTATACTCCTTATTTCTCCATGTTTTTCTCATATTCTCACGTATATGACCGAGACAAAACCTGTGCTCGACACATGGGAACAACTAAGAATGGCATACTGTAATCCCTATGAAGCCAATAAAACATAGTTAGTATATTACATCCATGTATGTCAAACTTAAACAACTAATTACACACCTTTTGTCTGTCACTTATAAATGTGAAATTTGGGTTTTCATATAGGTCCATATCATCTTCTATACACTCAAGTAACCATTTCCAACCATTAGTGTTCTCATTCTTAACAATGGCATAAGCTAGGGGGTATATTCCATCGTTGGAGTCTACCCTAACTATAGTTAAAAAAAATTCATGGGAAAGGTCCCTACATAAATTCCCCATTGAAACCTAGAAAATCCCTCAATAAAGCTCTAAACCCCTTCTTAATTCCACCCAGACACAAATACATTCTTTTAAACCTTTTTGAGGAAGCACTTGGGTTAGGTTCAGACTCAAATTGTAACTTCACAGTTGTATCTGTATTGGTAGACTGTAACTCTAAGATGTAATCTCGGAACATCATACTACTTTTTGTAATCACCCTACAAATTTTTTTTGTAGTATAATTGGCCTTGAATACCTTATGAATAGAGAATCCAACTTGATATTACTTTCAAAATTTTCTTGGAGAGCTTTGACTGTGATCGTTAGGTTGGATTCAATATGATCCATCATATGCTTAGAAGTGAACTATGTAGTTTTAGACATAACATTGCTTGTCTACAAGCATCTGTGTCCGTGGTTGTAAGTTTTTATGAACCAAGTACTATCTACTATTGACCTATAACCTTGTATCACACAAGGATGGGGGGAGGGGTAGGTTCACCCATTTGACCATCATTAAAGGCTATAGTTCCTTTACAAAGAGCCCTTAATCTCATTTTGTCATTTTTTAAGAATATATTCCTTCTTGTTTCCAATGCATATACTTGTATCTTTTCCTTTAACTCCTTTTTAAATTTATATTTTTTTCCTATCTAAAAGTTATTTGTTGTATCTCTCCTTGAGAGCACCTTGTCTCCTTCCCCAATTCTTTTAATACAAGTCTCCTTTTCCTTTCTCTATCAAAACCCTCATCCATTGAATTACATTGATCATTATTTATAACATCCCATTCTTCAGGGTCCTCCTCATTCTCGTTGTCTCTAATCTTTGTTACTCCCTTTTCAAGAATTTCTGCTTCAAGATCGATATTCATGTAAAAATTCCTCATATCTACTTCTACATCAGAAATTATGTTATCTTCATCCAATGAGAATTCATTGTCGTGACTTTCGTCACTCTTATCACTTCTTTCATCACTCTCTTGTTCAGTCTCAGCCTTACCTTCATATTTAATTCCATCATCAATTTCAAAATCCCTCATGTCTACATTTTCATTACCTTTATGGAAATCATCGGCTACATTCTCTTCATTTCATTCAATTGATTCATTTCATTGTATTCTTTAATGACTTCCATATTAACTGCATTGTCCTCACCTTCATGGACCTCATCATCTACACTTTGTTCATTGGCATCCATATTAACTGCATAATTAGACTCTAAATTCTATTGGTACAACCCAAGATCAAAGTCATTAGCTACCTCATAGAATTTGGAAAATTCATGGTCAATATCATTAGGTGCATCATCCTTATTCCTACCAATCTGAACAGCACCAACATCATCCACGACCAATTTCTTAATTCATGGTGACAATGCTATGTCCTTGATAAAATCCCGTTTTTGTAACATCCTGAAATGTAGGTATATCTCCTTAATCCTTCTTCGTTTCCAAGTTGTCAAAATTAGCCCAAAAAAGAAAATGGTGACGAGTGGGTACGCTGTGCATACCCATTGGCGTGCCTTTGACGCGGACTCTACCCAGGTACATTGGGCGTACCTTAGCTTACATTAGGTATAATGGGCCTAGATTCAAAACCCTAAATGAAACATGAGCACTATAAAAGGAATACTATAGCCCCCATCCCAGCCACCATTTACAGAGAGAGAAACCCTAAGAAAGCCAAACCTTAGTTCTAAGCTTGTGTGAGTGTTCTAAGCTTGAAAGTATCATTGTGTGCTTGTCAAGAAGAAGAGAGGGCCATTGTGTAAGCTAGAGTTGGAGTGCAAGCTTTGGATCTGATCTTTGCAGAGGTTGGGGTACCACTTGGAGGTAAAAAGCTCAAAGCTTTCTTCATCCTTTTAGATTTGTGCATTATGGACCAATTTTTAGGGTTTTTGTCCCAAGATGGAGACTTTATGAGTAAATGGTCTCCATAAGCCTTGATCTGCCCCATTTCAGTATAAAATGTGTTGTAGATCCATAAATATCCAATATTGATTGTTAGTATTAAGTCATGCATCAGTTAAGGACTTAATGAGGAGAAATGATAAGATTTTGGAGTGATTGGTGCCCTTTACAGCCATGCAAAGGCTTAAAGGCTTCGACTTTATGGATTAAGAGGCATTAGAAGGACTAGATCTAGAATATAAGCTTGTATCTTAATCGATTCAGACCAAAAACATTAAGAGCATGAAACTGAGACTTACGATGGGCGTAAATCTCAGAAGGTGTTGTATAGGGGTTAAGATCCCCGATTCTGGATAGACGGGGTACGCCCTATGTATAGAGTTGGTACGCCCCGCATACTGCCCTCTGTTGACTTTTGTTGACTTTTAGGGTTTGGTCAACAATTGGTCATTTGGACCATTAAAGGGGTAAAATGGTCTTTTCCCCTTCTGAGAGATTATAGGAAGGGACTAGACTAGCCTTTGAGAATTATTGTTAATTAGAGGTAAATTACTTTATGTGATTAGGCGGAGGCTAGATCAGTATTTCGAGTTCGAGTCATTCTGAGATTACTCGAGGTGAGTCTTCTCACTATACATTACCTAGAGTGGTATCTATGTGCAGACCGGAGGGTCTTATGTGTATGTGTATGTTTGAGATTTAGGTGCATTGTGTTATATGTATGTTATGTGTTATATAGACCGGGCCAGAGGGTCCAACGACTCATGAGGCCAGAGGGTCCTCGATCAAACCGGACCGGAGGGTCCAACGATTTAGACTGGACCAGAGGGTCCAACAAGCTAGACCGGACCACAGGCTCCAACGAGCTACAGGACTAGAGGGTCCCGCTGAGATACATTGACCGGAGGGTCATACCGAGTTATAGCCTCGAGTGGCTTATGTGATGTATGTGGTAATTTGGGGAACTCACTAAGAATTTATGCTTACTTGTTATGTGATATGTGTTTCAGGTACTAGCGGGGATCGCGGGAAGGTGCCGACATGATTTGTACACACTGACAGAGGATTTTGTATTTGAGATTTTGGGATATGTTTTACTGTGATAACATTTGATACACTTGAGTTTTAAGATGATTTATATGAGATATGTTATGTTTGAAAAATGAAAAATTGTTTTAAATTTGCACGTCGTTACATTTTTTGTGTTATACTTATGGAATATTGTCATGGCTAAAGCAGCTTCATTTTCTATAACAGGAGATATGTATATTTGCGGCATGCCACTAGGTTGGTTATCAGTTGGGGGAGGGGGGTTCATGTTCCTCAGTTTCATCTAATTGCTCAATAATAACTTTTTTTACAGGTTTAGGAGCCATAAATTAAGTAAGCAAGTTAGCATATACAATAATGATATGTTTTTTATATATTGTAAACCCTTGTAAAATATAAATTATTGTGTATTTCAAAAAAAAATATTATTACCCATAAGCTCTCTTAAAAAACAATTTACTTTTGTAAGATATTTTTACGTTACTTCTTGCTCTAATCAAACTATTAGTGGTTGTAGACCAAACCAAAGTTGAAAGTGTGTTTAGGGCGATTAATTTGATGGATGAAAAACAAAGTAAATGAGTTAAAGTCAAAGTGTTAGACGATTTCTGTTGGTACGAAGTTGTAGCATATATAATTCAACAACTCTTTTAGTAATTCAACGAGAGATTGCATCATTGTTTGAATAAATCAACCACATTCATATATTTTATTGGTTTTCACATCTATGTTAGCATGTATACGATTTGATGATTAATGCACACGTTTAAAAAACTTTTACAGTGCTATATTAATTTATATTTTCATTGAATGAAGATTGCTAACACTTTTTTCTTTGAAATTGGAGAAAACCCGCAACATATTTCTTTGAATGCTTTTGACTAAAATCATTTTTACCTACTGTAAATGTGATCATTTGATGTATAAGCTACCGCATGCCGGAACGCATATAATTGGATGGAAACTTGTGCTTGAAAAATCACAAGGTCTTTTAGAATTTACGACTCCAAACCTCTTATTAAAATCGATCAAGAAGAAGGTGAAGAAAATTAGAATTTACGTTAAAATGGTATTGTACGTAATCAATAAAATAGACAACCTAAAGTATTTATTTGTAGTGTTAACAACTAAAGTAACTACCAAATTAATATATAGAAAGTTACCATATCCTAATAATCAGGAAATAAAAATAATTCCATTTCTCCTAAAAGGGAAATTCGGATTTCTCAAATCACAAACTTTAACCCGCTAGAGAGTAATCTTGAATACCAACCAAGTTTGAGTATAATTCAAACTTGCTAATAGGAACAAACTTTCTCATCATATCATCACGATTTTTATCGCTACTCATATTTGCATATCTTAATATCGCCTTTACAATTGTTTTGGTCAAAAATATGCAAAACAAGTATCAACCAAATTAGTAAAGGTCGTGGTGTTGTATTCAAAATTATAACCAATATTTCAAGGTGCAAAACACAAAAAGCACAAGGAAAACCCTTAATCTTGAATAAGATCACCGACATAAAACCTCAAGAGCCGAAAATATCTGGGTTGTCTTTGCTGATTATATTAAGTAAATAATCTAGTACAAAGTGTAGTGATTCTCGTTACAGAGTACAAGTAAACAAGAGAGTGTTTGTGTGTGTGTCTGTGTTTTTGTGATTATAGTTGCTAATTCATACACAAGGCTTCCCAACGGCAATAATCCATATCCCTAGAATCTCGGCATAATCTTCTGCTATGATTTTCTTGATGATCAGGTATCATTTATCCCGAACTTTCAGAAGACCAAGTCTTTTCTTCACGTTTTCTATGATAATTTCGATTTGATCGAGTCTTTGTTGACACATTTAGGACAAAGATTACAGAAATAAATATTAAGAGAAACTTGAGGGTACGTTAGTAATCTCTATCAACTCTGTCAAGATGTTGGTCAAGATCTTGGCCAACATGTTATTCCAAATCCTACATAAGATTCTAGTAAAAATTTACACTCATATCAACAATACATCTCTAATGATGATTATGATTATATGTATTTGATTCAGCGGAAGCGTTCCAAAGGGGATACAACTACAAGTGCTTTTCATCTGACCTTACTAGTGACGAGGGAGGTGATTCGGGTCGGTTGATGAAGCGGTCTCGTTCTCTTGACCCTTTGTATTTCGGTCTTTCTCCATCGATAATGGTGTTAGTAAATTACCATCCTACTCAGATTGACTTACTGTTGCCAGTCCTCCACATGATGGGGACTCCCCCACCCCATTGGTCCATTTTCGTTTTTGACGAGGAGTATCGTCGTGAAAACGAATCTATTGGTTCCTAAAGCCGCTTTGTCCTTTTTTGACAATTTTCCTTCCCCGGGAACCTATATTTGTTTAAGAAAGAATCATGGAATGATCATCTAATATATGTTTAAAGTCAATCTTATCTAAAACTTGAATTAAGCAAGTGAAGTGCTTAGGTGGTGCGATAAATATACTAGTATGAATCTTGAAATTTAGGATTTACGAGTTGCGTTTAAGGTGGTTTTAGATGTTATTAAGTCGTTTAATATTCCTTTGATTAGCTTGTCTCAAAATTTCCAATCATTTCGAGCACTACTAAAAAACAACCCTTTAATGACATGCAAACAATGGCGAGCACTGATTTACGATACGCATTTTTTGCGTGTCCTAAAAATAATGTTAGTTTTCCAAAATTTAAAGGATAGATGACGCTCATTTGTGCGTGCCCAAAATTAATGTTAAACAAAAGAAATTACAAACACAGAGGACGCTTAAATTAAACGGTTGTCGTGTAGAGGTGTCATTTCATAAAAAAGCTAATACGCACTCGGTGAGAGGGAAAAAACAAAATCACCAAACTACTACTAGATGTATTGTATGATGAATTTTGTATGAAAACCTTTGTATAGAATGCTCTGTATGAAAAACTCTGGCTACCACCAGTATGTATAGAAATTTTATTATCTAAAATAGACTAAGTATTGTATCCCTGGAATCCTTCAATGTAATGAATAGTAGTTCTATTAATTAAAATAAAACTATGAAGACTGAAATTTTGTAAACATCGGTTAGTTTATACTATTGTGAGTCGTATAACCATGTTTGATATGACCTAGTGACCTTTACGATGTTCTTCAAGTGTCAGTTAAATGACATTTGTCACCTCAGGCATGCCTGCCTAACTGTAGGTAGCAGTTCATGTGTGGGATTGTCAGTCCCGAATAGATCTATTCACAAATCTTACGCTCTCCCTCCAGGAGACTCTGGTTATACTATGATAGGATATAGTTCTGTACTCCCAAGGGTACAATTGAAGTAGTGTCTCAGAACCTTGTATTAACTAGTTTACGTGTAGTGAAGTTTTCTCTTGTACTTGAATCTGTATGTATGTATTGTAGAGAAAAAATAATTATAATTAAATAATTATTTTTGTATTGTACTCTTATAATCGGAAAGTAGTGTTGTATATCATAAACTATATTTACTTTAGTTTATATGTTGTTATGGTGTAAGGTTTTTGTATTTGTAAAACCATGTATTGAATCCCAAACTATACCTATTATAGTTTTGTATGTATAACATGTAGTGTACTGAAAACCTTACTATCATTGTTGTGTATTGAAAACTGCCCTCATGCTCAGCATGTTACATAAGGGATAAAGTATATAAATATTTTATAAAACATGGAGATCTTTTGGTTGTATCAATTGCATAAGTTTTAAACCTGTTGAAATTCCTTTGTATAAGTTCACAAAAATCATTTGTGTTTGGCTTGTATTCCCCCTGAAAACATTAAAAATAGTAAAATCATAGGAGTATGAACTCACAGTTGGTTGCTTGAATTGTCAGACAACGGAACTGGAAATGACCCTTAAGCTGTCGTACGCGGGATTTATAGGATCCGGGACTTGATTGAATCGAGGAAAGCGGGTTTTTCAGTCTAATGCACGACCTAGGAAGTGTTTACAGCCATGAATGGGGTTTACGGCTGTAAAGGGAGTTTACGGTCGTGAACCGCCTCTCAAAGGGTTTACGGCCCTTGAAGGTTTGAAGTGTGTACGGTCATGAACTGGTTTACAGTCAATGAAGATTTGCATATTTGAAGGGTGTACGGCCGTACACTCAAGAACAAGGGTGTTGGATTCGATGAAAAATGTGTTCTAGGTGCTCCAAATCAACACCCAATGACGATTCTCGATGATTTTCAGAAGAATAAGGGTATTTTTGGTGTTTACGATTAAGAGTTTAGAGAGAGAAGGAGAGAGTTTTCGGCCAGAAAAGTGAAAATGAGGGGGTAGGGGCTCGTATTTGTAGGGAGGTTCCATGGTCAATGGTGGGGGCCACCTGGCAATGGCTGTGGAGAAGTGTATATTCGTAAACAGGTGTACGGTCGTAAACAGGCCGTAAACCTCACTTATGCCGAAAACTATTGATTTTTCAATATAGACTCAGGTTTTTCGCACGATTTTGGTTCCGACTCATATAAATATATATATAAAAAAAACTAGTTGATTTTCTAAACCAAGAAGTTTGACAGAAACTCAATAAAATTTAAATTTTATTGACAGAAATCAGTTAATGGTAACGGAGAAAGGTTCGGGTTGTCACAAATGGTGAATTTCAAAATTTCTTGATCGGATATTCATGCAGATCCACCTCAGTGTGACTGAAACAATCCATTCTCTCCATAATTTCTTCTTAGTAAAACTTGATGACTCACTATGATATACTACACACTAATAAAAGTTTGAAACGATGTGTCGATGGTTAGTCTATGTACCGTAGACTGTCACATGCACCAACCCCTTCTTGCCCTTACATTCTTTTTTAAAGTTGTATGATTCAACGTAACGTACCATACGCTGATGAGAGCTTGAGAAATCTATGTCGATGGTTAAGCTAAAACATCACAGCTTAACACACACATCATTCCACTCTTGTCCTTTTCTTCGAAAAAAAAAGGATTAATGAGTCAGCGGATGAAAGCACATGTTGATGAAATCTCGCAATACTATGTCAGTGAATGGTAGTTCAAACCTATACTATCAAGAGACATCACAAACTTACTTGATTACCAGTTGTAACTCTGATACACATATATCATCTTGAGTACCATATATGTTGTTGATGTCAAAAATGGGAGAAATGTCTAGTTCTACTACATTGTAAGCTTACATATCTAAGCAAAACTAGAATGTTGCTTATCTGGGGGGAATCTACGGGGAGATAATATCAAAATTTTATCATCTCTTCATCTATAAGTTCGATGCAACTCATGATACGTTGTTTTCGTTATTCTTACTGCTTCTACTGGTGATAAACAAAAATGGGAGACATACACCTTCTTAGGGGAGCATTCATTAAAGCTGAAGAATTCATTGAAGATTAATTTAGATATCACCAGTTAGGGGAGATTGTAAATTCACAACTTATGATCTGATGAGTCAAACACTTTACACACTAACTGCCAGCGCCAGCGCCAACATCAGCACCAGTGCCAATGCCTCAAGACCTTATAATTATCAGTGTCTAGATAGTGATCTAATGTAATCTTTGTATATTAGTTAATTATACGGAAATGTATATAATAGATAATTGTCACACCCCAAAACCGGAACGGCGGAAACGTTCTGGGGTGGATGACGTCATGTCAAGTATCACAACATATGCAGTATTGTAATCAAAGTACAACAACCATTTCATTAATAATAATAATAATTTTACATCGGTTACATATTGTAGTAATATCAAAGTAATTACAAAACATAACATAGATGCAGCTGGGTACTAGGCTGTCTTCCCAAAAGCTCATGGGATGTACATGTCTATCGCTGACCTGAGAATACAAGTTATTTTGAAAGCGAGTATCAGCATTTTTATAAATGCTGGTGAGTTCATAAGTATTTAATGTCATTTGTGTAAGTAAGCATTTTTATTCAAAATAACTTTATGAAAAGTAGTAGTTTAGAATCTACGGTGTATTAGCGTCCTTTCCAGAAAATCCTATATTTTCTAAATAAAAGCAGTCTTCTACCAAGACCCGACAGAGTTATGTTTTAAAGTGTAATTTTCCCTTAAATACTATCATGAACAAAATACGGTATTTGACTTTAAAGAAAGTAGGAGAATATTAATAGTAAAAATACTAGGGGAAAATAACATATGCCTCAGCAGAAATACTGTTGACTAAGGCAAAAGAAATCATAGACTCCAGGAGAGTATCAAATGAATGATACGCCTGGCTCAGACTAACAAAAGGAAACACAGACCCCAGACGGTATCAAATGTACGATACGGCTAGCAAGGTCTAAAACAAATAATACAGATACCCCAGACAGTAACAAATGAACGATACAGCTAGCAAGGTCTAAAAAAAAGAAAACACAGATTGCAGACAGTATCAAATGAACGATATAGCTAGCAAGGTCTAAAACAAATAGTAATCCTAAGTGGGTTGTTTAAAAAATACCGTGTTAATTCTTGTTACCTTAAGGCCATGAATTATAAGGTAAACATGGAGATACTGATGGGTTTTGAGCATTCTATCACTTCCTAAGTGTACATGCAACCCTAATAACCTTGGATCTATGTTTGTCTAATTATCATGCAAAGTTGATTTCCAAGGCTATGATCCTATCTAGCATACATGGGGAACAATTTTAACTTAAATAATAGATAGAATTACATACCTTGTTGTTGTAAATGTTCTTTGAAACCTTGTGAGCCTAGCACCCCAAGTGTGATGCCTCAAATGCTTCACACAACACCAAATGCTATGGAGTAAACTTGGAGAGAAATTATAACACTCTAAAAATCGGCTCTAGCCCTCAAGCATGCATGTGTAACCGATTTTGGGAGAAAACATGAGCTTTATATAGTGTAGACACATTTAGGGTTACACCATGTAAACACTAATGTGTCATGACTCTTCATTTCCATGACCCATGGGTTTGTAACTCCCATGGAGCATCCAATGGGTTTAACCCAACTTGATTATCCATGGAGCCTCTTAGCCCACTATATAAGTTATGGATGATTTACATAATCAACCCATATATTTAATTAGTTATCTTTTTGATCACTTAATTAATTCTAAAATTAATTCTTGATCAAACTAATTAAATAATATTATTAATATATTAGAACTTATAATATATTAATAACCACAAGTGTTATTTCTCTCATTTAGTCTATCCAATTGCATGGTGCCATGCAACCCAAATGGACCATGCCGGGTCGGGTCAAGTACATACCAGAAATAGTTATGGACTTAGACACCTTATCCAACAGTCTCCCACTTGGATAAGTCTAATAACTATAACTGCAAGTATGACTTCAGGAACTGATCGGCAATCATAGCTCTTTTCAAGGTTTCTCGGAACTAAGAAGATGATGGTACGCCATTTCAGATAAGGGATCATATAATCCTCTGTTCTAGATATCAGCTGGACAAAAATACATGGAACATAGTCTTGCTTATTGACCAGCAGTTTGTTTCCCAATTTCTGATTTGTTTGACATAGAACTTAAATGAACACATCAACTTAGTTCTGACCGGGCCCTGTACGTGGGTCAAAACAAAATCATCGAGGGGCCCAGATATCAGCTTCTAATCCAAGAAGGAACAGATAAACTTCGACTCATATGCTTGTTCTACTACTTGTTAAATTACACACAAACGTACGTTTTATAACATCGAGTTACCAATGCGGTTTCGCACGTTCAATGTATAACTAACTCATAGTTAACAAGTCATATCTCTAGGTTTGAAGACTTATATGATATTACCGTCTCGCGATCACTCGAGATAAATTCCATCAAGTGATACCAGCGAGCGTGGGTTGAATCCAATACTCAGAACTTATTAGCACTCATGAGTTTTGAGGCCATGTCCAACATCTTAGACCTCTACAACCAACTCATGACAATCTTACTTCATATCTACTTCCAACATATAACTGACTGTGGATAATTTGAATAATATGTAAAACAACATAAATATTCTGGAAGTCAAAACATGCAAAAGAAATAATAGTAAACGATTGACAAAAGATAGTAACACTTTACTCATAAATAAACACAACTTTTATTCATCATCAAATTTCAATTACATTTTACAAAATTTCAAAATTATCTAACTACTAAGACTAATATCATCCTTCAGCCCTATGCTCCTAGCATGTTGGAGATGCTTAACCCTACCCAGTCCCTTCGTGAGGGGATCTGCTGGGTTCTCATCCGATGATACCCTCTTTGCCACGAGAAGTCCTTCTTCTATACGATGTCTGATGAAATGATATTTTCTGTCAATGTGTCTGGATCTCCCGTGATCCCTTGGTTCCTTTGCTAAGGCAGCTGCACTTTCACTGTCACAGAAAATCTCTATAGGCTTCGATATAGCTGGTACAACTCCAAGGTCTCCAATGAAGTTCTTAAGCGACATAGCCTCTTTTTCCACTTCGCTTGCTGCTATATACTCTGGTTTGCAAGTTGAATCAGCCACTGTCTCCTGCTTGGAACTTTTCCAAGAGATTGCTCCTCTATTTAAGGTAAAGACCCAGCCCGACTGAGAGCGGAAATTATCCCTATCAGTCTGGAAGCTAGCATCACTATATCCTACAACTCTCAAGTCATTACTCCCACCGAGGGTAAGGACCCAGTCCTCAGTCCTCCGCAGGTACTTGAGAATGTTCTTTACCGCTGTCTAGTGAGCCTTACCAGGATTCCCCTGATACCTGCTAACCATGCTTAAAGCAAAGGCTACATCAGGACGAGTACAGGTCATAGCATACATAATCGAGCCTACTGCCGAAGCATAAGGTATTCGACTCATTTCTGCTATCTCATCCTCAGTACTCGGGCTCTGAGTCTTACTCAGTCTAGTGTTACTCTGGATGGGTAACTCTCCTTTCTTGGAATCTTGCATGTTGAATCTCTTCAGTACCTTATCCAAGTATGTACTATGACTAAGTCCAAGTAGTCTTTTACTCCGGTTTCTCAAGATCCTTATCCCTAGAGTATAGGCAGCTTCTCAAAGGTCCTTCATAGCAAAACACTTCCCAAGCCAGGACTTAACTTCCTGCAGAGTTGGGATGTCATTTCCTATGAGTAGTATGTCATCCACATACAAAACCAAAAAGCTAACTATACTCCCATTAGCCTTGACATATACACATGATTCATCTTCACTCCTAAAGAAGCCAAACTCTTTGACCTTCTCATCAAAGCAAAGATTCCATCTGCGAGGTGCTTGATTTAATCCATAGATGGATTTCTCAATCTTACACACTCTATTAGGGTACTCAATGCTGACAAAACCCTCTGGCTGATTCATGTAAACATCCTCAGCCAACTTTCCGTTAAGTAAAGCGGTTTTGACATCCATTTGCCATATTTCATAGTCATGAAATGCAGCTATGGCTAGCAATACCCTAATAGACTCAATCTTGGCTACTGGTGAAAAGGTCTCATCATAATCAACTCCTGGAGTTTGAGAAAAGCCCTTTGCAACCAGTCGTGCCTTATAAGTGTGTACATTACCATCCATGTCGGTCTTCTTCTTGAAGATCCATTTGCACCCTACAGTCTTACGACCTGGTACATTCTCAACCAAGTCCCATACTTGATTGTCATACATGGATTGTATCTCGCTATCCATTGCCTCTTTCCATTTAGCAGACTCAGGGCCTACCATGGCTTCCGTATAGCTGTTAGGTTCATCCAGACCTACTAGTGTCTCATCACTAATAAGTGTCTCACCTTCCGCAGTAATATGGAAACTGTTGGGCTAAAGATTATTTTGATGTTGCGTCTTTTGGGCTCGATAGTTTAGCCATGTACACTCTGGTTTGGGCCTGTCCAACCGAGAGCCTTTTATGTATTGTATATAAGTTAATGCTTGCATGCATATTAGGTTAACGATTTTAGAGAATAACGATAGAGAGTTTAACGATAGTAATTTCAAGGTTTCTTTAATCGTTCTTGTAACCTACCAATCCTCTACAGTTGATGTTCTTAATCGAGCTCTTTTGAGGATTTTGTTTAATCATTCGACTCGTTTGATTCTATCTTGTCTTGTTCTTATTATTGCATTCTTACAGTTTTATATTTACATACTTGTTCAAGATCTAATCGATCTTCATAGAATTAAAGATTTTTAATCTCATCAATTGGTATCAGAGCAGGAGGCTGTGTAATCGATACACATCTTTTATGTGAAAAAGATTTCCATTAGGGTTTTTCCGCAATTAATAATATTTATTGAGCCGTCATCTCATTATTGACGTATCTTGATATTTATTGTTTTGCCCTAATCTGCTTTATTACAAGTCTGATCTTTGAACAGGTTTTTACGATCATAATGGACGAGACGCAATCAAACCCTATTAATATTTCCAACAGCATCGGTTCGACGACAAAGATTCCAATCTTATACACCCATGACTATGAAGTATGGGCGCATCACTTTGAAGACTACGTGATTGGATCGGAGGATAATGGGTACCTCATATGGGAAGCCATCATCAATGGACTGTTTTCTCATTCTGCAACGTCCAGGATTGTTAAGACACAAAAGGAGTACAATGATCTGCTAAAAGATGTGAAGGATATTGCACAAGATGAAAAGGACAAATTCCAGTGCAATATTAAGGCGTTAAGGCTAATCATATTCGCCCTTCAGTCCGACACATTCAGGTTGGTCAGCTCATGCACGACGGCAAAGGAAGTTTGGGATAGACTTCGCGAACTGTATTCTACAGACGAGGATCTAGAACATTCTATCCAAACCTTGCTCTTATCTGAGTTTGGAGAATTCGGGCAAGGAGCCGAAGAAACAGTGACCCAGACGTTCGATCGCTTCAATCATCTTCTCAGCAAGATGATCAAACACGATATTGAAAGGAAGCTTATTGAATAGAAGGTTACTTTCTTGAATGGACTGAGGTCTGAATGGAGAGCAATGGTTTCCACAGTCAAAGCCCATGAGCAGTTTAAATCATACTCTTTGGCGAAACTGGTGGGTATTCTCAAGTCCCAAGAGAAGATTGTGCTGCAAGAAAAGAACGTCGATTCGAGTCTTGGTTCGTTGGCCCTCCTATCTAAAAGTAAAGCTGTGATGGAGGATGAAGACCTCAACTTGGAGGAATATGACCTCACGTCTGAGGATTATGCCATGATGGTGTCCAATCCCAAGAGGTTCATAAAGAAGAGATTCCCCAGCAACAAAAACCGAAACTGGCAGGGGAGTTACAGTTCTGAAAAGGTGAATAATGAACCGAAAGCTGAGGAGCCCAAGAAGGAACCGAAGGTGGAAGGCGATTCCGGAGTAAGCTGTTTCTACTGTGGTGGCAAAAACCACTATGCTAAGGACTGTGTTCTTAAGAAGATGGCCGAAAAGGATGATGGAAATGATGAGGAAGCTGTGTTACAGAAGAGACTGGATGAGTTGAGAAAGAAGAAGTCTACCGCTAACCCTTCTATTAATGCTCTTTTTGTGCAGGGTTCGGTTAATGATGACGAGTTCGGTAGCACGGAAGTTTGGTCCACCGACTCAGAGGACGATGAAGTGAGGAAGCCTACCCATGGAAAGGCTTATGTGGCTAAGGAGGAAAGCAGTGGAGGAAGATGCTTCATGGTGACTGACGTATCTCAAATGAGAGGATACAACACCGATGGAGGAAGCAATGGACCGAAGGTACAGGAGGACATGTGCTTTACGGCCAAACCACTCAGCCAGCAGTTCAATGAGCTCGATGAATTGATAAAGAAGGTACAATATGTTTTTATTTCATCTAAAGTACCACCATCCTCATATGAGAAAGAACTAAAAAACGTTAATACAAGAATTTCTCATCTAGATAGTAGCTTAACTCAAACTCGAGTCACCAATTCTAACCTAACTGATCAATTAAGTAGGGTGGCATCGAAGAGTGAGGAGCGGCGAATGTGGATCGAGTTGAAGGAGTCTGAATTAATTAAAGTTAAAGATGAAAACATTTACTTGCAAAGAGATAATTTGAAATTATTAAAACAGCGGAATGTTTTTTGTTTGATTGCAAAACGCCTTTATTCTAATATTACTCAGCTTCACTTAGATTGTGAAATAGGCCAAAAGATCCATCACATGATTTTGCCCTTCCTAGAGTTCAAGGAGGATGAAATCGATGCCGAAGCCTACAATTGTGAGAGTGTGATATCATCTGATGATGTCAATCCGACCTACATGTATGGACTGGACAAAATTGAGTCCTTCATTAAATCCAAGGACCACAAGGACATGCTCAAAAATCTTTTGGATGAAAATAATAGACTTAAACTGAGAACCGAAACTATACAAAAATTTGACTCTTTAAACGCCAACGTAAGCTCAGAAAACAAAATTGATGTTGAAAATGCATCTGAGCTTGACGAGGACGAAAACATGAGTGAAATTTCTGTAGAGGACACGGTTGACTGCTCAGAATTTATTAAAAGCGAACCTGAAAACCACAAGAATCTTATTTCTGAAAACTCAGTGGAGTTCGCTCGATTGTCCCAACAAAAGTCCCCGATTCTAGTTGAGAAAGCAGTTGTGTATCAAAAGGTTAGGACCACTCCGAATCAAGTATACAAGGTGACTGGAGTAACTGAACATCAAACAGCTGAACTCACAGCTATTGTAAACGAGGACAATGCTGATGGTTGCGATGAGTACTTCTGGGAAGCTCTAATAGATAATGGAAACGAAACCGTTGGCTTATCTGAAAGAACCTCCTGGATGAGAAAAGGGAGATACATACCTGAACCCTTGAATAAGCCTGATAATTTCAGTGAGCCAAGCACCAGTGGTACGAAAGATATTCCTCAGGAGGATGATCATTCGGCAAAAGAAGACATTCCCTCTACTCCCTCAGCTCAAAGTGGAACTTCTTCAGACATTCCCTCTACTCCCTCAGCTCAAAGCAAAACTCCTACAGTTCAAAAGGAACCAGCCAAGGAGAAACCAAAAACGAAAGCGAATGTTCATCATCAACCAAAGCAGATGAGGAATAAGAAGATAGAAAGGAACCAACGATACAGGAAGAACCTTTCGGAAAGGAAACAATTCTGGCAATCTCAGAATGCATACTTCTCACACCAAGACAAGAATCTGAAGTATGAAAACAATCCTGTAGGAAAGCCTGAATCTCACAACAACCGAAAGCCAAGGTTTGGTTCACAAGAAAATACCAACCGAAGGCAAAGGTTCGGTTCCAAGACAGACTTCAACCGAAAGCCAAGGTTCGGTTCACAAGACAATTCCAACCGAAAGCAAAGGTTCGGTTCTAAAGTCAAAAGAGAACAAAACTCTAAGGTCAGTCCCTCCAATGATCAAAAGCAAAAGGGTCACCTAGAGTCTCCAGTCAAGAAGCCATCTCCATCTAAACCCACTTCTTCTGCTTCTTCTAATTCTTCTACCAATTCATCTCCATCTTGCTCTAAAGCAAATTCTGTCCGTTCTCATCTGTCAGCTGAACAAAAGGACAAGCAGAAGGTCAATGAATCCAAACCAGAGTCCAAACCGAAGGCACCCAATCCTAATAAGATAAAAGTTTATACCATTAAAAAGAAAGATGAAACAACTCTAATAAAACGAACATATCTAGTTGACATCTCTCTTACTGTTCCTGTTCCCATGAAAAGCTCACGTGGACCCAAGAAACTTTGGGTTCCTAAATCTGCTTAATTTTTGCAGGTTATAAGTGACGAGCAGTTCGATGAAGAATGGTACATCGATAGTGGCTGCTCGCGTCACATGACAGGGAGGAAAGAGGAGCTCAGGGAATACAGATCTCTTGCAAATGGTGGCAACGTCAAGTTTGGAAATAACTCTTTCGGCACCATAAAGGGATACGGAATGATAACAAATGGGGACTTTTCTATAAGGAAGGTGGCTTATGTGGAAGGACTCCAACACAACCTCATCAGTGTATCTCAGCTTGTTGGAGGTACAGGTCTCAAAGTCTCATTCGATGATGAAGGTTCTGAAATCATAGAGAAAAATACAAAGAAAGTGATTCTCAAGTCAGAGCGAAAGGGTGAAATGTTTCCTCTAAACATGAAACCCATCAAAGGAAACCCAGCCATATGCCTGTTATCAATAGCTCAATCCGACGAAAGCTGGTTGTGGCACCGAAGACTCTCTCATCTCAACTTTAAGGATATCAACCAACTTGTCACTGGAGGTCATGTAAGAGGTCTTCCATTGCTCAAGTTCGACAGAGAGCATTTGTGTGCTGCATGTGAAATGGGGAAGCAGAGTCGTCAAAGTCACCCATCTGTAATCAACACAAAAGTTATTGAACCACTCGAATTACTTCATATCGATTTGTGTGGTCCTTCATCTATCGAAAGCATCGGTGGTAGCAAGTATATTCTTGTTATCGTTGATGACTTTTCACGATTTACATGGGTGTTCTTTCTAAAGCTCAAATCTGAAGCGACTCAAAAGCTGAAAGTGTTTATCAAGCAAATTGAAGTACAGCTCAAGAAGGTCGTTCGCAACATTAGGAGCGACAATGGTCTTGAATTCAAGAACAGGGAGTTTGAAGAGTTTCTTGCAGAAAAGGGAATTAGTCACAATTTCTCAGCTCCCTACACACCTCAACAGAACGGAATAGTCGAAAGACGAAACCGATCTTTGTGTGAAGCTGCCCGAACTATGCTAAGTTTCGCTTCCTTACCTCTTTATTTTTGGGCTGACGCTATTTCTGCTGCTTGTTTTACACAGAACAGGTCCTATCTCAACAGGCGATTCACACTCACACCATATGAGATACTAAACAACAGAAAGCCCAATGTGAAATTTTTCCATGTGTTCGGCTCAAGGTGTTTCATCTTTAACTCTAAAGAACACCGCAACAAGTTTGATGTCAAAGCCGACGAGGGAATTTTTCTAGGTTACTCGCTCACATCCAAGGCGTACAGGGTCCTAAACAAGCGTTCAAGAAGAATTAAAGAGACATACTACGTGACCTTTGACGATAGCTATATCAAGAAGCTACAGGCCAAAGAAAACACCGCTGGGGAAATCTTTCCTCAAACTGGCCAAGTCACAGTCTCGATCGCTAACTTATATGATAAATTTCTGGAACTCTTTGACGAACCGGAGAAAGCTTCTCTCTCAGAAGCAGGTGCAGCAAACAACAAAGTTGATCACATGAAGAAGATTGTCGAAGACGCTGCAAGAAGAATGCATGAAGGAGGATCGACTACTGATGACTCTCCATCCAACAGTGCTTCTGTCGAGGGGGAGCCAAGTTCTCATGTCGAGGGGGAGCCAAGCTCACAAGTCCAAGGGGAGCCTAATTCTACTACTCCAACCGAAGGTGTTTCTCCAACCGAAGGTACCTCTCCAACCGAAGGTGCTTCAACGCCTGAAAGCTCAGCACCACAAGAAACCCATGAACCTCAAAGTTCTCAAAGCACATCAATCGAGGGGGAGCATGATGAAATGATGCCTGATTACGATAGCCAATCTGAGCCAGAAGAAATGATCAATGCTGAACTAGACCCAACCTTTGATCCGAATTACCCTCTTCTTACCAAATGGACCAGAGATCATCCTATCTCTCAAGTAGTTGGTGATGTATCTGAAAAGGTTCTGACCCGATCACAACTGAAGGCAAAACAGACATCCTTATTTTCAAAGGTTGAGTTTTGTATGTTTAACTCATTCGTATCAAAAGTTGAACCGAAGACAGTTAACACTGCCCTCGATCACTCTGATTGGGTGCAAGCAATGCAAGACGAACTAAACGAATTTGAAAGGAACAAAGTCTGGCGCCTTATTCCAACTCCTCCAGATGCTTCGGTTGTTGGTCTCAAATGGGTTTTTAGGAATAAAATGGACAAGGAAGGTAATGTTATAAGTAACAAGGCTCGTCTGGTGGTAAAGGGATACTGTCAGGAGGAAGGGATAGACTATGAAGAGACTTTCGCTCCAGTAGCTAGGCTAGAATCTGTTAGAATATTTCTGGCTTATGTTGCTCACAAAAACTTTGAGGTTTTCCAAATGGACGTCAAGTGTGCATTTCTCAATGGAGAACTCGAAGAAACTATGTATGTGGAGCAACCTCCTGGGTTCGTCAACGAAAAGTATCCAAATCATTGCTATATTCTGGATAAAGCTGTGTACGGCCTCAAACAAGCTCCGAGAGCCTGGTATGAAACGCTTACAAAATTTTTAAAGATGTCTAAATTCAAACAAGGTTCGGTTGACCCAACCTTCTTTCGCAAAAAGGAAGGTAACCACCTTATGATAGTTCAAATTTATGTCGATGACATCATCTTTGGCTCCACGAATCCCAGCTTAACAGCTGAATTCAGAAAGTTGATGCAGACTAAGTTTGAAATGAGCTCAATGGGTCTTATTAACTTTTTCCTTGGTTTAAACATAAGACATGGACCCGAAGGCATCTTTATTAATCAGGAAGCTTACACAAAGACTCTCCTAGCGAAGTTTGGCATGATGGGAGACTCAAAAGTCAAAGTCCCAATGGCATTCGGAACCAAGCTTACCCCATCTCTAGACAAACCGGCTGTTGATATAACGCTCTATCGCCAAATGATTGGCTCACTAATGTATCTAACTGCCAGCAGGCCTGATATCATGTTTTATGTGTGTTATTGTGCTAGATTTCAGGCAAACCCACGCGAACCTCACATGCTTGCAGTGAAGAACATCTTACGCTATCTCAAGCGAACCACCTCCTTAGGTCTATGGTATCCATCCAACTCAGGCTTCTTCGTTCAAGCCTATTCTGATGCTGACCTTGGAGGATGTGGACTCGACCGTAAAAGCACAACTGGTGGCTGTCAATTCCTTGACGGGAAGTTGGTCAGCTGGCAATCCAAGAAACAAACGTGTGTGTCGTTGTCTACTGCCGAAGTAGAATATATTGCTGCTGCATCCTGCACATCACAAGTGATTTGGATCCAGAGTCAACTTCGAGACTATGGACTCAATATGAAGAAGATCCCACTATATTGTGACTCTGAAAGTGCAATTAGGATCTGTCATAACCCAGTGCAGCACTCTAAAACCAAACACATAGCACTGAGGTATCACTTCATCAAAGATCACGTGGAAGATGGAAACGTCGAAGTTCACTTCGTAAGAACCACTGATCAACTGGCCGACGTCTTTACCAAAGCTCTTCCTGAAGCATCATTCAATAAAATATTGCAAGGGCTAGGTATGATGGAATCAGAGTCAGTACCTCACACTACCTCTCAACCTCAAACGTAAGAAGCGAAACCAACCAAACGTTCGGGTTCGGTTCAACCATATGACTCGCTCATTACTTCAAAGGTAGTTTTTCTCTGTTGTATATTTCTTGTACAATTTTGTTTTTCTTTGTGTTAAAAATATTTTTCACTTGCATGTTTAAATTCCTTGGTTTCTCAAAAATTTTCAAAACCGAAACCTACCGAAGGTTCGGGTTCGGTTTTTCAAAATTTTGTTGAACCGAAACCAACCGAAGGTTCGGGTTCGGTTTTTCAAAATTTTCTAGAACCGAAACCAACCGAACGCTCGGGTTCGGTTTTTCAACTTTTTCCCAACCGAAACCAACCGAACGTTCGGGTTCGGTTTTTCATATTCTTTCCAAAGTTTTTTTTAAGTCTTATTTTTTTTTCTTTCTTATTTTTTTTCTTTTTATTTTTTTTATAAATCTCAAAAACTCCAAAAATATTTTTTTCTATTCTTATTCTCTTGTGTGTCCGTTCGTTTATGGGAATATATTTGATGAATTACTTAAGTGTCCCTAGAAACATGCTGTTGTATGTGTCCCAAGCCTCATAAGATTTTGAATAATAGCCTTCATGACATGGTACACACAAACCTTGTCTTCCCAATAAGGCTAACTCATTTATTCTAATCGTGAGATACCTCAACCTTTTCTCACATGAGTTAAGGGTTTCCTGCTTGGTCCTTATTTTCGCAGCAGAGGTACTATATCTTCTTACATCATCTCCATAACTCTTCTCCGCTACATTCGTTTCATCAACGTAACCCTTGAGACTTTCAGAAATTACCACTGAGGTTTATGGTTACACAACATCTGTGTTTATGATCTTAGCTTCATGTCACTACGAGCTGAGTGAAACCCAAAATTCAACACCTAATGAATTGACGGTGAACAATTAAATTGCTCAAGTTTTCACCAACGGATTGACGAATGTACCCTAATGAAATCTCAAATTTTCTTTTGTGTGATTCCTATGAAATTGTTAAACACCATAACATTTCTTCCCAAGGGATCCAATTTTAAATTTTTATCTGAGATTTTATATTAATCCAAGCCAATACAAAATAAATTCCTACCTACTTGTTCAACAGGCTACACTGGTCTCACAAGTACTTTGTTTACTTTCTTTCTTATTTTAAGAACAGAATTGATGAATCAAAGCGAAAGCCACCCCTATTTAGCCTAATTAAAAGAAGCCTTTCAACATTTATTAATAAGTGTTTGATCGTAATTCAATGGGAATCCACACTAACACTTTAAGGTCTTTCTTGACTTTGAAGGAAGAGATTCGTGCCCGGGATCATCAGTTTCGTGTCATTATTGACATCACAGATTATCCTTAAAAGAGTTGCTTTATTTCTTTTTCTTTTACACTCTTTGCACGAAAATCCTTGATTTTCCAAAATTCCGTTACTAATTATTTACAGGCTGGCTTATTACTCGGTGGTTAATTATGAAGTTGTGGTCAGAAACAATCCACGTGGGCGTTTAATTCAAAAAGATGCCGTTTAAAAGGATAAGACGAAAGGTTGCTGACTCGGCGGGAGTTAAAGAGATTAAAATTCAAACGACGGAAAAAAAAGGGGCGCGTGTGAATATGGAACGACCATGCTTTTATTGACAACGTGGACGCGTGTGCGAAATCCAAGCGTCATATCTTTGGCAATTAAAGGCGCGTGCGGATTTGAAGCAATTTTCTTCTGAAACGGCGCTTGTTGGGTAGCGTGATCCTAGGATTCTGACAATCTCTCTCCTACGTGATCATCGCATAGAAGATATGAAACGATTTTTCTCTTTCCAATCCCTCACTATAAAAGGCAGTCCACAAAACCTTTTACCTCTTTACTGCCTCCGAAATTTCTCAAGAGCAAAAACTCCCAAACAGTTCACTGTTCATCATCTTCTCCAATTCTTCAACAATGGCTGAATCTTCTTCCGTCCATGCTACTTCACAGATTCTCCCCATCCGCCCACAACAATGTCTGGTTATTGATCTTAACCCACTGGCGTACAACTCCTACATGTCGCCGGTCATTGAATGCTTGAAATATTCCCAACTTGCTCCTGCACTCTCAAGAATCGAATCTGTGCCAATGGTGGCCCTATCGCAGGTCTATGCGACTGCTTACTACGACAAGGCCGTCGACCGGGTGTTTTTCGAGCTTGCAGAACACAAGACTTCCGTTTCACGCCAAAGGTTCTGCACCATGCTGGGGTTTGCCGTTGATCCTTCAAGAGTCCATCCGGAGACGATTCCAGTTGGGATGCTGTTTAGCATGTTTTACAACATGGGATACACAGAGGTTCTCACCTCTGTTGCAAAGTTCAAGAAGTCTTGCCTGCCGCCACAATGGAATGGCCTATTTACAGTCCTTTTCAAGGGCTTGTCGGAGAGGAGTTCAGGATCTGACGGTGCAAGTCGTCTCTTCCTGTCAATAATGTACGGGGTCTACAACGGGATAAACCTGGACTTTGGGTGGGTCCTATGGCAACAGCTCATCCAAAGCCTCTCTTCATCATCCTGACACTCTGAGGTGTCGTTGGCCCGGTTCTGGATCTTGATTACAAGATGGGTCATGGACAAGTTTGATGTTCCTACTGCTGACAGTGCATCGATGTCTTCTGTTGGTACGTTCCATACCAAGAAGATCATCGTCTCAGATGCATCGAAATTTTCTTTCATTGGCTCCATCCCGGAGGCAATGTATGGCGGCGTGCCATCTGACAGCAGGTTGATTCGGACGATCAAGGAGTTTAGGCCAACTGGTCCTAGGGAACTGACACCGGATATGCTCAGGTCGATTCACGATGCAGACAAACCGACCAACAGGGGAAAAAAGGCTGAAAAAGGGAAGCAAGCGACCAAAGCTCCAAAGGGTCCTTCTCCCAAGAAGAGGAAACAACCGAAGGTTGCACAATCCCCACAGCCGAAGAGGAGGAAGACGCAATAGAAGCGAAAGCTTGTAATTCCCTCTTCTTCCAGTAACTCTGAGGGTGAGAGTTCGGGTTCTGAAGGCTCTCAAGGAGACGAATCTCCTCAACGAGGCAACACACCACCTAGGTCCCCAACCCCAGAAATGGAACTTCATCAATCCCTAGTTCCTTCACCTCCACCAACTATTCCTATTTCCATTCCCACCATAAACCCCACCATTCCCCCAACCTCTTTCCCTATACCACCACCCATTTTCACCACATCAACCGAAACACCACCAGTTACCGAAACCCCTCCCGTAACCGAACCACCACAAACCGAAACCTAAACTCAACCACCACCCGAAACTACCCCACCCCACAATCCACCTCCAAATACCCCAACCACAACACCCCCAGCTTCTCCACCACCTCCATCTCCAGAAAATGCCTCCGATGGCGACAACCCTTACCTTGGTGGTGATCACATGAACTTTGATTCGGTCTACTATAGTCCGTTTCAAGTTCAGAGTGATGAGGAGGATGATGCTCCAGTGACAAAGAAGCATCTCAAAGAGCTTCACGAGAAGGTTGATCTACTTCTCGCCTCCTCTTCCAACCAGCAGTCCTCTCTCTCTGAAGCTGCCCTTCAGAAAATCGTTGATGCCTTCTCTAGGTCTCAACATGATTCGGTGGCCTCAGCAACTGCTGCGATTGATGCCTCCACCAGAGCCTGTGAGGCAGCGACCGAAAAAGTCGATAAACTATTCTCCGACGCTACTGTCCTGTTGAAGTCCTTGCAGGAAAGCGCCGACGCCACGAAGACAACTTTGGAACCGATTGTTCAACAATTGGCCAAGTTCGTCTCAACGGAGCTGTCTTCGTTCGCTACACTCCGCCAAAATATAAGCGACGACAACTCGACACTTCGTGCCTCCATCGATGCTCGCCTCGCTAAGCTACAAGAGGATCTTGCAGCTGAAAATTCTTTGATGGACATTCTGGCGAGTAAAACAACCACCCTAAAAGTCAAGAGCACGCAACTTTCCAACTCCGAACAACAATTGGAAGCTCTTCGATCCGAAAGGGAGGTGATCAAAACGTGTGTTTCGGATGTCCACGCAACATTATCCAACATCCTGGAAGCACACGATCCCATTCTAAACCATTCGGTGAGGCGTACCCTCGCTGAAAAACTCTCTCCGGCCATGGACCTTCTCAGCAAAATCGAAGGCCTACCGAGTTTCGTGTCCATTCCGAAACAAGGGGGAGATGAGCAAACCGGATCGAAACCACCTCCTTCCTCCAAAGCTACTCACACAACCGAACCACCTCAGACTGGTCATGCTTCGGGTTCGGGTGTGAAGAACAAGGGCAAAAACATAGCTGAGGAAGATGAAGATGAAGATGAAGACAAGGAGACCATTGCTGACATGTTAAAACGAAAGAACAGTCGCAATGCTGACGATGATGCCAGTCGTGTGGCGCGAGAGGCTGAAGAAGCCGAACGCAAGCAAAAGGAAGCCCACGATCTCCTTGAGAGCCGAAAGACGCTCTTCCCTGCCTAGACCAGGGAACGTATGATTAAAGAGGCCATAGAAACTCCAAGCATATTATGGCTCGAGCCGGTTATATCATTCGATTGCAACAACACTGTCGATTCGCAGTTTGATATGCCGCTGACTCGAAAGGCGTTCATCTTCCACGCCTTCTCTAACATCTTTGAAGTCCCACATCCGAACGATGAGCTTGACAGGGAGCTCATTGACTTCTATCTGGCAGCTTCTCGTCCTCAATACCTTACATGGAGCGCCCAGAAGATTGTAAACGTTCGAGTGTTGAAGCCTTATGCCGTGGGGAGATTCACAAACGTTAAGTTCAAGCTCATTCGAGGATCTGCAAGAACTGCTCATCTTATCTCCCTGGCGGATCTGCCGAATCTAAATCCTCATGATTGGATTGTACTGTACAATATCCTTTTGACTGATGAAGCCGAATATGGTCCCATTATAGACCATGTCAAAAGGATGTTAGCCTGCTACATCATGGAGGTTGCCCTAATGGATCAGGAGGTCGCCACAGTCTTCAAGAAGAAACCGAAGATAGCTCCTGTGGGATCGGCCAGTGATCTCAACCAAATGAAAATGGGCAAGATTTATCCGAGGCGTAACTCGGTTATGTTCACTAGAGCCGAAGGACAGAAATGTCTCTTCACTTTAGCTGACAAACACCTTTACACCACAGCTTGTTTGGAGCATGTGCTATCGATTATCAAACGGTGTAAAGAGAATTCGGCTGATGACATCAAGTACTTCAACGACATGATCAATTGGTACATTCGGTTTAGACAGACCATTCTCTCCATAACCAAGTGTCTGTTTAGCACCGTGAAGAAGAAGGTACCTGCTTCAGCTGCCAGCCCAAGTAAAAAGTGAAGGTCTCGCTCCAAATTGACGCAAAGGGGGAGATTGTTGGGCTGAAGATTATTTTGATGTTGCGTCTTTTGGGCTCGATAGTTTAGCCATGTACACTCCGGTTTGGGCCTGTCCAACCGAGAGCCTTTTATGTATTGTATATAAGTTAATGCTTGCATGCATATTAGGTTAACGATTTTAGAGAATAACGATAGAGAGTTTAACGATAGTAATTTCAAGGTTTCTTTAATCGTTCTTGTAACCTACCAATCCTCTACAGTTGATGTTCTTAATCGAGCTCTTCTGAGGATTTTGTTTAATCATTCGACTCGTTTGATTCTATCTTGTCTTGTTCTTATTATTGCATTCTTACAGTTTTATATTTACATACTTGTTCAAGATCTAATCGATCTTCATAGAATTAAAGATTTTTAATCTCATCAGAAACCATAGTAATGCTCAGGTACATTCCTAACCCTTGTGGAACGCCTCAGAGGTACAAATGGAGGTATAATTGGATCAACAGGAGGTTCATCCTCTTGTTGACTGCTAGGGTTTGAGGTTCCTTCACCACTTGACTCTTGAAGTTCTTTAAGGTCAATTAGCCTCCCACTGTCTCCTTGGCTTATGAACTCTCTCTCGAAAGACCGCCCTCCTTGCTACAAAGACCACATTCTCATTAGGTCTGTAGAAGAGGTAACCAAAGGATTTTTGTGGGTAGCCGATGAAAATACACTTCTCACTTCGAGGTTCGAGCTTGTCATGAGTCTCACGTCTCACGAAAGCCTTGCAACCCCAAACTTTGATGTGGGCTAGACTAGGAACTTTTCCAGTCCACATCTCATGAGCTGTTTTGGCAACCTTCTTTGTAGGGACCAGATTAAGGATATGGGTGGCAGTCTCTAAGGCATACCCCCAAAATGAGATTGGTAGCGTAGCTCGACTCATCATGGAACGAACCATGTCCAACAAGGTTCGATTACACCTCTCAGCTATACCATTCAACTGTGGTGTCCTGGGAGGTGTCAATTGTGAGACAATCTGACATTCCCTAAGATAGTCGAGGAACTCTGAACTAAGATACTCACCACCTCGATCGGATCGAAGCATCTTAATGTTCCTGCCCAATTGATTCTTGACTTCTTGTTTAAATTCCTTAAACTTTTCGAAAGTCTCTGACTTATACTTGATTAAGTAGACATATCCATATCTACTATAATCATCCGTAAAAGTCACGTAATAATGATTAGCATCCCTTGTGGCATGTTTGAAGGGTCCACATACATCCGTGTGAACAAGATCCAACAAACCTTCACCCCTCTCACACGAACCAGTGAAGGGTGACTTTGTTATTTTTCCAAGCAAGCACGATTCACAACTATAATTTGACCTTAGGTCAAATGACTCCAAGACTCCATCCTTTTGGAGTTGGCCTATGTGTTTCTTGCTTATATGCCCAAGACGACAATGCCATAATGATGCTTTATCCAAGTTATTACTATTAGAAGAATCAATACACAATACATTATTTCATAAGTTATCTACAACAGACACAGCTTCATACACACCATCACAAGGTAATGCTTTAAAATAAAACACATTATTAAAGAAAGCATTTATTCCACCAGTTTCATTATCAAAAGAAAAGGTAAAACCTTGTTTATACAAAGCATTAAGGGAAATAACATTTCATGCCATTTCTGGCGAGTAACAACATTTATTCAAATCTAAAGTAAATCCACTACTAAGCAACAAAGTATAAACTCCAATCTTGGTGACAGGTGAGACTTTCCTATTCCCCATGATTAAGTTTATCTTTCCATGCTCCACATTCTCACTTCTTCTTAGTCCCTGCATTTTAGAACAAATATGAATACCGCAACCGGTATCAAGGACCCAAGAGTTAGAATAGAGTGAATTATTAGATGAGATAGTGTAAATACATGCATTGTTGGGTTTAACTTTCCCATCCTTCAAATCTTGCTGGTACTTTGGGCAGTTACGCTTCCAGTGCGCCTTTTCGTGGAAGTAGAAGCATTCAGCCTCTTTGGAATCAGAAGAAGGTGTAACGAAACCTTTCTTGGTTCCGCTAGAAGAGGACCAATCAAGGGTCTTACCCTTGGTACCCTTCGAAGGGTTCTTTCTCTTCTTCCATCTACCTTTCCCGATTGCCAGGACAGGTGCTGAGTTTGGAGTAGTATCAGGAGTGGTCACAACCGACTTACCTTTAAGACCTGATTCTGCGGTCTTTAGGAGTCCCTGAAGTTTGCTAAGTGTAACTTCCTCCTTATTCATGTGGTATGTCATGCGGAATTGATCATAACACGAAGGTAAGGAGTGCAAAATAATATCTATTGCTAACTCCTCAAGGAATTTCACATTCAACTTCATCAATCGATCCACATACCTTTGCATTTTCTACATGTGGCTTGTGATGGGTTCTCCATCTTTCATTCGGGTTGTGATCATAGAGGAGATGATTTCATATCGCTCTTGATGAGCACTTTGATGGTAGCGGTCCATAAAATCCTAGTGCATCTCAAAAGGATAGTAGTCCTCATAGGAGTTTTGGAGCACGGCTGTCATGGTGGCCATCATGATACATGCCACTTTGGTAGCATCTCTTTCATGTGCCTCATATTCAGCAAACTCCTCAGGAGTAGCAGTTGGCTCAGGCACCTTGAGCTCCTTGTCAAGAACATATTCCTTGTTCTTGTAACGAGTGACCATCCTGATGTTTCTGATCCAATCAGTAAAGTTAGATCCATCAAAGATGACTCTCCCACAAAGGTTCATGAGAGAGAAAGAGCCTGTAGGGTTTGAGCCAGGAGTAGCATTGTTGGAAGACATCTGAAAAAAAGGAAAAAAGGTTTAGTTTAGATATAGGGATAGTCCTTAATAAAACACCCAAATGTAGTATTAAGGCTAGGATCCAATCACAATATATTATAACCTAGAAGAGGGATGTCGTAATCCAAGTTATAACATATTTGAAAGGTAGGTGAATGACGATTCACCAATTTCCACCATGAAAACGAAATATAAATTATTAGGTTTTATTTGGCTTTTAGAAATTCCTAGATTCTTTGAGATTCATTGAACTTTTCAATGGCATGTTTCAATCTCGAGTGTGCCCTTCATGTTTTGTGACTGGGATACCGAGGATCACAAAACAAGGTGTGAAGTAACCATGCAAATTACTTGGTACCCTTAATGTTTTTCACTTAATCGTAGTGCCGGTAAACCACAAGCGCTCCTTCCGACCTCATGAAAAACTTAAGTCACCCTTTGCCTTCCTTGTTAAGTCCAAGTTAGTGTGCCGGTAAACCACACACGCTCCACCAACGACTTAGACAAGGTGCAAAGTGTAATTTCATGGATTAGCACCTTATTCACATTTTCCTAAAGTAACTAAGATTGGGAATTTAATAAAACATTTAGTTACTTTATAATATTCATCATACTTTGAATGAGAATTTGTAAGTCCTTGTCTTACCCGTTCGGCTAACGACCCTCCACCAGTCAAGCAAGCGGTGGGTGATAGTGGACACCCATTAAGTTGCCATTTTATAGGCAACAACCTTATACCCACCTTATAGACAGGCTTCGTGAATGAGGCGTACTAGCGGAAAGACGAATTTGATCTTATACATATATATATTATTAATAACTTTATAATATTATAAGTATAAGGGTAGAATTTTAACTTTTTTAAAAATCTAAGGGTTGGAACTAAAGTTTTAATCAAGACTTTACTTATTCCAAAACTTGAGGGAAAGTTTTGTAAACTTTCAAAACTTTTCATTTCTTGTAACTTATGAGTTAAATAGAGTAATAAAAATGAAGACTCGTCATTTTTCTAACTCTTGTAACTTATAAGTTAAATAGAGTAATTAAACTACCAAGTAGGTTACAAGTAATTCCTATGATCATCTAAATTCATAAGATCAAGAACATGAATATTCATATCAAAGTTTCAAGATCATATGAACACATATAATCATGAAAAATTGATATTAGCCATTGTAAATGGATTAGAACAAACATTACTCCATCTAAAACAAGTTTTATGACACCAAAACGATTTAGGGTAATGTTTCTAGTCCATTTCCAGCAGCAAAAGTCGAAAATCTGCACTTTGTCGCTCCTACGCGCCGAGTGCATGAACCTACTCGGCGAGTAGGTTGAAGATACACGTGAACTCGGCGAGTCCCCCCATGGACTCGGCGAGTTCATCAGGCAGACAGCAAGTTTTTCGACTTTTTCCAACTTTTTAGCACAAATAAGAAACAAACAAGCCTAGGCTCTGATACCACTGATGGCTTTTGAGCATTCTAACACTTCCTAAGTGTACATGCAACCCTAATAACCTTGGATCTATGTTTGTCTAATTATCATGCAAAGTTGATTTCCAAGGCTATGATCCTATCTAGAATACATGGGGAACAATTTTAACTTAAATAATAGATAGAATTACATACCTTGTTGTTGTAAATGTTCCTTGAAACCTTGTGAGCCTAGCACCCTAAGTGTGATGCCTCAAATGCTTCACACAACACCAAATGCTATGGAGTAAACTTGGAGAGAAAGTATAACACTCTAAAAATCGGCTCTAGCCCTCAAGCATGCATGTGTAACCGATTTTGGGAGAAAACATGAGCTTTATATAGTGTTGACACATTTAGGGTTACACCATGTAAACCCTAATGTGTCATGAATCTTCATTTCCATGACCCATGGGTTTGTAACTCCCATGGAGCATCCAATGGGTTTAACCCAACTTGATTATCCATGGAGCCTCTTAGCCCACTATATAAGTTATGGATGATTTACATAATCAACTCATATATTTAATTAGTTATCTTTTTGATCACTTAATTAATTCTAAAATTAATTATTGATCAAACTAATTAAATAATATTATTAATATATTAGAACATATAATATATTAATAACCACAAGTGTTATTTCTCTCATTTAGTCTATCCAATTTCATGGTGCCATGCAACCCAAATGGACCATCCCGGGTCGGTTCAAGTACATACCAGAAATAGTTATGGACTTAGACACCTTATCCAACAGATACTCGTAACCATACTGATTGACACTAGATTACTTGACCCCCTGCAAGCGTCGGAATAATTGTGACATTCGTCACCCCTTGGCTTGGTAGGCCGAGGACTGTAGCTAGCAGTCGGGGTGCGGGAGTGTCAGTCCTGTATAGATCTATACACACAATGTCCTCTCTCCCTCCAAGAGACTTTGGTTACCAACTTGACGATGGGGAGATCCATGTCTTGAAGATGCATCTCGTATTTTGAATTCTATTGTAAGTACTGGAATAATGATATAGACTTACGAATGAACTGGCTCCTTTGGAATTCTCTAAACTAGAAAGAGTGGTTAGAATCTCCTAACTATTCCTATAATAATTACTAGTGTCTCTGATCTATGAATGATGAATGGAAGGATGACCTTGCTACCCAAGGGAAATGAACTGGTCGATGGAAACCTTTATGTCTATATATGTATACATAATATATAACTAATGTTTAAACGACCTTCGGACGGATAGCCGATACCCACCAGACCACATCCCAACGAGGAAAAGGAAATAGGGCGAACTAGCCTTCCTAAATCTTTTAAACATTATTTATATAACTATACAAATACAGGCATGCATTTAACGAAAGATCTATGAATGATGAATGGAAGGATGCCCTTGCTACCCAAGGGAAATGAACTGGTCGATGGAAACCTTTATGTCTATATATGTATACATGATATATAACTAATGTTTAAACGACCTTCGTACGGATAACCGATACCCACCAGACCACATCCCAACGAGGAAAAGGAAATAGGGCGCACTAGCCTTCCTAAGTCTTTTAAACATTATTTATATAATTATACAAATACAGGCATGCATTTTAATGAAATAAAAACATAGAAGAAAACTCTGATGAAAACCTTTACACCTAAGAAAATTTACGACTTGACGTCAGTTGTTAAAACAAGTTTGAAAATCTTTGGAATCCTTTGAAAAGCCTTTCATAACAACTTTGAATATGATTTGTATAAAACAGATTTAGTGAAGAAAACCTTTGGAAAACCTTTAACAAGAGTTGAAAGTGAGATTGGAAAATCTTAAGCTGGATAAAATAGTATAACATGTGTAAATCCATTTTGCTATACAGTTATCAATCACATGTGATTTATACAATAACTGTATAGATCAACTTGTATTCCCTCCCTATAAAAGCAGTTAAAATCAATATAAGGTTCATTCAGGGGTATAAACTCACCTGTCGTGGGCGATTCGGATGAATGGACGGTATAGGATGCTAAGTGTCAAGTGAGGACTTGACCACACACGTGAATCCTATTTAACATGTAATGATACATTTAAGTATCCAATTAGTCATTTAATAACTAATTAATCAAGTAAAGTTGTCCTACTACATAAAAACACTTTGCTACAAGTGCTAGGAGTACCAAGGGTTGCATATAAAGTGTGTATGGACTCACATTGGAGTTTACTCTTCAAATGATGGCCCTTATGGGTGTTTACGGTTTCAATACCACTTCCCTGATGATTTTACGGCCATAAACTCATGGTAGTGGTGTCATGGGATGTTTAAAGGTCTTATCTCACTCATAGAATTATGCTAGAGTCGAATCAAGGGCTAAGGAAGTGATTGGGGCTCAAAATGGACACTTTATGGAGTTTACGGTCCTTGGACCACTCCCTTGGGAGTTTACAGCCGTAAACACATGATTTTACGGTCGTAAACTCATGTTTGTCCATTTCTTTTGTGCTTTGGTGGTTCTAAGCTATGTTGGCAAGGTTCTAGTCACTTATATGAGCATAGGAAGGTGTTAAAGGCACTTAAACACCTTGGAAAGGTGTTTACAGTTTTGGGAGACCTCCCCAAACCGTAAACTCAAGTGTTGCTCATTTGGGCATGTTTTGGTGCATCATATGAAGGAATACAAGGTTCTAGGCACTCATGGAAGCTTTTGGAGGTGTTTGAGGGGTAATTTAACACCTAAAAAGGTGTTTATGGTCCTTGAAGATGGGTTTATGGTCCAAGAATGTTCTTGGGCCGTAAACTCATGTTTACTCCCCATATGTTAAGATTTTGGTGTTCTAAGTCCTTTTATGTAAGCCCCTAAGTCATAACTAAGCTCCATAAGTGGTTTGGAAGGATTTTTGGGCATCAAAACCCCATTTATGGGTGCTTACGGTCCAAGAATGTTCTTGGTCCGTAAACACATGATTTTGCCACTTTTGGATGTCTTAAACACGAATTTGCATGTTAAATGAGCTAAACAACAAGTTAGGGTAGATCACTTACTAGTTTGGGGCTTAAAAGAGGCAATTTTTGACCAAACCTGATTTGTAGAGAGATAAAGTAGAGAGAGAGAAAGTGTCTAAGGTGTAAAAAAGGTTGGGATGAAACCCACTCAACCCTTATATAGGGTTGAGTTTACATCCTGGGTGGGGGTCCACCCAACACCAACCGCAAACGGGGTTTTTCGCGACTTCCGTTAAACACGACAAATATTAAATTTTACCTCTTTATTTTTGGTTCGCTCGACGAATATTATTTAAAATATTCCAACGGATTTAAATCCGGTCAAAAATATATTTGGGATAAGTTTGGCTAATTTTTGACGTGCTTAATTACGACGTTAAAACTAACAGAAATTTTGGGTTGTCACATCATCCCCCCGTTAGAGGGAATTTCGTCCCGAAATTAGACTTTAGGCAAAGAAGTAGGCATGAATGATCGAGTAATGAGATGAGGGTACTTCCTATTTGAATGTTCCTCGCACTCCCAAGTGAACTCTGGTCTTCGCTTGGTGTTCCAGCGAACCTTCACTAGTGGGATGCAGATTCGTTACGCTCGCTTGATTCCTCGGTTCGTAGTTTCCTACGGGTTTTTCTACAAAGTTAGGGTTCCCAATGATTGCTATTAAGACGAGTGGGTTTATACAAGTCACGTCGGGTTAATGCTTTGTCCATGCTGGAGACGCGAATAGACTAGAGTGGAGTTTATGGAATTCCGAAAGTAGTCATGGTCTGACAAGGGTTGGACCAATTCTTATAAAGAATCTCGAATGGTCCTAAGCTCTCGAAAAGATAGAGGTTTTTAGTTCTCAGAACATAATATACTTCTATGGTGGGATCATCACTGGCGTGACCGCCATTTTGAAGTTCCAAGCGTTCTCTCATATTGGTGGTGTAGTTCTTCGGGTTGGTTCTTAGAAAGCTCATGTCGATTTCGGACTCGTGTTTCCTACTGATTGGCTTTTTGAGGTTTTCTGGATCATCGGATGTATTGGCTACACACTGGCATGTAATTGATTTCGTGGAATCTATCTCAATTTAGTGCAAAATGGACCTGTACTTCTGATTCTTGAGGTGTTTCTAACGAAGACTCTCAAAGTTAATGAGATAGGGCCTTAGCAGATGATGGTTAGAGGGTTTTAGATTTCTTCTTCGTCTAACAGATGCTTTCACAGTATGATTCTTAACTTGGAAGGAATCACGCTCTTACTTGCTTCACTGTTTCATGAATGGCAATCTCTGCTCAGGGCTAACTCAGCCCTTAGAGATTTACTGAAGTGTTGGATTATCTCGGGAGGTGGTTCTACTATTTCTATGTGAGATAGTATTCTTGGAAAACCTAGTAGTCCAATGAATCTCTAATACATGCCCTATTCTCCAAGGCGTCGGTTTTTTCAGTAGCAGAAAGCGTGTGTTCTTGTATAACCCATCGACTAACACCTAGACTGGTGTCGAGTCTATAATCTCTTCGGGATCTTGGTTATAAGACTTAATGTAATCTACTTTCGTACTTTATTCATCTATTCTTGGCTGCGGAGGTTATCCTGTGGTTCTTGGCATCCTGGTATTCACTTTGGAGAATGCAGTCTATTGTCTATAGGGCGAAGGTGACTTCTTCCATGTGAGGAGGCAGAGTGTCCTAAGCACTACTCGTCAATAACAGGGTGGACGAAGTGCCTAAGTAGTGCGAGCATCTTCTGCAACTACTCTTCCGGTGGTTCCGAGTTTTCTTGATTTAGGTTAAGTCTAGAAGTATAGGGTTCTGTCACTCGGAACGTCTAATCTCCGCATCCATTCTTCTCAAAGTTTAACTTATCGCAGCTTCCAGGTTTCTGGGATATCCGCTGAGATGCTTAATTCGTGGGATTAAGCTTGAATGGATGGTTCGTAGTCAATGTCCTTGACTCTTACGCCTCAGATTTCTTTACCAACTGAGGGTGTTAGCTACTATGTTGGCTTAACCGGGATGACTACAAATTTCGGATTTGTGGTCATTATAGCAGCTCAACCCGCAGAGGTTCTCTTGACTCTAGCTCCTATACCATGGGAATGGATGAAGGGTTTTACTATGAGGTTTGTGGTAGAGCTCATACTTGGCTTAACAACTAATACTTGGTGTATGCAAGCCGTATATAATTGAGATCGACGGGATGTTCAGTTGTGCGGCGCCACCCCAGACCCACAACCCAACGAGGAACAGGGAGTAGGGAGGAAGCACACATCTTAAATCTTTTTGATCTGAATTATATACCACTCTAATGCATATACTCAGTAGTAGTACGTTAATCCCAGGAGTTCTTTCCTCTTGATTCACGAACCTGATTGTGAGGTGCTAAGGGTCTTTCTGGGGGATCTGCGGAGTAGGTTTCGGGTGGTTATCATCTTCTGGAATGCATGTAGTGTCTTTCACTTTGGTTCCTATCTGTCTAAGAAGGGGTTGGTTAACAGCGCGCGATACCCTACTTAGGGGTATTTTGGAAAGTTTTAGATAAGAGCAACGACTGACGGATCGTATTAGGTTTTATTATTAGGTTCGAAAGAACCTTTATTTGCCGAAATGGCCATGGTGACAGTTCTTTTTACACAGCTCTAGGAATTTACAAATGGTTGCACTGAGTCAAACCATGATCAATAGAGGCATCGAATTTGGCATACCTCGACATGACATAGAATGAGGGTTGATAGGGCCATGTGCTGAACGGGCACACAAGTTTTTAGCGTCTCGGGTTTTGTCCACGGTATCACTGTCGCGGATACTTGGACCGATAAAGTTGACGCGGAACTATAGAGGGTCCTGAGGTTTCAGAGTAATGTACTTTTCATGAATGGATTCTCACGATGCCTTTCTATAATCGCCTAGCATACACTAGTCATGTATAATGAAGGTGGGAAGGACTGTTGACTGAGCGAATCCGCCCTAAATCCACAACCAAACGAGGAACAGGAAATGAGGCAGCATCACTCACTCTAGGTCTATCCATCTTAATTATACTTGGCGTTAACGTATATACCGAGCCATTATAGCTTTACCTGATGAGATTTTGAATTCTTTCAACAGTGCTGCGACTTTCGCCTTAACGGGAGATTAATTACATTTAGAATTAGCCTTTTAATGTTTTTGGTTAGTTATCTGAGATTGAGAGACGTACCAAAATTTTACCGGGTTCCTAGACGCTTTTCCAAGGGATTAGAGTTAGACTCCTCCTGCGCTTTTGTCGTTCCTTTCAGTTGGGCAGACTCGCTTTAGGTGCCCAATCTCACCACATAGATGGCATACTGGATTGGTCGCCACATTGGTGGTTGATGTAATGGACTCAACCAGGTTTCTGCAGACGCGAGCGGTATGCCCCTTCATGTTTCACCTAAGACAAAGGAGTTCTCAACAGATACCATGATGATGGTAGCTACACTTGCTGCAACGGGGAAGGTTCCCTAGGTATGGTCTTCTTGGAGTTGGGATGGGAGGGTTCACAGGGGTATTGACTGTCTCATCTCGTTGTCCTTCAGAAGGTCCTTGAGCCGAGGTACTTCCCTCCTCGTTCTTGAACTTTCTCTTCAGTGGAGTTGGTTGAGGTTCTTGGCTGGCTAGGTACGCATGTGTTGGTTGCTGATGTCCATTGCTTAGATCGGGAATCCCGATAGGGCTCTTGCTAACATTGGCGTTGTTAGAATTCGGTTGAGCCATAACAGCTGCTACGGTTGCCGAGACTGCAGCTTGGAACGTTGCTTCATCGCATAAGAGAGTCGGTTTCTTGCCAGCGGATTGCTTACTTTTCTTCGGAGGCATGGTTTTTCCTACACGGAAAGGAACACAAGCTGATGAGAGACGATGTTTAACTCTAGACGTATCTGTCCTTACTATAATAGGCATAAATTTTCCCGTGCCTCGGATCTTGGTTATCTGAGTGTCGACCTACATCCCTATGATGTAGTCTGGGTATTCAAGGTAGGAGTAAGAGTATCGGAAAGCCATAAGATGGGATTTTTTCCTACTAAGTTATCTTTATGCTGGAGAGATCCACTCTCCGGCTTGGAAAGATTTGAGGGGAGTTCGGAACGAAAATCACAGAAGAAAAGGCTCATGAAGGCTTATGGCTAAACATTCTCAATCGAGGTTTTGAGATCCGATCTAATCGTATTACTTGCGACGGGAAATGGTGATTTACCTAACACATAGTGTGAGTAGTGTAATCACTAACTCACTAAATTGTATTATTTTATGGGTGTATTAGCACGACGAATATGAGGAAAGACACTTCTCGGGTTCCATGTATTGGCTCCCTCTGTCTACCTCTTATCCCTGACTGGGACCAGCGTTGGTTTTATTTGGGTAGTTACCTAGGGTTCTCTCCTCGTGAAAACATATTGAATTGCTACTCCCTCTTACTTCCGATTCTTACTCTGAGGGTCAGCGTTGTCTTACTTCTAATCCTGCCCCTTAGTGTCATCGCTTCATGATGGATGATTGGAAATCTCGGAAGTTCAGGCGGATTTCCCACCGGTGTCCCTAAAAGGTATAGGCACTTGGTGGTTTCAATAGTTTCGTCCTAGTTCATTTATTTCCGAACTGGAAATCTTCTCAATGAACTTCTTCTGAGTTTGAATCAACTCTTCTGTCGAACACTGTAGCGGATAGGGTTTTCTACCGGGTTCGTGCGAGAATGGAAATGTCTAAAGAATCCTAAGAGATTATTAACATTTCACTGGCTGATCCATATCGAGTCCTGCTAAAATTACATTGGGTACACAAATTATATATAACCTAGATCCGATAGACCTTCGAATATGTGATACTACTCTATATCCACATCCAAACGAGGAAAAGGAAGTAAAGCGAAACCACACATTCTTAGTCTATGGGATCCTTATTATATATAACCTTGGAAGTATACCCTTTGTAATCATAGGTATATCAATAAGGATCTTTTTAGTTTTTCACACAAGGTTATCTATTGATCCTAAAATACCCCTATGGTATTTAAATTTCTTGTGTGATTCTTAACTTCTGAATATGATTATGGGATTAATGTGAGTCTTTTAGTATTCCAAAATACTCCCATAGTATTTTAAACTTTATGTTTGGCTCTAGCATTCCTATTTGGTAAGTTTCAGACCTGTTGCAACACCACTATCACTCCCAAGCACACGTTGGTCGCATCTCGAATAAATGTAGTTGATCAGGTTACATTTATTCCAGCTTACGATTACATAACTGCTCAGGTTTGACGGTAGTGGTCAACATCCAAAGACTCTTATTTTGTTCTTCTTGTGATACTTTTGTTCGAGTGTTTAGATTCTGGATGTTCTTATACTGTTGTAAAATATGGTTATATTTTAAAGTATAATTCTTGGTCAGAGTGTTTTATCCCTATGTATTTATAGGTTGTATATCTTTTATGAATTGATATACATAGCTCACTATAAACAATGCTCTGATACCAATCTGTCACACCCTAAAACCGGAACGGCGGAAACGTTCTGGGGTGGATGACGTCATGTCAAGTATCACAACATATGCAGTATAGTAATAAAAGTACAACAACCATTTCATTAATAGTAATAATTTTACATCGGTTACATGTTATAGTAATATCAAAGTAATTGCAGAACATAACATAGATGCAGCTCGGTACTAGGCTGTCTTCACAAAAGCTCATGGGATGTACCTGTCTATCGCTGACCTGAAAATACAAGTTATTTTGAAAGAGAGTATCAACATTTTTATAAATGATGGTGAGTTCATAAGTATTTAGTTTCATTTTTGTAAGTAAGCATTTTTATTCAAAATAACTTTATGAAAAGTAGTAGTTTAGAATCTACGGTGTATTAGCGTCCTTTCCAGAAAATCCTATATTTTCTAAAAAAAGCAGTCTTCTACCAAGACCCGACAGAGTTATGTTTTAAAGTGTAATTTTCCCTTAAATACTATCATTACCAAAATATGGTATTTGACTTTAAAGAAAGTAGGAGAATATTAATAGTAAAAATACTAGGGGAAAATAACATATGCCTCAGCAGAAATACTGCTGACTAAGGCAAAAGAAATCATAGACTCCAGGAGAGTATCAAATGAATGATACGCCTGGCTCAGTCTAACAAAATGAAACACAGACCCCAGACGGTATCAAATGTACGATACAGCTAGCAAGGTCTAAAACAAAGAATACAGAGACCCCCAGACAGTATCAAATGAACGATACAGCTAGCAAGGTCTAAAACAAAGATAACACATACCCTAGACAGTATCAAATGAACGATACAGCTAGCAAGGTCTAAAACAAATAGTAATCCTAAGTGGGTTGTTTCAAAAATACCGTGTTAACTCTCGTTACCTTAAGTCCATGAATTATAAGGTAAACATGGAGATACTCATAACGATACTGATTGACACTAGAGTACTTGACACCCTGCAAGCGTCGGAATAATTGTGACATTCGTCACCCCTTGGCTTGGTAGGCCGAGGACTGTAGCTAGCAGTCAGGATGTTGGAGTGTCAGTCCCGTATAGATCTATACACACAATGCCCGCTCTCCCTCCAAGAGACTTTGGTTACCAACTTGATGACGGGGAGATCCGTGTCTTGAAGATGCATCTCGTATTTTGAATTCTATTGTAAGTACTGGAATAATGATATAGACTTACGAATGGACTGGCTCCTTTGGAATTCTCTGAACTAGAAAGAGTGGTTAGAATCTCCTAACTATTCCTATAATAATTACTAGTGTCTCTGATCTATGAATGATGAATGGAAGGATGACCTTGCTACCCAAGGGAAATGAACTGGTCGATGGAAACCTTTATGTCTATATATGTATACATAATATATAACTAATGTTTAAACGACCTTCGGACAGATAGCCGATACCCACCAGACCACATCCCAACGAGGAAAAAGAAATAGGGAGAACTAGCCTTCCTAAATCTTTTAAACATTATTTATATAACTATACAAATAAAGGCATGCATTTAACGAAAGATCTATGAATGATGAATGGAAGGATGCCCTTGCTACCCAAGGGAAATGAACTGGTCGACAGAAACCTTTATGTCTATATATGTATACATGATATATAACTAATGTTTAAACGACCTTCGGACGGATAACCGATACACACCAGACCACATCCCAACGAGAAAAAGGAAGTAGGGTGCATTATCCTTCCTAAGTCTTTTAAACATTATTTATATAATTATACAAATACAGGCATGCATTTGTATAAAACAGATTTAGTGAAGAAAACCTTTGGAAAACCTTTAACAAGAGTTGAAAGCGAGATTGGAAAATCTTAATCTAGATAAAACAATATAACATGCGTAAATCCATTTTGCTATACAGTTATCAATCACATGTCATTTATATAATAACTGTATAGATCAACTTGATTCCCCCTTATAAAAGCAGTTAAAATCATTAAAAGGTTCATTCAGGGGTATGAACTCACCTATCGTGGGCGATTCGGGTGAATGGACGGTATAGGATGCTAAATGTCAAGTGAGGACTTGACCACACACGCAAATTCTATTTAACATGTAATGATACATTTAAGTATCCAATTAGTCATTTAATAACTAATTAAGCAAGTAAAGATGCCCTACTACATAAAAACACTTTGCTACAAGTGCTAGGAGTACCAAGGGTTGCATATAAAGTGTGTATGGACTCACATTGGAGTTTACTCTTCAAATGATGGCCCTTATGGGTGTTTACGTTTCAATACCACTTCCCCCATGATTTTACGGTCGTAAACTCATGTTAGTGGTGTCATGGGATGTTTAAAGGTCTTATCTCACTCATAGAATTATGCTAGAGTCGAATCAAGGGATAAGGAAGTGATTGGGGCTCAAAATGGACACTTTATGGAGTTTACGGTCCTTGGACCACTCCCTTGGGAGTTTACAGCCGTAAACACATGATTTTACGGTCGTAAACTCATGTTTGTCCATTTCTTTTGTGCTTTGGTGGTTCTAAGCTATGTAGGCAAGGTTCTAGTCACTTATATGAGCATAGGAAGGTGTTAAAGGCACTTAAACACCTTGGAAAGGTGTTTACAGTTTTGGGAGACCTCCCCAAACCGTAAACTCAAGTGTTGCTCATTTGGGCATGTTTTGGTGCATCATATGAAGGAATACAAGGTTCTAGGCACTCATGGAAGCTTTTGGAGGTGTTTGAGGGGTAATTTAACACCTAAAAAGGTGTTTATGGTCCTTGAAGATGGGTTTAAAGTCCAAGAATGTTCTTGGGCCATAAACTCATGTTTACTCCCCATATGTTAAGATTTTGGTGTTCTAAGTCCTTTTATGTAAGCCCTAAGTCATAACTAAGCTCCATAAGTGGTTTGGAAGGATTTTTGGGCATCAAAACCCCATTTATGGGTGCTTACGGTCCAAGAATGTTCTTGGTCCGTAAACACATGATTTTGCCACTTTTGGATGTCTTAAACACGAATTTGCATGTTAAATGAGCTAAACAACAAGTTAGGGTAGATCACTTACTAGTTTGGGGCTTGAAAGAGGTGATTTTTGACCAAAACCGATTTGTAGAGAGAGAAAGTAGAGAGAAAGTGTCTAAGGTGTGAAAAAGGTTGGGATGAAACCCACTCAACCCTTATATAGGGTTGAGTTTACAGCCTGGGTGGGGGTCCACCCAACACCAACCGCAAACGGGATTTTTCGCGACTTCCGTTAAACACGGCAATTATTAAATTTTACCTCTTTATTTTTGGTTCGCTCGACGAATATTATTTAAAATATTCCAACGGGTTTAAATCCGGTCAAAAATATTTTTGGGATAAGTTTGGATAATTTTTGACGTGCTTAATTACGACGTTAAAACTAATGCAATACTAGATTTGCTATCTTTGTGATAAGGATCAGTTCTTAATATAGATTAGGTAAATTCCCTTGATTTAAGGGATATACTAGTATAGTTTAGTATATATTCAATATTAGGGTGAAACTCTAATGTGAAAGTCTTGGTGACCGTCTTAGTAATATTTATTCTCTTGGTGAGAAGAAACCTTTTCTTGGTGAAAGACATATTTGTGATTAATTTGTGTTCTTTACTTTTCCTTTTCTTTATTTGTGTTTAGTTAGTTTGTTCTTTGTTAAATATACTTTAAGTGTATCCGATCGATACAAACCTTTAAAAGGTCACCATCTTGAATCTAAAAAACAAAAAAAACAATCAGAATCAATGCACAATGTTAACCCACACCATGAATACCTAACATTCATGTAACATCTCCTTAACCCAAGTATGGATCATGTGGTTTCAATAGTATGGTATAACACCAGGTTTCTGGTAATTTTCACTTAAAAGTTTTTTGTTCAAGTTTTTTTTAGATTTGGTGGCCACGGCATGGCGAATGAGATCCTACAATGTGGCCATGGCCAGAAAGTGCACGGATGTTAAGTGGTCACCACAACGTGGCAGCCATTTAACGATAAACCCTAACTTTTGGGGTTTTCTCCCTATTTAAAGGATGTGATGGCTAGGGTTTGTCCACGCTCACCCTCCATCACCTTCATTCCTCCCTAATTGAAACCCTAACCTCCATTTTTGAAGTTCTTGATTTTTGTGGTGATTTTTGGAGTTTTGAAGAAGAAGAAGAAGATGAACCTTGGACATTGATTTAACAAGCAACTCTCCTCGTCATCTTTATGCATTTATTCCATACCACTGTAAGTGTCTAAGCTCAACCTTTATGCATTAAATTTATTGATGTAGGATTTCATGCTACCATTCTCATGATTGGGAATGTTTGGATGAATGGATCTCATAAAGATAGCAACTTTATGAATCCTTGAGGTCATTTTACGGTTTGGTGTTATAGATCTAGAGAGTTATTGAGTTTTGGTCACTTATATGAGGTTTGAACCTCATTTTAAACCATTTTGACCTAGTTTGAGTTCAATACAAGCATTGGACATGTAAGTTTATAAAGCAACGATTTTTATGATGATTTAGGTGTAAGAATGCCTTCTAGAAAGCATAGATGGATGATATGAGGGATTAAGAGCTGAATATAATAAGCTAGTCTAGGTGATTCTCATAATGTGGAAATTGGCCTTCTCGTTGTGGCATTATGCAATTTCGTGACTATTTTGTCGAGCTGCCATGTCGTGGCAAGGATTGGTCATGACGTGGAAGCCATTAGAGTTGACTTTTAAACCTTAAAGGTTGAATTTGACAAAGTTTGACTATAGGTCAATTTGAGGGTTTGGGGTTGTAGGTTGATACTTGGTCCCTGTTTGTTGTATAGGTGACCTATAGGGCCGATTTTTGGATCTGTGATTAGCGTTGTTAACTTCTAGACTGCGAGGTGATTTTTCTCAGTATACATTATACTAAAGTATATGATTCTTGTGTGTAGGAAATTTGTATATAGTAGTGATCTATTATATTGGTAGATCTATTTGTTTTCCTATATAGTTGGTTATTGTTTATCTGTTTTCATATGTCAACATAGTGCAGTTGGTGTGACAACCCGAAATTTTCATTTGTATAATTTCTACCGTCAAACACTTCAAATAATAGTCAAATACATTTTAAAACATTTTTAACCAGTTTTAAGTCCGTTTGGGTGCTTTAATTTTAAAATACGTCAGACGAATAAATAAAAAGAAGTGTTTACTAGGAGTAAGGTGTAGCAGGTGAGCAACCTACACCATATCAAGGTGTTTACGGCCAAAGAAGAGGAGTTTGGGCCGTAAACTCCTCTCCACCTTGAGCTCATGCGTATACTATGAGTTTACTCCCCACCCTCTCATTTTACACTTCCAACCTCAAAAACACCCAACTTTTCTCTCAACTATCATAAGATCATCTCTTCAAATCCGCCAAAATGTAAGTGTTTCCTTCTTAGATTCGTTCATACAACACTTAATCTAGTGTTTATACATCATTTCATCCATGGATTCTTCATTTTTAACTAGATCTTCATGTGTTCTTCAAAACACCAAGAACATACACTAGTGTTCTTGGATCCTAAACACTCTTACAAGCTTCCTATAAGTTCCCTAGCTATTTATTTGCTTAGTATACTTGCTAATCCACGAAATGAACACCAAAAATCCCCAAGAACATGTGTTTACGGTTTGGGGATCTCCCAAAACCGTAAACACCCCCAAAGGGTGTTTTGATGCCCCTAACACCTTCTAATGCTTGGACAAGAGACTAGAACCTTACATGCATGAACTAGGAACCACAAAACACGAAATGGTTGGAGTAACCATGAGTTTACGGTCGTAAACTCATGATTTTATGACCATAAACTCTCAAGGGTGGTCCAAGGACCGTAAACTCCAAAAAGTGTGCCATTTCGAGCCTTAACCACTTCCTATGCCTTTGATTCAACCCTAGGACACTTCTTTGTGAAGTATAAGACCTTAAAACACACAAATGCACCATTACCATGAGTTTACGGTCGTAAACTCATGGGGGAAATGGTCCATCAACTGTAACCACACATAGGGGCTACCATTTGAGGTGTAAACTCCATAGTGAGGCCATACTCTCCTTAGATGCGACCCTTAGTACTCCTAGCACTTGAAGTAAAGTGTTTCCATGCATTAGAGTGTCTATACTTGCTTAATTAGTGATTTAATAACTAATTGGATACATTTATGTATCACTACATGTTACATAGGATATGTGTGTGGGTGTGTGTTCAAGTCCTCACTTGACACCTAGCATCCTACGGGGCACTTCCATCCACTTCACTCACTGCAGGTGAGTTCATACCCCTTAATCAACCTTTTAAATGTTTTTAAATGCTTGTATGGGGGAATACAAGTTGAATCAAACAAGTTATAGTATCAATCACATGTGATTTATAACTTGCAACCAAAAGGATTTTCTATATTTTTAACTGCTTTGCCAACAAAACTGCTTTAAATGTTTATCAAACTCATTTTTATGTTAAATGATTATAAAACTATTTCCAAAATCTTTTAAACTTCCCTTTTTCCTAAATCATATCTACACCAATATATTTATATAAATAGGACTTGAAGGACCTAGGACTGATAGCTCACCTTATTTCCTGTTCCTCGTTTGGGTGTGGACTTAGGGTATTTTGTTATTTGTCTGACTGTCGTTGAATTCTTAGTTATTTATCATATATATTGGTGTTGGATATAAAAGTCTTCATTTCAGTTCAGTACCTTTGTGTATCAAAGGCATGCAACAAACATTACTATTTAACTATAACAGGTATAGTTAAGGATTTCTACTCATTACTATTAGCATAAGGACACCTGCCAAATTCAGTGCAGTTATGAGTCAATACATGTTAAGTACTATACAAAGAGAATACTATATAAGAGAATACTCTATACATTATACCAGAAGATACATTATACAATATACAAGAGAATATACTATAATTAGAATGTGACATACTACTCCTCGATAGGACACTTCATTGTGCTATCACAGTGTGACCAGAGTCTCCAGGAGGGACAGCGGGCATTATGTGTATAGATCTATACGGGATAGACACTCCCACATCCCGACTGCTAGCTACAGTCCGAGCCGACTAGACCCAGGGGTGACAAAATGTCACCATACCACGTGTGACCTGGAGGGTCATCAGTTATTCGATCGTCAATCAGCATGGTTACATACGAGTTCACATTCAGACCTTTAATTAACACTTTATGAATTAAAGGCAAAACAAACTCCCCGAGGTATATTGTACATTTAATACTACCTGGAGTCTGCATTTTCATTACATTCAGCCGGCAGTGACACTGCTGGGGTAAAACATTATTTTCCCATTTCTTTACATTAATGAGGTCAAAAACTATATTTTTATAATAATAGTTTCACTAGGAAAATATCTACATTTAGGAAAGAACAAATATATAAACAATTGAGTATGGGTAAAAAGCTACTTTTTAATGAAAAACATAGGGTTTTCTAGGGAGTATACTATTTTCAAACATTGAAACCAGTTATGATACCACATTGTTGTAAACATTTTTATACACGTAATGACACTAAAAACTTATGAACTCACCAGCTTTCTGCTGATACTCACTTTCAAAATAACTTATATTCTCAGGTCATCAGTAGACAGGTACAGATGCAGCTTTTGAGAAGATGGAGCATATACAAGACTCATGTTTATTTTGATTATACTTTTGGTGTCTAACAAACTGTACAGAACACGCTTGTATTACAATTATTATATTAATGCAATGGATGTTGTTTCTTGTCTTTACTATTATGCATTGTTATGATACTATACATGACGACCTCCACCCCAGAACGTATTCCGCCGTTCTCGGTTTTGGGGTGAGACAGTTGGGTTGAGGTGATATAGCTTTGTGTTGTAGGCCAACAAACCCAACGCAATCTAGCCTTGTGTGTGTGGGCCTAAGGGCAATCTAACCTGAGGACTCTGGTCCCGGGGGAAATCCACTATGGTGACTATGGGCCCAAGGGCAATCCAATTTTATATTGTGGGTCGTGTATATATATATATATATATATATATATATATATATATATATATATATATTGTTGTGTGAAGTATTTTGGGAGAACTAACTAAGCCTTGACTTACAATTGTTTATTTCAATGTTTTCGATTACTTTAGATGATCGGGGCAAGGAGAACGCATGATCGTACACATCCTCCTATTGATTTCTGGGATTGAGAGATAATCTTGATTCACTTATTTCTATGGTTTTGGTTGAAATGCAATGTTTGATAGTTTTATAGTTTTATGAAAATGTCTTTTAAAAAATAAATAATTTTGTATGGTTTTCGGATGCTTCAAGTTGGTATTAGAGCCTTGGTTTCATAGAATTAAATGAACACTTTTGTGATTCCAAACTCAAACTATGTATATGCAAAATAGTTTTCATAATTAATGTTATTCTAAAATAATCAAAGGAGAGGATGTGATGTGTACAATCAGCCGAAGCCCAAGGAAAGTTATTCCTCAAGATAATCACACTTATTTATGTGTATCGATGATATGTTAGAAATACATGCTAGTTTATAGGCTAGGGATCTTTAGGAATTCCATGATAGAATTGTCTGATTTATGATGCCTAATAGCCTAGGGGAATTTCTTGATGTGCTATACATAACAGACTTTATTATTGTAGTATCTTAGTGTGTGCATCATAGTTGTACATAGCTAAGATTTTATAGGTTGTAAATGTTTAATTTAGCCTTACTTCCTATTCCTTGTCTGGTTGTAGGATTAGGGTAGAATCAATTATTTGACTGCTTATCCAATCCAGTGTTATGTATGATTAGCATACACAAAGTGGTTGCATAGCTAGTGGAAGTTTCATGAGTATGTATGGTTGTTAGAAGGTCAGCGTAAGGAATGGTTAGCTGCTCTTGAGAGACCGAGTATAGGATATATATATATATATATATATATATATATATGTGTGTGTGTGTGTGTGTGTGTATCCTAGTTGCTTGGGCTTTATGGTCGAGAATTTTGTGGTGATCAATATCTTCGATGCGTATCTATAGTCCCGTCGACCTCTTCTCACAAACAACCTGAAAAAAAAATTATCCACAAATGTAAGCATAAAGCTTATTGATTTCCATACCACATACTCCATCATATACAATGTATCCACATAAAGTCCTCGACTCTAATGTTGAGCTACTTGCTCTCCTAATCACAAGCAAAAACCATACATAAGGGCGTAGCCTAACCATACAAACGAACCCAACCCAAAAAGTATAACGGTCCCCACCCACATACGTAATGGGCCCAACCCAAAGATTATAACAGGCCCAAACCTAACTCATATAAAGATCCCAGCCCATCGTACATAACAAGTCAATTCTAAGGGACATATCCTTGTCATTCTTACATTCAATAAAGTTAAGGGTGAGCATGGGTCGGGTCGGTTTTGGGGTAAAACTGAAACCAATCCTTGTATTTCGATTTCTGGTTTTTAGAACCGTCGGGTTCTGTTTTCGGACGATTTTGGTTTTTAGGTTCTTGAAAAGGTTTCATCGGTTTTTGGGTTTAACGCATGGGTTGATGGGTTTTGGGTTGTATCCCATTTTTCAGCAAATCTTTGTAACTTCAAAAATGAAACAGATATAACAACCTAGATTAAAGAAACTAAAAAAACCCAATTTCAACACCAACACAACATCAAAAGTATGTTGTTAGATGTTTACAACAACCAAGTTTAACAAGTCTTTAGAAACAAAACAAGTAGCAAACAACCAGGTAATAATCTCGGTTTCACTAAAATAACAACACAAACCATATATTTGGTGTAATTTAGTACTAAAATCCACCTCATTTCGCAATTGACATATATTACCTTTGAAATAGAAAGTCAAAATTATAGTTTAAAAACAAGTAATAATTCTATGGTCACACCTTATGATCTGGTGATTCAAACACATAACATGATGATCCGTCAGAATCAGCATCTACAAGTCAATTGTGCCAGCGCCAGCTTAACAAGTACAACAGTTGTCAGCTTATAGTATAGTTTTTTCTATTTCAATCTTTTGTATATTAGGTAGTTATTATAGATATGTATAGAATAGATCAGATCTCATATATTTATGATAAGATCGGTTCTTAGTATAGATTAGATTCAATCCCTTCAATCAAGGGATATACATGTATAGATTAGTATGCATTAGGGCTAAGCCTAATGTAGTGTTAGTGTTTGTGGCTTTTTGTCAATTTTCTTTTTGGAAAACCCTTCTTCTTGGTGATGAAAAAAGCTCTTTTCTTGGTGAAAGGAACATTCGGAGAACTTTTGTGTTATTTACTTTCAGTCATTTATTTTGCTTAGATTAGTTTTACTTTTCTTGTTCATACTTGAAGTGTATTCGATCAAAATACAAACCTTCAATTGGTATTAGAGTAGGTTTGTGATATACTCAAGTTATCATGTCGAATTCAAGCAATTCCAAATCCTCCGTTCTCAACAAAATACCTCCCTTCGATGAACACAACTTCGCCCTGTGGAAAACCAAGGTCATGGTGGTTCTTGAAACCATTAACTATGAGATGAAAAATATAGTTGAAAAACGTCCCCATGTTCCTATGTACCAACCCATGGCAAACAACGCTGTTGTTGACCCTCTAAAGCAAAATCTAGCAGCAAGTTATGATAACAATGACAAAAGACTGCTCAGTCTTGATGTAAACACCACGGCCACTATTGGAAATTCTCTTCCATATCATATGTATCATCTTGTACAGAATTGTGAATCAACCCAAGAGATGATGGACACATCAACGGTGGGTTATGAAGGCACTATGGAAGTCCAGGCTATGACCATCAACAACCTTAATCGAAGATACGATCACTTATTTTCTCAACAAGGTGAGTCTCTTACTCAAACCTTCAATAGGTTTCATTGTTTGGTTAATGATGTGTGCATGTTGGGAATCATTAAGCACTCATCACATTTGGTTCTAAAGTTTCTCGATTCTCTTGGGAAGGGATGTGAACATCATGTTGACGTTCTTAAGAACGGTGTAAAGATTGACTCCATGGATTTAATTCGTTGTTTGGCAATCTGCAAAATTATGAAGAGAGTAAAGCTCTTCGTAAGGAAATCATGGAGGAATCGAACAAGCAAAATTTTTTTGCCCTGGTGTCTCAAAAGGAAACAATAAATCACTTCAACGAATCAAAAAATTTAGATCAGGGTGAACAAAGTGATGAAGATCTCACTGATGTGCTTGTTTCCAGCGCTACACTTATCGTCAAGAGTTATGAAGAAAGCACAGCAAATGGGATTAGAAGAGAACAATTCAAGGGAAGCAACTCAATGAAAATATCCACCTCAGAGAAGAAAGGCTCAGGTAACTGCTTTACTTGTGGAATCCCTAGTCATTTTGCCAGGTACTGCAAGGAAAATAAAGAAGCCCAGAGTCCTAAGAATTATGAAGTCTTGTACAAGAAGTTGGTGTCTCATATGAAGAAAGAAAACATCTCTTTGCTAAAGGCTCTCATTGCAAAACAAGAAGATCAGGACGAATTGGCAGATGAAGAAAAGAGATCTGAAGATGAGGCACTAAACATTAAGGGTCTCATGGCACTTTTTGATGATTCCCCTGATGACATACGTGACGCTGATAGTTATCACGCTAAAATTGAATCAAGTCCAAATCTAGGTCAAACTTAGTACCTAGACAGCGGAAGCTCTAGATACCTGACCGGTTACAATTCACTTCTAACAAATTTTGTAGAGAAGGATGGCCCAATGGTGACTTTCAGTGACAATAATGGAAGAGCTATAACAGGTGTTGGAACTTTTGAGTGCAGGACAATTAAGCTTAAGGATACGTTCTATGTAGAAGGACTGAAAGGCAACTTCATCTCCATCAGTCGACTTTGTGGCACTCGCTACAAAGTTCTTTTTAACCGTTATGAGGGAAAAGTGTTTGATTCTGAAAACAAAATCGTGCTCTCTACTCTCAAGTAGAACAATATCTATATGGTTTGAGTTGTTACTTTTGACACTAATACATTATCTTTTTATTATGCTTTGCTAATTTTATAATTTTGAACATAAAGTTGCAACACTTTTTATATTTTGGTTTGCTTGCATTTAAAAAAAAATTATTCCTTACCAAAGAAGTATATATTTGAATACATTTTCCTTTTCTACTAACATTTCCTACATGATCTTCTCCTTCAATAGTGACCTTCTCTGATGGATCTACTTTAAAGGACTCAACATGTCATTCCTTGAACGCATTACTCCCCTTATGAAAGCCCATTGACGCTGACTCTACATCTTATCTTCAGCAACTACCCTCACACTGATGATGATGTAAACTTTGAGTGACATGTGGATTATATTGATGAGATCAAATAGGGGGTAAATGTTCCACCAAGTGCTCTTCTTGGCACATATTTCTTTTGTCTTTAACCACCTATTTTTATTGAAATGGGATGAAGTGTAGTTAGCTAGCTTGGCACTAACATCCATAGATGCTACCACTACAACTTAATTCCTCAAAGATCCAAAGGAGCCTTCAAGGAGACAACCATCCTACCTTCTCCTCCTTCACAGTTCATAATTAATGGAACCTTTGAGTGTAGTCTTGGTGACTCTTATAACTCTAAGGTTTCAAAGATTGAATCCCCTTAACTTTTTGGTTACAAAGGCTGATGAATGTTCATCTTTTTTTGTTGGTGAACATGAAGCTTGGAATCAATCTGCAGAACTTCATCAATTAAAGGCATTCTCTCTCTTTGTCTTCTGAGATTTGTGTTATTTGTATGCCGTATTGTTGATCTTGTTTGTTCTCTTTTATAGCTGAAATTTCAAGTGGTAGATATCTCAAAAAATGGAAGAACATGAATGACCATTCAATTCTAAAGATTTGATGGATCAAGTCTTTATCACTTTTCTAAAAAAGTTTTTTCTGTTTAAATTATTTCTTATTTGACTACTTCTTTTGTCTGTATTCTTATATTATACTTTTTTAACATTTTGTAAAGAAAAATGATGGTGGCAATTTGAGCCTAGTATGCAACCTTTGACATATCATCGTCCCTATATGCATGTTGATGTATGTGAAAAAAAAATCTCTCTAATTTTCTCATCATCAAGACCATATATTGAGAACATTGAGTCGCCCTCTCATGCTGATTGTCTAGCATTGTCTAAACTCTCAGAAGTCAGATAGCCTAGTCCAAATGAAAAATATTCATCAAAAAGTCTAGGGTGTTTATTATTTTTAAGTTAATCATCTTTACATGACCCTATCCCTAGAAGCATGTTTGTCGTATGCATCAAGTCTCATGTTCTGCAAAAAAAATTGAGCATAACCCAATGGCTTACCCTGATTACATAGTCATCAGCGTAAGAGATACTTATCAAGTCCTTAAATGACAAATGGTTGTTCATGTCCATGACATCCTAGTTTGAGGTAGACATGGTATCATTATGATTTAATGGTGAATCTTTGATTCTAGACTACAACTAACTCTATGGTGCAACGATTAAACCCCTTCTTACTGATGCATTATCACTGTCAATGATTCACGTTGATTTCACCAAAACGTGACTAAGAAAATATCGAAATTCTATGCCGATGGTTAGTCTATGTAATGTAGGCTATCACACGCATCAATCCATTCTTGCCCTTATATTCTTCTTTAAAGTTTTATGATTCAGCATAATGTACCATACACTGATGAGAGCTTGACAAGTATGCGTCGATGGGTATATCATTTTCTATGATATATTACACGCACCTATCCACTATTGCCATTTTCTTCTAATAAAATAGATTTATGATTCAGCGTATGACACCACATGCTGATGAGGTCTCAAAATACTATGTCAGTAAATGATACTTTAAACCCATGCTATCATGAGGCATCTCAAACCAAGTAGATAATCATGAATCCTATCACCGGTTGATTACACTGATGCTGATGACGTGTCTAAAGTATCTATTTTATCCAAACCGTAACTTTTAAAAATGATGTCAATAGTTTCATCATTATCTTGGGATACAAAATTTTTACATTGCATATCTCCTCTCTCATGGTTACGTAAAAAGGAGGATACTACTTGGGTATCAATTGGGAATTCACCATTCTAGATCAATTTCACAGGCGATTCAATAGCAATTAGCATTCTCTCAAAAAGTTCTCAATAGTCATCTTCCGCACAACTTTCACCACATCAAAGCCCGTGTACGAGTTTGCTCCCAGCACTAACATCATCAAAGGTCCTCATGCTTTTGATGCCACCATCATCATTTAATCAATAAATATATAATTCTCAAATGATATACCAAACCAATTCGTGAATTCTGGAATCGAAGACTTTGTCAAATTTGTCAAAAGTTGCCACTTCGGTATGCATTATGTGACTTTCTGAACCCCTTCTACCCTAAACAAGTATGTGAGTTCTACTACACTTGCTTTATTGATACCATTGCCCGAACCATCTCTGGACCATTGGAGATGGTCAAAATAAGGTTATTATCGATGTGGAACCCATTTGAACTGCTCTTCGCCTTCCTCTATATGATAGATACTCTAAAACTCCTTTTGAAGATAGTTTCAAGACTGTTCGTGGAAAACTAGGGTATAACTTCAAACTCGAGTGCCTCAATCGTGATCCCTACATGAACACTCTTCGTTAATGTTTCAATGCATGATGGAAATATTTAATAGGTGTGATTGGAAAATGTCGTGGTCACAAGACTGGAAGTTTGGATCAACTAAATCTCTTTGAACAAAGAATCTTATATGCTATTGTTTACAACAAGGTACTGGATTTTGCTCAAATCTTTCTTGATCGGCTGATTGAATGTTGTTCTGGAAGCAAGAGACCAGTGCATGTTCCCTACCCACGCTGGCTTGGGTTGATCTTGTCTTGTGAAGAAAGTTATGCTGAAAGTCATGGGATCATCATTCACATTCCTCCTCTTTCCTCGAAAATCATCAATGATGCCCCATCTATTGATAATTTGTCTATTACTTCAAGAATGCAAAAGTGGATTGAAAATCCCGATGCCTTTGAATCCTTAGACTCTGTAGCGGATGATGAAAATGATTGATGATGATGATGATGAAGAAGGTAATGATAATGAGAATTCAAAATCTAGTCATCAAAAGGAGCTGATAATGGAGAAAACACTGATAAAGATGAAAATAATTCAGCAACTGACATGGGAGATGACTTCACTCAGAATATGAACTCACCTCCAAGTAAAAACAAGAACATATATTTTTATCTAATTCCCCTATTGATGAAACTGAAACGGTTCCTCTTACACCATCACCGATTAATGTTTTTGTTCTTCATCAGGGTGACCAAGGAGAATCCAGCTCCAACTTTGAAATTGTTGTGCTTTCCCATCTCTCCTTAATTGGGCAGTTGACTCATTCAATGAATAAAAGATTGATTAAATTTGAAAGGAATGTGGCTACAATGAAGAGACTTATGGCCTTCGATGGTGAAGATGATGATGATATGGTTGTTGATAACACTCCACCAAACTCTCCAGGTGATAACCCTCCTCTACCTCATCCTCCATCAAGAAACCCTCCTCCACCATCACATCCTCCTCCTCTTAACTCTCCTCCCCAATCTGATGTTGTTAAAAATCGGGAGAATTATCAATAGGATCCTTAGCCAATGCAAATGGTTATTGCATCTCACCCTAAGATGACTGAAAGGAATGAAGCTAAAGTTAAACCACTATAGCCAATTGTTTTTGTTGATACTCCTAATAATGATGATGCTTCTGATCATCCTATTCTGGATTTTGTTCCAGATGTTGGTGACCAATTAGAAACTGATGACTATGAAGGGTTTCTGGATCTTGGTTTCATGCAACAAGCTGTTGTTTCTGCTATTCCATTATACGTTATCTATCCTTGTTCTTGTTTTAAGGGGGAGTTTGCTCAAGAGTTTCCTCAAGGAAGAAATAATTACATTGATTTTGATGATGGTGTCCAGCTTAATCCAATTAAAAGAAAGCTTTCCTTATCAGTGGGTGTTAACTCTAAAGCTGGAAGTTCCTCTACGGCTAGTGATACTTCAGCACCTCCTCAAAAGAAAAGCAAGCTCAATTTTGATCAGAGTGAGTTAGTAGAAACATGGATCTTCCCTATCAATGAAGTTAAATAGACAATGGAGGAATACAATGCTGTTATTCGACAGAAGAAAGAAGTCAGAAAACAAGAACTCTTGTCTGCCAAACTTGTTTAAGAATTTGTTTTCGCTGACAAAAATGTTGAAGTTCAAAGAACTGATGATCAGGTTAAGAAGATTTTCAACAACAACGTAGAAAGACAACACATTGTTTCAAATATTTATGACCAGATTGATAGAAAGAATTTTGGAGATGTTCTTACTCAAAGAACCAAGTCTGATCCCATTATCAAAGTAAGATGCACCAAGCCATGAACCGAGTCTCTAAAAATGCACCTGGTAACAAAGAAAATTGAATATGAATACAATGAAGTTGTGTTTGCTCGTAAGTTAGTCAAATTTGGCTACAACGAGTGGATGCGGATTCTTGAAATCATCAACAAGCATAAAAGTGTTCATGCCCAATAAGTGAAGTTGTCAATCTAGTAACTTCTCAACAAAGTGAATAAACTAAACATGGTTCCATCCGTTGTTCCATCAACGAGTTCATCTAGATCAGCCTCATCAGGAAGACCACGAACCCCTCGACAGTCCAAGAATACCAAGTTTCATCTTCCTTATGGAACCAGATACATCAATAATGAATTGCCAACTGGTGTTAAACCTGTTTAGTAAATGTTAATTCCAGATCCAGATCACGAGATCTTCTATCTCAACAGTCAAAATCAGATGTGCTTTCAATGTAATGATGACCTTCCTTCTTCTCCCATTGAGCACTTGTTTCATCTTCTCTTGGAAGGACTAGGTCACTATAAGCCAGAAAGAGGATACCGTGTGCTAAAATCACTAGCGCTGAATAGAAGATTGGATGAGCTAAAACTTGATCAATTCAAATGGGTAACGCCTGAAATCTTGAAAGAAGTTGACAAGTTCTACAATGGCTCTTCTGGTCACTCTGAAGAAGAAGATTAGTTTTGTCATCATCGGATAGGGGGAGATTGTAAGGTCACACTTTACGATCTTATGAGTCAAACACATAACAAGTTGATCCATCAACGTTGGCGTCTACAAGTCGACAGTGCCATCACCATCTTAACAAGTCCAACAACGTCAGTTTATAGTATAGTTGTTTTATTGTAATCTTATGTATATTAAGATGTTATTATATATATATATATATATATATATATATAATAGATCAGATCCTGTATCTTTATGATAAGATCAGTTCTTAGTATAGATTAGATTCAATCCCTTCAATCAATGCTTATACATGTATAGAGTCATATGTGGTAAGAGATCAAATAGACAGTCAGACATGTGGTCCACCCAAAAGCAAAAAATCAAACAAGAACCATGCAATAATGCTTTAGACCAAGAGTCTCAGGCTATCCAACATAACCACCTACAACCATTATAAACATTACCTAAACTAACCATGACACCTAACAGTATCATATAGTTCACAATAAATATCCAATCAGTCTAGCATAACATAACACTAAACGTCCCAAAACTTCTCAAACCAACAGTGTCATACAATCAACAAGAAATACCCTACCAGTATAGCATACATCACACCAAGTCTCCTAAACTACACATGCCTAACAAGGAGTTATATGTTGGGTTTTGATCACTATAACATTCCTATGGTGTACATACAATCCTAGACGCTTTGGATATATGTTTTCTCTAATTATACATGCATTTTTTTATTTTCCAAAGCATACACCCTAACCAGAATACAATTGAAGCTATATAACATAAAAACTAGTATAGATAATTACCTCTTATATGTAGGGTGTAGTTCTTGATCTTTGAAAGCTTTAGCACCTCAAGTTTGGTGTCTTTAATGTGTCACAAACACCAAATGAAAGAGGAGGATTGAGAGAATAACTTACTTAGCACAAAATCAATATCACTCTCCTAGAATGAATGAGGTAACCGATTTTGGTCATGAGGGATTCCTTTTATAGTGCTAGGGTTACATCTTTGCAAACCCTAATGACCTTTCAGATTACTTAGACTCCATGGGTTAAAATCTCCATGGACTATCACATTGGTTTAGCCCATCCTAAATAACCATGGATCATTGGCCCACACCATAAGAATCATTGATTCACATAATCAATCCCCATATATTTCATTAGTCTCTTTTGATCAAAAAATTAATTTCAAATTAATTCTTGATCAATAATAATTAAATAATATGATTTCTCAATTGATATATTATACTTATAATATATTAATAAATCACAAATAACCTTATTCTCAAAATTCCATCCTATAAAATTGCACTGATGAAGGCAACCCAAAAGGACCATGCTACAATCGGGTCAAGTACATCCTAGTTATAGTTATGGGCTTAGACACCAAATCCAATAGTCTCCCACTTGGATAAGTCTAACAACTATAACTGCCAATGCAACTTCAAAATCCAATTAGCAATCATAGCTCTCAAACGCCACTGTCTACTCTGACCCAGTCAATGACACGTCCTTTAGATAACGGATCATATATTCCTATGTTCTCAAGATATATATCAGGACAAATACATGGAACATAGTCATACTTATTGTCTTGCAAATTGTTTCTCGATTTCTGATTAGTCTGACATAGAACATAACTGAACACATCAATTTAATTCTGACCGGGCCCGACACATAGTCAAAACAGAGTCATCGAGGGGCCCAAGATATCGCTTTGAATCCTCATAGGATAAAAGGAATAGATAAACTTTGACATTATATGTTTGTACTAACTAGTCATCAAATCATGCACAACGATACGTGTTATAACATCAAGTTACTGATGCATTTTCATGCCATCAATACACAACCAACTCATAGTCAACAACTCATATATCTTGGTTTGAAGATTATATGATATTATCGTCTCACAATTACTCGTGATAAATTCCATAAAGTAATTCTGATGAGCGCGGGTTGAATCCAATACTCAAATGAACCATAAAAATCCTTACTTTATGGATGTCCCTCACAAAACTAGGTCAAAAAGGTAAGAAATTGAGTCAAAACTCCATGCATGGCACCAATCAACAATAAAATCTACATCTAAAACATATAATGGCTTAGGGGCCTCAAGGAGTGATAAAGTTGCCAACTTTATCAAACAATCAATCATATTAACATATAATGAAGGAAATGAGCTTAAAACCAAGATCAACTATAACGCTTTGTCCAGGTAATATTTATTTCTCAAATAGTTTGGGGTTCTGGGTTAGAACTCGACGAGTTGGGGAGCTCCAACTCGTCGTGTAAGGATCTATTTAAGCGCGCAGATGAAGCACCAAACTTGACGAGTTGATGCTGGGGATGAAAACCCTAATTTTCGGGCATTATACCCTATTTAAATGACTTAACCTCTAGGGTTGGCCTCCTTACCAACCTCCTTGCCCATAGAAAACCATAGAACCACCACAAGAGATGCTAACCACTTCAATGTGACTTTTAATGATGATTTTAGTAGATATGGATATGTCTACTTAATCAAGCATAAGTCAGAGACCTTTGAAAGATTCAAAGAGTTCAAGAAAGAAGTGGAGAATTAGTTTGGCAGGAAAATTAAGATGCTTCGATTCGATCGAGGTGGTGAGTATCTTAGTACAGAGTTCCTTGACAATCTTAAGGAATGTGGGATTATCTCACAATTGACACCTCCCAGGACACCACAGCTTAATGGTGAGGCTGAGAGGCGCAATCAAACCTTGATGGATATGGTTCGCTCCATGATGAGTCGAGCTTCGCTACCAATCTCATTTTGGGGTTATGCCTTAGACACTACCACCCATATCCTTAATCTAGTTCCTACAAAGAAGGTTGCCAAAACACCTCATGAGATGTGGACTGGAAAAGTTCCCAATTTGGACCACGTCAAGATTTGGGGTTGCGAGGCTTTTGTGAGGAGCGAGTCTCACGATAAGCTCGAACCTCGAAGTGAGAGGTGTATTTTCATCGGCTACCCACAGAGATCCTTTGGTTACCTCTTTTACAGACCTAGTGATAATGTGGTCTTTGTAGAAAGGAGAGGAGTTTTTCGCACGAGAGAATTCATGATCCAAGGAAACAGTGGGAGGCAAATTGACCTTGAAGAAATTCAAGAGTCAAGTGGTGAAGGAACCTCAAACCTTAGCAATCAACCTAAAGAGGAAACTCCTATTGATCTGACAGAAGAGTCTATACCTCTGAGGCATTCCACGAGCGTTAGGAATGCACCTGAGCATTAATATGGTTTCCATATTACTGCAGAATGTGATACACTTATCAGTGATAGCACACTGGTGATTCTGGATAAACCTAATAGCTACACGGAAGCCATGGCAGGCCCTGAGGCTGCTAAACGGAAAGAGGCTATGGATAGTGAGATACAATCCATGTATGACAATCAAGTTTGGAACTTGGTTGAAAATGTACCAGGTCACAAGACAGTCGGGTGCAAATGGATCTTCAAGAAGAAGATCGCCATGGATGGTAATGTACACACTTATAAGGCGCAACTGGTTGCAGAGGGCTTTTCTCAAACTCTGGGAGTTGATTATGATGAGACCTTTTCACCAGTAGCGAAGATTAAGTCTATTAGGGTTATGTTAGCCATTGCTGCATTTCATGATTATGAAATATGGAAAATGGATGTCAAAACCACCTTCCTTAATGGAAAGCTGGTTGAGGATGTTTACATGAGTCAGCTAGAGGGTTTTGTCAGTACAGAGTACCCTAATAGAGTGTGTAAGATCGAGAAATCCATCTATGGATTAAAGCAAGCACCTTGCAGAAGGAATCTATGCTTCGATGAGAAAGTTAAAGAGTTTGGCTTTTCGAGGAATGAATATGAATCTTGTGTATATGTCAAGGGTAATGGGAGTATAGTCAGTTTTTTGGTACTGTATATGGATGACATACTACTCATAGGAAATGACATCCCAACTCTATAGGAATTTAAGTCCTGGCTTGGGAAGTGTTTCGCTATGAAGGACCTTGGAGAAGCTGCCTATATCCTTGGGATAAGGATTCTGAGAGAAAGGAGTAAAAGACTAATTGGACTTAGTCAAAGTACCTACTTGGAGAAGGTGCTGAATATATTCAGCACGCAGAATTCTAAGAAAGGAGAGTTACCAATCCAAAGTAACACCAGACTGAGTAAAACTCAGAGTCCGAGTACAGAGGCTGAGATAGCAGAAATGAGTCGAGTACCATATGCTTTCATTGTAGGCTCAAGCATGTATGCTATGACTTGTACTCATCCTGATGTGGCCTTTGCATTGAGCATGGTCAGCAGATATCAGGATAACCCTGGCAAGGCTCACTGGACTGCGGTAAAGAACATCCTCAAGTACCTGCGGAGGTATAAGGACTGGGTCCTTACCCTCGGTGGAAGTGATGACTTGAGAGTATTGGGGTATAGTGATGCTAGCTTTCAGACTGATAGGTATAATTTCCGCTCTCAGTCAGGCTGGATCTTTACCTTAAACGGAGGAGCAATTTCTTGGAAAAGTTCCAAGCAGGAGACAGTAGCTGATTCAACTTGCGAATCAGAGTATATAGCGGAAAGCGAGACAGCAAAGGAAGCTATATGGCTAAAGAACTTCATTGGAGACCTTGGAGTTGTACCAACTATAAAGGAGCGTATAGAGATTTTCTGTGATAGTGAAAGTGTAGTTGCCTTAGCAAAGGAACCAAGGGATCACAGGAGATCCAGACACATCGACAGAAAATATCATTTCATCAGACATCGAATAGAAGAAGGACTCCTCGTGGCAAAGAGGGTATCATCGGATGAGAATCCGGCAGATCCTCTCATGAAAGGATTGAGCAGGGTTAAGCATCTCCAGCATGCTAGGCGCATAGGGCTGAAGGATAATATTAGTTTTAGTAGTTAGATAGCTTTGAAATGTATAAAGTGTAATTGACACTTGATGATGAATAAAAGTTGTATTTATTTATGAGTAAAGTGTTGCTATCCTTTGTCAATCGTTTACTATCATTTCATTTTGCATGTTTTGACTTCCAAAATAATTATGTTATGTTCACATTATTAAAATTCTCCACAATCGGTCATATGTTGGTAGTAGATATGAATTAAGACTGTCATGGGTTGGCGTGTAGAGGTCTAAGATGTTAGACATGGCTACAACGCTCATGAGTGCTCATAAGTTCTGAGTATTGGATTCAACCCACGCTCACTAGTATCACTTCATGGAATTTATCTCGAGTGATCGTGAGACGGTAACATCATATAAGTGTTCAAACCTAGAGATATGACTTGTTGCCTATGAGTTGGTTATACATTGATTGCAAGAAAACGCATTGGTAACTCGATGATATAAAACGTGCCTTTGTGTATGATTCAACAAGTAGTAGAACAAGCATATGAGTCGAAGTTTATCTGTTCCTTCTTGGATTAGAAGCGATATCTGGGCCCCTCGATGATTTTGTGTTGACCCATGTATTGGGCCCGGTCTGAACTAAGTTGATGTGTTCAATTAAGTTCTATGTCAAATAAATCAGGAAATCGAGAAACAAACTGCTAGACAATAAGTAAGAGATTGTTCCATGTATTTGTTTGGCTGATATCTAGAACAGAGGATTATGTGATCAGTTATCTTAAATGGCATATCATCATCTTCTCAGTTCCATGAGACCTTGAAAGAGCTACGATTGCTGATCGGTTCCTGAAGTCATTCTTGCAGTTATAGTTATTAGACTTATCCAAGTTGGAGACTATTGGATTAGGTGTCTAAGTTCATAATTATTTCTGGAATGTACTTGACCTGATTAGCATGGTCCATTTAGGTTGCATGGCATCATGCATATTGGATAAACTAAAATGAGAGAAATAACACTTAAGGTTTATTAATATATTATAAGTTCTAATATATTAATAGTATTATTTAATTAGTATTGATCAAGAATTAATTTGGAATTAATTAAGTGATCAAAAGAAGACTAATTAAATATATGGGTTGATTGTGTAACTCACTCATACTTGTAAAGTGGGCTAATGCTCCATGGATTATCAAGTTGGGCTAAAACCCATAGGATGCTCCATGGTGTTTACAGAACCCATGGGTCATGAAAATTAGGGTTTACATGGTGTAACCCTAATTGTAACACACTATATAAGCATCAGTTTGTTCACCAAAATCAGCCACTAAGTAAGATATGTGAGGGCTAGCCAATTTCTAAGTGTTCTTTATTTCTATCTAAGTTATTCCAAGTGCATTTGGTGTTGTGTGAGACATTTGAGGCATCACACTTGAGGTGCTAGGCTCACAAGGTTTTCAAGGAATTCAATCTACTACAAGGTATGTTCTCTTGCTTACTTTTATGATTAAAAGTTCCCCATGTATGCTAGATAGGATATAAACCTTGGAAAAACAAATTTTGCATGTATCATAGATAAAACATAGATCCAAGGTTTCTAGGGTAGCATGTACACCTTAGGAGTGTTAGAATGCTCAAAACCCTACATATATGTGCTCTTACATAGGGACCTTTTTTGTCAATAGTATCTTGGCTCATGTTCTTTTTGATTTGGGAGCTACCCGATCGTTCGTATCTCTTGCGCTTAGCAAGAAGTTCTGGGATGCTCCAGGGACTTTAGATTCCCTACTTGAGGTTGAGATTGTGGATGACCGCACTATGAGTGTTGCGAGGGTATATCATGACTATGTCCTGAATGTGTTTGAGGAGAGGTTTTGTGTCGATCTGGTTCTGATAACATTGCGAGGGCTGAAGGTGATCATCGGAATGGTCTGATTAGGGGGCAATGGGGCCATGATAGACTATGAGCGCCAGATAGTGAGAGTTCAAACCCCAAATGGGGGAACACTGGTTATTCAGGATGATAGGGCCTCGCAAGGGCCAACCCTCTCTTCAGTTGCGAGGTCTACGAGACTTCTCCTTCAAGGTTGTTCGGGATCTTTGGCATACATCTCAGATATGAGGGTTGAGTCCACGACAGATTTGGGCAGTGTACCAGTTGTATGAGATTTTTGGGATGTCTTTCCCGAGGAGTTTCATGGGGTGCCTCTGGAGAGGCGGGTAGAGTTTCGCATTGATTTGGTGTCGGGTGCTGCTCCGATAGCCAAGGCACCGTACCGGCTAGCTCTGCCTGAGATGCAGGAGCTGTGTACGCAGCTTCACGAGCTGCTAGACCGAGGGTTTATCCGTCCGAGTAGCTCTCCGTGGGGAGCACTGATCCTGTTTGTAAAGAAGAAGGACAGGTCACACAGGATGTGCATCGATTATCGGGAGCTGAACAAGCTAACGGTGAAAAACCGTTATCTGCTTCTGAGGATTGATGATTTGTTCGATTAGCTCCAGGGTTCATCTTGGTTTTCCAAGATTGATCTTCGGTCAGGGTACCATTAGATGAGGATTAGGGATGAGGATATACCGATGACAGCTTTCAGGACTTGTTACGGTCACTATGAGTTTGTGGTGATGTCATTCGGGGTCACCAATGCCCCAGCAGCATTCATGGATCTCATAAACAGGGTGTCTAGACCGATGTTGGATCGGTCAATGATCGTTTTTATTGATGATATTTTGGTCGATTCTAAGACCAAGGAGCAGCACGAGCAACAATTGAGGAGGTATTGGAGACACTGGGGGCAGAAAAGCTATATGCCAAGTTCTTAGAGTTTGATTTATGGTTGTGTGAGGTGCAGTTTTTGGGGCACGTCATCAACCAAGAGGATATTTTGGTTGATCCATCCAAGATTAAGGCAGTGATGCAACGGGAAATACCAAAGAATGCATCTGAGATCCTTAGCTTCTTAGGCCTAGCGGGGTATTACCAGAGATTTATTCATGATTTCTCCAAGATTACGGTACCTTTGACTCGCTTGACCAAGAAGAATGTGACATTTCGGTGGGGCCCGAATCAGCATTCGACTTTCAAGACCTTGAGACAAAGTCTATATGAGGCCCCGATTTTAGCACTACCTGCGGGGTTGGATGATTTGGTGGTGTATTGTGATGCGTCTATCATAGGGTTAGGTGTTGTTTTATTGCATGGGGGCATGTGATTACGTACGCCTCGAGGCATTTGAAGCCTCATGAGACGAACTACCCACTCACAACCTAGAATTGGGGGCGGTGGTGTTTGCCCTCAAAATATGGAGGCATAACTTGTACAGAGTTCGGTGCACCATCTTTACTGATCACAAAAGTTTGAAGTATTTGATGGATCAGCAGAACCTTAACATGCGGCAGAGGAGATGGTTGGATGTACTAAAAGATTACGATTATGAGATTTTGTACCATCCAGGAAAGGACAACGTGGTGGCCGATGCTTTGAGCCACAAGGCGGCAAGTGCTCCGATCGAGAACGTTTGTTTGAGGATGACGGTGATTTCTCCATTATTGGATATGATCAAGGAAGCTCAGGTGGAGGGTTTGAAGAAAGAGAATTGGAAGATAGAGGGGATCCGGGGTCAGATTCCCTTATTTGTTCGGGATGGTCGGGGTCTTTTGACATAGTGTGGTTGGGTGTGGGTACCGGTATTCGGGAGTGTGAGACAGAAGATCTTAGAGGAGGCGCACAAGTCCAAGTTCTCTATTCATCTGGGGGGCACAAAAATGTATAGAGATCTGAGGTTGAGTTACTGGTGGCCCTGCATGAAGCGGGAGGTCGCATGGTTTTTGGAGCGGTGCTTGACCTGCAGGAAGGTCAAGGTAGAACATCATAGACCCCACGTGTTGGGTATAATATATTGCGTCATTTGGCTTATTTAATTAGTCCTTTTGTATTGGGTATTGGGCTTGTCCATGTTGTGTCATTAATTAGGGTTTGAGTATTTATAGTGCATGCATGCACCACAGTTAGTATCGATCTGATTACTTTTGATTGTAACCCTAGCACACCTCTACAATAGCAATTCTTTATTAAATTTCTTCTGAGGTTGTGTCTTTTAATCATTCGGCACCTTGTTAATTCATCATGTGTTCTAACTTTACTTCGTATTCATATTATACTTGTTCATAATCTTTTTGATCTATAAGGACATTATGTTGGATTAGGTGTCTAAGTTCATAACTATTTCTGGAATGTACTTGACCCGATTAGCAAGGTCCATTTTGGTTGCATGGCATCATGCACTAGGGTAGACTAAAATGAGAGAAAGGACACTTATGGTTTATTAATATATTATAAGTTCTAATATATTAATAATATTATTTAATTAGTATTGATCAAGAATTAATTTGAAATTAATTAAGTGATCAAAAAGGAGACTAATTAAATATATGGGTTGATTGTGTAAATCATCCATTCTTGTATAGTGGGCTAATGATCCATGGTTTATCAAGTTGGGCTAAAACCCATAAGATGCTCCATGGAGGATCCATGGTGTTTTTGAACCCATGGATCCAAGAAATGAAAAGTCATGTCAATTAGGGTTTACATGGTGTAACCCTAATTATGACACACTATATAAGCATCATGTTGTAGACCAAAATCGGTGACTAAGTAAGAAAAGTGAGAGCTAGCCGATTTCTAGAGTGTTTGCATTTCTCTCTAAGCTATTCCAAGTGCTTTGGTGTTGTGTGAGGCATTTGAGGCATCACACTTGAGGTGCTAGGCTCACAAGGTTCTCAAGGGATCCAAGCATCTAAAGGTGTGTATTTCTTATTAACTTTTATGTTTAAAAGTTCCCCATGTATGCTAGATAGGTTATGAACCTTGGAAAAACAAATTTGCATGTATCATAGAAAAACATAGATCCAAGGTTTCTAGGGTTGCATGTACACCATAGAATGCTCAAAACCCTTCATATTGGCCTTAACAATTGGTATCAAAGTAGGAGACTGTGTAAATCATACGCATCTCTTCTGTTTGAAGAAATCATTAGGGTTCCGCTATTATCGAATCTGTTGGAGCCGTCGTTACTTTGTTGACGCTACTCCGTGATCTTGATATTACCCTAATACGATCTTACGGGTCTGATTCTTAACAGGTACAGAAAATCAAGTCAACATGTCGCACGAAGATTTTCAATCCAATCCAATCAACATCTCAAACAGCATAGGATCAACCACAAGAATTCCAATTCTATATCCTCATGAGTATGAAGTATGGGCTCTTCATTTTGAAGACTATGTTCTTGGCTCAAAAGATAATGGGTATTTGATCTGGGAAGCTATTACTTTGGGTCCTTTTGTTCACTCTGAAACCAAAAGAATCATTAAAGCTCATAAGGAATACAACCAGTTGCCCATTGATATTAAGGAGGTTCCTACGGATGAGAAAGACAAACTCATCAGCAATATCAAAGCAATGAGTGTTATAAGGTTCGCTTAAGTTTTGTAGGTTATAAGTGACGGGCAGTTCGACAACGGATGGTACATTGATAGTGGCTACTCACGTCACATGACAGGAAGGAAGGAATAGCTGAGAGAGTTTCAGGCTCTCAAAGATAGTGGATGTGTAAAGTGTGGGAATAACTCCTTTGGAACAATTAAAGGCTACGGGATGATTACAAATGGAGATCTTTCAATTCGAAAGGTGTCGTCTGTGGAAGGATTGCAACACAACCTAATTAGTGTTTCACAATTAGTTGTGGGGATTGGTTTGAAGGTATCCTTTGGTGATGAAGTGTCAGAAATAATAGAAAAGAAAACGAAAGCAGTTATGTTGAAGTCGCAGCAAAAAGGCGAAATGTATCCGTTGAACTTAAATCCAATACGAGGGAAGCCTGCTATATGTCTACTAACAAAAGCTCACTCGGATGATAGCTGGCTATGGCACAGAAGACTTTCGCATCTCAACTTCAAAGACATCAACAAGCTTGTTCTCGATGATCATGTGCGAGTACTTCCTCTCTTAAAGTTTGATAAGGATCATCTATGTGCCGTTCTGATTTCATCGGCCATGCTTGAATTCCTTAAGTTTTCATCACTAAGTAGAACATTGAGAAAGACGTCCCTACATTTATCAAGTGAAGTCATAAACTCCTGCTCTGGCTCATGATCCATATAAATACCATGGAGCTCAAGATCCATCTTATTTAGTCAAAAGAAAGGCTCGTATATACCAGCAAATGTGTCTTTCTAAATGTCACCTGATAAAGCCATTATAGTTACCTGCAAAATCAAACATATTCTACAAACAAACTTGAAGGATTATAAGTAGATAACTACTTTAATCATGGATTTGATATACCTACAGGTTGAACAGCTCAACGCAATAATCACCCAAATTTCTTTCTGCTTGAACAATGTTACCAACAGTGTACACATAATCTTCTTTAAATAACCGGATTTTGTGATGAATCCCTCCCAATAACCCAAGATTTTCTTAGTAGAATGTACAATTCACTGCGAGCGGGTTGATGTTGGAGTGGTAGGGTGTGGAGCTCTATGTCTAACGTTTTCCTAACATGGTTACGATCGTTGTTTGGTTAGCATAGTCGGCAAAGAGGCCACATGGCCTTTTCATTAAAGTAGCTACAATGGAGAGGTAACCGGTAAGACCTCTTGCAACCGGCTATTTGGGAAAAATGCAAAAAAAATAGACAATTATGCTGCATAAACAACCTAAATCCCGTCAAAGTGTAAAGTCGCCAACATCATGAAAACTTGAGCCTTTTATGATATTATATATTTGTTTTATTAGCACGTTGCTAAGTTTTGATGAATATTCTATCGTTTAAAAAAATTGAAAACGTTAGTATGCAGACTAATTTTTTTAATGTTAATTAGCTATTTCAAAATATAAGATATATCCATATATAGAAGAATTGTTAGACTTGCTTCTTGGTCAAAATCCAGTTACAACAAAGATCAAAACAACGGGCTGTTCTACGCTTGAGATTAAATTCACAATTTTTTGGATGGAGTTCTACTTTTTACACTTTCCTTCTATCAGAGTTGATTCGTTAAATATCATTTTTGACCAATTATCCCTAGACTTCATAATGGAATTAATATCATAAATAATTCGTCAGATTTTGACTTTCATATTTAAACATAAATTTATCAGTTACATAAATAAAATTTTGGACCATATAAAATGTTATCACTTTCAATATTGTCTAAAATAAAATTTATGACGACATAATTCACTGCAAATATCAAGGATCCTTAAATATTTACAATTCTGCTTAATAAAAACTTATATCATTATTAAAGTAGCACAATTTTGTCTCAACATAAAATTTAGTAGCGACTAATAATGATGCGATTGGCAAAAATAACTGGTAACTCATAGTTGAAAGCTGAAAACTGATAGCCGATAATAACTGGTAGCTGGAAAGTTTAATTTTTATTTGTGATTTGAATGTTTAGCAAAAGTAGTTGAAAATTTTTGAAATGTATAAAATTACACAATTATTTAAAAATGATAAATATATTTAAGGGTCATTCAGAAAATTGATTAAAAAAACTCAATAGTTGTTTCTTAAAAGTTACATAAAATAGTTTTTATATTTTGGAGTTTTTTGTTTAAACTAAAAGTTAAACATTTGTATTGTCAAGTAAAATGTTGTTTTTAAAATTTAAATCGAACTTTTTATTAAAAACTAAAAAATATAAACTCTCAAACACTGGTTGTCAAATACATCATTATAAAAAATCCTATTAAGATAAAATTGGAAATATTTTATTGATCACAACACTCCAAACATACCAAAAAAGGAATTTTTCTTTCAATATTAAAATAGAATTATTGTATTTCTAAACCAATATAGATAACAAATATGTCTAAAGAGATATATACTTTAGTGAGAATCAAGCCGGTCAACGTTTTCACACTGCTGTTTTAGCATTACAACACACAGTCAACACTAAAAATGGTCAATATTGGTATTTGGTTGAGTTAATACATTGTTGGTTGGGCCATGGGCCGTCAGATTGACCTTATGGGTTAGGTTTAGACCCACATTGCCCTACCAAACATATCTTAACAAACCAAAACAAAATTATACCAATAGAATAACTGATTTTTGTATATATATATATGATTAAATAATAATAATTATCCAATGATTTCAATCTATTTTACAACAACGTCCAATTGCTACAAAAATATGCAAATAAATGAATAATTAAATAAGTAACAATTTCATGTTAGAATGAAAACATAAAGCTACAATGTTAAATACATTACGGTTCTAAGTTGATTCGTTTGGGCAAGTTAGGGGTGTTTGGCTTATCTTTTGAGGGGCCAAAAGTTATTATGGAAAAGATAAAATGCAAAAGATGTTTGGTAAAACCATTTTAAAAGCTACTTTTTGATTTTTTATATAAGAAAAAATAACTTTTTGGAAAAATTTTCTGTCTTTTTGTAACTTTTGCCAAAAGGATTTTTGGCTCCCAAAAAGATAAGCCAAACACCTTGTTAGACTCATTTTGCATTGAAGGCAAGTTTTTAATCCTACCTATTGTTACTATGGTGATTTAAGTGATAGTTTTTAATACTTGTCTAAATTTTTTACACTTAAATAGAAAATATAAAATTTTGACTTTCTTATTTGTACATGGAAAAATGTCTATATGCATGTACTTGTATAAAGGAATGTAGGTACATACATGATTTTAAGTTGGAAGTTTTTTTTACCTGTAACGTTCGATCGATGTTTATAATTAATCAATCGATGTTTAATTTAAATTCATTTTGTTATCAATTTTGTCAATAGGGGTCTTTGATTTGTTTGAACAAATAACCATATATATTTATAACCAGAAAGAAAATTCTGAAAGATCTTTATATTCGTGTATATTCGTGAGGTGTATGTTATCACGACTTAAAGAAAGTCATACCAAGTTGACAATAGTGTGGGAATGTAAACAGTTAGTTTGTCAAGACATTGATCTTGACCTTGGGTATTATTTAAGTTTACAAAGATGAAAACCTTAGTATATCCGTACTTTTTATAATTATATATAGCAATAGAAAGATTCATCTACATATTTATATTTTCATAATCATATGTTCATATCATGTTTGTCTTACGTAAATAAAATTTTGTAATATAATAGTGCTTCAGATGATTAATATTAATTTTCTTAAAATTTATTTCTCTAGTCCTAAGGCTATTTTATCAATGTTTCTATCAAATTTGAACTTAGTTTTGTTATATCAAACTTTTATAAACATGCCTTCTTTTTATAAAAATTATGATCGATGTTTTTTGGTTTCTCCATAACCATTTGTAACATACTAATTTTTATTTCGTATTTTGTCAAAAGTCGTATATTTCTTGATAATTCAGCTGATTCTATAACATTTCACTTCGTATTTTATATCAATAATAAAATGTACGAATGTGACATTTATCCGCGTCCAGTTTATACACCACGACCCGTTATGTATGGTGAAATAACTAGACAACTCCGGTAGCCCCCTACCCCACCATGGTAACCCAAATGAAGTAGCCCAAGTTCTTAATACATTACTGTCCATTTCTTGTTTGAGCATGATATTATTTTTGATAAAATATTTAACATCAAAAGAAATCATCCTACAAATTAAAATAATGTAAACATATATATATATATATATATATATATATATATATATATATATATATAGAGAGAGAGAGAGAGAGAGTTAGGTTCATATATAAACCTTAATTATTGTGTGAATGTGTGAACCAATGAGAATTTAGAAAAACAATAAATGATTAATTAAATAAGTAAAAGGTAATTTTGGAAGTTTAAATATAATTATTTACTAACCAAAAAAGGAAGTCGTATATTTTCCTTAAATCATGGTTTCGGTTACAAGCATGTAAGAATACTAATTACTTTTTTGTTATTTATTAACTACTGTTTTTTATTGTATTGATCTTGTTAAATTATTCTTCAAACCATTTGCAATTAATTTTTTTTAGAATGTTAATATTATTCTTAAAGAATATTAGTTGTGGTCACTGTTAATATATATTGATCCAAAAAAGTTGAAACATAAAGAATTTTAGGCCTTGTATTCTTCAAGAATTATTGAATTCTCAAAGAATTCTTCAATTATAACAAATTAATCATGTTACAGACTTTTTTATTCAAACTATTATTTTCGATAATATATGTTGTACTATACCATATTCTTTAAGAATACACAAACAATAATAAACAAAATTGAAATACAAAAACGAAGGTAGCACTCACTATAAAAGAATATACTCCAATTGATGGTATTAAAAAAAATTAATCATGCTAAATGATGAAATTATTCTTAAAGAATTTAAATATCTAGAATATATTATATCGTATTTTTAAAGAACGCACGAATAATATTAAACTTCTCTTTTTACAAAAATTAAATGTGGTTGCAATCGGTTACAGAAATTCATTTAATACATTCCTTATTGAAAATTAATCAAAATATAAATTATGTCTTTATAATAATTATTTTTAATTTCTTATTAAAAAGAAATGTTTATGTGTGTTGTGTTCCATTGTAATTATGGTATACCATATCATCTTAGCTATATACACATCTAAATCTAATGGTCCAAAACTTGTCATACACTCACACAATATATATCATTCACATTTAATCCTAACCCTATATATATATATATATATATATATATATATATATATATATATATATATATATATATATATATATATATATTAAGGGTCGAGCTTAGCAAGGCCCATAGATGTTTCTTTTGAATTATTTAAAATAATACAAGTTCTTATACAATACATAAAATATAAAATACTAAGAGTATCTCCAGAGATTTATTTATAGCTTATTACTAAGCATTTATTTATTTTGACCATTTAATACAATTCAACTTGATAGCTTATTTGATTTTTTTTATTTTGACCACTCAATATATATTTAGTCGTAAATATATTTTACTTACTTGTACCGATAACCCCTTTCTATTTTAACCATATTTCATTTTACCCTTTAATTATAATTTAGTTTTAGATATTTTTTATTTATTTAATAATTAATTTTTCCTATTAAATATTTATGACATCGCATTGATAAAATATAAATTTTATGACAATAATATAATATTTTCAATGTTTTTATTTATATGGCGTTCCACACACTTGAAAAGAAGGCTTTGGTGCGGATCTGTCATATATGTTGTTAAATATAGGTGAACGATTAAGAATGTTGATGTCGTTAATTAAACCAAGTGAACTAAAAAAACATGTCAAATCCATAGATCATGTGACACCACCACTTCAAGTATAAGCTTTGGGTGACTGGAACATCCCAAAAATCGAGTCCGAAAATTTTTGTTTTTAATTATAATACTTGTAAAATTGTTCGCGTAAAACATTACTAATATCACTTCAAACCACAAAACCATAGTTACATGTTTCAAAAACCATAATGTCAAATAGTATAATGTCAGAGTACAATCTCAGGGTTCTCAAATGCTGAATCATGTGTATGCGATGCGTTGCTACCCTACCGGCTCCTTCCCCTTAGATGAAGAGGTATCTGAAACCAAAACTGAAAACCGTAAGCACAAAGCTTAGTGAGTTCCCCCATCATACTACATATCATACAACCATACATACTGTCAGGGAGTTCTGGGGTGCTGACCTACCCATGTCAAGCCATTCTAGGGTGTTGATCTACCCATGTCAGGCCATTCTGGGGTGCCTGCCTACCCTCCGGTCTATCTCACCCAGTCACGGGGACTATTTCACCCGTACTCCTATCACATAATAATATATCATAATCATGCTGTAAGACATATTTGGGGTATCCGACCTACCCTTCGGTCCTAACGACTGAATCGGGGATTATTCCCCCTCCTACTACCATTAGCACATAGAACAAATCATACCGGAACATAGAACATGTCAAATAATAGCAAACCAGACAATTATCACATAGACAATCATTTATACTATAATCAACTACTAGTGGGTCAGCCTTGGTGTCGTAGACCCACTTCTACTGGAAAGTAAGTCACTTCAATGTCATGTAGTGACTACACTGCCCTCGGTACGGAAATCAACTCTTCTCGACTCCTCGATCCCTACACATCATCCTTTCTAAGTTACCATTTCATACTCATAACCCCTACCAGGGTCAACTCAAGTCCAAGTCAAAGTCAAGGTCAAGACCTTGGTCAAAGTCAACATCTGGTTGACTCGACTCGCCGAGTTGCTCCACCAACTCGCAGAGTCCCCACGTCCACCAAAGGCTACAATCATGTCCCTACTCGTCGAGTATAGCAAGAGCTTGATGAGTTCTCCTTTAACAAACATAGGGACCTTCTTCAACTGACTCACTGAGTTCGTCCTTGAACTCGTCGAGTTCATCTTCATTCGTATGAAGGTATTTTAGTCTATGACTCGCTGAGCTCTCCCTGAACTCGTCGAAGTCCGTCTTCATGTGGTTGGGACATTGCCTTGAACTCGCCGAGTTAGCTCATCCACTCGTCGAGTTCTATGATTTCCAGGTCCCTAAAGAGCCTAGACAACTGAGTGATCTTCAATCTTATCATCTGGTCCTTTAATATAAAGGATTTGGTGGAAAATACGTCCCGACTCGCCAAGTCCCTTTTTGTCCCAAACTATACATTCAATTTTACTTGGTCTAAATGTTTCCAAACCATAGATCTGACCTCCTAGGGTCCATATTATACGTAAAGCTACGAACTTGATGTCCATGCATGGGGTCTTTGGCTCAAAAAGCCATAAAAAGGGGTTTATATGTTGCATGGGTCTCCCATGGCCATAAAGTTGGCACCTTTATGCCATGGGAACCCTCAATGGTTCTAGATCTGAAGTACAACTCCAAATATAAACATAAATCTGAGTATAGCTTCTCTAAAGCTTAGAAAAGGTAGAAAATAGCCCCAAATCAAGATCTAAGTAATGAATAGCCAAGGTATCAGCTTTATACCTCAAATGAGCAGGAAATGTGCCAAGACTTCTGGATCTACTTGCTCTCTCTGGATCTACTTGCTCTCTCTTGATCTCCCAAGCTTCCTTCTCCTTTTCCAACTTCAAATACACACAAAAGGCACCAAAAAGCTCAAAAACACTCAAATAAGGCTTAGGGTTTCAAGTTAGGGTTTTCTCTGGGTTGAGGAGGGACGATGGGGGCTGGTTGAGGCAAAATAAGTCGTTTAAATAGGGTGCAAACCCTAAATATTAGGGTTTCATCCAGACAGCTTCTACTCGTCGAGTCGGTCTCCCGACTCGTCGATTAGATCATTAAACTTCCCGGTCAAAATCGAGTCTACTCGACGAGTTGGGCCTCTAACTCGCTAAGTCCCAGAGTAAAATATACACTTGAATTTAAATATGTACCAGGAACCAGGTGTTACAGTGACCGTGATCACCTTGGGTAAATTGAAAATGGTGTGGGTAGGGTAATTTTCTCATGCCTAAGAGAGACAATCTAAACTTCCTATCATTCAAGGAAAGCCATGTATGCTATCATGATGAGCTTGCAATTGTACGATTTCATTGTGTGTAGGCTACGTAAATATTTTAGACCGTAAAACTCATTCATAGTTTTGCAAAAAAAAAGTGGAGACAGCCTTATGCGGTGCTAGCGGACATCTTAAAACTCTCGTTCAACGCATCGGGCGTGATGCCATATGCTAATTGATAAAGTAGAGTTGTGCATTTTTGTAAGGGAGTGAACCTCTAGCATCGGGATGTTGTTAGAAAAAACTACACCCTCATTAAATCTTCGACTATACATTCATATAAAGGTTTGAACATTTTGAAGCGCCTTTCAAAAATAGTACCCTTGAAAAGTGGCATTCTCGTGAAAGTAATCTTGTATCAAACGTTGGTTGACTTCTTCACGGTTTTTGTAAATATATCTTTGTGTTCTCTTTTGAGAACTTTTAGCAATGTTATTGCATAGAGAGGCATAGGCTTGCTCCGCCATTTGACCACAAGCGACGACACTATAAAAAAGAAATTGAAATTCTTCAAACGACGAAGAAGATGACATTTTTCTAGTTATTTTGAGAGAAAAAGTATAGAAAATTGTAAAATATTGGTTTTGGTTTGAAGAAATAAGGGTAAAAGTATGGATTTATAGGTAAAAAACAATTTTTTTACACAAGTGATCGTTCAACGGTCCACCAACCCATCACCCAATCAAAAAGCTTGGTAATCGAAGGGAGAGGTGCGGTTCCGCATAGGGCGGAGAGGGGTTTCCTTGCCTATGTGGCAAAAGGTGCGGCCTAGCCGCATTCACTCCCTATAGTCTTAGTAATGTACCAGCTCAGCAAGACTGAGCCGAGTAGTAAAATACCGACACGTGAAGCGAAATTCAGACTGAGTCGAGATATTATTGAACTCAAAGTAACGTCGAGGTCCCATTATATCATGTGTAATACGATCACATGTGGAAAGCAAACGTCGAGGTCCCATTATATCATGTGTAATACGATCACATGTGGAAAGCAAGCACGATAGACAAGTGTGATAGTTGTTGTCCTCATCCTGTGTAATACGATCACATGTGGAAAGCAAGCACGATGGAGGCACATACATACTACAAGTGTGATAGTCATTGTCCTCATCCTCAAACACTATAATAACTTTTTCGTAAAAGGCATCTCCAAGTAACAATTTACTCTCATTTCAACTTAAAAATCTCACATACTATCTAGAGTGCAATTCTAGAACACCGTTTTGAATTATGACCGACCCATATATTCTCTTGTGATCAATAGGTCTTAAAAGCATTCCATTCAAACAATCGAACAAGAAAACTATGAATCCGAATGAGTCATTTGAAAACAACTTAATAAGAAAACTCTAAATTCCAATCCATCTTATCTCAAACGTATCTCCCAAAGACTTCGTTACATGAATATTTAACCAAGACGATGATTTGGCACTTTAAAAAAACTAAAAGTAACTAAAGTTGAATTTCAATAGCTTTTTATTTTATATTGCTTTTTAAACTCCTAAACGTACGGCTGAAAATTGATTCTTGGATCTCACACCTCGTTTGAATCTTTAACTTGTTTTTTTATGCCCTACGAATTAACATAAGTCATCTGAGTTTTTTTACATACAAACTATAAACTTAATCTTAAAGATGAATTATGAAAACAATTTTAAGTTACCAAGAAAAAAAAAAGGAAAAAAGAAATAGAGGTAGCCAAATGCCAAATGCCAAATGACATTATTATCCCTACGGCCATCTAATTGTTGCCGAACAGTGGGGAAACGTACACATACATACCTGCTCCACAATCGCCCAAGGTTTTTCCCTCCTCTTGCTTTTTGATGTCAATTCCTTACTCTTCCTGAGATTTCTAGAAACCAACTTTTAGGGTTCTTTGCATTATTCTGCAAACACCTCTTCCATATTCTCTCCAGATGGGTTTGTGGGATTCTTTTCTCAATTGGCTTCGTAGGTAATTCCGTCGAACACTTACCCTTCAATTCGTACTTTCATGTCTCTCTAATTCTCACTTATTTCCTGATTTTTGATCGTTTTTCCTTCATTTTTGTTCATTTACTTTATTGACTTGTTGCTCATATCAATCGTGTATCTTCTAAATTTCCGGCTAGTTCGTTGAACACCAAATCGTGTTCTATTTATCGAACTTCTTGTAGATTTTGCTTTAGCTATCTGTCGTTAACAATTTAATGTCAAGATTATGGAACTAAAGGGGGGAAATACGGGGTATATGAACTAAGCTTCCACACTGTAGCACTTAGTTGGATATATTTAGTAGATTAAAATCATAAAATTTTGGATCTTAGTGTTGTACCCACATGTTTTTAATCAATCGAATTAATCTTTGATAGAATTCATAATATTAAAGAACGTTTATCAAAAAATTTAAAGAACGTTTTATAGACTGTTTATTTACTTTTTAAGGTTCTGAAAGAAGATTTATAGAAGGGAGTTGAATTAAGTGCTTCCAAGAAAGCCTAACTTTTTTTCTTCACTTTTAATCGATTTTATTTGGTGAATGGCTGTTGCTTATTTTGAAGTAGAATATTAAATAAAGCTAAAAAATGAAAGTAGGATGCTATTTCTTGCATCCTAATAATAAAAAAAGTACAATTCAGTAATCCTACAACTTAATAGATATTTCAAAACACAATGCCTTAATAACAAAAAAAAAATGAAAGTAGGATGCTATTTCTTGCATTGAAGCTTGTGTTTAAACTTAACTTTAAGATTCTCACCATGTTTAGATATCAGTTTGTTCTTTAAACAGGAAATGGAGCTTTCACTTGTGGGCCTTCAAGATGCTGGAAAGACATCTCTTGTGAATTCCATTGCTGTAAAAATCTTCATTTCCACAATTTTATTTCTTCTTTTCCAATTAAAAAAATAATCAAACTCTGATTTATTATTACTTTTTAATCACCAGACAGGCGGCTACAGTGAGGACATGATTCCAACTGTAGGTATCTTTTAAACGATGAAAAATCATTTTATTATTAGTGTTACACATTATGTTATTTTAAATCATTTAATTTCGATAATCAGGTGGGATTTAACATGCGAAAAGTTACAAAAGGAAACGTGACGATAAAGCTTTGGGATCTTGGAGGGCAACGGAGGTTCCGATCCATGTGGGAAAGATATTGTCGAGGAGTTACTGCCATTTTGTAATTCACTTTTCTACATTTAATTGTTGTAACAAATTGGAAAAAAATATTTAAGATTTATATATAATAATAAAATTATTTAATATGTGGAAATACAGGTATGTGGTCGATGCTGCTGACAGGGATAGCATTCCGATAACAAGAACGGAATTACACGACCTCTTGACAAAGCCGTCTTTAAATGGGATTCCTTTGCTTGTTTTAGGAAACAAGATTGATAAGTCACAAGCGTTAACTAAACAAGCATTGGTTGATCAATTGTAAGTGGTTTAAAAAAAATGAAAATAAAATGTTCGTTTAGGCTGTATTTGTTATGCAGGATAGGACAGGACACGACATGACATACAGGTTATACTGCGTTTGACGTGCATTGGACTGGGACCGATGTCAATAAGACAAAAATTGTAATTTATTTGTCCGAACCGAAAAGGTGGAACAAGGTGGGAGTGGACTCGCTCTCGATCTCTTGTCTTTGTGAAAAGACATGAATGTCCTTCTCTTCTTCGTCGTTGAAAAAAGCCACAAAAAGCTTGTCCAATCCCGTCTGGTGTAATAAAACGCAGTCTTAGACTGCGTTTTTTACATGGGACTGGACAAACTTTTTAGGGCTATTTTCAACGACGAGGATGAGGAGGACATTCATGTCTTTTCACAAAGACAAGAGATCGAGAGCGAGTCCGTCTCCCACCTTGTTCTACCTTTTTGGTTCGGACAAATAAATTACAATTTTTGTCTTATTGCATCGATCTCAGACAGTCTGTTATGTATTGGTAAGATATAATAGACATGACTTTAGGTATGACAGTGTTTTGATTCTTGTGATGTTTTGTGCAGAGGTCTTGACACAATTAAAGATAGAGAAGTGTGTTGCTACATGATTTCATGCAAGGAATCAATAAACATAGATATGGTGATGGATTGGCTTATCAAACACTCAAAAACAGCAACATGACCAATTGGTTCAACATCTTTCAGACTTGTTTGCTTAGGTCTACTTAAAACGGGATTTACACGACTGTTTTTATTAATGTCGGCATGTCGTCTAAAATCTTTTGATTATTAGCCTATCTTTGATTAGTGTACATGGTTTATGATGTGTATATTCGAAGATTATTGACTCCTTCCACCACCATGGAAATCCGTTTATGAAGTTCGATTATTTTTTTACATAATTGTTAATTTTGTTTCAAAAATCTCGTGACAAAGAGGGCCAGAGTGATGTGACGTGGGAAAAGTATATTAATGAAATGACAAATGTAATACGTGATACTTATCTGGGGATGTTTTTGTCAGAGTTCTCAACAAGTTTTTGGAAATTTCAGATTTTAAATTTTATTGTGCGATGGAAAACGAAAGCGAAAGCGACAATACTTTGCCGAATATGCCCCCGTGAAGGGACCAACGGTTCAGAAACTCTAAGTTGATATACCTCCTAACAATCACAGGCACATTTTAACCGAAACAAATGAGTGTGTTGGTGGACCTAAAGTTGACATTTTTTATCGGATTCATGGGCAATTTCATAATGGGCCTTCTAGGGACTCGCACTCACGCATCTTTTTTATATAATATTTTTCAACCACTTGTTTATTAATTGTGGTATTACATCTATCCCATGGTTCTAAAAAAACGCGTCATGGCACGCCTCGTGAGGCGTGGTGTAGCTGTTACGAAAACGTCCAAGACAGGTTTGTTAAGCGTGACGTTCAAATAACGTATCAAGGCGCGCCTTATCGCGATATGGCGCGAGTTTTTTTTCAAGTCGTAGATTTTTTATGGTGTTTTTTTTGATTTTTTTTATCGGGACAAATAATTGAGTTTTTGTTAATTTTTTATATTAAATATTAATATAACACTTCTAAAAACTTGATATACTTGATAAAAATCAATAATTATATGATTTATCTCTTGTAATATATAAAAAATAGTTACGCCTTGAAAAACGTCATAGCTTAACTTTTACCTTGCCGCCAAGCCACGCCTCACGTTATTTAGAACATTGATCCCATCTATATAATGACATTTTTATTTTTATTTTTATTTTATCCCCATTGATATGTGTTTTATTTTGTATATACCGGAGGAAGTAGTGATGTTGTGATGACCATGCTTCAACAAACTAAGGTGGGCTTTGGCATCCCTCAGACACTATAACCTTTAGTCTTATTATTGACAAACAAATTGTTTTAATCACATCAAAGTTATCCATACCTTTTATAGATCGAGTTCCTTATATCATTATATAAGTGGAGGTCTTCCACAGTTCAACACACCATCTACGAACACATCAAAAACACATATACAACTAATCCAACCACAACATGTCCATAATATATCCTGAAAACTTCTAAACATAAAACAGATACAACAAACACAAAATAAGTAATACATTAAAGCATAATTCCAACACACACAAGATACTCTTTATTTTATCTATCTTCTGTCTGTACATTTAAAACACAAATCTAACAAACGTAACACCGACTAGTAATAATATATATTCACCATGTGTTCAGTAAGATATGACATGAGTAGACACCTTAAGTGTATGTGTGTGTATATACACACACATTCTTATATAATGTCATTCCTTTGCTCCATCATCCATTAATCTTATCATAATATGTCTATCAAAGTCTGCTATTAATTAATAGTTATTTTATCACTAAAATCATGTTTTGTAGGTTCTGAAAGATTTTTACTATTTGGTTTTAGCTTCCAAAGTTACTAAAACTCAAAAGTGAAGATTAAAATTACTTAACTTTTAACGACCCGATTAGGCTGCAAGTTTATAGAATGCCGTTTGTAAAAAGCGACAAATGTATAAATATTTTTCCGATTCACTATTATGTATACACATAAAAAAACATAATTTTGAATGTTTGAACTGTTACAAACCAACAAATGTATAAATATTTTTCCGATTCACTATTATGTATACACATAAAAAACATAATTTTGAATGTTTGAACTATCTCTTATTATGTAAATATTTGAACTATCTTTTATTATGATTTATCTTTTATCATATTAATTTGATTTTTTTAAATTTTTTTCTTATTGCTTTACATATCTATATCTCTTTTAATCTTTCTTTTATATAATACTACTCATTGGTTTATATATACTAAATCTTGATCATAATATGATTTTCAAAAGTCTATTGTTAATTAGTGGTCACTTTATCATGAAGACATGTTTTTGTCTCAAACTTTCAAAAGATTTTACTATCTGGTTTTAGCTTCTAAAAGTGTTTAAACTAAAAGTATGAATATTGAAATGAATTAATAAGTATTAAAAATTTGATTAGAATGAAAGCTCATAGTATGTTTTAAACATTTGACCTATGTCATAGGTCAATGTGTGGCGAAAATGTTTTAAACGTTTTTTCAATTAACCACGATCTATATACATAAAATTTTCAATAATGAACATTTAAATATTGTTCAAACAAATTAAGGTGAACCATTATATTTATTTTGGTCAAAAATCGCATAAGTAATTTAGTAACCAAATTAGTAAGTGTGGTGTGATGTTTTAGATAAAGATTCTAATAAGAAAAATTATCAGATGCTTAACATTTTGAAAGATGTTGAAGATCTTCAACATGCCCAAGATCCATTATAATTGTTTTGGTCAAAAATCACATAAGTAATTTAGTAACCAAATTAATAAGCGTGGCATGATGTTTTAGGTAAATATTTTAAGAAGAAGATTTATCAGATGCTTAAGATTTTGTAAGACGTCGAAGATCTTAGACATAACAAAGATCTTGAGAATAATATAGTAATGTTGAGACTTGTTATAATGAAATATCAAATAAAAATGTTGGTTTAGCCCAAGATATAAGTATATGTATACTTGAAAATTAGGACAAAAATAGTGTTAAAGTAGTAAGCTCGTTGAATGAGTAATAAGTCTTAAGATATTCAAAAAGTGGTCAAGATACCACAAAGTATCTTGAGGTCGTAATTGAACAAATAAAGTATAACAGTTGAATAAACGTTTGTAAAAAGGCTTGTAAATATATGAATAGCTTAAACCACCTGTAATAAGTAATTCATGCAATAGGTTTTAAGATACTCAAAAATGTATTATGATACTAGAAGATATCTTAGTGGTTGTAATAATGTAAACAAATGATTAATCAAACAAAATATAGAAACAGGTTGTTATTGATTAAACAACAACAAATAAATAAAGTAAATGCAAGAACACAAAAGAATTACGAGGAAGTTCGTCAATCCTTTTGGATCTCCGACATTTCATCTCAGGAGATGATGAAATCACCTACCTTAGAGCTTGTATTAAATCGAGAATAAAATTATAGGTGCTCGCTGATCTTGGAAATAATGTGAATGTGTTCAAGTGTCGAAAGATTCAGAGAAGAAGAAGTAGTGGAAGTGCATGTGTAAACAATGATCAGCTAGGTTTTATATACATTTGACATATAACTAACTTTCTTGAAATTTTGCGATCTTCCCATATTTTAGCTTGACTAGGTATTTAAGGGAGACTTTGTCTTTTTCCTTGTTGAACACATACCTTTTGACTTGGTCCATCTCTTTTTGATCAATTCTTCAAGTCATATACAAGATATAACAAAAAATCTGATCACAATCCCAAGATATTCACTTGTTCAAGATATTGGGCAATTCAAGATCTTAGGATGTCAAGGATATTGGACGATTCAAGATATTAGTACAAGTTTAAGATGTTGGATAAAATAAGGTTGTGAAAATATCACCCATAAAAATAACTATGTTGGGTCATCATCCATCTCCTCAATAATCTCTTTAACGGGGGACATAAAATAGGTATGCAAATGTGTTTCCCATGCTTAAAGAGATTGCTACATTAGAAAACTTGGCCAAGTTGTATGTTGATGAGGTAGTAAGATTTCATGCAATTCTACTATCGATTGTGTCGAATAGTGATCCAAGATTTACCTCTAAGTTTTGGCAGGCATTGCAAGAAGAGTTGGGGGCGAAGATTCTCATGAGTAGTGAAGGTTGTATCGACTGGATACACTTCAAGTATAATTAGCAAAGAACCAACTAACTAAACCAAACAAATAATAGAAAAAGTAAAGAACACGAAATAATCACAAATATGTCTTTCACCAAGAAAGGGGTTGTTCTCACCAAGAGAACGATTGTCACAAAGATGGTCACTAAGACGTTCACATTAGGGTTTCACCCTAATGATGAATATATATACTAAAGTATACTAGTATATCCCTTTAATCAAGGGATTGTATCTAATATATAATAAGAACCGATCCTTATCACCAAGATATTATATCTGTTATATATTCTATATATATTAGTATAACTGTCTAATATACAAAGATTACATTAGATTACTATCTAGACACTAAAGTTGATAAGGTCTTTGTTGGATTAGGTGTATAAGGCCATAAATATAATTGGTATGTACTTGAATTGACAGTAGGACAGTCCTTTTGGGTTGCCTTCATACTAGCAACTTGACAGGATGACTTTTGGAGAGAGAGGTTGACTTTATTATTTGGAATAATAAATTAGCATATAAAATGATTTATTAATATGTTATGAAAATAATATATTAATTAGAAATCATGTTATTTAATTAATATTTAATAAGAAATCAATTTGGAGTTAATTTTGGGATTAAAGGAATTAATTAAAAGTACAAGGGTTATTTTGTAATTTGTTGATAGTTATGGAATTGGGCACTTGGACCCTCCTAGATGGAGTGGACGAAACTCCTAGGGAAATACCTAGAATTTTTTTCCAAGGCTCTTGGATAGGGAGTCCATGGGCTGCTTAGGGCTTAAGTAAAGGGATTAGGTTTTCCTCCTTTTACCCTAGCTTTGGCTCTAAGCTACCTCTGCTATATAAGGAGCCCCAACCCCTTGAGATTTCGGCCACATGCTTCCAAACCCTAGAAGAGCTAAATTCTAGTGCTTCCTCCCTCTCTCCTCTCATCCTCTTGTTTGGTGTGTTTGTGAGCTATTAAAGGTGTTACACTTGTGACACTTTCTCTTAAAGTTCAAGGTCATCAAGGAAACCATTGTTATTACAATATAACAATCAAGGTATGCATCTAAACCCTAGTTTATTATTAATTTCAAAAATAATACATGTCTCCAAGGGTTTCTAGTTTTGTGTTCAATGCTTGTATGTCTAATAGAGAAAACATAGATTGATAATTAGGATTGCATGCACACATAGAATTGTTTGCTATGCTCAAAACCTATCAGTCTTGAGGCACTAACACTAATGCTGATGTTTGTGCTGGCGCTGGCGGTCAGCGTGTAAAGTGTTTGACTCATCAGATCATAAGGTGTGACCTTACAAGTACAACATACCATCCCCCAAAATGATGGCCATAGTGAGCGGACAATTCAAACAAGGGAAGATATGTTAAGAGCTTGCGTTATCAATTTTAGTAGTAAATGGGATTATCACTTGCCATTGGTAGAGTTTGCTTACAATAATAGTTTACATTCAAGTATTGGAATGCCCCCATATGAAGCTTTATATGGAAGGATGTGTAGGACACTCTTGTGTTGGTTAGAAGCGGGGTGTGAAGAAGCTTACGAGACCGAAATTGGTGAGAATCACTAATGAAAAGATCAATATTATACAAGATCACATGAAAGTGGAACAAGATAGAAAAAGAAATTATATATATATTTGAAGAAGAGGCCTTTTGATATGAAGCCCGATGATTTGGTTATTTTGAAAATATCTCCTTGGAAAGGTTTGACACGTTTCAAGAAAAAAGGGAAGTTAAGTCCAAGGTATCTTGGCTCATTCAAGATTTTGAAGAAGATCGGATCTTTAGCTTGATGGGAAATAGAGGTTACAACTACAATGACTTAAGCGGAAAAACAATCAAAAAATTCAATTGATTAGGGAACATGCAACCTAGTTTGATTTATGTCTTTCACATATTAGCAACATACTATGAGCACTAACATACAAAACTTTCCTATGAACAAACTAATTCATAAGACAACAAAAACTAACCTTTAAGATTGTTATTGTAAACAATCTTAAATCCTTCTTCTTCAAAACCTTTGGAAGCTAGCCCCACAAGTGTAGTGCCTCTTATGGTTCACACCCAAGATTAGCAACTAAGGATTATGGAGAGGAGAGAGGGATTTTTCGGCCAAAACTCTTCTAGGACAGGAGGTGCCAATTTTGTGACGGTCAAGGCCATTTATATAGGTGAGGTAGCTTAGAGCCAAATCTAGGGTTTAAGGAGGAACCCCTAATCCCTTTGCTTGGTGACCAAGCCACTCATGAGGCTCCATCCAAGAGCCTTTGGACAAAAATTATACGCCCTTCCTAGAAGTTTTCATCCAACCTCTTACAAGGAGGTTCTAAAGCATTTTTCCTCAACTATCAATAAATATCCAAATAGCCCCTGCATTTTTAAATTAATCCAATTAATCCCAAAATTAATCCTATTAACAATTAATTAAATATCATTATTTTTAGTTAATATATTATTCTCATAATATATTAACAAATTGTATATTTAAATTTAATCAAATAATAAATCATATATCTCTCCAAAATAATCATGTCTAATTGCTAGATTTGAGGGTAACCCAAAAGGAATATGCTATTATCAATTCAAGTTTATACCAATTATAGTTATAAGCTTAGACACCTAATCCAACATATCTTTCAAGTTAGAGTTGCCCTTGGAACTTAGTTGTATACATGACATGTTTCATGTATGCTACTTGAAAAGATTTCTGGGAAAAGAAGAGGAAATCATTCCACTAGAGGATATAAGGGTTGATGCTTCAAATCGGATGAAGCAATAATCGGGTATCAAACAAGAAAGTTGTGGAATAAAGAAATTGATATCGTTCTTGTTAAGTGGAAACATTCTTTGGAATCGGATCAAACTTGGGAAACGAAAGAAGACATGAGAAAAAGATTTCCCCATTTAGCCCTTGATAAGATTCTGAGGACAAAATATTCTTAAGGGGATGGAGTGTAAGAACCTAGATTTTTAAGTTAATTATGTTGTAGAATGTTATGTTGATATTAAGGGAATTTTGGTCTTTTTATGATATTATTAATTATGTTGTAGAATGTTATGTTGATGTTAAGGGAATTTTGGGCTTTTTATGATATTAAGACTTGTGAAATGTTTTACTTATGTTTTTATGCATTTATTAAGTGTTATGAAGTTATTAGAATATTATATTTGGATCCGAAAATAGAATGGAATTAGTATATGCAAGTTTGGAATGGAAAGGCATTGAAAAGGAATAGAAATAAGGAATGAGGCTTTCCCATGGTATGGTAAAAGGGTTTCCACGGTGTGGAGAGCGAGGAGGTGATTTGGTTTGTTTCTCTGTCGTAAGGTGTAGGCAATGTACTTTGGTCCATGACACTGGCTATGAGCGCCACGGTGTAGTGAGCAAGGTAGGTTGTTGTGAAGATTTTTTTTCCACGGCGTGGAAAATGGATGACCACGAGTTCATTTAAGTTTCCACGGCGTGGTAAATACCTCTCCACGGTGCAGTTTCTGAGAGATTTACATCTAAGGATTAGGGCTCATTTGTTCATATTTTGCCTTCACTTCCTCTAGCACTCTTCTCCAGCAATTTCAGGGTGTAAGGGACATCAACTGGTGATTTAGCTTGCCAGAGGCAAGGTAAGAGCATCTCAAACCTTTATCGTAGTTAGTTTCTTCATTTTCAAGTTTTTACGACTTAAATGGTGAAATTCGAGTTTATGGTTTTAATGTAACGCCCAGAAAATACAAGGTGAATTCTCATTTTTAAAACAATAATTCATATAACAACTTGTTCTCAAAACCATTTAGGATAAAAATAATATATAAACACTAGAGTAAAATTATAAATGTGGAATAAACTCTGGGGGATGCTGTGCAGTCACGCCGGGACCTTCCCTTCCGAGTCGGAAGTACCTAAAACCATAAACATAAATCGTAAGCACAAAGCTTAGTGAGTTACCTAAAGTACCATATACAACACATATACATATAATAGCACGTAGCTGTGTTAGGTCCGTATCAACCCCATGTGACAGCAAATAGATGTGGCGGGTCCGTATCAACCCCGTATGACAGCAAATAGGCGTGTCCGGTCCTTATCAACCTCATATGATAACAAGTAGTAGTGTCAGGTTCGTATCAATCCCATATGACAGCAAGTAGCTATGTCCGGTCTGTATCAACCCTTTGGCCTGTATTAACCCATATACATATGCATACAAACATATAAGCGTGAGTCATAAAGACAACAAGTACATACACGCATATCAGTAAGTGTCACAAAGACCACCACTATCCTACAACATAATCTAGTGGGTCGACATTGGTGCCTTCGAACCACAAGCATAGTGAGGAGACTTACCTGAACTATTCAACAGAAGCCCAACACCTACCTCAACAATAAAACATCCCAACCCAAGCTTCCTAAAGCCAACCGAAACAATTCCTTAGCGAAATGTTCAATTCTACTCAAGTTTGACCAAAAGTCAAACTGATCAAAAACTCAACAGTCAACTTACGCCCATCGTACATGATTTCAGCCTAGTACGCTAAGCATTCTCCCAGGTAAACCCCCACATACACGAGTTTGTTCTAGTATTCCCATTAAGCACTTTATCCTTTAAGGCTTTCTGTCCAAAGTTCAGATATAAACTCAAAACATCAACTTAAGTCATAAAGTTTCCACCTTTATGACTTTCCATGGCTAGAAAAGGCCCAAAAGCTAAAACCATAACTTATTTATCCATTAAGACACTTAACTCTTTCATGGAAGGGGTAGAAAGACCAAGATCACAATTTTATGGTTCCTAATAGCTCCATAAAGGATAAAGTTTCCAACTTTATCCGTTACAATGGTCCAAACAACCAAGATCTAGTCTTTTAAGTCTCAAAGGGACCAAAGATGCATCTTTTTCAACTTAATCCGTTAAGTCCAAGTCTCCAACCTTTAAATATGAATCAATATGATGTTTAGATGGATAACGTTTCTAACTTTATCCATAACAAGGGCATAAACTTTTAAGATCTAAACTTTATGCATTAAAGTGACCAAAAGCTCATAACACCCGAAACTATTTAGATCTAACAAATGTGTCATCAAGATTCAATCTTTATACCTCTAGAAGAAAGATCAAGGTGAAAAAAGTATGGATCTACAAACTCTAATGCAGCCAACACTTGTCCAAAGAGCTCCTTCTTCTCCAAGATGCACCAAGAACACCCCAAAGCACTCGACAACAATTTCTTTTGCTCAAAATGCTCAAACTAGGGGTTAGGGTTTTCAAGGGAGGGTGTTGGAGAGGTGGAGGCTAAGAATGGAATTGGTTGGGGAAGTTAAGTGGTGTAAACAGGGCTCAAACCACAAAAATAGGGTTTAGGCAACGATCGTGTTTGCCCAGCATACTCCTGGTACTCTTAGCATACCAGGGATGCCCTAGTATACCCAACGTACTTCCGGTACACCGAGCGTAATAGACTAAGTCAAAAACCTTCCTAACTTCTAATAGTCATAACATCCTCGTTCCAACTCCGTTTTTGATGATCTTTATATCCACAAAACGGTATTGAGGAGCTCTACAACCCTATCTAATTAGTTTTGAGTTAAAACACATCCAACTAAAATCCTTAATTCACAAAAGAAGTCTGAAACACCACTTTTCCTATTTTACCCTTTAACTCCAAAGTACAAACCGGACTCTTAGATCACATAATCTACATTACCTACATAAAAATGGTTTTAAACCTCTCTTTCCCAAATCACGAAGCTTTATGATACTTGATATTTGGGCCACGTCCCCGAATTATGAAACGACCCAAAACAGGGTGTTACATTCAATGCTAGATTCTTGCAAGTAAAGTTGATGTTTATGTATGATTAAGTGTTTAGAAGCTTATTCCATGGTTGATATGAATGTTTAATGGTTAAAAATCATGATTTTATTCTAGGGTTTTGAAACACTAGAAATGGAAATGAAGAAGATGATGATCATATGGTATAATCTAACAAAACAAGTGTTTATTAGCTTGATTAGTGTAGTTTGACAAGTATTTAAGCAAAGGATGATCAAGTCAGAGTTTTTGTCCAAAATATGAGTTTTTAGAATAAAATCACAAGTTATGTCCTAATAGATTAAAACATGTGTGAGAGACTTAATGCATGTAAATGTTAAAGATGGTAGAAAGGAATTTGAGCCTCTCAGGATAAGATTTAGAGAAGTTGGAAGTATGCCACTACATCCACAACATAAGCTAAGTTTTACTTCTCTTTTAGAGTACGATTATGTAATGTAGAGCAAGAAGAAGCATGTGATTGTATGGATGTAATTGTTAAATTACATCGTTAGATTTTATTATGTTACATAACTTGTGTTATGTTTATGATGTGTATGTTATGCATGGAAATAGTAGATTAAGGGATCCCCAAGAAGAGTATGTTAGATTATGCACGGAAACAGAGAAGATGATGACCAGCGGTTCACCAATCGATGTATATGTGGATGCTTTATCGCTTATGTGAAAAGTCATATATGTTATGTATGACTATGTTGTTTTATGATCATGTTATAACTCACCAGTTATATATATATATATATATATATATATATATATATATATATATATATATATATATATAATTTAAATATAATGAAAATTAAATATTTAAAAGATTTATTTAGCAAAAAAGAGTGAGTTGTCGTTCATAAAATCAAAAACATTATAGATTTGACATTTAGTTTCGATGTTGCTATATATATATAATATAAAAAAGACTAGTTCATGAACAACCCCAAATTAGTTCATGAACAACCCCAAATTGGTTATGAGATCCGACTACCCCGTCTCCACACCTTAACATGTCGGACGTGTTAGAAAAAACTATATAGTTGGTAGCTGGTAACTGGTGGCTAGTAGTTAGTGGTTAGAAATTGGCAGCTAATAACAGGTAGCTGGTAGCTAGAAGTTGTGACTTTTATTTGTTATATGAGTGTTTGAAAAAAGTAGATGAAAACTTTTAAAATTTATAAAATTAGATAAAAGGACAATTTTTTTAAAAAAATAGATAAATGTATAAATTTATTTTTAAGGGAAATTCGGAAAATTGATTTCGAAAGCCTAATAGTTTTTACTTAAACGTTACATGAAGTGGTTTTTAGATTTGAAGCGTTTGATTTAAATCAAAAGTTTAACGTTCATACTCCAAAATTGAGTTTTTTTTTTTTTTAGATCTTAAAGATAGAAGATCCCAAATGTTCAGTGTCAAACACATCATCTACACCTTGATGTCATATCTCTCTCTCTCTTGAAAAATAAAATATGAAATTTTATTATTTTTGGAGTTGAAAAAAGGAAATAAAAGTCGAGAATGTTTTATTTTCTTAGAGTTTAAGGAAATTAGTATGAAAGCTCATTGTTTTGAAATTGTATACAAACTTAGGTTGATAATTTAGTCATTTTATAATTTTATAAAACCTTTCATTATCTATCTTTAGAAAACTAAAAGTAAATACATGGAAGGAAAAATACAAAAGAAAAAGAATATTTCTTTTTTCCTATTCCTCTCGATGCCTCCTTAAAAGAAACTCGGAAACATTTTTTTTCTTTATTTCTCTTTATTTTACATTTCATGAACTCTCTGTGATAAAACTTACGAAAGGTATACAATGCAAGAAACATGAAAAATGAAATACATCGAATCTAATTTAAAGAGCCATTACCTTTCACTTAAATGGTGAAATTCGAGTTTAGGGTTTTAATAAAACGTCCCGAAAATTCGAAAATTCAATGTAAAATTCTCATTTTTAAAACAATAATTCATATAACAACTTGTTCTCAAAACCATTCAGGATAAAAATAGTATCTAAACATCAAAGTAAAAATTATCAATGCGGAATAAACTTCGAGGGATACCGTACAGTCACGCCGGGCCCTTCGCTTCCAAACCGAAAGTACATGAAACCATAAACATAAACCGTAAGCACAACGCTTAGCGAGTTCCCCAAAGTACCACCTACAACATATATATACATATAACAACACATGGCCGTGTTAGGTTCGTATAAACCCCATATGACAGCATATAGCTGTGTCGGGTCCATATCAACCCTGTAAGACAGCAAATAGTTGTGTCAGGTCCGTATGAACCCCATATGACAACAAATAGTTGTGTTAGGTGTGTATCGACCACATATGTCGATACACGCACATACATAAGCATATAAACATATAAGCATGAGTCACAACGACAACAAGTACATACATGCATATCGGTAAGTGTCACAAAGACCACTACTATCCTACAACATAATCAAGTGGGTCGGCATTGGTGCCTTCGAACCGCAAGCACAGTGAAAACACTCACCTAAACTATTCAACTGAAGCCCAACAGCTACCTCAGCAACAAAACATACTAACCCAAGCTTCTTAAAGCCAACCAAAAAAATTCCTTAGCTAAAGGTTCAATTCTACTCAAGTTTGACCAAAAGTCAAACTTATCAAAAAGTCAACGGTCAAAGGAAGTTAACAAAAGTCAAAGTCCATGGCAGCTAAGTACGCCTAACATACTCAACTTACTCCTAAGGTACACGATTTAAGCCTAGTACGCTAAGCGTACTCCTAGGTACGCCCCATGTATAAGAGTTGGTTCCAATATTCCCATTAAGCACTTTATCCTTTAAGGCCTTTTGTCTAGAGCTCATATCTAGACTCAAAACATCGAGTTAAGTCATAAAGTTTCCACATTTATGAATTTCTATGGATAGAAAAGGTCCAAAAGCTAAAACCCTAACTTATTTTTCCATTAAGACATCTTAACTCTTTCATGGAAGGGATAGAAAGACCAAGATCACATTTTTATGGTTCCTAATAGCTCCATAATGGATAAAGTTTCCAACTTTATCCATTAAAATGGTCTAACAACCAAGATCTAGTCTTTTAAGTCTTAAAGGGACCAAAGGTGCATCTTTTTAAATTTAATCCATTAAGTTCAAGTCTCCAATCTTTAGATCCGAATCAATATGATGTTTAGATGGATAAAGTTTCCAACTTTATCCGTAACAAGGTCACAAACTTTTAAGATCTAAAATTTATGCACTAAAGTGACCAAAAGCTTATAACACCCAAAACTAGCTAGATCTAAAAAATGCATCATCAGGATTCAAGCTTTATACCTCTAGAAGAAAGATCAAGGTTAACAAAGTTTGGACCTACAAGCTCTAATGCAACCAACACTTCTCCAAATAGCTCCTTCTTCTCTAAGATGCACCAAGAACACTCCAAAGCACTCAAGAACACCTTCTTTTGCTCAAACGGCTTAAACTAGGGGTTAAGGTTTTAAAGGGAGGGTGTTGGAGAGGTGGAGGCAGAGGATGCAATGGGTTTGGGGAAGTTAAGGGGCTTAAATAAGGCTCAAACCACGAAAATAGGGTTTTGGTATTGATCGCGTATGCCCAACGTACCATGGATGCCCTAGTACGCATAATATACTAGACTCAGTTTAAAACCTTCCTCACTTCTAACGGTTATAACTTCCTCATTCCAACTCCGTTTTTGACGATCTTTATATCCACGGAAAGGTATTGAGGAGCTCTACAACCCTATATAATTACTTTTGACTTAAAACACATCAAACTAAAATCCTTAATTCACAAAAGAAGTTTAAAACACCACTTTTCCCATTTTACCCTTTGACTCCAAAGTACAAACCAAACTCTTGGATCACATAATCTACCTTACCTACATACAAATGGGTCTAAACCTATCTTTCCTAAAGCTCAAAGCATTATTATACTTGATCTTCGGGTCATGGATCTGAATTATGAAACGACTCGAAACAGGGTGTTACAACTCTTCCCCACTTAAATTAATTTCATCCACGAAATCATTCCTTGTTACTTTCCAGGCAATCAGACGATCTGACCATATCTTTTAGATCCCTGATAAAGTTTCACCCTAACATACAATGGCCTTCCAATAATCGAACCCATCCTTAGCAAAACTCAGATACTGACGATGGACGAATCCTTGCTCCCGCCGACCTTAACCAATAAAGGACAACCATCACTACTTAGCTCAAAACTAGGAATCCAATACCTTAAATGACTTCTCGACAAACAAAACCATTCTGAATCACATCCAATATGGCTCCACTTTGCAAAATAATTCGAACGAAATCCTTACGACCCTAAATTATCCTACTGAACAACATTCACATTTTTGATCTATCCAAGATCTTTTGAGCTTCGAGCTGATCTACTAATTATCTAAAGCGTCGGATTTCCGAACGGTCGCTGAGACCGACGTCTTTTAAACGACTACACCACGAGACTCTATCCACGACTCTGTCTGGCAAAGCTACCCTAACCTACTTGTATATAAAGCTTCAACAACCGTCTTGATCTAATCAGGGATATCATAACCAACCATCACACCGATGCAACATAGCCTACTTTTCTATAAATTAATGTGACATGCCCAACTATAGTCTTACATCACGACCGGCCCCAAACGGCCCACAACCTTCCTCAATCCAATGAATGTTGTGGCCTTCCCACAGTCTCGCGACCCGTCCTACCATGGTCTAATTCCACCTAAAGGAAACTACAAGCATATGCATAGCTCCTTAACATCCTTGCAATTGCTCATGGACCAAGTAAATGCTACAAGCCACCCCGTAGTATTATAACACTGCTATCGATACCTGCTAACCAAATAAATCATGGGTTGAAGCCTCATTCGAGTATACCCTAATCAGGTATTCAGTTCATGCTTCGAGTCCCAAGCCTTTATCAGATAGGAATAGGCAGAGAGGCTCTATCACAACCCTCAACATAAATCAATCACATACCCATCATGCGCCACCACTAATGCATAAGGTAAACTGAAATCTTATTCCTTGTGCATTCCTTTAGTCCAAGCGGTTCTCCCCCACTTGCTTTGTAATAATTGGTAAAAATTGGTCAGAGTTCCATGGTTAAACCACCGTGAATCGTTGTGTATTAATGACCAATTGTGAATAATTTTGTGTTTATAATGTATATAAAAGATATTATATTCATAATTACTTTCAAAACATCTCAAACTGCTCAAACCATTTAACATTGAAGATCAAATCGAAAATCATCAAAAACTAAATTTATTTGTGACGTCAAAAATGAAATTTTGCATTAACTATATTGGAGAGTTATGGATAAGAAATTTGAATAGATTACGTTCTTTTGGTTCCATGGATATAAAGATCATCCAAAATGGAGATCATATGAAGAAGTTAGGCCCCTTTAAAGTTATAAAAATCAGTATTTATTTGATTTTCCTGAAACGAATTGTGCACTATTTCGTTTGGGATAGCTACAAATCTCATAAACTGTTTTTGAACACGTTTTTGAACTCAGACTATGTTCTATTATTTTATTTCATTTTTATAACATTTTAAATCTCGACCAAGATCATATCCGTAAAATCTGTCGAATCCGAAGCAATTAATCGTGGAACTTTAAACATTGATTCCTAGAGTTGGGTATATAGGAATTGAATTATGTCCGTGTTTTTGGAATCACAACCATCAAGACTTTGAGCAGGCACTTTCATAAAAAATTTCATGAGGCAATATGATGGTATGCGAATCGAGAATCAAGATTTATACCACAAATATACATTATACATATGTAGAACTCAAAATATCTAATGAAAGGTCAATGTAGACTTTTTTCAGTTTTCCGCTTCAAATGAAAGCTAATGGGAGTATAGGTATGTTATTTGGATTGGTTTTTCTTCCTCATTCCCTTCTCTCTATTCTCTCTCTAACTTTCCCCTGTCCCTCATATACTCGATGGAAGAAGCAACCACTGAAGGTGGGTTTCTAGTGAGCCAAGAGGCTGCCACCTCTGTCTTGGTCCTCCTCCTCTTCCCTTCCTGCTCACTGATCTCAACCAAACACCCAAGCTATGTTCTAAAAGCACCACCCAAAATCTTTTGTCGAGCATTCAAACACCCCAACACCACTACTCGGTGTTGTTCAACACCGGAGAAGCCTTGATGAGGACAAGACAACTTAGAAGTAACCACCAGAAAAACCGGTTGTCAAACCCTCTGCCTCTTGTAACATCCATAAAAATTCATGAAAATTTAAAACTTTTTTCAAGAATTCAAAAACCATTATTTATTACAAAAATGTTTTCAAAATAGTTTGAAAATTACATTATCCCAGTAAATCAAATCATAACATGTGAGAATGTGTACGTTCACGCCTTCGCCTTCCCTCGATCATCAGAAGTACCTGAAACAATAATCCATAAATGTAAGCTCGAAGGCTTAGTGAGTTACCCCCAAAATACCCATACACACGACAATAAACATATAATCAAAAACATCATACTATGGGTCCAATCAACCATCGGGTTGGAATACCCCATGCCTTCAACCATCGGGTTGGAATGACAACATACTATGGGTCCAATCAACCATCAGGTTGGATTGCCAACATACTACGGGTCCAATCAACCATCGGGTAGGAATACCCCCGACCCTCAACCATCGGATTGGAATGTCAATATACTACGAGTCCAATCAACCATCTGGTTGGAATACCCTCGGCCCACAACCATCGGGTTGGAATGCTCACATACTATGAGTCCATTCATCCTCGGGATGAAATACTCTCTACTAACAATCAAACATGTGCATATACACCAGATAATCACATAACAACCTATAGAGATAACATACTAGGGGTCCAATCATCCTCAGGATGGAATACCCTCAACTACACATCAAACATGTGCACTTATATCAGATAATCACATAACAATCTACAAACAGTCAAACCGATCTACATATCACTAAGCATAGCAACATCCTATCTACCAGGATACTGATCTAACCGATCATAACCACATAGAAACATCCTATCTACTAGGATACTGATCCAACATATCATACTATTAATAAGACAAGAGAACAATCCGAAGGGCCGACCTTGGTGCCTTCAACCCTTGAGTATAGTGAGGAAAACTCACATTGCAAGTAGTACTGGATGATAATGTCAAACTCCCAAACACCGCTCCAAACTCAACCACCTACAACCATCATAAGACCAATTTTATCAAGACCCAAATTAACAAAGTACCCTCAGAATTCAAACTTGGGCAACCCTTGGTCAAAGTTAAAGTCAACAGTTATGGTCAACAGTCTATGTTGACCCAACTCGTTGAGTTCATCTACTGACTCGTCGAGTTCCTTCAGAACTCAGAAACCAAAAACTCGAGTCAACTCGCCGAGTTACCAAACTACTCATTGAGTCCATGCAGTGTCCAGAAGATTCGGGAAAACCCGAACCAACACGTTGAGTTGGCTATGCAACTCGTCGAGTTCCTTTAGCCCTGTTGATCTAGCCTCCTAGGGTGTAGTTTGTTGGATTAATGTCTAAGTCCATAACTATAATTGGTAAGACTTGACCCGACCCGGCATGGTCCATTTGGGTTGCATGGCATCATGCACTTGGATAGACTAAAATGAGAGAAATAACACTTAAGGTTTATTAATATATTATAAGCTCTAATATATTAATAGAGATTATTTAATTAGTATTGATCAAGAATTAATTTGGAATTAATTAAGTGATCAAAAGGAGACTAATTAAATATATGGGTTGATTGTGTAAATCATTCATTCTTATATATGTGGGCTTATGATCCAAGATTCCTTATGTTGGACTAAGTCCATGGGGTGACCCATGGATACTCCATGGAGGTTAAAATCCGTGGAGCATAAGAAATGGGTAAAGTCATGAGTTACATGGTGTAACCCTAATAGCCACCATATAAAAGAATCCCATAGCTCAAGAAATCGTACACTATGTGTGTGTGTGTGTGAGGGCAAAACGATTTCATGGAGTGTTGAAGTTTCTCTCAAGTTATTCCAAGTGTATTTGGTGTTGTGTGAACCATTTGAGGTGTCACACTTGGGGCACTAGGCACTCAAGCTTCATGAAGACAAGCACCAACAAAAGGTATGTTATTCTAACTTGTGTTATTCGAAGTTTTTGTATGCTAGAATAGAACAATACCTTGGAAAGTTGATATTTGCATGTATAATAGAGAAAACATAGATCCAAGGTATTTAGGGTTGCATGTACACTTAGGAGTGTTAGATTGCTCAAAACCCAACAATGGTATCAGAGCCAAGGCTTGTTTTCTTGTTGTACTTGCTTAAACTGCTTAAAAATCGACTTTTGGTGCTGTCTGCCCAGCAGACTCGCCGAGTCCATGAAGGGACTCGACGAGTCCAAGGAAAAATGCATCCAACTCGCCGAGTTTGTTCATGCACTCGACGAGTTGGACCCCCAGACAGCATATTTTCGAGTTTTGGTGCTGGAATTGGTCTAGAATCATTACCTTTGACTGTTTTGGGCTTATAAAACTTGTTTTGAATGTGGTAATGATTATGTTAAACCAATTTCAATGCTATAATAAAAGTTTCAAGTTCATATTTGTTCATGTTATTCTTGAAAATTGTTGATTATGAATGATCATGCTTATGAGTTTTGCTAGATCATAGGAATTGTGTGCAAATTGTTTGGTGATATAATTCATGATCTTGTTGAAAAATGTATGGAGTTCATAACTTGTCCTCAAGTTATGAATTTTCAACAATTTTATGTTTCCTTGATTTATGAGTTAGTTTAGATTGATAATGAAAAATTATGTTTTAGTTGTTTTCAATCCATATTAGTCTAAAAGAAGTTCATAAAATATGTTTTTGTAACTTGTCTTCAAGTTATGTGAAAAGTCATATTTATGAATCTTAAAAAACTCATAAAAGTTTTGTAGGTTACATAAAATGTAAGAGTTTTTTCCACTAAATAGTTTAATGACTCCATAACTTGCCCTCAAGTTATGGATGTTGAAGAGACACTTCTTTAAAGTGTTTTTTAAAGAATAAGGGGTTACATTAAAATGAAGAGTCTTCTTTTTAATGAACCATTAAAATCATAAGTTATGATTTAAAGAGTCTTGAAATAGTTTCAAAACTTGCCCTCAAGTTTTGGAATTTGAAAAGTTACTCCTCATGTATACTTTAATTCCAAATTGAACATTGAAATTTTAAAAAGTTTAAAATTCAACCCTTATACTATTATTATAATTATAATTATATAGATATGTATAAGAGGAAGTCAATCTTACCGTTAGTAGGTCTCATTCACGAAGCCGGTCTATAAGGGGGTATAAGGTTACTGCCTATAAAATGGCAGTTTAATGGGTGTCCACTCTCACCCACCGCTTCCTTGACTGGTGGAGGGTCGTTAGCCGAACGGGTAGGAATGGACTATAATTCTCCCTTCATTAAAAGTATAATGAAAAATACTAAGTAACTAAACACTTATAAATTCCCAATCTTAGTTACTTAGGAAAATGTGAAAAGGTGCTAGCCCATAAAATTACACTTTGTACCTTACCAAGTCGTTAGTGGAGCGTGTGTGGTTAACCGGCATACTAACAATGACTAGTAAGAGTGGCAAAGAGTAACTTGGCTTTATTATAGATCGGTGGAGCGCGTGTGGTTAACCGGCACATCGATTGGGTAATATTGTTAAGGGTACCAAGTCAATTTGTATGGTTATTCACACCTTGTTTGTGATCCTCGACATCCCAGTCACAAATTTGAGAGGGCACAATCGAGATTCAAACATGCCATTGAAAAGTTCAATGTATCTCAAAAGATCTAGGAGTTTAAAAACCTATAAAACCTAATAATAAAATATTTCGTTTTCATGGTGGAAATTGGTAAATCGTCATTTACCTACCTTCAACTATTTTATAATTTGGATTACGGCATCCCTCTTCCAGTTATAAATAGGTTGTTGGGTCCTAGCCTTAATATTTCATATTGGGTGTTATATTAAGGACTTTAAATCAACTAACTTGAATTTCTCCCATTATAGATGTCTAGTTTAGACAGCTATGGTCTTCCCAAATCTTTAGGAACAAGCTTCCTAATGAAGATGATATCCCAAATGGCAATTAAGGTGAAAGATCAATCCCTTTGTTGGGCATTTGTGGGACTAGAAATCATATTTCACTTCATCCACCTCCAATAAATCTCCCTATCCCACAAGTTTTAAGACTTGATAAGTTCTAAGTCACTCAATCCCTAGTGGCAAGCAAAAGTCTATATGTGCTTAGATCTTGGGGATTAAGCCACATATTGACAAGTCGGGAGAGTCGGGTGTCGAAGTCTCGAGGTAGCTGGCTGCTGACTTGGTTCTTCAGTCACTCCCTGATGACAGGTCGTGACAAGACCCTTAATGATCTTACCTATTTGCTTGATGATGCTAAATCAACAGTGATTTGGAGCATTTGTAAAGAAAATTGGATTGGAAGATCTACTTTCTAAACCTATTTGGACAGTGAAAATGGTGACATTGGAGGTTCAGGAAAAACTTTCTCTTCCCAATGGAAAGGGATCGGCCATAGTCAACTCGGTTGACCAAATGGTAAAGAGAAAGGTTAAGTCTGTGATAGTTCCATGTACCGTTTCCAAAGAGTCCATATGATTCTGTTTCCAAATGAAAGACATTGGTTGCGAAGCTGCTAAATTTACCTGAAACATCTTAAGGATGGTAAAGTCAATAGGTTTGACTCTACTTTAGGTAAAGTCCATTGTCTAACTCTATTAAGTTTCTATTCTGAGATTCTTATTGCTTAATGTGACGAGGTCACATGTTGATGTTTTAAGAATCAAAGAAAAGGTGAAGAAACGTAAAGGAAGTATATGCTAATTCTGATCGTGAAGATGGATTTCGATCGCATGGTTCAGTGATCAGAATTTTGAGTTGTTACTTAAGAGTTATGATATATTGCTTAGGAATAGACAACAACAAGTTTTCCATATGGATTGTAAGGATAAATCTTTCCGCAAAGTTTTAAAAATAAAAGAAAAATGGTTTTGATTTTATTTATTTTAAGTATCCTTACAATGGCATTTGTGAAAAATTGTTGATTATATGTTTCCATTGATAAGCAATATGGATAAATGGATTTGATTCTTTCATTAGTGGAAGTGTCATAATTTACCAAATAAGGAAAGATTCTCATCACCCAAGTTTCAGTTGGATAGAAACTTGGAATCATGCAACTTGTATTGTATGATCATGAGAATTTTTGTATATATTTGGGAAATTAAGTCTAATTCCTTGTTCACATGTATATGTGAATCAAGTGAAGGACAAAGGGATCGGATACACTTGGGTGTGCACTGATCAGGTCCACTACAAAGTTGATAAGATTATTCATTATGATTTACTAAAGTTTAGTAAATGTGGTTATACTTACAAGTTTAAGTATGGTTCTGGATCATTGGAGAAGTTTCAATGATAGACATAATGAGTAAGAAGAATCAAATAAGGCAGAAAGATAAAAGTTTCTCTAATCTGAAGAGATGGGAGAGTACTTGAGTATCTTGCTTTATGATTATCTTAGTGATTATGAAACCATGCCACAATTGATCCTCTAAGGACAACTTAGTTCATTTTGTTTGGCTAAGGAGAGGAATCATGAATTGTTGAAATGGTTAGATCAAAAGATAAATTATACTTTGTTCCAAAATTAAATCTTAGAGTCATACTCCAAGATTAAGCCTTGAGTGACATAATCTTAAGAAAGGTTTAAAACACTTGTTAAATATAGAGTACAATGTGTTCTTACTCTTGTACATTTGAAATTGGTAAGTTGTGATGTTTTGGATAAAACAAAGACCAACTAAGACCAATTGTGAAAAGTGTTTAACTTGATAAGAATCTGCACTAACTCTTGAATATTCGTTTTTTTGTCAAGGAATGGTTCTTGGCAAAGAGAATATTATATGTCAAGAGGTCAGTGGGAGTCTTAAAAGGATCTTAAGATAGATTCAAGAACTAATCAAGAGTTTTGTTAATCACTAGACCACGACATGAGTTTTGTAACCTATCATGTTGACATATTCTGTGCCCATTCTAGTTAAAAGTTGGTTTTGCATTGGAGTTCTGAGAATTCTCAACTGGTTGCATAACAACTTGGAAGCAATGGCAGGCCCTTGAGCTGCCAGATGGCAAGAAATTAGATTGAGTTCAGTCCATATGAATTTGGATTTGTCATTAACCTTGTCGTGTGATTATGGTTATGTCAAATTCACATGGATAGGAACACATACACCATCAAAATCTAAGTGTCATAAGGTTTCTCTCCTATTCATGAAAATGATAGTGAGGAAACTCTTTCACTAAGTAGATTTAAGTGGATAGCATGTGTGAAGTTTGCATTCTCATGTCGTTAGTGGAGCGTGTGTGGTTAACCGGCACACTAACTAATGAGAATGGAAAAGGTTTAGACTCACATGTGAGCTATCTAAGGAAAGGTTTAGACTCCAGGTGTATGATTTGATAAAGTCTTATCAAGGCAATCTAGTATCAGAAATCTGACTGATTTCTAGGTACATGTCAAAGCTAGTGGGAGCATAAAGTGTTATGCTAGTTAGATAATAATCATTATGCTAGTGGGAGCATGATGATTATGTTGCAAGTTAGCAATGTTAATTATAGAAAACAAAAGTTTCAACTCGCTTTGAAAAAGTTGTGTTACTATAATTAAGGGAGAGAAATTTATACTTCATTCCAATTCTACAAGCTTAGATTGGGATTTTAATCAACTTTAGTCAAGAATATATATGAATGTTATATTGGAATGGTTCAACATAACGAATTTCTATATATGTTGCTTTCTCAAAATTCGATTATGATTACGGCATCCCTCTTCATAGTTCGAATTATGAGAACATGGCAAATAAAAATATTATAGCATGAATCGTATCCCATATGCTTCGGATATAGGATCGGTTGCATGTGTTATAATATTCATCCATTCTAAATTTTCCTAATGCTCAGGGCGTTAAGAAGGGAAAATGGATTAGAACTGGATATGAATAAGATGATTAAGCAATTGTCGAGAACAATTTGGGGTTTTCCGAAGTTTGGTTACTCATGGACAATTGGAAGTATAGAGTAAGGATCATATTGACATATTTTGGAAAAGAGGCAACTCTTGTTCAAAAGTGATGGTCAAGATGGGAATATGGAATTGTTTCCATAGGTGGAGGTTATTTTTTGAATTTATGTAAGATTAAAGAACTTAATGCAAAGAAGGATGTTCAAAGGAATATACTTTGAATTTGAGACTTCATATCCATGAGATTGCTTTCCATTGGAATACTTTGTAATTTTTGTTGCCAAGTCTTTGTGACTTGTGTGAATATCATTATAATAGGATCATTGCATAGATTACGATAAATGATAAGAACTTGGTATTCTTACATTTACAATAAGGATTGGGATTGTGAAATGAGAATCATTGAAGTCATGTTCAATTGATATACATTTCACAAAGAGATGACCATATGTAAACATAGTGTGCATACTTGGAGTATGGCATAGCTATTGTTTAGAGAAACATAGTATGCATGCTTGGAGCATGGCATCACTACTGTTTAAATTCAAGTATTAAGTTGATTAATCAAAACATGAATAATGAGTGATCAATATGGTGCTTAGATAAAAGGTGTTTTATTTACGCTCAAAGTGTTGAGGCCATATAGGACTAGTATTATTTTGTGTTTCACTTTGCATGTTTTGACTTCCAGAATAACTAGGTCATTCTCCCGAATGACCAAGCTATTCAAACCATCCACAGTCGGTCATATGTTGGAAGTAGATATGAATCAAGACTGTCGTGAATTTGGCTTGTATGATTTGTCTAAAGTGCTTTAGACAATGTAATAGTTGCTACAACATTCATGAGTACTCATAAGTGTTGAGTATTGGATTCAACCCACGCTCATTTGGATTCACTTCATGGATTTTATCACGAGTGAATCATGAGACAATAATATCTTATATTCTTCAAACCTAGAGATATGAGTTGTTGACTATGAGTTGGTTATACATTGATTGCACGTAAACGCATTGGTAACTCGATGTTATAAAACGTGCCTTTGTGTATGATTCAACAAATAGTTAGTACAAGCATATGAGTCGATGTTTATCCATTCCTTTTACCTTTGGGATAAAAACGATATCTGTGGGCCCCTCGATGATTTAGTGATGAAAAAAGTAAGTGCTAGTCCGGGCCTGGACTGATTTGATTTGTTCAAATAGTCAGTCGTCATAAATCAGAAATCGGGAAACAACAAATGGACAAACATAATGATTATAATCCATGTCTCAGTCCATATGATATCTAGAATGGAGGAATATATGATCACTTATCTAATGGACAAGTCATTGACAGAGGTCAGAGTTCATCGACAAGGTCAGAGATCGACAGAAGCTTTTGAGAGCTACGATTGCTAGTCGGGTTCTGAAGTCATACTTGCAATAATAGTTTTAGACTTATCCAAGTGGGAGACTGTTGGATTAATGTCTAAGTCCATAACTATAATTGGTAAGACTTGACCCGACCCGACATGGTCCATTTGGGTTGCATGGCATCATGTACTTGGATAGACTAAAATGAGAGAAATAACACTTAAGGTTTATTAATATATTATAAGTTCTAATATATTAGTAGAGATTATTTAATTAGTATTGATCAAGAATTAATTTGGAATTAATTAAGTGATCAAAAGGAAACTAATTAAATATATGGGTTGATTGTGTAAATCATTCATTCTTATATATGTGGGCTTATGATCCAAGATTCCTTATGTTAAACTAAGTCCATGGGGTGACCCATGGATACTCCATGGAGGTTAAAATCCGTGGAGCATAAGGAATGGGTAAAGTCATGAGTTACATGGTGTAACCCTAATAGCCACCATATAAAAGAATCCCATGGCTCAAGAAATCGTACACTATGTGTGTGTGTGAGGGCAAAACGATTTCATGGAGTGTTGAAGTTTCTCTCAAGTTATTCCAAGTGTATTTGGTGTTGTGTGAACCATTTGAGGTGTCACACTTGGGGCACTAGGAACTCAAGCTTCATGAAGACAAGAACCAACAAAAGATATGTTATTCTAACTTGTGTTATTCGAAGTTTTTGTATGCTAGAATAGAACAATACCTTGGAAAGTTGATATTTGCATGTATAATAGAGAAAACATAGATCCAAGGTATTTAGGGTTGCATGTACACTTAGGAGTGTTAGATTGCTCAAAACCTAACATAGTTAACACGTAAAGTTGCCAACTTTACATGCATGCAAGGCTTCAAGAGGCTAAAACACCCAAAACTAGTCTTAGGAAGAGGTTTAGCGCATGGAGAAGGGCCAAATCTTGATAAAGTAGAGAACTTTATGTCCATGAGTGCCTAGAGGAGTACATATCTGAACTCCTCACTTCAAAATATGCTCAATACCAGAAACGCCTCAAGAATAAGCTAGAAATGACTCTAAACTCTTGAATGAAGAGATCTAACAAGAAAATGATCAAGGTAATGACTTTTTACCTTCAAATGGATGCCAAAATGAAGTAGATGCTAGATCTACAAGCTCCTTCTCGTTCCAAGCTTCTCAATCTTCAAGTCACTGCAAGAAATGCACCAAACACACACTCTTTAGCCTCATACACACTCAAAATAGGAGGTTCGCTCGATTAGGGTTTGTTTATGGACGTGAAGGTGGTAAGGGAGGTTGGAGGGATGGACTTACGGTCCTTTAACTAGGGTGCAAACCCGAAAACTTAGGGTTTTCATAATTAGCTCCAACTCGTCGAGTTGGGTCCTCCAACTCGTCGAATAGGTTCTTTGGAATGCGTAAACCTTCTTGGTTTCTACACGACGAGTTGGGGCTTCCAACTCGTTGAGTAGACTTTCTAAAGTGCACAAATCCCTAAATTTCATTCCTACAAATCGGGATGACCTTTGATCCCTTGTTCCCTTCACGGTCCATCACCTGAGAAACCCATTACGTACTTCTTCACCTTCCCGTCAACCAGAGCTGCTAAAACAACCCTTTGACCGACAATTGCAACCCTCCCCTGTTCTCAGATCAACAACAACAAACACCCCTGAATCGTCGACAACCGCTGCTTTTTGCTGTCCCTGGCAACGAATGAAGGACCACAAAAGGGTCGCCGAAGACTAGTGGATACCCTCCTCGCCGATTATGGTATTCCACTACTCCGATTCGTCTGCTCCTTTCCCGTTCCTTTGCTCGATCTGATGAGCGGATGATGAAAATGCCAGTTTACTCTTTTGTTTGTATTATTTGGCAAAACCGGTCCCTCCAATATAGTCATAAAATTTAAAATCATCCCTTACTATAAATCCTCACAAATTAGGTCCCATTTGAATTAGGCATTTCAAAAATGGTCCCATTTGATTAATCCATTACAAAAACAGTCCCCCAGTGCTAAATCAATTACAAAACGGCTTTTCTTAAATATAAAGTATTTCAAAACAAGTCTTTTTAGTTTAAAATATTACAAAACAAAACTGGAAATGTTTTAAAGTCCAAGAAAGGTGACCTCATGGTTATTCACGAAAAGCGTCACCAAAACAAACCTGGATCGAGATCACGCATCGAATGTGTGTTTCTACGGCCCCTCTTTTACAGTTTTAACATTTGGGAGAGAATCATGTATGTCTATTAAAGTTTTGATGATTTTCAAGTGTTGATACGTTAAAATGCATCATACTTGTTATTGGTCAAATCATTAATAAATCATACAAGCTAAAGTAGATTGCTAATATATAATATACTTATACTTTGTTGTGAAATATTAATTAATATAAATAAAAATCACATGGTTTTAAGTAGATTGCTATACAAATATACATATATTTACCGAATCTTAAATTGAAAGCCTTGTTGTATATATGCACAAATATGTTGAAAAAGCATGAAAAGACATTATACATATAAAAAAATATGCTATTCAACATAATTATGCACAAAACATATGTACATTAACTTAAACGGTTGATAAACGATGTTTGAACAAATTCATAATGATTAATTGAAAATATATGAAAAAACAATTATTATTATTTTACTCTCGATCATCATGTAGAAATGATTTCAAATAAACGATATATCTTATTTTTATAATTACTATAAAATACAGATCATTTTTACTGCAATATGAAATTTGTAATATATGATAACATAATTGATTCTTAGATTTTAAGAACGTTACCAAATAAATTATATATCGTATCAATTTTGAAACTAATTGAGTATTATGGGAATCGATGGTTTCACGTTGGTTGAAACCTGGAAAATGTTATAAAAACAGTCGTTATGGAATTTCGCTATAACAGACAATAGAAATTTGGAAATCCATTAAGTCTTACGAATCTCAAATACTAAAAGACTTCAATAAAATATTATTCCTAAACAACAAAATTATAATTATTCAACAATCTTATAACAGGATGTTTAGGGTTAGGATGCCCAGACACATTATTGGGATCCAACACTCCAGGGTCTCCCAGTAGGTGTCACGTTGTTTCTAAAGCCATATAAGTTAGGTTCATTTCCTAAGCCATTTGGGCTATGTTGTTGGGTAAACTAAGATAGCATGTGTTGGTGAAAACCCTTTATTTTCATAACGATTAATCCACAGAGAACGACTAACGACAATTATAAGTGTCATATTATTGATCTTATATGGTTAGATCGCCCGCCTGGAGTTGGTAGCTACAACTACGTATGACGAGACAAATTTTGGCGTTGACATTAGTACCATTGAACATTACCATGTGTTATTGCGAGGTGAATGACGTAAGCATGCCCTACTATGGAGCCAGTGCAAAAAGTGTAGTGTCACGAGTTCGGTTATGAGTTCATTATAAAATCTCAAATTTGTTTCGTTACCGTATAGAATCGATATTGGGTTTGTACAAGGTTTTTGTTCAATCATACTAGTTGAATGAGACTGTAGGTAGTGGAATAGTTTTTTGCCCAAAATGATAAGTTTCAATACCATAAATTAGGTTATATAAACCCTTTGTTATTGTAAGAAAAAACCATATGTATGTGGGAGGAGTTTCCTCCACTAGTTAAGTGTCGGTTCCCAAATTAGGTAAGATAATACTTAATTAATGTCACGACATGATTTTACAAAATTTATAAATTCAAAACTTATGGGATCTACATATAAACTATACCATTTCTTTTATGAAATTTCAAGAGTAAAGTTGATTATTTTATGTTCTTATAAAAGGTAACATATCTTATTTTTATATAATTTGATTATCAAAATCTTTATATAAAAATGCATTTTTGATATAAGTTTGACTTACTTATATATATTTTGCCAAATCTTGTACTTTTGGATTTAAATGCATGATGTTTCTAAATAAGACCAAATACACTTTTATAACTCACTTATTTTATACTTTTGATAGAAAATTGAATATGTATAAAAGCTAGTCAACCAACTATATTTTATAAAACACTTTTGGTTATAAAAATACCTTGTGTCAAAACATGTAGAAATCACCAACAATTTTGTTGACGTATCTTAATGCATGTATTCTCAGGTTATTTAGCAGGTCGGAAGTGTTCACTCAGAAGACTCTCTGTTATTTATATTATAAATTTGTAAACGCTGGATTGTTAGGCGCGTGTCTCGATTTAGAAATAGCCGTTGTCAATGTAATTTCCATTTCGGTAATAATAGAAGATTATATTTGTACTATTTAATGTATGTTCAATAACTATGATCACTAATTTACGTTGCGCACCTCGGCGTTTCTGTTGGCGGCCGAGGGTGTGACAGGATTCAACTGCGCTCCTCCAACCAAAAAATTGATAGATTTCCAATCTATCGAACAACCTAACTACTCAAAGTTGTCGAAAACCTGAGCTCACAAGTACTAGTGTTCCATTACTAGCCAATCATAGTGAACACACCTACCAAAATTGAATGAATATTACCTAAAATCTTAACGAGCTCAATATTCACGAGCACTTTCCACTGAATCCACTATAAGTCCTCGGTGACTTCATCGGATGACGATGAACAAAATCTCAACTATCGAAAGGGGTATCCAACCAATTCAATGACCTACTTGCACTAGAGTAATTCCCATGCGAACCTACAACTGACCACAATTCGAAGGTATGAACTTGACAATTACCAATCTTACACCCACGATCAAACCAATTCCTCATTGCCTTGTGTCCCCAAAAGACCCCTACAAATCCTGCATTCAAAATCAACATGACCACCTTGAGGATTCCTTGAGTTCCTTGCTAATACGATCAAAGATCGAACTAGATGGTGGTTTTATATCACTTAACGCTTGCTCTGACGGTGATCAATGCCTCCCGAATATCCTCTAAGAACATCTCTCAGTATGCAAAATGGCATATGAAGATTCTCAAAATAAAATGTCTAGAACATCATGAGGAAAATTTTAATTTCTAGTTGGACACTTATATAAACCACAAATAGCATCTACTCCCTTCCTCAACTCTAGATAGTCGGCCTTCTTGTGAGCGACTTGGTTGCAGTGGAAACATAATGGACTCGTCCCCTGCGGACTATCTATGTTGACATGACCAAGCCTGCCACACTTGTGGCAACCCGAACTCTGAGATCAATAAACTTCATCATGCTACTTCCCACACATGTTGTACTGACCTTGGACCTATGGGCCTGTCACTCGTTGATCAAACGTATTGGGTCTCTTCACAGGACCCCCAACATTCTGCACATGTTCTGGCTTCCTCTTCCTGAGGTGCTCTAAATCAATCTCCTGCTTCCAGGATATAGTAATCATATCATTCAGGGTCTTACACACTGAATAACTCACAAACTCCCTAATGTTATCCCTCAACATATTATGATACCTCTCATTCTTCATCTTCTCGTATATACATACTATGGAGCCAATAAGGCCCTCTCCCGAAACTTGGCAGTGATCTCTACCATAGTCTCAGTGTTAGCTGTTGTACCTCAATTTCCGGTGAAAACTCATACTAACGCTCCATAATCCCAAAATGATATTCCTCCAGACGCTCCTGCATAATCTCCATGATCCCCCTCCTTGATGGTACCAAAGATCACAAGAGTTTGTTGCCAAATACCGTGTGTGATCTCTGATAAAATGATCTCCGACATCTGGTCATCAATCGGCTTAGTGCCAGCACCTGAGTCTGAACCAGATCCTTCGCCACGAGTGCTCACCACCATACTGTAACATCCCGTTATTTTCTTGTAAAGTCAACCCTAGTCAATCAATGTCAAACTTGGGTCAACTAAAGTGCACATTGATATAGTGGATTTTATTAAGGTTAGTATAATAACCTTTACGTGTTTAAAACACTAAGAATATTAAATGTATGAGGAAGGAATAAGTTGGATCCGACTAATGTCGAATTATCTTTCTTCCTTCTTTTCCTTCGGACCAAGAAACCTCGCGTCCATTAACATACTAGCTGACTTCAGACCGAGAACGAGGCCGTGAACGGCTTCGGGCCATGATCGCTTCGGACCGTGCACGAGTTTCATGGCCGAGAACCCCTTGGACCATGAACCCTCGCATACATATACTTTTGCAGCCGACTTTTAGCTCATTTCTTCACCTTCAAAACACAATTCCAACCTTATCTCTCAAGTATCATTAAGCTAGAACATCCTCTCTCCTCAAGAACATGCTAGGATCACCCTTTCTTGTCATTTCAAGTGATAATCACTAGTTCTTCACAAGATATAATTGGTATCTTTTCATGATATCATTTCCAGAACATCATTCAATCTTCTTATAAACCCGGTAATTTCACCAGTTTACACGAAGAGCACGCGAAGAACACCCATTAGAAAACCCTTGAATCTTCTTAGAAACGTGCATAGGATCATCAAGTGTTCATCATCCTTCAAGAACTCCTAGCCGTGAACACCTTCAGGGCCGTGAACACCTCTCCTGGCCGTGAACACCATTCAGCTTCCATTTTAGTTTCTAACACTCCTACTTGTAAGTTACACTTACAAATTAGTCCAATCTCTAATCATTCCTATGATTATTTTAGCTAATTGGTTGCATATATGCTATACAAATCACTATATAGGACTTGTTTTGCTACGGGATTACACTTGTGGAACTAAACATCCTATATCAAATCATCCATTGAATCACCCTCCAAAAGGTGAGTTCATACCCCCGTATTTTCATAGTTTTTACTGTTTAAGGGGGGGGGGGGGGGATACAAGTCTGACACAAGGACATTTGTGTTACAAGCAAATGGTTTCAAAACATATTACCAAAATGAATTTCAATTTTTATCAAATCTAATGATTTTAAATTGTGTTAAAATGACATCAAGTCATCAAAATTATTTCAAAATGTTAAACTCTTTAAGTGATTTTATAAACTTATATTTTTCCCCAAAAATCATACACACACACACACACACACCCACATATATATATATATATATATATATATATATATATATATATATATATATATATAAGATTGAAAAGGCTTAGGACTGATAACTCACTTTTGTTCCTTATCCTTGTTTGGATGTGGGCTTATAGTACCAGTTATTTGTCCGAATGTCATTTAAATTCTACCTATATATATATATATATATATATATTTGTATATGTATATAAATATAAAAGTTATTTCATTCAGTTCAAATACCCTTTGTAACATGTTGAGCAAGGGGTTGCATTCATGAACAGTTAGTACCAATTCAGAAAGTACATATAAATTATAATAGGTATAGTTTATGATTCACAAAACATTAATTCACGATTCAAGTTTACTAGATCACACCATTTTACAAGAATAAGGGTTTGTTTCAAAACTAATCAAGGGTTTAAAACTTTCAAATACATGTTTAAGAGTACTAATTCAGGAGCATTCTATAAAACATTATTTCAGAATGATTGGGTTTTCATTTATATTATACACGTAACGCCTATATGCTTTTTATGAGTCATTTGATTCAGGTTGTTTAATTCATTTAAACAACATAGTCAAAGTCCCGACATTATAACCAGAATCTCTAGTCGGGGATGGAAACAAGTGTGTATAGATCTATATTGGTATTGACAACCCCGCACTCAGACTGCTAGCTACAGTCAGGCATACACGCCTGCGAGTGACAGTTGTTATCAACAACTTTTAACACCTTCAAAGCGTTGTTTCAGGCCATCTAGTCTCATTATGGTTATAATAACTCATTAAAAAGATATTAACAATATGGTTAGTGTATAATTAACTAAACATTAGTACATTTTCAAAGTACCAGTTTACCAAAAGTATAGTTTACAATATTATATCTCAGTATTCAATAACAGCTGGTGAAGCCAGGCACACTCCCTTTTATCGATTATACAAAAGGATACAAAAACAGAACATTGGATTTACAAACAGAACAGTTTTATGTGATTAAAACTACTTTTCATATACAACAGAAAATATAGGATTTTTTGGAACAGTTTACATATTCAAGAAACAGTAACATACTTTCAAACATAAATACTTATGCACTCACTCAACTTTATGTTGATACTCTTTTTTCAAATTACTTGTATTCTCAGGGAATTAGTAGACAGGTACTCCCCGAGCTTTTGAGAAGATGGAGCTCTTTCTGAGTCATGTCTTCTTCTTTTGTATAATTATTTTGGTGTCGATATACATTGATTGAACACATGGAAACACTTATAGTAATTTAATGCAATGGTTGTTTGTACTTTGATTACTATAATGCATGTGTTGTGATACTACAAATGAAGTCATCCACCCCCGGACATTTCCGCCGTCTAGTTTGGGGGTGTGACACATACTCAAAAGCAACCATACAATAATCAAAACATACTCAAAGAATCCTCATCCATCAGGCTTCCTAGATCCTCCGTGACTCCCTTTATTCGAGTATGGATCATGTGCTTTCAGTGGTACAGGCCCAATACTACCTTCCACACCTACCCATACTTTCCTCAAGAGTTATCTCGAATCCTCCAAGTCACCTTCTCAAATCGGTACTCCAAGTACCTACTAAACAACAAAATCCAACCCACTAAAGCACTTCCTAGGATCTCCTGAGTTCCTGACCTCACCCTGCCATCAGTTGCTGAAGAACACCCACTAATGTTAGCTAACTACTTCATTAACAGAATCACATGTAACAAAGCTTAAATAATACTTCGAGTAAAAGACTCAATCTATAAAATGGTTGGACTCAGACAAGAACTACGCAATAGGATCAAATCCATTACTCTGAGTTTATTTAACATTTACAACTTGCAACTTAACATATTTACTTAATAGTTAACTCCCATCACTAAGGGGTCCCACAAAGCACAAAGCAAGCAACATTCGTGTAGTAACACTCCAAGCCAGAAAACAACAAAAGGACATCTCTAGCTCAATTACTACTACCATGCTAGGAACTTATACTCTCACTGTCTGTTGCCTTATGCATGCTTATTATACATAATATAGGAAATATGATCCTAATCATATAAAATTTTTAAAGCATACACTTAGAAATCACTTCTACCAATATAGATTCCAAATCTAGAATATCAACCAATTCTCCTAAGCTACAAGGTGCCATATATCAGGTCGATCTATTATGCAATTCCTAAAAGTATCCCTATCCTTATCCTAGAATTTAACATTCATATTATATATCAAATCAACATGTAGGGGTATTCTGGGAATCACTTACTTGAGCTCGACTGATTGAACGCATCAAACCCCCTTTCTATTTATAAAAATAGTTTTAAAAATTCGTTTTCTATCAAAAGATTATCAGTTCCTCAGTTTGCATTTAGTCACACCCAAGAGTGTGCCAGAATCTCTCAAACCAAGGCTCTAAGACCAACTTGTAACGTCCCGAAAATCCATGGTAAAATTTTCATTTTTAAAATAATAATTCATATAACAACTTGTTCTCAAAACCATTCAAGATAAAAATAGTATATAAACACCAGAGTAAAAATTATCAATGCGGAATAAACACTCGTCGATGCTGTGAAGTCACCCCAGGCCCTTCCCTTCCAAATCAGAAGTAACTGAAACCATAAACATAAATTATAAGCACAAAGCTTACCGAGTTCCCCAAAGTACCACATATAACATATATAAAATAATAGCATGTGGTTGTGTCAGGGCTATATCAACCCCATATGACAACAAATAGTTGTGTCGGGTCCGTATCAACCTCGTATGAAAGCAAATAGTTGTGTTAGGTTCGTATCAACCCCATACGAAAGCAAATAGTTGTGTCAGGTCCATATCAACCCTATATGATAGCGCATATCTGTGTTGGTTCCGTGTCAATCCCTTGGTCCATATCAACCCACACACATAAGCATACAAACATATAAGCATGAGTCACCAAGACAGCAAGCACATACAAGCATATTAATAAGTGTCATAAAGACCACCACTATCCTACAACATAATCCAGTGGGCCGACATTGGTTCCTTTGACCCACAAGCACAGTGAGGAGACTCATATGAACTATTTAGAAGAAGCCAAATAGCTACCTCAACAACAAAACATCCCAACCCAAGCTTCATAAAGCCAACCGAAACAATTCCTTAGCCAAATGTTCAATTCTACTCAAGTTTGATCAAAAGTCAAACTGGTCAAAAAGTCAAAGGTCAAAGGAAGTCAACAAAAGTCAAAGTTCATGCCAGCTGAGTACGCCCAACGTACTCAACTTAAGCACAACATACACGATCTCATCCTAGTACGTTAAGCGTGCACCCAAGTACGCCCCGCGTACACGAGCTGGTTCCAATATTCCCAGTAAGCACTTTATCCTTTAAGGCCTTTTGTCTAAAGCTCAGATCTAGACTCAAAACATCGAATTAGGTCATAAGTTTCTACCTTTATGAATTTCCATAGCTAGAAAAGGTCCAAAACTTAAAACCCTAACTTATTTATTCGTTAAGACATCTTAACTCTTACATGGAAGGGATACAAAGAATACGATCACATTTTTATGGTTCCTAATAGCTCCATAATAAATAAAGTTTCCAACTTTATCCATTAGAATGGTCCAAACAACCAAGATCTAGTATTTTAAGTCTCAAAAGGACTAAAGGTGCATCTTTTTCAACTTAATCCATTAAGTCCAAGTCTCCAACCTTTAGATCTGAATCAATATGATGTTTAGATGGATAAAGTTTCCAACTTTATCCATAACAAGGTCACAAACTTTCAAGATCTAAACTTTATGCACTAAAGTGACAAAAAGCTAATAACACCCGAAACTTGCTAGATCTAGCAAATGCATGACCAAGATTCAAGATTTATACCTCTGGAAGAAAGATCAAGGTGAACAAAGTCTGGATATACAAGCGCTAATGCAACCAACACTTCTACAAAGAGCTCCTTCTTCTCCAGGATGCACCAAGAACACTCAAAAGCACTCGAGAATTCCTTCATTTGCTCAACAGGCTAAAACTAGGGTTAGGGTTTTCATGGCAGTGTGTTAGAGAGGTGGAGGCTAGGAATGAAATGGGTTTGGGTAAGTTAAGGGATTAAATAGGGCTCAAACCACAAAATAGGGTTTGGGAACTGATCACGTACGCCCATCATACTCCTGGTATGCCTAGCGTACAAGGGATGCCCTAGTACGCCCATCGTATTTCCTGTACGACCAACGTACTAGACTAAGTCCAAAACCTTCCTAACTTCTAACGGTTATAACTTCCCTATTCCAACTCCGTTTTTGACGATCTTTATATCCATTTAAAGGTATTGAGGAGATCTACAACCCTATCTAATTACTTTTGACTTAAAACGCATCAAACTAAAATCCTTAATTCAAAAAAGAAGTCTGAAACCCCACTTTTCCCATTTTACCCTTTGACTCCAAAGTACAAAGAGAACTCTTGGATCACATGATCTACATTACCCACATCCAAAAGGATCTAAACCTCTCTTTCCCAAAGCCCGAAGACTTATGATACTTGATCTTCTGGTCACAACCCCGAATATTGAAACGACACGAAACAGGGTGTTACATTCAATGCTAGATTCTTCCAAGTAAACTTGATCTTTATGTATGATTGTGTGTTTAAAAGCTTATTAAATGGTTTATATTAAGGTTTAATGGTTAAAAATCATGATTTTATTCTAGGGTTTTGAAACCCTAGAAATGGAAATGACGAAGATGATGATTGTATGGTATAATCTAACTAAAACAAGTGTTTATTAGCTTGATTAGTGTAGTTTGACAAGTATTTGAGCAAAGGATGATCAAGTTAGAGGTTTTGTCCAAAATATGAGTTTTTAGTCTAAACTCACAAGTGATGTCTTAATAGATTAAGACACGTATGAGAGACTTAATGCATGTAAATGTTTACGGTTGTAGAAAGGAATTGCAGTCTCACAGGATAAGATTTAGAGAAGTTGGAAGTATGTTACTATATCTACAACATAAGGTGAGTTATACTTCTCTTTTAGAGTATGATTATGTAGTAGATCAAGCGATCCTTAGGAAGAGTATGTTAGATTATGCATGGGAACCAAGAAGATGATGACCGGCGGTTCACAATTTGATATATATGTAGATGCTTGGTCACTTATGTGAAAAATCAGATATTTTATATATAACTATGTTGTTTTATGATAATGTTATAACTCACCAGATTTATATTCTGTCAGATATTGTTTCCAAGTATTTAACTAGTTCTTGTAGCAAGCATTAAAGAGTGACAACTTAGAAGCATCACGGACCATGGACTAGACTTTTGTTTCTGCGTTTATCCTTGTTTTCTTAGCTATGATTATGATATGGATTTGGTGACACCCGTGAATGTTTTGCTGAGAATACTTTTTAAAAGTTTTTTTAAATTCAGGTTTTTGGTATATTTTATGTAAAACTTTGATATTAGTCTCGGTTTTTAAATATTAAATATTTATGAAAAGTGTGGGTTGTTACAGTTAGTATGAGAGTCATAGTTTAAGCGGATTAGGTTGGAATGTCCCAACTTAGGCTTCAGCTATGTGAGAAGAAAGAAAGAACCATAGTGTTTTAGGGAATTTTCTTTTAATTCTTTTATGAATTTTAATTGCTAGATTACATGAATCAACTTATTCATCTTAAGTGGGTTATGGTTACTGAATGGTTCGAAATAGAAGCAGTGTAGACCCACAAGAGGGTGAAGGGACTTCTGTGCCAAGAGGAAATACTTAGCAAGTCACTATGGAAGCCATTAAGAATCTTAGATCACATTAATATATTTATATTTGTTATATAAACATATTAAGTCACATTCAATATCATGTATATCATAAGAATCTTAGGTTGAGTTTATCAACAAGATTATCGTTATTTAAACTGCTGCGCGTATGCTCCAAGCAATTCAAATAAAAAGTAACTCGTACCTTATAAATACCCATGGTTTACATCAAAGTGTTAATATACTAAAAACTCTAATCCTCTTATTTGAGCTCTCATTGATTCCCTCCTACGTAATACTGACTTTACCATCGGAGTGTGATCTTGGGTCCCTACCCAATATCATTTCAAGTATCAATAGAACAAACATTGGAGCGATGTACTTTGCCTCAACTGTCTCATGAATTTAGGTATATATATATATATATATATATATATATATATATATATATATAACAAATTATTTATTTTTTTAAATTTAAATATAATGAAAATTAAATATTTAGAAAAAAAAGAGTGAGTTGTCATTCATAAAATCAAAAACATTATTATAGACTTCGACGTTTGGTTTCGTTGTTGATATATATTAATAATCTAAAGTGACTAGTTCATGAACAACCTTCGATTAGTTAGGAGTTCCGACCACCCCGTCTCCACACCTCAACATGTCGGATGTGTTTGGAAAAAACTATATAGTTGATTGCTCGTGACTAGTGGCCGGTAGTTAGTGGCTAGTAGCGAGTAGCAGATAGCTGATAACTAAAAGTTGTGGCTTATATTTATTATTATCAGTGTTTGAAAAATGTAGCTGAGAACTTTTAAAATGTAAAAAATTACATAAAATGACAAAAAGGAAAATTTAAAAATAAGATAAATATAAATATATAATTATATTTTTAAGGGAAAATTCAAAAAATTGATTTAGAAAGCCTAATAGTTTTTATTTAAACGTTACATGAATTAGTTTTTAAATTTGGAACATTTTATTTAAATTAAAAATTAAACGTTCATACTCCAAAATTGAGTTTTATTTTATTAAAAAACTTAGAAATAGAAGCTCCCAAATGTACATGTCAAAACATGTCCGCCATATCTACACCTTGATGGCATATCTCTCTCACATGGAAAATAAAATATGAAATTTTATTATTTTTGGAGTTGGAAAAAAGGAAATGAAAGTCAAGAATTTTTCATTTTCTTAGAATTGAAGGAAATTAGTATGAAAGCTCATTGTTTTGAAATTGTATACAAACTTAGGTGGATACTTTTGTCATTTTATAATTTTATAAAACCTTTCATTATCTATCTTTTCAAAACTGAAAGCAAATACATGGAAGGAAAAATACGAAAGAAAAAAGAAAAGTTTTATTTTTTTTTTCCTTTTTCCCTCTTCCTCTGGATGCCTCCTTAAAAGAAACTCGAAAACACTTTTTCCTTTCTCTTTATTTTACATTTCATGAACTCTCTGCGATAAGAATTACGAAAGGTGTACAATGCAAGAAACATGAAAAATGATATACATCGAACCTAATTTAAAGAGCCATTACCTTTTGCTTCCATGTGGTCAAAGAAAACATGTCTTTTATAAAGGCATTGCTTTTATGTTTACCTAATCTCATGTCACATGTAATTGCTTGTCTCTTTGAGTGAAGCGTATGATTATTAAAATTGATGAGGATGGGTGTCGATATTATTGTGCCATATATAAGAGAAATTGAACTTAAGGTCTTTGCTGGGTCCTTTCGTTTCGTTTTGAAAATTAACCAAACAACGCACATGATTATCTTAATTCATAATCAAGAACAATCACTAGTGATGATTAGCTAACGTAACAATAAACATCCCTCAACTACAATGCTAAACTGAGGTAAACGGTGTGCTCACGCCTCACGGAGTGGACCTGTAGGACGTGACTGAAATGGTGTAAATGATATGTTTCATTGTGAAGGTGGTTGTTGTTTTCATTTGACAGGCAATAATAGAGAGTCAGACTTCCAACAGTTCTTAACTTCTTTTTATAACACGTTCATCATAAACAACTTCCCGTGGTTCGTGCTTTAGTTTTGTAACAATAAAAGCGAAATTGAGTAATCTAACATTTATTTCGGGTGTTTTTAAAAAATATAATATGATTTCTAATTTTTTTTTTCCAAAATAACCACATATTCCGGAATGGATCGTTCCGGAATGCGTTTCGGATTATTTTTCGGGTGGCCTAGCCAATTTCATTGGATCCAGAATGTCTATCTCGGATCAAATGTATATGTCCCGGATTGGGATATTGAATTTCAAAATCCGGAATATAATTTGAGACGGTGACTTTATTTTGGGTATGTGCATTCCGATTCCGACGTTCCAACTTGATTCCAACACACAACCCCGATCTCCGACATGCAACTCCGATCTGCGACACCTATCTTTGACATAGAAGACGAGCACTACGAACCCGTTATTTACAGGTACGTTCTTCATTTTCTATTTATATAGTTTCCTTGTTTGTTCAAGGTGTCCATTCTTCTACTGTTACTGTTCCGGAATTCGTAGAACACCTCCGGAATGAACTGAAAACATTCTGGAGTTTAAATTAAAGATATCATTGTTGTAGGACCAATTGAAAAGTAGTTTAGTTATTTAGATATTGTTGATTTACATAGAAATGTAGTGTCCGGGATCTTAGAAGTTTATTCTGGAAGTCTCCGGAACGCGAGGAACTGTTCCGGAACATGATGAACTCGTTCGGAAAATCAAGAACAGGTCCGAAACTACTCCGGAATTGGTCCACGATTTTGGTCATTTCCATTTAAGAATGAAGTGATAACACATTTTTTTATTTGTGCAGCACACATGGTTTTTGATGCATCAATTACACTCTCGTGTAAACCCAAAATGGGAGGAAAAATAATTGTGGCATTCAGAGACATGCCTGAATGTGAGACTATGTTTAAGAATAAATGTTTTGGGAGATGGTTAGACATTCCTAATGTAAATGGTGATCATTTGCTTCTACATTACATCTTTTGCCATGAAGTTGTCACCGACCCCCGAAGCCAAGTACAGGAAATGGGTTTTAAGATTGGGGGTTACCAGCTGTCTTTCGGGAACAAAGAATTTTGTCTCATCCCCAGCTTCCGGTTTGGTGACTATTTTCTTGCTTTTGCATCCGGCGCTGCCTTCTGTTCCCGTGCCTTTCATATGGTCCCGACAAATGTCTCGGTCGAATTAGACCATGTTATGAACGTGTTTAAACGTTCACTTAATGAATTATCTGAAGAGGATGTAATCAGTGTATGTCTTCTATACGTGTTAGAGAAGGGTTTCAATGGGCGGTTCGCTAAACAACCTATTACAGAAGAGTATTTCGCTTTGGTATCCAATCTTGATGAATTCAACAGGCATAATGTCGTCTATTTTAGAATTACTGATTATAATTACTTATCGTTACTAATATTTTTTAGGGTTATTGACATAAAGACACAACAAAGTTTTACGTTTGTTTTTTAAATGATCATTCAATTTTTTATAGGACCTACAGACCGTTAAACTCAAAAACCACCTTTCTAAAATAACATTTTGATCAAAATTTCCAGGTTTCCTGGTTACATTACTGTGTGAATATTGACTTATGATAGTCAAAGCTTTTTTCCATCGCCATGTGGACTATTGCTAATAATATTTATAAAATAAAAACCGAAAACCAACCATCTCCCCACCATTAGTCTGGTTTCTCATGGAAGCACCTATGTCTTAACATAGTGGAGAAGCACCTCCGTCTTACTAGTGGAGAACATAGCAATCGAAGCTTAACAAGATTTGAGGTATGAACACATCACCAGAGGAAGATCCATTCAAAACCTAACCTCCACAGGTCATAGCGATTACAGTTTTGCTGATAGGCGACAACACTTAACTCCGATATTCTTTTCTCTTGGGAGAGAAATGACTTATTCACTTCTTCATCTGCTTTTCTCAACTCTCGTTTCCATTTACATGTTCCGGTTTCAACCTGAAGCTGCTCATAATGGTATGTTATCTTCCTATCCCCCTTTCACACATTCGATTGTCTATGATTCAGTTCTTCTGATACATGTATTCATGATTCTGTCGTGTTTAATTAGCCCCGGTGATTAAAAAGTTATCTTCAATACTCAAATGGACAACTAGGTCTTCTTCTAAATCACCATTATCAAGTATTTTATTATTTTTAGGTTTTTTTTACTTTCATTACTTTCACTATTTTATTGTTTATCTTCTCATTCCATACATACATAATACAATATATAAGTCAACGGACCCAGATTTTACAAATATCCAATTGATTTTGATTGGTTTATGTGTAGATAATGTGGATTGCCTTTTTAATTTTTTTTTTATTTTGTGATACATAGATGGGAATATTCGTCAGTCCGAGGATGGATATTTAGTAGAAGTTGTCGTAGAAGGGAATCAGCTAGGGGTTGTTCCTTATTCCATCAAGGACTCGCAAGATGGTGAAATGTGCGCTATTGATGCAATCAATAACAACATCGTTCAAATCACTCCTCCATTATCTGAATGTAAGCTTGTTCATATGCTTGTTTTTCTAAACGATTCATCTCCTAAGAACACGAGCTTGAACTTGGCTAGAGTTGACATTGAAGCCATTTTATTTGAAATTAATTATGATGTACCAACAGATATATCTATGACAACGTTGCAATCAAAGAATGAAAGATATTTCGACGGGAATGACAAAGATCATGCCGAAAAATCTTGGAGATCAACACCAATAGATGTTAGGACTCTCAAAAATCTCAAGTATATGAGCGACAGAAAAGGGTTTGTCTAAAGGTTGAATTTGTATCGGAAACGAAAAATGAGTTTTGTCCAAGTTGCTATGGAAGAAAGCTTTAACTATCATAAGTCAGTATTCACACGGTAATGTAACCGGGAAACCTGCAAATTTTGAGCAAAATGGTATTTTAGACGGATATTTTTTGAGTTCAATGGTCTAAGAGGTCCAAAAAAAACTAAATGGTCCTTTAAAACTAAATGTAAAGCTTTGATGTGCCTTTATGTCAATAACCCTATTTTTTAGAAATTTAAATATTAACTAATTTTTTATGTGGCAGATATCCATGGAGGAGGATAATTTGGGGTCAATTGTACAAACATCTATTTACTATATTTAATAAGGTTGACAAGCATATACATTCAGACGAACCAAAAGAGAACGAACCTCAAAATTGACCTACACCCTACAAGGGTTTTTATACGCTTTTAAGATAAGTACATGATGAAAATTATATTATTATTTTTGTTCGCTAACATTCTAACAATTTTTAATTTATTTGTTTTCTAACATTCAGCTATGGATTCTTTAGACTTTTTTGGTGATCGGTTTCTTTGGTACCCGAAAACAGAATATGATCCTTCAGGCTGTCGCTGGTCAAAACTAAGGCCTTTACAAAAGACTCATTGCAACCAGTTTCTACAAATCGACGACATATGGTTACTTTACTATTTAAATATTTATTTATTTTATAATTTATATTTATTTATAATTTTATAATTTCGTTAGTAGGATAATAGACTCATACAGAAGTTGGAGTCGACAGAAGATGAGATGTGTGCTAAGTGGATAGTTAGCTCGGCGTGGATTGATCGTCGTGATGTTCCCGACACTGAAGTTCACAGGGCACCTTCCTTAACACCATCACCTAAAAACTCCCTACCCAAGAGCCTTGACAAAAGAAGGCACATGTAGTTGATTCATCTCACCTTCCACCACCACCATCGTCAGACGCTGGCCCATCATCTGACAAGGACCGAATTATTAGTGACTTGAAAAACAAGGTCCGTCAATTGAAATATAAGCTCAGTGAATGTCGTGAGCAGTTCAAGTCACAGGAGCAGCGTTTAGAAGAGCATGACGCTACTTTAGCCATGGTTCTAAAACTTATCTATTGGACTCCCGAAGACAATTTTGGTAACACAGAGTATAATGAAAATGACTTATGGGAGCTCGATTACGGTTCAGTCACACCCGGAAACTTTTTGCATGACGGCCCTGAGCAGCGATCTCCATTTATTCATTTGTTGGATGTAAAACAGATAACGCGGGATGAATACAAAACGTCCCCGCAAGCACTTTGGCTTTCTATGTAGCAAAAAGCAATGTCCATATGGTCTAACTCCCCATGGATACAAATGAAAAGGAAAGATGTACGACAACATCCAGTGCCATTGGACAATGTGACAACCCAATATTTCAAGTCAATGTAATGACCTAAAAGTCAAGGATTGTAATCTGTTTTTGATATAATAAAAATAGCGTCAAAAATAAAATGTTCAAAAGTCTCAATTGGGTTGCATAAAATGATAAATATCATGTCAATGTTTTCAGAAATATAAAGAACACGCAAATCCGAATTATAATGAAGAAGTTATGACCAATCAAAGATCTGCGTCAAAACCGGTAAAACATTATTAAGTGTAAAAAGTGAAATCTCAATAAAATATCCTTTAGCCTTAGGTATCTAAACGAAAGTCGTAGATTATACTAAACCGTGAACATACATATAAAGAACGTCCAAATCTGACTTCGTATGAGGAAGTTATGATTTTTCTATGTTTCGGAGTAGCGGTAGACAGCTAAAAACTCGGAACAGTGATCGAGTTATTTTTAGCCGATGCGACCTAAACGAGAATTGAAGATCTCTACAATAGTAGTACAACGGTAAAAAGATAGACGAAAACGGACGTTGGGTGAAGAAGTTATGAAATTTTAACGGACTTTTCCTGTCCCGGCCTATTAAAAATATATAATTAAAAATAAATTCAAAATTTGCCAACGAAGTCTAAATGAAAGTTGTAGAGTATGTTCTCACCTATACGTGGATATAAAGAACGTCAAAAACGGAGCTCGTATGCGAAAGTTACGGGTTTTAGAAGATTGGGGCACATAAACCAGAGGGGTACGCCCCGACGTACATCAACCACGTCTCCCCTATTGCCTACTATCCCGTACCATCCGAAGTCTGGTATCCAACAAAGAGGTCATGCATGACATACGCACCGCGTACACGAGTACGCCCAACGTACCAGCTTCAGAGGTACTCCCAGCGTACAAGGTCGGTTCCCACCCTATAAATAAGTATGCGAGGCTTCCGAACTTATTTTCCAATTTACAACTTCTCTCCCATATTTTCTCACTTTCAAGCCCCTTGAAACTACCCCGACGCACCGGTTACATATCTAAGCTCCGACGAAGGCCCGAAGCTTCGAGACTCTCGAGAAACTAACCACTTTCCTGTCGAAATGTTGCCCGAGTAAAGTCTCGTTTCTTCAAATCATTACTCTTACCAGGTGAGTTCATACCCCTATATTTTTAAGTCTTTACTATATTTTAGAAGGAAAAATACAAGTGAAATGCAAGAAAAACTTATGTTAAAATGCAAATCGTTACATACAGTTTCTAATGTTTTATCTACATTTTGTGTATAAATGCTAAATAAGTAAAATAGCGTTATTACAAATGTTATACTTTACATGCAAAGTTGGTAATACACCAAGGTTTATCATTTAAATGAAACACACTTTTTGAAAAACTATAATAGGTATAATTTACGAGATATTCATGATATGTTACATATTATAAACACTATAAAGAGGAAATACTTACATTTACAAGAAAAATGGACTTTTCATACGTAAATCTATTTGATACTAACTTTTGTGAGACATTTGACTTCACATACTTTCAAGTACGCATTTCAAGTCTTGTGTTATAAACCATAATCTTTTGTAAGGAGAGCGTGATACTTGTGTATAGATCTATACGGGATTGACAATCTCGCACCTAAACTGTTAGCTACAATTAGACCGACAGGGCTGGGGTTACAAATGTCATATCACTCCAACGCCTGAAGAACGTTGTTACAGGTAGTCTGGGTCAATAGTATGGTTATAAAACTCACATGAAGTATTAAAACATTTTGGTTTACGGGGCTATCAAACACCTTAGTGGTTATATATACATATATAAATCTACTTACACTATATTAGGTATGGAAAATACTTATGCATTTCGGTTTTTGGAACTTTTAAAACTACCATTCATTTATGGAAAATATTGGATTTTCTAGAAACAAACTCAATTACTTTATACAAAAAGGCATACAATTCTTATACAAAAACGCTTATGAACTCACCAACTTAATTATTGACATTTTTTCAAAACTACTTGTATTTCTCAGGGTTTCGGTAATACAAGTAAACAACAGCTTTTGGGGAAAGGACGCTAAGGCGTCAATTTAAAAACTTATTATATCATCATAATGTAATTTATTTTGAAACATGTATTACAAGCAACAATGTAACTTTTTAAATTATATTAATGGTGGTTGTGTTTGTTTTCTTTACTATTTACTCAACTGTTATGATACTACATGAAGTCATCCGCCCTCGAACGATTCCACCGTTCTGGTTTGGGGGTGTGACAGACAATCTCTTAGAACCTGCTATACACACTCTTTATAAACAATAGGATGGTTCGGTGTTGTTCAGTTACATTTTTTTATTAGTGTTCCGACGATTTAGTTTTGGACGTGCTTATATGGGGATAGTAACGCAGGGTGGTTGGAATGTGATGTAAGTTACATTATTATCCTTCTCATTTACGTACTACTCTTCCACTAACACCACTTACTTAAATGCAAATATTTTTAATTGGCAGCACACCATGTTGTGGATCTCACTGCTGGTGTAGCGTAGACAGGATGACGCTCGGTGGACGGTTAACTGACAACTTTCAACACTTATGTATTTGACTGGAGTGACATGACTGACGAATCCGTTTATCTAGCTTGGTGAGACTGTGAAATGGTATAAATGTGCTTCGATTACATTACCTAAGTATGTATGTAATAAAATGATATTTGATGTTTAATTTCTAACCTTTTTTGTAGCTTTACATCTCAATCAATATACCAATTGCTCACTGGTTTTTTGGTGCATTGAATTTGAAGACTTTACAAATGACAATATATGATAGTCATTGGAAGAGCGTCTACCTTTCAGAAACCCAGGATTGGTTTATCAATATGCGAGTCCGCATCCACAGAATGTTACTGGGTAACAACTACTAGGGTGCCCAACTAAGTGATTTCATCTCACTTGAGAGTTTCAACATGACCCTCAAAAAGGCGCCACAAGTACCATAACAGATTGACATGAAAGGAGATTCTGGGGAGTTTTTATGTTGGTTCCTAGAAGCGTTAATTACCGGGAAGTCGTACTCACTATACGGCCCAAGCGGTATATGGATTTTGTCATATCGTAAACGACCGATGAAAATATTTTGGACTACAATGAATAAGATGATTTGAACATTGTAATATTACTTCAACCAAATCCCTTTAGTTTATAAATTTATTTGGTTTTTTTTTTTTTTTTTATTTTAAGATTATCAATTTCATTTTATTTAATATATAAACAAACTTCTACAAAAAAAAAAAGACATTTACACTAAAGCAATTTTTTAAGATTTTTTTTTCCCAAAATCATACTCTAGTGTTTTGGAGACCTTCCGAAATAAAAAAATGTTCCGAAACCATGGTCCGGACTTATCAATTGCATTTTATTTAATATATTAAAAAACTTCTAAAAAAAAACACATTTACACAAATAACATTAAAAAGAAAACCCTTCCAGAATCATACTCTAGTGTTCCGGAGGCCATCCGGAATAAAAAAAAAGTGTTCCGAAACCATTGTCCGGAATTATCAATTGCATTTTATATAATACATAAACAAAACTTCTCCAAAAAAAGACACATTTACACAAATAACAATTTAAAATAAAATAAAATAAAACTTTTTAGTTTTCCGAAGGACTTCTATAATTAAAAAAAATGTTCTAAAAGTATGGTTCAGAATCGTACTCAGGAATTCCAGAATCCTTTTCAGAACAATGTGTTCCGAATAATATGATTACTTGAAAAAACGTTATTTTCATAAAAAAAAACTATCATTTATAAGATATCATTACTCAATTTCCCAAAAACAAATAGCAGTAGATGGTTTAAAATACTTTAAACCCATGGCTGAGTTGAGTTTTAGCTAGGGCCACGTGATTCCAAAAGGTGTTGATGAACACCCTTAATTTAGAACTTTTTTTTTTTTTTTTTTTTGAAATTATAGATTTTTTAACTGTACACCTTTCAATTTTTAGATGTACACCATTTTAACTGTAGATAGATTTCATTATAATTTTTGAATTAAAGAAAAACAAAATTAAGTTGTATCTTGAGTTGGTTAACGAAAAAATTTCTTTTCATAGACATCAAAATTTATTTTGAGTTTTTAAGTATTTAAGTTGACAAATTATAAAAAAATATAATGTGGAAAATAAATTACAAAAAATCAAAACCCCAAATAATAATAATAATAATAATAATAATAATAAGGACTTTCAAGAGGAAAAAAAGGTTCTCCTTTTCAATTCAATAATGAAATTTTTTCCCAGAAAATTAAAGACACGATGCTACGGTCCGTTTATTGTGAAGCAAGTATTTCCACATATAGCTATAGAGTTAATCAAAGAAGATGACACTACTTTTAAGGTTAATGGACATCTGGTGAAACATTATGAAGAGGGAATGCCAAGAGAGGAGAAAGAAGGAGAAAATGTGCAATTGGAGATAGCCACCACAATGTAGAGCGAGAAGGAGTCTTACTCACGAATCCTCCAAAAAGAAGTGCTTGCAGGAGGCAACCTGTGATTTAGAGTTTGCATTTTTCTTTCCATTTCTTTTATTTGCTTTTCGATTTATTTTGTTTTGTTTTATTGGATTTTCACACTTCTGAGTTTCTTTCTGGATCTTGTTAAGCATGACATAAGTATGGTGTGTTCATTTTCATGAAATTTTTTCAAAAAGTAAATTATTTTTATTTACCACGACATGGTGAAATAGCCAACAACATGGTGGCTTTATAGAAAACATCATAATTATTTTTTGTTTATTTACCACAACGTGGTAAATGTTCAGTTCATTTTTGTTGACTGTTTTTCCTGCTAATCTTGAATTGGTTGTTTGGTATTATGTTATTTAGTGATTGTGCAAATCATGAGGGGCGGAAGTTAGAGAAATCAAGCTCAAGGGAGTCGTCCATATTTCCCTTGGTATTCTTTTTCAAATGTGGTCACACCCAAAGTAATTGTGGAATGGAATGACAAATTGGCATGGTTAAGAGAACGAAGGGCGCACTGTAACATCCATAAAATTCAAGCCAATTTAAAATTTTTTAAATCATTTAAAACCATTCAGTCATTACAATTTATTTTCAAAATAGTTTAAACATCAGAGTTCCCAGAAACCATAATCATCAATCAAGGAAGTGTATGGTCACGCCTTCGCCTTCCCGCGGCCATCTGCTGAACCTGAAACAATAAATTGAAACTGTAAGCCCGAAAGCTTAGTGAGTTACCCCCAAAATACCCATACACACAACAATACACATATAATGAGAAACAGCATACTATGGGTCCAATCATCCATCGGAATGGACTACCCCAGGCCCACAACCATCGGGTTGGAATGCCAACATACTACGACACCAATCATCCTCAGGATGGAATACTCTCGGCCCACAACCATCGGGTTGGAATGCCCACACACAATACATATATAACAACCACTATGGGTCCAATCATCCATCGGGATGGAATACTCCAGACCCTCAACCATTAGGTTGGAATACCCCAGGCCCTCAACCATCAGGTTGGAATGCCAACATAACCAATCAAACATGTGCACCTGTATTAGATAATAATATAACAGTCTAAAAAGACAACATACTAGGGTTCTATCATCCTCGTGATAGAATACCCTCAACTACCATTCAATCATGTGCTCATATAACAGGCAATTAAATAACAGTCTATAGACAGAAAAACCGATCTAACAGACCATAACAGCATAAAAACATCCTATCGACCAGGATACAGATCTAACAGATCATAGCAACATACAACATCCTATCTACCAGGATACTGATCTAACAGATCATAAAAACATATAACATCCCATCTACCAGGATACTGATCTAACGGATCATAACGACATATATCATCCTATCTACCAGGATACTGATCTAACAGATCATAACAGCATGTATCATCCTGTCTACCACTATACCGATCTAACATATCATAACATTATATATCATCCTATCTACCAGGATACCGATATAACAGATCCTAACAACATATAACATATCAGGATAACAATCCGAAAAGGGTCGGCCTTGGCGCCTTAGACCCTTAAGTACAGTGAGAATAACTCACTTCACAACTGTCGACTCAAAAGATAATCTCAAACTCTCGGATCACCGCCACAAACTCCACCACCTATATTCACCATAGAACCATACTCATAACTTTCCAACTTCCTAAAATGCCCTAGGAGTCAAATAGTCAACCCTTGGTCAAAGTAAAAGTCAACGATCAAGGTCAATAATCCATGTTGACCTGACTCGTCGAGTGGAGTCACCGACTCATCGAGTCCTTCCAGAACTTGAGTAGTCATGAACCCCCCCCCCCACTGACTCGTCGAGTTTACAACTCACTGAGTCCAAGCGCGTCCAAATGTCGGGAAAACCCAAGTTGACTCACCGAGTCACCCCACTGACTCACCGAGTCCATGCAGGAGTCCTTGCACGGCAGTGTTCATCGAACTCGCCGAGTTGACCACGAAACTCGCCGAGTACCTTCAGTCCATTACCCATTCAGATGGTTTTTAAGCCATTTTAAGGTTCCATATTGCAGATCCAACTTCCCAAGGCATGTTTATCACGTAAAGTTGCAAACTTTACGTGCATGCAAGGCTCTAAAGTCTTATAATGTCAAAACCAAGCTTGTAATGGAGTTTTACACTTAAGGAGAGGTTCATACATGCTATAGCTGAAAGCTTTATGGACTTAGAGACCAAAGAGAGTGCAAATCTGAAGTTACAACTTTAGATCTTAGCTCATACCCAAGAATAGCTTCATAATATGCTAGAAAATCCCTAATCTTTAACCAAATGAGATATACAAGGAAATGAGGTCAAGGTAACGACTTGATACCTTCTAAAGATGCTAACTGAGGTAGATTTCAGATCCCCACACGTTCTTTGCTTCCAGCATCTTGCTCTCCAAGCTCTTCTCACTAATATCCACCTTCCAAGCTTGAAACACATAAGAATGAAGCACACACTCATATTAGGGTTCGATGGACTCTCAAGAGGCTGTAAAAGGGCTAAAGGAGGCTGATGATCCTTTGAATAAGGTGTAAAACCCCAAAAATTAGGGTTTCATCCTCCAGCTCTTACTTGTCGAGTCTTATCTAGGACTCGGCGAGTAGGTCACTTAAACACGTGGCCCAATCCGCTTCTAGCCTTCTACTCGATGAGTCAGGGCAGACAAATCGTTGAGTAGACCTAGCAATTTATGAAAATTAAAGCCATAAAATTATCACCTCAGATTCGGGGCATTACAATTCTCCCTCACTTGAACTAGACTTCGTCCTCGAAGTCTGTTGCGGTGAATAACCTGGATAGTGTTCCCGCATTTCCGCCTCCGGCTCCCACATCCACTTGAACCATCTTCGGTGCTCCCACTGTAAATTTACCAAAGGTTTCTATTTATTCGAAGAACCTTCACCTGCCTGTCCAGAATGGCCATGGGCCTCTCAACCTAATTCAGGCGCTCATCGACATGAACGTCATCCAATGATACTATTGCATCCTCGAACTGAATGACATCCGACGTCTTTCGAAAGAGACTAAACCCCATGCAAATCTCTTCGATCCAGAGAAGATGAATCCATAAACCCATGCGGCACACAGCCTTACTCTGCCTAAACCTGCGATTTGAAAACCCGAATTCGGTCTGACTCCCCGCCAGACCACTCATACTATCCAACGCAAGAACTCTTCCCATTACAACTAACAGGCTACTCAACCATGGGATCCTGAGGTTCCCACCCGAAAATAGAACCAAAGATCATATTCTGCTAAACCCATGTGCCTATGACTTATCGTTGGCCCGCACCGGGTATCTTGGCCTACTGCATAGAGCAGGACTGCCTCCGCCCGATCAAGCACAACATGCCACTTAATAGACAATCCGGATAACATGTCCACAAATTACCAACGATAATCTACCTTGTCGCTCCTTATCGTCCACGACATCCATAAAACACAGCCCCATAAGCGATTACCACCAACAACATACCTACCACTACCGGCCAACTAGACAAAATCCTGATGATCCAAAGAATCGGAAACCCAACTTTCCTCTTCTTGAAGCGAAACTTTTGTGCTAACAGGATAATGTGTCCTTCAGCTCCCAAATATCATATAAAATCAATCCGCTAATAAACACGGACACTCATGCCTGGCCCAATCAGCCTTGGGCTGGAATACCAGGCATGCCTATGACGGGTCCAATCATCCCTAAGATGGAATACCCTCGTATCCTATAAATGTTTGGCCCAATCAACCCTCAGGTTGGAATACCAAACTAATATTTGCATATTTAGCCTCATAATAAGTATAGATTTTTATCATTTATTAGCTAATTTATTGCATATCATGGACAAAAGATACTTAAAAGTGTTTGAATTGTGTTTTCAGTCCAAAAGCGAAGCTCGGAAGCAAAAGGAAGCAGGAGAAGCGGTTGGGAGCTCGGGAGTTGAACAAAGAAGAAAAACACCAAAAATACAAGGGACTCGGCGAGTAGGGTCGACTACTCGGCGAGTAGCGTCGAAGATTCAAGAGGATAAAGACTCCGTGACTTACCGTGTACGGGAATTAAGGGGTGGACTCGGCGAGTCGGTTCGAATCTATAAAAACAGCTGTCCAGATCGAAACAAGGTATTCTGGAACCCTTGAGGAGAAGCAAGTTGCGAATTAGAGCCAGGAGAGATCTGAAGAACGAAGATACAACCTAGAATTCAATTCCGAAGAAGATTTGAGGCAAATTCTCATCATTCTACTTAATCTATTGTTTTTCAATTATGGTTAGACAATTAGAATTCGTTTTATTGCTGTTAATTACCTCAATCATGAGCTAAAACTCTTAAACTTCTGTTTGGGGATACAAAATTGAGACTATGGTTTGATTATTGGTAGGATTAATTCAATATTGGTGATTTTGTTGATTTTAGCTTGTTAAAGAACCTTGTGTGTGAATGATAACTATTTTTCTGTTAATAGGAAGGTAATTAAATAGTATGAACATCTTTTAATTGTCAACCTCATATGTTTATGTGACCACTTTATCATATGTCTAGGAATAACGAATGTGAAACTAGAATTAATAGACAATTAGGTAAATTCATGTGTGAGCTTGTTTGATGACCAGCCGCAAGAGGTTAACTAAAGGACCAAATTAGTTAGTTATTACAAGTCTAAATTAACCCGAATAAATAATCTAGTGAATTAAATTAAATTAGACAACTGATCACTGTTTGAGTTAGTTTGCCCACACCATGACCTTAATAGCCAACAAGAAGTCTCCATCTTCTATGATGGAGTCAATGTTACCACAAGGCAATTGCTCGACTCGCAAGGCCCTCTCACAAAGAAGGCACCCCCGGTAATCAAGGAACTAATTGAAGAATTCTCTAAACATTCTAGAGAATACCACAACCCAAGAAATGAAGTAAGTCGGGGGGTAGTGAACTCGGCCAATGATGGCATGGCGGCGATGATGGCTAAGCTCGATAGTTTCGATAGAAGGATGACAAAAATGGATCAAACAATCCATGCTATTCGAGTTGGATGCGAGAACTGTAGAGGACCTCATCTCACGAAGGATTATGACTTGGATGAAAATGGAAACAAGAAGGCGCAAGTGTTCTACTCAAGCGGCGACAGATACGACGAGAATTGGCGGAAACCAAAGAAGGAATGGCTCCCGTATGAAGAATACAAAAAGGCAAAGGAGGAGAAATACAAGCAGAAAGAGAGGGGTTTCTATCAAAAGGAAGAACTGGTTGTAGAAAAGAGAGCCGACTTAGAAGAGATGTTCACAATATTCATAGCCGCGTCCGAAAAAAGACACAATGATCATGATGCTGCAATAAAAGAGACCAGAAATATACTTAGGAATCAGCAAGCATCTATTCTCAACATTGAGAAACAGCTAGGACAACTTGCACATCAAGTGAACGAGAGAAGACCTGGTGAACTTCCAAGTAAAACCGAGAATAATCCAAGAATGGAGAATGTGAATGCTATAACCTCTAGGTATGGAGAAGTTTTCACTCCTATGACCCCTGCACAGAAGGTCTCCAAGGTGCATGCAGAAAAGAAAGAAGAGTCGAGTTCAGCTAAACCCAACCAAACTCGCCGAGTCCCTCTAATGGACTCGACGAGTCTATGCCCTGATGACAAATCTGTTGTTTCCTTAAAGCCTTACAACCCTCCTCTGTCATTCCCAATCAGAGCCATACCTGATGAGAAGGTTAAAGCATACAGAGCTTTCATGGAGCATGTTAAAGCCCTTCAAGTCAATGTCCCATTTGTGGAAACGATGCTTCAAACACCCAAATATTTGAACTTGCTAAAGGGTCTCTTTGCTGCTAGAAAAGATTTAGCTGAAGTCGCGGAGATAGTATTAAGTGAGCTACCAGAAAAGAAGGGCGATCCGGGAAGCATCATAATTCCTTGTCAATTTAGAAATGTACTTGCTAATCAAGCGTTGACCGATTCGGGTGCAAGTATTAACTTAATGCCTTTTTCTTTCTTCAAGAAGTTGAATTTACCGGAGCCTAGGCCTGTGAATATGAAGATCCATTTAGCGGATAAGACGATTATTCGTCCAAGGGGTGTTTGTGAAGATCTCCTCATTAAGGTGGATAAATTTATATTCCCTGTGGACTTTGTAGTACTTGATATGGAAGAAGACCCCGAAACTCCAATTATTTTAGGGAGATCCTTTTTGAATACTGCATGCGCATTGATAGATGTATGCGAGTCCACACTAACATTGAGGGTAGGAGATGAGTCAGCAGTGTTTAAAGCTCAACCAGAGATTAAGCAAGAAGAAGGATGAAAAGAAGAAGTCTCATTCATTGATTTGGATGATGAAATACTACAAAAAGAACTTGCACTTTTGCTATCTTCTGGAGGAAATGATGATGTTGACAAAGACTTGGAGGAGATAGAGAAGTTACTGAAAGGAACCGATTCAGAAAACACAGTGGGATGTGAGGAATACGCTGCGACTCGCCGAGTCTCTTTCACGGACTCGACGAGTCCATTCGAAAATCTCAGCAACTTGGATGATCTTGATCTGCTTGTTACCAGCTCCTTGCATGTTCTGGACATGAAGATTTTCCCCAATTCTTTAGAAGATCAAGTAGTAGAGGGCGGAATTGTTAAAGCATGTGGTGATTTTCAACACGTTCAAGTAGCATGCCTCGATACAATAATGCAAGAAGATGAAGACATTCCACTTGAAGAGGAGGTAAGCTTTGGAGAAGAGGAAAATGCAAAAGATAACCCATTCATTGAGTCACGTATTACCAAACCTCGAGCCCGAGTTTTCACCAACTATGAAGTAATGAAATTTAAAGAAGGAGGAGTGCAAAAGAGGGTGCACGAGAATGGGGTAAAGAAGAAGAAGGTGAGGAAAAGGGAAATTCATGCAGCTGAAGATGATGCTACAAGGAAAAAGAGAGAAGAATTAAGATGGGCTTACAAGAAGAAGATACAAGCTTACAAGACAAAGTATAAAGCGCAAAAGATTAGGCGTGCATTCCCGATGTAGGAAAATGAAGAAACGTAGATGGGAAGGAGTCCAACTAACGACTCCTTAAAAAGAAGTGCTTAGCGGGAGGCAACCCGTTATTAGAGTTTGCTTTCTTTTATCTTTCTCATTTTAGTTTGATTTTCAGGATTTTATTTTACTCTTCTAAATCATCAAACATGGCTGCTTGAGAGTGCGTATAGGCTAAGTGTGGGGTGGAATGAATTTTTTTTATTAATAAATGAAAGAATGATATATATTTTGAATTGTTTGTAAGTGACTCGCCGAGTCTATCCCTGACTCGACGAGTCTCTTTAGATTCCTGATGAGTTTAAATTTGCGACCAGACTCACCGAGTCTGACCCTGATTCGACGAGTCATTTTTATTTACAGAAAAAAATTAACAATTTTTACATCTGGTAAAACTAGGGGTTTTAACCCTAATAAGATCATATTTCCTCCATACTTGCCGTGCGCCCTCTAGCTTTCTCTCTCTCAATCACTCATCAACTTCTTCACTTTTTCTTCAAAATTCTCGAATTCTATCAACAACGGTACTCAATTTCTTCCATAATTCTGTTAAAGCCATGATTTTTAGATGTTCTAAGGTGTTAATTTCATAGAATACCTGATTTTGAAGTTTAGTGAATTTTTAGGGTTTTGATTTCGTATTAATTGTGTTATTTTGGATGGTTATTCTTGCTTTAATATATCTTAGGAACGTCCATGGACAAAACCCTTGAAAAAATTTCGAGTTTTTATGGTCGAATTTCGCTCGACCCGTCGACTGACTCGCGCAGTTCATCAGACTCGCCGAGTCATTCATGGAATCGACGAGTCCAGTTGGGGACCCAGATGGATTATATTTTAATGTTTTTCTGTATCTTCTGGGTTGTTTGTTCTTTGTTTTGCAGGGACCATGTTTTCAAGAGGACAGAGCTCAAGTGGAAACCAAGGAGATTTTCCTTGGTTGAATTACCCTCCGATTGAATCTGCTTCAACAATGATAAAATGGAGGAAGAGGCTGGCTGAGGTCAGGAAGAAGGAGGTTTATGTACCTAATAGGGTTGAGTGGGATTGGTTAAAGAATGTCCGATATGAGGAAGAGTTGGCGCATTACCTTTTGAAGGAATTTACTTACGATAGAGAGACAATTATATGTGATGGATGGATTCGGGTTTTCAGAATTCAAGAGCCAGTGTTTTGAGAACTTTGCTGGGAATTTTTCTCCACGGTATCTTTCAGAGGAGGAGACGATTGCTACCACCCCGCGAGTTTTAGTTTTTGTCTTGGGGGCGAATTCCATCAATGTTCTGTCATTGATCTTGCATGCCGGTTGGGGATTTATGACCGACCATTAGTCACTACTGCTGTCTTTCGCGCCTTCTTGGAACAATCTCATAAGTTGTTTCCCGACGATGTTACAAGTAATGGTTGGTGGAACACAATCGCCAACAAATTATATATTCCCAAATCGGCTCAAGAATGGAGCATTAGGTCACCCACACACCGCCTCATACACCGCCTTATCTCCACTACAATCAATCAAAGGAAGGACGACGACAAGGTTTGCAACCTTGACTTATTTTATCTTTGGAGTATCATCACGCCCGACACCTTCTGCAACATTCCATGGTGTTTGGCCTCTTACTTGGCGGAGGGTGCGGTCAAGGATCGCAAAACCTCCAAAATGAACGGTGGAATGTTCGTGACCCGGTTAGCCAACTCTTATGGGTTGATGACCCGCGGTGCATGGAACTTGATGACAATGATTCCTGCCCCTCCCTTTAATCCTATTCTTTTTCGGAGGGCAAGAATTATTAAAGATTATGGCGGTGGTCATTATGCTATCCCGCATGACGATCCGGTGGTCGTGACCGAGGCACCGGGAAGGAGGGTTAGATCGAGACGTGAGCGGGAAGTGGAGGAGGAACCGCCGGTGATTCCGGTGGACAATGATGAAGTACCAATGGATTGGTACAATGTCGAGAGGAGGCGGCTACAAGACCAAACGACGAGGGGTATCAATTTCAGCAATGAATCCCATGTGCGACTTTTTGACCATTTCCATATTCCACACATTGATGGGGGTAACTTCCCCTACATACCATCTTGGGACGAGATCATTAATGCAAGGAGGAGTGGAGATGGTGGGAGCGGGGCTGCACATGGCCATGATGAGGAAGAGGATGATTAGTTTTTTTTTTTGTTTTGATTGAACAATTTTAAATTTATTTTTGTTTTTGTTTTCTGTGTTTTGAATTTTTAGTTAATACTTTAAGTTATGTGTTTGATGTTTTATTTGCCTTGGTGACTTTCAGATTTTGGATTAGGAATGCTTGCATAAAGGGTTTAGAGTTTGAGAGAAAGGAAAAAGTCGAAAAGAGTCAAGAAATGGCAAAGTTTAAAGTTAAGGTGTCGAGTCCGATCCTAAGGGACATGAGTGAATAATTGTAGAAGTTATGGGAAGTTCTTGAGATTTATCAAAAGCTGGAACAAGTGCAACACATTTATTTTTCCGTCCAGCGATGACTCGCCGAGTGCAATTAACCAAATCGATGAGTCGCGATATATTTTCACACATTCGAGGCTTTCCGCAACTATACTCGATGAGTCATTTATATGACTCGACGAGTCACTTATTGTTATACTGAGAAGACTGCTGATTCGATGTTGTTGGACATACCACTTGACCACTTATTCTTCCCGATCAATTCCTGAAGATTTTACACTATTTTTCCTGCATATTTGGAGTTGCCCACATGCGATTTGATGCCCAAGACATGGATGAGCTGTTCCCATGTCTAAAGTCAATTGAAGATGGAGTTGAAGAGAAGAGATATCGACCTAGCGACTGCTACCCCAGGGGAGTTTGTTCTAATTCTCTCTACATTTCATGTTTTTTATTTTTCATGCATAACATGCAATGAGGACATTGCATAAATTAAGTGTGGGGTAGGGGGTTGATGTCGTCTTAGTAAATGTAGAATCCTAATTTCCTAATTTAGGTTAATTTTTAATTTAGAAAATTTTGGTAAAAAGTAATTAGGATTCCATGTTAGAGTTATGTTGATGATTGCATGAAGATCCAAATGTTTAGTTGATCCTATATACGTTCTAGTGCATTTGTGGCCTCCTTATTCCAGTGAAATCATGGGACAAAAACACAACCTCGCTTAGCCTGAAAGATGCAATATGTTTAGCATCGTGTACCAGAAATGTATCCAGGAAAATTATTATTATTAGCCAATAAAGGTTGAAGTTGAGCACCCTTGCTTAAGCATGTAGGGTTTTGAGTGAAAAAAAAAAAGTGAGGTACATGTAAAAAAAGAGAGAATTGCAAGAAAAGTTTGAAGAATTTTGGAGCAATTAAAGTGAAGATCAAAAGATCAAAATTCCAAGAGTTCAAAAATTAAAGATACCAAAAATCAAATCAAACAAGCTGGTGAATTCACAAGAATCAAAGATCAAATTATCAAGGAAGTGAAGAATTCCAAAGAGCTCCAATGTGGTATCATAAATTGTAATTCTAGACTATGTATGCTTGGGTTGCTCAACCAAAAACACCTTGAGGATAGGAGGTTTTCTGCGGAAGGATTCGGAAGGATGCATAAAATGAGCATTGTTCGGGATAAGTGGGCGAATGTTTATGAGGATTGTGAATATTTGGAGTATGGGGGGTTATTAGGAAAAATTTTAGACACAAATGCATGTGTTGCGGTCTTGGCATAATGGTTGGGTTAAATTGGAGTTGTCCTATGTGATTCTAATGTGCTAAAATTCAGTTTTGCTTGGGGGCAAGCAAAAGTCAAGTGTGGGGTATTTTGATATTTGCATATTTAACCTCATACTAAGTATAGATTTTTATCATTTATTAGCTAATTTATTGCATATCATGGACAAAAGATACTTAAAAGTGTTTGAATTGTGTTTTCAGTCCAAAAGCGAAGCTCGGAAGCAAAGGGAAGAAGGAGAAGCGGTTGGGAGCTCGGGAGTTGAACAAAGAAGAAAAACACCAAAAATACAAGGGACTCGGCGAGTAGGGTCGACTACTCGGCGAGTAGCGTCGAAGATTCGAGAGGATAAAGACTCCGTGACTTACCGTGTATGGGAATTAAGGGGTGGACTCGACGAGTTGGTTCGAATCTATAAAAACAGTTGTCTAGATCGAAACAAGGTATTCTGGAACCCTTGAGGAGAAACAAGCTGCGAATTAGAGCCATGAGAGATCTGAAGAACGAAGATACAACCTAGAATTCAATTCCGAAGAAGATTTGAGGCAAATTCTCATCATTCTACTTAATCTATTGTTTTTCAATTATGGTTAGACAATTAGAATTTGTTTTATTGCTGTTAATTATCTCAATCATGAGCTAAAACTGTTAAACTTCTGTTTGGGGATACAAAATTGAGACTATGGTTTGATTATTGGTAGGATTAATTCAATATTGGTGATTTTGTTGATTTTAGCTTGTTAAAGAACCTTGTGTGTGAATGATAACTATTTTCTGTTACTAGGAAGATAATTAAATAGTATGAACATCTTTTAATTGTCAACCTCATATGTTTATGTGACCATTTTATCATATGTCTAGGAATAACGAACATGAAACTAGAATTAATAGACAATTAGGTAAATTCATGTGTGAGCTTGTTTGATGACCATCAACAAGAGGTTAACTAAAGGACCAAATTAGTTAGCTATTACAAGTCTAGATTAACCCGAATAAATAATCTAGTGAATTAATATAAATTAGACAACTGATCACTGTTTGATTTAGTTTGTTCTCTAAGGATTAGTGCAGCGAATGCAAAGCTAAATACTTGAATTTGTAGCCAATAGAAGAATTAATTCATTGCACTATTCCCGTAATATCAACCATATGAATAATTGAGTTGAACTAAACAAAAGTGCCTCTCGTTATTGGATTTAGTTAAATCTTTGCTTTTCTAGTTTTTTAGCCTAAGTAATATTAGTAAGTTTCTAGTCTTGTAAAACTAGAGAAAACCCCTATTTATTATTTAATTTAGATAAAATTAGTCTTTAGTTTTAATTTACCGTTCCCTGTGTTCGATACCCTACTTATTTAGCTGTACCACAATTGATAGGTCCACTGCCTTTGTGTGTTCATTTTATAATTAAAAAGTAGGTTTAAAACTAGTTTGTTTCACACACATCACAAACATATCAGGTCCAATCAATCATAGGGTCCGGTCATCCTCACGATGGAATAACCTAGATTTGAATACCTCTATGAACAAAACTCGGGTCTACTCATAACCTGAGATCCAAGGATCTATCCTTGCGTCTCATCCACCATCCTCTGATTCGTGACAGTCGAGTGCAACTCCCCCGAATCTCAACAATACAACCATTCTGAACGCTCCTACAAGAGACATAACCACATAATCTCTATGCTCACAACCTATGACTGGAATACCTTTACATGGTCCTCAACATAGGTCTGGATTGCCTCTGAGCTCACAACATGAGTCTGGTATGCCCTCTCCAGCCCTCAGCTCATGATAGGAATGCTCCTAATAACCTATTTACACTGTTGTCATCACTTCGGTTATCCAGCACTCCAAACTGGAGGTACTGACCTCCTTCATTGCCCAAATAGGCCTAATCAATGTCCTTCACAACACCAACAAGTGTCACAGTGCTGAAACCTCGCCCTACACTATCCACTTGTAGAACAAGTTGCTACCCCATAACACATATATACTCAGAACCTAATCATATAACTAACAAAACCCATAAAAATTCTTCAGCATACTCCATCACCATGTTCAATACTTGGGGACAGACCTACTGCTTGCTATAACATAGCAGCATACTACTGGATTAGTGTCTGACCCGACTTGGCATGGTCCATTTGGGTTGCAATTGACAGGAACAATTTATATGGATAGTCTTTTGAATATAGTATGTTTATGATTTATATTAATATACTATAAGTTCTAATATATTAATATGGAATCATATTATTTAATTAGTATTGATCAAGAATTAATTTAGTGATCAAAAGGAACTAATTAAATATGGACTCTTATATACATAGCATAGGCCAAGTTCATTTAGGTTGGGCTAAGCTTTCATGGATAGTCTATGGAGTTTTTAACCCATGGATCCTATGGAAATGAAAGGTCATGGATATTAGGGTTTACATGGATGAAACCCTAATCCTCCATACTATATAAGAGGTCCTTGGCACATGAAATGGGACTAGTGTGTGAGTAAACAAGAGTGGGCCAATTTCTAGTGTGCTTACTATTCTCTCAAGTTTTCCAAGGTGTTTTGGCGATTTGTGATTCCACCTGAGGCTTCCACACTATTGGGGCTAAGCTCTTAAAGTTCAAGACTTCAAGCTTCATCAAAAGGTATGTTATCTAACTAGGCTTTTGTAGTATAGTTGCTTCATATTATGCTAGTTAGGATAAAACCTTGGAGTATTGAATATTTGCATGTATAATAGAGAAAACATAGATCCAAGGTTTATAGGGTTGCATGTACACCATATGAGTGTTAGAATGCTCAAAACTTATCAGTGGTATCAGAGCCTAGGCCTGTTTTTTCAATTATACTTGATGCTACATGTTTTTGCAAAGTTGAAATTCTGCCATTTTTTGCATCTGACTTCTCACCACGGCGTGACATTCTTTACCACGACGTGGTGATGCCCCTGTATGCAGAATTCGAGGTTTTTACTTGGTATTGGATGAGGATCATTACCCTAAGCTGTTTTTGAACTTGTAAATCTGTTTTGATGTGGTAATGTTCATGAAATTTTTTTGATTTGAATTATCTTGTTCTTATGAGTTGTTTTAGATTAATAGAAAAGTTATGTGATAATATGTTTTCAATCCAAATTGATCTAAAAGTTGTTCTTAATATGTGTTTTTGTAACTTGTCCTCAAGTTATATGAAAAGTCACATTTATGATTATTAAAACTCTTAATATTTCCATAAGTTATAAAAAAATGAAGAGTCTCATTTTGTAAATGCTTTAAAGTCTTCCATAACTTGTCCTCAAGTTATGGAACTTAAAGAGTTTTTTTTATTAAAAACTATTTTAAACACATAAGTTATGGAATAGAAAAGTTTTTGAATTATTCAAAACTTGCCCTTAAGCTTTGTAATTTGTAAAGTTTCACACACACTTTAATTCCAAACCCTAGAATTTTAGAAGTTAAAATTCAACCCTTATACTTTATAGTATTATAAGTTAAATAATATATATATATATATATATATATATATATATATATATATATATATATATATATATGTATAAGAGCAAGTCAGTCTTACTGTTAGTAGGCCTCATTCATGAAGCCGGTCTATAAGGGGGGTATAAGGTTGTTGCCTATAAAATGGCAGCTTAATGGGTGTCCACTCTCACCCATCGCTTCCTTGACTGGTGGAGGTCTGTTAGCCGAACGGGTAGGACAAGGACTATAATTTTCTCATTATAAGTATAATGATAAATATAAAGTAACTAAAGCTTTTACGAATTCCAAATCTTAGTTACTTTAGGAAAACGTGAAATTGGTGCTAACCCATGAAATTACACTTTGCACTTTGCTTAAGTCGTTAGTGGAGCGTGTGTGGTTAACCAGCACACTAACCTAGATTTAACAGGTAGGGAAAGGGTAACTTAATATTTATCATAGGATCGGTGGAGCGCGTGTGGTTATCATTGTGGAAATTGGTGAATCGTCATTCACCTACCTTCAAATATTTTATAGCTTGGATTACAACATCCCTCTTCCAAGTTATAAAATATTGTGTTGGGTCCTAACCTTAATATTTCATATTGGGTGTTATATTAAGGACTTTAAATCAACTAACTTGAATTTCTCCCATTATAGATGTCTGGTTTAGACAACTATGATCTTCCCAAATCTCTTGGAACAAGCTTTCCTAATGAAGATGATGTTCCGTGGTTGGATAATGGAAATCATACTTCTCTTCCTCCACCTCATCCAATTATTCTTCCTATCCTATAAGTTCTTGAATAGTTCAAGGTCACTCAAGCCCTATTGGCAAGCAAGGCTTATGTGTGCTCACATCTTGGAGATGAAGTCACATATTGACAAGCCGGGAGAGTTGGGTGTCAAAGTCTTGAGGAAGTTAGATCTTCAATCACTTCCTAAGTCACATAGTGAGTTCTTTAAGGACCACTATGTAACAGACTATGACATGACCCTTAATGATCTTATCTATTTGCTTGGTGCTGCTGAATCAACAATGATTTGGAGCACCGGTAAAGCAAATTTGATTAGAAGATCAACTTCCCAAACTACTATTGACATTGACAATGGTAACATTGGATATCCAGAAAAGCTTTCTCTTCCCAATGGAAAGGGATCGGCCATAGTCAACTCGGTTGACCAAATGGTAAAGAGAAAGGATAAGTTTGAGATAGTCTCGTGTACCATTCCCAAAGGGTCCATATGTTTCTATTGCCAAAGGAAGGGGCATTGGTTGCGAAGCTGCCCTAACTACCTGAAAGATCTGAGAGAAGGTCAAGTCAAAAAGGTTGACTCCGCTTCAGGTAAGTCCACTATCTAACTCTCTTAATTTCCTATTTGATTATTTTTAGTACATTTTGATGCATGGTAGGATCAAGCAAAGGGAAGGAAAATTAAAGGAAGAGTATGTTGAATTTGATCGCGAAGATGGATTTCAATCGCATGGTTCGAAGAACGGATTCTTGAGCTACTACTTAGGAGTTATGATAGATTGCTAGAAAATATGTAATAGCATAGTTTTTCATTTAAATACGCGTTGTAAGGAAAAAGTTTTTCCGCATTTTTATAAATAAATAAAATTTTGTTTTATTTTATAATATCTCCTTGCAATGGCATTTATGAAAAATTGATGTTTGTATTTTTCTAGTAATAATGGAAATATGAATTTGATTCTTTCATTTGTAGTAATGTCTAAATTTACCAAATAAGGAAAGATTCTCACCACCAAAGTTTTCAATTGGACCAAAACTTGGAATCATGCAAGTTGTATAGTATGATGAATGAGAATTTTCATCTTTGGAAAATTAAGACTAATTCCTTGTTCTCATGTATATGTGAGTCAAGTGAAGGACATAGGGATCAGGTACACTTTGTTGTGCACTGGTCAGGTCCACCACAAAAAAGATCGATAAGACTATTCGTCGTGATTTACTAAAGTTTAGTAAATATGGTTATACTTACAAGCTTAAGTATAATTCTGAAGCATTGGAAAAGTTTCGATGTATGGCAGAACGAATGGGAAGAATCAAATTAGGCAGAAAGATAAAAGTTTCTCAAATCTGAAAAGATGGGAGAGTACTTTAGTATCATGTTTTTTGATCATCTTAGTGATTAAGAAACCATATCACAATTGGTCCTCTAAGGACATCTTAGTGCATTCGTATGGCTAAGAAGAGGAATCGTGAATTGTTGAAATGGTTAAATCAAGAAGACGAGTCATGCTTCGTTCCAAAACATGTCTTAGAGTCATACTCCAAGATTGTAATTTGAGTGACACATATTAAAGAAGGTTTATTAACACTTGTCAAATGTAAGAGTAAAATGTGTCCTACTCTTTTACACTTGAAATTGGTACGTTGTGATGTTTTGGATAAAACAAATACCATCTAAGGCCAATTGTGTGAAGTGTTTGACTTGATAAGAATCCGCACTATCTATTGAATATTTGTTTGTCAAGGAATGGGTCTTGGAAAGAGAGTCTTATATGTCAAGAGGACAGTGGGAATCTAAAAGATCCTGAAATAATTTAGAGATCTAATAGAATAAAACATGTAGTTTCACACTAGCTCACGACTTGGGGTTTATAACCTATCATGTTGATATATCCCTATTTATGTGCCCATTCCAGTTAAAGTTGGCTTTCCATATGAGTTCTGAGAGTTCTCAATTGGTTGCATAACAACTTGGAAGCAATGGTAGGCCCTTTGTGCTGTCAGGTGGTAAGAAGTTAAGACTGCACAAATTCAGTCCACATGAGTTTGGATTTGTCATTAACCGTGTCTTGTGATTATGGTTTTGACAAATTAACATGGATAGGAACATATACACCACAAAATCTAAGTGTCATAAAGTTTCTCTCTGATTCATGAAAATGATGGTGAGGAAATGCTTTCACTAAATAGATTTTAAGTAAATAGCAATTATGATATTTGCATTCCCAAAGTCGGAAGAGTGTGTGTGGTTAACCGACACACTAACATGGACTTGTGATGAATGACAAAGGTCTAAACAATTGAGACTATGATTGCGGCATCCCTTTTCATAGTTTTGAAATTGTTTAGACACACATGTGTGCTATCTAAGAAAAGGTGTATGATTTTGATAAAGTTTTTGTCAAAGCATCTCGTATCAGAAGTCTGAACTTTGGTTAGAAAGTCAATAAAGTATAGATTTCTAGAATTCCAGTTGATTTCTGAGTACATGTGAAAGCTAGTGAGAGCATAAGTGTGATGCTGATAATTCTCATGTTAGTAGGAGCATGATAATTATAATAAGTGTTGCAAGTTAGCAATGTTAATTATAGAAAACAAAAGTTTCAATTGGGAAAAGTTATTTTGCTATAATTAAGGGAGAGGAAATTATACTTCATTTCAAATCTAAAAGCTTAGATCATGAGATTTTAATCAAATTTAGTCAAGTATATATATGAATGTTATGTTGGAATGGTTCAACATAAGGAAATTCTATATACGGGAACATTATTTGCATTCTAAAATTCGATTATGATTATGGCATCGCTTTTCATAATCTGAATTTTGAGAACATGGCAAATAGAAATAAAAAAATATTGTAGCAAAAGACTGGTCTAGAATCATGTCTTTATGTGAGATATCATGAATCGTGTCCCATATGCTTCGGGTGTAGGATCGATTGCATGTGCTATAATATTTATCCAATCTAAATTTTTCCAAATGCTTGGTGGCATTAAGCGGGGAAAAAGGTCTAGAATTGGATATGACTAAAATGATTAAGCAATTGTCGAGGACAATATAAGGTTTACCAAAGATTGGTTGCTCAGGGACAGTTGGAAGTATCGTGTTAATTTTGGAAGGACAATATTCACATATTCTGAACAAAGGAAACTCTTGTTCAGAAGTGATAGTCAAAATGGAAATGATCCCATAGGTGGAAGTTGTTCATTAAATATGTGTAAGATTAGGAAACTTAACGCAAGAAGGATGTTCAAAGAAATGTACTTTGAATTTGAGACTTCGGTTCCATGGAATGATCTCCATTGGAATACTCTGTAATGTCTATTGACAAGTCTTTGTGACTTTGTGCATAATCATTACAAGAGGATCAATGCATATAAGTTTAGAATATAACAGATTTCGGTAAATGGTAGGAATTTGGAATTCTTACATTTACGGTAAGGATTTGGGATTATGAAATGAGAATCATTGGAATTATGTTCAATCGATCTATTTCACAAAGTAAAGATCATAGACAAACTTAGTGTGCATACTTGGTGTATGGCATAACTAATGTTTGGACAAACATAGTGTGCATACTTGGTGTATGGCATGACTATTGTTTGGATAAACATAGTGTGCATGCTTAGAGCATGGCATGACTAGTTTTTTGATTCAAGTATAAAGTTGACTAGTTGAAACATTATATAATGAATAATGTGCAATCAATATGGTGATAAATAAAAAGTGTTCTATTTATATTCATAAGTTCTGAGACCACATTGGATTCGATTATTCTTGTGTTTCACTTTACATGTTTTGACTTCCAGACCAACTAGGTCATTCTTCCGGAATGACTAAGTTATTCAAACCATCCACAATCGGCCATATGTTGGAAGTATATATGAATCAAGATTTTCATGAATTTGGCTTGTAGATGTCTAAGATGTTGGACATAGCAAGAGTTGCTACAACACTCATGGGTGCTCATAAGTTTTGAGTATTGGATTCAACCCACGCTCACTTTACTCACTTTATGGATTTTATCACGAGTGATCATGAGACGATAATATCTTATATTCTTCAAACCTAGAGATATGAGTTATTGCCTATGAGTTGGTTGTGCATTGATTTTACGGAAATGCATCAGTAACTCATTTTTAAATAATGTGCCTTTGTGTATGATTTAACAAGTAGTAGAACAAGCATATGAGTAGAAGTATATCCATTCCTTTTACCCTTGGAGGGATAAAAGCGATATCTGTGTGCCCCTCGATGATTTAGTGATGACACCCCTAAGTGCTTGGCTAAGCCTGGACTGATGTGATTTGTTAAATTAGTCGGTCATCATAAATCAGAAACTGGGAAACAAGAGAGAATGATTATAATCCATGTCTCAGTCCATATGATATCTAGAATGGAGGAATATATGATCCCTTATCTAATGGACAAGTCATTGACTAGATCAGAGTTCAACAGTGGCTTTAAGAGCTACGATTGCTAGTCAGGTTTTGGATTCATAGACTTATCCAAGTGGGAGACTGTTGGATTAGTGTCTAATTCTATAACTATTATTGGTATGTACTTGAACCGACTTGGCATGGTCCATTTGGGTTGCACTTCACCGAAACAATTTATATGGATAGTCTTTTGAGAATAGTATGTTTACGATTTATATTAATATATTATAAGTTCTAATATATTAATATGGAATCATATTATTTAATTAGTATTGATCAAGAATTAATTTAGAATTAATTTAGTGATCAAAAGGAACTAATTAAATATGGATTCTTATATATATAGCATGGGCCAAGTTCATTTAGCTTGGGCTAAGCTTTCATGGATAGTCCATGGAAATTTTAACCCATGGATCCTATGGAAATGAAAGGTCATGTGTCACACCCCAAAACCAAGAACGGCGGAAACGTTCTGGGGCGGAGGACGTCATGTACAGTATCACAACAATGAAAAGTAGTAAACAAGCAACAACATCATCCATTGCATTAATAATATAATTATTATACAAGTGTGTTCTGTCAAATTATAATAGACACTAAAGCATAAATCAAAAATGAAAGATGAGTCTTGAACGAGCTCCATCTTCCTTAATCCTTGCGTTTGTACCTGTCTATAGATGACCTGAGGATACAAGTAATTTTGAAAGCGAGTATCAGCTTTAAAGCTGGTGAGATCATAAGTATTTTAGTGTCTTAATTTGTAAGTAAGTATTTGTATGCATGAATTTGTATGTAAGAATGTGTAAGTAAGTATTTGTATGTATGAATTTGTAAGTATATGAATTGTAAGTATTGAAAGTGTATATGAACTGTAAGTATGAAAATGTTTGTAAAACAACTATAAATGTTTGAAAAACCCTAGAAATCCCTATGATTCCTAGTATTATATGAAGGTGTCTTCTACCAAGACCTAACTGCTCTGAATGTAGTCTTCTACCAAGACCTAACTACTCTGAATGTACGTTTCTTGTAAAAGTGTGTAATTTTCCAAGTGTAACTATCATTAACAAAATATAGTTTTACATTTAATGCTTAAGTGAAAGATCACTTAAGTATATGAAAAGGGAAAAATTAATGTAGTACTGTAGTGTAGTGCTATAAGAACTACTGTTGTACTAACTACCTTAAACCGGATTTATATTAAGGCATCATGTGATTAATTGCACCATGCTATTGACTGGTAACAACGACATAAGTATGGTCGTAAAAAGGAATGATGTTTGGCACCCGCAGACCTGCAGGTCCGGATGTAGCTAGCAGCAAGGTGTAGGATAGTCAATCCAGTATAGATCTATACGCAAACTCACTCTCTCCCTCCAAGAGAATTCTGGCTACAACTTGGGCCATGACATTTAAGGCATGCTCCGATATAGTGGATCACGATTATGTCAACGTAGTAATGTATATGTAATGTACGGAAAAGTTCTACGTGTGCTAGCTGTAATGTGTGTTCTCCCTCTATCTAGCAAGTATAATAATGTACTGTAATGTTCTAGCTGTAGTGTACGTGCTCTTTATCTAGCAAGTATAGTAATGTACTATAATGTTCCAGCTATAGTGTACGTGCTCTCTATCTAGCAAGTATAGTAATGTACTATAATGTTCTAGCTGTAGTGTACGTGCTCTCTATCTAGCAAGTATTGACTCATGAATGAACTGACTCATTGTATGGTTTCGCGTTCTAGTAATAGTTCTAGTATCTTTCTAAACTACCCGTATGGTAGTTTACTAGTAATCTAACTGGTACGTATGGACATGGATGTATACCCTTGCTACCCAAGGGCATGGGATGAATTGGAAGGGCCTTTATGACTATATATGTACATATGATATATAACTAATATTTAAAAGACCTTCAGACGAGTACCCGATATTCCACCAGACCACATCTCAAGCACGAAAAGGAAATAGGGTGGATAGCCTTCCTAAGTCTTTTAAACATTTCTTATATAACAATACATATAGAGGCATGCAATTTATAATATAAAAGCATAAATAAGTTTTGTAAAACCTTTGAACATAATTATTATCTTAAGAAAAGATCGACTTGATGTCAATCTATAAAACGGTTTTGAAGGCATGGGTTTGATAAAACGGTTTAGTATAAAGAAACATTTGTTTGAAACACAATTGTAAATAAGTGTGAAAAGTAACATACAAAGTAAAATGTACAGAGAAATAAGGATTTTTAAACACATAAAGTGTTTATGAAAGACATTTGAAGGAAACTGTTTAGTAAAACGGCTAATGAGTAGCCAATCATTTGAATGCTGCTTATTAATCACATGTGATTGATATAATAATTAGCATAATTCTACTTGTATCCCCCCATAAAACATTTAAAAATAGTTTAAAACATTGATTAAGGGGTATGAACTCACCTGTGGTTAGTGGATCGGAAGGAAGTGTCGGATAAGTGATTGGTGTCAAGTGAAGACTTAGACACTCACAAAGATCCTAATAACATATAAGGATATATGTATACACACAATTAGTCTTTAAACAACTAATAAACAAACTTAAGACACTCTAGGACATGCTAAACACTTTATACAAGTGTTATACGTCTCAAAAGTTGCATCTAAGTGTTGTAGGGAAAGGCTAGTGTGTTTGGGGTCCAAGGGTAAACTCCCTTGGAGTTTACGGTTTTGATGGTCATGGCACCAAGAGTTTACGGCAGTAAACTCTAGAGTTTACGGTCATAAACTTTAGTCCTAATGACTAGGTGTTGTTCGGTGGTTTAACAAGCCTCTTGGAGCAATTCTACTAAGTGGTTTGGCCTTTGGAATGGACTAGGGCATCAAAACACCTAATTTGAGGAGTTTACGGCCTCATGGAGTTTTCCCTTGGGTTCATAAACCGTAAAACCATATGGAAGAGTGTAAAGCCATGTTTTCAAGTCCCTAACACAATTAGGGAAGTGTATGAGCTAGTTTCTAAGCCTAAGGAAGGAAAATGACAAACTTAAACTCTTTTTACGGTGTTTACAGTTTTGGGAGATCCCCAAACCGTAAACCCCTATATTTGATGGTCTTTGATTTTTTCTAGGTTTAAACTCAATGAGGAAGGGTTTAAACATGTCAAGGAAGGTTTAAACATCAAACTTGGGCTTAGATTAGGACTTAGGCACACTTTGGTGCCCTTTATGGTGTTTACGGCCCAAGAACATTCTTGGACCGGGAACACCTTCAATCTTGTGTTCTTGACATATTTTCTTGATGTTTAAATGTAGTACTAGCTTAAAATCACTCAAGGATAGAAGCACTTACTATTGGAAGGCTTGATTTGTGCTAAAAGGCCAAGAACACTTAGTGTGTGTTCTTGGTGTTCTTGGTGTTTTGGAAAATCTAAACAAAACACATAAATGAATAGATGAATAGATGCACAAACACTAGATTAAGTGTTTGACTAACTTGAAAGGGTTAAAACACTTACAAGATTTAAGATTTGGAATTAAATATTGGATGATACTTGAGAGAAAACTTGGAGTTTACTCTTTTGACATTTTAGGGAGTAAACACAAATGACTAGTTACTTGGGGAGTAAACTCATACATAGGTATGAGTTTACGGTTTTGGTGACTTCTAAACCCAAAACATAAAAGTTTGGTCGGGTGTTTCTAATACGCGAAGTGTTTGCGGTTTTCAAAAATCAAAACCCGAGACGACACTTTCTTTCACTCGTTCGTTTAAAAATAATATTAAAATAATCAAACAAACTTTATATTTCTTAAAAATAAGAAATAATGACATTGACTCATGATACGAAGGGGTTGACTTTCAGGGTTTGACCGAATGGAAATTTCGGGTTGTCACATCATAGGTATTAGGGTTTACATTAATGAAACCCTAATTCTCCATACTATATAAAGAGGTCCTTGGCACATGGAATGGGACTAGTGTGTGAGTAAACAAGAGTGGGCCAATTTCTAGTATGCTTACTATTCTCTCAAGTTTTCCAAGGTGTTTTGGTGATTTGTGATTCCACTTGAGGCTTCCACACTATTGGGGCTAAGTTCTTAAAGTTCGAGACTTCAAGCTTCATCAAAAGGTATGTTATCTAACTAGGCTTTTGTAGTATAGTTGCTTCATATTATGCTAGTTAGGATAAAACCTTGGAATATTGAATATTTGCATGTATAATAGAGAAAACATAGATCCAAGGTTTATAAGGTTGCATGTACACCATAAGAGTGTTAGAATGCTCAAAACCCATCACATACTCAATACCCGCACACAGATCTACAAACACATACAGAGTCTTCAGCATGACCGGACCGCCTCACCAGGCCTTTAGTCTATCCAGACCACTCTAAACTGTTGAGCATCTCCCTGGACCACCCCTCCTAGTGATCATTCCCATGCAGACTTTTCTCACCCACTTGGGGTTCTGAACTCCCGATCCATTTCGAGGACTCTAACCCCAGCCTAACCCTAGCCCTCATGACAATTGTCCACCCTCTTAGAAATCCGTGGTCTGTTCCCTGAGCCATGTATCTACCACATACGCTAATTAACCCGCACACCCGTGCTAAAAGTACTGTTGAGCCCTGGCAGCTAACAAAACCCTCAATCTATCAATCCAAAAACCCTTAGAGTCGAGCACACCCTCGACCGAATACTCGAACTGAACTCAATTCATGACTAGAACTCCAACCTGATTTCCCAAATTCTGTTATCAACAATCGAGAAGACGTGATACACGTACCAGGGAGTTTTATCAAACTCCTAACTCACACAACCTTCAAACCAAACATCCACTTGGGTTGTCTTCCTTCGTGACAACGATACAAAACTTATCCCATTTTCAAAACTGCTCCTGCTTCTGTATCCCGGGACGATTGTCTCCCACTTAGATTCTAGTAAGTCTTCACGATACATTAAAATTGGAGAATTCCGAATCTTTCTCACTTTCCAACGATCGATTCGACAACAACCAACTCTTCTAGCTTGCGCTCCATTACTAGCCAAACCCAATTGATCACACACTCCTAAGAATCCGATTGATGTGCATGGAAATACCCACTAAATTTAATATTTATAACCTAACAAACTTAGACTAATTATGCACTTATAGGCAGCGTACATAGTCAGATTATAGTATAGCTTGGGTAAGTCGGGTGTCGATCACATGGAACGATATTATTAATTAATCTATTTACTACTAAATTAATCTAATTATTAACAAGCTAAAAGGGTTTTTATCTGATTTTGCAATATCAAACTAACTTAACTCAAATTCAGTCAATAATTAAAAACACTCTTATCTAGTTCGAATCCACTTCGTCCTTATGGCTAGCAAATAATTATGGATTATTAAGTTGGTTGTTATTATATTAGTAATTTAGGTCTAAATTTACCAATAGTTAATTAATTCATGTATAACTGTGTATGGTCACACACAATTAAACACGGAACCAATTATGTTTATGAATATGCTATGTAAGATTTATTATGCAAACACAATTATGGTCATAATCTATGTTCTCTAGCACAACAAAGTTAATTACTTCAATTACTAACTAAGATTTTGGTTGATCCTAGCTCTAGCAATTCAATGTTCACTAAATTGCTAGGTTATCAAGTTCATGCAGTTAATGGTCACTAAGTTACACATAACATGAATTTAAGCAAGCAACAACATAAGCATGCTAGGTAACAATAAATCAAACACAAGCAATTCACCAACTAAATAAATCCATATAAAATTATGCTATTCATAAGTTTGAAGCTTCATCTAGCTAGATAAGAGTAGCAAGATTCAGCTGCTCATAGTAGCAACTAACACAAAAACACAACTTAAATAAGAAAACATGTTTATAAGTATTAATCAAATAAACAAATTATGGACTTTTACTCTTTTGGTGTTGAAAACCCTTTTTCCAGGACCTTACTTCTGTTGTAAATCGTCTCCTGGAACCTCTTTCTTCAGCCAAAATTCTCCCAAATCGTAATGGAGAATGGTTTATATATTTTCTGGAAAATCACGTTCCACGTCGTGGCAGGAAGCTCCACGACGTGACTTCAGGAATTATCCGTATTCGCCAAGGATACTTTCTTCGCGTACTTATCTTCTGAAAAGATGAATTCCACGTCGTGGTTATTAAGTTCACGTCGTGACCCCGGTATATTCCGTGAATTACTTCATCTTTTATGCTTCAAGCCTCAAATGTTCCATAAATTGTCACTTTTGGTCCCTTTCTTCTAAAATGCTTTATTTTAGCTGCAAATAACATTTAATCCTCATAAGTACCATAATTCTATGCAAATAACCAAAATATTAAATAAAATGTAGATCAATATTGCCTAAAACTATGTATAAATATGGCAATATCAAAATACCCCACACTTAGGATTTGCTTGCCCTCAAGAAAATCTACTTATTTAAACTTAAACCTTCATCACTAGCATTACATAGAACAATCCAATTCCAGCTTAGCCATTATGCCAAGACCACAACGCATGCATTTGTGTCTAAATTTTTTCCTAAATGACCCCCCATACTTTAAATACTCACAATCTTCATAAACAATTACCCACTTCTTTCGAACAATGCTCATTTTATGCATCCCTCCGAATCCATCCTCAGAGAGCTTTCTAACCTCAAGATATTTTTGTAAAGCTACCCAAGCATACATAAACTAGAGAATTAAAACTTTTTAGAAGATACCACAACTTGGAGCTCTTGAATTCTTCTTTTCTTTAATGTTTGATCTTTCACTTCATTGAATTTACTTCTTTCATGATTTTTGGCATCTTCAAATTTTGATTCTTTAGAACTTTGATCTTCTGATCTTCAACTTTCATAGCTCCGAAATTCTTCAAGAATTTTTACTTTTCGGTAATTTCTCTCTTTTTTTACATGTATAACTCACTTTTTTTATATCACTCAAAAACCTACATGCTTAAGCAGTGGCGCTTGACTTCAACCTTTATTGGTTAAGACATATTTTTCCTAGATACATTTCAGGTTTAGGCTGGTAAACATGTTGCATTCCTCAAACTAAGCAGGGTTATGTTTTTGTTCCATGATTTCACTAAAATAAGGGAGGCCACAAATGCATTATAACGTATATCGGCTCAACTAAACATTTGAGCTCTTATCAGATTATTCCACTAGCAAGTACAGTTCAAATTATTACTACTAGATCCAATTAATAAAAATTTTAATATTTACCAAATTATCTAGCAATTTACTTTTTCTACCCCCTACCCCACACTTATTTCATACAATGCCCTCATTGTATGCTTAAAATAATATAAAAATTAAGAGAAGGGAGAAAAAGGAACAGACTCCCCTGGCATAGTGGCGTGAACGAAACTCCAAAAGTGTGGAAAAACGTGCATCTCGAATATGGACCTCTTTAAAATAAGAACTCGGACTTGAATCTACTGTATATGGTGGAGGAAAACGAGCCACAATAGTGTGTAAAATGACCCCAAGAAGATGCGTGGAAATCCATATGGTAAAATACCCAAATGGTCTTCAAAATAGTGAAATAAATAGAAAACATGTCGTGGTGTAGAATACCATGCCGTGGTATCGTATAAAAACGCAAACAGAATATCCCAGTTATATCAAACCACGACGTGAAAATTTATGCACCTCGTTGTGGAAACTGGACCTTCAGAAAATTAAAAATTTTCACTTCTTCATTCAACCTAGCACCTTGACTAACGTCTTAATGGGTTAAGACTCTTCTAATGTTGTATAAAATAAGAAGACACTTGTTGACTCTATCCTCTCTCTCTCTCTCTCTCTCTCTCTCTCTCTCTCTCTCTCTTTAACGCACCCCACACTTATTTCAAATTGTGGGTCACGACTCTTGACTCGACCTTACTCCTTTTCAAGATTCCTTAGCAAGTTGTAATCAACCAAAAGAACTAAAAGAGTAACATAATAGTTTACCAAAGTCTTACATCAACAAACCAAGTTCAACATTAACTAACACCACATAAAATAAATAAAAAAACTAAAAACTAAACAGAAAAGAAATTAATCATCATCATCTCGTCCCTGCACTCCACTCAGTCCTTCCCAATCGTCCCTCGGGATTCACAACTTTTCCCATGTTGGAATGTAAGGACATTGTGGTCGCACCACAGGCGGTCGCACCACACCCATGTGGGAAAACATCGCCTCCAAAGTTTGTGTGTTGTAATTCATCCCACCATGGAGATTATCTAAATATGATCCAACCTGGGTTTGAAATGGGTCGGTGGGTAATCCTCCCGAGTGATGGTCTCTCTCAACTTCTCCCCGGGCTCTAATGTTTCTTCGTCTTCTCACAGGAGGTTGTTTGGGTTGTTCCATCTCTTGCTCTCTATCTTCCCGGGGTATAACATAACCTCCCCCGACAGCGACCACCACACGCATAACACCCAAAAATTGAATAGTCAAATCATTGTCTGGAAAACGAGTAAGGTTCCGCACAAACTCGTGGGACAAAATCCCATATGACCGAGCAAGACGGGTGACAAAATGTCCACCTGTAATTGGACTTCCTTGTCGTGAACTGACCGCTTTCTTTCCCAAAAACCTTGCTAGCATGTAAGGAATATCACAACACACCCCGTGAGTAATAATACTCCACAAAAAGAACAAATCTTGTAAAGAAACCTTATCACCATGATGTTTATGATTGATAGAAAAGGTGATAAGGCGATGAAAAAAACGATGCACCCAATTCCGAATTTGTGCTTCACTTGAATCACGAGAATTGTACTCGTGATTTGTGATAGTGCGCCAAAATTGAATATCAAAAATAACGGGCACAAAATCCCGAACGCAACCAAGTAAAAATGGAAAAAAGAACGGGGATTGAGTCTCCACTTCCATATAGATCCCCATGCGCCATGCAAATTCCCGGAGACTACACTCCCACTACACCCCGCCCAACCGGAAAAGTAGTGCCCGGTTATAATCAAAATCAATGGTGCGTTCTTCAAAGTTCACAGTAGAGAAAAACTTCACTGATAATTCCCGGTACACAGGTTCTTGGATCGCGAACATGTTCCTCCATCCATGGAAAGTAAAGGAAAAATGGTCTCCCTCATATACTTTCGTCTAATGGCGCTCCAATTCAACAACAATTCCAACACCGTCAAGCCATCCCCAGTCAATAATCGGAGCTATAGCAAACTCCCTATTGTATAACCATCCCAAACGGTTCTGATAAGACTTCAACAAGGCCCGTGAAATGGTTCACGGAAATCGATATAACGGATGGATATTCGAGACACCAATCGGGTCATTATCCTGTTGAACAACCCTTCTAATTTTCAAAAACAAACCAAAACAAAAACAAAACACCTAAAATATGTTATCAAAAATAATGCAGAAAACTGGTCGCCAAGGAATCACGTCGTGGCTTGGCACGCCACGTCGTGGTCTCGCAGTTTGATTATCGGCACAGATCGAACACTAAATACGCGATTTTACCCAAAAACAATAATTGGGGTTTGTTTCTATTGCTATTCTAAGGACATGCAGCCTAAAAACAGTAACCAATTTCAACCAATTTCGGAAATCTTATCATTCACATAAACCCTAACCATGAAAATGTATAAATTGTAAGTAATATCTACAATTAATGGATGCAATACATACCAGATGGAGTAAAAGGACAAGAGAACGCAAGAAATTTGGAGTAAAAATTGAAAAAAAAATTGGTTGTGGGTATCTTGCTGATGGGTTTTATGCATAAGAACAATCCTATGTGCTCATTCAAACCCTAATGCTTGGATCTAGGTTTCTCTATTGTACATGCTTTGAATCCAAGACTAATAAACTTTGATCTAACATATTATAAACTGAATTAGGGTTTAGAGAATTACCTTTGATTGTTATATATCAATAACAATCAATTCCTTGCTTGGATTGGCTTCAAAAGCTTAGTGCCTCAAGTGTTGGACCTCTAATGGAGTCACAAACACCATATGCAACTTGGATGAAGAGGAGAGGAAGGAGGCTGCCCAAAAACGACTAGAAACCCTAGAGAATCAGTTGTCCACGTTTTTGGAGCCTAAGGGGTCCTTTATATACTTGTGTGGGCTGCTAGGGTTTCAGTCAAAACCCTAATGGACAGCTTAAACTCTAAGCAGCCCATGGAACCTTCTAGATAAGGCCATGGACGAAAATATGATGGGCTCCCATCATAATTTCGTTCACCTCTTGTTCCTTTAGCATTCCTTAGCCCAATAACTCAATTATCCAATAATTGCAGTCCTGTCCCCTAAGTTTAATTAATCTCTTTTAGCCACAAAATTAATTATCAATTAATTCTTGACTAATATTAATTAAACAATATGATTTCTCCTTTAATATATTATTCTCATAATATATTAATAAATCATATTTAAACCTTTCTCTCCTTAAATCATCCTACATATTGCTATGGTGAAGGCAACCCAAAAGGACCATGCTCATAATCGGGTCAAGTACATACCAAAATAGTTATGGACTTAGACACTAATCCAACAGTCTCCCACTTGGATAAGTCTAATAACTATTTTCCGTATAACTTCAGAACTTGATCAGCAATCTTAGCTTTCAAAAGCGCTGTCAACTCTGATCTTATCAGATAGTGTGTCCTCTAGATAAGGGATTATATATTCCTCCATTCTCAAGATATTGAATAGACATAAGTCATGAATTTCAATCATTCTCTCCATACTATTTCCCGACTTCCGATTTATGACGACAGACAACAGACTACAATTGAACACATCAACTTTGTCCCGGCTTGGCCAAGCGCTTAGGTATCATCACTAAATCATCGAGAGGCCCACAGCTATCGCTTTTATCCAACTTTGGGTAAAAGGAATGGATAAACTTCGACTTAAATGCTCGCTTGCATTTATTGATCGAATCACACACAACAATAAGTTTTATAACACCAAGTAGTTTAGTAACTTGTCCTTACATATCAATGTACTTTCCATCGAATAAGGCTCTAGTATGCATTCAAATGAGAACTCATAGAACTCACATACACAATTAACTCAATTGGAATGGCACAGAAAAAAAATAATGTCAGTACGATAGGTTGTAAACCTCAAGTCGTGTGCAAGTGATGATCGATAAGGTTTATTCTTGATTTGTTCTTGAAACCTTTCAAGACCATTAAGACTACCACTGACTCCTTGACATATAAGATTCTCTTGTCAAGAAACATTTCGTGACAAAGCAAATATTCAAGAGTTAGTGTAGTTCTTATCAAGACAAAACACGTCACATAATTGGTCCTAGTTGGTCTTTGTCTTATCCAAGACAGCACAAATTACCAATTTCAAATGTGCAAGAATAAGAAAACTTTTCCAAATTCCACATTTGATGAGTGTTATAAACCTACTTAAGACTTTTCACTCAATGTCACAATCTTGAATCTAAGACTTGATATTGGAACGAAGTATGATTGACTTCTTGATTTAACCATTTCTACAATTCTCAATTCCTCTTCTAAGACATGCAATTGCACTAAGAATCAATTAGAGTATCAATTGAGACATGGTTCTTAATCATTAAGACTTATCATAAAACACAATAAAATGTACTATCCTTTCTTCTTAGAATAGAGAAACTTTTATCTTTCTGCCTACTTGATTCTTCTTTATTCGTTCTACTATTCATTGAAACTCTTTCAATCAACTTAGAATTATACTTAATCTTATAAGTATAATCATATTTACTAAACTTTAGTAAATCATGACGAATATCTTTGTCACTCTTGTTGTGGACTTGATCAACGCACAACCTAGTGTACTTGATCTCCTAGTCCTTTAATTGACACTTTGTCAAAGAATTAGTCTAAGTTTCCCAAATGTGAAATTTTTTCATTCATCATACAATACACATTGCATGATTCCAAGTTTCTGTCCAATTGAAACTTGGGCGATGAGAAACTCTCCTTATTGGGTAAACTTTTGACATTTCCACAAATAACATAATTAAGAATCAAATCCATTGTTGCTAATAATAGAAACATTCAAACATCAATTTTTCATACATGCCATCGCAAGGATAAATAAATATGATAAAATCAAAATTCATTTTATTGCGGAAAAATTTTGTCCTTACAATGCAATTCAATTGAAAAACTATGTTATTACATATTTCTTAACAATCTATTCTAACTCCAAGTAGTAGCTCAAGAATCCAATCTTTAAGTCATGCAATCGAAATCGATTTCTTCATGATTAGATTCAGCTCACTTCTTCCCTTAAGCTTCCTCTCTTTTCTTCGATCCTACAAAACATCAAAATGTAATCTTATCACATCATGTATTAAGAATCTAGAATAGGAACTTAAAAGAGTTAGATAATGGATTTTACATGAAGTAGAGCCATACGTCTTGACTCTCCCATCTCTTAGATCTCTTAGGTAAATAGGGAAGCTTCGTCTCCAATGCCCCTTCTCTTGGTAATAACATCAAATGGACTCCTTTGGCACAGCACATCGGACAATCACAAACTTAGTTCTTTCTGGACTTCTAATGTTGCCAGTGTCCATTGAAGTTTGGGAGTTTGATTCACCAGACAAATTTGCTTGACCAGCACGCCAAATCATTGTTGATTCAGTAGCTATAAGCAAATACGTGAGATCAATGAGGGTCACGTCGTGATCCATCGTATAGTACTCTCTAACAAACTCACTATATGATTCAGGAAGTGACTAAAGAACCCAGTCAACAGTCAACTCACTTGAAATCTCGACACCCAACATGCTTAACCTATCAATGTGTGACTTCATCTCTAAGACGTGTGCACACATAGGTTTCCCATATTCGTGTTTACTTGCCAAAAGGGCTTGAGTGAGCTTGAAATTTTCAAGCCTTTGAACTTGTGGGTCAGGGAGAACAATTAGAGGAGGTGGAGGAAGTGAAGCATGACTCTCATTTCCTTGATCGTATCTCGGAACGTCATCTTCATTTGGAAAGCTTGTTCCAAAGGATTTGGGAAGACCATTGTAAGATTCAGACATCTACAAAACGGGAGAAAATTCAAGTTATGTTGATTAGAATTCTTGATGTAACACCCAAATGAAACATCAAGCTAGGATCCAACACAATACTCTACAACCTAGAAGAGGGATGCCATAATCTAGTTGCAGAATATTTGAAGGTAGGTAAATGATGATTTACCAATTTCCACCATGAAAAACGAAAAGGAAGTTTAAGTTTTAAATGAATTGAAACTCCTAGATCTTTTGAGATTCATTGAACTTTTCAATGGCATGTTTAATCTCAATTATGCCCTACTATTTGTGACTGGGATGCCGAGGATCACAAACAAGGTGTGAATAACCATACGAATCACGTGGTGCACCCAATGCTACAATCACCTAATCAATGTGCTAGTTAGCCACACACGCTCCATTGATCTCTGACGAACATCGAGTCACCCTTCGCTACCAATGTCATCCCCAAATTAGTGTGCCGGTTAACCACACACGCTCCACTAACGTTTGACAAGGGTATGAAGTGTAATTCTATGGATTAGCATGCAATTTCACATTTTTTCTAAAGTAACTTTGATTTGGGAATTTGAAAAAGCATTTAGTTACTTTGTACTTCATTATACTTATAAAGGAAGGTTTCTGTCCTATCCTACCCGTTCGGCTAACGACCCTCCACTAGTCAAGAGTGCGGTGGGTAAGAGTGGATACCCATTCAATCGCCATTTTATAGGCAATTTCCTTAAACACCCCTTATAGACCAGCTTCGTGAATGAGGCCTACTAACGGTAAGACTGACTGTTTACTCATACATATATAATATTAGACTTTTAATGTTATATATAGTATAGGGTGTATTTTACACTTTTAAAATACTAGGTGGTTTAACTTAGTCAATTATACTTTTAATTAAATGTAAACCAAAACTTTATGGATTTATTAAATCACTTTTAATTATACACTTTAATTAATTAACAGAACAATAAGGGTGTGATTTGAACTTTTCAAAATTACTAGGGTTTTAGAATTTAACATTTCAAAATTAAACTTATAATCAACTTTTAAATTCCAAAACTTGAGGGCAAGTTTTGAAACATTTCAAAACATTAGGGATCAAATAACAAATAATTCAAATTAAACAATTAATTTCATAATTATCTATATTTGACCTAATCTTATTTTAGTCATTAGATAATTACCAAATAATTTTAAATAAACCATATTTACCACATAAACAACCAATATTTAAAAGATTTGAAATTATCTATTGTTTTGGCAAGGATAAACATTTATAAGATAAAATTCGGATTTTAACTTCATAAAACAATGCATCAAATCCAAGTCAAAACAACAGCTAAATCCCGAAATACCCTCTGCCTGACGCACTGACTCGCCGAGTCAGACCTGGACTCGCCGAGTAGGGCCAACTCGCCGAGTCCAGATACTGACTCGCCGAGTTGTGTCGGGCAGAGACAAAAAACTCGATTTTAAGCAAACAAAACAGTTAAGCATCACATAAAACTGAAACCAATCAAGGCTTTGATTACATTGATGGGTTTTATGCATAAGAACAATCTTATGTGCTCATACAAACCCTAATGCTTGGATCTAGGTTTCTCTATTGTACATGCTTTGAATCCAAGACTAATAAACTTTGATCTAACATATTATAAACTGAATTAGGGTTTAGAGAATTACCTTTGATTGTTATATATCAATAACAATCAATTCCTTCTTAACTAGTGGTTGCTCTCTTTGGTAGAAGCCCCGGCCAATTTGCCTAAATTTCTCTTCTTTTTGCTTCTTGTATTCTTCGTAAGGCATCCACTCTTTCTTTGGTTTTCCCTAATCTTCATCAAATTTTCCCCACTTGAGTAGCATACTTGAGCTTTCTTGTTTCCATATTCATCCATATTGCAATCCTTTGTCAAGTGTGGGCCACTACATCTCTCACAACCAACTCGAATTGCATGAATTGATTGGCCCAATTGAGTCAATCTCCTATCCATAGTGCTAAGCATCGCCATCACAACAGCCATCTCTTCAGTTTGTGTACCTCCACTGCCTTTTATTCCATCATGCCCTGGGTTGTGATACTCACGAGAGTGCCTTGAAAACTCTTTAATCAGCTCCTTGGTCTGATTTGGGTTCTTCTTCGTTAGTGGTCCTTACGAATCAAGGAGTTGTCTAGTCATGACATTCACCCGATCATAAAATATCGACATCTCTTGCTGAATATTGAGGTCATGTTGAGGACAATTCCTTAACAACCCCTTGTAGCATTCCCAGGCATCATATAATGACTCCCCCGGATTTTGCTCAAAGTTGACAATTGCCTTCTTGAGTTTAGAGATTTTGGAGGGTGGACAAAACTGATCTAGAAATCTTTCACGCAATTGGGCCCATGTGGTGATTATACCAGGTGGGAATGCCTTCAACCAGTCTTTTCCTGCTCCCTTGAAAGTGACTGGTAGCATCCTTAGCAAAGCTGTCTCCCTTGGGATATTGGGAGTATTAAAATAATCCGTAATATCGTTCACCTCATCTAAGTGTTTGAAAACATCCTCGTGATCGTTCCCATAAAACGGGATATCCTTAAGTGCAGTAAGGATATGTCCCTTCAACTCGAATGGTCATAATCTATGTTCTCCAGCACATCAAAGTTAATTACTTCAATTACTAACTAAGATTTTGGTTGATCCTAGCTCTAGTAATTCAATGTTCACTAAATTGCTAGGTTATCAAGTTCATGCAGTTAATGGTCACTAAGCTACACATAACATGAATTTAAGCAACTACAGCAACAACATAAGCATGCTAGGTAACAATAAATCAAACACAAGCAATTCACCAACTAAATAAATCAATATAAAATTATGTTATTCATAAGTTTGAAGCTTCATCTAGCTAGATAAGAGTAGATAGATTCAGCTGCTCATAGTAGCAACTAACACAAAAACACAACTTAAATAAGAAAACATGTTTATATGTATTAATCAAATAAACAAATTATGGACTTTTACTCTTTTGGTGTTGAAAACCCTTTTTCCAGGACCTTACTTCTGTTGTAAATCTTCTACTAGAACCTCTTTCTTCAGCCAAAAGTCTCCCAAATCGTAATGGAGAATGGTTTATATATTTTCTGGAAAATCACGTTCCACGTCGTGGCAGGAAGCTCCACGACGTGACTTCAGGAATTATCCGTATTCGCCAAGGATTCTTTCTTCGCGTACTTATCTTCTAGAAAGATCGATTCCACGTCGTGGTTATTAAGTTCACGTCGTGACCCCAGTATATTCCGTGAATTACTTCATCTTTTATGCTTCAAGCCTCCAATGTTCCATAAATTGTCACTTATGGTCCCTTTCTTCTAAAATGCTTTATTTTGGCTGCAAATAACATTTTATCTTCATAAGTACCATAATTCTATGCAAATAACCAAAGTATTAAATAAAATGTAGATCAATTTTGCCTAAAACTATGTATAAATATGGCAATATCACCGATCGACACTTCCCGAATCCCAGTGAAACTAACAGTCACTAATGTTTGAATGACCCTTCACTCAAATCCTGCAGACCAAAAGATAGATGCTCCAATTAATACATCGGCGACTAGCTACATCCCTTGGCGCTTTCGTCCGTCAATCACTAACGGAAGCTAAAAACCACTGGATCCTGACAATGTTGACTAACCCTTCTGTGGGACCCTATTCGTAGACCTCCCACATAATACCCGTTTTTCCAAAGGTGTTCCAAATAAGTTTCCCTCTCTCCGGCTCTAGACACCATTCCAATCAGGGTTCGTACCCTAACTCGCTCACCCACTCAAACATCCACAGCTGAACTGTTAAAACTGAAGCAACCTCTGCCCTAAACCGGGATACAAACTACTCCTCAGACATAGTCTACAATCCTAAAAGAGTAATAGGTCGTAATCAATCCTTACTGCCTGATACAAGAGTTCCAAGGCAACCCGGACCTCACAAAATACTTATGCCACATCGACCCACCTGCACTCACCGGCATTGAATTAATGTCGCCAATCCCTGCAACCAACTGACCCCGAGCTGGAATACAACCTGATCTCTTGGTCGCAAGCCCACCCACTCCTTCAAGCTCAAAAAGCTGAAATGGCACAATCCTTGCCTTATAAAACGACAGTCCAATCCATCAATTAACCATTCCACTTCCAGCTGCAAAACCCCAACTGAACATAATCATCACTCCTTTCTGGAGTCCCTGCAAGTCACACTCCTAAGCTAGCCTTCCCCGCTCAACCCGCGGAATGTAATGAGTACATAACATCTCCCTATTCCTAAGAAACTGCAGTCCTTTGCTCATCAGAATATGTCCCAGCAACAAGTGTCGATACTGAAAAGCTCGACCAGCTCCTCTCCCTGCAGTCGTTACAGCTATTAAAGCTGTTGCGGCAGCCGTCTCGGCAATGGCTGCATAGCGCTCGTAGAAATACTCAACCACGACGGTCTTGAAAGACCCAATCATCTCCAGAAACTGTCCCCGAATGCTCTTGATCATCTCCTCCCGAATGATCTCCTTGACACGATCATCTGACAATACTGGCCTATCCTGGCTTCTAACTCCCGATCTTGATCCTGATCCGGTCTCAAAACGTCTTTTAACCATTATTCTGATAATACACCAAAAAGATCTCAGATAATCCATACAATAACACGGAACCAACTTCCAACTAAACCCCAGGGGTTGTGACTTCCTTGCTACGCGTATGGGTTTTGTGCTTTCAGTAGTACGGGCCCATACTACCTTCCACACCTACCCATATTTGTCTCAAGTATCATCACAACTCCCTAACAAATATACATAATCATAGCGAGCGCTCGATCCTAACTCCTAGACGAATGCTAAATATCTTGTAACTGACCTACCGACATCACACTACTCACTCATCCATGAAACTTCCACCAACCCTGCAGCACTCGTGTATGCTAGCCATACATAACTTTGGACCCTATAGACTTTCAAATATCTGGTCTTACCCTAAGCCCTAATCAATAAGAACAGAACATAAGGCCAAATCAAACATTCTCGGGCTATAAGATCTTAATTACGTACAGCCGTGATACATACACAAGCAACTACAGTAATGATGTTAATCTCATATAAGGAAAACCTTAGGCTAGTAGGCATCATGTAATTAGGAAATTCTATCATGCAATTCCTGAAGATCCCTAGCCTAGTACTAGCATGCCGTTCTAACATATCACAATATCAAATAACCGTACGGTATTTTGTGGTCTACTTACTAGCTCTGGCTGACCGTACACTTCGCATCCTCGTTTACTTATTTTAAAACCATTTAAAATCATTTTGAAAATCCTTCCTTTATTTGAGACTGGATTCACACGAGTGTTCCTCCAATTCGCTCAAACCAAGGCTCAAATACCAACTTGTAACATCCATAAAATTCGAGCCAATTTAAAACTTTTTAAATCATTTAAAACCATTCAGTCATTACAATTTGTTTTCAAAATAGTTTAAACATCAGAGTTCCCCAGAAATCATAATCATCAATCGAGGAAGTGTACGGTCACGCCTTCGCCTTCCCGCGGCCATCTGCTAAACCTGAAACAATAAACTGAAACTGTAAGCCCGAAAGATTAGTGAGTTACCCCCAAAATACCGATACACACAACAATAAACATATAATGACAAATAACATACTATGAGTCCAATCATCCATCGGTATGGACTACCCCAGACCCTCAACCATCGGGTTGGAATGCCAACATACTACGAGTCCAATCATCCTCGGGATGGAATACTCTCAGCCCACAACCATCGGGTTGGAATGCGCACACACAATACATATATAACAAACACTATGGGTCCAATCATCCATCAGGATGGAATACCCCAAACCCTCAACTATCGAGTTGGAATGCCAACATACTATGGGTCCAATCAACCATAGGGTTGGAATACCCCAGGCCCTCAACCATTAGGTTGGAATGCCAACATAACCAATCAAACATGTGAACCTATATCAGGTAATCATATAACAGTCTAAAAATACAACATAATAGGGTCCTATCATCCTCAGGATGGAATACCCTCAACTACCAATCAATCATGTGCTCATATAACAGGTAATTACATAACAGTCTATAGACAGATAAACCAATCTAACACATCATAACAGCATAAAAACATCCTATCTACCAGGATAGTGATCTAACGGATCATAGCAACATACAAAATCCTTATGACCAGGATACTGATCTAACGGATCATAACAACATATAACATCTCATATACCAGGATACTGATCTAACGGATCATAACGACATATATCATCATATCTACCAGGATACCAATCTAACAGATCATAACATCATATATCATCCTATCTACCAGGATACCGATCTAACAGATCATAAAAGCATATAACATATCAGAATAACGATCCGAAAAGGGCCAGCCTTAGACCCTTTAGTACAGTGAGGATAACTCACCTCGCAACTGTCGACTCGAAAGATAATGTCAAACTCTCCGATCACCGCCACAAACTCCACCACCTATATTCACCGTAGAACCATACTCATAAATTTCCAACTTCCTAAAATGCCCCAGGAGTCAAATAGTCAACCCTTGGTCAAAGTAAAAGTCAAGGATCAATGTCAACAATCCATGTTGACCCGACTCGTCAAGTGCAGTCACTGACTCGTAGAGTCCTTCCAGAACTCGAGTAGTCGTGAAACCCCCCACTAACTCGTCGAGTTTCCCTGAAACTCGCCGAGTCCAAGCGCGTCCAAATGTCGGGAAAACCTAAGTTGACTCGTCGAGTCACCCCACTGACTCGTTAATTCCATGCAGAAGTCCTTACACGACAGTCTTCATCAAACTCACCGAGTTAACCATGCAACTCGCCGAGTCCCTTCAGTCTATTACCCATTCAGATGCTTTTTAAGCCATTTTAAGGTTCTATATTGCAGATCCAGCTTCCCAAGGCATGTTTATCATGTAAAGTTGAAAATTTTATGTGCATGCAATGCTCTAAATTCTTATAATGTCAAAACCAAGCTTGTAATTGAGTTTTACACTTAAGGAGAGATTCATACATGATAAAGCCGAAAGCTTTATGGACTTAGAGACCAAAGAGAGTGCAGATCTGAAGTTACAACTTCAGATCTTAGCTCATACCCAAGAATAACTTCATAATATGCTAGAAAAGCCCTAATCTTTAACCAAATGAGATATAGAAGGAAATGAGGTCATGGTAACGACTTGATACCTTCCAAAAGATGCTAACTGAGGTAGATTTCAGATCCCCACACGTTCTTTGCTTCCAACCACTTGCTCTCCAAGCTCTTCTCACTAATATCCACCTTCCAAGCTTGAAACACACAAGAATGAAGCACACACTCGTATTAGGGTTTGCTGGAATCTCAAGAGGCTGTAAGGGGGCTAAAGGTGGCTTATGATCCTTTAAATAGGGTGAGTAGGTCAGTTAAACACATGGCCCAATCTGCTTCTACTTCACGAGTCAGGGCATCCAGCTCGTCGAGTAGGCCTAGCAATTTATGAAAATTAAATCCATAAAATTATCACCTGAGAGTCGGGGAGTTACATGCACATTCCAACAAAAATCTATTGGGATTAGATGGAGGAATTAGGATTGATGGATGCTCTTGAGCCTTACCTCACAAAGGTTTTTAATGGGGTGAATGGGCAGTTCACTTTCATGGACTGGAGGAGACTATTTAGGATGCAAGAACTGGTCTACAAAGAACTATGTGTGGAGTTTCTAGCTACTATTCGGTTCCGAAAAATAAAAGGAATTCATGATCGAAAAAACATAACATTTTTCTTAGGTGGGGAGCATAGGGAGTTAAGCTTGCAGGATTTGCATGGAGGACAGATCTTTATCAACCATCGGAAGTGCACTCGGACGCTTATATTGAATTTATTGCTAATTGCCTCAATTCCGGTGAACAATTCAATGAAGGCCATTTCTGGCCCACCATTGCTAATGGATTTTACCAATCTAGTACTGCATAAGAAAGTGATATTTGATCACCAATCCATCGACTCCTACATCGGTTGATCACGAACACCATAAATCAAAGGCAACAAGGAGATATTGTTCCGAGTCTTGATGTTTTCTATCTTTGGAGTACTAATACTTCGGGGGTATTTGTGGACATCCCTTAGCATGTTGCCGAGTTTTTGACCAATCGACAGGGAAGGATCGAAGGGGAACACCATTATGTGGGGGCATGTTGATTACTAAGTTGGCCAAATCATTTGGGGTCTTCCAAAAGAGAAAAGCCATGATGTTGATAGTCGAATGAGGTAAAGCTTTCATTCCTCTTTTTTTTTAAAAGGGCAAATATAGTAGTCGATAATGGTGGTGGTAACTACTCAATCCTTCATGATGAGCCAAGAGAACATTCGGGGCGAAGGGTGAGAAAGAGATCCTGAGACGTGGAGGGGGAACCCCCAATTATTCTTCATGAAGACGAGTTTCCTATGGATAACTACAATGTGGAGATGTGTAGGTATCATGATAACATGGGAAAGGGTGTCAACTACTCTAACATGCACCTTGACTTGATGATGCAGCACATGAATATTCAACGCCCATGTGAATACCTATTTTCATACCCATACATTCCAACTTGGGATGAACTTTGGGTGGAGCAGCAAGGTGGAGCTGGAGGAAGCGGTGGTGGAGATGATGAAGATTGATGTATCCTTTTCTTTTAGTTTATTTGTATGGATTTAAGACAATTTTATTTTCATTTCTTTTTGTTTTTGTTTGGTATGTTTAATTTCTCATTGTGTAGGATTTTGGTAATATGTAGGATTTAAATAATTTGGTTTGTTTCCTTTTTATTACTGGTTTATGTTACCACGGAAGTTAGTGTTCGATGAGAGGAGCATATTTAGAGAGACATTCATGAGCTTAAGAGAGGGGTTAGGAATGCAATGAGAGAAGCGAAGTTGAGCATTGAGAGCATTTAATTGGTCAAAAGAGTTGAAGAATTACATTTTCAGAGTGTTAGAGGAATATATAGAATCTTGGGTAACAAACATTTAGTGAAGAAATTTGATCCAGAAACGAATTTTAAACCTTTGAACACCAAACACAACGTGGTCACCAATTACCACAACGTGGTGAAGATACAGAAGACGATTTCTTTCAGCCAATTGTCAACCACGCTGTGGACACCAATTACCGCAATGTGGTGGAAGGCTCAATTCAATTTTCGAGTAGTTTTTCAGAACATATTGAAGTCCATTATTTCGGAGTATCAAAGTTCAGTTCCATAGCAGTCAAATATTTATATATTGGCAAGCCGTCAACCACATAAGAAACAAGATCAACCTCGCAACTTCTATCTCAAGGGAGTCTATTCCTCCCTCTTTACTTTTATGTTTTGCATAGCATGCAATAGGGGCATTGCATAAAATAAGTGTGGGTAGGGGTTGATTAGATTAGAGTACAAGCATTTGATTTTTACAAAAATTGCATTATCATAAAAAAAATGCTAGTTTTTACAATATGCATTCAAATAAACTTGAAATAATAGTTTAATTTAGGAAAATCTAGGCATTTAGAAATTTTTTTGCTAGTGTTGTGTGGGATGATCCGATGAGAGCCCAAATATTTACCTGAGACAATATATGTTATAGCGTATTTGTGACTTCCCATTCCTAATGAAAAGTCATGAGATATGAATGATAATATGGTAGTTTGTACGATGTAAAAAGTTTTGCAGCGTGTACTTGAAATCTATCCAGGAGAGCTTATGTAGTCATTACACTAAGACTAATACCTCTAACCAATAAATGTTCGAGTTAAGCTCCCTTGCTTAAGTATGTACTATTTGAGAAAAAAAAAAGTAAGGTATATATAAAAAAAGAGAGAAATTGCAAAATTTGAAAGAATTTTGGAGCTATCAAATTATGAAGATCAAAAGATCAAAAATTCTAAAGAATCAAAAATTGAATATACAAAAAATAAAATAAGAAGGTGTTGAATTCAAAGAAATGGAAGAGCAAATATCAAAGAAGAGATGAATTCGAAGAGCTCCATTTGTGGTATCAAAGTTGTAATTATTTCTAGATCATATGTATGTTTAGGAAGCTTGACCAAAAATACATTGAGGTTAAGAAAGATTTCTGAGGATGGATACAGAGGGTTGCAAAAATGAGTGTTGAGTGTCGTATAAACTAAGGGGTGAAGGTTCATAAGGATTGTGAGTATTTAGAATTGGGAAATTTTTAGGAATAACAGACACAAATACATGCATTGTGGTCTTGGGATAATGGCTAGGTTTAAATTGGATTGTTTTATGCGATATTGGTAAGTTAAATATCAGTTTGCTTGGGGGGCAAGCATAGGTTAAGTGTGAGGTATTTTGATATGTACATATATATATATATATATATATATATATATATATATATATATATATATATTACATCATATATTAATATTTTTAGCTATATTTATGCTCATTATAGGACAAAAGATACTTACTCTTTTATATGTTGTGTTGTAGAAGCAAAAGAAATGCCCGGGAACGAAAATGAAGGAATTTAGAAGTTAGAAGCTAGGAACTTGAATTAATTCCAAAAAGAAGAAGAAAAGTTTCGTTACCACGTCATGGTGACATCCACCATGACGTGGCGTTTTGAAAAAATCCCGATGAACTTCAAAGACTTGTTGGTTACGCGATAAACCCAAAAACCACGTCGTTGTGAGAATTACCACAGCGTGGTGAACCGACTTCGAAAAAATTATAAATAGAATGCTGATTTCTCCAAAAACCTAACTTGTGTTGGGAGCTTTGGTCGACTTTTGAAGGCCAAGGACGTTATTAAGAAGCTTTGAAGTGCAGAGATTGATTAAAAGCTTGATTTTGGGAGATTTTGAAGCAATACTTCTCATATTTACTTATTCTACTTGTGTTTGGTCATGGATTACAAGTTGAATTTTGTTTTTACATGTTTGTTTGCTGAAGTTATGGGATAAATACCCTAACTTCCGTTTAGAATAGATTACTTGCCTAACTATGTGCTGATTTGGTGGTTTAGATTATGCTAAATTAACTATTTGTTATGGTAGCTTGTTAAAGAACCTCTCTATGTTTATGATAACTATTTCTCTATTTATTGATGAGTTTAATTATGATTTATGAACTATTTGTCTTAGTTGACTTGAATCTTATACTTTTGTGATTAGCAAAATTGTAGGACTAGTGTTTTGACCAAAAACCTAGGGTTAAATAGAAAAGTGGGTAAATGAATGTATGAGCTAATATATGAGGACCAATCATATATTGATTTTAGATAATAATGTATTAGATCAATCACTATTACAAATGTCGCATAAATCGAACCGAATACTAGTATTTGTTAGTTTATCCGCTTGATCACCGAATGAATGAACTTAATTGCTAAAGGATTAGATTAGTGAACATTAATCCGATCACCTTACGAATTGGTAATTAACAAAGCATTAATCCATTGCACTTCCATTAAATCGATCATAGGAGCAAGTATATCAAATCTAAATGAAAGTCTCTCCATTATCTTAATTAAAATCATCTTTTGTGTTTCCTGCTGTTTAGTTTTGCTTTATGTTTCATTAGTTGTTAATTAGTTTCATTCTAAGTTTTAGTTTGATTGTTTAAGCTTCTATGCTTGCAAAAATAGAGAAAAACTGTTTCTTTATTTAATTGTTATTTTAGTAGGTATTTTAATTATTAATTCATTCCATGTGTTTGATACCCGACTATTTGTGATGTTCTATCTTCGATTAGGTACACTGATGTAACGCCCGCAGATTTGGGCTAATCAATTTAGAGAAAATGAACGTCAAAAATTAATTTTTGACAGAAGATTATTTAGAATAAATAATCTTAACCATAGTATAGTATATGTCACAAGGGTTCCATACATACAAAGAACGCTGAAATCGGAGTTATAACGAAGAAGTTATGACCCGTTGAAGTTTTATGGCTAAACCGGCATGGCACCGCATAATGTAAAAAGTGAATTTTTGATAAATTACTTTTTTGCCTTAGGGATCAAAACACAAAGTCATAGTATACATTAAACCAAGAGCGTGCATAAAAAGAACGTCCAAATCTGACTTTGTATGAGGAAGTTATGATTTTTCTAAGATTAAGCATAATAGTGCACAACTTGGAATTTGAATTTTAGATTGATCAATTTTTATCCGACACAATCTAAAAGAGAATCAAAGATCTCGTTAATAGGAGCTCAACGATATAAAAATAGGCGAAAACGGACGTCGGATGACAAAATTATGAATTTTTAACGGATTATAACTGTCTAAGTGTATTAAAATATAACTTTAAAAATAAATTCAAAATTAAGCGACGGAGTCTAATTGAAAGTTGTAGAACCCGTCAATACCTACGCGTGGATATAAAGAACTTTGAAAATGGCGCTCGTATGTGAAAGTTACAGAATTTAGAAGTTTATTAATGTATGGATGGATGTGAGGGTGACACGTGTGTACGCCTCACGCAGTTAGCATTATGCCCCGTGCACTCGCATATGCGGTCCCAGCTTTGTCCACGTGGCGCCATCCGAAACCTTGCTTTGTCCCCATAGTCTCGCATTCGGATCTCGATAGCTGATCCTCGTACGCGCAACGTAGCACTTCGGACGCCCTGAATACTCCGAAGGTATGCCCCGCGCACTCACATCCAGCCTCCTATAAATAGGTGTGAGGTTCTCCCATATTTTTCACACATAAGACTTTCTTTCTCTCTCAAACATCTCTCGGAACCACTCCCATTCCCTAGCACTTGCCAAGTGCTAAGAGGCAAGTCCTGGAGCACCAGAAGGCTCCAAGAATAAGAGCTTTCGGCTCGGAAGTTCTGCCCGCGCAAAGCCCGTTTCTTCGGTAATCTCCATTGTAAGTGATTTATGTTTACACTACTCTAAGTGTAGCTTATGTTTAAGTTCATTAACATTATTATGAACCTATAAACAATATATGTAAGTATTATAAATTATAAAAAGTGTTATTATAATAGCTTTTAACTGCTCGCGATACGGGGAATCTAGTTTGAAGGGTCACATAGGGTTGTTGGATTTCAGAACAGCTTATATGCCAACATAGTCCTGCCCTCCGGTGTTTCATGTCTGGCCCCTATCTGTACATAGTAGTAGCAAAGTATTTTTTTTAACACTTATAAAACAATAACGTTGGTAGACCTAGAGTTAATCAGTCGTAATAAATATTTGACTAAAAGGAACGTTGGCAGCTATGGATTTAGTGCCCTATAGATGAACATTGGCAGCTATGGACTTAGTGCCTAATAGATAACATTGTCATCTGTGGACTTAGTGCATGTTGAATACACCCTGGCAGCAATGGAATTCGTGCATGTTCCTTAGGACAATCCGTAGGAATGAATGAATGAATGATAGATGATTCTTAGGGTAGATCCTTAAGAATACAGAAGATAATGGGGATGGGAAGTTGGGTTGATTGTTTGATGATTAAACATAATAATTATATTATTGTGGGTTGAAAACTCTATGTACTCACCAGGTTTCCCAACCTGACCCACTTAGTTTATTTGTATCACAGGTATCGATACAAAGACACATTATACCGAGAGATTAATTGTGGTGCAAATGATTAGTGTAAATGAATGTAAGGTTTGTTTATGCTCATGTTTCTGTATTGACAATGACATCCAAAAGTTTTAATATAAACAAAATATATTTCTTCGGAAATTCTTTGATAATATATTTCTCATGATTTCTGGGAACAAATTCCGCAACATATTTCTTTAAAATGGATATTCTGATTTTTTTAAATAAGCATAAATAAAATTTTTAAAATGACCGTGAATTTGTGGATGTCACAGTTGGTATCAGTGCATTAGTTTAAGCGAACTAGGAATTGTAGGAAATTTCTAGACTTAAACTTAGAATGCTAAGAAATGATTGTGAGATGAGTGTCTGCTATATTTAGGATGAATGATTGAATAGACACGAGCACTAGCTTATTTAGGGGAGATGCCTAAATTTCTTTTATGTGCTAAATGATTTATGCTATAATATGCCTTATATACTTTATGATATTATCGTTTGATCGGACCTATGGTTTGTTGCCGACCGAATTTTAGAAACTTTATGTGTTTAGATTTCTAAACGTTTAATTATGGTATTAGAACTGGCATGAAACTTTTTGAAATGATAAGGAGATTTATACGTATATCGTAAATAAAACATTCCTTATCCAAATTCTCATCACTGCACACCGAACATCTAATTTGGTGTATAGATCGGCAGGGTGGGAACTTGAAGCGGATTCAGAAACGCAAATGGAAATGCTAATGCTAATCAACAGCCTGTGATTGAGTGTGCACCAGAGGTAGCAGTTGCACCGGAGGCAATCACGATGGCAGGAGTACAAGCGATGATTCGTGTTATGATGACCGAACAAAGGAGAAGATGAGGAAAATGTTGCTTAATATGGATGAACCTACTGTACCCATTGTACAACCAGAACTGAACATTGAACAGTCAGATAGTCAGACTGTTAGTCAAGCTGAGCCACAAGTGGTTAGAAGAAACCAATCCAATGGAGGAAATGACGGACGTGAATGTAAGTATAAGGATTTCTTGGCATCCAAACCACCGAGTCTTTCTAGAAGCCCAACACTGGTGGAAGTCATGGATTAGATCTCTGAGATGGAGATGATGTTTCAAATGTTGTGACTGCAACAACAAACAGAAGACCACCCTCACGGTAACACTGTTGAAGATTGGGGTATTAATATGGTCGAAGCTACTAGTTAATACCATTCCCCAAGGAAAATCTAGTAAGATGTCTTGCGAAGAACTTTTGGTGCAACTGAAAATGCAATACTGCTCTGAGCAGGATCTACTAGAGATCAACAACGAGTTTTAGAATCTAAAGAAGGGAAGGATGAGCGTCAGCGAGTATGCTGCAAGTTTTACGGAGAAGATGAAGTTTGTTCCTTATTTAGTTCAAACTGAACTCTCCAAGGTTAACAAGTTTGCTAATGGATTACCAGCAGACTTTGGTCCAATGGTCAAACAAGCAACCACCTTAAGGGCAACTATCTGGGCAGCTAAGAATGTAGTGACCCAGATAAGAGAAAATGGTCTAGAAAAAGATAATGCATGAGAAAAGAGGAAGCTTGAGGGATCCTCAAGATCCGATAACAAGGGAAGATTCTCGAAGTCCAACCTGGATGACCAAAAGTATGGAGCCAAGGTGGCGTGAAAAGTGCAAGAAGAAGCATTATGGGAGATGCGACGGATAAGTGACTTGTCACAAGTGTCGGAGGATCGATCACTATTCCATAGATTGTACGCTTAATGATATGGTATGCTATGGATGCGAGAGAAGGGTCACATGTCAAAAGATTTCCCAGAGAAAAATAAAGCAGCAAGGCCAAATGCACCACCAAAGCCAAAGGCAAGAACATTACAGATGATCCTTGATGAAGGAGGTGAAAATGCAAGGGATCAAGAGTGAGGATCTATATATCCAATTATCGGGATATAAAGTAGCCATATAGATAGTATCATGTGGTGTAGCCTATTATAAGAGGCCTAGTGTTAGGTAAAATTGAATATCTATGTAATCGTTTCGAGAAGTAATATAAACCTTTCTTATGTTACCTAATGTGTTAAATGACTATGGGAAAATCTTGCATGATGACTTGGTGAACTGTGAGACAATACTTGGGAGGAGTATGAGTAGTTTTGAAAGGTAGTAGAGGCCTATACTACCCGAAGCACAGGACTCACACTTGGATTAGGGAAAGTCACAAGGTTACCAAGGCGCTATTAATTGATTATGTTTTGTTCATGTCTGTCATTACCATCGTTTCAGTAATGATTAAGAAGATGATTGTTGTTCCAACTCTAGTGGTCATATGAAATCAAGTCCGACTAAGATAAGTATTATATGTGGTTCAAAGAACCAATTGCGATGTAGCATCCGACTTAAGTGAGTTGGTTGAAGTAAAACATAGTCGGAGCGATCAATAGAAGTATCGCGATCGTCGTTAAGTGAGAAGCTTATAGCTAGAAATGCTAAATGCTAGAATGTGATTATACCACATTAGAACATGAAGGAAGGTATCTTCCAATCTAAAATTTGACTCCAAAAGACCTGATTCTAAGCATTGAATCATACGATAGCAGATCATTAGGACATGACCCATTTGTCTATTACGATAATCGAAGTAAACAACTTATCTTAATTCTGTTAAGAATAAGAAGAAGGAGTCTCCAATAAAGATTGATTTTGTAACTCAAAGTTTACAATTGAAAGTCTAACAAAGGATAAAGAGTAGGTGCAAGATTGAGCACCGCCAATAGTTAAGAAGTCCAAGAGTTAGAAACTCGTTAGAAAAGATACAAGAGCTACGGTTATTACCTAGGATGAAAAGATAACATATGGAGTCATTATACAAGCCTTTTTCGTTGATGATTCCGGGACGTAATCATCCCAAAGGGGAGATAATTGTAACGCCTGCAGAGTCGGGCTAGTCAATTTAGAGACAATGAGCGTCAAAAACGACTTTTTGATAGAAGGTTATTTAGAATAAATAATCTTAACCAAAATATAGTATATTTCATAAGGGTTATGTACATATAAAGAACACTAAATTCCGAGTTCTAACGAAGAAGTTGTGACCCATGGAAGTTTTATGGTTAAACCGACACGACACCGCGTAGCATAAAAAGTGAATTTTTAATAAACTACTTTTTAGCCATAGTGATCTAAAAGAAAGTCGTAGTATACTGTAACGTCCCAAAATTCAAGACTAAAAATTTCTTTTATAAAACATTACTTAAAACATAATTATCAATCCATAACATAATCAGAGTATTAATTTCCAAAACATATGTTCATTATCAGAGTAAAACATCCCAGGCTGACAAATAAATGGTGTGTGCCATGCGATCACCCCGAGCTCTTCCCTCCGCTACCGGAAGTACCTGAAACCAAAAGTGAAAACCGTAAGCACGAAGCTTAGTGATTTCCCCAACCTATTACATACCATGCATAACCACATACTGCACATACTGGGCCACGCCCGCTATTCTGGGCCTCGCCCCCTACCTCGGGCCTCGCCGCTCCAGGCCCCGCCTGGCTTCGAGCCCCGCTCGGACACAGATCTGTTTTGCTTAGGCCTCTCCTGTCACTGGTTCTCACCCGCCAACATATACTAACTCATAACATATCACAACACATAAACTAAACATATACTACCGAATTCTGTTCTAAAGGCCTTGCCTATCTTGGGCCTCGCCCATGTCCTGCAACTGATGAGTCATGGAGCCCCGTCCACGCTCTTACTGATAGTGAGATACGGGCCCGACCCACACTAACTCTTTCCCTAACCTGGGCCTCTCCCTTACTCTGCTGCTAATGAGATATGGAACACCGTCCATACTCTGCTTCTGGTGAGATACAGGACCTCACCTACACCCACCTTCCTACCAGGCACATACATGTATCACACAGAAAACAAGTATAAATATCATGCAAACCATTCTTTGGGCACCCGCCCACTACACTGGACCTCGTCCTAAATATCATACTAGCATAGTGTGTCTAGGGCTAACCCCCGGGTCTTCCTACTCATAACTACATGGGCCGGCATTGTGGTCGTAGACCCATTCACACAAAGGGAAACTAACCTGCACTTGCTGAACTTATCGATAACCCCTCTAGTTGTTGCCCGGCAACTCTCTGAACTCCTGCTCCACTAGCTCCACGAGCTACCAATATCAATGCAACACTTAGTCTAACTGTCCCCTGAAAGTCAACTAAGTCAACTCTGGTCAAAATCAAAGTCTTGGTCAAAGTCAACCTTCCAGGTCAACCCTACTCACCGAGTCTGCCTACTGACTCACCGATTTCATATGCTCAGAGTCCTTCCATTCGCGACTTGACTCGCCGAGTCAGCCCATGACTCGCCGAGTCCACCGATTTCCGAGTCCTGTCCTGTCCAACTCACTGAGTCTCCACCCGACTCACTGATTCGAGTCTTACCTCGAAGGGTTCGGGTTTCGCGACCTGACTCGCCAAGTCCAAGAACAGACTCGCCGAGTCCAAGGCAAACTTCAACAGACTCGCCGAGTCCAAGGCAAACTTCAACAGACTCACTGAGTTGCTCATCCAACTCGTCGAGTTCCTCCTAATCTTCATGCTACTCGCCGAGTCCACTCGAAGGACTCGCCGAGTCTATTCAGTCTTTCATACATTCAGAAGCTTTTGAGTCATGTAGGGACTCCAAACTGTAGATCCATTCTTCCAAGGCCTATTCCTCACGTAAAGTTGCAAACTTTACGTGTAGCTAAGGGGATCTAGGCCCAAAACATTCCATACTCGGGGTTTAAGACAACCATGCTTCACCTAGACCCTCAAGCAGAGCCGATCCAAACATATATGGGACCCAGGACGTAAAGAAAAAAAGGGCCCATTAAAGACAAATATAATAAAGATTCAAAAAATATCATTTACTCTTCAATACAAATGTGTTCAATTAGCAATAACAAGCAAGCTAAATTGTTTATCTTTTGAGATAATTTGAGTTTAAACCAACTTTAGACCCTAAAAATCATTTAGATAATAATTTTTTATATATATAAACTACACAGCCCATAAAGTTTAGGCCCCCTGAAGTCGTGGGCCCTAGGCGGTCGCCCGGGTTGCCCACCGTCTGGATCGGCCCTGCCCTCAAGACTGATACTTTATGACTCTCTAGGCCAGAATACACTTAGATCTGAAGTAGCAACTTCAGATCTGGACTTCTAACTCCAATTGGCTCTAGAATATCGCATAAAGCCCCAAATCTCATGACAAAAAGGAAACTATGAGTAAAGGAGTGAAGGTAATGACTTCTTACCTTCAAATGCTCTGAAAAGCCACACCAACTCTGGATCCAAGGCTTCCTCTTGCACCACTATGAACTTCCTTCTCTTCCAAGCTTCAAATCACAACTCCAAGGCTAGATCTTTGCTCAAAAATGGATATGGCGGCTAGGGCTCGATGTTCTGGATGAGAGGAGGTGTAAAGGAACCCTAAGGAAAAGAATGAGGTGCTTAAATAGTGCACAAAGTCCCGGATTTGGGGTTTCCCTCTTTAGACCGGACTCGCCTAGTCCATACTACGACTCGCCGAGTCGGTCACTTATTCCTCGACCCAGATCCCGCTCGAACTCGTCGAGTTCCTCCTTGGACTCGACGAGTTGACCCCCCCCCCTTGACTTAGGGTTTTCTTTCCTTTCTTGGTCTTTCTGATTTTCGGGTGTTACATATACATTAAACAGAGAGCATGCATAAAAAGAACGTCCAAATCTGACTTCAGATAAGGAAGTTATGACTTTTCTAAGATTTAGCATAGTAGTGCACAACCTAGAATTTGAATTTTAGATTGATCAATTTTTAGCCGACAAAATCTAAACGAGAATCGAATATCTCATTAATAGGAGCTCAACGATATAAAGAAAAACAAAAACGGACCTCGGATGACAAATTTATGAATTTTTAACGAATTTTAACAATCTAAGTCTATTAAAATATAACTTTAAAAATAAATTCAAAATTAGCCAACGGAGTCTAAACGAAAGTTGTAGACCCCGTCGATACCTATATGTGGATATAAAGAACATCTAAAACGGATCTCATATGTGAAAGTTACAGAATTTAGAAGTTTATTAATTTATGGATGGATGCGAGTGTGACACGTGGCACGTGTACGACCCGCGCACTTGCACACGTGGTCCCATCTTTCTCCACGTGGCGCCATCCGGACCCTTTCTTTTTCCCCACGGTCTCACATTCGGATCTCGACAGCTGACCCTCATACGCATATCTTAGCACTTCGGACGCCCTGCATACTGTGTACGCCCAACGTATACCGAAGGTACGCCTCACGCACTCGCATCCTGCCTCCTATAAAGAGGTGCGAGGTTCTCCCATATTTTTCACACCTAATACCTTCTTTATCTCTCAAACATCTCTCTAAACGCCTCCCATTCCCTAGCACTTCCCAAGTACTAAGATGCGAATCCCGGAGCGCGAGAAGGCTCCGACAAGAAGAGCTTTCGGCTCGGAAGTTCTGCTCGCGTAGAGCCCGGTTCTTCGCTAAACTCCATTGTAAGTGAGTTATGCTTACACTACTATAAGTATATATTATGTTTAAGTTCATTATCGTTATTATGAACCTATAAACAATATATGTAAGTATTATAAATTATAAAAAGTGTTATTATAATACCTTTTAACTGCTCGTGGTATGGGGAATCTGGTTTGAAGGGTCGTATAGGGTTGTTGGATTTCAGAACAACTTAAATACCAAAATGGACCTGCCTCTGGTGTTTCATGTTTGGCCCATGTCTGTACATAGTAGTTGAAAAGTATTTTTTTAACACTTATAAAACAATAACGCTCGTAGACCTTGACCTAATTAGTCGTAACAAATATTAGACTAAAACTTAACAATAATAATGGTAGGTTACATTGAAGGAAAAGACGATCATTAGAAGCAAAGCGTTGTCCGAATTTCAAGTCATCACTTTTACAAGTGAGTGCATAGTGACTTTCATCTTACACATAGATATGATGTATTTAATATAAATTACGTGCTATGTGTGCATATTATCTGTGTTCTTGATATCTATATTGGATGAACAAAATATACACGTTTTACTTGATTTAAACTATAAATGTATTTTTATACCTATAAATATACTAGGTATAGATGGGTAGATGAATGATGAGAGATGAAAGATCATATAGATGATGAGAGGTGAAAGATGATGAGAAGCCTTGACCCAAGCGATGATCCAGTCATCTAGCAGAGTATAGATGACGACCAGAGACTATTCTAGACTGTCCAGTGGAACGCTAGCAGGCTTGCAACTTGTAGGTGTTTTTGAACTATGTGCTCACCATATGTACTCTAAAAACCCTGGCACCTATAGACTTAGTGCCTCACAAAGGAACATTGGCAGCTATGGAATTAGTGACTAATAGATAACATTGGCAGCAATGGACTTAGTACCTGTTGAATAGACCCTGGCAGCGATGGAATTCGTGTCTATTCCTTAGGACAATCCTTAGGAATGAATGAATGAATGATAGATGATTCTTAGGGTAGATCCTTAAGATAAAAAAAGATAATAAGGATGAGATTTTGGGTTAATTGTTTGATGATTAAACATAGTAATTATATTATTGTGGGTTGAAAACCCTATGTACTCACCAGGTTTCCCAACCTGACCCACTCAGTCTATTTATATCACAGGTATCGATACAAAGACACATTACACTGAGAGATTAATGGAGGTGTAAATCATTAGTGTAAATGAATGTAAGGTCTGGTTATGCTTATGTTTCGGTATTGACAATGACATCCCAAAGTTTTAATATAAACAAAATACATTTCTTCGGAAATGCTTTGATAATATATTTATCATGTTTTCTACAAACAAATTCCGCAACATATTTCTTTAAAATGGATACTCTGATTTTTTTTTAAAAAAGCATAAATAAAATTTTTAAAATGACCATGAATTTGGGGATGTCACAACCACCTAGACGTAGTAGCTAGTTAAATTAGTTCGTTTAAACTAGTGCATATTCATTACATCAAAACTGCATGATATATATATATATATATATATATATATATAGAGAGAGAGAGAGAGCTAGGTTCAAATGTTTCTAGCAACTATTGTGTGCCTAAATGCATCAATGAGAATTCAAGAAATTATAAATAATTAAATTAATCATTAAAGGGTATTTTTGGACCTTTTGTACTTTTAATTAAAGAAATCATTTAATTGAAATCCTATAATTATGGAAAACCTAGTCCTTCACCTTCGTTTCCTGCCTGGAACATCACCATTACAGAGAAGAAAATCAGCGACTTCTCACCGCCGATTGCATCCCTTCCTTGCAATCGATTAAGAGTCATCGGCCATTTTCTGACTGTTTTTGTGTTTCTTTCTTCTCCGATCAACTAAGGACCGAAGTCTTTCCCTCCCTGCATGATTGTTGTCGGATAGAAGAAGGAACAGCCGTCGCTGCCACTTGACGGCATCACTGCTGCCTTTGTTCCTTTCCTTTCCACGATTGGTGGTTGACGGAGACGAAGATAGTGAACCAAGGGAAGCCTGCCAGAGATTAGACCTCCCTTCCTTGCGATCTGTTCAACCATCGGTGAACCCATTGGAGCTGCATTCAGGGGCTTTGTCATGGAAGTTGTTCTAACACTATATGTAAGTGTTTGATTTTCCCAAATTTTATTTACCCATTTGATACTATATTCTTGATTTTTTGAGATCCATCATATAAAGATGGTGAAGTCTTCAGTCAATGATTCACTTGCTCAATCTGAATTTTACCAGTACATCAAAAAATCAGATGGTGAAGTCATCCGACTTCAGGCACATAGAATTTTAGAATAGTTTCAGATAACATATAAAACAATTATCATGTTTGTATTCTATCTTGTAGAATTTGATATTTGAAAAAGACATTGGTGAAAAATTTATCTCTTATCTTCCTCATGAATATCATGCACCAAAGGAATAATCTTCAATTAGTAGCAGTAGCAAAATCGCCTTAGTATCTAATATGATGACGGTAATTTTGCCAGAATGGAATCACGAATTCCAATTCTGTTAGAATGAAATCTAATATGTTGGTTTGATAAAATGTTCACTTCAAATTATTCTACTTATTCTAATTTATGTTGTATAAAATCATTCTCATGTTTATCTCCTTTTTGTAGCTCCTTGTATAAAATCATTCTCATGCAATACAATTCTAACAGAATGTCAATCTCACAGAATGTCAATCTCATAGAATGCTAGCATGTTTTGAAGTGGCATAGAGGTCAAACATACACAAGACATCTAGAAACGAAACAAGAAAGTGAATGAGGATTTTTTTCAAGAATGCCGATAATTTTTTTGCAAGAGATTTCAAGAATGAATGTAATTTATGATCATAGTTGTATTCTTTAATAATAAATATAATTACTTATTCTAAACTATTAAACTCCGTTTTATATAAAATTTGTATTCATTAAAAATTATTGATATTGATAATATATGTTTATAATATTATGTTCAGAGTTGTATACCATTCTAACAGAATTACAGAATATCGTTCTAACAAAATAACATTCTGATAGAATAAAATTGGTTTATCCTTATAAATTACGTTTGAAAATTGAATTAATTAGAAAAAAAAATCAGATTCTTTAAATCAAAATAATTAATTATCCCATAAATCTCGACTTTTCCTTTTTTAAATTTGTCTCAATTGACTAAAATGTCCGTATGTTGAATTTTGTGTGATTATATGGTACATGTTACCCTATTGTACTATCATAGACCCTCAGATCATGATCTTTGATTATATTTCATCTGATGGTCCAGATCTATGCATTTTGGCACACAATAGTTACTAGAAATAAAATAACCTAACCCTATATATATATATATATATATATATATATATATATATATATATATATATATATATATATATATATATCTTCATTGTCTTTTATGTAGAATTAAGAAGAAGTATTATTTAAGTAGGATTAATAAAATAGTAACAACTGATTGATATATATATATATATATATATATATATATATATATATATATATATATATATTAACTAAAGTTCTATATTTACAAACAAATTGTTGGAAATTATAGTATAAATATTTATATTTTACTAACTTTGGACATATATACATATATACATATGTTGTATATATAATTAACTCTAAGTGGATTTATGTTCTACTACATGAGATTTTCGAAACGATATATCGTATGTCTAAAATGGAGTATATTTGAATGAGATATTGATACTCAAAGTTGGGTATTTGAGAATAAAAGTTAGCAAGTGAAGTGTGTGTGGGAATGAATCTCACATTGGTAGAAAGACAATACTCTAGTGATTTTATAAGTTTGAATGTATGATAGGTTTACAATCTTTTACATATGGTTTTACTCCAACTCCTACCCGCACGCAAGGGGTGCGCATATTGGATTTCGTAGGCCAAATTCACCAAACTTGTGCATGGTTGCGTCCTGCGGACACGAATGTTGCTCCGAACTTGTGCATGGTTGCAACATAATGTTTTTTTGGATAATAATGTTTCTATATGTCAAATGTATGTTGATTTTTGTTGCAAACGTTAGATGTAGTGTTTTATGTTATTAAAAGTTTATGCTTTTTATAGTATTTGTTATTCGTTAAATATAAAAATCAACTTGCGTTGTTTGATATACAATTTACTCAACTTAATATGATTTATAAAATCATCAGAAGTTGTAGTATTTATTTTCTTCATACTATTTGTTATTCGTTATATATAGAAATCACCATATGTTTGATACACAATTTACACAACTTAAAACGATCTATAAAATCATCAGCTAATGATAGATATAACCATTGATATAAAACTAGGGATTTTCTAACATGTTCCATATGAACACATATAATAAACATTAACTGAAGTATTAATTATAAGAAATTGTAGGCTTCACGACCGGGGGTTTCACGGCGGAACAGATTGCATTAAAAGCTGCTACATGCAAGGTTATCAAACATGATAAATGGTGCGTGGAAAATTAATACGCGTTTATACATTTTGCATTTGATATGTTTGGTTTCCTTGCATCGAATGCGGTGAAACTTCTTAGTTCCTAGATCTATAGATGTAGTCTTCAAAATAATTAACTTTACCATACAAAAAGGTTTAGCCGCACAGCTTGTTGTCTATTTGTCTTCTCATTTGTTGTACAATAATAACTAAGATGTATTAATTAAAAAAAATTATATTCCAGATAAAAGAAAAAAAAAAGAAATATTATCATAACTACATGTGATAAACATTAATTATATTTAATATTATCATAATTAAATGTAAAATATATTAATTATAAAGAATATTATTTATAATTAATATTTATAATATTTAATTATGATAATATTCATCATAATTAATACTTCAATTAATGTTTTTTTATATGTGACCGCAGGACACATATTAAAAAATCTCTTAAAATTATGAGACTTAAGAAAACTAATAGGTTAACTATTGTTACTATATTGGTTTTTTATATATAAATATCACAGTTTGTAAAATAATGTATATGATTATAGAATGTATATTGCTGACTAGCCTTCAAAAAACTATATACTTGCGTAATGCGCTTGCCTATTAAGTATAATATGAGTATATGACTCAAGAAAAATAGTATTTGCAAGCAACCATTTTATCAATAATGAAAGAAACAAACAAAAAAATCTAATATATACGGTCCACACATAAAATATGATCTACAATCAAATACAAGCAAGAAACAGATGAAAAAACAATGAATTGTGCCAACATGAAACTTTCTGTAATCATTAAATCAAACAAAATCATGGATATATTTACTATCATATATCGCGAAGATTGAAAGTTAAAAGTGGCTAGGGTTTTATCATCATAAAAAAAAAAAAAAAAATTTAGGTCGTATTTGTTCATTTAACTTTTGGTTTTGTATTAATTTGGTCATTTAATTCATTTTATGTTTAAAAATGTCACTTAACTTTTAAATTTTTCTAAAATAGTCGTTATGATCAGCAATGGTAGGTTTTCATGTTATTTAAAGTAATCGAACTTTTTTTATTGGTTATTTTAGGTCATTAAACTTTTTTGGGTTATAATTAATCACTAAACTTTTTAAATTGTATGCTCATTCGTTTTTATATTTTTTCTCCACAATTCATTTTTATAAATTTATGTTTTTTACTTTCATTTTTACATGTTATTTTTCATAATGTGTTTTTATTACTACAATTTTATTATGTTTTTGCATTTTTTTTTCACAATCTATTTTTACAACTATACATTTGAGTGGTATTAGAAATTTCTCTCGAAGCCATTTTTTACTTATGTGCAGCGTTTACTCGTTTAGCATCACGTATAAAGGTTGGATCATCTTTTTGATACATAAACATGCTATTGGACCATAGAGTACTATAACAAGTAACAAGAATGAAATGCACTTCGCCTTTACATCAATCAAATTTAGTAAATAGATCCCAAAAAGTAGAAAAAACAAGTTACGAACGGACTTTAAAAGCACACCACGTTTCTGATGGACATAGTAACGTTTTAATGTCCTGTATATGTAACAGTCAATGTAATCTTAATTGCAATGTACATGCATCTCTCTCCTTCAACAAAAGCTTTAGTATCATGTTTTTGAATTTGATCATTTGGTTTTTCTTCATGGTGCCACATTAATCATCTATGGGATCAATAATGGTTGATTTTTTATGAATATTTTAAATAAAGGTTTTAAGACATGTTTGCATTTACATTAAGAAAGAAGAAACATTGTTGTTATTGAGTCAAAATCCTTGCTGGCCAACGGATATAATTGACAACTGGTTTTAGAGAATTAGTACAGCTGCGACCACCTAACAATATTCATTAAACCCCTGTCTGCCTTCCTTCCCCCATATGCTATCCCATTATATTGAGTGAGCTGGGAAAGTACCACTACCACCTATTTAATCTTATTTATTTACTCTTCCTACTTGCTCTTTTTTTATTATCATAATAGCAACTATACTACCTATTTTAATGATAATTAGTATTATCATCTACCCTTTTTTATTTCTTTTCATTATCATTTCAATATGTTGCGATTAAATAAGAATTTGTTACGTTTTTCTTTCTTAGACAATCAGTGTCTGGAACTGAAAGTTGCACCATCATCTCCAACTTTCTTTGTCTCATTCATCAACCTTAGAACTCAAACTTCATTATAAAACAAAATCCCTCCCCCCCCCCCCCCCCCCCCCCAAAAAAAAAAAAAAAGAAAAAAAAACAGAACTTTAAGTTGATACAAAACTATTTCAAAATGTCGTTACCAGTCATTAACCACAAATATATTTGCTTCCAACAAATTTAACAACCAATAACCATCAATTTAGCAGTGGGTCATTGTGAACTGAATATGATGGATCAAAATGTCAGCGTCTTTTTTATTTTTTCGGTGTTCTGTTAATAATACATTTCATAAGAATTTTATCTGGCCTCTAATATAGAAATATATTATATTGCAATCATCTTTATTTTATTTTGTATAACTTTTGTGATATTTTAACCGACAAGTCTATATTCTTCAGCTAACACCTAATTCTATCTATATCCACGATAAGACTTGAACCTCCGACCTCAAAAAGAAATGACAACACTTTATATCGTTAGACTACAAGTTTTTTGGTTTTTATGATATAAATACTCGATGAAATATCCTCCGTATGTATGATGAATTTATCCAACTTTGGTATAACTTTACACTACATTATGATCCGCGTTAAACGTGGCGGAACGTATAAATAAAATACAAATGTATATAGATATTGCAGAATAATTATAAAAAGTCAGGGTTATTGTTATTATTGAAATGTGTAGAAAATACATTGAAATCGGTAAAATATATATAATCGTTGAGGGACCTCTTTCTAGACAACATTTTTTGGTTTATTAGTTTAACGATCTTCCTCTTCATATATGAGTACCTTCAAACTTTTTTACTTGTGACACGTGAAACAGCTACATGTAGCTGAACATGCGTAAATACGGGTCTATGCAAGTATAATCCGACATTTGCCAATGTACTTTTATAACATTCGGACCTTGTAAGTTCCCTTTTTACCCTTGCTAAAACAAGATATTTTCATTTTGGTCCTCTGGCTAGTATGCGGGGTGTACTCTATGAGTACACTTAGCGTACTAGCTAGACTTTGATCGCGGGCATTGCCCACGTATGCTGGACATATGTGGGGTTACGTTGGGCATACGTTGGCTAGGGAGAAACCCTAATTTTTAGGGTTTGTGCTCCATTTAAGCATCATAAACCCACCTCATGACCATTTTAGACCAGCCTCCATCTCTTGAAAACCCTAACCTGGCCCTTAGCCTTTGTTTTGGTGTTTTGAGCTCTTGTGAAGCAATTTGGTGTGTTTTTGTGTATCTTGAAGTGGTAGAAGAAGATTGAAGACTCATTCTTTGGATAAGAGCTTAGAGATCCAAATTTAGCTTCATCATTTCATGACTTTTGAGGTATAAAGTCCATAACTTGTCAACTCCTTGTATAGATCTACTTTTAGGCTTGTTTATGGCTATTTTGGTCCCTTTTGGTTGGCCCTTGTGAACTAAGGCTGTTTTAGAAGCTTAAGCCTTTAGATCTGGACATTTTAGGGGTCCCTTATGCATAAAACTACAAACGTTATGGTGTATATGGACTCATGCATGTGTTAAGACCCTTTGTTAAGCTCTTTTTAGCTCTAGAGCCCCATTAAGCCATGCATGCACATAAAGTTGCCAACTTTACGTGATAAGTCGTATTTTGGGAAAGTATCTGAGAGTATGGAGGAGGGGTTGAATGGATTAAGTGCTTATTGATGTGGAGTGGCCAACTGGGGAGTATGTTGGGCATACAAGGTGGTACGTTGCGCGTACTAGCCCCAGAGCGTGTACGCTAAGCGTACAAGATGAGTACACCCCATGTACTCAATAGGTGGGATTCAGATTTGGGCTTCTCGGTTTTAGGCCATGTGTAGACCTTAGGAGTTTAGGTACTTGTTAGGCCATTATATTTCTAGTTTGGACTCCTTTGGATGAAGGCCCACGAAGGGATTTGGGCCCAATTTGGAAGATTGAGACATAATTGGGCTTTGGGTGACTACTTTTGGAATTAGGCCTTTTTGAGTAGTTGGTTTGGGCTTTGGGCTTGGGGCAAGTTAGGTAAAGGGTAAAATGGTCTTTTACCCTAGTTTGGACTCTTAGTATGATTTGGGATCCAATTATTAATTGGATGTTATTTTATGATGATAGCACAGGGATTTTCGGACCAGCAGCCACAGATTTATCGGTGAGATTCAACAGTCTGAGGTGAGCTTCCTCACTGTGTTTAACGGGTCGAAGGCACCAATACCGGCCCATGGTTTATCATGTAGGATGTTAGATGTCTGTGTGACTCTTGCATGTGTATTCATTGGTATGTCTATTGAGTGGGGCTCGATGTCGGGCGAGGCCCGATAACTATATTATATGTTGTTATCTTTGTGATTATCACATGTGTCAGTATGATTATATGTTTATATGCTTATATATGTATCATTTGGGGCCCGATGCCGGGTAGGACTCGATGTCGGGAGGGGTCCAATGAAGGGCGGGGACTCAATATGTGTTTGTTATGTATGGTATGTGGTATTTTGGGGAACTCACTAAGCTTTGTGCTTACGGTTTTCAGTTTATGTTTCAGGTACTTCTGGTTCGAAAAGGAAGAGCCACGGATGATTGCAGAGCACAAACCACTTTATTCCACATTTTGAGATTTACTTTGATATTTTGTTTTGCAGTGATACACTCTGGTCTATCTTGGTTGTATGACAATGTTTCGATTACCTTTTTATTAGTTTTAAAATGAAAATTTAGGTCATATTTTTGGGACGTTACAAATTTCAATATACATTGTTATTTTATGGTTATATTGCGAAATAGAACTGTTTATTTCAAAAAATAGCAACTTATTTATGTTCCTTCAAAATGAACCACATAACCCCCCCCCCCCAACACACACACACAATATTAAATATAAAGAAACTCTAATCAATAAATATAAAAGCAGTTATGTTTGCTCGATTTAGATATTCACTGTGACTGATTGAAAATGCCAAAAGACAAAATCGACACACAACTTACTTGTTACTATGAGACGGATTAAACAATTTAAACACATGAGGATTCCTTTTTGATGTTATGTTAATGATAAAATAATGGAAAATGAATGCTTACTTCAAGACATATGCGGACGTTTGAGTAAGGTTTGTGATCTTAGCTGTCGAGTATTCGTATCTTTTACATATAGCTATTAAATAGTTATTCAAGATAAATTAAAAAAACAATGCTAAACAGATAAAAGAACAAAAGAAAAACTTTATTTTCATTATATACTCATTTAGTACAAAATTAGTCAACTATAATTAAAGCATGGACAAAACCATTAAGAAAATTAGTAAACCGAGGTTCTATTTCTTAAACATGTGATAAGGTAGAGACATACCATGACATGCAATTAAAAGCTCAAATTCCTTCATCACCGCCTCAATGGGTTCAATGGACAACCCTAACCAAATCTATAAAGTTAAAAATTTCAAATAGAGATTAATAAAATAGGACCAAATTGATGAAAATGTTACAAAGATGGAGTAGTTAATAACCTACAATTGGATGAATAAGGGATCTATTAAATGATTTAAGATGGAAATCGTCTACTGATAAGATACTTGAATACAACACCAAACGATCATTAAATGTTAATTGTAAGGATTGGAATTGAACGTTTTTTGAAGGAATGAAATTTGTCAAATGAGTATAGCATGTACCTCCGACCATCAGGCATAGACCAATTATAACAAATTTTGCATTATTTGACCAACTTTTAGCATTATTAGCATCCTAACTTTCATATAAAAAATTATTTTTTGCATCAAACCAAACTAATGTTTTTATCATTATTACCATTTTATAATTTACATTCTTGAAAGTTTTGAAAGTACATTTCTCTCTCTCTCTCTCTCTCTCTCTCTCTATATATATATATATATATATATATATATATATATATATATATATATATATATCATTTTTAAATTTAATTGCTATTTCTTGTCGGTTTAGAAGTATGATTCGACAATTGTTGCATCAGATAAAAAAACATATAGGTTCGTTTAGTATTACTGTAATCCTACTTTCATATAAAATTATTCTTTTTCACATCAGAACAAACTCGATGTTTTTTAGCATTATTATTATCCTATATTATACGTTATTGATAGTTTGGAAAAGTTCATTTCAATTTCTCATTTCTTTTTGAAATTTCGTTGTTATTTCTTGTTGGTTTTAGAAATGAGGTTTAGGCTATTTTTTTCTATCAGACCAAATTTGAAGATTCTTTTCGCATTATTACCCCCGTGTATGTTCCATTTCACTTTTATTATTTGAATATAATTTTTGTAGTTCAAAATTGATACGAATATAAAAATATTGACTATATATTAACCGACTTTTTGTAATCTCTAAATATTATTAAAAGAGAACCTTTAATTTTAAACTAAAGAAATCAAGACCATTGATTGCATTTCAATCATATATTTTCCACATTTGGATTATTTGATGACATCATCATTGTCAACCCATTTATTTTTGTCAATAGATTTTATAAAACGTATATTACATTTTAAATTAGAATTCCATTAATGACACTTAAATCTCACCAAAAATAAAATGAATTAACTTAGGAATTCTATTAATGACAATTAAATATCACCAAAAATAAAACGAATTAAATTATGAATTCTATTAATGACAATTAAATCTCACAAAAATAAAATACAAAAATACTCGGTCTCCCTTAATTCTTTAAATAATATATCTAACCTAAGTTTTGTAGTGGAGAAGAAAATGGGGGAAAACATGTTGTTTTGATTTTTACTTAACGATTTAGATTTGTAGTCGAACGACTGGAATTATAAATACATCAGATAAAGGTAAGAAAACAAGTAACTCAAATTCCACTTGAAAACTTTTTAGTCATCTCATTTATGATTATTTCTTGATAACTAATATTTGTACTATTTATCGATGTTTATGCTAAAGTTGTGACAACATGAAAATGATTGTTACTCAAGTTGTTTGATTTTTTTTAGATTTCTTGTAGGTCGAAATTGGAGTTGACGAACAACAGAAATGGTCGAATTCATCTGGGTTCTTGTGAACGTAAGTAAAATATATTTTGATTTTTATGTTATGAGGGTGTCAAATTTTGTGGTTTGAAAATTAATTGTCACAGTTGTATTATTTAGAAATTTGAATCGGATCTTTCTATGGGATTCCCCATTTTTTTCATACTTTTGACGAATTGTTCAATAAGTTGAGCAATCAAATTATAAACGATAAACTCATACACAATGTATGTCATATCCTTTGCTTTTGGTTGTTAAAATCACAAATTTGTTTTTTTTTTCGTTTTTTTTTTTTTTTTTTTTTTTTTTTTTTTGATGTGTTAGGATTTGAGACCTTGATTTGGATACTTGGAAATTTTGTTTGGTCTACCTGTCTACTACATGTTCGATGAAATGCTTAAGGGAACAATATTGGGATAAACTTGCGGCACGGTTTAAATTACTTTAAAAATATATTGGTTTAAATTACTTAAAAAATATACTTGTCGATTTTTGTTATCCTTCACGGTTTAAATTTGTATGTTTCTCCTTAAAGTTTCATGTTTCATCCCTAATAGTTCTTTGTTTATGTTTTAGTTATAATGTCTTCTTTGACCCTTGATCACATTGGTTAGTTTCTCATACTAAGTTTTATTTAAAAATTATAGTTAATTACAAGTTATTACACTATCTAATACCCCAATAATCTCTAATATTTGTATAAGATGGTGACAATTATTATTTTTTATTGCAGCTTCTCTTCATATTGATTATCGGATGTGGTTTGAGTTATGGAATGCTGCGACTGAGGGGATTCCACATTGTGGGGCGTTAGAATTCATTACAGAAGGAGGTATGATTTATATACCTTATTGGGTATTGATGGAAACGTTTAATTCTTGCTCATGTGGATCAATAAATATTTTACAATATGTTCTTTTAACCTTATATTAGGACCTTTTTTGGAAAACAAATTGTTTTTAATATTAAACTTTGAAAAAAAAGTTCATATATAGCATCATACTCTTAAAAATGACTTTTTTGGATTATTTTTAGTTGATATGGAAAGTTATATTTTTTGTATATTGAAGCTCATTTAAACGATTGTTTTCTGGAAAAAAAAAATCATTAATATCATTAAAAAATATATTGGTTTAAATTACTCAAAAAATATACTTGTCGATTTTTGTTATCCTTCACAGTTTAAATTTGTATGTTTCTCCTTAAAGTTTCATGTTTCATCCCTAATAACTCTTTGTTTATGTTTTAGTTATAATGTCTTCTTTGACCCTTGATCACATTGGTTAGTTTCTCATACTAAGTTTTATTTGAAAATTATATTTAATTGCAAGTTATTACACTATCTAATACCCCAATAATCTCTAATATTTGTATAAGATGGTGACAATTATTATTTTTTATTGCAGTTTCTCTTCATATTGATTATCGGATGTGGTTTGAGTTATGGAATGTTGCGACTGAGGGGATTCCACATTGTGGGGCATTGGAATTCATTACAGAAGGAGGCAATATTTATAAACCTTATTGGGTATTGATGGAAACGTTTAATTGTTGCTGATGTAGATCGATAAATATTTTACAATATGTTCTTTTAACCTTATATTAGGACCTTTTTTGGAAAAAAAAATTGCTTTTAGTATTAAACTTTGAAAAAAAAAAGTTCATATATAGCATCATACTCTTAAAAAATGACTTTTTTGGATTATTTTTAGTTGATATGGAAAGTTATATTTTTTGTATATTGAAGCTCATTTAAACGATTGTTTTCTGGGAAAAAAATCATTAATACCATTAAACATTGCAAAAAACGTTCGTTAATAGCATCGTAGTTTCAAAAAAATAATTTTTCCGTATTCTTTTTGGCTAATCTAGAAAAAAAATTCTACATTAGAGCTAATTAATAGGATTTTTTTAAAAACATTTTATTAATGGAAAATACATTTTCATTTTCTTTCGCGTAATAGACCATTTATGTAAGAAAAACATTTCAAATATGGACCATTTATGTACTTTTGTTCACATGTGAACCATTTATGTAGTATATAAATTTAATTGTTAATTAGTAGGTCATTAATATGACAATTTTCTAGGGTAAATTTGCTTTTAGTATTGAAATTTGCAAAAAAAAAAAAAAAAAAAAAAAAAAAAAAAAAAAAAAGTAGAATGATAATAATATATTAATTTATTTTGTATTTATCATATATATATATATATATATATATATATATATATATATATATATATATATATATATATAGAGAGAGAGAGAGAGAGAGAGAGCTAAGTTCAAGTATTCTAACTAATTATTATACATCTATCGTATGCTATGAGAATGATAAAGAAAATATGTTGTTTGATAATATAAATACGTTCAATCTTATATAACTATTATCATTAACACACATTATAACTAATTAAATCGTCTATAAGGTTATTATACACTTATTATTATTATTCTCATTTCTGTCAGAATGTTTTATTGAGTCGTATTCTGTCAGAATAAAAATGAGTGAAAAACGATGTGTGAGAAAAAAAATTAACGAGAATGCATAAAAATGACGATATTCTTGTAAGATTGAACGTATTCGCATTGCTAAACAACTTATTCTGTTAATAATTCTCATAGTATACGATAGATGTACAATAATTAGTTTAAATACAATAACCTAAGCATATATATATATATATATATATATATATATATATATATATATATAAGTTATATTATAATATAAAAGACATAACGAGATTATCACCTTATAAAAATAAAAATAAGATAGCAACCAATTAATTGATTCTTTATTTCAATATTTCATTATTATTTTTAAACGATTAATTATGTTCTAAAGTTTTGTTATACGAAAATATTGTCAGATATATAAAAGTAATAATGTTTTAATTTTTCAAATTATAAAAGTAATCATGGTTCATGTTTTTCATATATGAAAATCATATTACGAAAAAGAGTGTTAGCATCTACCCGTTTTAAAATAAATTTCACATATTATTTTAGTTTTTAAACAGATATTTTGACAAAATAACTATGAAAATTTGCATTCATAAATAAGTCTCATTTTTAACAAATTTGCTAATATTTATTGCAACACACCCTTCCTCTAAACCTTAAGCCCCTAAATAGTCGTCTGAAACTTATCATCAAAAGAAACTATTTGGTACCGTTGCATCACTAATAGTCAAAATAAACTATCTAGAGATTTGGTCCATGGTTTCCTCTATGTCCGCATGAAGATAACATGTTACCATTCAAGCTGATAAGAAAACAATTTCTAATCAAATTACGTTTCGCGATGGCAATCAATAAAGCTTATGGAGAAACGATTCCAAATGTAGGTATTTATCTCCCAGAATCGGTTTCACGCATGGCCAACTTTATGTGGCATTGTCTAGAGGAATATCGCGTGCCTATACAAAAGTATTAGTGAACTCTGATGAACAATTCAACGACAATGAAGTTTATACATCAAATATGGTCAACAAAGAGGATATCATTGCTCTGCAGGTATTTATCTTTAAGAATCGTTTGGAGGCAAGACCATTTTATATGGAGATGGCTTTAGACAAATTCTTCTAGCAATACAAAGAGGCAATTGTTCAGATACTGTGCATGCATTATATTCGTCCAAATTACGGCGTGATGTACAGTTTTACGTTTAACCGTAAACATGAGATTTATTTTGGTTGTATAACTAAGATTTCGATGAGACAAAAGCATTTGATGAGTGGATTGTTAAAATTGGTGATGGTAATATTGGCGGCCCTAATGATGGTGAAGCTGAAATTGAATTTCCAGAAGACGTTGTTGTTCGCTTTATAGGTGACCATATTCATTCAATTGTATCCATCATTTATCTATCCTTTGAAAATCATCTTGATGATCAATCATATTTTCAAGATAAAGCTATTTTGGTCCCTACAAATGAAGAATTTGATGATACCAATGACTACATTTTAGGATTGATGAAAGATGAAGGGAAAACATATGAGTTCAAATTCTTGACGTGATACAGAGTTACCAGGTTTTTTTGAGGAATCAATTTACTCTTTAGTTGTGTTGAATGATTTTAAGGCATCTAGAATTTCCAACCATAAACTTACACTAAAAATATGTGTTCCAGTCATATTACTTTGTAATATCGACCAAACCAAAGGACTATGCAATTGTATTAGATTATAGATTGTTAGGCTTGGAAGAAACATCATTGAAGCCTGAATCATATATGATAGATTCTTTATGGAGACTACTTATATACCTTGCATGAATTTAACTCCGTCTAATGAAAAAATCTCATTCTGTTTTCAGCGGAGGCAATTCCTTATAGTAGTTTATTTTGTTATGGCCACTAACAAAAGTCAATGACAATAATTATCCAATGTTGGATTATACTTGCATAAGCTTGTCTTCACTCATTTTTAGTTATATATTCTTTGTTTCTCGCATCACAAATGAAAAGAGATTGAAGGTACTCATATATTACGAGGAAGGTTGTCCAACTAATAAAACAAAAAGTTATGTTTACAAAGAGGTCCTTCAACTATTATAGATATTCAAGTGTTTCTTTATTTTTTTTCAAACATTTAAATGTTAGCAATAATGCTAAGTCTGTTTATGTTATTTTATTTTTTTATAGTGCCAACTTTTTTATACATTTACATGTACATTTTTATATGTTCCCCCGCGTTTTACGCGGGGTCATAATCTAGTGTATAATTAAAATTCAAGACAGTGTAATCATAATTTATTGATGTTAGTTAAAATGTAATTTATTTGGGGGTGATGTTATGTGACATCCCCATTTTCACAGCCAGAAAAGACCGATTTTGTTTATGCTTGTTTGAAAATCATAGTAACATTTTAAATAAAAGTGTTGCGGAATTTGTCCCAAAACAAAATATGATAAAGATTTATCAAAAGCATTTCCAAAGAAATGTATTTCATTAAAAGACTCGGGATGTCATGTTCGATACAGATCAAAAGCATAAACAGTACAATATAAGCCTTACTACATTATTTAATATCTACAGGCCTATATATGTAATCCTTCATCCAAAACATCACATCTATGCTTGAGCGCCACTACCTGTAATATATGAAACTGAGTGGATCAAGTTTGGGAGCCTGGTGAGCACATAGGGTTTTCAACCCACAATAAATAAGTTTATTAATTTCATCAATCAACAATAACCCGATTACTTGTTCCCGTTATCCTCACTTTATGTCCCTAAACACTTATCATAAGGGACCTAGCCTAAGGATCATCATCGGGATGGACACTACTGTTAAGGGGATTCCTCAGAAATAAATGTCCTTAAGGAAACCATGCGGGGGATGGAGTACACCGATGAACACATCGTTCACAAACACCTATAGGTTGTGAGCTCGATAGCGTTCTACTGAATTGTCTAGAAGAGTCTGTGGTCGTCATCTATACTCCGCTAGATGACTGGAATCAACAACAACATCGAGGCCTCTCATCATTTTATCACACATCATCTATTACATCTATCCATGTTTTACCCCAACATTTTCGTAGATATAAAATACATATACAGTTTAAATCATTTAAAACATGTATAAAAACGTTCATCCAGCATAGACGGCAAGTATTCAGATAATATGCAAACATAGCACGTAATTTATATAAAATACCTCAGTGACTATGAACTCACTTGATAAGTTGGTGACTCGGCACTCGGACAACACTTCATTATTGTTAAAACAATTTCCTTCGAACAAAACCTAATATCAATACCACTAGGGTTTAGTCTAACGTTAACCGCGACTAATTAATAGTCTAGCTATTATTATTATTATTATTATTATATAAGAGTTAAACAACACTATATATAACTCATAATAACAGCCCAAATAATTGTTTTAAGGACCTCATAACATTACTAAAATTATTTAAAAGCTATACTAAAAATTTCATAGGCGTAGCTCACTTACATCGGATTTTAAAGAAATCTGGGCTTTGCTCAGAGCAGCGTTTCCAAACCGAAAGACCTTTTTCTCAGGACTTCGGGAGCCTTGAGGCTTCCCGCGGGTGCTAGGGGGGTTCCCTAGGGTTTAGGAGGGTTTAGGGCACTTAGAGAGAGAAAGTAGTTTAGAGAGAGTGTGGAAAATGTGCAAGACAGTCGGCAACCTTCGCTGCCTTTTATAAGGCGAGCCTTCGGTCTACGTTGGGCGTAGTGTGGTTTCGTACGAGACACGTGTCGCAAGGCTGCTGGGTCGTTGTGGGCGCTTCTGGACCGAGGAGAACGAGTACGCACAATGCTTTTTCTTCGTACGCGAGGCGTATGCGAGGCCAGTTGTCTCCATCCGAAACGACTCTGTGTTCAGCAAGCGACGGCCCTGATTGAGCCACGCCATCACCTTCGCAACAGATTTCGCAAATTCACACTCCGACTTCTAAAAATCATAACTTTCACATACGAGCTCCGTTTTCGACGTTCTTTATATCCATGTGTAGGTGGGAACGTACTGTACAACTTTCGTTTAGACTCCGTCGGCTAATTTTGAGTTTATTTTAAAAGTTATATTATTAACAGGCCTGGACAGGATTGATCCGTTAAAAATTCATAACTACTTCATCCGACGTCCGTTTTCGTCCATCTTTTTATCGTTATGCTACAAATAACGAGATATTCGAATATCATTTAGGTTGTGCCGGCTAAAAACCGCTCGATCTAATATTCGAACATCGGGCTGTACACTCCTCAGCCGAACTTCGAAAAATCATAACTTCCTCATACGAAGTCAGATTTGGGTGTTCTTTTTATGGACATTCTTGGTTTAACGTATTCTACGACTTTTGTTTAGATCGCTAAGGCTAAAACTCTCTTTATCGTAAATTCGCTATTTACGTGTAACACCTGTGTTTCCGAGTTTACCATTTTTAGCAATGTAATAGTCTAGGTTAACCTTTGTAACCAGTTTTGAAATAATAAGATTGTATTATTTGAGTATTATGTGTTTTGTGCTTAATTTCTTAATTATGTGGTTTGATTAATTAAGAATAAAAAATAAGCGTCAAAATTTAAGAGTAAAATAAACTTGATATCTTTGGTTAATGTTGTAGTAGTTGAAACGAGGTTTCCGAATATATATAGAACGCCCAAATCTGACTTCGTATGAGGAAGTTATGATTTATTGAAGTTTCGACTTAACGGTATGTAGCCCGAAATACTCGATTTGAGATCAAGCGGTTTTTAGCCGAAGCAATCTAAACGAGAGTCGAAGATCTCGTTGTTGGTATCGAAGCGATAAAAAGTTAGGCGAGAACGGACGTCAAACGAAGAAGTTATGAATTTATAACGAAGTTTTTCTGTCCCGGCCTATTAAAAATAAAGTTAAAATTAGCCGACGGAGTCTAAACGAAAGTTGTAGAGCGTAGTCTCACCTTCGCGTGGATATAAAGAACGTCGAAAACGGAGTTCGTATGAAGAATATATGAATTTTCAAAGTTTATTAAATAATTTGTATTTAAATTTAATTGGAAAATCCGGCATTATCCGAAGAGGAGTCATCGGACTCATCCGAAGTATGCCCCGCGTACTCGTGTACGCCCCACGTACACCGAGGAATGTCGACACTCGCACTCGAGCACTTCGGATACGTAAGCAGTGACGATTTCGGACCAGTACGCCCCGCGTACTCCGAGGCTCCAGCCTCCTATAAATAGGATGCGATGGCAGCCGACTCATTTGCCATTTTTCTCTCTTCTCTCTCCCATTTTACCTCGATTTGCATGCCAGAAGTACCCCGAAGCCTCGGTAATATTCTCGAGCCCCGAAGCAAGTCCCGAGATCCCGAAGATCCCGAGAAGTGCGATTCCTGAGCCGAGGCTCTGCCCGCGAGAAGTTCGATTTTTATAGAGATCTTCCAGATCTGCTGAGGATTACTACTTCTGTAAGCCGTAGTGTTGTCCGATCATCTTCTGATCAAGTGAGTGTATACTACCTTTCATAAACACGATAATAATACAAGTATGGTTTGAGTGTATTAAGTATATTGTTGTTTATATGCGTGAGTGTGTGGTTACTTTCTTCTAACGCATAATTATAAAGTATTTTATACGAAATACGCGTTATGTGTATATTTTGTGTTATATGTGTGAATGTATATTCACTCTCTTCTATCTCATGGATCTGATTTGTTTTCTATGAAATACGTGTTATGTGTGTGTGCCTCATCTGTTATGTGGAATATGTATTGATTAAAGCATGCTATACAGGTTTTTAAACTATGTATAAAAATGTATATTTTTATCTACTAATATGTTGGGTAGAACATGGGTAGATAGTTGGTGTGTAATAAACAGATGAGAGGCCTCGTTGTTGTTTTGATTCAGTCATCTAGCGGAGTTTAGATGACGACCACGGACTTTTCTAGATAGTCTTGTGGAAACATTAGCAGGTTCGCCACCTGTAGGTGTTAATGAACTCGGGTGTTCATTCGATGTACTCCATCCCCCTCATGGTTGCCTTATTTGACTTTTATTGCTGAGGAACCCCCGAAGCATGTGTTGTCGCCCCGATGAAATATTCTTAGACTAGGTCCCTTGTGTTAGTTATTTTAGGGACATAAAGTGAGAATAACGGGAATGGGTAATTGGGTTATTGTTGGTTGGTGGAATTAAATATACTTATTTATTGTGAGTGGAAAACCCTATATGCTCACCAGTCTCCCAAGCCTGGCCCACTCAGTTTTATTTGTATTACAGGAAGTGGCGCGAGGGCATAAGATGGACAAACCATCAAGTTGTTTTGTTTACAAGTCTATATATGTATATATTTGTTGAATGACTTGTAATGTTATCATTTATAGTTATTGGTCTGTATCGGAACATGACACCCCGAGTTTTGATTATATAATGAAAATACATTTCTTTTATGAAATGTTTTGGTAAACATTGTTTTATCATGCTTTGTTTTTGGGAACAAATTCCGCAACTCTTTCAAATCAAAAGGATTTACTCTGAAATTATTTTAAAAGCATAAATGAAAATCGGTCTTTTCTGGCCGAGATTTTGGGGATGTCATAGTTGGTATCAGAGCATTAGTTTAAGAGAACTAGGAATTCGTAGGATTTCTAGACTTAAACTTAGAATGCTAAGTGGAATTTTGAGATTTGTGTCTATTATGTTTTAGACACGAGCACTAGTTTATTTTAGGAAAGTTGCCTAAAATGCTTTATGTGCTAAATGTTATACGTTGCCATATATGATATTATTTGTTCGGATCTATGGTCTGTTGCCGACCGGATCTAGAAACCTTATGTGTGTAGGATTCTAAGCGTATGTCTACGATATTAGAACTAGCATGTAAACGTTTCGGAGTGATAAGGATGATTTGAATATCTATCGTGAATGAGGATCTAATTTCACCTTATTTGGTGTATAGATAAAAAATGGTGAGAACAAGAAGTGGAGTTGGAAATGCTGATGAAAACAGGAATCAACCACCAGTGATTGAACAAGTACCTGTCGTAGCAGCAGCACCTGAGCCAATAACCATGGCTGGTGTGCAAATGATGATTCAGACAATGTTGGATCGTCAGATGGATGAAACTAGACGGTTGCTTCAACAGAATCGTGAAGAACTGTCAATTCGTGTGGAGGAGCCTGAATTAAATGAAGGGCACTCGGAAGGTGGAAACTTCAGTAGGTCTGTTGGTCAAGCCAACCCACCGATAGTTAGGCAAAACAACCATGATGGAAGGAACGATGGAATGGGATGCAAGTACAAGGACTTTCTAACTTGCAAACCATCGACCTTCAATGGAAAGGAGGATCCGATTGGAGTTATGGATTGGATCTCTGAAATGGAGTTAGCCTTCATGACTTGTGGCTGTAGAGGCAAGTTGCAGACTATCTATGCAGTGCGTCAATTCCAAGGTGGAGTCATTCGTTGGTGGAACACTCTAAGGAAGACGTTAAGCCCTAATGAGCCACTACAATTGACATGGGCAGAGTTCTTGGTGCAGTTCAATCGCAAGTTCTGCTCGACTCAAAATCTGTTGGAACTAGAGAATAAGTTTTTGGCATTGACGAAAGGCAGCATGTCAGTTGATGACTACACCAATAACTTCGCCGATAAGATGGAGTTTGCCTTGCATATCGTCCCAAACGAGTTGACAAAGGTGGACCGGTATGCGAAGGGAATCCCATGGGAGTACGAGGTGCTAGTACATCAGGCACATACTCTAGAGGCAGCTATCTGGGCTGCCAAGTCTGTTCAGAACATGATTAAGGGGAGAACCACTGACAAGGTTGAGGTTGGTGAGAAGAGAAAGTTTGAGGGAACATCTGGTTCCAGTAAGAAAAGCAAATTTTCGAAATTTGATTCGAAAAAGTTTGGTGGAGGAAAAGGAGGAGAAGCGAAGTGGTGTGATAAGTGCAGGAAAAAGCACTTTGGGAAATGTAGCGAGGATGTAACCTGCTACAAGTGCTGAAAAATTGGGCATTTTTGCCAATGAGCGTCCGAACAACAAAAGGATGTGTTTTGGTTGTAATGAAGAGGGGCATATTTTGAGAGACTGCCCGAAGAAGAAGGAGGCAGCTAGGCCCAACATTCCACCAAAGCCGAAGGCGACAGCCTTCCAAATGACACTTGAGGCCGCGAAAGATGAAGCTGATGTCGCTTCAGGTACCTTTCTCGTAAACGAATTACTGCTCAAATTTTGTTTGATTCTGGAGCCAACTACTCCTTTATTTCGCATGAGTTTGGTAGAAAGCTAGCTTTGCCCATTGATAGACTAGATGATGCTTTATTAGTCGAAGTAGCTAGTGGCAAGTTTGTACCTGTTAGCCATCGTATGAAAAACATCTTAATCGACCTTAATGGGAATAAGTTTCACAAGGAATTATTGCCTATCGAGCTTAATGGTTTCGACATCGTGTTGGGAATGGATTGGCTTAGCGCCAATGATGCCAAAATATTGTTCAAGAAGAACATAGTTAAAGTAAACCCGCCTGGGAAGGATTCATTTATGGTGTACGGGGACAAACGACGAGTAAATTCTGGGATCATTTCCCTAATGAAAGCCAGAAAGTGTTTGACCAAGGGATGTACATCATATTTAGCATTCGTGATCGATGCTAAGAATGAAAAGAAGGTGATGCAGAGTATTCCAGTGGTGTGTGATTATCCGGAAGTATTTCCCGAAGATCTTCCTGGATTACCACCTGATAGACAAGTAGAGTTCAGAATAGACTTGTTACTAGGGACCATGCCAATAGCAAAAGCACCTTATCGATTAGCACCGACGGAGATGAAGGAGCTGATGATTCAACTTCAGGAGTTATTGGACAAAGGTTTCATTAGACCTAGTTCATCGCCCTGGGGAGCTCCGGTGTTATTTGTGAAGAAGAAAGATGGAAGTATGAGGATGTGCATCGATTACAGAGAGCTGAACAAGGCAACAATAAAGAATAGATATTTGTTGCCGAGGATTGATGACCTATTTGATCAATTGCAAGGTTCGAGCTATTTCTCGAAGATCGATCTTAGGTCAGGATATCATCAGCTAAAAGTAAGAGAGCAAGATATCGAGAAGACTGCATTCAGAACTAGATATGGACACTACGAGTTCTTGGTTATGTCGTTTGGACTAACCAATGCTCCAGCAGCATTCATGGATTTAATGAATAGGGTTTGTAATCCGTTCCTTGATAAATCCGTGATAGTGTTCATAGACGACATTCTGATTTACTCGAAAATCTAGGAGGAGCATGGCAGACACATGCGAGAAGTGTTAGAAGTTTTGAAGTAGGAGAGGTTGTATGCAAAGTTCTCCAAATGTGATTTTTGGATTCGTGAAGTCCAATTCTTGGGTCACGTGGTCAACCAAGAAGGGATAATGGTTGATCCAGCAAAGATTGAAGTTGTGATGAAGTGGGAACAACCGAAAAGTCCCACGAAGATCCGAAGCTTTTTAGGATTAGCCGGATATTACCGAAGGTTTATCCAAGGCTTTTCTTCGATTGCTACTCCATTACCAGCTTTGACCCACAAAGGAGCTACTTATGCTTGGAGTGATAAGCATAAAGAAGCATTCGAGAAGCTAAAGAAGAAGCTATGCGAGGCACCGATACTTTCTTTACCCGATGGAGTTGAAGACTTCGCTGTTTATAGCGATGCGTCTGGGGTTGGATTGGGTTGTGTTTTTCCCCAAAGAGAAAAGGTGATAGCATATGCGTCTCGACAGCTGAAGGAGCATGAAAAGAATTACCCGACTCATGATTTGGAGTTGGCAGCGGTAGTTTTCGCTCTGAAAATACGGAGGCATTACCTCTATGGCACGAAGTGCAAACTTTTCACTTATCATAAGAGTCTCCAATATCTCTTTAATCAGAAAGAATTGAATATGAGGCAACGACGCTGGCTAGAGTTACTCAAGGACTACGACTGTGAGATACTTTACCATCCCGGTAAAGCTAATATTGTTGCTGATGCTCTCAGTCGGAAAGTCAATCTTGAAAGGAAAAGGCCAAGAGCGTTGAGAATTGAAGTTGTCTCGACCATTGTGGAAAGTATAAAGAAATCTCAAAGCGAAGCTTCTGAAAAGAATGACCGAAAGGAAGAACGTTTGGGCAAAACGTTGGTGTTCAGAGTAAACAGTCATGGACTGAAGGTGTTCCAAGATCGGATTTGGATACCTAAGACAGGAGGAGTCAGAGATCTTCTGATGGAAGAAGCTCACAAGACCATGTACTCGATTCATCCCGGTAGCACTAAAATGTATAGGGACCTGAAACCCTACTACTGGTGGCCGATGATGAAGCTTGATGTTGCAAAGTATGTGGCTGAGTGTGTGACTTGTGCGAGAGTCAAGACACAACATCAGAAACCGTACGGGAGTTTAGAACCATTGTCTGTGCCTATGGGTAAGTGGGAAGACATTGCTATGGATTTTGTCACTAAACTACCCCGAACAAAGAATGGTCACGACATGATTTGGGTGGTCGTTGATCGATTCACTAAGAGTGCGCATTTCATAGCAGCCAAGGAGAAATGGTCTATGGAGAAGCTTGCGAATTTTTACGTGAAGGAAATTGTGAGGCTTCATGGTGTTCCGTTAACGATTGTGTCGGATCGTGATAGCCGTTTCACCTCGAGGTTTTGGAAAAGTCTACAAGAGGAATTGGGTACCAAGTTGTGTTTAAGTACAGCTTACCATCCGCAGACTGATGGTCAGAGTGAAAGAATGATACAAACACTTGAAGATATGCTAAGAGCATGTACCTTGGAATTCCTAGGTAATTGGGATGAACATTTACCATTGGTAGAATTTTCCTATAATAATAGTTTTCACTCAAGCATTAAGATGGCACCTTATCAAGCTTTGTATGGACAGAAGGGTCATACGCCGTCTTGTTGGCTTGAGGCTGGGGAAAAGCAGTTTATGGGACCGGAGATGGTCCATCAAACTGCTGAAAAGTTGAAAATAATTAGGGAAAGAATGTTAGCAGCTCAAGATCGTCAAAAGATCTATGCTGACAAGAAGCGAAGACCGATGACTTTTGAATTTGGAGATTCGGTTTTGCTTAAAGTCTCGCCGTGGAAGGGACTTATACGATTTGGTAAAAGGGGAAAGTTGAGTCCAAGGTTTATTGGACCGTTTAAAGTTCTTCAGAGGATTGGGAACCAAGCTTACAAGCTTGAACTACCAGAAGAACTGAATGGAATTCACAACACTTTTCATGTGTGTTATTTGAGGAAATTCACGGGAGAAGTTCCTGATATAATTCCAATTTCTGAATTGAGAATTGATGAAAACAAGAGGTTAATTGAAGAACCAGAGGCAATTGTTGACTGAAAGACTAAGAAGCTTCGACGTAAGATGGTCGAATTAGTGCTTGTTCGTTGGAAACATTCGAATGGGCCGAATCTCACCTGGGAGACGGAGAGTGACATGTTGAGTCGCTATCCGCATTTGTTTGTTGATGTTGATTCCGGGGACGGAATCATTCTAAGGTGGAGAGAATTGTAACGCCTGTGTTTCCGGGTTTGCCATTTTTAGCAATGTAATAGTCTAGGTTAACCTTTGTAACCCTTTTTGAAATAATAAGATTGTATTATTTGAGTATTATGTGTTTTGTGCTTAATTGCTTAATTATGTGGTTTGATTAATTAAGAATAAAAAATAAGCATCAAAATTTAAGTGTAAAATAAACTTGATATCTTTGGTTAATGTTGTAGTAGTTGAAACGAGGTTTCCGAATATATATATATATATATATATATATATATATATATATATATATATATATATATATATATATATATATATATATATATATATATATATATAACGCCCAAATCTGACTTTGTATGAGGAAGTTATGATTTATTGAAGTTTCGACTTAGCGGTATGCAGCCCGAAATACTCGATTTGAGATCAAGCGGTTTTTATCCGAAGCAATCTAAACGAGAGTCGAAGATCTCGTTGTTGGTATCGAAGCGATAAAAATTTAGGCGAGAACGGACGTCAAACGAAGAAGTTATGAATTTATAACGAAGTTTTTCTGTCCCGGCCTATTAAAAATAAATAATAAATATAAAGTTAAAATTAGCCGACGGAGTCTAAACGAAAGTTGTAGAGCGTAGTCTCACCTTCGCACGGATGTAAAGAACGTCGAAAACGGAGTTCGTATGAAGAAGATATGAATTTCCGAAGTTTATTAAATAATTTGTATTTAAATTTAATTGGAAAATCCGGCATTATCCGAAGAGGAGTCATCGGACTCATCCGAAGTACGCCCCGCGTACACCGAGGAATGTTGACACTCGCACTCGAGCACTTCGGATACGTAAGCAGTGACGATTTCGGACCAGTACGCCCCACGTACTCCGAGGCTCCAGCCTCCTATAGATATGATGCGAGGGCAGCCGACTCATTTGCTATTTTTCTCTCTTCTCTCTCCCGTTTTACCTCGATTTGCGTGCCAGAAGTACCCCGAAGCCCCGGTAATATTCTCGAGCCCCGAAGCAAGTCCCGAGATCCCAAAGATCCCGAGAAGTGCGATTCCTGAGCCGAGGCTCTACCCGCGAGAAGTTCGATTTTTATAGAGATCTTCTAGATCTGCTGAGGATTACTACTTCTGTAAGCCGTAGTGCTGTCCGATCATCTTCTGATCAAGTGAGTGTATACTACCTTTCATAAACACGATAATAATACAAGTATGGTTTGAGTGTATTAAGTATATTGTTGTTTATATGCGTGAGTGTGTGGTTACTTTCTTCTAATGCATAATTATAAAGTATTTTATACGAAATACGCGTTATGTGTATATTTTGTGTTATATGTGTGAATGTATATTCACTCTCTTCTATCTCATGGATCTGATTTGTTTTCTATGAAATACGTGTTATGTGTGTGTGCCTCATCTGTTATGTGGAATATGTATTGATTAAAGCATGCTATACAGGTTTTTAAACTATGTATAAAAATGTATATTTTTATCTACTAATATGTTGGGTAGAACATGGGTAGATAGTTGGTGTGTAATAAACAGATGAGAGGCCTCGTTGTTGTTTTGATTCAGTCATCTAGCGGAGTTTAGATGACGACCACGGACTTTTCTAGATAGTCTTGTGGAAACATTAGCAGGTTCGCCACCTGTAGGTGTTAATGAACTCGGGTGTTCATTCGATGTACTCCATCCCCCTCATGGTTGCCTTATTTGACTTTTATTGCTGAGGAACCCCCGAAGCATGTGTTGTCGCCCCGATGAAATATTCTTAGACTAGGTCCCTTGTGTTAGTTATTTTAGGGACATAAAGTGAGAATAACGGGAATGGGTAATTGGGTTATTGTTGGTTGGTGGAATTAAATATACTTATTTATTGTGAGTGGAAAACCCTATATGCTCACCAGTCTCCCAAGCCTGGCCCACTCAGTTTTATTTGTATTACAGAAAGTGGCGCGAGGGCATAAGGTGGACGAACCATCAAGTTGTTTTGTTTACAAGTCTGTATATGTATATATTTGTTGAATGACTTGTAATGTTATCGTTTATGCTTATTGGTATGTATCGGAACATGACACCCCGAGTTTTGATTATATAATGAAAATACATTTCTTTTATGAAATGCTTTGGTAAACATTGTTTTATCATGCTTTGTTTTTGGGAACAAATTCCGCAACTCTTTCAAATCAAAAGGATTTACTCTGAAATTATTTTAAAAGGATAAATGAAAATTGGTCTTTTCTGGCTGAGATTTTGGGGATGTCACATTACGCTTCCCGATATCGTGCCGGTTCCGTAGCGAAACTTCGACGGGTCATAACTTCTTCGTTATAACTCGGATTTCGGCGATCTTTATATCCCCAGAATCCTTGTTTCGACCACTGCAACTTCATGTAAAGATATCGGGTTTATCTCACACTTTAATTTTGACGCTTATTTTTATCCTTTATTTAATATATATTTGTAAATAAGTAATAAGCACATAAATACACACAATTCACATAGTATTCAAATATATCATCTTTATTACTTCAAAAAGAGTTACAATAGTTGACCTAGACTATTACATTGTCCAAAAATGCTTAGCCTGGAAACCCGGGCGTTACAATTCTCTCCTCCTTAGGATGATTCACTCCCGAAATCATGCATCAACAAACAGATGTGGATAGCGACTCATCATGTCACTCTCTGTTTCCCATGTGAGATTCGGCCCATTCGAATGTTTCTAATGGACTAGTACTAAGTCGACCATCTTGCGTCGTAACTTCTTCGTCTTACGGTCAACAATTGCCTCGAGCTCTTCAATCAGCCTCTTGTTCTCATCCATTCTGAATTCTAAGATTGGAATTATGTCAGGAACTTCTCCCGTGAACTTCCTCAAATAACACTCATGGAAGGTGTTATGAATACCATTTAGTTCTTCGGGTAATTCAAGCTTGTAAGCTTGGTTCCCAATCTTTTGAAGAACTTTGAATGGTCCAATAAACCTTGGACTCAACTTTCCTTGTTTCCCGAATCTTATAAGTCCCTTCCATGGTGAGACTTTAAGCAAAATTGAATCCCCAACTTCGAAGGTCATCGTTCGTCTTTTCTTGTCAGCATAGCTCTTCTGGTGATCCTGAGCTGCTAACATCCTTTCCCTAATCACTTTCAACTTCTCTGCAGTCTCATGGACTATCTCGGGGCTCATAAACTGCTTTTCTCCAGCCTCAAGCCAACAAGACAGCGTACGACACTTTTGTCCGACAAAGCTTGATAGGGTGCCATCTTGATGCTCGAGTGGAAACTGTTGTTGTAGGAAAATTCTACCAGAGGTAAGTGCTCGTCCCAGTTCCCTTGGAACTCGAGGGTGCATGCTCTCAGCATATCTTCCAATTTTTGAATCGTTCTTTCGCTCTGGTCATCGGTCTGCGGATGGTAAGTTGTACTCAAACACAACTCCGTACCCAATTCCTCTTGTAGATTTCTCCAGAACCTTGATGTGAAACGACTATCACGATCCGATACAATCGTAAGAGGAACACCGTGAAGTCTTACAATTTCTTTCACGTAAGCATTTGCGAGCTTATGTATAGACCACTTCTCGTTGGCTGCTATGAAGTGTGCACTCTTAGTGAAACGATTCACGACCACCCAAATCATGTCGTTTTCGTTCTTCGTCCTAGGCAGTTTAGTCACAAAATCCACGGTGATGTCTTCTTATTTACCCATAGGTACAGGTAAAGGTTATAAACCCCCATACGGTTTCTGATGTTGTGCCTTAACTCTCGCACATTTTACACACTCGGCCACATACTTCGCAACATCGAGCTTCATTGTCGGCCACCAGTAGTAGCGTTTTAGGTCCCTATACATTTTAGTGCTTCCGGAATGAATCGAGTAAATGGTCTTGTGCGCTTCTTCCATCAGAAGATCTCTTATTCCTCCCATCTTAGGTACCCAAATCCGATCTTGGAATACCTTCAGTCCTCGACTGTTTGTACCGAACACTAATGTTTTTCCCAAACGTTCTTCTTTTCGGTTATTCTTTTCTGAAGCTTCTTCTTGAGCTTTCCTGATACTTTCCACGATTGTCGAGACAACTTCTATTCTCAACGCTCTTGGCCTTTTTCTTTCAAGGTTAACTTTCTGACTGAGAGCATCAACGACAACATTGGCTTTACCAGGGTGGTAAAGTATCTCACAGTCATAATCTTTGAGTAATTCCAGCCAGGTTCATTGTCTCATATTCAATTCTTTCTGATTAAAGAGATACTAGAGACTCTTATGATCAGTGAAAAGTTTTCACTTCGTGCCGTAGAGGTAATGTCTCCATATCTTTAGAGCAAATACTACCGCTGCCAACTCCAGATCATGAGTGGGGTAGTTCTTTTCGTGTTATTTCAATTGTCGAGAGGAATATGTTATCACCTTTTCTCTTTGGGTCAGAACACAACCCAACCCGACTCCAGATGCGTCACTGTATAACTCGAAGTCTTCAACTCCATCGGGTAGAGAAAGTATTGGTGCTTCGCATAACTTCTTCTTTAGCTTCTCGAATGCCTCTTCGTGTTTCTCGCTCCATGTATATGTAGCTCCTTTGTGGGTCAACGCTGTCAATGGAGCACCTATCGAAGAAAAGCCTTGGATAAATCTTTGGTAATGTCCTGCTAATCCTAGAAAGCTTCGAATCTCTGTGGGACTCTTTGGACGTTCCCACTTCATTTCAGCTTCGATTTTTGCTGGGTCAACAATTATTCCTTCCTGGTTAACCACATGACCCAAGAATTGGACTTCTCGGATCCAAAAATCACACTTGGAGAACTTAGCATAAAGCTTCTCCTTCTTTAACACTTCCAACACTTCTCGTAGATGCTTGCCATGCTCCTCCTAGCTTCTTGAGTAAATCAGAATGTCATCAATGAACATGATCACGGATTTATCGAGGAATGGTTTACAAACCCTATTCATCAAATCCATGAACGCTACTGGAGCATTGGTTAGTTCAAATGACATAACCAAGAACTCATAGTGTCCATATCTAGTTCTGAATGTAGTCTTCTCAATATCCTAATCTCTCACCTTCAGCTGATGATATCCTGACCTAAGATTGATCTTTAAGAAGTATCTCGAACCTTGCAGCTGATCGAATAGGTCATCAATCTTCGGCAACGGATACTTGTTCTTCACCGTTTCCTTGTTCAACTCTCTGTAGTCTACGCACATCCTCATGCTTCCATCTTTCTTCTTCACGAATAACACCGGAGCTCCCCAGGGTGATGAACTAGGTCGAATGAAACCATTGTCCAACAGCTCCTAAAGTTGCGTCATAAGCTCTTTCATCTTTGTCGGTGCTAATCGGTATGGTGCTTTTTCTATTGGTGTCGTCCCTGGTAACAAGTCTATTCAGAACTCTACTTGTCTATCATGTGGTAATCCGAGAAGATCTTCGGGAAATACTTCCAGAAAATCACACACGACCAGTATATTCTGCACCTCCTTCTTTTCCTTTTTAGCATCGATTACGAATGCCAAGTATGATGCACATCCCTTGGACAAATATTTTTTGGCTTTCATCAAGGAGATGATTCCAGAATTTACTCGACGTTTTTCCCCGTACACCATAAATGACTTTTTTCTAGGTGGGTTTACCCGTACTATCTTCTTTCGGCATTGAATCTTAGCATCGTTGGCGCTAAGCCAATCCATACCCAAAACGATATCGAAACCGTTTAACTCTATGATTAATATCTCTTTGTGGAATTCGTTTCCGTTTAAGTCGATGACGATGTTCCTAATACGATCACTAACAGGTACGAATTTGCCACTGGCAACTTCTACAATCAGGGCATTATCAAGTTTTTCTACGGGCAATGCTAGTTTCCCACCAAACTTATGTGACACAAAGGAGTATTTTGCTCTGGAATCAAACAGTATATTGGCAGGCAAACCATTTACAAGAAAGGTACCTGAAGTGACGTATGCTGCTTCCTTTGCAGCCTCGAGCGTCATATGGAAGGCTCTTGCCTTCGGCTTCGGTGGAATGTTGGGTCTTGCTACCTCCTTCTTCGGTCAGTCCCTCGAAATGTACCCCTCCTCATTGCACTCATAACAGACCTTCTTAGTGAACGTGCACTCGTTGGAATAGTGCCCAAGCTTTCCACACTTGAAACAGGTGACTCCTCCGTCACATTTCCCCTGGTGCTTCTTCTTGCACTTGTCGCACCGTTTTGCTTCGGCTCCTCCTCTTCTCGAACCAGACTTCGAGAATTTACTCTTCTTACCGGACCTCGAGGATCCGTCAAATTTCCTTTTCTCTCCCACCTCCGCTCTCTCCAGACCCTTCTCTCGTATTTGGGTCTCCACATTCTTAGCAGCCCAGATGGAGGCTTTCAAAGTGGTAGTTTTCTTGACCATTGGACCAAAGTCCGTTGGTAATCCGAGGGCAAACTTGTTAACCTTGGAGAGTTCAGTTGGGACGGGGTGAGGAACAAGCTTCATTTTCTCTGTAAAACTCGTAGCATATTCAGTAACGCTCATTCTTCCCTTCTTCAGATTCTGGAACTCGTTGTTGATCTCCAGAAGATCCTGCTCAGAGCAGTATTGCATCTTTAACTGCACCAAAAAATCCTCCCACGACATCTTGCTTGCTTCACCTTTGGGCATTAAATCAGCTAGTAGCTTCCACCAGCTTAGTACTCCAGATTTCAACAGAGGAACCGTGAGAGCGGTCTTCTACCTGTTGCTACACTCGTAACTCTCAAACATCGTCTCCATCTCAGAGATCCTTGTTGGCTTGAGGCTGGAGAAAAAACTCAATAGTTGACCTAGACTATTACATTGTCCAAAAATGCTTAACCCCGAAACCCAGGCATTACATGTTAGTTTTTGGTTATTTATTTGGGAAGTATAATATGTATTCTGCATTACAATTGCTTACTTTTTGAATTTGACATTTGTTACATTATAATTTTATTTTAACTTGACATAGCCATGATCATACCATATTTAATACTTTGCTCTTCTTGCGCCTTTACTACCTGCTGACATGCATTCGTTAAATCAAGATTTAACATTTTTTAAAAACAAATATAGACAAGAAACTATTAAACTCAATGGATACGCTAAAAGAGACATGAGACTTGCCTTTTGTCAGATCAATAATACCAAATTGAACCACTTTTTGCAAAATAATTTAGGAACCGAAGAAAACATGATTGCCCAAATATCTAATATCATTATTTAAGTCATAACCTGTTACATGTCGACAAAATTAAAAATTTCAGTCAAAACTCTGTTACATGCCATCAAAGTTGAAAAAAATCATCTAAAGTTAGATGAGGGTATTAATTAAAAAAAAACTGTCTTACATTTTTTGTTGGATTTATTTTTTGATGGAAGGAACAATTATCAAGCCAAGCATAATCCTTAAAACCCATCCTAGCCAAATCATAGATCTCCCAATCAACAAAATAGAATACCACAGTCGTTGATGGTAATCCAGTTAGAACATCTTTTTCCAAAAGATTAAGAAATGGACAATTTAATAGAATCTTATCACGTTGATAATGTCACAACAAAGTGAAATAGATTGAATCCATAGTTTACAATAAATATAAAAAATGAAGCCCTATTAAAGATAGAAAAAAAATCTGAGGATGGGACAAAAAAGCACGTAACACTACATAGTTGCAAAAAAACAAAAACAAATGATGCTAAAAATCTAGAAAAAAAAAACAAAACAAAATTTATATTTGGTTGTGACGTGAGTGTAGAGAACTTGTGTCAGATTCTTTTAGACATTTCATCAAACAACTAAGGTGTCTGTTCTAATAACCCATCTTTTGAATGTAACAAGACAAAAAAAAATCTAATGTTACAAGAAAGTGTAGGAAATGAACTAAATTAACATGTATTTAGATTATGCAAATTATTTTGAACAATGTTCCTTCAAAAATATACTTAATTGTAATTATACAATTTGATTCTACCATATAAATACGACCACGTAGAAAATTTAAGAATCAAATAAAAAATTTGTCTATAATTCCGTAAATCTAATATTCAAGGAAATAAGATCATTCCTAATTCAGATTCTTACTTCTTAGCCTACTTCTGATATGGTTCGTGTATTAACATTTAGAGAACCCAGTAGGCAAAGATGTTGATATTAAGTGTTGTATATTGTTGTTACCGGTAAAAAAACCAAGCTGTAGTTTAAAATTAAAAGTTTTTTTCATGGTAAGTATGTTGCTATAATTTGTACAAAAAATCACAAAGCTATTGATAAATAAAAAGAAAGGTATGTTGCTATTACAGTTTGTAGAGGTTGTTGAGGATCAAGTCCAAGTTAATAGGTTAAACAGTTAATATGAAAAGTTGTACATTGTTTTCTTGTTTGACTTAATCTAGACTTTAACAATGTAATATGTTAAGCCAAAAAACCATATCGAATGCTTTATGAGATTTCAAAAATAGAAACATAATTTTGTTAGTCATAGAAAACAATCTTTGAAATGTTGTATTTACTGTATATAAACATATGCAAATCAGAATAATTATAGTTTAACCCTTCCTGGATTAAATTGTTCATGAAATTCATCCCCTTAATAGTGAATCAAAGATAAATTAAAAGAGACATTTAAAATACAAAAAAAATCAAATGTTACTATTAAAAATGGTATAATAATGTACTTTAAAAGTACATTCCTAAAGCTGGTATAATATGAAGTTATTATATTTGACAATAAGGTCAGAAACAATAACCAAGTTAAGATAATCAAATTAACAAAAATAGTAGTGGCAACTGATTTGTTCTATTTTTAAATTAAATTACCGATTTACCCTTCGGATGAATATTGTCCGTACTAAATTAATGATTTACCCTTCGGATAAAAAAAATGGAAGTATCATGCTAAAAGAATCAGTTAATACACTGTCATCTCAATATTTATTGTTGAAATGCTTTTCCAGCCCAACACTTTTCTAGTTTCCTAAGTCGAATTACCCTTTTGCCCATATATTTCCCTACTTAAAGGTTTCCTACATCTAATTTGCAATCAAATTAAAATAAATCACATAAATTTAGGATTTTAATAATACCTTCAAAAGGTGAATTCGAATCTTCCTTCTTTAATCTATCCCAAATAAAATTACATTTATGCCCCTAAACCTTAAAATCATACTTAATATTTATCCATCCAACACTATCAATACCCTTTAGTTATTATTTGAATTTAAAGTTATAATTGTTGTAATTCAACCATCATATTAGGATATTAATTTACATTCAAACACTAAAAAACATCTCTTTATTCCTATTATATCATTATCCTTCATTCTCCATTCGATATTACCCAATATTTATCTTAATAGATTATTTGAGTTCTATATAAGGATTGCAATCCCTGTAATTCAGTCAGAAACTTAAAATATTATATACAATCAAAAACAGTAACCATGTTGAGATAATCAAACAAACAGAATTAGTAACAGCTCACGATTTGATCCATGTTTAAATTAAATTACTGATTTACCCTTCTGATGAACATTGTACATACTAAATTAATGATTGAACCTTCGGATAAAAAATGGAAGTATCATGCTAAACGAATACACAAAAAAATTGATTATTATGAACAGGAAAATGGGTAGGGGTGCATTTGTCATTCCATTAAAGTACTTTGCTATGTGTTTTAACTGGTTTCCATGAAAGTACATTATTTTTTTTATAGATTAAAGGTACGTAATATCTTTTCCTGTTTATTTGAAAAGTTTCAGAAAAGTAGTTAACCGATTTCTTCTAATTTGTTACAAAGAAAATCGAAATATATGAATACATATATTGATACATGAACAAAAAAATAATCGAAAAAAATATAAAAAGCGAAAGAAGGTACTGACCTTCTAGTGCACAACAACAAAGGTTTGAAGCAAAGAATGTTGATGGAAGTTATAAGCAATAAAAATGATGTTGTAAGAGAATGTTTGAAGAAAAACAACGATTGAAAATAAATGTGAGCTGCAGATTCAATGATGAATCATATATGTATGTGATAATTTGAATTTGATTTTTTAGTATTGATGGTTTCCTAATAAATATAGATGTTATATTAATGGTTTACTAATATAAAAATATTTATATTAGTGGTTGATATTTAATGCTTTAATTGAAATGGTTTTTAGTAATATGTTTTTAAAGTTGACCATATTAAAAGCTTTATAACCGAAAATTCAAGATTTAAAATATGGGAAGCTTTTATTGGAATTAAATACATTCCAATTTAGTAGATCTAAGTTAATTTTGTTTAAAAATTGAAAAGATTGTATTATAATTAAATACATTCCATTTGGGAAAGATGATGTCAGCAGTTTGATCTAAGTGTGGAAAATATAGTATTGAAATACAGGGGCCAGATTGTTTAAGATGATATCATAAGGTTTTGTTTTAATATATATTAGAGATGGTATCCAACTCTAATATAGGAGTGTATTTTGTTGTATAATTTAACCACACTATAACTCTATATTGTATCCAATTCTATTTAGAATCGTCTCACAAGAATATACCTGCTCAGTGGGTCAGGTTGATCGTTGGTTTTACATTCTTGAGATTGTCTTCCAATAGACTTCATGCCTCTTTTGAGCTTTGGCATAATCATCTAGGACATGTAGCTTGATTTTATTTTTTTTCTAACTAGATCAAGTTGTTTATCAATTAGTTATTTGTAACCAAAATCACATATTTCCTCTTTATGTCAACTTTCCAAAAGCAAATGTTTACTTTTCTAAATTATTGAAAATGCTCTTGCTTGCCTTAGATCTTGTTCTTTGTGATTTGTAGGGTCCAACTCCTATCATGTATACGGATGGTTTTATTTGTTATATTATATTTGTTAATGATTATTCTCGGTTCATTTGGGTTTACCCTTTAAAGTCTAGAACCGAGGTTTCATTATTATTTCATGTTTTGTGAACTTTTTCCAAACTCAGTTTTCACAAAAACTCAAAGCCTTTCAAAGTGATAATGATACATATTTTTTTAACTATCAGGTTCATGATCTTTTTGTAAATAATAGGACTTTTCATCGCATATATTGCTCTTATACTTCACATCAAAACGGTCATGCAAAAATAAAAGAATATCATTTGACTGAAATGAGTCTTGGTATGTTGTTAAATGTAGTTGCATTGACATCCTTTTGGGTCGATGCGTTCACTTCTACCATATACATTTTGAATCATCTCCTATTAAAGGTTTTTGATAAAAAAAAATATTCATTTTGAATTCTCTATGATACGCCTCCAGATTATGGTAAGTTTTGTACTTGTGGGCGTTAGGTGTTTCCTTGCCTCCAGGATTATTCTCATCGCAAGCTCTCTCCTAGGATCATTTCTTGTTTATTTATTGGGTGAAATTTGCATCATAAAGTCTACTGATGTCTATATTTATCTATATTCGCATCTACACTACCTAACATGCTCCATTCAATGGGATAAATTTTCCATTTACCGGTAAAACACTAAATCTCAACTTTGATACCTTAACATTTTCTAGATTCCTAGATGAGTCTAAACCAACAACCTTTATCCATCCCCTAGTTGTCTCCTTCATCCCATTGTCATTGCATTCCAACCTAGTGCATTTAGTTCCTAGCCTATCAACACCAACCTAACTCCCTACCACCTTTGTCCCTATGCAATCTTGTTCCAAACCACAACCAAGATATCACCCTCTATAACTCTAACCACCTATACACCTCTATTACACCCTCATACATCCATTGTTTCACAAAAAGTCCCCATTACCACCACATCAGTACATCATATGATCCCTCGTGCTTGTACTGGTATTTTTAAATGTAGCACATGGTTCCTGGTACGTAAAATTTATCTTAGTAATGGTCATTCTAGCCTTGGACTCGACGAGTTGTAGGTCCGACTCGCCGAGTAGGGACGCGGTCCGGGGTCACGTTTAAGTTGGCGACTCGGCGAGTCCATAATCTGGACTCGGCGAGTCACCGTTGTCTGTTGAAACCCTAAATTTCAAGGGTTTGCACCCTATTTAAACACTCATTTCCGCCCCAACCTCACCCCCATTCACCCTCAGAGCTCCCAACATCGTCTTTGCCCTTTTCCTTGTGAGATTGAAGTGTTTTGGGTGTGTTCTTGAAGTTTTTGAGGAGAAAGAAGAGTAGATCAAGAAGAGGAGAAGGAGGCCAAGCATTTTTGTGACATCTCAACGTTTTCCTTGAGGTATAGCTCGTATCCCCTCTGTTTTCAAGCTTGTAGTCCCTAATAGCTTCATGAAAGTCCTTTTTGAGCCATTCTTCAAGCTTGTTTGTGCTTGGTGGGTTGTAATAAGGTGTTAGCCTTTAGATCTAGGCATGATTTAGTCCCTGGAGCTTGGATCTACTGCCTTTATGGAGTCATATTGCATGAAAGTCCTAGATCTACCCCTTTTAGTGCATTTTGAGCCCTAAAACCTTCATTGGTGATTATCTACACGTAAAGTTGGAAACTTTACGTGTAAACCAGGCCCTAGGAACCCAGATCTATGAATGGCATGGACTGGATTCAAGCAAAATCGTGTGTATAGTTTTTGCATGAGGCAGACTCGACGAGTTGTTCATACAACTCGGCGAGTCACAGCTTAGAGTGTTCTTCGGATGAAGATGAACTCGGCGAGTTGTTCATACAACTCGGCGAGTAGGATGAACGACTATTGGGCTTGGGTATAGAAGGAAAACTCGTCGAGTCTACGCTTAACTCGACGAGTAGAGACGGACTTATGGTCAGACTAAGGGAAAAGGGACTCGGCGAGTTGGCTAGCCAACTCGGCGAGTCTGGTCAACTGGCATTTGACTGTGACTTGACTCATGACTTGTTAAGGGTAAATGGACAATTTACCCTGAGGGCGGTTAGCAGTAATTGATTAAGCGTTTGGTGGGAATTACAGTCGGAGGATTTCCGAAGCAGCAGCAGCAGCAGACAGACCTTTCCCACACAGATCAGCAGCTACTTCGAGGTGAGTTACCTTCCAGTAGCGGTGGGTCTAAGGCCACAATGCCGGCCCACCAGTAGGAAATGTATGATAGATGATTGTCTTTGTGATATCATCTAGGTTTGCTACTACCTGATATGTTATATGCTAGTATGATATGTTACATGTGATAGTAATAGAGTTCGGTTGTTAGGACCGAAGGGTGGTCAGACACCCCAGATACGTCTGACAGTATATGATGATATGTTTGCATGCTGGCTTTTTACGTTATATGCGATAGAGGTAGTAGGAGGGGACTAGTCCCCGATTTCGGTCGTTAGGACCGAAGGGTAGTTCAGGCACCCCAGATATGTCTGATAATATGTTATGTTATGATATATGTGATAGTAGCAGTAGGGGTGAAATAGTCCCCGAGGTTCGGTCGTCAGGACCGAAGGGTAGTCAGCACCCCAGAATGGCTTGACACAGGTAGGTCGGCACCCCAGAATGGCTGTACCGGGTAGGTCGGGCACCCCAGAAATGCCCGACAATATGTATGATATGTGATTGTATGATAGGCGGTACGATGGGGGAACTCATTAAGCTTCATGCTTACAGCTTTCAGTTTTGGTTTCAGGTACCTCTTCTTCGAAGGGGAAGGAGTTGGCGCGGTAGCAGCCTATCACACACATGTTTCGTATTCCGCATCATGAGACCTTCCTGGGGATTTGTACTCTGACATTTTTATGTTATTGAAATGTTTTTCCAGACGTGCGATATCTTTATAAAATGTTATGATCAGTAAACGTTTTATTCGAATGTTTTGCTAAATATATGTTTTCAAAAATGAAATTTTTGGCTTGTATTTTGGGGTGTTACAAGTTGGTATCAGAGCCCTGGTTTGAGGGATTCGGACGCACCTTCGGGGGTGTTTGAACTCAAATCGAGGGATTAAAAGATTTTGAAAAGAGAAAATGTTTTCTAAAAGGCTAAGTAAATGGGTTTTAAGAAAGAACAAAGTGTGTGATGTGCGCGACCGGCCGAGCTCAAGTAAGTATTCCCCAATGTACCCATACAAGTTTATATATGTTTATCAGTTTCTGTAGAACAGCATGCTAGAATAGGACTAAGGATCTAGGGGTGATGCCTTATGTGCCTGCTTTCTATGCTTCAGTATATGAAAAAGTTGCATGCTAGAATTGAGTAGACAGCAGTAGGGTAGCCTGTTTAGGTTATTTCTGATAGTACGAGTTTATCATTGTATGCTAGTCCAGTTTTTCTCTACGAGGATAGAGTTGCTTGAGATTGTTTCCTTTATGTCCAAATGTTGTTGCTTTGTGCTATGTGGGCTTTGAAGTGATGGGAGTTAGCTGTTAGGTGAATACGTTAAAGTCACATGTGACCAGAGTTGAATAATCTCAGAGTGTTGGATTTGACCCTATTACGTAGCTCTTGTTTGAGTCCTAACGGTGGTAGGGATGAGTCCCTCACTCGAAGGATTATCCGAGCTTTATCACATGTGATTGTATTCAGGTGGTAGCTAATTGGCATCACCAAGAGGCCTTCAGCAGCTGAGGACTGGGTTGGGTGGAGTCAGAGGTTTCCTAGGGTAAGCCAAGGATAAGAGTAGCAGAGATCAGCGGTAGTGAAAGGGACCTAGTGGAGTCACGACAGTCCTTGGAGAAGGTACGGATAGATGTGGAAGGTAGTATGGGCCCGTACTACTGAAAGCAGAGGATTTGTACCCGAATCGAGGAATGCCAAGATAAGACCAGGGAACTTGTAGTAAGTGTGATCCCTCCAGGGGTATCAGTATCACTAACAGTTGTTATTTCTTTTGTATTTCAGAATGGTGGTATTACGTTCGAGGCCAACAGTTGGCAGTACAGGAGAGGGATCGGGTTCGGGATCAGGTTCCGAGCCAGTAGATGAGGGGCTACGCGATTTCATCACGTCAGAGATCACCAGAGGCATCCTTGAGTCGACCCCCATTATCTTCGGGTCGATCAAGGAAGGGATATTAGAGATGATGGAGGATCGCCTCCGGGCATTCAGGAGTGATATGGCATCTGGCCAGTCAGGATCCCGCACACTGTCCTTCAAGGACTTTCGGGGCAGTGGTGCGCCAGATTTTCATGGGGTGAAGGACCCCATAGCTGCCAGACGATGGATTGCAGACATTGAGTCTACACAGACGATTAGCTTCTACCCTGAGGGGTCGAAGGTGAGATTTGCAGTAGGATGTTTGAGAGATCGAGCTAGGGATTGGTGGGAGTCCGTCGGTGACTCGTTGGGGGCCTCGGCTGTCGAGGCTATGACCTGGTCAGACTTCGTGACCAGGTTCAGGGCAAAGTTTGTGCCGGCTGTTGAGCTTCAGCAACTGGCCAGGGAGTTCCTAGATATGAGACAGACGACGGAGACTGGGGCGGAGATCACCGCCAAGTTCCGCGAGAGGGCATTATTAGTTCCCCAGTATGCGGGTGATGAGGACATGAGGAGGACCCGCTACCATGACATGCTCCGAGCTGATATTCGAGAGCATGTCAGTTTTTCAGCTTGCCCTACCTTGGACTCTATGATTTCCAGGGAGAGGGAGAGAGAGATAGATCTGGAGCACGTCCGGAAGAGGAAGATTGAGGAGGGACAGACAGGAGGGGCTTCGGGGAAGAAGCCCAAGGGATCAGATGGTAGGCCGAAAGGCCAGTCAGGACTGAGCCGCTGCAGGAAATGCGGCAGGCCTCATGAGGGGGCATGTAGATTGGGATCGTCGGGCTGCTATAAGTGCGGCAAGACGGGGCATTTCAGCAGGGATTGTACCGTCCCTGCACCTGTGATTCAGACATCAGAGATGTTGTGTTTTCACTGCAACCAGAGGGGCTACAAGAAGGCCAATTGCCCCCAGTTGACATCATCAGCTTCGGTTAAGGCGCCAGCTCTAGCTACCCTGCGGATTACGGACGGCCGACAGGGCAAGGCAGAGGCTCCAGTGGTGAGGAGTCGGGTGTTTCAGCTGACAGCAGAAGAGGCACGCGTCGCACCCGATGTGGTGACGGGTATGATTCTTTCTCTCTATTTTATTTTATGATGTTATGTTATTGATTTGTGCTCTGTGTATATGCATTAGGATCATTCCATGTGAACGGTATTCCGGTTCAGGTGTTGTTCGACTCAGGTGCCACCCGATCATTTGTTTCCCTTGCGCTTAGCAAGAGGTTTACTGAGTCCTCGGGCATGTTGGATTGCCCTTTAGAGGTAGATATTGCCGATGATCGATCGGTGCGAGCATCAGCATTGTTCAGGGATTGTGTTTTGAGGATATTTGAGGAGCGTTATTTGGTGGATTTGGTTCCCATACAGTTGCGGGGGAACAAGGTGATTATAGGCATGGATTGGTTGAGCCCTAATGGGGCGCTGATAGATTGCGCACAGCAGCTAGTGCGGGTCAGGACCCCAAGCGGGGGAGAGTTGGTGATCCACGGCGAGAGGCCACAGCGTGGACCTATAGTATGTTCAGCAGCGAGAGCTAGGCGCTACCTTCAGCAAGGATGCGCGGGGTATGTCGCGTATGTTATGGATACCCGGGAGACGGGTAAGGCGACGGTGAGAGAGGTTCCAGTGGTACAAGACTACGCTGATGTGTTCCCGGAGGAGCTTCCTCGAATACCTCCGGAGCGCCAGGTAGAGTTCAGGATCGACCTAGTTCCTGGTGCGGCTCCGATAGCCAAGGCACCCTATCGGTTGGCTCCTCCCGAGATGCAGGAGTTGTCTACGCAGCTGCAGGAGCTGCTGGACAAGGGATTTATTCGTCCGAGCAGTTCGCCCTAGGGAGCCCGATCCTGTTTGTGAAGAAGAAGGATGGGTCGCATCAGATGTGTGTAGATTATCGGAAGCTGAATAAGGTAACGGTGAAGAACCGTTACCCACTCCCGAGGATTGATGATCTCTTTGATCAGTTGCAGGGAGCATCTTGGTTCTCCAAGATCGATTTGCGTTCAGGCTATCATCAGATGAGGGTTAGAGAGGAGGATATACAGAAGACCGCGTTTCGGACACGTTATGGCCATTATGAGTTCGTGGTGATGCCGTTTGGGCTCACCAATTCTCCTGCCGCGTTCATGGACCTCATGAACCGCGTGTGCAGACCGATGTTGGATCGGTCTGTGATAGTTTTCATTGATGACATATTGGTTTATTCCAAGACTTAGGAGGAGCACGAGGAGTATCTGAGAGAGGTATTGGAGACCCTAAGGAGGGAGAGCTTGTACGCCAAGTTCTCCAAATGTAAGTTTTGGTTGCGCGAGGTGCAGTTTCTTGGGCACCTCATCAATCAGAACGGGATTTCAGTAGACCCGGCCAAGGTGGAGGCCGTGATGAGGTGGGAGGTTCCGAAGTCTCCATCCGAGATTCGGAGTTTTCTAGGATTGGCAGGCTACTATCGGAGGTTCATTCGGGATTTCTCCAAGATAGCCGTACCCCTGACACGGTTAACTAGGAAATCCGTGGTCTTTCGGTGGGGGCCTGAGCAGCAGGCGGCGTTCGAGACTCTGAGGCAGAGATTGTGCGAGGCGCCGATCTTAGCCCTGCCCGAGGGCGTGGAGGATTTTGTGGTATATTGCGATGCGTCTATCTCAGGTTTAGGCGCAGTGTTGATGCAGAGGGGGCATGTCATTGCTTATGCCTCGAGGCAGCTGAAGCCTCACGAGGCAAACTACGCGACACACGATTTAGAGTTGGGGGTGGTGGTCTTCGCCCTCAAGATTTGGCGACATTACCTTTACAGGGTTCGTTGTACCATTTACACGGACCACAAGAGTTTGAGGTACCTCATGGATCAACCGAATCTGAACATGAGGCAGCGTCGGTGGTTGGACGTGGTGAAGGATTATGATTGCGAGATCCTTTACCACCCGTGGAAGGCCAATGTGGTGGACGATGCGCTTAGCCACAAGGCAGCGCCGATCAGGGATGTTTGCATGAGGATGATTGTGGTGACTCCCCTGTGGGAGCAGATTCGGGAGGCTCAACAGGAGGATATGAAGGAGGAGCATCGGAAGAGTGAGAGAATAGTGGGTCAAGTCACCTCCTTTGATTATGATAGCGGAGGGTTGTTGACACTACACCGTAGGGTGTGGGTGCCGTATCATGGAGGCGTGTGCCAGATCTTGATGGAGGAGGCGCACAAATCCCGATTCTCTATTCATCCAGGGGCAACGAAGATGTATCGGGATCTTCGCCTGGACTATTGGTGGCCCTGCATGAAGCGGGATGTGGTGTGGTACGTCGAGCGGTGTTTGACCTGCAGGAAGGTCAAGGCCAAGCATCAGAGACCGCATGGCAAGATGCAGCTGTTGGATATCCCATTGTGGAAATGGGAGGATATTACGATGGATTTTATCACGAAGCTTCCACGAACGGCGCGAGGAGTAGATTCGATTTGGGTCATCATGGATCGGTTGACCAAGAGCGCCCATTTTATTCCGATTCCAGAGAGTATCTCGGCCGAAAAGTTGGCTGATATCTATATCAGGGAGATAGTGGCGCGGCACGGGGTGCCAGTGTCAGTGATATCAGATCGAGATGTGCGGTTCACTTCTAGGTTTTGGAAGAGGTTTCATGATGAGTTGGGCACTCGTCTGCATTTTAGCACCGCTTTTCACCCGCAGACGGATGGTCAGAGTGAGCGGACCATCCAGACTTTGGAGGATATGTTGTGGGTGTGCGTGTTAGATTTCGGTGGTAGCTGGGATACCTATCTTCCTTTGGCTGAGTTCTCGTACAACAATAGCTATCACGCGAGTATTGATCGTCCCCCATTCGAGATGTTGTACGGTCGGAGGTGTAGGACCCCGATATGCTGGGGTGAATTTGGCCAAAGGGTCATGGGGAGCACCGAGGTGGTGCTCAAGACGACCGAGAGAATCCAGCAGGTTCGGAGCAGGCTTCAGACTGTGCAGAGTCGGCAGAAAAGTTACGCTGACAAGCGTCGATCAGACCTGGAGTTCCAGGTCGGGGATATGGTTCTCCTGAAGGTGTCGCCTTGGAAAGGCGTCATTCGATTCAGGAAGCGGGGCAAGTTGGGCCCGAGATTCATTGGACCGTTCAGGGTTGTAGCCCGGGTGGGCAAGGTGGCATATAGGTTGGATCTGCCAGCCGAGCTCAGCCAGATCCACAACACCTTCCATGTCTACCAGCTGCGGAAGTGTCTCGTGGATGATTCAGCGGTGGTGCCATTAGAGGATATACAGGTTGATGACAGCCTGAATTACACTGAGCGCCCAGTCGCAATTCTCGACCGGAAGTCGAAGGATCTAAGGAACAAGAGGGTGGAGCTAGTGAAAGTGCAATCGCAGCACCGCAAGGGTTCAGAATGGACTTGGGAGCCGGTGGAAGAAATGATGGAGCATTACCCCGAGCTGTTTCAGGATCGAGCGGCAGACTTCGAGGACGAAGTCTAAAATAAGTGGGGGAGATTTGTAGCACCTGGTTCCTGGTACGTAAAATTTATCATATTAATGGGCATTCTAGCCTTGGACTCGGCGAGTTGTAGGTCCGACTCGCCGAGTAGGGACACGGTTCGGGGTCACGTTTAAGTTGGCGACTCAGCGAGTCCATATTCTGGACTCGGCGAGTCACCGCTGTCTGTTGAAACCCTAAATTTCAAGGGTTTGCACCCTATTTAAACACTCATTTCTGCCCCAACCTCTCCCCCATTCACCCTCAGAGCTCCCAACATCGTCTTTGCCCTTTTCCTTGTGAGATTGAAGTGTTTTGGGTGTGTTCTTGAAGTTTTTGAGGAGAAAGAAGAGTAGATCAAGAAGAGGAGAAGGAGGCCAAGCATTTTTGTGACATCTCAACGTTTTCCTTGAGGTATAGCTCGTTTCCCCTCTGTTTTCAAGCTTGTAGTCCCTAATAGCTTCATGAAAGTCCTTTTTGAGCCATTCTTCAAGCTTGTTTGTGCTTGGTGGGTTGTAATAAGTTGTTAGCCTTTAGATCTAGGCATGATTTAGTCCCTGGAGCTTGGATCTACTGCCTTTATGGAGTCATATTGCATGAAAGTCCTAGATCTACCCCTTTTGGTGCATTTTGAGCCCTAAAACCTTCATTGGTGATTATCTACACGTAAAGTTGGAAACTTTACGTGTAAACCAGGCCCTAGGAACCCAGATCTATGAATGGCATGGACTGGATTCAAGCAAAATCGTGTGTATAGTTTTTGCATGAGGCAGACTCGACGAGTCGTTCATCTGACTAGGCGAGTCGGGTCGCGAGTCCCCGGGTTGTTCCCCTTTTTGTGTTGTGAGTTGGAGAGGTGAGTCATAGGGTATGACTCAGTGGGTTGGAAGCCAGAATCACTCATGAAGTCACTCGGCGAGTCAATGCAACAAATCGGCGAGTTCACGGCAATCTCCTTGTCTCAAGAACAACTCGGCGAGTTGTTCATACAACTCGGCGAGTCACAGCTTAGAGTGTTCTTCGGATGAAGATGAACTCGGCGAGTAGGATGAAGGACTATTGTCCTTGGGTATAGAAGGAAAGCTCGTCGAGTCTACGCTTAACTCGACGAGTAGAGACAGACTTATGTTCAGACTAAGGGAAAAGGGACTCGACGAGTTGGCTAGCCAACTCGGCGAGTCTGGTCAACTGGCATTTGACTGTGACTTGACTCATGACTTGTTAAGGGTAAATGGACAATTTACCCTGAGGGCGGTTAGCAGTAATTGATTAAGTGTTTGGTGGGAATTACAGTCGGAGGATTTCCGAAGCAGCAGCAGCAGCAGACAGACCTTTCCCACACAGATCAGCAGCTACTTCGAGGTGAGTTACCTTCCAGTAGCGGTGGGTCTAAGGCCATAATGTCGGCCCACCAGTAGGAAATGTATGATAGATGATTGTCTTTGTGATATCATCTAGGTTTGCTACTACCTGATATGTTATATGCTAGTATGATATGTTACATGTGATAGTAATAGAGTTCGGTTGTTAGGACCGAAGGGTGGTCAGACACCCCAGATACGTCTGACAGTATATGATGATATGTTTGCATGCTAGCTTTTTACGTTATATACGATAGAGGTAGTAGGAGGGGACTAGTCCTCGAGTTCGGTCGTTAGGACCGAAGGGTAGTTCAGGCACCCCAGATATGTCTGATAATATGTTATGTTATGATATATGTGATAATAGCAGTAGGGGGTGAAATAGTCCCCGAGGTTCGGTCGTCAGGACCGAAGGGTAGTCAGCACCCCAGAACGGCGTGACATGGGTAGTCATCACCCCAGAATGGCTTGACACGGGTAGGTCGGCTCCCCAGAATGGTCGTATCGGGTAGGTCGGGCACCCCAGAAATGCCCGACAATATGTATGATATGTGATTGTATGATAGGCGGTACGATGGGGGAACTCACTAAGCTTCGTGCTTACAGCTTTCAGTTTTGGTTTCAGGTATCTCTTCTTCGAAGGGGAAGGAGTTGGCGCGGTAGCAGCCCATCACACACATGTTTCGTATTCCGCATCATGAGACCTTCCTGGGGATTTGTACTCTGAAATTTTTATGTTATTGAAATGTTTTTCCAGACGTGCGATATCTTTATAAAATGTTATGATCAGTAAACGTTTTATTCGAATGTTTTGCTAAATATATGTTTTCAAAAATGAAATTTTTGGCTCGTATTTTGGGGTGTTACATTAAACCTCTCCATATTATTGATTTTTCCTAGTTACAAAACTATACTCTTCTTTTTGTTTTTTCCAATAAAGAACCAAAGGATTCAAAAGTGCTTCTAAATATCCTAATAGTTATCTACAATGCAAGAAATAATACATGCTCTCAAAACAAACAATGTAGGATGCTAGCTGTCTTTGTGACACTTGCATTATGTGTTGGGTTGGGCCCATTGATAAGTTGGGTTGGGCCTATTGGTATACATGTTGGGTTGGCCTAATTGGTACACATGTTGGGATGGGCCAATTGGTATACATGTTGGGTTGGGCCTATTGGTATGTATGTTGGGTTAGGCCTATGGATATGTTGGATTGGGCCTATTTGAATGTCGGGCTGGGCCCGTTGTATGGTATGTAGTATTTTGGGAAACTCACTAAGTTTTATGTTTACAGTTTGTGATTTAAACATTTTCAAGTACTTCCAGTTCCAAAGGGAAGGGCCCGACTTGACTACATCGCATCCCCTGGTGGCTTTTTCCACATTGATTACTTTTGATTTACTATGATGTTTGAGAAACACATTTTTAGTTGTTGGTTTTGGAATATATATATATATATATATATATATATATATATATATATATATATATATATATATATATATATAGCTGTATGACTTGATGGTTTAAAAATGAACATTTTTACTACTATTTTTGGGACGTTACATTTAGAATTTCATAGTACAACCCTCAAAAATTCTTCCTTTTAAAACCAGCCTACGAAATCCCACTCTGTTGACGAAAGGCGTCCATTATGAAATGTCAAAACTATATTATGGACATATCATCATTTAACAGTTATCTTCCTTATTTTGTAGTAAGCCACCCCAAAATGGATGATTATTGTGGGAATTGTTAAATTAAGGTATCTAAGTCAGTAACTAAATTGGTATATTCTTGTAATTAGAAGCAAAGTCCTTTTTGGGTTGCCCTAAAAAACTACAACTTAATTGGAATGACAATTATAGAGAGAGGATGATTATTAGATTATTATATGGTTGATAATCTAATTGGAAATTATGAGGAAATGATTTGTTATTATATTATATGATTAATATATTAATTGAAAATAGATAGTTGATTTATTAATTTATTAATTTATTAAGTGATTAATAAATTAATATGAGATCAATAGTTAAACAATTGACTTGTTAATTATAAGGTTAATAAATTAATAAGAAATCAATTTAAGTTAACTACTTATTAATTATAATTAATCTGGAATTAATTGGAACTAATTAAAGGTGCAAGAGGTGGATTGTAATTGTTCAATAGTTAAACAAAAGATGCAATTCTAGAACAATCCAAGGGGTGGACGGTTTTGAGAGCTTCCTTAGGGTTTCCATAAGTCTCTTAGATGCATATAAGGAAAGGATTTGGATCAGGATTAAATTCATTCAAATCTTGCTTGGTCCCTAAGTTACCTAAACTATAAATAGGACCCTTTATGAGCTTAATTTTTGTTCATACACTTCCCATAAACCTGAGGAACGAAAATTTTCCTCTCCTCCTCTCTCCTTAATTGTCTTCTAGTTCTAGGTTTTTGGTGTGAGCCATTAGATGCATCATACTTGGTGCTAGCTTTCCAAACTCTTCTAAGGAAGGATTGAAGTGATTTGTTTCCTAAAACAAATCAAAGGTATGTAACTGTAACATCCCGGTTTTAAGGTACTTCTAATCTTGGGCTTTATGATTTTGGTACATAGAATTTTGGTCCATAAGTTGAGAAATGGTGAAAATGGGCCCAATGTGGCTTTTGGTGGATTTTGGGCCGGATGAGTACGCCATGCATACGTGGGTGTACGCTAAGCGTACTAAGGTGTGCCTAAGTACGTTGGGCGTACAAGGGTGGCATGAAAAACCCTAATTTTTGGGGACTTGACTCATATTTAAGCACCTTTATGGACATAAACCATATTCTTATCTAGCCTCTTTTAGAGATTTCGCCCCTCAAGCAACCCTAGAGAAAAAAGAAGCTAATTTGTGAGCCTTGAAGAGATTTTAGTGTGGTTTTGTAGAAAAAAGAAGGTGATGCAAAGACCTTGAAGTGGTGTGCATTGTAGAACTGGATTTCTAGCTTGTTTGCAACCTCAAAAAGGTATAAAGCTTGCATCTTTTCCACTCCATCTTGTAGGTCTAGGTTTTTGGTCTTTAAAGTCTCTTTTTGGTCCTAAAATGATGATTCTTGAACAAAGCATGTTCTTGACCCATTAAGTCGTCCGACCTTTGGAAGGGTCTTGAGTCATAAAAATGGGTTCCAAATGGTTAGTTTTGCTCCATGCATCATGTAGAAGGTCTTAATGGATTAAGACCTTGAGTTAAGCACTTATTTGGCATGCTAAGTCATAAAGTCGGAGACTTTATGACTCCTAAGAGTATTTTAGCCATGGATCTTCAATATGGACGCAAGAGCTTTAGCCATTAAGCTCTTAATGGAAGTTTTGGGTTTCTCGGAGTACGCCCCGCGTACTCGACGTACGCCCTGTGTACGGGGTCAACCACCTGAATGGTTGTCAACAGGCGAGGAAGCGAGTACACCCAGCGTACTTTCGGTGTATGCCTCACGTACTCACCTTGGGTCGACTCGGCTGAGTTGACTCGGTTGAGTTGATTCAGCTGGGTTGACTCAGTTGACTTAGTTAGTTTGACCAAGTTTGGACATTTGGTTGGAATAGGAGGCAGTTGGAGCTGAGATTCGGATTCGAGACCTGATCAGCTTTTGTTCAGTTTGCGAGGAGAGTTTTCCTCGATGTACTTGCAGGCCGAAGGCACCAAGGCCGACCCATTGGTTTGATACTTACTGATATGCTGAATATGGAATAGATATTCATGAGATGTTGGTATGGTAGATCTATAGGACTACCTGCGATTCTATTTGCATGATTATTTGTATATGTTTATTGTCTGGTATATGTCGACATATTGTATTGGGTTGAGGTTGTATTGCTCCGTGTGGTAGCCAACAAACCCTAGAGAATTCCATATATGAGTTGAGGGTCGGGTAGGGCATGTCAGACTCATATTGAGGGCTCATGAGCAATCCAGATATGAGTTGAGGACCGGGTGGTATGCCAGATTCGTACTGAGGGCTTGATGGTATTTCAGTCCGATGACTGATCTAGTTAGGAAGCAAACCAAACATAAGTTGTGGGCCCCGAGGGCAAGCCAAACTTATGTTGTGGGATTAGGGGTAATCTAGTCTTTTAGATGTGGACCCATTGCATGTTGTTATTGTATATGTTATTTGCTTATGTGTTGGTACTTTCGGAGAACTCACTAAGCGTTGGCTTACAGTTTTGGGTTATGTTTCAAGTACTTCGGATGACCGCGGGAAGGCGAAGGCATGACCGTACACATCCTCTTGTTATGATCTTTGATTTTGGGCAAATTCTAACATCAGAAATGTTTTGAAAACTATTTTGTAAACACTTTATAGATTTGGGTTGTATTTAAAAAGTTTAAAATTGTCATGATTTTTATGGATGTTACAGTAACCCTAATTTTTTTGTTTTATTATGCTAAGGTTTCATTAGGATCATGTTAGTTTTGTTGTTCATAGTATGTTGCATTCAAAGTGTATACCATAGATCATTTAGTTTGTTCTTAAGTGTTAAGTGAAATCCTGCAAGCACATATTTTTTGTAACCTATAAAATCCATCAGGAATTCCTTTTAATTTTGACTAAGACTATACGGTATGGGGGTGTCAGATGTTTTCGACCTCCGATTTGGCATGCTTTTCCGATGGCAAACATCACCCCATGTCCTTTCTTGTTGTCGACGGCAAGATTCCAACGATTTGGCATGCTTCTCTCTCTCTCTCTCTCTCTCTCTCTCTCTCTCTCTCTCTCCCCCCCCCCCCCTTTACCCTCTTTTAATGGATTTTGGCTAAGGCTTCTGGTATACATTCAACGGCGTGATTGATGTGACATAGTGGTGGGAATGAGAACACCACCCCGTGTAATTGTGGTGATGATGTGGAGTAGTGGATTGTGGTCACCACCACAATTAACCATATCCAATCATATTTTTTCTCTCCTTGTCTCTCTTTACCTCTCTCTACATTTTAAATAATTAAAAATATTATTTATTTATATAATCAAAAAATAAAAGGGATATAATGTTGTGGAAAGATGAGTATACCAACCTAATATGATTGTGTGTGGTGATGAGATTGTAGAGACATGACATCCACTGTATTTATGATTGGTGATGGATACTCTTAAAAGCAAAAGGCTTAAGAGTTTGTCCCGAACACCACATCCTATTTCTATATAGAATGAAAAGCATGACTTTTAGTTCAATGGTATCCGGTGTTGTCCTACCTCCTTGAGGTCGGGAGTTCAAGTTTTGCATTAAACATATGTAGAATAATTTAGGAGCTGTTTAGTATATTTGTTGTTTAAATAATAATAATAATAATAATAATAATAATAATAATAAAGGTTTAGTGAGATGAAGCTTAGGTGGAGTGTCCCGTTCATCCTAATATCCATAACTTTTTATAAGAAAATTACTTAATTTTGTTATTTTCTAATAGAAAAAAAGTTTCCATTTAGAATCTACTCCTTTATATGTGCATTTGATACCGGAACATCAGTCGAATTGGCTCTCACTCACATGCTCCGGTCTCATTCTCTGTCCCTACAACTAATTCGGTTCAGTCATTCTCGTTCGAATAAAAAATATATTTCTTTTGTGTCCCTACAGTTAAATAAAAAGATACTAACTTCTTAATTAAGAACTTCAAGGGAGACACACATTTAATAATCATAAACGACTTTTTAACTTTGACACCTACTCTTCAATGACCAAATAAACAATTGCATTATACACAATTAATTCATCACAATATTACAAAACCACATATAACAACTTAACCACTTCCTTCTTTTGTGGTTCCATACTTCCATATAAAAAAACATGTTTACAAAAAAACAAAGAAAAGAATACCATTCATTTCGATTTCATATCACAATTTACTACACAACCTACAATGTGTATAAAAAATCAACAACAACAAATCAAATATCAAAAACAACAAATTTCAAGAAAACATCAAGAATCAAGAATCACTCACGATATCACTCGATAAATTTCCTTCCCTCTCTTGCACCCCATTCGACCTACAAAGCTCCTCAATTTGACTCATCACATCACCCATCAAAGGCCTCTTATCAGGATATTGTGCACAACATTCAATAGCCAATTGCAACAATTGAACCATATCATCTTCCACATTTTGATACCTAAGAAGCTCAAGATCAAACACTTCAGAAGTCCATTCTTCACGAACCACAGATTGGACCCACCTTGGAAGATCAACCCCTTCTTCATTCAATAACGCATGGGTTGGGGCTTTACCCGTTAAAAGCTCCAATAGTAACACACCAAAACTGTACACGTCAGCTTTTTGGGAGATTTTTCGGATATCCGTAACCTCCGGTGCACGATAGCCGTCTATACGAGTTGGGGTTGAGATGGGGCCCACAAGCTGAGCGAGCCCAAAATCGGAGACACGGGATTCGTAGGTTGTTGTTAAAAGAATGTTTGATGATTTTATGTTTCCGTGAGATACGGTTGGTCCTTGCGCGTGTAAGTAGGTGATTCCGCGGGCCGCTCCGAGTGCGATCGCGGATCGGGTTTCCCAGTTCAATGGTGTTCGACCGGCTCCTCGGTTACCTACACAATAGTTCAATAACATCAGTTTTCTGAAAGTTATTGATCGATAGCTGACAAATTTGTCAGCTATCATTAACTTTGGGTTTTAACACTAAAACTCAAAGTTATTAGTAATAACTTTTTGAGTTTTTTTATAAAAGCTCAAAATGTTACTAGTATTACCAGTAAAGTAACTTCTTGTTTTTTTTAAAAAAGCTCAAAAATTACTAGTATTACTGGTAAAGTAACTTCTTGTTTTTTTTAAGAAAGTTACATTACAAATCTTGTTTTTTCTAATAGTAAAATAAAATAAGTACGGAGTATATTTTATCCCTAATTTTTGTTTTAGGAAGATTGAGAAGAAATGCTTAAATCCAACTACCCCATTAATTTAATACCCTGATTAGTATCTTTAATCTCACTTCATTACCATTTACCAAACGACATTATGTGCAGAGTTATATCAATATATGACAGATCTAAGAACAACCTTGAAATTTTTAATTTGAAAAAGACAGTTGACCACCCACATTATGATTAAAAAATTAGGGAATTTCAAAAATCAAGAATCGAGATCCACGATTTCTTGGTTAATAATTTGAAATTAGGAAATGGTAATTATGTTTAGGAATTGAAGAAGAGATAATTTACCATGTAAGAGAGCAGATAAGCTTCCCATAGGCATGTAATCGTAGACAAGAAGCTTTTCTTCGCCATTGCAGTAGTACGCTCTTAAAGGAACTAAATTCTCATGATCCATTGCTCCTACACCTTCGATTTTCTCTCTGAATTCCTTATCCGCCATTGTTACATCCTTCAACCTTTTCACGGCCACCGCAAAACCCATCTCCAGCACCGCCTTGTAGGCAGTGCCGAATGTCCCTTTCCCTAAAACTTCAGCGGATGCTCTCAGTAAATCCTCCAAATCGAACTTACCTAACTCCTTGTTCTTCTTGAAGAACACTAGCTTTTTAGTAACAACCTCACCGGATTTCCCCTTCGCAGCACCTCCTGCGCCACCAACCGCCGCCGTTAACGATGGGTAACTGTCAACATTCTCAGTGGATTTCTCACGGGGCATCTCAACTTCTACATGCTTTGCTTCGACCAGATCCTTTGGCCTTGTCTCCTCCTTTTGATTTCTCTTCTTACAACACAAAAAGAACAAAATTATAAGAATTAGTAACAGAGCCAGTACGGATCCTATCACAATTCCGGCAATGGCGCCGCCGGAGAGCTTATTTGATTTGGATTTGGATGGCACTGCGCCCGGCCCGGACTCTGACCCGTTACAGCTTGCAAGCGGACCTCCGCAGAGGGAGTTACCGGAAAACGCGGAATCTGGGAAAACCGAGAACTTTGATGGGATTTCTCCGGTTAATTGGTTGTTGGAGACATTGAAAAGGGCGATATTAGTCCGGTTTAGGTCCGGAATTGAACCTGTCAACGCATTGTTCTCCAAATACAATGTGGCTAAACGGGTCAAATTATTAATCGAATTCGGAATAGTACCGGATAAATTGTTGTTCGCGAAGCTAACCCTAACGAGATTCACGAGAGGGGAAAACGAATCCGGAATCGGGCCTGAAAACAGATTGTTTTGGAGGTAGAGATTCCGGAGGTTAACGAGTGAGAAGATGTCTGCGGGGAGAGGACCGGAGAGGGCGTTGTAACGGAGACTGAGAGTGGTGAGTTGGGTCAAATTGCCGAGAGTGTTATCGGGGAGTTGGCCGGAGAGACCCATTCCGGGGAAGTGAAGTTCGACGACACGGTTGGTTTTGTTGTCGCAGAAGACACCGGGCCATGTGCAAGGGGTGGAGGGTTGGGAGATGTTCCATAGGATGGATCTGCCGCCGACGGCTGAGCGGATAGCAAGGATGGCTAACCTGTCGGCGCTCAGGTCAGGCTTACCGGCGATGAAGAGGGAGAAGAAAAGGATTACAGAGAAAAAGAAAGGATTTTTCTTCATCTTGGAGAGAGAGAAAGAAGAGAGAGAGGCCACTACGTTTGAGAGTGGTGTGGCAGTAGGAGTAGAAAAAGAGCAGTTTATTCCTCACTTTCTCTCTCTAGAACGATTCGGGTTGTGGGGCAACTCAATAGAAAAAGTTCAATGAGGTAAGATTCCAAATTTTGAGAAAGATAGGGGCAAACAATGTGACTTTCATAAAAAGTAACGAGTAAAATGTAAAATTGGCAATTGTTCGAAAAAAATAATAATAATAAATTAAGTGGATATAGCCTATTATCTTTTTAACTTGTATTTGTATAGTAGTCTAATTTTTTTTATAGTACAAAAAAATATATTATATTTTTTAATTTATTTTAATATGTTTATAATTTTTAAACTCTCTCACACATATATACACACACCATCATGTTCTTCACAAAACATATATCGAAACAAACCAACAACACAGAAGAAGAATATTATGAACATGTAGTCAAAAGCTACTTTAGTATGTACCCAAATGGAAGAGAAAGGACATAGTCTTCAAATCAGTAAAGGCTGTAAAGCAAAATGAAAAATGAACAGAGATCAAGAAACAAATGCACCTCTCGATATGTAAGCCCTAATTAAAAAAACTAAATACTATGGGTAAATATGAAATCTAAATCGTAGAAACAAAATTCAGGGAAATAGAGATGAACCCTAGATTAAGAGTTCTGCTTTTTGGTCACTATGATGAGAGAGATACTCTTACTTAAACTTGATCAGCCCTTTACTTATGGTTGATTTCTATAAAATGCAACGGATATTACTGTTATTCATTGATTTATAATGTGGATAAGCCTCTTGGTTTGATTTTAAAATGATCATAATGACATTTGACACGACAACAATGTTTTAAAAACCAGTTTTTTAGTTGAACCGGTATGGTGACCGATTACTGGTTGGACCGTCGGTTCAACGGGCTTCTATAATTTTCATATTTTTTCCTATTTTTCTACATACACATAAACATCCATAATTTTAAACATTAAACATACACATAAATATAAGTTGAAGATTAATCCAAATACATTAAAAACGCATAACCGTAAGTTTTACATCAATCTGCGTACATCAAAAATAAAATAAAGTAAAATATGAAAACAAAATATAATTTTAGATAAATACAAACGCATTAAAAAATATTATAATATTTATCATATGTGTTTATTTAAATAAATCTAAATAGATGTGAAAAAAAGTTTGGTATGAAAATGATTAATTTCCATGTGTTTTTGTTTAATTTAACCGGTTCAACCGGATTTTTGTAAAAACCAACCGGTTCATTCCGATTCAGAAATAGATATAAAACTGATGCTAATTGAACCACTTCCTTTTTCGGTTTCCAGTTCAATCAGTCGGTTCAAATCGGTTTTTAAAACATTGCACAAGAGTTATATGATTAACTATCTCTATTATCATTCTTTAATTCATATCATGCTTGATTTAATCTGAATTGATCTAAATGGTCATGGAAATCAATTGGTGTACATATTGGTCATCTAATGAAATTTTATACACATTAAAGTTCATTGTTTTATTAACTTAATCTTATGATTTGATGATCATAAAACAGTTATGATTCAAGCAAATATAATTAGATTTGTCATCTTGACTATATAAACTTAGCAATAGACAATAAAGATACAAATTTTACAAAGAAGGGTTTTTCTATGAAACAAATATGACAAATTAAATAATTAATAATATCACAATAGAAATCAAAGCATAACTTTAAGGTTTATATACATCTAAGAAAAAACAAAGGGTGGGTTTTTATCCTATAATTTAAGTATATTAGAGAAGGAAATCATAAAAAGTAGAAAAAAAATTCACAAATAGTCCTTTAGGTTTATCGTTTTTTTTAAATGGTCTCTATTAAACTTTTCCCTTGAGATGGTTCCTATAGAGCAAATCTTACACACTAATGGTACTTATTGTGGATGTCTATTAGATGGATCTATTAAGTTGATTTTTTTTATAATGATTATTTCTATGATTTTGTGAAACTTGATTAAGGAACATTTGTAAAAATTTATGCAAGAACCATTTGAAATATTACAAGGTTAGTCTCTCAATTTTTTTTTCTTTTTACATTTTCGACCCTCTTTTATTACTATTTTTTAATTTAAATTTCTTTTAAAATTCTTCTTAATTTTTTCACAACTTTATTATTATTATATATATTTTTAAGTTAAAATTTTAGAAATTAGTTTTTATAACAATTTTTACATGAAATCTTTTTATGAAATACATTTATTTTTATGAAATATATTTATTTTTATATGAAATGTGATATTTATATAAATAAAAAAATTAAAAGTTATAAATTTTAATCATCATAAAAATATATTTTATTTAATATATAAATAATTTTTGGTGTTTAGACTTTATCTAAAATATTTAAACTACAATACATAATTAAATATTTTTGTTTACTATTTTTTATCTGAAATTATTTGAAGTATAAACACATCACTTTATTACTTTTTAATTTTTGCATGATGTAATATTTAACATTTATCTTCATTTATCTAATACAAATATATTTATTTTTAATATATATATATATATATATATATATATATATATATATATATATATATATATATATATGATGTGTTATTATAAAAAATATGTTATTATAGAAATAATAGTATGCCAGTATTTTATTTAAAAATTATATGTATGCGAATTTGAATTAAAAATTAAAATAGGTTTTGGTTTTGGTTTCATAAAGTAAGTACGGTAAATTTTTTATTGGTTTGATATAAACTTTTGAAATTTAATTTTAGAAAGTTATTTAGTTTTATCAAATTTTGAATATATTCTTTAATAAAACATAAACTTTTCAAAGCAATATATATATATATATATATATATATATATATATATATATATATATATATATATATATATATATATATATATGGTTAGGTTATTTTGTTTTTAGTAACTATTGTGTGACAGAATGTACATATCTGGACCATTGGATGGAATATAATCAAAGATCATGATCTGAAGGTCTATGATAGTAGAATAAGATAACATGTACCATATAATCCCACAAATTTGAGCATAAAAGCATTTTAGTCAATTAACCTATATTAAAAAAGGAAATTTTCGGATTTTTAGGGATAATTAAATCCTTTATTTTTAAAATTCTGAATATTTTAAATTAATTTAAAATTAAAAGTCCGATTTTATTCTGTCAGAATGATATAATTTTAACCATAAACTAGTAAATATGTTTTTTCGATTTTATTCTGTTAGAATGCCAGAATGTCAACCATAAACTAGTAAATGCATTCTGAAAGAATACACAAAATCAATTCTTGAACTAATAATATACCAAATAATTACATTGTATGATTATGATTCATTGAATAATAACAAACATTCTGAAAAAATAACAAGTATAATTCTTAAAAAATAACAACATTCTTAAACAATGAGTGTGATCATTATTTAATTCATTCTTCAAGCCTTTCCCATCAGGTCTTCAAGCCATTTTTCAAGCGTACAATACATAAATAATTATTTAAGTACAATTATTTTACACTACGAGTACACTACAAAAAGGGAATACGTACAATTACAAGAACAAGAGAACATTTACACACTATACATAAACAAGTTAATACAGAATTGTGAGCCACTATTTCATTTTACATATTAGGGTATGCGTTAAAGTCCTGATTATAACCAGAGTCTCCTGGAAGGAGAGCGTGGATTTGTGTATAGATCTATACATGACTGACAATCCCGCACCTAAATTGTTAGCTACTATTAGGCCGGAAGGCCTGGGGTGACAAATGTCATAACATTCCGACGCCTGATGAACTTCGCGCAAGCCACTAGTCAGTTTAGCATGGTTATAACCTCACTCACAATAAGTATTAACTAAACATTTTGTTTACGGGGAAAACACATCTTCAAATGTTTTATTTTTATAATAGAACTACATTACAATACAGTTGGTGGATTCCAGGCTCATACAGACAAAGGGTTTTCATATGAATACAATGCAGTACACCATTTTCCCAATACAATATACTATTTCAGAGTACAGTAATAAACATACATTTTGGGAAGACGGAGCATTCATACTTATGAACAAGACTAACATTTTCAAAGAACAATGACAAGCTTTCCATCACAAAAACATACTTATGAACTCACCAACTTAAATGTTGATATACTTTCAAAATCAATTGTATTCTCAAGGAACCTGCTATGATGTAGTGATATGTTAGAACTGTATCTTCGTATATAAGACGTTTCTTTGTTGTAATGATCTGTTAGATATGTACCCTGGTATATAGGATATTGCTATGCTGTAGTCATCTGTTAGATTTGTATCCTGGCATATAAGATGTTGTTATGTTGTAGTGATCTGTTAGATATGTATCCTGGTATATAAGATGTTGCTATGATGAAGTGATTTGTTAGATTTGTATGTCAATATGTACTTGTTGGTTATCATCTAGTGAGTGCCCTTAGGACTCTATGTACTCATGTAGGATAGTCTGAGAACTCTTGATCTAGGTTTTCTTTCATGTTCATTATTTTGTTGTAGCTCTAAAGTAGGCTCATCTGTTCGGGTGGCTATCTCATCTTTAGTTACTTATGGTTACGCATTTCACGGAGGTTAGCTGTTAACAGGATAGTGTGCGGTGTGAGGACTAGTAGTGGTAGTGAGCTGTATGATTGATGTTTGCCTGTATTATGTGCCTACTTGATCTTTATTGTTTATGTGTCGACATATGGTAGCGGTTGGGTTGAGGCAGTCCTGCTTTGTATAGTAGGCAAATATACCTGGTGCGGGCCGACTATAAGTCGTAGGCACAAAGGCTCAACAAGAGCGGTTGGGTTGAGGCGACAGGCCAACAAACCCTGGGCATTCTAATCCGATAACTAATTGGACCCATTGCATGTTGGCATTTCAGTCCAAGGACTAATTGAGCATGTGCATTGCAATCGAGAGGTTGTGGGTCGTTATGCATGCTTGCATTTTTATCCTATGGGGTATTGTGGGGAAAATTCACTAAGATTTATGGTTACCCAATTGTTTATTGTTTCAGGTATTATTAGTGACTATGGAAAGACGAAAGCGGGATTGTACACACTCATCGGCAACATTGAGGATTTTGTGTTCATTATAGTATTCTAATTTTTCATTAATTGTAATTAGGAATAAATATTTTTCTTAAAATGGTTTTATAATTGGGAAGTTTTACTTTAAATAAAATGAAAAATTTTGGTCGTGAAAATGGGACGTTACAATATATATATATATATATATATATATATATATATATATATATATGTATATATGTGTGTGTGTGTGTGTGTGTGTGTGTGTGTGAAAAAGTTCAATAGAGAACCTTTAAGGAACCAATTTTTTTCATGATTTAGAGCTTATTTTTTACCGAAAAAAAAAACTAAAAATATTTAAATTTATAACTTCACATTGTGAATGCTAAAAGAATAAATTATATATTTTCGGATTCACCGTGTGCATTCAGATTCACATTGTGAATCTGCACAAATTCACATTATGAATTTGATGAAAAAAAAAAGTTAATTTTTTTTATCGAATTTGATATCATTGAAAAAAAAATATGAATTTCTATATTTTGAATTTTTTTATTGACAAGAAAATAAGTTCTAAAAGTTTAAAAAAAGATTGGTATTTTGGTTTCATGATTAATAATGATTCTCTATTGAACCTCAACCCCCACCTAACATACACACACGCGCATATATATATATATATATATATATATATATATATATATATATATATATATATATATAGAGAGAGAGAGAGAGAGAGAGAGAGCTAGGTTCAAATATGGATTGACATCTATTGTGTGGACGTGTGGACAATGCTATTCTGTGAGATTGACTAAGAAAATATGTTGTTTGATAATATGAATACGTTCAATATTATATAATTATTATAATTATTACGCATTTTCACTAATCAAATCGTCTATAAGGTTATTGTAGACTTTTTATAATTATTCTCATTCTGTCATAATGTTATCAGGATGTTTATTAACTCGTATTCTTGAAGAATGAAAATAAATGAAAAACGATACATAAGAACAAAAATGAATTAGAATTAGTGAGAATCCATTAAACTAACAATAGTTCTATTAGATTGAACCTATTCATATTACTAAACAAAATATTCTCCTTGTAATTATTATATAATAACATTATCTATACGTCCGCACAATAGTTATTCATCCACATTATAACCTAGCCACATATATATATATATATATATATATATATATATATATATATATATATATATATATATATATATAGGTTCAGGTTCATTTGAGATCATTCTAATTTTGTGAGACCATGAGACCAAATCTAAAAATAATTTTAAAATGTCAAATAAATGGAAAAATCCAAAAATTCATTTTTTAAATATTATTTTCGGAACTTGAATTAACTAAAAAAATAAAAAAAATAAAAAAATCCCGTTTTTTTTTGAAAAATACATGAAATATTCTAATAGAATATTACACTGTACATATTCTAAAAAATAATTTTAAAATGCAAAATAAATGAAAAAATCTAAAAATTCTTTTTTTAAATATTATTTTCGGTACTTGAATTAACTAAAAAATGAAAAAAATCTCGTTTTTTTTTTTAAAATACATGAAATATTTAAATAGAATATTACACTGTACATATTCTAAAAAATAATTTTAAAATGCAAAATAAATGGAAAGATCCAAAAATTATTTTTTTAAATATTATTTTCGGAACTTGAATTAACTAAAAAAAATAAAAAAATGCGTCTCACGGTCTTACAAAATTAGGCCGTCTCATATGAACCTAACCCTATATATATATATATATATATATATATATATATATATATATATATATATATATATATATATATATATATATATATATACTCCATTAAATAGAATCGGCCATAACAAGAACACAATTTCAATTTATACATGTTTCAAAAAAAGATTAGTGTAAAAGAAGATAACGGTAGTGTTAACAAGAGACAAATAATTTTGGGAAGTGATGCATGTGTTATGCATCATCGTTTAGAGTGTGTTTGTATGACTTTAAGCATATTTCAATCACGGCACTATTATATATATCTAACTCCATTAAATAGAATTGTCCATGTCATTTTGGTAGACCAACCATCACTTATATCATACCTTACTTTATAATTTGATTACTTTTGTTTTACTTTAACTTTTCAGTAAAAAAAACGTTAATTGGTATGTTTTCATCGTTTAAATAATCTTAAGAGTATGAGGGTTTGAATGGGTTTCACTAACCTTAACGCATAAATTCATAAATCTTGGATATGCGATTAATTTGTGAAAGCGAACTTCTACTTCAAATGGGTAGAGGTGTTGCTTTATAGTATATAGCAAATTAGGATTGAATTTGATAAAGAACCCTACGGGTACCACCCAAAATTTCTCCTTTCATAACTAATGTATTTGAGGGGTATGCAATTTAACCTTTCATAATAACGTATTTTAGGGGTATATGTCATTTTACCTTTTATGTAATAGAGGTATGTCATTTTACCTTTCATACACAATTTTTAGTGGTATGACCTTTTACTTTCATAACTACGCTTTTAGGGGTATGCCCCATGTAACAAAACATAACTATGTTTTACGAAAAAGAACCCTATGGGTATCATACACTTTTTATTAGGTTGTGAATACTAATTGTTTTTGGTGGGTTCAAATATGTAGGGGTGTTCGTTTGGATGGATCGGTTTAATCCGATCCAATCAAGTGAATCCAAATTGATTTCGGTTTTCAAAACATAGATCCGAATAGTCCAAACTAATTTCAAATCCGATCCGATCTGAACCAATTACAATTCGGTTGGATCGGTTTTTATAATTCAGTTTACAAAAATCGAAACATTTTAAAACAACATATAATTGTAATATTACCCAACTTTACACAACAAACAAAAACAAATTATTTAGTTGTGATTTGAAATTTATAAACAACTAATAAGAAGATATATTATAGTTAATTATTTTATACACAAAAAACTTTTGAAAGAAAATGCATATTAATGTTTTTTTTATCGGGTGAAACGTTTTAAACCTATTTGAAAAAATAAATTACAAATATATATATATATATATATATATATATATATATATATATATGTGTGTGTGTGTGTGTGTGTGTGTGTGTGTGTTTATTCGGTTTTTTTGGACTATTCGGTTCTGATTTTATAAACCAAAACCAATCCAAAATAATAATTCGGTTTTGTTGAAAACCAATCCAAAAATCCAAATATCCGAACCAAATAGTCCAATCCAAATTGTCCAATTGAATAATTCGGTTTTATCCGAATAGTGAACAACCCTACAAATAGGGATGAACATGGGTCGGTTTGGGTCGGTTTTTGGCTAAAACCAAACCAAACCGTAGAAAGTCGGTTTTTCGATTTTTAAACCCATATAGGTTCGGTTTTTCGGTTTTCCGGGTTGGGTTTATGGGTTTTCGGTTTTAAACCGTGGATTTATGAGCTCCTATTTTTTTTTTCTAGTTTTTTGGTTCAAACCTAGTGAAAATACGTTGCGATAAATAGTATTGTATCTACTTTAAATATACCAAAATAAAGAGTACGAATTCTAGTATTATAAAAACATAAAAATGTTTAAAATATCAAAGTTTAACACCATTAACAGTTTATTGAAAATAAACATAAAGTATTAAAGAGATAAAGTCTAAAGTCTAAAACTAAAAGTTTAAAACATAATAAATAATATATATGTGGGTCGGTTCGGTTTTTACGGGCGGTTTTATACGTCAAAACCGAACCAAACCGTTATTTTTTGGTTTTTGTAAAATTCAAATCTAAACCGTCGGTTATTGTTTTGGTTTTGGCTATATCGGTTTTTTTCGGTTTTTCAGTTTTTGCTCATCCCTACCTACAAATATGTCCCAAATTAGAAATGGGCATTAGCAAACAGAGTTGACAAAATTACAAAAATGGCCTTTGAGGTTTTCGAAAAGTGGCAAAACGAGAAATTTTTTAGAAACACTTCATAGCTTTTCTTGTGGTTTTAGAAAAATGATATAGATTTATTTATTTATTATTATTATTATTATTATTATTATTATTATTATTAGTATTTTAACGTTGCGACTAGTTTTTGCCATTATTTTTGTAAATGATCAACTTGTACCCGTGCTTTTCAAAAAATCGCAAATTGCTCATTTTTAACCACCACCATCATCATTGCCTTCAACCATCACCACTTTCAGCCAGTGCCATCACCACAATCACTGACTTCAAAATACACCAGTAGCACCTTCAACAATCTCCACCAGCACCGTCGCCTTCAACAATCTCCACCAGCACCACCACCACACTACCTTCAGCCACCACCATCGCTTTCAACCACTGCCATCACTATTATCATCACCTTCAATATGAATTATGACCACCTTTAACAATTGTCACCATTTTCGCCGTCTTTAGTCACTATTACCGCCACCATCAACGCCTTAAAAAACAGCTACCACCATCACTGTCTTTGGCCACTACCACCACAACCATTACCGCTTTCATACATTGCTACCACCACTATCGTATTTAGCCACTTATACAACCACCACCATCATCATCACTTTCATCGTGAACCACCACCACCTTCAACAACCGCCACCACCTCCTTCAATCATCATTTATAAAGGGATAAGAGGATGGAGTAAAGGGGTGAGGTTGTGTTGACTTTTATAAAATGGGTAAATTTGACATTTCCCTTATATATAACCCAAAATTTACTAATTGAATGTTAAAAGGGATCAAAGTTGCAACTTTTTGAAACCACTTGTCCATATTTGAAGGTTTTCCTCACATTGCCATTTTTCGGAATCACATGGACTTTTTTGTGAAAATTATATATTTGTATCTATCTAAATTTACATACAGAACCTTAGAACCTTAATATAATTGTAAACATTATCCTAAAATCAATAATAAATCTCTCTAGCTCGTCAAATAATGTATCACGAGTACCCTAATCATATGATGACATGAACCATGCAAATATTTTTATTCTTTTTATTTTCTTTGTGCATCTTTTGATTGTGTGTTTGTTGTTCGAATACCAAACAAGTAATATCAGAGCTATGACTAAAGACGATAATTTTAATATCGAAAGTTTGATGGAAACAAATTTAGATTATAAAGATGGAGATTGAAGATTATCTCTATATAAAAGCTTCGTGAACCTTCGTCTGATGCTTTATTCATTGTCCAAAAAATAATAAAAAACCCAAATATATAAGAAAACCACATAAAAAATCCAAGTAAAACAAAAGAATTAAATAAAAATTAAACAAATTTTGAAAGTAGATCTATATTGTCCATTTCATTCAAATAAACATACAAACATTACACAAATCAATATTGATCTTTAAAAAGTTTCAAACTTAGGAAGGAAGAGCAAGATCTCATTATACAAAAACTATTAAAATATTAACTTGTAAACCTAATAAAAGTTAGCAACTAAACCTAATAAAATTCAACTGCGACAAAGAAAAAAAAGTACAAATTGCATCCATGTTTGGAAAATCATAATTGCAACATGGACAAAGTTAGTAACAAAAATGAATCTAGCAACATGTTAAAATAAATAATATTTTTCATATAATCAAACTAACATTTTGTTATTATAATTTGGATATATTTTGTAGATGAGGAGGATGGATATACATATCATGGTTTCGTCCGGGTTTACACGCGAATCTTAGGATCCAATGTGACCCGGGTACTTAAGGCTTGGATAGGTGAAGTTGGAGTCATTATTCATTTGATCCGTTGTTCGTTCACTGTTATTCTCTCTCAGTTCGCATATTTAGATTAGGGTTTGTAACAAGCTTTCATATGTTCTTGTAGATATGTTAGATTGTGTACCTTCGATGATACAACATTTTCATGGTGGAACAACCATGCCAAAACCATGGGTATTAACACAAATAATGCCATCTCCTAGGATGTATTAAGGTATCTGTTGATTGATGAGTACTGTCCCATAGAGAATATGCAAAAGCTGGAGCAAGAACTCTGTAATCTTACCATGTAAGATGCAGACATTGCAACTTATACCAACCGCTTCAATGACCTCACTATTTTTTGTCCTAGCCTTGTCACCCCAGAGTATAAGAAGGTAGAAAGGTACATATGGGGTTTAGTTCAACCTATCCAAGGATTGGCCACTACATCCAGGCCAACTATGTACGCTACCGCCACCACCTCCCAACCCCCATATACATCCTTGAAACATCACTCCACACCTCAAATGCCTCTACAACCAATACACATACCCATCATCATCATCTAATGACAATCCATTCCCAAGTTAGTATCTCTAAACACCACCAAATCCTTCACATCCATAATACAACCATACCACATATCTCCCTAATCTCTAAAAACTACACCCATGCATTATCATATCCTAACTGGTTTCTTTTCATAAAAAAATGAAATTTATTACATTAATAGAAAATGACATATGTGAACTTGTCTCATGTCCCACTAATCGTCCTATTATTCGATGCATGTGGTTGTTTTGCTACAAATTTTCATGGACGAGACTCCAACATTCTAAAGTGCAACTCATAGTTAATGGAAATATTCAGACAATAAGTATCAATTATCATGACGCTTTCAGTTCGGTTGTCAAACTAATGACCATTTAGATCGTTCTTAGCGTTTCCGTCTCAAGAACTTGTACATGACACCAACTTGACATAAAAAAAATGTTTTCTTACTCGACGACTTGAATGAAACGGTATACATGCATCAACCTTCTTGTTTTGTCAACCGCTCTGCTCCAAATCTTGTTTCTCGCCTATGTAAGTATTTTTATGCTCCAAATCAGGTTTTTAATGAAATGGTATACATGACACTTTTCTCTTTGTTTATCGATGTGAGACTCAAACAGAGTATTTACTATTATATTTCAATTATGTCATCCTTTTAACTTTTGATATCACATTCTTCAAGCAAATCATTGACACTCTATCTTTTGCATTTTCTATGTTGGACCTTGGGTTGGTACACCATTTTCTCACCACCTATGTAAATTGAGAAAAATAAGGAGTATTTCCCTCACAGTCCTAATATACATGGGGTATACTCCAACGTTCTAATATGACTTCATATAATACATGATCAACACCCTTAGACACCTCGTCCATACTTAGTGCCATCAATTGTACCCTCCTATCCGACGAAACCCACTATTGTTATCTGGTTGCTGCCCCTCAATATCTCACCTTTACAAGGCACGACATTGCATATATAATACACATATATGTGTCTTCATGTATTACCCATGTGAGCCTCATTTTGAGTTCACAAAACACAAATTTCGATACCTTAAAGGTACCATTCACTATAACGTTCGTACCACACCATCATGCAGTCATAAACTCGTTCCTTATTCCAATGTTGATTGGGTGCATCCTAAATCATGTCGACCGACTTTCGGTTACTACATATACCTCAATGATAACATACAATTTCTCGCTTGAGTGTCGAAGCAGGGTTGTGGCCAAGGCTAGTTGGCTACACAATTTATTGCTTGAGCTTCATGTGCTAGTAACCACAACCATATAAGTTTATTGTGATAATTTTTCATCTGTCTACGTCTCATAAAAACTATGTACAACACAAACAGATCAAGCACGTTGAAATTGGCATTCACTTCATCCGCGAAAAAACCCGAGTGGGTCACATTCATGTACTTCACGTGGTGACATCTTATCAATATGCCAATACCTTCATCAAGGGCCTTCCACATTCTCTCTTTGAAAGCTTCTGCTTCAGTTTGATCGTTTGCTTCGCTAGCGCTCCAACTGCGTAGGATTAGTAGATGATATATTCTTTGATATACTTTTCATGTATTTTGAATGTGTTAGGATTAATGTCCATTTTTATAGAATATCTTTGCTTTATATCAACCCTATGTAAGGATCCTTTGTATCAATAATATTTGAGCAATTCATCATAGACACTTATAGAATATTGTTGAGAAAATGATGAATTATTCCTTTTATTGGTTCGTGTTTAAAAAAGTAAATTTAAAGTTAGTTGAATTTCTTGGTTACAAAACATCTTTTTGGCTATAAACTTGTAATGTTTGTTTGCTTGAGCTAAAGCTTCTTTGCTCATAGTTTCCATTAAAATTCACCGGTTCAAACAATAATAATAATAAAAATATAGACACACTAAAACAGTGCATGCATGAAAACATATATGATATATAACAATTTTGAATGTATAATTTGTGGATTGTTTATTGTAAAATACGAAGCCATTAAGACAAAATCGCGGAAGCAACGGTCACATTTCATCAGATAGTCCAAATTATATTATTTTGAAAGTAACATGCATATGTCCCTAACCTAAGCCTAATCTAATTATCGATGGTGGCTGTTTTACCTGTGAATATTTTTCTTTATCTTAGCTTATTTATTAATTGAATTATAATTATACTTATACTTAAAGGGTCAATTTTACCTAATCAAATCTAATCTTCAACCAACCAATTAATCCTGTATTCGAAAACAGACACTTGTTTGGTAAAAGATGCCCTTTAGAGGTGAAGACATGTATGAATTAAATTGGATTATGGATCGAAATGTTGGTTCGGACAACAATTTTCAAAATGGATAAAACATTAAATGGATTGTTTACTTAATAACCATTAAACTTTTGAACGACCTTGTTAGCTTTACTCATTGGCAGGTGAGCCTATTTTTCTTTTACAATTCAGTCAAACCAAATGTTTTGGCATAAGTAAATCTATAAGAACATCATGAAACTGCTTTACATTATGTACACATGTCACGTTTTATTGCTAATGTTTCCCTCCAAAAATCAGTTAATGGCGTAATAACCATTTACATTTTCATTATAAATTATAAAACCTCATGTACATGCGTGTGTGCATAGCCATACAGATACCTCCCCATGCAAATTTACAGTAGTGGGAATTGTCACTGATTTACAGAAATGTGGAAAGCGTATTGTCAGGAATGGTTAATTATGTTCTTCGTTCTCTACGTAACTTTAAACAATTGAAATTGTTTACTTGTTTGATTATTTAAAACCAGGTGTACCTGACTCAACTAGTTTGGTTATTATGTTTAATTATTTGTTTATTATTTGATGGAAATTGTTTAATTATGTTCTTTGTTCTCTACGTAACTTTAAACAATTGAAATTGTTTATTTGTTTGATTATTTAAAACTAGATGCGATTCAATTGGTTTGGAGCTCTAAGCGAACCAAAAATATAGAGTTCTGACATTTGTCATTTATTGTACTTAACGTTATAAACCCTTCACTTTTATCTGGGTTTGGGATCGACAATAATAAACTAAAATTTTTATAAATTGCGGAGTTTTTTTTTATTATGTATATGTTTTTTTGTGAATCACCAAAACAACTACAAATGAAAAAACAAAATATTGAAAGCAATGGATTAATGGAAATATCTGTTGCTCGACAACCTTGACTCGTTGATTATTTCCTTGAATTTTTTCTAACCCAAATTCGGAAAATCCAAAGGTAAAATCCACACACAAGTATTCAATACTTGACAGTTGAAAATCTATATTCTGTAATCAATGGATAATTGACAATAATTAACCATAATCGGCTAACCCTAATAGATAATGGAAAACTGGAAAAAAGTGAAACACATACCGGTTGGTGTCCAGGATTTAAATAATTGAAAATCTACATAGAATGATATAAGATAAATGTGACATTTTAGTTTTTAAGATCGCATTGATGTGCCACATGCGTTTCGCCTTCAAGAACCAAGATTGCTCATTGTTATGTGGTCTATTTGGTCTATTGGACAATTAGTAATGGACTAATTGAGATATGAGATAAATTAATATTAGTTTAAGTTTGAAGAATATCGGGCCCTATAGAATTAAGGGACCTAAGCCATAACTTAGCAAAATATAAGGTTGAGCTGTCCCTGTTTGTAACTCTTTCTTTTTCACAAGATAACTTGTGTCGTGATATAGCATGTTTTCAACTTTATTCATTAGATATATGTTGAACCATTGAAGCATATCTAGGGTGCTTAAAGTACAAGTTAATTGGTAAATATGGAAGTTTTCGAATGACATTGATGGATGATAATAAATAACGGTAGGTTATTTGATTTTTTGAGAAATCAAATATCATACTATTTTTTCTTCCTACTATTTTCCTACGTACTTAATGTTGTGACATTTATCATATTTAATAAAAATAGTAAATATTTGTTACACTTGTTATCATCTAAAAGTGGTAGGAGGATGGGTAGGAAGAAAAAGTAGGAGAATATTTAATTTCTCTTAATTTTTTTCCCAACTGTATATAATGACAATATGTTGATTAGTTAACTTATATTATTTATTGCAAACATAAAACGAGGCAACCGTTATGGAAAACTTATTTTTCTTAAATTTTCAATAGTTAAATGATGAGCTTATACATGAGATTGAGAATCTAACTGTATAAATGATATTCAAATCATGAATTGATAGTTTGAAGATGATTTGGACGTAAAAACCTGAAGAGCACTTGATCCGTAAGTGATTCTAGGGATTGTTTAGCCATAACGACAAAAACGGGAATTATGGAGATGGAATAGTGCTTTAATAGTTAGAAATAAAGTTTACAAACAACTAAATAAACTAGAAATGGTTGAAATGCAAATATTATGATTGAAGTGCAACTACTATGATAGAAAAATTGTGATGTAGAATTATTAGGAAGGCAACATGATTCATTAGTGAGTTTATGGGCACTTTGAGCACTTAATTCCATAGGTAAAGTTTGATGATCAATATTATCATGGAGTTATTATGATGAGCTTAATGGATTCAGTCAAGTACATTAGCATGTCTAAATGTTGTTTAGATACGATTGGGAATCCATAGTGGATGTACAAAATATTGATATAAGGAACCACAAGTGTATATGGAATGTAGAATGACTAAATGGGATTGAAAACTAGAAATGGTAATGTACTATAGAAAACACGATGCGTTTCCAAAAGAATGCGACACATTACGTAAAGTAGGATGCCCAAAATGGGAAGGTGTACAAAACACGACACGTTCTATGAATAAACTCAAGACGTACGACAAAATGCAATGTGTATCTGTTGCGTAACTCAACACATCACACCTAATGTTACGGTATTTTTTCGATTATCGGAGTTTGGCTTATCTGTTTGACCTGATTTCAGTTGCATAATTTCAATTAGGTGAAAAACGAACATTTTGAGAGTGTGGGAATTTTTCAATCCTAGGTATATTTTGGTCATTTTGGTAACCAATACCTATATCATATATGTAGTATTTGAGGAGGACTTCCACTGATGAAAAGAGTGGTTTCTAGAGTGAAAAGGGGATTTATAGGTTACCAAAAACTATGTACTTGTGGAAAAACTCTTAACACTTAAGGGTACATGCAACCTATGGATCTATGTCTTTATAATTAATAGCAACATACTATGGCCTACATGAACCCTAGGTTACAATAGAAATTCATAAGATAGGGTTACATACCTTTTGAATTGTTATTATAAACAATTCCTTGAATCCTTCTTGATCTTGGAAAGCTAGCACCAAAATGTAACATCCATAAAATCATGATAAATTTAAACTTTTTAAATACAACCCAAAACCATAAAGTGTTTACAAAATAGTTTCCAAAACATTTCCAACATCAGAGTTTTCCCAAAATCATAGATCATAACAAGAGGATGTGTACAGACACACCTTCGCCTTCCCGCGGTCATCCGAAGTACCTGAAACATAAACCAGAACTGTAACTCAACGTTTAGTGTGTTTCCCCAAAATACCAACACATAACCAAATAACATATATACAATAACAACATGCAATAGGTCAACAAATAAGAGATTAGATTACCCCTGAGCCCACAACATAAGTCTAGCTTGCCCTTGGGCCCCATAAGTTATGTATGGCTTGCTCCCTGACCAGATCAATCCTCAGACTGAATTATCACCAAGCTCTTAGTACAAGACTGGCGTACCACCTGGTCCTCAACTCATATCTGGAATGATCGTGAGCCCTCACTATGAGTCCGGAATGCCCTACCCGACCTTCAGCTCATATTTGGAATGCTCCAAGGTTTGTTGGCTACCGCATGGAGCAGTACAACCTCAAATCCACATAATATGTCAACATATAACAGATAATCATGCAAATAGAATCACATGTAGTCCTACAGATCTACCATACTAGCATACCAAGAACAAGCATAAACATGCATATCTATTCCATACTCAACATATAAGTGAATATCAACATATCAAATCAATGGGCCGACCTTGGTGCCTTCAACTCGCAAATATAGTGAGGAAAACTCACCTCGTAAACTGGACAAAAACTGATGAGGTCTCAACTCCGAGTCTCAGCTCCAACCTCCTCCTACTCCGACCAAATGACCAATATCAATTAGAATCTTAAATACCCAAAATACCTGAAGGCCAAACTTGGTTAAAGTCAATGTCAACTGGTCAAACCAACTAAGTGAAGTGAGTCAATCCAGCCGAGTCAACCCAACTGAGTCAACTCAACCGAATTGACCTAATCTGAGTATGTGGGGCATACTCTGAAGGTATGTTAGGCGTGTTCTGTCATCGCATGTTGACCACCATTCGGGTGGTTGACCTCGTATGCAAGGAGTGCTTCGAGTACGCGGGGCGTACTCTCACCAACTTCAAAACTCATTAAGTGCTTAATAGCTCAAGCACTTACGTCCATATTCCAGATCCAAGGCTAAAATACACTCTAGAGTCATAAAGTTTCTAACTTTATGAGTTTACATGCCCATTATGTGCTTATTGTTGGATTAGTGTCTAAGTCCATAACTATTTTGGTATGTACTTGACCCGATTATGAGCATGGTCCTTTTGGGTTGCCTTCACCATAGCAATATGTAGGATGAATTAAGGAGAGAGAGGTTTAAATATGATTTATTAATATATTATGAGAATAATATATTAAAGGAGAAATCATATTGTTTAATTAATATTAGTCAATAATTAATTATGAATTAATTTTGTGGCTAAAAGAGATTAATTAAACTTAGGGGACTGGACTGCAATTATTGGATAATTGAGTTATTGGGCTAAGGAATGCTAAAGGAATAAGGGGTGAACGAAATTATGATGGAAGCCCATCATATTTTCATCCATAGCCTTATCCAGAAGGTTCCATGGGCTGCTTAGAGTTTAAGCTGTCCATTAGGGTTTTGACTGAAACCCTAGCAGCCCACACAAGTATATAAAGGACCCCTTAGGCCCCAAAAACGTGAAAAACTGATTCTCTAGGGTTTCCAGCCGTTTTTGGGCAGTCTCTCTTCTTCTCCTCTTCATCCAAGTTGCATATGGTGTTTGTGACTCCATTAGAGGTGCAGCACTTGAGGCACTAAGCTTTTGAAGCCAATCCAAGCAAGGAATTGATTGTTATTGCTATATAAAAATAAAAGGTAATTCTATAAACCCTAATTCAGTTTATAATATGTTAGATCTAAGTTTATTAGTCTTGGATTCAAAGCATGTACAATAGAGAAACCTAGATCCAAGCATTAGGGTTTGTATGAGCACATAGGATTGTTCTTATGCCTAAAACCCATTAGTGGTATCAGAGCCTTGATTGGTTTCAGTTGTATGTGATGCTTAACTTCTTTATTTGATGAAAATCGAGTTTTTGGCCCCTGCCCGACTCAACTCGGCGAGTCAGTACCTGGACTCGGCAAGTTGACCCCTACTTGGCGAGTCCAGGTCTGACTCGGCGAGTTAGTTCGTCAGGCAGAGGGATTTTCGGGTTTTGGCTGCTGTTTTGACTTGGACTTGATGCTTAATTTGTTTTATGAAGTTAAAATCCGAATTTTATCTTAATTAAGTGTTTATCCATGCCAAAACAATAGATAATTTCAAATCTTTTAAATATTGGTTGTTTATGTGATAAATATGGATTATTTAAAGTTATTTGGTAATTATCTAATGACTAAAATAAGATTAGGTCAAATATAGATAATTATGAAATTAATTGTTTAATTTGAATTATTTGTTATTTGATCCCTAATGTTTTGAAATGTTTCAAAACTTGCCCTCAAGTTTTGGGATTTAAAAGTTGATTAAAAGTTTAATTTTGAAATGTTAAATTCTAAAACCCTAGTAATTTGAAAAGTTCGAATCACACCCTTATGGTTTTGTTAATTAATTAAAGTGTATAATTAAAGGTGATTTAATAAAACCAATAAAGTTTTTGGTTTACATTTAATTAAATTAAAAGTATAATTTACTAAGTTAAACCACCTAGTATTTTAAAAGTGTAAAATACACCCTATACTATATATAACATTGAAAGTCTAGTATTATATATGTATGAGTAAACAGTCAGTCTTACCGTTAGTAGGCCTCATTCACGAAGCTGGTCTATAAGGGGTGTTTAAGGAAATTGCCTATAAAATGACGATTGAATGGGTATCCACTCTTACCCACCGCACTCTTGACTAGTGGAGGGTCGTTAGCAGAACGGGTAGGATAGGACAGAAACCTTCCATTATAAGTATAATGAAGTACAAAGTAACTAAATGCTTTTTCAAATTCCCAAATCATAGTTACTTTAGGAAAAATGTGAAACTGTATGCTAATCCATAGAATTACACTTCGTACCCCTGTCAAACATTAGTGGAACGTGTGTGGTTAACCGGCACACTAATTTGGGGATGACATTGGTAGGGAATGGTGACTCGATGTTTGTCATAGATCAATGGAGCGTGTGTGGCTAACCGGCACATTGATTAGGTGATAGTAGCTTTGGGTGCACCACGCGATTCGTATGGTTATTCACACCTTGTTTGTGATCCTCGGCATCCCAGTCACAAATAGTAGGGCATAATCGAGATTAAACATGCCCTTGAAAAGTTTAATGAATCTCAAAAGATCTAGGAGTTTCAATTCATTTAAAACTTAATCTTCCTTTTCGTTTTTCATGGTGGACATTCGTAAATCGTCATTTACCTACCTTTAAATATTTTGCAACTAGATTACGACATCCCTTTTCTAGGTTGTAGAATATTGTGTTGGATCCTAGCTTGATGTTTCATTTGGGTGTTACATCAAGAATTCTAATCAACATAACTTGAATTTTCTCCCGTTTTGTAGATGTCTGAATCTTACAATGGTCTTCCCAAATCCTTTGGAACAAGCTTTCCAAATGAAGATGACGTTCCGAGATACGATCAAGGAAATGAGAGTCATGCTTCAGTTCCTCCACCTCCTCTAATCGTTCTCCCTGACCCAAAAGTTCAAAGGCTTGAAAAGTTCAAGCTCACTCAAGCCCTTTTGGCAAGTAAACACGAAGATGGGAAACCTGTGTGTGCACACGTCTTAGAGATGAAGTCACACATTGATAGGTTAAGCATGTTGGGTGTCGAGATTTCAAGCGAGTTGGCTGCTGACTGGGTTCTTCAGTCACTTCCTGAATCATATAGTGAGTTCGTTAGAGAGTACTATATGATGGATCACGACGTGACCCTCATTAATCTCACCTATTTGCTTATAGCTGCTGAATCAGCAATGATTTGGCGTGCTGGTCAAGCAAACTTGTCTGGTGAATCAAACTCCCAAACTTCAATGGACACTGGCAACATTGGAAGTGCAGAAAGAACTAAGTCTGTGATTGTCCGATGTACTGTGCCAAAGGAGTCCATTTGCTTTTATTGCCAAGAGAAGGGGCATTGGAGACGAAGCTGCCCTAACTACCCGAGAGATCTAAGAGATGGGAGAGTCAAGACGTATGGCTCTGCTTCAGGTAAGATCCATTATCTAACTCTTTTGAGTTCCTAGTCTAGATTCTTAATACATGATGTGGTAAGATTACATTTTGATGTTTTGTAGGATCGAAGAAAAGAGAGGAAGCTTGAGGGAAGAAGTGAGATGAATCTAATCATGAAGAAATGGATTTCGATTGCATTACTTGAAGAATGGATTCTTGAGCTACTACTTGGAGTTAGAATAGATTGTTAAGAAATATGTAATAACATAGTTTTTCAATTGAATTGCATTGTAAGGACAAATTTTTTTTTTCCGAAATAAAATGAATTTTGATTTTATCTTATTTATTTATCCTTGTGATGGCATGTATGAAAAAAATGATGTTTGAATGTTTCTATTATTAGCAACAATGGATTTGATTCTTAATTATGTCATTTGTGGACATATCAAAAGTTTACCAAATAGGGAGAGTTTCTCATCACCCAAGTTTCAATTGGACAGAAACTTGGAATCATGCAACGTGTATTGTATGATGAATGAAAAACTTTCACATTTGGGAAATTTAGACTAATTCGTTGACAAAGTGTCAATTGAAGGACACTAGGTCGTACGTTGATCAAGTCTACCACAAGAGTGACAAAGATATTCGTCATGATTTACTAAAGTTTAGTAAATATGGTTATACTTATAAGATTGAGTATAACTCTGAGTTGACTGAAATAGTTTCAATCAATAGCAGAACGAATAAGAAGAATCAAGAAGGCAAAAAGATAAAAGTTTCTCCATTCTAAGAAGAAAGGAGAGTACCTTTTATTGTGTTTTATGATGAAGTCTTAATGATTAAGAACCATATCTCAATTGATCCTCTAAGTGAGTCTTAGTGCATTTGCATGTCTAAGAAGAAGAATCGAGAATTATAGAAATGGTTAAATCAAAGAGTCAATCATACTTCGTTCCAATATCAAGTCTTAGAGTCATACTCCAAGATTGTGACATTGAGTGACAAGTCTTAAGTAGGTTTATAACACTCATCAAATGTGGAATTTGGAAAAGTTTTCTTATTCTTGCACATTAGAAATTGGTAAGTTGTGATGTCTTGGATAAGACAAAGACCAACTAGGACCAATTTGTGAAGTGTTTTGTCTTGATAAGAACTACACTAACTCTTGAATATTTGCTTTGTCAAGAAATGTTTCTTGAAAAGAGAATCCTATATGTCAAGGAATCAGTGGGAGTCTTAATGGTCTTGAAAGGTTTCAAGAACAAATCAAGAATATACCTTATCGATCATCACTAGCACACGACTTGAGGTTTGCAACCTATCGTGCTGACATTATTTTGTTTCTGTGCCATTCCAATTGAGTTAATTGTGTATGTGAGTTCCATGAGTGCATAGTAGAGCCTTAGTCGATGGAAAGTACATTGATATGTAAGGACACATTACTAAACTACTTGGAAGACATGGTGGGCACTTGTGTTACCATAAGGCAAGAAATCAAGATTAAGAAAGTTCAGTTCATATGAGTTTGGATTTGTCACAAACCTTGGTTTTGGCAAATTCACATGGATAGGAACTCATACACCATAAAATCTAAGTGTCATAAGATTCCCTGTGAGGAAATGCTTTCACTAAAAGAGATTTTAAGAAGATAGCGATTGTGAAAATTGTATTCTCAAAATTCGATTATGGTTACGACATCCCTTTCCATAGTTCGAATTATGAGATTTGGCAATTAGTTTCAACATTTGGAACTTAGTAACATAAGTTCTGAATTGTTTAAACACACATATGAGCTATCTAAGATAAAGGTGTATAAAGGTTAAGAAGCCTAGATAAAGGCTTATCGAAGCATCTGGTATTAGAAATATAAATTTCAGAAATTCAATAGGCATTGTTTTCTGAAAGTTCATTTGTTTTCTGAATACATGTCAAAGCTAGTGGGAGCATAAGTGTTATGCTTATATGATAATAATCAAAATGATAGTGGGAGCATAAGTGTTATGCTTGTATGATTATTATGGCGAGTATTGCAAGTTAGCAATATTAATTATAGAAAAACAAAGATTCAATTTGCAAAGTTGCATGGGTTGAAAAGTTGTTTTAATATAATTAAGGGAGAGAATATTATACTTCGTTTCAAAATCTAAAGCTTAGATTGAGAAATTTTAATATTTTCAGTTAAAGGATACATTGTGTGTTCTTAAAATTCGATTATGATTACGGCATCCCTCTTCACAGTTCGAATTGTGAGAACATGACACATAAAATATTATGGCAAAAGATTGGTAAAGTATCACATCTTTATGTAAGACATTATGCATCGTGTCCCATACGCTTCGGGTATAGGATCGATTGCAAATGTTATAATATTTTACCATTCTAAAATTTTCCAAATGTCTAGCGCATTAAGAGGGAAAAAGGACTAGAATTGGTTTTGACTAAAATAATTAAAAAACTATCAAAGGACGATCCAAAGTTCACTGAGGATTGGTCGCTTGTGAGTAGTTGGAAGTATGGTATTGGATGGAGCATATCGACATTATTATGAATAGATAAGATTCTATTAAGAATGAGTTGTCATATGGCAAATGTGGAAATGTTTCCATATTGGGAGTTGGATATTGAGATTCTATGCCTAGATTAGAAACTTTTATGCAGGAAGGATGTTCAAATGAATGTACTTTGAATGTGATACTTCTCGTCTATGGAATTGTCTTGTAACAATGTCTGATAGAGTACTTCATAATTTCATTAGCCAAGTCTTGGTGACTTTTGTGCTATGACTTTACGAAAGGATCGTTGCATAAGATGTTAGAATCTAGCATATTCTAATAGTAGCAAAGAACCTTGTGTTCTTAAACTAATGATAAGGATTGGGAATTGTGAAATGAGCATCATTGAAAAGGTTTTTCAATTAATCTATTTCACAAAGTAAGGACCATAGGAAACATAGTGTGCATGCTTTATGCATGGGATAGCTATTGTTGTAATTTGAGTAATAAGTTGATTTTCTGAAACAGTAAACGATAATAATGAGTAATCAATATGGTGGTTAAATAGAAGTGTTTTATTTACTCTCACAAGTTTGAGGCCATATAGGATTAAGTATTATTGTTATGTTTCAATTTGCATGTTTTGACTTCCAGAATAACTAGGTTATTCAAACATCCACAGTCAGTCATACGTTGGGAGTAGGTATGAATAAAGATTGTCATGAATCTGTCTGTAGATTGTCTGAAGTGTTTAGACATAGCACAAGTTTGCTACAGAGTTCATGAGTGCTTTGATAAGATTAGAGTATTGGATTAAACCCACGCTCACTTGGATCACTTCATGGATTTATCCTGAGTGATTAGTGAGACGATAATATTGTATATTCTTGAAACCGAGACATGTGAGTTGTTATTTGTTGGTCGGTTGCACATTGATAATAAGTAAACGCACCAGTAACTTGGTGTTATAAAACTTATTGTTGTGTGTGATTCGATCAGTAAATGCAAGCGAGCATTTGAGTCAAAGTTTATCCATTCCTTTTACCCAAAGTGGGATAAAAGCGATATATGTGGGCCTCTCGATGATTTAGTGATGACACCTAAGCGCTTGGCCAAGCCGGGACTAAGTTGATGTGTTCAATTGTAGTCTGTTCTCAGTCGTCATAAATCGGAAGTCGGGAAACAGTATAGAGAGAATGATTGAAATTCATGTCTTTTGTCTATACGATATCTTGAGAATGGAGGAATATATAATCCCTTATCTAGAGGACACGTTATCTGATAAGATCAGAGTTGACAGCGGCTTTTGAAAGCTATGATTGCTGATCAGGTTCTGAAGTCATACGGAAAATAGTTATTAGACTTATCCAAGTGGGAGACTGTTGGATTAGTGTCTAAGTCCATAACTATTTTGGTATGTACTTGACCCGATTATGAGCATGGTCCTTTTGGGTTGCCTTCACCATAGCAATATGTAGGATGAATTAAGGAGAGAGAGGTTTAAATATGATTTATTAATATATTATGAGAATAATATATTAAAGGAGAAATCATATTGTTTAATTAATATTAGTCAATAATTAATTATGAATTAATTTTGTGGCTAAAAGAGATTAATTAAACTTAGGGGACTGGACTGCAATTATTGGATAATTGAGTTATTGGGCTAAGGAATGCTAAAGGAATAAGGGGTGAACGAAATTATGATGGAAGCCCATCATATTTTCATCCATAGCCTTATCTAGAAGGTTCCATGGGCTGCTTAGAGTTTAAGCTGTCCATTAGGGTTTTGACTGAAACCCTAGCAGCCCACACAAGTATATAAAGGACCCCTTAGGCCCTAAAAACGTGAAAAACTGATTCTCTAGGGTTTCCATCCGTTTTTGGGTAGTCTCTCTTCTTCCCCTCTTCATCCAAGTTGCATATGGTGTTTGTGACTCCATTAGAGGTGCAACACTTGAGGCACTAAGCTTTTGAAGCCAATCCAAGCAACGAATTGATTGTTATTGCTATATAACAATCAAAGGTAATTCTATAAACCCTAATTCAGTTTATAATATGTTAGATCTAAGTTTATTAGTCTTGGATGCAAAGCATGTACAATAGAGAAACCTAGATCCAAGCATTAGGGTTTGTATGAGCACATAGGATTGTTCTTATGCCTAAAACCCATTACTTATCTCATCTTCTTAATCCATTAAGACATTCTACAAGATGCATGGAGCAAAACCAACCATTTGAAATCTATTTTTATGACTCAAGACCCTCCCAAGGGTCTGAAAGGACAACTTAATGGGTCAAGAACATGCTTTGCTCATGAAACACCACATTTATGACAAAAAAAGAACCTAAAACTAACCCAAAACAAGATCTACATGAAACTACACCAAGTTCTGAACTTGATACCTCAAAATGGTGCCAAAAGGTGGTGTGATTCTGGATCTAGAGAGCTTTACTTCTTCAATGTGGTCTCCTCTTCCTTCCTTCTTCTTCAAAAGCACTTAAACACACACAAACAAGCTTAGATATGGCTCCTCAAGATGGTTCTAGGGTTACAAACATGTATGAGAGGGTGGAGGCTGATAAGGTGAAGGAAATGAGGCCATAATAGTTCTTAAATACTAGCAAAACCCTAAAAATTAGAGCTTCCTTATCTGGAAAGCACGCCCAGCGTATACCGACGTACGCACAACGTACCGGGGCGAGCCCTAGTATGCTCATCGTACACCACGTACGCATGGCATACTCCGAAGGCCAAATTTTCAAAAATGCCATTAAGGCCCTATTGCATACATTTCTTGAACTTTGGGAGAAAAATGCCAACATAAATGAATTAAAGGGTTTAATTTAGAAGTACCTCACATCGAGGTGTTACACAAAGTGTTATGCCTTTAATGGCTTACACCTAATACCCTAGAAACCCTAGAATGAAGAGGATAGAGAGGGAAAAGAAGGAATTTCTGTTCATAAGCCACTTAGAAAGGTTGTGCTTGAATTTTGGGTCCTAAGGGGCCCATACCATGGAGGGTTCTAGAATTACTTCTTTTGTCAACTATTAAACAATTACAGTTCACCGACCCCTTGCACCTTTAATTTAATCCAATTAATCCCGAATTAATTCTATACTAAGTCGGACTATTAAGTAATTATTTCTTATTGATTTCTTATTAATTTGTTAACCATATAAATTAACAAATCAATTATTTAACTATTGATGTTATATTAATTTATTAATCACATAAGAAATTAACAAATTAACTATTTATTTCCAATTAATATATCAGTAGTATAATATATTAACAAACCATTTCCCCATAATTTCCAATTAGTTTATTAATCATGTAATAATCTAATAAATTATTATTCTCTCTTATAATATAATTTCTAGCTATTTCTAGCTATGAGGGCAAACCGAAAATGACTTTGCTTCCAATTACAAGTTTATACCAATTTAGTTATGAGATTAGACACCCTAATGCAATAGTCTCCAACTTGGATAAGTCTATAACTACAATTGAAAGTATAACCTTGAACCAAACTGAAAGTGTGTTTTCCAAATCCACTGTTGAACTCTAATTCTAATCAAACGTTGGTCCAAAGATAAGTGATAAGCTATTACTTCGTTCTACAAGATATCGGATGAACAGAGTCATGGATTAAATGATCAACCTCATGTTCATTTGTTTGTTTCTCGGTCTCCGATTTTTATGATCAAATTCAGAATACAAAATCGAACACATCAATTTAGTTTGGACTAAGCCTGGCTCTTATAGATCAACTCAAATCACTGAGGGCCCCAAAGATATCACCTTTATTGTTAAGGAAAAGGAATGAATAAAATTTTACTACATAATTATATCCTTTACTCATCAAATCACACATGACACTACGTTTGATAACATCAAGTTAATGATTCATTCACGCAACACCAATGCACAACTAACTTGCAAATTACAAGTTATGTATCTTCGTTTAAAGAAAAGAAGATGTTATCAGCTTAGAATTAATTGTGATTGGATCCATGAATTAATCGCTAAGCGTGGGTTTATCCAATACTTAAATTCCTATTTCCAAGTATTCATGAATATTGCAGCAATCCATATGCAATGTCTAATCTCCATACACAACCTACAAACTATTCATGACAATCTTAATTCAACGTCTACTCCCAAAGGCATGATCGATTGTGGAATTTTAAATAATATTTAATTACTTAGGGAAGTAAACATGAAATGTGAAACACAATAATAAACTAATTAACCGTGATATCATACTGTCATACCCTCGGCCTGATTGTAGAAAGACCGAGTGGCATGACGTTTAGGACGTTGGATCAGAAATAAGGTTTTCTATTATCATTCATGACATAAATATCACTTCCATTCTACAATTAATAAGCTGCTAGACAACTTTTAGTCTTATGACATCGAGTCTTATCATGGTAACCTTATGATTTGGAAGACTGTGATCCATTCATAATTTTGTGCTGATTTATCTTCCAACTGTAGTGGTGACCTAGGAATACATGTGGGTTTTGAGAGGGTCAACATAATGTTTCTGAGTTCACATGTTTGATATGCATGAAAATTCTTTGTTGAATTTTGTTAAGTTAGCTCTTGTTGTGTTCTTAACCTATGTTAGTATGTTAGCGTATTTCCTAGTAGTTTGGTAATAGGACTCAGTTAGTTTAGTGACTAAACTTGAACTTCATTTTCTAGATAAAATATGTATCATTTTACTTGTATCTTTAATCCATTGTTGGTATTTTGGTAATATTCTTCTAATATTTCTTTTATCGTATTGTAGGTACTACTTCTCAAGGCGTTCCTCAAGAATAGTAAATTTTAGTTTAATGAATGTAATCTGAACTCGTTTCCTCAAATTTGAGTATACTATCACTACATGATTTATTAGTAGTATATGACAATTAGTTTTAGTTAGTTTTATATCAACAAAGTTACGATCAGTTCCTATAATCGAGCTGTGATTATTGATCAGGAAAACCACGACGTGTAATCGGACATCACAAATGTATTTAGAAAGTTATGTCTGCTTTGACTTGTCTTTACGTTGTAGCTAGAAACCACATGTGGGAGTGTCAATCCCATATATATATATATATATATATATATATATATATATATATATATATATATATATATCCCACTCACTTAAAATTTAACAGTTATAGGCCAGGAGCTAGCTAAAAATCTATCAGCGTGTTGATGAATCATGTCTCATCTAACTGGTGTTATTGGGCCTCCCGTGGTCGGTCGTCTTGTTATTCGTGTTGTGTTTATATGGGTTTACTTATATATATATATATATATATATATATATATATATATATATATATATATATATATATATATATATATAATTAGTGTGATTTACGTAGCCAAGTATTTGGGCAGAGTAACACTAGGTACTACGTTTATCCAAAGGGTGACTATAATAATGATTCGAGAATCAATGTTTCCTGACAACTGGCCAACATAACAACTAGGTATGATTTTATCTATCATTGTGATTCATTATAACCACTAGGCATAATATTAACTAAAGAGTTTGGGCAGAGTAGCCACCTAGCATGCTATCATCCTAATGTTGTGAGCATAATTATCTAACTACACTTAGTAATAACTACGTATAGTTACATTTTAACATCTATTTCCGCCCGAAAAGGTTTGGAAAAATAGGGGCGTAAACTCACTCGTATAATGTGAAACCACTGATGTAGGGTAGAAAACCACAACTTCGACAATTGAGATGTGTGTGGGAGTCATTAACAAAGAATTTAAGAGAGATAGAGAAAGAGAGAGAGAGGAAGAGAGAGAGAGAGAAAGAAAGAAAGAAGGAGAGTGAGAGATGTGTGTTGAGGAGTGAGAAAGGATCAACTGAGTCTTGATATTTATAGAGGTTTTGGGTTGCATGCCGCACATTCTGTGCCACGGAATATGCATGCGAACGACCCTAATGGTGACACGTGTCCTCTACCCATGGTGCCACGTCATCTGTATCCTGGAGGATCAGAGTGTTAGATTGCGCACCAGGCTATGCATGCGGGTGCACGTGAGGATGTTTTCTAATCTTTGAAAATTCGTAACTCTCATGTACAGACTCTGTTGTCTACAACTCTTATATATCCAAGAGGAAACATAAATTTCTTTTTAATCAGTCGTGCTAAGGTTCCATTGAACCTTTACTTTTTCGTTTCATGAACTTGTGGTTTAAATTTCAGGAGTGCTTATGAGTTTACTTCAAATTGTGGTTTCTTGTATTTTATTTATTGTCTTAATCATTCTGTGCTAGATGTTGTGGTCCTTCTTATTAGGTTATCTTATGTTTATGTTACCTTCGGATACTTGACCTACTTTAGTTATTCTTGACATTTGTAGAGTTTTCTCAGAGTTCTACTGCTAACAAAATGATGGGAGCTTTTTGAAAAGTGATGCAAATGTTGTGGATTTACTTAACCTAATGATTTGTCATGAATTTCATATTTTGCATTGTTTTGAAACGACTAATCTAGTATGCTTCCTAACTAAGTTTGTGGGTATTTTCTTGCATTCGTAGCGGTTATTAGTAGAATCATATTTCTAAGATTTCGAGCCGTATGCGTCACACCTTACCCGACCGCTGGTAGAAATGTCGAGTAGTGACGGTACAAAGATTTCCCAATTCACAGAGCGCCAATCATATTATCTATTTAAATGAATGCCTATATGTCTTCAAACTGATAACCTTTTCTTGACTTGATCTTTAGTCCATGCTAGGAACACATGCGTTTTTGGAAAATGTCAAATTGATGTTGGTGAGCTCACAGGTTTTGAGGTAAGGGTATAATAAACTTTTTATAAATCTTTATGATTATTAATTTCCTAGCTTCGTATGTTTTATTATATCACCTCCTAGTTTATTATATTATTAGCACATTCTGCTAATCCTATCTTTATAATATTTTTGGGTGTCTAACGATCCTTTCTTATTATCTTTTAGGATATCTAACCATCTTATCTTGTTATCTTTCAGGATATCTAGCCATCTGATCTTTTTAGGATATTTTATTAATCCTAATTTACTATCTTTACATGATATCTAACCATCATAATGCATTTTATCTACCATTCTAAGGCATCCCTAATGGTAGTCGGATCTCTAAGATGTTTGTAATGTATTACCATGAATCCCCATAATTGATGTTTTTTGAGTAATAATTGCCTCGCCCTGACGCTTCATCGGACATCAAAATGGTGATTAATAAAAAATTTATCTTGCTAGGATTGTAGCTAGCAATTGTAGGTGGGGGTGTCAATCCCCGTATAGATCTATACATATCTTTCTAGCTCTAGGTACTATGTTATACTAGGTATTTGGTCATTGTAACATCTAGGTATTATCTCTTCACAGACTATCGGGTATCATAACTCTTAGGTATAATATCACAGCTTATAACTAGACATAGTAACTATAGCTACATTATCCTAAGGCCTTAAGCTTTATAAAATGATTGATATTTATAGATATAAATATATTTTTATAAAACCATTTGATAAACATGTATCCCCGCCTGCATAAAACATTTAAAACAGTAAAATAGGGGTCGTATACTCACTCTAGTAGCGTATTCCGAAGCATCCAAGTCATTTCATCAGAAACTTCGCGTCATCGAGAAGACTTCCGGAACAATTTGAGAGGTATAAAGAGAGTGTTTGGGATGAGAAAATCAGAAAATGAGCAATTCTACTTATAGTGGTTGTGCACACGATGCACTTCATGCGCGACGTGCAATTGCTTCGTGGCTCCATCCAGAACTTGCCACGTGTCACACTTCTGATGGTCCACATCTCCCTAATCTCGATGAATTTGGGTGTCAGATGTGCACGATGAGCATGATGTGCATTTGGCATAATCCATAAATCTTTTATACAAATTTACATATTCCTTATATGAATCTTGTTTCTTACCCTCTTTATATATCTGTGTAGCTCTCTGCTAGTACTATAACTTTCCTTAGGGTTGCATTGCCAAAATTTGACTTTTATTTTTAACTCGTATTTTATATTTTGCTAAAAATCGTATCTCTTTCATACGAACTCCTTTTTTGACCTTTTTCCTTTCACAGTCCTTATCTCTTGGTTTACTATGATTTTCCATTTTGTGACGTTAGCCGAAACTCAACCGATTTCTTTGAGCTATTTTGACGTTAATAACATTATTAAATCAGATGGTTTTTATTTTTTATAAAATTATAACTTCTCCAATCGGAGTAAGATTTTTATAATGATTATATCCTTAGGAACACTTTGTTGTGTACTTTCCAAATACACTCACCATTATTAAAAGTGATATAACTCTTTGGTCACTCATTTTTAACCCTATTATTATCATTTAACTGATCATATTTTCCTTCAATATGAAAATTTCTATCATTGTCATCAGTCGATGCTAATCTCTAGTGATGATTGGTGATAGGAAATTCCCAATTGTCATAGTATGGCCCTTAATGGCATAGCCTTTCAGTTTTAGTTTTCTACTCCCTGTGTACGGTGATATAGGTACGAATTTGTGGAGTGAGAGTTCGTATTAAGGGTTACTATGTGTCTTGACCTAAAATGGCACATCCTATTATAAGTGGATAGGGCCTTCTTAACCCTATTAATTGTTTTAATTCCTTGGGGTTCTACCCTTTTTGTGTGTTCCTTCATTCTTCAAATTCCTATTATTGTAGAGTAGGCGAGACTTTATACTTACACTAGGTTTGACATGTGTTAGAAAATTGCGCTACTTTTGGGATTATTTCTATGGTAGAGTTCTACTATCATCAAGTTATTTACATTCTTCTAAAGAATGGAGGATGCAACATTTATTCCCAATGTTTTGATCTTAGTATTTTACTTGTTGAGTGATATACTATTGGTGGTAATCTTAATCGAACTATTCTTAACAAATTTGTGGGTCGGTAGGATTGTTTCTAGTTCTTTTGCCTAATGGTCTATGCTAGCTGATTCTTTGTCTCTGTGGTAGGATCCTGTCTTGTTGCTCATGAATTTCTTGTAGATTCTTCTTTGTTGGTTGCTACCATGTGAGAGGTATCTTCCTCTTTTGTTGAAGTCAAACTTTCTTTCTTCTTGTTTTGCTTAATGATTTGTCGTCTAACTTCCGGGTTGTATTTGTGTAAATCTAATTTCTTAGCAGCATGTCGACTTATCGCTTTCCATGTAGGTTTGTTGATTTCTGTTTCTTTTATTCTTCTGATATTTATTTGTTCTGCTTGTATTCCAGTTTATGTCTTTTTGGTGCATCTAGAGCTCATTTGTTTGAAATAATGGGTATTTTAGGTAAAAGTTCTAGGGTCCTTAGGATAAAAAGGGTTGTGTAAAATTATTTAGGAATGAAAAATGAAACTTTTAAACTTTTAGGGATGCACGCCGCCCATGTGAGTGCGCCACATGCACTGGGGTAGGCATATAAAATGCGCGTTGGTCTCCCTTGTCGATGTGCACCTCCGATTTCTTCCATTTTTCTTGATTTCTTGTCCCCAGTCAATATTTGTATGCCACACTTTCTAGGTTTTGTTGTTTTCTTCCCTTCGATTCTTCTCTTACTCTGGTACACGTATCTTAATCCCTAACATCTTTTCATTGACAATGGGGCTTGAATTCCCGTTTTAGGTTTTTGGGGTTTTTCCAATTTTTGTTGTGTAATAAGAAATTTAATGGTCAAATAGTTAGTAGATTGTTTGATTATCATAGTTCTATAGTTAGTTGTTGTTATATTTTGTTAATTAGTCTTCAATTTAATGTATTTCGATTTTTTGGGGGAAAATCTAGGGTTTGGTTCAAATCCGGATTTCTATTGTGTTTTAAACCAAATTGGTGATGTAATAGGCCTATAGAAGTATTGAATATCGAACCCTAATGCTTTTTAGGTTGAATTTTGGACGAAATCGAGCCCAATGAGTGATCTGTCACTGGCGTGTTCTTGACGCACACAACACATCTTCAAATGCACACTAAGCATCTCGAGATGCGCATGAAGGGGATGAATCCTAGATTTTTGCATTTTTAAGTTTTATTCTAAATTTTACTAATGTTCCTATTTAATTTTCTTAAGTTCCACGATGAACAAGAGACAACGGGCCGCTTTGTTCCCTCAGGATTAGCCTACATATTTGTTTCTATTGTTCCTGGCTACTCATCGTAACTAAGAGTCTTATATTAGGAGGGGTTCGGAGTTGCTGACCAAGCAGATCAACATTTGGTAGTCTCTGGATTGGCGTGTTGTGGATGACGTGCATTTGACGGTGCTATTGGATCCATTTCTCACACGATCATTTCACGATGAGGCAGGTCTCGCGACTTTTGTCAGTTACGCATGGCGTCACGTTTTAGGGTTCCAGGAGATAATTTTATGGGAGCTCTATATAAAGTTTCTTTCTAGTGTCCGGTTTAACCGGGAGACCAGGATTTGGTCAGATGGCTCAGCCTTGTCTTTCAGGCTGGGTGGAGATGCATGTTCCTGCAATCTGATGGAGTTGGGGCAGCGTTTGGGGATTTATTCAGACGAGGATATTGATCATCCCTTCTTGGATTCCTACTTGGATAGTTATATTCTCTCGGAGGCAAGGGAATACAACCACTTGGATGTCTGGTCCCTTTCCATTGGAGAGTACGTATCATGGTCGGCGAAGGAGAGTAGTTTCAGATCTCCTCTGCATAGGTTTATCCACCACCCGATCGCCTCTACTTTTCATCACTGTGAAGAGTATGATAAGGTCCCTATATGCGGACATTTCCCTATGTGGTGTCTGATGGGTTTTAAGCACTATAACAATCCTATGGTGCACATACAACCCTAATTCTTTGGATCTAAGTTTTCTCAAGTGATACATGCAATTTCATTTCATCCAAAGCATGAACCCTAACTAGCATACAATTGGAGATTTACAACATAAAATCTAGTTTGATGAATACCTCTTAGTTGTAGCTTGTGGTTCTTGGCCTTTCAAGAGTTTAGGACCTCAAATGTGATACTTCTAATAAGTCACAAACACCAAAAGCAAAATGGAGGACCATGAGAGTAAGGATAGGAGGCACAAAAAACGGCTAGGGTTTCATCTCGGAACACAAGTCCCGATTTTGTGATTACAAGGGTTAGTATTTATAGTGTGGAATCTCTAGGGTTTCATCTTAGAAACCCTAATTCATATGATTAGGCCTTAATCAATCCAATAACCCATATGATAGGCCCTTTGGACTAAATCTTCATGGGCTCTCACATAGATTTAGTCCATCGCTAATCAACATGGATCATTAGCCCAAACTATAAGTATTACTGATTTACCTAATCTGTCCCCGTTAATTTAATCGGTCTCTTTTGATCACTAAATTAATTCCAAATTAATTCTTGATCAATACAAATTAAATAATATGATTTCTCAATTAATATATTATTCATATAATATATTAATAAATCATCCTATCAAATTGCTATGGTGTAGGCAAACCAAAAGGACCATGCTACTATCGGGTCAAGTACATACCAATTATAGTTATGGGCTTAGACACCTAATCCAATAGTCTCCCACTCGGATAAGTCTAATAACTAATACTGCCAATGCAATTTCAAATCCGATTAGCAATCATAGCTCTTAAAAGCCGCTGTTGAATTCTGATCTTATTAGTAACGCGTCCTTAAGATAAGGGATCAAATATTCCTCCGTTCTACAAGATATCCTATAGAAATGAGAGATGGATTATAATCATTCTCTCTGTCCAAGTTTTTGTTTCCTGATTTTTGATTTATGATGGCTGACTAACAAAACAAATCAAATCAGTCCAGGCTTGGCCAAGCACTTAGGGTGTCATCACTAAATCATCGAGGGGCCCATAAATATTGCTTTTATACCACTTTGGGTAAAAGGAATGGATAAACTTTGACTCATATGCTTGTACTATTTACTTAGCGTACCCAACACCTCCCACAAGTGCTTCTCGTGTTGCTCCTGCGTCTTGGAGTAAACCAAGATGTCATCAATAAAGACTATCACAGACTGATCCAACATCGGTCTACATACGCGGTTCATGAGGTCCATGAACACAGCAGGGGCATTGGTGAGCCCAAAGGGCATCACCACGAACTCGTAGTGAGCATGGCGAGTCCGGAAAGAAGTCTTCTGTACATCCTCATCTCTGACTCGCATCTAGTGGTAGCATGAACGCAAATCTATCTTGGAAAACCAAGATGCCCCCTGTAGTTGGTCTAATAGATCATCAATCCTCGGGAGTGGGTAACGATTCTTCACCATTACCTTGTTTAGCTCCAGGTAATCTATACATGCCCGATGCGATCCGTCCTTCTTCTTCACAAACAGGATTAGGGCCCCCAAGTAGAAGTGCTCGGCCTAATGTATCCATTGTCTAACAGCTCATGTAGCTATGTAGACAACTCCTGCATCTCGGCAGGGGCCAACCGATATGGTGCCTTGGCTATCGAAGCTGCACTAGGGACTAGGTCGATCCTAAAATCCACCTGTTTCTCCGGAGGTATCCCAGGAAACTCCTCTGGGAATACGTCTGGGTATTCTTGTACAGCTGGCACATCACTTACATTCTCCTTAACCTCCTTCCGGGTATCCATAACGTAGGCGACATACCCTGCACAACCCTGCTGAAGGTAGCGCCTAGCCCTCGTTGCTGAGCACAAAGTTGGTCCACGATGCGGCCTCTCGCCCTGAATCACCAACTCTCCCCCACTTGGGGTCCTGACACGCACCAACTGCTGCGCACAGTCAATCACCACCCCTTTAGGGCTCAACCAATCCATGCCTATGATAACCTTGTTACCCGTCAAAGGAATAGTAACCAAATCCACAAGATACCGCTCGTCGTACAACCTCAAGTCAAATGACACATGTATTGGGATGTTGTTCACATAGAACGATCTGAGACAAAACACATAAAACATAGAACATAAATATCATAAATGACATGTAATAAGAGTTAGGTAGAAGAAAACATACTCATCACCATGTCCGGTGCGGCACGCGCCACCTCAGCAGTCAGCTGGAAGGCTTGCCTCCTCACCAATTAAGCCTCTGTCTTGCTCTATCGGCCATCCCTGATCCGCAGGGTCGCTGGAGCTGGCGTTAGGGATGAGAGTGGGTCCAAACCCGGACCGGTTGGACCCGGACCCGGAAAACCCGGAACCGTTTAACGATATTTTTTAGAACCGGAACCCGGACCGGTATATAAGAACCGGTTCCGTTTCGGTTCCGGGTAAAGTGGGTCTAGAACCGAAAAACCTGGAAATAGGAAAGTGGGTAAGGTAGAACCGGGTCAAATGGGTTTAGAATCGAAAATGTTACCACATCTCGTGTAAAGGAACGATCTATCAAAAAAATGTTACAAAAAAAAGATTTAATATATCATTTTTGGGGGGCTGTAAATGACTCCGTACATATGCAAATAAGGTATTTCCAGAGTCTATGACTATTGCCAAACAGCGAACTACAATTTAAAAAAAAATCAGCCCAAATGGACTCATAACGAAGTAGATATGACAGTTTAAAGTTAACTAAAATTCTACACTAATGCTGTAACAGATTCAAAACAGCTTTGATATGTCATTTTTGGAGGGCTGTAAGTGACTCAATACACATGCAAATTAGGTGTTTCTAGAGTCTATAACTATTGCCAACCAGTGAACTACAATTTAAAAAAAGAAATCAGCACAAACGGACTCTGAATGAAGTAGATATGACAATTTAAATAGGGCTAAAAATTCAGCAAGAATGCAGAAAAAAAAAATTACCTTCCATTTCATTCTCGTAGAAAGCTTTTTCTAAATCCACCACGATCTTCAATAAGTCGTAAGTTGAATTCCAACGAGTGGGAAAATCTTTGCACAATCGTATTCCGGTTCCATAGTTAGCACGTTTCCTATACCGGTTCCACATCTAAACCGGTTCTTTGGCCCACTAAACCTGGACCCGATCCATTTAACCCGGTTCCGGTTTTTTAAACAAAACCGATTAAAAAACTCGGATTAACCGGACCCGTTAGACCCATACCCGAAATACCCAGAACCCGGATAAGAGTAATATTGAAACCCAATACCCGGACCGTTTAAGCATTTTCCGGTTTTCCGGTTCTAAATCTCATCCCTAGTTGGCGCCGCCACTGGCGCTCTTGATGTTAGTCTAGGGAAGTTGGATTTTTTATGTTCCCTCTGACTGCAATGAAAGAAAATCAAGTATGGATTCTGAATAGTGGGGGTAGGGATGTACAATCCTTGCTAAAGTGCCCAGTCTTGCCGCATTTGTAGTAGCCCGATCCCCCAACCCTACACACTCCCTCATGTGGCCTGCCGCATTTCCCACAGTGGCTCCGACCCTGCTGGCCCTTCGACCTTGAGTCGAATCCCTTGGCTTTCTTCCCAGAAACCCCAGTCGTCTGCCCAGTCTCTGCCTTCCACTTCCTGAGGTGCTCTATGTCAATCTCCCTCTCCCTCGCCGTGGGTATCATATCCTCCAAGGTCGAACATGCTGAATAGCTGACATGTTTTCGAATGTCAGCTCTCAACATGTCATTGTACCGGGTCTTCCTCATATCCTTGTAACATGCATACTGAGGCACCAGTAAGGCCCTCTCCCTCGGCAGTTAGCTGGAAGGCTCGGTTCCTCACCAATTAAGCCTATGTCTTGCTCTGGCGATCGTCCGTGATCCGCAGGGTCGCTGGAGATGGAGCCGCCATTGGCGCTCCTGATGTTAGTCTAGGGAAGTTGGACTTTTTATGGACCCTCTGATTGCAATGAAAGAAAATTAGGTCTGGTTTCTGAATAGTGGGGGGTAGGTGATGTACAATCCATGCTAAAGTGCCCAGTATTGCCGCACTTTTAGCAGCCAGATCCCCCAGCCCTGCACACGCCCTCATGTGGCCTGCCGTGTTTCCCACAGTGGCTCTGGCCCTGCTGGCCCTTCGACCTTGAGTCGAATCCCTTGTCTTTCTTCCCAAAAACCCCAGTTGTCTGCCCAGTCTCCGCCTTCCACTTCCTGAGGTGCTCTATGTCAACTCCATCTCCCTCGTCGTGGGTATCATATCCTCTAAGGTCGAACATGCTGAATAGCTGACATGTTTCTGAATGTCAGCTCTCAACATGTCAAGGTACTGGGTCTTCCTCATCTCCTCGTAACCTGCATAATGAGGCATTAGTAAGGCACTCTCCCTGAACTTGGTAGTAATCTCTACCACTGACTCAGTCATCTGTCTCATATAAAGAAACTCCATGGCTAGTTGCGGAATCTCCACAACTGGTGCAAACTCAGCCCTAAACCTAGTCACAAAGTCTGACCATGTCATAGCCTCAATGGTTGGGGCTCCCAACGAATCATTGACTGCCTCTCACTAGTCTCTAGCTCTATCTCTCAAACAACCCGCAACATACCGGACCTTCGACCCCTTAGGGAAGAAGCTTGTCAACTATGCAGACTCGATGCCTGCAATCCATCTCCTGGCCACAATGGGGTCCTTCACCCCGTGAAAGTCTGGCGCACCGCATCCCCTGAAATCCTTGAAGGAGAGCGTGCATGTCCCGGACTGGCCTGGTGCCATGTCACTCCTGAACTCCTTAAGGCGCTCCTCCATCAGCTTGATGATCCCTTCCTTGATCGACCCGAAAATCACCGAGGTCGACTCAAGGATGCCTCTCGTAATCTAAAATGTGATGAACTCACGTAATTTGTCATCAATCGGCTCGGAACCTGCACCCGAACCTTAACCTGAACCTGACCCAGACCATGAACCTCCTGCTCCATGACGGGTCACCACCATTCTGAAACAAAACACATAATCGTCAGGGTCATACATAACCTCGAGACGTCTCACACACTCTACAAGCTCCCTGGTTCTATCTCAAACTTCCTTGACTCGAGTACGGATCCTCTGCTTTCTGTAGTACGGGCCCATACTACCTTCCACATCTATCTGTACTTTCCTCAAGGATTGCCTTAACTTCATCAAGTCCCTTTCACTACTGCTGCTCGTTGTTCTAATCTCATCCTAGGATTACCCTAGGGTAACTCTCCGCCATTAGCTGCATAAGAAATCCCTGCTACCTTTACCTAACTAGCTCACGAATACCATTACATATCACTAAGACCAGATAATTCTTCAAATGAGAGGTCCTACCCTACAATGGTTGGACTCAGACAAGAGTTGCAAAATAGGGCTAGACCTAACCTTCTGAAATTATCTGGTCCTCACAATATGTAACTTAACGTATTCGTTTACTAGTTAATTAAAGATAACTAGAACTCCTAAAAGCACAAAGCGTGCAACATTCCGGCATTGAGTAACCTAAACCAAGCATATCCTAATCAGGCTATCATATCTCAGTACTATCATGCAGCTTAACAAGCACACACCGCATGCATATATGGAATCTTCCTAGATCCTTAGCCCTAATCTAGCATGCAATTCTAATAATCATATAGTAGGCATACATGGCATCCTTCCTAGATCCTTAGCCCTAATCTAGCATGCAGTTCTCATAATCATATCATATATTATAACAAACAGGTATGGGTATCTTGGGGAAGACTTACTTGAGCTCGGCCGATTGCACGCATCACACGCCTTGTTCTTTTTAAAAACTATTTATTTTAATTTTTAGAAAAATTGTTTTCTTGTAAAAATCTTTCAAACCCTCGATTTGAGTTCAGACACCCCCGAAGGTGTGTTCGTATCCCTCAAACCAAGGCTCTGATACCAACTAGTTGTTGGATTAGGTGTCTAAGCCCATAACTATAATTGGTATGTACTTGACCCGAGAGTAGCATGGTCCATTTGGGTTACCTTCACCAGAACAATCTGATAGGATGGATATTTGAGAAAGAGGTTATTTATAATTTTTTTAATATATTAGAAGTATAATATATTAATATGAAATCATAATATTTAATTACTATTGATCAAGATTTAATTTGGAATTAATTTAGTAATTAAAATAGACTAATTAAATTAACGGGGACTGATTATGTAAATCAATGATATATATAGTGTTTGGGCTATTGATCCATGTTGGGCTAGGCTTTATGTAAGTATCCATGAAGAGTTATCCCACATGGGATATGGAACATAAACTAAGTGTATGTATTAGAGTTTACCCATGACTCTTGGAATCCTACACTATATATGAGTTATCCTTTAGCCAAAATCGGTTAACCCTAAGCAGTCTAAGAGTTCTAAGAGAACCCTAGCCGATTTTGGTGGTGCTTAACCTCTCTCTCAAAGTCCTCCTTTGTTCATAGTGTTTGTGAACAATTTAAGGCATCACACTTGAGGTGTTAAGCTCTTGAAAGGCCAAGAACTACAACTACATCAAGAGGTATTCATCTAACTATGAGTTTTATATTGTATATCCTCTATTGTATGCTAGTTAGGATGTGTGCTTTAGAAAATTGAAATTGCATGTATAATTAGAGAAAACATAGATCCAAATCATCTAGGGTTGCATGTGCACTATAGGAGTGTTATAGTGCTTAAAACCCAACAATGGTATCAGAAGCTAGGATTGTTTTCTATTATATCGATGATTGTTAATTTTCAAAGCTGAAAAATTGATTTTCTGGCCTCTGAATGATGAACTTGCCGAGTCCACTGGCTGACTTGACGAGTCCATTCAGTAAAAGGGCAACTCAACGAGTCCATTTCATGTACTCATCGAGTAGATGCTTCTGGTTGTAGAATTTCGAGTTTTTGGCCAGAATTGGACTAGGATCATTACCACAAACTGTTTTGTAATTATTAAAAATGTATTTTCTAATTTGGTAATGATGATCCTCATCCAATTAAAGGACAATTGTCAAATTTTTAGATAATAAAGTAATTATCTGTATTATTTGATATGAATTTCCTTGCTATATGAGTTAGATTAGATCAATAGAATATTATACGATAATGTTGTAGTTAAAATTGATCTAAGTTGTTATTGAAATGAGTTTTGTAATTTGTCCTCAAGTTATGTGAAGAGTCTCATTCATGAACATTAAAGCTCATAAGTTTTCATAAGTTATGGAAATGAAAAGGTTTTGAAGGGTAACAAAACTTGCCCTCAAGTTTTGGTATTCGAAAAGTCTCAAATTATGAAAACATTAACATTTGTAATTGAATGGCTTCAAAAGATGCAACTCTTGGGGTTCATAACTTAAAAATTAATTAAATGGTTTTCAATTTTGAATTTTTAATAACCAAGATTCTTTGAATAGTTCTGTTACACCTTATGGACTTTATTAAATTAATTAAAGTGTTTAATTAAAAGAGAAGTTTAATCAATCCATAATAACATGGTTTGAGATTAAGTAAATTAAGAGTATAATTTATTAAAAGAGGAAAACACCAAGTATTTTAAATATGTAAAATACATCCTTATACTATATAAAATTAAAAGTTTAATATTTTATATATGTATAAGTAAAAGTTCAGTCATACCGTTAGTAGGCCTCATTCACGAAGCCGGTCTATAAGGAGGTATAAGGTTACTGCCTATAAAATGGTGGTTTAATGGGTGTCTACTCTCACCCACCGCTTCCTTGACTGCTGGAGGGTCGTTAGCCGAACGGGTAGGATAGGACATTAATTCTCATTAAAAGTATAGTGAAAATACCAAATAACTAAACATTTATAAATTCCCAATCTTAGTTACTTAGGAAAAATGAGAATTTGATGCTAAACCATGAAATTGCACATTGCACCTTATTAGTCGTTAGTGGAGCGTGTGTGGTTAACCGACACATTAATCTAGGACTAATGAAGGATGGTAATGGGTAGCTCGATATTAATCATGGATCAATGGAGCGTGTGTGGTTAACCGGCACATTGATTGGATGATTTTGTAACATTAAGTGTACCAAGCTAATTTGCATGGTTATTCACACCTTGTTTGTGATCCTCCGCATCCGAGTCACAAACTTGAAGGGCATAATCGAGATTTAAACGTGCCATTGAAAAGTTCAATGAATATCAAAGAATCTAGGAATTTAAATTCATTTAAAACCTAAAATTCATTTTCATTTTTCATGGTGGAAATTGTTAAATCGTCATTTACCTTCCTTCAAATATTTTACAATTGGATTACGGCATCTCTCTTCCGAATTGTAGAATATTGTGTTGGGTCCTTGCCTTAATATTTCATTTTGGATGCTATATTAAGGACTTAAATTAACTAACTTGAATTTCTCCCATTATAGATGTCTAGGTCAGACAACAATGGTCTTTCCGAATCTTATGGAAAAAGATTTTCTCATGAAGATGATATTCCACAAGACAATCAAGGTGAAAGATTAATCCCTTCTTCGTGTTGTAGTGGAACTTCACTTCCTCCACCTCCTCCAATAATTCTCCCTCACCCACAAGTTCAAAGATATGAAAAGTTCAATGTCACTCAAGACCTATTGGCAAGAAAACACCAAGATGGAAGGTATGTGTGTGCACATGTCTTGGAGATGAAGTCACACATTGACAGGGTGGGAATGTTAGGAGTCGTTGTGTCAAGGAAGTTGGCTATTGAATTGGTTCTTCAATCACTTCCTGAGTTATATGGTGAGTTTATTAAATATTACTATATGATAGACCGCGACATGCCCCTTATTGATCTTACCTATATGCTAATTGCTGCTGAATCAACAATGATTTGGCGCGCTGGTAATGCAAATTTGATTGGAAGATCTACTTCCCAAAATTCCATGGACATTGACGATGGAATCATTGGAAATCCAGACAAGATTTCTCTTTCCAAAGGAAAGGGAAAGGCTAAGTCTGTGATTGTCCCGTGTACCATTCCCAAAGAGTTCGTTTGTTTCAATTGCCAAGAGAAGGGGCATTGGTTGCGAAGCTGCCCTGACTACCTGAGAGATCTAAGAGATGGTAAAGTCAAAATGTATGACTCTACTTCATGTAACGACCCAATTTTCACGTCCAAAAATTTCGTTATAAAACATTACATAAGAGCATTAAAAGTTGAAAGATTGTTTGATTAAACCATTCACAACGAAAATCAAATTGAAAACCACAACATTCGATCAATCAAATATCAGAGTATCAATCCCAGAATAAACTCGTAACTGTGGAAACAAGAGAGTGAGTGTGTGTGACATGCTGCTACCGCGCCAGCTCCTTTCCCCTAGCTGAGGAGGTACCTGAAACCAAAACTGAAAACCGTAAGCACGAAGCTTAGTGAGTTCCCCCATTGTACCACATACCATATAATCACATAACATACACATATTGTCAGGCATATCTGGGTGCCCGACCTACCCCTTCGGCCCTCTCGACCGGACATTGCCAAGCATATCTGGGTGCTGGCCTCCCCTTCGGTCCTCTCAACCGGATACTGCCTAGCATATCTGGGTGCTGGCCTCCCCTTCGGTCCTCTCGACCGGATACTGGGGAACTATTTCTCCCCTCTAATACTACTACATAACATGTATCGCAATATCAGTATCTATCTAACATGGCTAGGTATGACTACCCCTTCATCCCTACCGACCGGATATCTCGAGGACTATCTCCCCCTACTGTCACTAGCACATAGCATCATATCATACTAGCACATAAACACAACACAGGTAGTAGTAATCCCTAGATGAATATCACAGAGACAATCATCTACATACAACTCCTACTGGTGGGCCGGCATTGTGGTCGTAGACCCACCGCTACTGGAAGGTAACTCACCTCGAAGTAGCTGCTGATCTGATCGGGAACTGACTGTCTACTGCTGCTGCTGCTGCTCCGGGAATCCTCCGGCTGAAATTCCCACAACATACTCAGTCAAACACTGCTAACTGCCCTTTGGGTAAAATGACCATTTTACCCCTGATCATGCCCTAAGTCAAAGTCAGAGTCAACTTTCAGTTGACCCGACTCGCCGAGTTGGCTCTCCAACTCGCCGAGTCCCTACCCAAACGATTGTCCTGAATCCCGTTTCTACTCGTCGAGTTAGGCGATGACTCGACGAGTTCTCCTTCTCAACTGATATTCAAATCCTTCATCCTACTCGCCGAGTTGTATGAACAACTCGTCGAGTTCATCTTCATCCGATGAACACCTATGCTGCGACTCGCCGAGTTGTATGAACAGCTCGCCGAGTCCGTTCTTGATCTAAGGAGATTGCCTTGAACTCGCCGAGTCAGGGCATTGACTCGCCGAGTTCCTCCATAGATGAGTTCAGCTTCCGACTCACAGAGTCACACCCCGTGACTCACTGCTCACTCGACACTACGAAAAAGGGACAAACTCGGAGACTTGCGAACCGACTCGCCGAGTCAGATGAACGACTCGTCCAGTCGTTACCATGCAATTACTATATGGTCGATTCTGCTTGAATCCAGCTCATGCCATACATAGATCTGGGCTCCTAGGGCCTGGTTATCACGTAAAGTTTCCAACTTTACGTGTAAATAAACCACCATGAGGGTTTTAAGGTCCAAAATGCACCAAAAGGGGTAGATCTAGGGCTTTCATGCCATATGGTTCCAAAAAGACAGTAGATCTGAGCTCCTAGAGCTTAACCATGCCTAGATCTAAAGTTCAATCAGCTTATTACAAACCCTCAAACATACACAATCTTGGAAATGGCTCAAAGAGGACTTTAATGGAGCTATAAGGTACAATAAGCTTAAAAACAGAGGGGAAACGAGCTATACCTCAGGGGAAACGTTGGAATGACACAGAGATGCTTGGCCTCCTTCTCCTCTTCTTAATTCACTCTTCTTTCTCCTCAAAAACTTCAAGAACACCAGAAAAACACTTCAAACTCACAAGGAAGCAAGGCTAGAGAGAGATACAGGGCTCTGAGGGTGAATGGGGGCGAGATTGGGGCGGAAATAGAGTTTAAATAGGGTGCAAACCCCTGAAACTTAGGGTTTCATCCAACAGCGGTGACTCGTCGAGTCCGGAATATGGACTCGCCGAGTCACCAACTTAAACGTGTCCCGGGTCCCGTATCTACTCGGCGAGTCGGACCTATGACTCGCCGAGTCCAAGGCTAAAAGAAGAGAAATACTCAAATAAGATTTATGTACCATGAACCAGGTGCTACAAATCTCCCCCACTTATGTTAGACTTCGTCCTCGAAGTCTGCTGCTCGATCCTGAAATAGCTCGGGGTAATGCTCCATCATCTCGTCCACCGGCTCCCAAGTCCATTCCGAACCCTTGCGGTGCTGCCATTGCACCTTCACTAGCTCCACCCTCTTGTTCCTCAAATCCTTCGACTTCCTGTCAAGGATTGCGACTGGGCGCTCAATGTAATTCAGGTTGTCATCAACCTGAATATCCTCTAACGGCACAACCGCTGAATCGTCCACTAGGCACTTCCGCAGCTGAGAAACATGGAAAGTGTTGTGGATCTGGCTGAGCTCGGCTGGCAGATCCAGCCTATACGCAACCTTGCCCACCCGGGCTACAACCCTGAACGGTCCGATGAATCTTGGGCCCAACTTGCCCCGCTTCTAAATCAAATGACGCCTTTCCAAGGCGACACCTTCAGGAGAACCATATCTGTCACACCCCAAAACCAAGAACGGCGGAAACGTTCTGGGGCGGAGGACGTCATGTATAGTATCAACAACAATGTAAAGTAGTAAACAAGCAACAACATCATCCATTGCATTAATAAAATAATTATTATACAATTGTATTCTGTCAAATTTTGATAAACACTAAGCATAAATCAAAATGAAAGATAAGTCTTGAATAAGCTTCATCTTCCTTTCTCCTTGCATCGGTACCTGTCTATGATGACCTGAGGATACAAGTAATTTTGAAAGCGAGTATCAACTATAAAGCTGGTGAGATCATAAGTATTAATGTGTCTTAATTTGTGAAAACTTATAATTTCTAAGACATGACATTACTTTGAAAGAAAGCTAGTATAAGTATGAAAATGTTTGTAACTCAACTGTAAATGTTTGAAAATCCCTAGAAATCCCTATGATTCCTATTAGTAACAAAAAGGAGTCTTCTACCAAGACTTAACTGTTCTGTGTGTAGTCTTCTACCAAGACCTAACTGTTCTGAATGTAGTCTTCTACCAAGACCTAACTGTTCTGAATGTAGTCTTCTACCAAGACCTAACTGTTCTGAATGTAGTCTTCTACCAAGACCTAACTGTTCTGAATGTAGTCTTCTACCAAGACCTAACTGTGTTACTATTATTATCATTATAAGAAATAGTATCCTTTAGTACTAGGATACCTAAATATAATTCACCTCCTTGGTTATGTGAATGAGTCACAAAATAAGGTAATAATATAACTAAACTGAATATTACCCATTGGTACTAGGGTAACTATCATTGATAACTTTAAGCCATCCGTAGATGTACTCTTACCTCTGTTGCTAACAGCTGGGTATAGGAATAGTTAATCCCTTAATTGTGCACCTGAAATGGTACCAACCGTTTGACATCCGTGGATGTACTTTTACCTCTGTTGCTAACAGAGATTCTAGGAATGGTCAATCCCTCAATACGTATCCTTTGGTACTAGGATAATAATCCATTCTATCTCGTCGATTATGTGATTTTATCACAAGGTAAAGATAAGAACACGGATTTGATAACAGATTCGATACATATAAAATGTAATAGGACTCCTACTGATATATCTATGCACAAGTACTCCTATAAGTATAATAATGTAAATATTATAGTAGAGTACGGTAAGGTTCTACGTGTGCTAGCTAGAATGTGTGTTCTCCCTATCTAGCAAGTATAGTAATTGTACTGTAATGTTCAATGTGTGCTAGCTGTAATGTGTGTTCTCTCTATCTAGCAAGTATAGTAATGTAAACGTTCTAGTATAGATGTATATGTTCTCGTCCTAGTATAATTGTACATGTAATGTATAGTAATGTTCTAGAAAGTATTGACTCATGAATGAACTGACTCATTGTATGATATCGCGTTCTAGTAATGGTTCTAGTATCTTCCTGAACTACCCATATGGTAGCTTACTAGTAATCTAAGTAGTACGTATGGACGTGGATGTATACCCTTGCTACCCAAGGGCATAGGATGAACTGGAAGGACCTTTTATGACTATATATGTATACATGATATATAACAAATCTTTAAACGACCTTCGGACGAATACCCAATGTCCCACCAGACCACATCTCAAGGCGCGAAAAGGAAATAGGGTGGATAGTCTTCCTAAGTCTTTTAAACATTTCTTATATAACTATACATATAGAGGCATGCAATTTATAATAAAATAAAAGCATAAGTAAGTTTTGTAAAACATTTGAAACAGAAATATTATTTTAAGAGAAGATCGACTTGATGTCAATCTATAAAACAATTTGAAGGCATAAGTATAATAAAACAGTTTTGAGTATAAAGAAACATTTGTTTGAAACACAGTTGTAAATAAGTTTGAAGTCTGATAAACAGAGTAAGAAGTACAGTGTAAGAAGTAGTTTAAAACATATAAAATGTTTATAAAAATCATTTGAAGGAAACTATTTGGTAAAACGGCTAATGAGTAGCCAAATCTTTTGAATGCTGTATATTAATCACATGTGATTGATGTAATAAGTAATATAATCCTACTTACTAATCACATGTGATTGACATAAAAAGTAGCATGATTCTACTTGTATCCCCCCCATAAAACATTTAAAATAGTTTAAAACATTAGTTAAGGGGTATGAACTCACCTGCAGTATGTGACTGGAATTGAACGGCTGTTATCGTATGGAAGGATCGGACAAGTGCTTGGTGTCAAGTGAGGACTTAGACACACACAATGATCCTAATTACATATGAAGACATATGTATATAAATAATTAGAGATTTAATCACTAATTATACAAGTATAAACATTTAAGCGCGAGGACAACACTTTTGGTCAAGTGCTAGGAGGCTAATGGGTTGCAACAAAGGAGTGCAATGCCCCTAATGGAAGTTTAAGGTCAAAAGACCATATTCATTAGAGTTTACGGCCCAGGGGAGTAAGCTCCTGGCCGTAAACTCTCAAATAAGGCTTGGAATGGTACTTTGAATTACTACAACTCTAGTGGGAATTGTTTCAAGGCCTATACAAGTGTTTGGGCACCACATTGACTCCTTTGGGGAGTTTACGGCCCAAAGACCCCTTTCCCTTGGAGTTTACGGCCGTAAACTACCTTGGGAGGGTTCTTATTGTCCTTTCTAGTGTCTAACAATTCTAGGAACAAGTCTAGGCTTCAACCATTTGGTTAAGGAAGGTTTAAGGCACTAAATGGGACCATTTGATGGAGTTTACGGCCATAGAACTCTTTGGGCCGTAAACTCCCTCACACATGAGGTCCTAAGAATTTTAACTAGCCCATATCTCATCTAGGTACTTGCCCTAAAAGTTTCTTGGCCTAAGGAAGTGTCTAGGGTGTCCTTTGACCCCATTTAAGGAGTTTACGGCCCAAGAATTACTCTTGGCCGTAAACTCTCCAACACTTATGCTTTTCATGTGTTATCTAGGTCCTAAACACATTAAGGTACATGCCAAAAATGAATACTAAGCCTTAGGAAGAGTTTGAAGGCATTTTGGGACCTAAAACTTGGAGTTTACGGCCCAAGGAGTTTCTTGGCCGTAAAATCCCTTATAGAAATGATTTCTAAGGGTTTTGATGGCATAAATCATGAGTTTAAAGCTTCTAGGTTTTTGTTCTAAGACTAGTGATCACAAGGCACTCATTTGTGCCCTTTACTTGGAGTTTACGGCCCAAGAGGTGGTTCCTTGGCCGTAAACTCCTCAAACTAAGTGATTTTGATTTGTTTCTAGCCTCTAATGATCATACACTAAGTCCTTAATTAGTTGCCTAACACGGAAATGGGACTAGGTGGCCTTTAGGCTTGATTTTGGAGTTTACTCCCCAAGAATGTTCTTGGGCGGTAAACTCCCGGATCTAGTGTTTTGGACATGTAAACAATGTTATAAAGCATATAACAAGTATTAAAACACATTTAGGGAAGTAGACTCACAATCTGGGATGAAAACCCGAAGATCCGTGAGAGAGTATTTGGCTTTTCTCTAAATGGAAATCAAATAATGAACCAATTTGGTTCAGAATTCTATTTATAGTCCAGAGTTTTTTGGCAGAAAATATTTCTATTCTCGGAATGGATTCTAATGACCTAGAGTAATGGAATTACAGTGTTGCACAAAATCCTAGTGCAACCACTCTCCTAATAACTCCTTAGGTGTAAAACCCTAAAACTGCCAAACTTATTCCAAAAGTTTGAATTTTCACTGTAACTGCTCTACTACTATTGGATTGCAATGGTTTGATTTTGAACAGAAATTTCGGGTTGTCACAATATCCCCAACTTGGAACTCCAAGTCGGATCGACGCTTGTCGGCGTAACTCTTCTGTCGACTCTGAGCAGTCTGAAGCCTGTTCCGAACCTGCTGGATCCTCTCGGTTGTCTTGAGCACCACTTCGGTGCTCCCCATGACTCTCTAGCCAACTTCACCCCATCATATTGAGGTCCTACACCTCCGTCCGTACAACATCTCGAAGGGAGGGCGGTCGATACTCGCGTGATAGCTGTTGTTGTAGGAGAACTCGGCCAGGGGAAGATAGGTATCCCAGCTACCACCGAAGTCTAGCACGCACGCCCGCAACATATCCTCCAGAGTCTGGATGGTCCGCTCGCTCTGACCATCCGTCTGCGGGTGAAAGGCGGTGCTAAAATGCAAACGAGTGCCCAACTCGTCATGAAATCTCTTCCAAAATCTGGAAGTAAAACGCATATCCTTGTCCGAGATAACCGATACTGGCACCCCGTGCCGCGCCACAATCTCCCTGATATAGATGTCAACCAATTTCTCGGCCGATATGCTCTCCTGAATCGGGATGAAGTGAGCGCTCTTGGTCAATCGGTCCACGATGACCTAAATCGAATCCACTCCACGCGCGGTCCTGGGAAGCTTTATGATAAAATCCATCGTGATATGTTCCCATTTCCACAGTGGAATGTCCAACGGCTGCATCTTGCCATGCGGTCTCTGATGTTCGGCCTTGACCTTCCTGCAGGTCAAGCAGTGCTCAATGTACCATGCCACATCCCGCTTCATCCAGGGCCACCAATAATCTAGACGAAGATCCCTATACATCTTCGTCGCCCTGGGATGAATAGAGAATCGGGATTTGTGCGCCTCCTCCATCAAAATCTGGCGCACGCCTCCGTGATACGGCACCCACACCCTACGGTTTAGTGTCAATAGTCCTCGGCTATCATAATCAAAGGAGGAAACTGACCCACCACACGCTCGCTCTTCCGATGTTCCACCTTGATAGCCTCCTGTTGAGCCTCCCGAATCTGCTCCAACAAGGGAGTCACTACGGTCATCCTCATGCACATATCCCTGATCGGTGCCGCCTTGCGGCTAAGCGCATCGGCCACTACGTTGGCCTTCCCCAGGTGGTAAAGGATCTCACAATCATAATCCTTCACCAAGTCCAACCACCGACGCTGCCTCATGTTCAGATTCGGCTTATCCATGAGGTACCTCAAACTCTTGTGGTCCGTGTAGATGGTACATCAAACCCCGTAGAGGTAATGCCGCCAAATCTTGAGGGAAAAAACCATCGCCCCCAACTCCAAATCATGCGTCGGGTAGTTCGCCTCGTGAGGCTTGAGCTGCCTCGAAGCGTAGGCAATGACATGCCCCCTCTGCATCAGTACCGCGCCCAACCCAGAAATGGACGTGTCGCAGTATACCACAAAATCCGCTACGCCCTCTGGCAGGGATAAGATCGGCGCCTCGTACAGTCTCTGTCTCAGCGTCTCAAACGCAGCCTGCTGCTCGGGTCCCCACCGAAAGACCACGGCTTTCTTCGTCAGCCGCGTCAGGGGTACGACTATCTTGGAGAAATCCTGAATAAATCTCCGATAGTAGCCTGCTAATCCCAGGAAAATCCGAATCTCAGATGGAGACTTCAGAACCTCCCATCTTATCACGGCCTCGACCTTGGCCGGATCGACCAGAATCCCGTTCTGGTTGACGAGGTGTCCGAGAAATTGCACCTCGCGCAACCAAAACTCACACTTTGAGAACTTGGCATACAAGCTCTCCCTCCTTAGGGTCTCCAACACCTCTCTCAGATGTTCCTCATGCTCCTCCTGAGTCTTGGAATAAACCAAGATGTCATCGATAAAGACTATCACAGACCAATCCAACATCGGTCTGCATACGCGGTTCATGAGGTCCATGAACGCGGCAGGAGCATTGGTTTGCCCAAACGGCATCACCACGAACTCATAATGGCCATATCGCATCCGAAACGTGGTCTTCTGTGTATCCTCCTCCCTGACCCTCATCTGATGATAACCCGAACGCAAATCAATCTTGGAGAACCAAGATGCTCCCTGAAGCCGGTCAAAGAGGTCACCAATCCTCGGGAGTGGGTAACGGTTCTTCACCGTTACCTTGTTCAGCTCCCGGTAATCTATACACATCCGATGCGACCCGTCCTTCTTCTTCACAAACAGAATCGGGGCTCCCCAGGGCGAACTGCTCGGACGAATAAATCCCTTGTCTAGCAGCTCCTGCAGCTGCGTAGACAACTCCTGCATCTCGGGAGGAGCCAACCGATACGGCGCCTTGGCTATCGGAGCCGCAACAGGAACAAGGTCAATCCTGAACTCCACTTGTCGCTCCGGAGGTATCCCAGGAAGCTCCTCCGGGAAAACATCTGCAAAATATCGAACCACCGGAACCTCGCTCACTGTCGCCTTACCCGCCTCCCGGGTATCCATCACATACGCGACATATCCTGCGTATCCCTGCTGAAGATAGCGCCTAGCCCTCGCTGCTGAACATACAGTGGGTCCGCCATGTGGACTGTCATGAATGCGTATTGAGGCAAGACTGTCATGAATGCGTCTGTAGATTAACTAAAGTGTTTTAGACATAGCACAAGTTTGCTGCAGTATTCATGACTACTTCTGGAATAAGATTCGAGTATTGGATTAAACCCACGCTCATTTGAATCACTTCATGGATTTTATCACGAGTGATCATGAGACAATAATATCTTATATTCTTGAAACCAAGACATGTGAGTTGCAATTTACAAGTCGGTTTCACATTGACATATGTAAACGCACCAGTAACTTTGTGTTATAAAACATATTGTTGTGTATGATTTGATGAGTAAGTACAAGCAAGCATATGAGTCGAAGTTTATCCATTCCTTTTACCCAATGTGGGATAAAAGCGATATATGTGGGCCACTCGATGATATAGTGATGACAACCCTAAGTGCTTGGCCAAGCCTGGACTGATTTGATTTGCTCAAATAGTCGGTCATCATAAATCGGAAATCAGGAACAAAAAATGAACAGAGAGAAGGATTATAATCCATGTCTTAGTTCATACGATGTCTACATTGGAGGAATATATGATCCCTTATCTAATGGACGCGCCATTTGAGTAGGTCAGAGTTCGACATCGACTTTTGAGAGCTACGAATGCTAGTCAGGATTTTGGAGTCGTACTTGTAATAATAGTTATTAGACTTATCCAAGTGAGAGATTGTTGGATTAGGTGTCTAAGCCCATAACTATAATTGGTATGTACTTGACCCAAGAGTAGCATGATCCATTTGGGTTGCCTTCACCAGAAAAATCTGATAGGATGGATATTTGAGAAAGAGGTTATTTATGATTTATTAATATATTACAATTATAATATATTAATATGAAATCGTAATATTTAATTAGTATTGATCAAGAATTAATATGGAATTAATTTAGTGATCAAAAGAGACTAAATAAATTAACGGGGACTAATTATGTAAATTAGTGATATATATATATATATATATATATATATATATAGTGTTTGGGCTATTGATCCATGTTGGGCTAAGTTTTATGTAAGTATCAATGAAGAGTTAGCCCACATGATATATGGATCATAACCTAATTGTATGGATTAGGGTTTACCCTTGACTCTTCGAATCCTACACTGTATATCAGTTATCCCTACCAAAATCGGTTGACCATAAGCTTTCTAAGAGTTCTAAGAGAACCCTAAATGATTTTGGTGGTGCTTAACCTCTCTCTAATGTACTCCTTTGTTCATGGTGTTTTTGAACCATTTTAGGCATCACACTTGAGGTGCTATGCTCTTGAAAGGCCAATAACTATAACTACAACAAGAGGTATTCATCTAACTATGAGTTTTATATGGTATATCCTCTATTGTATGCTAGTTCGGATGTGTGCTTTGGAAAATTGAAATTACATGTATAATTAGAGAAAACATAGATCCAAAGCATCTAGGGTTGCATGTGAACCATAGGAGTGTTATAGTGATTAAAACCCAACACTAGTAACATCCCAAATTTCAAGAATAAAAAAATTTCATTTTTATTTTATAGATTCATAAAACAAATTACTGAAAAACCATCAATGTTATCTCATATCATGAAAAACTATAAGTCAACCATCTCAAAAACATATCATAGGAAAATAATGTGAGAGTACAAATCCCAAGAATCTCATGTGCGAAAATCGTGTGTGTGATGTGCTGCTATCGTGTCAGATCCTTTCCCTTCAAAGAAGAAGGACGAAACAAAAACTGAAAACTGTAAGCACAAAGCTTAATGAGTTCCCCCCATCATACCACATACCATACAATAAACTTACTGCCAGGCATATATGGGTGCCCGACCTACCCTGCTGAGCATATATAGGTGCTCAGCCTACCCTTGTTAGGTATATTGGGGTGCTCGACCTACCTTGTCAAGCATATCTGGGTGCTCGTCCTATCCTGCAAGGCATATCTGGGTGACCGACCTACCCTCTGGTTTATTTCAACCAGTTACGGGGACTATTTTACCCCTACCACTACCACATAATAACATAACATAAAATATTGTCAGGCATATCTAGGTGCCCAACCTACCCTTCGGTTTATCTCAACCGGCTACAAGGTCTAACCTACCCCTCCTACCACTATCACATAACATCATAGCATACTAGCACATAAAGCGTAAAATATAGTGGCATACTAGACAATTATCACAAAGACAATCATCTTAAATATAATCAACTACTAGTGGGCTGACATTGGTGCCTTCGACCCACTTCTACTGGAAGGTACCTCACTTCCATAACTGGGAAATGGCTGCAAAGGCTTCTACTCTGAAATCTACCCCTCTCAAACTCCTATACATAAGCATTTCCTTTAATTACCCTTTTCATACTCATAACCCCTTTAAGGGTCAACTTTGGTCAAGGTCAAAGTCAAAATCAACATTCTGGTCAAAGTCAACTCGTCGAGTTGGGCCATCAAATTGTCGAGTTCCATGAATCAGGAACCCTGAACCGCGATCCAACTCGTCAATTTCTTTCACAACTCATCAACTTCCTCCTATCCATAGAATCGGGACTTCTCCAATCAACTCGCCGAGTTATCCTTGAACTCGTCCAGTTTTTACCCTTTATAGACTCGGGATTCTTCAACCCAACTCATCGAGTTCCTCTATGGACTCGACGAGTTCTTTAGTCTGTTGAGCCATCTTAATATATTAAGCTCTTATCCCTCAAATCTAAGCGCCATACTTCATCTACATACTGAAAGTGTCCTTTTAAGGGTAAAGTTTCTAACTTTACCCATTAATAGCCCTTCTTGATGGGTTTAGCTCAAACCCTAATTCTTTAAGACCTAAATCTTGACCCAAAAGCCATAATACTTCACACTAAAGCATAAAAACTTAGATCTAGGCCCTAGACACCATATGAATACGTAAAGTCCCTGACTTTCCCTCCATGCATGGCCTTTTGGAGCTTAAAAGGCCAAAATGACACCATAAAGCTTTCTTGGGGATTCCATGGCCATAAAGTATGCACCTTTATACCATGAAACTCCTTTTAGACACCAGATATGAAAGAGTAATCACTTGGGACATCCAAGTCTCAAAAGCTAGCAATCTTGGGCCAAAACATGGAGAAATGACTCCAAAACTAGATCTAAACATTGAATAGACAAGATAGGAGCTTTATACCTCCAATGAACCATAAATGGAGCTCAACTTTTGGATATAATCTTCTCCTTCACTTCCTTGCTCCTTCTTCAAGTCTCTTCTTCTTCAAAACCTCAAGAAAGCACCAAGAATGGCTCAAAACTCTCGAAACGTATTAGGATTTCATGGCTAGGGTTTGGGATGATGGAGGCTACAAATGAGGCCAGCCTTTGGAGGTTAAGGTGTTTAAATAGGGTGTTAAACCCTTACAATTAGGGTTTCATTCTGCCAGCCCTACTCATCGAGTTGAGTCCCTCAACTCGTCGAGTAGACTTTAAGTTCCACGTCCAAAATCCATTCCTACTCGACGAGTTTGGGGCCTCCAGTTCGTCGAGTTCCTGAACAAAAATGAATAAATATTATTTAAATTACATACCATGAACTGAGTGTTACATTGGGTAACGTAGATTTGGTGACTCGAGAGTTCGGTTGATGTTAGGTGCCTAAGGGTAAAACCGTAAAGTGACAGTTCGCGCATTTTATGCATTTTGGATTTAAATTCGGTAAGTTTTAAGGAAAAGGAGAGTTGATAGGGTTGTAGATCTTCTCAACACCTTTATGTGGATATAAAGATCATCAAAATCGGAGTTGAAATGGAGAAGTTATGACCGTTTGAAGTTAGGGCGGTTTTGGGTTGAACCGTGTACGTTGGGCATACTCAATGTGTACAATGGGCATACTACGACATCCCTAGTACGCTTGGTGTACACGATCAGTGACCAAAACCTATTTTCATGGTTTGAGCCCTATTTAAGCTTCTTAACTCCTCCAAAACCATTCCATTCTCAGCTTCCACCTGTCCTACACCCTCTCTTGAAATCCCAATCCTAGATTGAGCCTTGTGAGCAAAAAGAAGGTGTTTTTAAGTGCTTTAGAGTGTTTGTGGTGCACCTTGGAGAATAAGGAACTCATCAAAGAAGTTTTGGTTGCATTGGAGCTTGTAGATCCAGACTTTGTTCACCTTGATCTTTCTTCTAGAGGTTTAATGTTTGAATCTTGATGATGAAATTGTTAGATCCAGCTAGTTTTGAGTGTTATGAGCTTTTGGTCACTTTAAGCGTATACATTTTAGATCTTGAAAGTTTTTGACCTTGTTATGGACAAAGTTGGAAACTTTATCCATCTAAACATCATTTTGATTCAGATCTAAAGGTTGGAGACTTGGACTTAATGGATTAAGTTGAAAAAGATGCACCTTTGGGGCACTTTGAGACTTAAAGATTAGATATTGTGTGTTAGGACCATTCTAATGGATAAAGTTGGAAGCTTTATCCGTTATGGTTCATGCCCAGGAGATGAAAAGAGTTGAGAGCAAAATAGCGAACAGGTGCGTAACGCGTGGGAATCTGCCGAACAGTTCACACCAAATCCTGAAGAAAGCTAAAAAGCATTGTTTGATGAGCCTGCATAGTATTAGGTAGTTGGAGAGGTAAAGGATGACCAAGCCCATGATGCTTAGCTGGTCTTTTCGAACGATGATCTTCGAGAACTCATAAAAAGGAATAAAAAAGGAACAAAAGTAAAGTATAAGCGTATATGGCACGAAAAGGAAATCAAATTTCGGTAAGACTTGGTCTGAATCGTAGTTTAGACTCAAGTCGGTTAAGCGGGGGCGGTCGCAGAAGAATTAAATTATTGTTCGAGTTAAGCACCATACAGGTGTGCATTCCATTTTTAGTTCCCATAAGTCTTCTTATTTTTTTAATCTTCTTTGGCTCCAAATGGGGGCGCACAAAAATGTGATTTTGGCCCTTCTATCCCTTCTATACAAGAGTTCTGAAGTCTTATTGGGTTAAGAACTTAGGGTTTTGGACATTAAGCACTTTATAGCCATGCAAAGCCATAATGTTGGAAACTTTATGACTTAAGACATCTTTTTAGGCTTGGGTCTGAGTTTTGGACGTAAAGGCTTAATGTAATGAGCTCTTAATGGAGTTTTGGGATTGGGATGTGTACATGGGGCGTACTTGGTGGTACGTTATGCGTATGCGGTCAGCGCCCTGCTTTTGGTCAACATCAGAATACATTGGGCGTACTCTCTTGGTGCGTAGGGCGTACTTCACTAGGAAGAAATATTGACTTTTGGACCTCGACTGTTAACTTTGACTTTAACCAAGTTTGACCTAAGGGCATTTTTGGTAATTTGATTATAGTTTAAGACTTGGGTTCCTGTTAATTGTATAGGTGACCGATAGAGACTTCTTTTAGAGTAGTGATTTGTGTAACTATTCTTTCAGACTGTGAGGTGAGTTTCCTCATTGTGTTTAGCGGGTCGAAGGCACCAATGTCAGCCCATGGTTTGTTATGTTTAGGATGCTAGATGTCTACGTGACTCTTGTATATGTTATGTGTTTATATGTTTCATGGGTTGGGCTCGATGCTGAGCATGGCCTGATGACTATCTTGTATGCTATTTATCTTTGTGATTATTACATGTATTTGTATTATTATAGGTTTATATGTTTATTGTTTACCGAGTGGTGCTCAATGCCGGGCGGGGCCCGATGCCTGGTGGGGCCTGATGACTGATAGATCTGTTTTCTGAGCAGGGCTTGATGTCGGGCGGGGCCCATTATATGTTTTATATGTATGGTATGGGGGATTTTGGGGAACTCACTAAGATTTGTCCTTACGATCTTAAGTTTATGTTTCAGTTACCTCTATTTCAAAAGGGAAGAGCTCGGTATGACGTCATTGCACACACCACGTTGTTCTGCATTTTATACAACTCTTATGTATTTAGATGTTTCTTGACGTACTCTAAGTTCACTATGGTTTTTATGACATTGTTTTGGATAATGGTTTTATTAATATAAAAATCAAACTTTTTGGTCTTAATTTTTGGGATGTTACATAAATAGTATCAAGCATGACATGTTATGAACATGCATATTATGCCTCTCTATGGTCCTTCGTTTGTGAACAGACCGGATGGAAATAATTCGGTTGATGCTCATTTCACAATTCTAAATTTTTATCATTGTCTATGATGTAGTGGAATTTCATATTTACATGCATTGGCCATTGTGATATTGAGGTTCTAAATTCACAGTGACTGAGTCATTTATATTATATTATGTTCCACTGAAACTTGTTACTCGGAACAATTTCATGGTTATGAAGTCTCAAATTCAAGGTACACTACTTGAACACTTCTCTTGCATTAAAGTTTCCAACTCTATTGAGCATCAGCGCTACCGGTTGATCTAAAACCAATTGGTGTTAGAAAGGGCGCAACCTTACCCATATAGCGCATTCAGCCCTCCAGGACCAGGCATTCTATTGCGACACTCCAGGCCGTCATGCGAGGACTTGATCGATGCCATTTCTGACCCCCAACAATCCCCCCCCCCCCCGAAATTGCTCCCAGAGAGAATAGAACCCTCGCCACTGGCTCTGATACCACTTGTTGAGCATCAGCGCTACCTGGTTGGTCTAAAACCAATTGGTGTTAGAAAGGGCGCAACCTTACCCATATAGCGCATTCAGCCCTCCCAGACCAGGCATTCTATTGCGGCACTCCAGGCCATCGTGCGAGGACTTGGTCGATGCCATTTCTGACCCCCAACAAACTCACATGTAGACTTCTCAACCATCTCCCATTATAGAAACATTTCCATTTGACCATTAATTCTGACCATGAATCATCTCAATTCAAAATGTGTTTTTATGGTCCTTCCTAAATAATATTATACTTCCAAATGTCCACAAGCAACCACTTCTTGGTAAAGCCTTACAATGCTCTTGACAGTTGTTTAACAAATTTAGTCACATAAAATTCTAATTCTTTTCTCACAACGCTCAAGGCATCTGAAAAATAAGCACATATTATATCATACGTGATCAATCCTATATCCGAAGCATATGGGACTCGACTCATTATGTCCTATATAAGGATTTGGTATTTGTTCATTTTCTTTCTATAATATTTCTATATATGGAATCTCCTCTTGAACCATTTTAACATGATATTCATATAGGTCTTCACTTATGTCTTTGACTATGTTCTATTAAACTATACGCTCTAAACCTTTTGATTTAAAACGAAGTATAAGTGCCCTCTCCCTTAAGTCCACTTATAGCGAAACAATTCCAAACTTTGGAATTTGCAAATCGGATACATTTTTCCCTACGAATAGTATTCTCAACATGCAATACCAACATAACAGTTATGATCCCACAAGCTTAACATGTACCGATAAATCAAATGGACTTTTAGAAATCAATACCTATTGACTTTCTTATACAAGTGCATATTCCAGTTACACGATTCTTCGTTAAGTCTTTAATTAGACTTCCTAAGCTTATACACCTTAGTTAGACAGTACATGTGAGTGTTTAAACTCTTCAAGACTTGTTAGATATATCTCTCGAAAGTTTAAACAATCCCTTTCCATTCCTTATAATTCTAAATATGTAGAGGGATGTCATAATCATATTCTGATTTTGAGAATGCAATCAATACAACCAACATCCATATTGATCTTTATAAAATCTTGAAAATCTATCAACGAAAGTATTTCCTCATAATCATTTTCATGAATTAGAGCGAAACCTTTGCCACCGAGAATTCATGGTGCATACGTTCCCATCCATGTGGATCTTTCCTTTTCAACCTACACTCATAAGGCAAGGTTTAGAACAAACTAACTTGAAACTTAGTTTTCCCTTGTGGACCGAACTTCTCTATTCTTAATTTATTGCTTTTTGGCAGCACAAAGGCCTACCAGTTCTTCCATGTCATTAGTAGCTCACCCATATTGATCAGTCTACCTTAACTGAACAACATTTTTACTTTTTCATTTAAAAGAAAAACATAGAAATCAAAAGCATTGCCACCTAAACTGGAGGTGCACATAGATAAGAATATGTCAATTAAACACAACAAGTTGTCAACCTCAAGGCGTGTTCTAGTGATAACTAAAGCATCATTGTTAGTTGACCCCTGAAACTCTCATGATGAATATGAGTCCCATTAAATTCTTGACACGCAGGTTTTTCTCTCAAGGAACATTCTTTGACGAACTAAAACAAATATTCAAAAGTTCTTGCGAATTCCCGACAAGAAAACACTTCATAGAATTGGTCTCATTTTATATTTTGTTTCTCGATCAACAAGAACATCAAAACTCCAATTCTAAATGTGCTAGAGTAAGAAAAGCATCATTACTCCACATACTACGAGGGGTTATCAACCTTCATAGTTTGAAATGTGTTTCAAGATACAATTCATAGATACTAGAATACAGCTCTAAAACTTGATTGGAACAAAGTATGACTCATATTTAGATCGAACCATTTCCAACAATGTTTGATTCATATTCTTAGTAACTCAAATGCACTAAGATGTTCTTTGAGGATTAATTTTGATACAATTCCATAATTACTAAGATGATAATAAAACATGATACTAAAATACTTTCCTTTCCTTTCAGATCGGAGAATAATTCATTTTTTTGCCTAATAAATTCTTTTATTCGTTCTGCTCTCTTTGAACGTTTTGAAAAAATTTTAGAATTATGGTTAATCTTATAAACATAATCATATTCAATGAAGCATCAATAAATCAAGACGAATAGAGTTTTGTCCCTTGTGGTGGATTTGAAGAGTTTGTAGTAAGATGTACTAGATTCACTAGTCCTTCACTTTCCTCACATAAACATGTGAACAATGAATTAGTCATAATTTTCTAATGAACAAGATTCACATATGTTATACAATTCGAACTGTAAGATTCCAAGTCTATCCAATTGGTGATGAGACTTATTTTCACTTGGGTAATTATGGCAGTACCACAAGCGCAATATCATAAGAATTAAATACACAATTAATATTGCTATTATTAGAAATACTCATTAATGCCATTGTAAGGAGATACAAAATAAGACAACCATATAAACCAAATATTCGCTTTTTTTTTTATTAAAGAGAAAATAAGAAATTGTCCTTAAAATGCATAAAATGAAAAACTATGTTTCTAGACATCTTTGCAAAGTAACAACAATTAATTAAAATTATCTTAACTCCTTAGTAGTAGCTCCAAATTCTGACAATCAAACTATATGACAAAAGTCAATTTCCTACGATCTGATTCAACTCAGTTTGCTCAAGCTTCCTTCTTTCTTTTAGATCGTGCAAAACCATCAAAATGTGATCATCACATTATGTATTAAGAGTCTATGAATAACAATGTATGTAGTTAGATAATGGATGTACTTGAAGTATAATCACACGAATTGACTTTACCATCTTTAATATTTTAAGGTATTTTGCACAGCTTTGCTTCTAATGTCCCTTTAATGGACTCATTAGGGTCAACATGTGGAACATTAGAATCAACATTTCTCTTTACCATACGATTAAACAGTTTAACCTTGGCCGATCCCTTTAAATTGGGAAGAGAAATCTTTTCCAGATTACCAATGTTACCATTGTCAATGTCCCTGGAACTCTTACGATTAGACCCTACAAGCATTTCTACTTCAGTTGTATTCTTAAGCATTTCTACTTCAGCAACCATCAACATATGGGTCAGATCAATTAGGGTCACATCGAGGTTCCTCATATGAAAGTTCTCAACTATGACTTTGGAAGCGAAAGAAGAACCAAATCATTGGCATGCTCATTCGGAGATATAACACCCAAACTTTCCAACTTGTCAATTTACGATTTGATTTTTAGAACATGCATACACATAAAATTTCCATCTTGGTGTTTACGTGCCAATAGGGCTTGAGTGGTTTCATATCTTTCAACTTGAAGAAAACCTGACGTTGGGAGACTCAAAGGAGGAGGTGGTGGAAGATTTGAAGAGAGACAATGTCCGGTTCCACCATTTCCCAAGGAAGGGAGGACAATTTCACCTTGACATGAATGTCGAAGACCATCTGCAGAAGATTGAGGAAAACCATTTCCACAAGATCGAGGAAGACCATTTCTATATTGATTAAACATCTAAAATTGGGAGAAGAGGGAATTCAAGTTAGTTGATTTTAATCTTTATTTATTAACCAAAATTTAAATTAAGGTGATGATCCATATTTTCATTTTGTAATATAAAGAAGGATGCCATAGTCATATCACGAAACTACTTTAGGTAGGTAGAAACATTTCACCAATTTCAATCACATGAAACGCTTAGATCTTTTGAGATTTTCATTGAAACATCAATGATATGTTTAATATCGAATTATGCTCTTACTAATCGTGACAAGGATGTCGAAAATCATAATTAAGACGTGAACAACCATGTAAACCCCCTCAAACACCTTCGATTGATTTATAATCTCTCATTGATGTGGCGGTTAACCACACATGCTCCATCAACAATTATAAACATGACTTGTTCATCATTCTAACTTTATTGTCCCTCATTATTGTGTCATCATTCCATGTGAATTCATACCCCTATATTTTTCATGTTTCTACTACATTTTAGGGGAGAAATACAAGTGAATCGCAAGAAAAATTTATGTTAAAATGCAAATCGTTACATACAGTTTCTAATTCTTTATCTACATTTTGTGTATAAATGTTAAATAAGTAAAATAACACTATCAAAAATGTTATACTTTACATGCAAGGTTGATAATACATTAAGTTTTATCATTCAAATGAAACACACTTTCGAAAAAACTATAATAGGTATAGTTTACAAGATATTCATGACATTTTACACTCTATGAACACTATAGAAAGGAAACACTTACATTTACAATAAAAATGGACTTTTCATACCTATATCTATTTGATAAAAACTTTTGTGATACATTTAACTTCACGTACTTTCAAGTACGTATTTCAAGTCCTGTGTTATAAACCATAATCTCCTGTAGGGAGAGCGTGATACTTGTGTATAGATCTATACGGGATTGACAATCCCGCACCTAAACTGTTAGATATAGTTAGACCGGCAGGTCTGGGGTGACAAACGTCATATCATTTCAACGGCTGAAGATCATTGCTACAGGCAGTCCGTGTCATTATCATAGTTATAAAACTCACACAAAGTATTAGAACATTTGATTTACGGGGCTATCAAACGTCTTATTTGTTATATATATATATATATATATATATATATATATATATATATATACTTACACTATTTTAAGTATGGAAAATACTTATGCATTTCAGTTTTTGAATATTTTAAAACTACTACAAATTTATGGAAAATATTGGATTTTCTAAGAAACAAACACAATTATTTTTACAGAAAGGCATACAATTCTAATAAAAAAACGCTTATGAACTCACCAACTTAATTGTTGACACTTTTTCAAAACTACTTGTATTTCTCAGGGATTTAGTAATACAGGTAAACAACAACTTTTGGGGAAGGGACGCTAAGGCGTCAATTTCAAACTTAATATATCATCATAATGTAATTTCTTTTGAAACATCTAATACTATCAACAATGTAACTTTTTTATTTAAATTATGTTTATGATGGTTGTGTTCGCTCTCTTTACTATTTACTCAACTGTTATCATACTACATGAAGTCATCCACCCTCGAACGATTCTGCCGTTCTGGCATGGGGGTGTGACAGATTGGTATCAGAGCATTGCTTATAGTGAACTAAGTATATCGAACCACATAAGATATACAAACTATAAATGTTTAGGGACTAAAAATCTCTATCAAAACGTTTTACACCCGAACCATATATTTTGTATTAACTTAAATTTTTAGTTTCATAAAAGTACAAATACATGCATACAACGATTTATTTTCATAGTTAGAACTATACAAAAGTATTAAGACAAGTTCGACACTACGACTATGCCTTAGAATATGTAATCGGATTTGAGACGAATATAGCATGATCAACTATATTTTTCCGAGATGTGACCAATGTATGTCAAGGAATAGTTATAGTGAGCAACAAGTCAAAACTTACCAAAATAACACTAGTATCAAACTTTCAAATTAAAATACTATATGAGTATTTATGACACAATAAAAACTATAACAAGCGAGTAAACCCCGACATTTCGTTAGGACTAGGATCGTCAATTAAAATAAAATTTAGCTTATAAGAACTAAAAACCTTCACTGATAGGGCTATAATTGCAAAGTGCATATTTAAAGTTACACATGAGTGAGGTTGTATGGACTTAGGATTTATGATTTCACTTTGGGCTCTTTTCCTTGTTTGGATGTGGGCTTGGAGTGAAACTACTTATCCAACGGTCCATTCAATCTCAATTATATGTAATTCGTATACACTAGGTAATTATAGGAGGACTTGGTGTAGGTCTTATCATAAATTTTCTCTTTACACTCAAATTCTATAGATAATTCTCTTATCTCTATTCCTGATCAGACAAAATGGACGAATTTCATATCCCCAGGGATCCCTACTACCCAAATCAGGGCAATGGTGGTTGGATCGAAGAAGATCCAGAAGAAGATCCCGAAGAGATTTTCGAGGAGGACCCAGAAGAGGATCCTGAAGAAGAAGAGGATGAGGAGGAGGTAGAAGAAGGAGATGTAGAAAATGAAGGCACATACTCGGAACCAGAGGTCTACGACCCTCCCCAAGTGGTACCAAATCCATGATGGAACTTTCAGGGCCCGACGCCCGTATGGGCTGTAGATCTTAAACGATGGAGCAGGGAACAAGGACAACGTCCATCCTATGGCATGGGACAAGGCTTTGATAACCTCAGTAACGGAGGTTCAGCTGACAGATCACTCCCTGTCATGGTTCGTCGCATTGCCAATCAAGGCGAGCAAGCAAGGGTAAACGCCAACCAAATCATGGACGTTGATGCCACTGCCCAAATCACGGCGGTACGTCTTCGTCGCCTGGACGAAGAACATGATCGAACAATAGAACATAACTTTTCCCTTCAGAAAGACATTACCGCTGCTAGAGCCAAGGTAAAGGAGTTCCGAAAAAACCAAGCCGCAATGGAGAGGCGCGTCATCGAGGCTGAACGTCAAGTAGCTCGGGCTCGAACTTCCACGACAACATGCTAGGGTCCGCACCGTACCACCCGCTCAGAGTAGAGCATGTACGTCATGCGCTATGTATACACCTATTGACTGAGCGTTGGTGCTACTCTTTCCTTTATGTATGTAAACCCGACAGATTGTGAGTACACAATTCGGGGGTCTGAATGCGGTCAAATTTTCCCATTTTCATTGATGTACTCTAGACCTGTGTTAAGGTCAAATTTTCTTGATCGGTGTATCGAATATTAATATCAATGAGAGTGACACGCATTTATTATTTCATTAAGTTCTTAAAATACTAAGGAAATCATACACTTATGATCGTAAGTTTCCATTTCGGAATTAACTTACAAATTCGGTAATGTTCTGAACGTAAATCATATAATACTAAGACTTTCCATAATCATTCCTGAAGACTTATCAAGAACTCATCATTTAATTTTTTGCAGGATCATGCCACCAAGAAGAAATCCCCGACGCATCAGTACTACAGGACCACCACCTCCACCACCACCTCCATCGATGGACAGTGCTGTTTTTCAAGTTGCTGTGACAGCTGTCGTGACATTAGCAATGGCTCAAATGAGTAACAATGGGTCGAGAAGAGGGATAAATAGCTCTACCAATGGTCAGCACCAAGGTCGTTGCAGGGAATGCACTTACAAGGACTTCACCAACAGAAAACTCAGAACCTTTAATGGTACTGGAGGAGTTGTGGCTCTATCCCAATGGATAGAGAAAACGAAAGCAGTATTCGAGATCTGCTCATGCCAAGAAGGGAGCAAAGTAAAATTTGCTGCTTGTACTTTCTCCGAACGAGCCCTAAAATGGTGGAATGGCCACGCCAAGTCACTAACTCTATTAGTGGCTAGCTCCAAGGGATGGGAAAACCTGAAACAAATGCTCATGCAAGAGTACTGCCCGAGAGGTGAAGTACAGAAGCTCGAGCAAGAGCTTTGGGCCTTACAACGGTAGGCTCGGACATCACAACCTATACCAATAGGTTCAGTGACTTGGCAATACTTTTCCCGGGAATGGTTTCTCTAGAGAGCAAGAAGATCGAGAGGTATATCTGTGGAATATCACCCCAGATTCGAGGAACTGTACTACCTTCCAAGCAAGTTACTTTCGATAGTGCCAAACAGTTGGCACAGTCCCTCGTTGACCATGGTGTCTACCAAGGGTTCATGACTGCTATTCTGAAGCAAACCATAGAGAGCAAAAACAACAACAACAATACCAACAACAATAGCAAGAAGAGGTTTTGAAACAAAAGGAAGGGTCAATCTTCGCAAGAACCTTCCAAGAAACAACAGATAGTGGCAGTCCATGCCGCTACTACTCCCACCACTGTTCCTGTTACCCCTACACCAACGAAGCAATATGATGGAAACCTACCAAAGTGTAGCAAATGCAATTTCCATCACAACAAAAATTATCTGGAGATGCACTGTAATACCTACAACAGGAAAGGGCACATTCCCGTTTCTATAAGGCACCGGCGCCAACAATCACCCAAATATGGGTGTGGTGAAGCTGGTCACTACAAGAGAGATTGCCCTAAGGCAACGAATGCTGGCGACATAGGAAGAGTGCTGGCAATAGGGCAGAATGAGGTAATAGCCGACCCCACGGTGGTTACGGGTACGCTTCTTCTGAACAACATTTATGCATGCATACTCTTTGATTGTGGTACAGAAAGGAGTTTCGTGAGCCATGAATTACAACACTTGCTTAAACAAAAACTCCAATCACTCAATAAGATATTTACAGTAGAAATGGCAAACGGTAAAACATAAAGTACAAACGATATATACGTAAACTGCATCCTAGCTCTAAATGAACAATCTTTCCAAATCGATCTAATGTCGATCACTATAAGAAGCTTTGATGTCAACATCGGTATGGACTGGTTAAGCCTTCACCATGTCGATATACTTTGCCATGTAAGGGTCGTTCGCCTTAATTTGCCAAATGGCGAAGCTCTTATCATTTATGGTGATAAACCAGGTACCAATTTACAAATTATCTCTTGCGTCAAAGCCCAAAAATACTTGCGCAAGGAATACCATGCTTTCCTAGCCCATGTGGTAATTAAGGAAAAAGAAACGAAGGATATCAAAGACATTCCAGAAGTATGCGATCTCCCCGATGTCTTCCATGAAGATCTTCCAGGAGTTCCACCAGAACGTCAAGTCGAGTTCAGAATCGACTTGATTCCCGGAGCTACCCCAGTAGCAAAATCGTTGTACCGTCTAGCCCCATCAGAGATGCAGGAATTATCCAGCCAACTAAATGAGCTACTCAATTGAGGATTCATCAGGCCGAGCTTCTCACCTTCGGAAGCACCAGTCTTATCCGTAAATAAGAAAGATGGATCTTTCCACGTGTGCATCAACTACCGAGAACTAAACAAACAGACAATCAAGAACCGATATCCCCTACCGCGTATAGACAATCTGTTCGACCAAATCCAAGGAGCAAGCTAGTTCTCAAATATCGATTTAAGATTCGGGTATCATCAACTACGAGTCCTGGAAGGAGATGTTCCTAAGACGGCCTTCCAAACTCGTTATGGTCACTACGAGTTTGTAGTGATGCCCTTTGGATTAACAAATGCACCAGCGGTGTTCATGGACTTAATGAAACGAGTATGTCATTCTTTCCTAGACAAATTTATGATCGTGCTCATAGATGATATACTCATCTATTCGAAGAGTGAAGAAGAACATAGTCAACACCTCCGGCAGGTCTTAGAAACATTAAGGGTAGAGAAGTTATACACGAAATTCTCAAAGTGTAAATTTTGGATTCGGGAAGTAGACTTCCTTGCTTATGTGGTCAGGAAAGAAGGGATACACGTGGACCCTTCCAAAATCAAGGCAATTGAGAACTGGTCAGCTCCAAGAACTCCAACGAAAATTCGACAATTCTTAGGCCTTGCTCAAAGATTGCCAAATCACTTACTGCCCTGACTCAGGAGGGTGTAACCTACAACTGGGGAGAAAAGCAAGACGTTGTGTTCCAAACCCTGAAACAAGCCCTATGCAGGGCACCTATATTATCTTTACCGGAAGGAACAGAGGACTTTGTGGTCTACTTCGGCGCATCAAACCAAGGTCTTGGATGTGTTCTAATGCAACGAGGAAAGGTCATCGCATATGCCTCGAGACAACTCAAAACACATGAAGTCAACTACACTACCCACAACCTAGAACTGGGAGCAATTGTTTTTTTGCCCTAAAGATTTGGATGCACTATCTCTACGACACGAAATGCACAATCTTCACCGATCCTAAGAGCCTTCAGCACATTCGCAACCAAAAAGAACTCAACATGAGACAGAGACGATGGGTTGAACTACTGAGCGATTACGAATGTGAAATTCGTTATCATCCAGGAATATCTAAGGTAGTAGTTGATGCTCTCAGTTGAAAGGAGTACTCGGGCCGCCCACTGAAGTCCTTAACCATGACGATCCATTCACACCTGTCCACGCAAATCAAGGAAGCTCAAATGGAAGCCTTGAAAATAGAAAATGTGGCTGGCAAAGCTTTAAGAGGAATGGATAAAAATCTTGAAGTCAAGGGTACGGAGTTCGTTACTTCATGAATCGAATCTGGACACCGAAGTTTGATGGATTCAGAGACGTTGTCATGAATGAGGCTCATAAGACTCGATACTTCGTGCATCTCGATTCGGACAAGATGTATTTGAACCTCAAGAAATTGTATTGGTGGCCGAACATGAAAGCCGAAATTGTTGCCTATGTAGGCAAGTGTCTGACTTGCGCCAAAGTCAAAATAGAGTACCAAAAGCCCTCGGGATTGCTACAACAAACTGAAATACCGAAGTGGAAGTGGGAGCGGGATAACCATGGATTTCATAACCAAGTTACCCAAAACGGCGGGTGGACTTGACACCATCTGTGTGATCGTCGATAGATTAACCAAATCCACACACTTCCTACCAGTAAAGGAAATTGAAAAAATGGAGAAACTAGCTCGAACATACATTAGAGAGATTGTGCGACTGCATGGTGTACCAATATCCATTATCTCCGACGAAGATAGTAGATTCACCTCACGATTCTGGCAGTCACTACAAAAATTGCTAGGGACGAGACTAGACATGAATACCGCTTACCATTCAAAAACCGATGGTCAGAGTGAGAGGACCATTCAAACTTTGGAAGATATGCTAAGAGCTTGGGTAATTGATTTTGGTAAAGCATGGGCTACCCATTTACCGCTAGTCGAGTTCTCGTATAATAATAGATGTCACACTAGCATCAAGGTTGCTCCATCCGAAGCCCTCTATGGCCGCAAGTGCAGATCACCTCTGTGTTGGGCTGAAGTGGGTGACACGCAACTAGCTAGAGGACAAGTACCTGTCAGAACTCTCACAGGCCTGAAAATCATAAGAGAAACAACCGAGAGGATTGTCCAAATCCGGTAACGACTAAAATCTTACAGAGACAAACAAAAGAGTTATGCGGACAAAAGACGGAAGCCCTTGGAATTTCTTGTTGGGGACTGGGTACTATTCAAGGTCTCACCCTGTAAAGGATTAATACGTTTTGGAAAATGTGGGAAACTAAATCCAAGGTATATCACACCATTTGAGATCCTTGCCAGGATCGGCCCGGTAGCTTACAAGCTTCGATTACCGCAGGAACTCAATACAATACACCCTACATTTCATGTGCCAAACTTAAAGAAGTGTTTCTCCGATGAGACCCTCGCCGTCCCTCTGGACGAAATCGAAATCAACTAGAGCCTCCAATTTGTAGAGGAACCCATAGAAATCATGGATAGGGAAATTAAAAGAACAAAACAAAGTCGCATACCCATTGTAAAGGTCTGGTGGAATGCAAAGCGAGGACTTGAATACACCTGGGAGCACGAAGATCAGATGAAACCAAAATACCCGCATCTTTTCCCTACTCCATAAATACATACTTTAAAATAAATTTCGAGACGAAATTCTCTCCAACGGGGGGATGATGTGACAACCCGATATTTCAAGTCAATATAATAGCCTAAAAGTCAAAGATTTGTAATCTACTTTTGATATAAAAAAATAGCGTTAAAAATAAAATGTTCTAAAGTCTCTATTGGGTTGTATAAAGTATTAGATATCGTAACAAGGTTTTCAGAAATATAGAAAACACAAAAATCCGAGTTATAACGAAGAAGTTATGACCAATCGAAAATCCGCAGCAAAACCGGTAAAACACAGTTAAGCGTAAAACGTGAAATTTCAATAAAATACTTTTTAGCCTTAGGTATCTAAATTAATGTTGTAGATATCATTAAACCATGAACGTACATAAAAAGAACGTCCAAATCTGACTTCATATGAGGAAGTTATGATTTTTCTAAGTTTCGGAATAGCAGTAGACAGGTAAAAACTCGAAATAAAGATTGAGCGATATTTAACCGACACAACCTAAATGAGAATTGAATATCTCAACAATAGTAATACAACGGTAAAAAGACAGACGAAAACGGACATCGGATGAAGAAGTTATGAATTTTTAACGGTCTTTTCGTATCCCGATCTATTAAAAATATATAATTAGAAATAAGTTCAAAATTTGCCAACAAAATCTAAATGAAAGTTGTAAATTATATTCTCACCTACACATGAATATAAAGAACGTCAAAAACGGAGCTCGTATGCAAAAGTTACGCGGTTTAGAAGATTGGGGCACACAAACCGAGGGGAGTATGCTATAGTGTACAAGGGTACGCCCAACGTACTCAGTACGCAGCCTCGAATCAACCATGTCCCCGCTACCCTCTAGCCTATCCCATCCGAAGTCCGGAGTCTGAAGACGGCGTCATCGCTGACGTACGCCCCGCGTACGAGGGCAAATTCCACCCCTATATAAAGGGTGCGAGACTTCCGAACTTCTTTGCTAATTCGCAACATCTCTCCTATATTTTCACACTCTCGAGCCTCTCGAACATATCCCGACGCCACGGTTACGTATCCAAGCTACGACGAAGGTCCGAAGGTCCGAAACTCCCAAAATATTTACCGCATTCCTGTCGAAATGTTGCCTGAGAAAAGTCCCGTCTTCTTCAAATGATCACACTTTCCAGGTGAGTTCATACCCCCTATATTTTCACATTTCTACAACATTTTAGGGGGAGAAATAAAAGTGAAACGCAATAAAAACTTATGTTAAAATGCAAATCGTTACATACAGTTTCTAATACTTTATCTAAATTTTGTGTATAAATATTAAATAAGTAAAATAACGCTGTCACAAATGTTATACTTTACATGCAAGGTTGATAATACATTAAGTTTTGTCATTAAAATTAAACACACTTTTACAAAACTATAATAGGTACAGTTTACGAGATATTCACGACATTTTACACTCTATGAACACTATAGAAAGGAAACACTTACATTTACAAAAAAATAGACTTTTCATACGTACATCTATTTGATACAAACTTTTGTGAGACATTTAACTTCACGTACTTTCAAGTACGTATTTCAAGTCCTGTGTTATAAACCATAATCTCCTGTAGGGAGAGCGTGATACTTGTGTATAGATCTATACGGGCTTGACAATCCCGCACCTAAACTGTTAGCTACAGTTAGACCGGCAGGTCTGGGGTGACAAACGTCATATCATTTCAACGCCTAAAGAACGTTGTTACAGGTAGTCTGGGTCATTAGCACGGTTATAAAACTCACACCAAGTATTAGAACATTTGATTTACGGGGCTATCAAACGTCTTATTAGTTTATATATACATATATAAATCTACTTGCACTATTTTAGGTATGGAAAATACTTATGCATTTCAGTTTTCAAATCTTTTAAAACTACTACACATTTATGGAAAATATTGGATTTTCTAAGAAACAAACACATTTATTTTTACAGAAAGGCATACAATTCTAATACAAAAATGCTTATGAGCTCACCAACTTAATTGTTGATAGTTTTTCAAAACTACTTGTATTTCTTCGGGATTCAGTAATACAGGTAAATAACAGCTTTTGGGGAAGGGACGCTAAGGCGTCATTTTCAAACTTAATATAGCATCATAATGTAATTTCTTTTGAAACATGTAATACTATCAACAATGTAACGTTTTTTAAATTATATTTATGATGGTTGCGTTCGCTTTCTTTACTATTTACTCAACTGTTATTATACTACATGAAGTCATCCACCCTCGAACGATTCCACCGTTCTGGTTGGGGGTGTGACAGGTATAAATATTAGTTATCCAAATTAATCATATAATTAATTAATCAATGTAAACCTAACAGAAATTTTATAATTATCTTTGAATCAATCTTGTAATTAAATATATTACTAAATCCATAAGGATAATTTAATTTAATTAATCTTATAGTTAAATCCTTAAGGATAATTCAATTTAATTAATCTTATAATTAAAAATTATCTATTCCATGATTATCTCATAATTTTTAGGGTTTTATATTTAATCATATAAGGCATTTAACATTCAGATTTCAGCAGAATTAAAATTAGATATGTAACATCCATAAAACTTATGAAAAATTTAAACTTTTAAAACCAACCCACAAATCATCATTGTTTACAATTTAGTTTTCAAAACATGTTTAATATCAAAGTTTTCCCAAAATCATGAATCAAAACACGAGGAGATGCACGATCACACCTTTACCTTCCCGCGTTCATCTGAGGTACCTGAAACATAACCCAAAAGTTTATGCCAATGCTTGGTGAGCTTTCCCGTAAAGTACCAACACACACAAACATATAACAGTAACAAGCAGCAGGCATACAAAGCCTTCAGCATGACTGGACCGCCTGACAAGCCTTCAGCCTATCAGGACTGCTCTCCGGGCCTTCTTGGCGTTTAGAACAAAGCGGGACCACCTCAACCCAACCAACCATGACATGTTGACATACACATAACTAAAAAACATTTAACCAGACATCAAACAAAAATGCAGATTCATAGATTAGAACTGCATGCTAACACCCTATCTACCAGGGTACAGATCTAACAAATCACTATAGTATATGAGTATACGATAAACCAGGATAACAATCCAAAGGGCCGGCCTTGGTGCCTTCGACCCGTAAGTACAGTCAAGCAAACTCACCTCTCAAGTTGAACAGAACTTATAAGGTTCGACTCCGAATCTCATCTCTCTAACTGATACCAAATTCCGTCACATGACCAATTCAAATTAAATCCCAAAATAGCCTCAAGGTCAAACTTGGTCAAATTCAGATTCAAAGTCCACTGGTCAAACCCACTAAGCCAAATGAGTCAACCCGGCCAAGCCAATCACAAAGTTGACCCATATGAGTATGCGGAGGTACGCTTGGCGTACACAAAGCCTCGCATTGACCACCATCGGGGTGGTTGACCGAGTATGCAGGGCGTACTCCCATACACGAGGGGCGTAACCTCACAACCTCAAAACTTCAATAAGTGCTTAATAACTTAAGCACTCAAGCCCATACTTTTGATCCACGGCCCAAATGCACCTTAGAGTCATAAAGTTTCCAACTTTATGACTTCCCATGCCAAATAAGAGATTAACACAAGGTCTTAATCCATTAAGACCTTCTAGAAGATTCAAGGAGCAAAACTAACTAAAGGTACTTCATTTTTATGGCTAAGGACCCCTCCTAGGGTCTGAAAGGACAACTCAAAACATCCAGAACATGTTGTGCTCAAGATGAGACTTTTGGGATAAAAAAGATGACATAAAACCCCCATAACTAGATCTATAAGATTAAGAGACAAAGGTGCAAGCTTTATAACTTGAAAGGGTTGCAAAAGAAGGTTGAATCCCAGATCTAAGGTGCTTCTTTCTCCAAGTTGAGCTTGATCTTATTCCTTCCTCTTCAAAACACACAATCACACTCTTTAATGCTTGAAATGTCCACACAATGTGCATCTAGGGTTTCAAATCACGAAGAGAGGGTAGAGGCTGGTTTTGTGAAGAAAAATGAGGCCAATAAGATGCTTTAATACCACCCACATCCTAAAAATCAGGGTTTCCATCTTTCTTGAGTACGCACCGCATACATGAGTTTACGCCCAACATACTAGGGCACACCCTAGTACGCTCAACATACACACATGTGCGCGTAGCGAACTTCTCCTGTCAAAAATTACAAGAATGCCACTAGGGCTTCAAGGCACATTCTCTTGGACTTATGGACCAAAATGACATATAATAAACTTAAAGGGATATATTTAGAAGTACATGAACATTAGGATGTTAAAATTCTCCCCCACTCGAACTACACTTCGTACTCGAAGTCTGTTGCAGTGAACAAATCTGGATAATGCTCCCGCATCTCAGCGTCCGGCTCCTAGGTCCAATTGGAGCCCCTCCGGTGGTGCCATTGTACCTTTACCAAAGGAACTTCCTTGCTATGCAAAACCTTCACCTTCCTTTATAGGATAGCCACTGGCCTCTCAACATAGTCCAGACACTTATCGACCTGAATATCATCCAAAGGAATCACTGCATCCTCATCCAAAATGCACTTTTGCAGCTGTGAAACATGGAAAGTATTGTGAATCTAATTGAGCTTCTTAGGAAGATCTAATCTGTAAGAAACCTTCCCAACCCTAGAAATCACCCGAAAAGGCCCAATATACCGGGGCTCTGACTTTCCTCTCTTCCTAAAGCATATCGCTTTTAGGTTTTGAGCATTCTAACACTCCTATGGTGTACATGCAACCCTATAAACCTTGGATCTATGTTTTCTCTAAAATACATGCAAATAAGAATTTCCAAGGTTTACATCCTAACTAGCATGGTATGGGGAACTTAAATCACAAAATTACTAGTAGAATAACATACCTTTTAGTAGTGGTTGAGTGCTTTAAGAGCCTAGCACCAATAGTGTGGATGCCTCAAATGGAAATCACAAATCACCACAAACTTTGGAAAACTCTTGAGAGAATAATGCACACTCTTGAATTGGCCACCACTCTTGTACACACACAACTAGTCCCAAATCAAGTGCCAAGGACTCCTTTATATAGTATGGAGGATTAGGGTTACATCCATGTAAACCCTAATACCCATGACTCTTCCTTTCCAAGGATCCATGGGTTAAAAGCTCCATGGACCATCCATGGACTCCCATGCAAACCTAGCCCATTCCAGATGAGTATTAGCCCACACTATATAAAATACAAGAGCCCATATTTAATTAGTCACCTTTTTGATCAACAAATTAAATCTAAATTAATTTATGATCAATATAATTAAATAATATGATTTCATATTAATATATTATAACTTATAATATATTAACAAATCATATACATATTATTCTCAAAAGGTTATCCAAATCGTTCGGGTGAAGTGCAACCCAAATGGACCATGTCGGGTCGGGTCAAGTGCATTTCAAATATTGTTATAGACTTAGACACCTTATCCAACAGTCTCTCACTTGGATAAGTCTAATAACTATATTTGCATATATGACTTCAGGAACCAACCGGCAATCGTAGCTCTCAAAACTCTGTTGAACTATGAAGCACCATTTTAGATAAGTAATCATATAATCCTCTGTTCTAGATATCAGCCGAACAAATACATGGAATAATGTCTTACTTATTGTCCAACAGTTTGTTTCTCGATTCCCGATCTGTTTGACATAGAACTTAATTGAACACATCAACTTAGTTCTGATCGGGCCCGGTACATAGGTCAAAACAAAATCATCGAGGGGCCCATATATCGCTTCTAATCCTCTAAGGATTAGAAGGAACAGATAAACTTCGACTCATATACTTGTTTCTACTACTTGTTGAATTATACACAAAGGCACATTTTATAACATCAAGTTACTGATGCGTTTTCATGCAATAAATGCATAACCAACTCATAGGCAACAACTCATATCTCTAGGTTTGAAGACTTATATGATATTACCGTCTCACAATCACTCGATATAAATTCCATAAAGTGATGCAAGTGAGTGTGGGTTTATTCCAATACTCAGAACTTATGAGCACTCATGAATGTTGTAGCAACCATTCCTATGGATAAACACCTTTAGTCATCTACAAGCCCAATTCATGACAGTCTTAATTCATACCTACTTCCAACGTATGACCGACTGTGGAAGTTTGAATAACTTAGTCATTCGAAAGAATAACCTAGTTATTACGGAAGTCAAAACATGCAAAGTGAAACACAAGAATAATTGAATCCAATATGGTCTCAGCACTTATGAATATGAATAAAACACCTTTTATTCATCACCATATTGATTACACATTATTCTGTTTCGATTTATCAACTTAACACTTGAATTAAAACAATAGTTGTCCCACGCTCCAAGCATGTACATGATTCCAATGATGCTCATTTCACAATCCCAAATCCTTACTGTAAACATAAGAATATCAAATTCTTGTCATTTACTGTAATCTGTTAGATTTTAAACTCATATGCATTTTTCCTCTTGCAATGACTATGCAGAAAAGTCACAAAGACCTGGAAACAGACATTAGAAAGTATTCCAGTGGAGATCCATTCCATGGAAACGAAGTCTCACATTCAAATTACATTCCCTTGAATATCCTTCGTACATAAAAGATTCTAACTTTCTCATAAATTCGTAAAATCCAACTCCCAATATGGAAAACATTTCCATATTCCAATTTTTACTATCACTTCTGAACAAGAGCTACCTCTTTTCAGAATATGTCAATATGGCCCTTTCTAAAATTTAGCATCATACTTCCAACTGTCCATGACAAACCAATCTTAGGTAAACCTCAGATTGTTCTCGACAATTGCTTAATCATTTCAGTCATATCCAGTTCTATTCCTTTTTCCCTCTTAATGCTTAGGCATTTTGAAAATTTAGAACGGATAGATATTGTAGCACATGTGATCGATCCTATACCCAAAGCATATGGGATACGATTTATGATGTCTCACATAAAGACATGATACTAGATCAGCCTTTTGCTACAGTATTTTTATTTGCCATGTTTTCGAAAATTGACTATGAAGAGGGATGCCGTAATCATAATCGATTTTTTAAGAATGCAATATATCTAGAATTCCCTTATATTGAACCATTCCAACATAAAATTCATATATATATATATATATATATATATATATATATATATATATATATATATATATATATATATATATATATATATTCTTGACTAAAGAAGATTAAAATCTCAATCTAAAATTTTATGATTGAAATGAAGTATAATCTCCTCTCCCTTAATTTTAGCAAAACAACCTTTTTCCAAGAGAAACTTTTGTTTTCTATAATTAAAAATACTTATCATTATGCTCCCACTAGCATAATAATTATTTAGCATAACAATTATGCTCCCACTAACTTTGACATGTACTCAAAAATCAACTGGACTTTTAGAAATCAATACGTTATTGACTTTCTTACCAAAGTTTAGATTTCTGATACGAGATGCTTTGATAAAACTTTATATAAGCTTCTCAGACTCATACATCTTACCTTAGATAGCTCACATGTATGTCTAAACAATTATGAAGAGGGATGTCGTAATCAGAATGTTTAGACCTTTTTTCCATTTCTCACAAGTCCATGTTAGTGTGTTGGTTAACCACACACGCTCTACTAACGACTTGGAGAATGCAAATATCACAATTGCTATCTACTTAAAATCTACTTAGTGAAAGCGTCTCCTCACCATCATTTTCATGAATCGGAAAGAAACCTTATGACACTTAGATTTTATAGTGTATGTGTTCCTATCCATATGAATTTGTCAAAACCATAATCACGAGACAAGGTTAGTGACAAAATCAAAACCATATGGATTGAACTTGTTCAATCTTGATTTCTTGCCTCTTGGTAGCGCAGGGGCCCACCATTGCTTCCAAGTTGTTATGCACACAATTGAGAACTCACAGAACTCATATGCATACTCAACTTTACTGGAATAGGCACAAAAACAAGAATTATGTCAGCACGATAGATTACAAACCTCAAGTCGTGTGCTAGCGATAAACTATAGGTTTTATCCATGATTAGCTCGTGAAACTTGAAGGCGTTTAAGACTCCCACTGTCCTCTTGACATATAAGTTTCTCTTTGACAACCAAACAAATATTCAAGAGTCAGTGCAGATTCTTATCAAGATAAACACTTCACACAATTGGCCTTAGTTGGTCTTTGTTTTATCCAAAACATCACAACTTACCAATTTCAAATGTACAAGAGTAGAAAACATTTTACTCTTACATTTAACAAGTGTTATAAACCTTCTTTAAGAAGTGTCACTCAAGTTACAATCTTGGAGTATGACTCTAAGACTTGTTTTGGAATGAAGTATGACTCATCTTCTTGATTTTAACCACTTCAATAATTCATGACTCCTCTTCTTAGCCATAAGAATGCACTAAGATGTCCCTAGAGGATGAATTATGATAGGGTCTCACAATCATGATCATAAAACATGATACTAAAGTACTCTCCCATCTTTTCAGATTTGAAAAACTTTTATCTTTCTGCCAGATTTGATTGTTCTCATTCGTTCTGCCATACATTGAAACTTTTCCAATGTTTCAGAATTATACTTCAACTATTAAGTATAACCATATTTACTAAACTTTAGTAAATCATGACAAATAGTCTTATCGATCTTTGTGGTGGACTTTGACCTGCACACACCCAGTGTACCCGATCCTTTAATCTTTCACCTAACTCACATATACATGTGGTCAAGGAATTTGTCTTAACTTTCCAAAAATGAAAATTCTCATTCATCATGCAATATAACCTACATGATTCCAAGTTTCGGTCCAATTGAAACTTGGGTGATGAGAATCTTTCCTTATTTGGTCAATTTAGACACTACCACAGATGAAAGAATCAAATTCATGATTGCTAGAAACTTACACACATTAACTTTCCATAAACTCCATTGCAAGGAGGTATAAAATGAAGTAAAACAAAATTTTTATTCATAACTCTTAAGCAGCAGCTCAAGAATCAGATCTTCGAACCATGCGATTGAAATCCATCTTCGCGATCTGATTCAGCATACTCTTCTTTTAAGCTTCCTTCCCTTTGCTTGATCCTGCGAAACATTAAAATGCAACCCAGTCACATCATGTATTAAGGATCAAAAATTAGGAACTTAACAGAGTTAGATAGTTGACTTACCTTAAGTAGAACCATACATTCTGACTAAAGATCTCAGGTAGTCAGGCAGCTTCGATTCCAATGTCCCTTTCCTTGGCAATAGAAACACGTAGGCTCATTTGAGTCAGCATATAGAGCAGTCTTAGAAATGGCCTTTCTCTTATGATCATCACTTTTGACCATGGCCAATTCCTTCTCTTTAGGAGAAGGAATCATTTCTGGGATGTCCATGTCAGCTTTGGAGGCAGACCTTCCATTCCAAGTTGCTTGACCATTGCGCCAAATCATTGCTGATTCAGCAACAATTAGCAAATAGGTAAGATCTATTTGGGTCATGTCGAGATCTTTCACATAGTAGTCTTTAACAAACTCACTATATGACTCAGGAAGTGACTGAAGAACCCAGTCAATAGTCAACTTCCTTGGGAACACGACACCCATCATCCTTAGCCTGTCAATGTGTGCCTTCATCTCTAAGACATGTCCACACACTGGCTTTCCATCCTTGTGTTTACTATCCAATAGGACTTGAGTGAGTTTGAGCTTTTCAAGTCTTCGAGCTTGTGGGCCGGGGAGAATAATTGGAGGAGGTGGAGGAAGTGAAGCATGATGTTGTGGGACATCATCTTCAAGAGATTTAGGAAGATCATACTTGTCTGAATCAGACATCTACAATGGGAGAGATTCAATTTAGTTGATTTAAAATCCTTAATATAACACCCAATATGAAATATTAAGGCTAGGACCCAACACAATATGTTATAACTTGGAAGAGGGATGTCATAATCCAAGCTATAGAATATTTGAAGGTAGGCGAATGACGATTCACCAATTTCCACCATGAAAAACAAAATGATTTATTAGGTTTTAATTGGATTTGAAACTCCTAGATCTTTTTGATTCATTGAAATTTTTGATGGCATGTTTCAATCTCGATTGTGCCCTTCAAGTTTTGTGACTGGGATGCCGAGGATCACAAAACAAGGTGTGAATAACCATGCAAATTCACTTGGTACCCTTAATATTATCACCTAATCAATGTGTCGGATAACCACATGCGCTCCACCGATCTAGATAAACATTAAGTCACCCTTTGCCATCCTTACTAATCCAAGTTAGTGTGTCGGTTAACCACACACGCTCCGCCAACGACTTGGTAAGGTACAAAGTGTAAATTTCATGGGTTAGCACCAAATTCACATTTTCCTAAAGTAACTAAGATTGGGATTTTATAAAAGGTTTAGTTACTTTATATTCATCATTATACTTTTAATGAGAATTATAGTCCTTGTCCTACCCGTTCGGCTAACGACCCTCCACCAGTCAAGGAAGCGGTGGGTGAGAGTGGACACCCATTAAGTTGCCATTTTATAGGCAACAACCTTATACCCCCCTTATAGACCAGCTTCGTGAATGAGGTCTACTAACGGTAAGACTGACTTGCTCTTTTATATATATATATATATATATATATATATATATATATATATATATATATATATATATAACTTATAATACAATAAAGTATAAGGGTTGATTTTTAACTTTTAAAACTCTAAGGGTTGGAACTAAAGTGTGTGTGAGACTTTACAAAATCCAAAACTTGAGGGCAAGTTTTGAACAATTCAAAAACTTTTGGATTTTCATAACTTCTGAGTTTAATTAAGGTTTTAAAAACTTTTAATGAAGAGACTCTTGTTCATCCATAACTTGAGGACAAGTTATGGAGTCCATAAAAACATTTATGATGAAAAGACTCTTCAACTTGTGTAACCTATGGTTTTTAATGAGCTTTAAAGAAAAGACTTCTGGTAATCTATTACTTGAGGACAAATTATGGATTCCATTAAAACACATCAAGATCAAGAATTAACTAACAAACAATTTGCAAATAATTCCTATGATCTAACAAAACTCATAAGTTCATGAACATCCATATCAATAATTTTAAGAATCATATGAACACATACAAAACTTAATATTTTGATAATAACCTTTGAAATTGGATTAGCATAATCATTACAATATCAAAAACAAGTTTTATAAGTCCAAAACAGTTTAGTGTAATGATTCTAGTCTAATTCCAGCTTAAAAACTCGAAATGCTGCATTCTGGGCCACCTACTCGTCGAGTGCATGAACCTACTCGACGAGCAGGATGAAGATATTCATGGACTCGTCGAGTCCCCCAATTGACTTGGCGAGTCGACTGTCCAGACTGCAAAAAATTTCGATTTTTCAAGTGTTTGCATCAAGTATTCAAGAAAACAAGCCTAGGCTCTGATACCAATGTTAGGTTTTGAGCATTCTAACACTCCTTTGGTGTACATGCAACCCTATAAACCTTGGATCTATGTTTTCTCTAAAATACATGCAAATAAGAATTTCCAAGGTTTACATCCTAACTAGCATGGCATGGGGAACTTGAATCATAAAATTACTAGAAGAATGACATACCTTTTAGTAGTGGTTGATTGCTTGGAGTTTGAGAGCCTAGCACCAATAGTGTGGATGCCTTAAATGGAAATCACAAATCACCACAAACTTTGGAAAACTCTTGAGAGAATAATGCACACTCTTGAATTGGCCACCACTCTTGTACACACACAACTAGTCTCAAATCAAGTGCCAAGGACTCCTTTATATAGTGTGGAGGATTAGGGTTATATCCATGTAAACCCTAATACCCATGAATCTTCCTTTCCAAGGATCCATGGGTTAAAAGCTCTATGGACCATCCATGGACTCGCATGCAAGCCTAGCCCATTCCAAATGAGTATTAGCTCCCACTATATAAAATACAAGAGCCCATATTTAATTAGTCACCTTTTTTTATCAACAAATTAATTCTAAATTAATTTATGATCAATACTAATTAAATAATATGATTTCATATTAATATATTATAACTTATAATATATTAACAAATCATAAACATATTATTCTCAAAAGGTTATCCAAATCGTTCGGGTGAAGTGCAACCCAAATTGACCACGTCGGGTCGGGTCAAGTGCATCTCAAATATTATTATGGACTTAGACACCTTATCCAACAATCACACCCTTCCAAGTTGAGACCTTCAGTAATACCATGTCGCCGACTTGAAACTCCAATTTGGATCGGCACCGGTTGGCATAGCTCTTCTGTCGACTTTGAGTGGTTTGTAGTCTCTACCTGATCTGCTAAATCAGCTTTGTGGTCTGAAGGAACACTTTGTTCTGCCCTATAACCCTGTAAGCAACCTCGCCCTAAAAAACCGGGGTACGACATCTCTACCCATACTAGAGCTTAAAAGGCGGAGCACCAATCCTAGAGTGATAATTGTTGTTGTAGGAAAACTCTGCAAGAGGCAGTTAGGAGTCCCACCTCCCACTGAAATCGATGACACAAGCCCACAATGTATCCTCAAGGGTCTGTATTATCCACTCACTCTGGTCGTCGGTCTGTGGATGATAAGCAATGTTGAATTGCAACCTCGTGCCCAGTTCCTTATGGAACTTCTGCCAGAAACGGGAGGTGAACCGAACATCATGATCTGAAACAATGGAAACTAGAACCCATGGCGAGCAATGATCTCGTGAACATACACATCGTCCAACTTCTCGGCCGAAGAACTCTCCCGAATTTCTAGGAAGTGGGCACTCTTGGTCAATCAATCCACGATGACCCAGATAGCATCAACACCCTTTGCCGTCTTCAGCAACTCGGTGATAAAATCCATCAAAACCTGCTCCTATTTCCACATGGGAACCTCCAGAAGCTGCAGCTTGCCATGCAGCCTCTGATGCTCAACCTTGACCATCATACATGTCATGTATCTCTCAACATACCAATCTCTCTCTCTCTCTATCTCTCTCTCTCTCCATACACGGCCACCAATAGCTCAATCTTAAATCCCGGTACATCTTGGTGGCCTCCGGATGAATAAAAAAACGAGACTTATGAGTCACCTCTAACACAATCTGTCTGACCCCACCAAACATTGGAACCCAGATCCGACCGCATTGGGTCAACAACCCACGACTATCCGAGACAAATCTGACAATCTCACCCCTGATCCTTTCTTTCTTCAAATTCTCTTCCCGAACACCCTCAACATGAGCCTGCCTGATCAATCCAAAAGCAGGGAATCCACTGATATGCTTTTACACGACACCCCCATCTGAAGACCCAACCGACTTGCTACTCATAGCATCCGCCACTACGTTCGCTTTACCAGGATGGTAAAAGATCTCGTAGTCATAGTCCTTGACTACGTCCAGCCACCTGCGCATCCTCATGTTCAGGTTCTGTTGATCCACAATATGCCTCAGATTCTTATGATTCGTGCGGATATTACAACGGGCCCCATACAGATAGTGTATCTAAATCTTGAGGGAAAAAACCACTGCCCCCAACTCCAGATCATGGGTGGGATATCGTGTATCGTGTGGTTGCAGATGTCGCGAAGCATAAGCAATCACCCGTCTTCCCTACATGAGGACTGCCCCCAAATCGGTGATGGATGCATCACAAAACACCACAAAGTCCTGAATTCCCTCTGGGAGGTTTAATACGGGGGCCTCGCGTAATCTCTGTCGAAGGGTCTCAAATGCCAACTGCTGCTCAGGGCTCCATCAAAAATCCACCCCTTTCCTCGTTAGACAAGTGAGGGGTACCACAATCTTGGAGAAATCCTGAATGATCTCTGATAGTACCCTGCCAAACCCAAGAAACTCCTAATATCTAAAGGAGATTTCGGAACCTCCCACTATAATACAGCCTCGATTTTGGTAGGATCGACCAAAATCCCTTCTTGTTTAACGAGGTGCCTAAGAAACTAGACCTCTCTTAACCATAAGTCTCACTTTGAGAACTTGGCATGGAGTCGTTCTTTTCTCAAAACCCCCATAAGCTCGCGAAGATGCTCTTCATGCTACTCTCTGGTCTTGGAATACACCAAGATATCCTCGATAAACACAATAACAGGACGATCGAGCATCATCCTGCATACCCGATTCATTAAATCCATAAACACTGCATGCGTATTGGTGATCCCAAATGGCATCACCACAAACTCGTAATGAGCACAACGAGTCTGAAATGCGGTATTCTCAACTTCCTCCTCCCTCACTCTAACCTGATGATACCCAGACCTCAGATCTATCTTTGAGAACCAAGATGCACCCTGCGAATGGTCGAACATGTCATTAATCCATGGGAAGGGATAACGGTTCTTCACCGTTAACTTGTTCAATTCCCGGTAATCAGTGCACATCCGGTGTGAACCATCCTTCTTCTTGACGAATAGTATCGGCACTCCCCATGGAGAACAGTTCGGTCTAATGAACTGCTTTCCTAGCAACTCCTGCAACTAAGACGACAAGTGTTGCATCTCAAGCGGTGCCAAGAAGTACAAGTCCTTGGAAATTGGGGCCGCACCTGGCACAAGGTCAATCCTGAACCCGACTTGCCTCTCAAGAGGCACACCGGGTAACTCCTTCGGAAACACATCTGCAAATTCCCTGACAACCGGAACCTCTAAAACCAAAATCTGATCCCCGAAACGCGTATCCACCACATAAGCCAAGTAGCCTGCACATACATGCTGAATATACTGTCGACACCTGGTTGCTGAACAAAACCCTGAACCCATCCTGGTGCCCTCCCTAAAGATAACCAGTTCTCTCCCACTTGGGGTTTGAACTACCACATGCGGGCCCTCACAAGCAATCATGGCACCAGACTGAATCATCCAATCCATTCCTACAATCACGAAAACATCCCCCATGGGAATAGGGATCATATCGATCGAATAAGGCACCCCGAAGATCTCCAATACACAACCCATATATACTGACGAAGCAGAATCCTCGTGTTCGTTGACGATAGAAACCCGTAACGGGCACTCTAGATCCTTAATAGGCATATCAAACTCTCTACTAAACAAACAAGATACAAAGGATCGACTCGCACCCGAGTCAAACAACACAAGATCAGGCAAAGAATTCACTAGGAATGTACCTAACAGAGACACATATATAAGCATAACACAAAATATAATAAACGTAATAATGAATAGATACATACCAGTCACAACATCTGGAGCAGATTTGGCATCCTCGGCGGTGAGCTAAAAAGCGCGACGTCAAGCCCTCGGGGGTTCCACCATCCTTTGGTGCCCATTAGTGATCCTCAAAGTAGCTCGTGTCGTGGCACACACCGACTTGGCGGAGAACAATGGAAAGTTTAACTTCATATGGCCAACCTGATGACAATAATAGCAAATCCTGGAACTCAGAGCCGAGGCCGGCTGACAGCAATCCTTTGCATAATGCCCCTCCATGCCACATAATGTGGCATCCATTGGTTGGGCGACAATCCCCATCATGAACTTTACCAAACTTTCCATAAGTGCGGTCCCTCTGCCTTCCTGATCTAGAATCAGTAGCCTTGAACCATTTGGGCATTGGGTGCGACTGCATCAGGGCCGGTCTCTGCTCCCTCAACTGAAGCTCTATCTTAATATCACGCCGCCTGGAGGCCTCCTGCAACTCCAACAAGGTATCATAATGCTGGGAGGAAACAAACTGCATGATATCCGTCTTGAGCATGCTCAAGTAACATGTCATCTGAGCCTTCTCAGAAGAAAAATCGGGACAAAACACGGTGCTCTCTGCGAACATCCTAGTGATCTTTATCACCGACTCTGTCCCCTGCCTCAGATCCAAAAACTCCGGGGCAAATCTCTCGCGCACCACTCGCAGCACATATCTAGCACAGAACATCTCTGAGAACTGCTCCCAAGGCACAAAATCTCTCTGCTCAGCAGAATACCATCCCGTAACAAGTCTCCACCAATCCTTCGCTCCGGACCTCATAAGCTTCAGAGCGCACCTGACCTTCTGGTCAGCTGGACAAGAGCAGGTGAAAAAGCATCCCTCAACATTAGATAGCCACCTCATGCCTACGACCGGGTCCTGAACTCCATCAAAATTCGGTGTCTTTGTATTGTCGAAGTCCCGATACTGAAAAAACCTACCCAATACCAATCCCTGCAGCCGCGACGGCTGCGTAGCAGCCTCAGACAAAGTAGCATATTTGTCATCAAAGAACTCCATCATCGTGGTCTTGATAGACCCAAACAGCTCTGATATCTGCCCCATGACAATGGACACAACCTCCTCATGGAGAATCTCCTTAATCCTATCCTCTGATATAACTTGCCCACCCTGACTGCTAGCTCTCGATCCATATATGGATCCAACCTCAAATCATCTCGTTGTCACCATACTGAAAATATACCAGGGAGATATCATATAACACACATATCAATATGGGAACCAACTCCCAACAAATCCCTAGGGGTTGTAACTTCCTTGTTACGCGTACAGGTCATGTGCTTTTAGTAGTATGGGCCCATACTACCTTCCACACCTACCCATATTTGTCTCAAGGATCATCACAACAACCCTAACAATACATACTAGCATACACACATAAGAAATCCTCACATTCTAGAGGAAGAATACACATATCTAGATTGGCCCGCTAACCGCACACAACTCATCATACTACTAACTGCCACACTACCCTCCATTGGTAATAGATATCTATCGCATGGATACAATCACATGCCGCACAACTTAAACAATCTTGGACTAAAAGATTCAATCCTACAACGGTTGGAATCAGACAAGAGCTACGCAGCAAGACCAAATCCCTTATCCTAAGATCATTTAAACCATGTAGCATGTGACTTAGAATATTCACTCAATAGATAGATCACACGCGAAAGAGTCATACAAAAATCAATCAAGCACTCTACAAGAAATAAGGCATCATATATCATGCAATTCTATCATGCAGTTCCTGAAGATCCCTATCCTATTGCTAACATGTTGTTCTAATATATCATAATATAATCTCAATTAACTGTGTGGTAATTTGGGGTTTACTTACTGGTTCTGACTGATTGTACACATTTCATCCTCCTCATTATTTTGAAAACTATTTAAAAATTGTTTTAAAATCTTTTTCCTTCGTTTGAGAGTGCATTTACATGACTGTTCCTCCAATTCCCTTAAACCAAGGCTCTGATACCAACTTGTAACATCCATAAAATTCATGAAAAATTTAAACTTTTAAAACCAACCCACAAATCATCATTGTTTACAATTTAGTATTAAAAACATGTTTAATATCAGATTTTCCCAAAATCATGAATCAAAACACGAGGAGGTGCATGATCATGCCTTTTCCTTCCCGCGATCATCTGAGGTAGCTGAAACATAAACCAAAACTGTAAGCCAATGCTTAGTGAGATTCCCCCCCCCCCCCCTAAAGTACCAACACACATACAACATATAACAGTAACAAGCAGCACACATATAGAGCCTTCGACATGACTGGACCGCCTTACATGCCTTTAGCCGATCTGGACCGCTCTAAGGGCCTTCGGCCTAACTGGACCGCCTCGCATGGCCTACAGTCTATCCGGTCCGCCATGGGTGGCTAGGCCTTCAGCACAAAGTAGGACCGCCTCAACCCAACCAACCATGACATGTCGACATACACATAACTAATAAACAATTAACTAGAAATCAAACAAATAGGCAGATTCACAGATCACAACCACATGCTAACACCATATCTACCATGGTACATATCTAACAGATCACTATAGTACATGATCATACGATAAACAAAGATAACAATCCAAAGGGTCTCCCTTGGTGCCTTCGAACCGTAAGTACAACGAGGAAAACTCACCTCGCAAGCTGAACAGAACTGATAAGGTCCGACTCCGAGTCTCAGCTCTCTAACCGATACCTAATACCATCAAATTCCAAAATACACTCAAGTTTAAACTTGGTCAAAGTTGGTCAAAGTCAAAGTCAAAGTCCAATGGTCAAACCCACTAATCCAAATGAGTCAACTCGACGAAGCCACTCACAAAGCTGACCCATGCGATTACGCGGGGCGTACCCCAGAGGTACGCTTAGCGTACGTGAAGCCTCGCATTGACCACCACCAGGGTGGTTGATCGAGCATGCAGGGCGTACTCCCACTTACACGGAGCGTAACCTCGCAAACCTCAAAACTTCAATAAGTGTTTAATGACTTAAGTACTCAAGCCCATACTTCAGATTCACGGTCAAATAGTAGCTTAGATTCATAGAGTTTGCAACTTTGTGACTTCCCACGCCTAATAAGAGCTCAACACTAGGTCTTAATCCATTAAGACCTCCTACAAGATGCATGGAGCAAAACTTACTAAAGGGACTTCATTTTTATGGATAAGGACCACTTCTAGGGTCTGAAAGGAAAACTCAAAATGTCCAGAACATGCCATGCTGATGATGAGACTTTTGGTACCAAAAAGATGACATAAAACCCCTATAACTAGATCTACAAGATTAAGAGACAAAGGTGCAAGCTTTATACCTTGAAAGGCTTGCAAAACAATGATGAATCCCAAATCTAAGGTGCTTCTTTCTCCAAGTTGAGCTTGATCTTTTTCATTCCTCTTCCAAACACACAATCACACTCTTTAATGCTAGAAATGTCCTCATAGGGTGCTTCTAGCATTTCAAATCATGAGGAGAGGGTAGAGGCTGGTTAGATGAAAAGAAATGATGCTAATAAGATGCTTAAATACTACCCAAACCCTATTAATTAGGGTTTCCAACTTTCTTTAGTACGTCCCGCTTACATGAGTGTACTCCCAGCGTACTAGGGCGCACCGTAGTACGCTCAGCGTACACACATGTACACGTAACATACTTCTCCTCCCCAAAATTACAAGAATGCCACTAGGGATTCAAGGCACGTTCTCTTGGACTTAAGGATCAAAATTTCATATAATAAACTTAAAGGGATGAATTTAGAAGTACCTGAACATCGGGATGTTACAATTCTACCCCACTCGAACTAGACTTCGTCCTCGAAGTCTGTTATAGTGAACAAATCTAGATAATGCTCCCACATCTCAGCCTCCGGCTCCCAGGTCCATTCGGAGCCCCTCTGGTGCTGCCATCGTACCTTTACCAAAGGTACTTCCTTGCTACACAAAACCTTCAGCATCCTCTAATGGCTCTCACCCAAACCTAAGAAACCCTAGAATGAAGAGAATAAAGCGGGGGGAAGGATTTTTTGTTTATAAGCCTCTTAGAAAGGTTGTGCTTCTTTTGTTCGAATTATTGGCTCCCAAGGAGTATTATTTATAGTTTAGGTAATTTTCAGGGAAAGACAGATTGAATTGAGTAAATAATTGCTTCTTTTGTTCAACTATTAAGGAATTACAACTCACCCCTTGCACTTTTAATTAATTTCATTTAATTCCATATTAATTCTAGATTAATTATGACTGATAATTAATTAATTCTTATTGATTCTTATTAATTTATTAACCATATAAATTAACAAATCAGTTATTTAACTATAGATGTCATATTAATTTATTAATCACATAACAAATTAAAACCAACCATATCTTTCCAATTAATGTATTAATCGTATAATATATTAACAAACCATTTTTCCATTATATATAATTATTTTATTAATCATATAATAATTTAATAAATTATCATTCCCTCTTCTAATATCATTTCTAGCTATTTCTGGTTATGAGGGAACCCAAAAAGGACTTTACTTCTAACTATACTCTATTTTATTTACAACCCTTGATGCTTACTATATATATGATGCTTATTGTGTTTCCTTAAATGAAATATGAATACTATATGTATTACTTATGTAACACCCTGTTTTCACTCTATAGTAGAATTCAAATATAAATCGTTTGTTTATAAAATTCAAAGTAGATATATATTACTTTTTAGCCAAAGTAAATATCATTAATGTGTGGTAAATGACAATACGATTTCCATAGATATATGGTACGCTTGAATCTAACTTCGTATGAAGAAGTTATGATTTTTTTGAAGTTTTGCGTTCTTCCCTATATGGAAAAGTTTGTCGTAAAAGGTGAATCGAAGATAGGTTGCTTATTAGCCTAAGTAATCTAAATGAAAGTCATAGTAGTCATAAAAGCAAGAGCTTACACATAGAAAACGTCCAAATCTGACTTCGTATGAGGAAGTTATGATTTTTCAAAGTTTCGACGCAGAAGTGTGGACACATAAAGCAAAATTCAAGTCGGTCGATTGTTAGCCAAAACAATGTAAATGAGAGTTAAAGATCTAGTGAATATGAACATGTTGATATAAGAACAGTCGAGAACAGAATTCGTATGAAAGAGTTATGATTTTTATATGGGTTTTAACAGTCTTAGCCATTTAAAAATGTAACTTAAAAAATAAATTGAGAATTAGCCAACAGAGTCTAAGTAAAAGAAGTAGTACTCATCGATAGCTACGGGTGAATATAAAGAACATCAAACACGAAACTTGTATGAGGAAGATACAAATTTTTGAAAAATTCTAAAATCCAGCACGCAAGACACAACGTGTACCTTCTAGAAAGTGGGACGCGGCCCACCCAACCCTCCTACCAACATGTGTGGCATGTCTGGTAAGTATGTGTGGCGCGCCTTCACCGTTATGTATAAGGTCTTCCAGATTTCTCATTACCCACCCTAATTTTCACTCCAAACTCTTTGGAGACCTCCCATCCCTCGAGTCTGAAATTTCTAAGCTTTTGGAGTACTTAAGCGAGGATAGGGAATATCAAGGAGCTCGAAAAAAAAAGAGCTTTCGAGTCGGGATTCTGCCCGTGACTTTTCGGGTTTTCGCTAGAAATCTCTATAAGTTAGGCTACAGTTACTAGGCTTTTTTGGGTAATTTATAATTCTATTTATAGTTATTATCAGGAACCTATAAGTACCAGATTAGTCATTAATTACAATTAAATATTTTGACTGGTCTACTTATGGGAGAGGTGTCTAAAATGTTTTGATTTCTCTGTTTTGATTGGTCTACTTATGGGAGAGGTGTCCTGCCGCCCAACTGTCTTTTCTAGGTGATCCTTATTTAATACCAATAAAAGTATATTTGGAATTAGTGAAGGATCTAACTTCTACCAGATTGCCATAGATATTAATGAAATTATAGTATTATAGTTTAATACTGGTTAGTCGTGTTGCTTGCCAATTAGACTACCCATATAGCTATTAATTGTCTGAGAAATTGTCCATGTGAGGTATCTCACTATATCATATATTACAATATATATCTATGTATGTTAAGATAAAAGAGCTAGTAGTTTTGTCTCTGTGTGCTTCATGTTAGTGTACTTGAAGCTAATAGAAGTATAGTTTCCATGTGTTTGTACTAGTAAACCGAAGTACAGCCTTTATGTGATTAAGTGTTGTTATACATGAATTATTCGTTACGGTTAGAGAAGGGGTTGACGACGGAATGGAGACATGTCAGGAGCCTATATAGCTGAATGTTGACGACGAAATGGTAGGTATGCCGTACATCTAGATACACATATTATTGGTTCATTGATGAAATGTGGTAAGCAAATTGGTGGATCGGCGAAAGGTCGTGAGCCATTGTTTGTATGCATGTATATGTAACGTTTATATGGTATTTTGAGGAACTTACTAAGCTTCGTGCTTACCTAGTTGATTATAAATGTTTTTCAAGTGCTTCATTGATTCATAAGAAAGGAAAGGTTCGACTGTACACACGCACATTCACAACATGTTTCTGCATAATGTAATTATACTGTGATATATTGAATAAATAAAAATGAAAAAATAGGTTAAAAATAAGAACGTTACAAGTTGGTATCAGAGCTCTAGTTTGAGACAACTGGATGAACAGTCGTGTGCTTCCAAAATCAAACTAAGGATCTTAGTAATTAACAAATCTTTTAGAAAAAGAATAATACAAGGAATGCGATGTGTACAGTCAGCCGGTGCTCAGAAAGGCAAGTGATTCCAAAAATATTCATATTTGTTATGTATGTTGATGTATGAACCGGTAGAAATGCATGCTAGTATGTAGGCTAGGGATCCTTTTAGGAATTTTTGGTTAGAATTGTCTGATATTTAAGATGCCTTATGGCCTAGGGTTTTGCTTGTTATTGGCTGCTTAGAACCTATTCTTAGATTAATTTGTTATTTGACAAAAACATTAGGTTGCATTCTCCCTGAATTAAATAGTTTTAGATTGCCTGATTTGGTGTTATTGCGCAGCTCTCGTTTGAGTCTAACCATTATAGTTTCAGATCTTTTAGTCAACAAATTGTTTGTTTTAGAGGCATGCAATTGTATTTATCGGATGATTAGTTAATTTTTGTAGAATTTTTTCCTCAGAAAACAGTAGGGTGATGTGGAAGGAATCCTAGAAGGAGAGTCTAGGAAGTATAGTACGTGCTTGATAAGGGGTATATTGATGAGGTAGGGTGTCGATAGAGACGTGAAATCCTAGTGGAGTCTAGGAAGATATTTTGTATGTGCTTGTAGGGACACATACATATATGTTTAGTGGTAGTCATGGGTTGTATTAAAGGTGACTTGGAAACTACGGGACAATTCTTGGGATGAGTATGAAAACGTATGGAAGGTAGTATGGGCTCGTACTAATAGAAGAACATGATCAATACTTGGATCATGAAAAGTTGCAAAGTTCCAAAGACACTAGTAGTTAAGTAGATAGTGTGGCTAACACTATAAATTCGTTCAACGTTAATTCCATCATTACGTGTTGTGTGGCGATGTCTAGAAGAATGGATCTAAGATCGATCCCAAGTGGCTATAGAGGATTGGGTCCGGATGAAGTAGATTTATGTAATAGAGTTAGTTCTGAGAACCTCGTCTGACATAATGCTGACTTTAGTCATGTAAGAAGAAGATGATCAAGGTAACCGATAGAAGGATTATAGCCATCGTTGGGGCTGAGCAACTAGCAGGTAGAGTTACTACCTACTATAAGATGCTTGTGTGTCAGCCACTCGTAGCCAAAAGAGGAAGAATCAGATTATTAGTAAAAAAAGGATAAGATAGATGAAAGATATGTCCCATGTTATCATTCATCTCCTAGAGGTGAACGTTTAGTTCTTTAGGGACCTTTTTGAAGGTTTTTAAGCATGCTAACAACCTTAAGGTGCACATAAAACCCTAAATGCTTTGGATCTATGTTTTCTCTAATTATACATGCAATTTGATTTTCCAAATCATTACCCTAACTACCATACAAACATGGGTACTTGTATAACAAAAAATAGTTAGATGACATACCTTTTTCTTGTAGCTTAATTCCTTGGACCTTTAAGAGCCTAGCACCCAAATGTGATGCCTCAAATGCTTCACACAACACCACCAACAATGGAGGACTTAAGAGAGACTGTCTTGCACACAAAATCAGCTATGGGTCTTCCAAAGACTACTAGGTCCAATTTTAGGAGCCAAGGGGGTTCTTATATAGTGTGGCAAAACTAGGGCTACACCATGTAAACCCTAATGTGCATGACCTTCCATATTCCTTATGTTCTATGGGTTTAAACCTCCATAGACCATCCATGGATTGTGACATTGGTTTAGCCCAACTTAAGGAACTATGGATCATTGGCCCACTTTATAAGAATAATTGATTTACACAATCAATCCCCATATATTTAATTAGTCTCTCTTGATCAAAAAGTTAATTCCAAATTAATTCTTGATCAATACTAATTAAATAATATGATTTCATATTAATATATTAGAACTTATAATATATTAATAAATCATAAATAACCTCTTCTCAATTGTCCATCCTTCAGATTGTTCTAGTGCCATGCAACCCGAATGAACCATGCTACTCTCGGGTCAAGTACATACCAATTATAGTTATAGACTTAGACACCTTATCCAACAGTCTCCCACTTGGATAAGTCTAATAAATATAGCTGCAAGTATGACTTCAGGATACCACTAGCAATCGTAGCTCTTAAAATCTTCTATCGAATTGTGACGTGCCATTTTAGATAAGTGATCATATAATCGTCTTTCCTCAAGATATCATCCAGACAAATACATGGAACAACGTCATACTTATTGTCTAGCAGTTTGATTCCCGATTTCCAATTTGTTTGACATTGAACTTAATCGAACACATCAATTTAGTTCTGACCGGGCCTGTCACATAAGTCAAAACAAAATCATTGAGGGGCCCAAGATATCGCTTTTAGTCCTCCAAGGACTAAAAGGAACAGATAAACTTCTACTCATATACTTGTACTAACTACTCGTTAAATTGTACACAACAACACGTTTTATAGCATCAAGTTACTGAAGCGGTTTCGTACTATCAATGTACAACCAACTCATAGTCAACAACTCATATCTCTTGGTTTGAAGACTTATATGATATTATCGTCTCATGATCACTCTAGATAAATTTCATGAAGTGACACAAGTGAGCGTGGTTTTAATCCATTATCAAAACCTTATGAGCACTCGTGAATGTTGTAGCAAACCTTTTCTATGTCTAATACAATTTAGACAATCTACAAGCCATATTTATGACAGTCTTGCCTCAACACCTACTTCTAAAGTATGGTCGACTGTGGATAGTTTGAATAATATAATTATTCTGGAAGTCAAAACATGCAAAGTGAAACAATAGTAAATGACTGACACAAGATAGTAACATTACTTATAAATAAAAAAACACATTTTATTTAATCAACAAATGTCAATTACATTTCAACTATTACATGTTTCAAAACTATCTACTCATTAAAACTAATATCGTCCTTCCGCCCAATGCGCCTCGCATGCTGTAAGCGCTTAACCCTACTCAGTCCCTTCATGAGGGGATCTGGTGGGTTCTCCTCTAATGATACCCTCTTTTCTTCGAGGAGTCCTTCTTCTATCCGATGTCTTATGAAGTGATATTTTCTATCGATGTGCCTGGATCTGCCATGATCCCTTGGTTCCTTGGCTAAGGCATCTGCACTCTCGTTGTCACAGAAAATCTCCATATGCTCCTTTATAGCTGGTACAACTCCAAGTTCACTGATTAAGTTTTTCAGCCATATTTCCTCCTTCACCGCCTCACTTGCTACTATATACTCTGATTCGCACGTTAAATCAACTACTGTCTCCTACTTGGAACTTTTCCAAGTTATTGCTCCTCCATTCAGGGTAAATACCTAGCCCGACTGAGAGTGGAAATTATCCCTGTTGTTCTGAAAGTTGGCATCACTATACCCCACCACTCTCAAGTCATCGCTCCCGCCGAGGGTAAGGACCCAGTCCTTAGTCCTCCTCAGGTACTTGAGAATTTTCTTTACCACAGTCCAGTGAGCCTTATCAAGATTCCCTTGATATATGTTGACCATGCTCAACATCAGGGCGAGTACAAGTCATAGCATACATGATTGAGCCAGCAGCGGAAGCATATGGTATTCGACTCATCTCAGCTATCTCAGCCTTTGTACTCAGACTCTAAGTTTTACTCAGTTTGGCATTGCTATGGATCGGTAAGTCACCTTTCTTGGAATCCTACATGCTGAATATTTTCAACACCTTATCCAAGTAGGTACTTTGACTAAGTCCAATTTGTCTCTTACTCCGGTCTCTTAATATCCTTATCCCCAGAATATAGGTAGCTTCTCCGAGGTCCTTCATAGCGAACACTTCCCAAGCCAGGACTTAACCTCCTGCAAGGTTGGGATGTCATTTCCTATGAGTAGTATGGCATCCAAATACAACACCAGAAAGCTAACTATGCTCCCACTATCCTTGACATATACACAAGACTCGTCCTCACTTCTCGAAAAGCTAAACTCTTTGACTTTCTCATCGAAGCAAAGATTCCATCTGCGAGATGCTTGTTTGAATCCATAAATGGATTTATCAAGCTTACACACTCTATTAGGGTACTTTGCATTGACAAAACCCTCTGGCTGAATCATGTAAACATCCTCAACCAACTTTCCATTAAGGAAAGTGGTTTTGACATCCATTTGCCATATTTCATAATCATGAAATGTAGCTATGGCCAGCATAACCCTAATGGACTTAATCTTCACTACTGGTGAGAAGGTCTCATCATATTCAACTCCCAGAATTTGAGTAAGGCCCTTCGCAACCAGTCGCACCTTATAAGTGTGTACCTTTCAATCCATGTCGGTCTTCTTCTTGAAGATCCATTTGCACCCGACTGTCTTACGACCCGGTACATTGTCAACCAAGTTCCAAACTTTATTTTCATACATGGACCGAATCTCGCGGTCCATTTCCTCTTTCCTTTTAGCAGACTCAGGGCCTGCCATGGCTTCCTTGTAGTAGTTAAGTTCATCCAAATTTATCAATGTGCTATCACTGATAAATGTATCACCCTAAGATGTTATATGAAAACCATATAAGACAGGTGGAACACTAACTCTACTGGAACACCTCAGAGGTACGGACTCGTCAATCGGCTCAATAGGAGTTTCCTCCTCAGGTTGATCACTAGTGTTTGAGGTTCCTTCACTGCTTGACTCTTGAAGCTCTTCAAGATCAATTTGCCTCCCACTGTCTCCTTGGATTATGAGCTCTCTCTCTCTCTCTCTCTCTCTCTCTCGAAAGACTCCTCTTCTCACCATGAAGAACACATTATCACTCGGTTTGTAGAAGAGATAACCAAAGGATTTATGTGGATAGCCGATGAAAATACACCGCTCACTTCGAGGTTCGAGCTTGTTGTGAGTCTCACGTCTCATGAAAGCCTCGGTTTATAGATGTCAAGATCAGACAACTATGGTCTTCCCAAATCCCGTGGAAAAGCTTTCCTAATGAAGATGATGTCCCGCGGTTGGATCATGGAAATCATACTTCTCTTCCTCCACCTCCTCCAATAATTCTTCCTGACCCACAAACTCGAAGACTTGAAAAGTTCAGGATCACTCAATCCATATTGGATAGTAAACACAAAGATGTAAAGCCTATATGTGCTCATGTCTTGGACATGAAGCTGCATATTGACAGGCTAAGGATGTTGGGTGTCGTCTTCCCAAGGAAGTTGGCTATTGACTGGGTCCTTCAGTCACTTCCTGAGTCATATAGTGATTTCGTTAAAGACTACTATGTGACAGATCACGACATGACCCTAATTGATCTTACATATTTGCTAATTGTTGTCGAATCAGCAATGATTTGGCGCATTGGTCAAGCAAATCTAATTGGAAGGTCAACATCCCGAGGTGAAATAGACATCCCAGAAAAGATTCCTTCTCGTAAAGGAAAGGAATTAGGCATGGTCAAAAGTTTTAATCATAAGAGAAAGGCCAAATCTGAGATTGCTCCATGTGAGCCTATGTGTTTCTATTGCCAAAGACAGGGACATTGGAATCGAAGCTGCCCAGACTACAAGAGAAGTTTAATCAGAATGTATGGTTCTGCTTCAGGTAAGTCTACTATCTAACTCTGTTAAGTTTCTAATCGTTGATTCTTAATACATGATGTGACTTGGTTGCATTTTGATGTTTGGCAGGATCAAGCAAATGGAAGGAAGCTTAAAAGAATAGTATGTTGAATCTGATCGCGAAGATGGATTTCAATCACATGGTTCGAAGATCGGATTTCTGAGCTACTGCATGAGAGTTATGATAGATTGCTAGGAAATATGTAATAACATAGTTTTTCACTTATAATTGCATTGTAAGGAAAATTTTTCCGCATGTTATAAATAAATAAAATTTTGTTTTTGTTTTTGTTTTTGTTTTATATCTCATTGCAATGACATTTACGGAAAATTGATGTTTGTATGTTTCTAGCAATATTGAAAATAAGGATGTAAGTGGGTCCAAACCCGACCCGATTGGACCCGGACCCGGAAAACCCAGAAACCGGAATTGAAAAAATAAGACCCGAGAACCGGCCCAGTATACGGGAAGCAGTTCCGGTTCGGTTCCGGGTATCAGGCCGGGTAAAGTGGGTATGGAACCGGTTGCAACCGAAAATTACTAATTGAAACCGGTTTTGTATATTAGACCCGGATGGACCCGGAAACCCGAAAATATAAAAGCAAAAAATTACATATTAGCTTCTCATATAAAATGGAAAAATAGCATGTTATGAAAAGAAAAAAAAAATAGTTTTGTTTTTTGGCAACAAGCTACTGATTTATAATATTTTTTGGGGGCTACAATTTATACGGAATGCAATTTATATATATCTTTTCTTTATTGCAAAGTGCAAACTGTAGAAACAAAAAAAATGGCAAGTTTTTTTTTTTTGGCAGCTTTCGTAATATAACATTTTTTTTGGATGTGTCCACCACATGGAATTGGATCGCACGAATTGATGTGCTAATGTGTTAATTGTCATCATAACAAGCATTACTAAAAAGCTTTATACTAAGTAAATGATTAGCAGCATGACATAATTGGATTTCATATATGTTATAATAAAAACAAACGAGATTGACAATAAATGCAAGTCACAAGCATATGGCATTGTATTGATATTGAATTCAAACTTGAAAGGTATGAGTCAATTTTCTTGAATTGAGAAAAAATGGGAATCTTGAGTTTTATTCTATAAATTTTGGTTTAGTTCGTACTTTCAATGGAAAATAAGTTCCACAATAAACCTGTTTCCTATACCGGTTCCACATTAAACCCAATTCCGGTTTTTTAAACTCGGTTCCGGTTTTTTAAACAAAACCGGTTCAAAAACCCGGATTAACCGGACCCGTTGGACCCATATCCGAAATACCCGGAACCCGGATAAGAGTAATTTTGAAACCCAATACCCGGACCGTTTAAGCATTTTCCGGTTATAACGGTTCCGGTTCCGGTCCGGTTTTATAACTCATCCCTAATTGAAAATGTGAATTTGATTCTTTCATTTGTGGTAGTGTCTAAATTTACCAAATAAGAAAGATTCTCATCACCCAAGTCTCAATTGGACCGAAACTTGGAATCACGCAAGTTATAGTGTATGATGAATGAGAATTTTCATCTTTAGAAAATTAAGACTAATTCCTTGTTCACATGTATATGTAAGTCAAGTGAAGGACTATAGGATCGAGTACACATTCTTGTGCACTAGTCAAGTCCACCACAAAGATCGATAAGACTATTTGGGATGATTTACTAAAGTTTAGTAAATATGGTTATACTTATAAGTTTAAGTATAATTCTGAAACATTGGAAAAGTTTCAATGTATGGCATAACGAATGAGAAGAATCAAATTAGGCAGAAAGATAAAAGTTTCTCAAATCTGAAAAGATGGGAGAGTACTTTAGTATCATGTTTTATGATCATCTTAATGATTATGAAACCATATCACAATTGATTCTCTAAGGACATCTTAGTGCATTCCCATGGCTAAGAAGAGGAGTCATGAATTGTTGAAGTGGTTAAATCAAGAAGATGAGTCATACTTCGTTCCAAAACAATTCTTAGAGTCATGCTCCAAGATTGTAACTTGAGTGACATATCTTAAAGAAGGTTTATAACACTTGTCAAATGTAAAGTAAAATCTTTTCTACTCTTGTACATTTGAAATTGGTAAGTTGTGATGTTTTGGATAAAATAAAGACCAACTAAGGCCAATTGTGTGAAGTGTGTCTTGATAAGAATCCGCACTAACTCTTAAATATTTGTTGTCAAGTAATGATATTTGACAAAGAGAGTCTTATATGTCAAGAGGTCAGTGGGAGTCTTAAAGATCATAAAAGAGTTTCAAGAACTAATCAAGAATAAAACCTGTAGTTTATCACTAGCGCACGACATAAGGTTTGTAACCTATCATGTTGACATATTCTTATTTTTGTGCCCATTCCACTTAAAGTTGACTATGCATCTGATTTTCTACAAGTTCTCAATTGTTTGCATAATAACCTGGAAGAAATGGTAGGCCTTGTGCTGCCAAGTGGCAAGAAGTTAAGATTGCACAAGCTCAGTCCATATGAGTTTGGATTTGTCACTAACCTTGTCTTGTAATTATGGTTTTGACAAATTCATATGGACAGGAACACATACACCATAAAATCAAAGTGTCATAAGGTTTGTCTCCGATTCATGAAAATGATGGTGAGGAAATGCTTTCACTAAGTAGATTTTAAGTAGATAGAAATTGTGATATTTGCATTCTCAAAGTCGTTAGTGGAGCGTGTGTGGTTAACCGGCACACTAACATGGACTTGTGAGAAATGGCAAAGGTCTAAACAATTGAGACTATGATTACGGCATCCCTTTTCATAGTTCTAAAAATTGTTTAGATACACATGTGAGCTATCTAAGAAAAGGTGTACGATTTTGATAAAGTCTTATCAAAGCATCTCATATCAGAAATCTGAACTTTGGTAAGAAAGTCAATAAAGTATTGATTTCTAGAAGTCTAGTTGATTTCTGGATACATGTCAAAGCTAGTGGGAGCATAAGTGTTATGCTAATGATTATCATGTTAGTGGGAGCATGATTATTATGTTTAGTATTGCAAGTTAGCAATGTTAATTATAGAAAACAAAAGGGTTTCAATCCGTGAAGTTGCAGGGAGTTGAAAGTTGTTTGCTATAATTAAGGGAGAGGAATTCATACTTCATTTCAAATCTAAAAGCTTAGATTGTAAGATTTTAATCAAATTTAGTCATGATTACATTTTTTGCGTTCTAAAATTCGATTATGATTATGGCATCCCTTTTCATAATTCGAATTATGAGAACATGGCAAATTATAAGAAATATTGTAGCAAAAGACTGGTCAAGTATCATGTCTTTATGTGAGACATCATGAATCGTGTCTTGTATGCTTCGGATATAGGATCGATTACATGTGCTATAATACTTGTCCGTTCTGAATTTTCTAAATGCCTAGGGCATTAAGAGGGAAAAAGAAAGAGAATTGGATATGACTGAAATAATTAAGCAATTGTCGAGGACAATCTAAGTATTACCAAAGATTGGTTACTAATGGACAATTGGAAGTATGGTGTAAATTTTTGGAAGGACCATATTGACATATTCTGAAAAGAGGCAACATTTGTTCAGGAGTGATAGTCAAAATGGGAATATGGATATGTCTCCATAGGTGGAAGTTATTCAATCTGTGTAAGATTTGAAAACTTAATGCAAGCAGGATGTTCAAAGGAATGTACTTTGAATATGAGACTTTGTTTCCATGGAATTGATCTCCATTGGAATACTTTGTAATGTTTGTTTCCAAGTCTTTGTGACTTTTGTGCATAGTCATTACAAGAGGACCAATACATATCAGTTTAAAATCTAACAGATTACAGTAAATGACAAGAATTTGATATTCTTACATTTACGGTAAGGATTTGGGATTGTGAAATGAGCATCATTGGAATCATGTTCAATTGATATATATCACAAAGTAAGGATCATAGACAAACATAGTGTGCATACTTGGAGTATGGCATAACTATTGTTTAGAAAACATAGTGTGCATGCTTGGAGCATGAGACATCTATTCTTTTAATTCAAGTGTTAAGTTGATAAATCAAAACGTTATGCAATGAATAATGTGTAATCATTATGGTGATAAATAAAAGGTGTTTTATTTATATTCATAAGTTTTGAAACCATATTGGATTCGATTATTCTTGTGTTTCACTTTGTATGTTTTGACTTCCCAAATAACTAGGTTATTCAAACTCTCCACAGTCAATCATACTTTGGAAGTAGGTATGAATCGAGATTGTCATGAATTGGGCTTGTAGATGTGTAAAGTGTTTAGACATAGAAAAAGTTGTTGCAACATTCATGAGCGCTCCTGGAATGAGATTCGAGTATTGGATTAAACCCACACTTATTTGAATCACTTCATGGATTTTATCACGAGTGATCATGAGACGATAATATCTTATATTCTTCAAACCTAGAGATATGAGTTGTTGACTATGAGTTGGTTATACATTAATTGTACGAAAACGCATCAGTAAGTTGGTGTTATAAAATGTGCCTTTGTGTAAGATTCAATAAGTAGTAAGTCCAATCATATGAGTCGAAGTTTATCCATTCCTTTTACCCTTGGAGGGATAAAAGTGATATATGTGGTCCCGTCGGTGATTTAGTGATGACACCCCTAAGTGTTTGGCCAAGCCTGGACTGATTTGATTTGTTCAATTAGTCAGTCGTCATAATTCGGAAATCGGAAAACAACAAATGGACAGAGAGAATGATTATAATCAATGTCTCAGTCCATATGATATCTAGAATGGAGGAATATATGATCCCTTATCTAATGGACATGTCATTTGACTAGGTCAGAGTTCGACAGCGGCTTTAAGAGCTACGATTGCTAGTCGGGATCTTCGAATCATACGCAATAATAGTTTTAGACTTATCCAAGTGGGAGACTGTTGGATTAGATGTCTAAGCCCATAACTATTATTGGTATGTACTCGACTCGATAGTAGCATGGTCCATTTGGGTTGCATTTCACCGGAACAATTTGTATGGATAGTCTTTTAAGAATAGTATGTCTATGGTTTAATAATATATTATAAGTTATAATATATTAATATGAAATCATATTATTTAATTAGTATTGGTCAAGAATTAATTTGGAATTAATTATGTGATCAAAAGGAGACTAATAAAATATGGACACTTATATATATGTAGAATGGGTCAATAATTATTTAGGATGGGCTAAGCTTTTAAGGATAGTCCATGGAGCTTTAAACCCATGGATCCTATGTAAATGAAAGGTCATGGGTATTAGGGTTTACATGGATGTAACAATAATCCATCATACTATATAAAGAGGTCCATGGCACTAGTGTGTGAAGAAAGAGGGTATAGCCGATTTTGAACAAGTGTATACTATTCTCTCAAGTTTTCCAAGTTGGTTTGGTGATTTGTGATTCCATTTGACGCTTCCACACTATTGGGGCTAAGCTCATAAAGGTTCAAGACTTCAAGCTCCATCAAAAGGTATGTCATCTAACTAGCCTCTTGTAGTATAGTTGCTCCATAATATGCTAGTTAGGATGATGCTTTGGAATTTTGTACATTTGCATGTATAATAATGAAAACATAGATACAAGGCACATAGGGTTGCATGCACACCATAGGTGTGTTAGAATGCTCAAAACCCATCATGTGTTATGTGAGACAACCACTTGCATTAGGCACAAACAATAATAGTATGATGAGAAAATCGAAGTTCGTTGGATATGACAACCAAGAGTTTCTTCAAAGTCAAAAGGAGCTACAAATCACATAGGGAAAACTAGCTTGGACTTGGCCGGTTATGAGTAGCAGCAGATGATGGATTGAACCCAAGTGGGGGAGAACCGACCCTTAAGGGAAAAGTTTGAAGGGCAATTCGACTTTTTTTTTATATAAAGGACTAGAAGAGTTGTGACACCAGTAGAAAAAGGTTGTTAATTCGATTTCAGTGTGCGGATAAAAGAAGAAAGAAGTCTTCTACAAGAGTACCCATAGGTTATAAGTTATCGATGTGAATCTTAAGGAATAGTTGGATCTTCATCCCAAGCGTTAGGTATAATCCAAAAAGTTGACCGAATTCCCAAGTAGTGCTCAGATAGCCAATAAAATCAGATAGGTTCGCACCCTCAAGGTTATGAGATTTTTCCTTACAACTTTGGAGAAACCCCATTGGTTTAACAGATGTTATAGCCTTAAAAGTTTAAATAGCATAAATCAATTGTGATCAAGGAAGGATGATCATTGGGGTCCTTCAGGACAGTAGAATAACAGTTGTGAGTCCTCAAGACCACCAAAAGGCATGAGTCTTCAGGTATGATGGGGATGATGAAAAGAGAGATCAGGCATCGAAACCCAAGTACTTGGATAGTATCACGATGTATCATGAACAAGCATAGGAACAAATTACTTGATCAAAAATCGTACCTTGATATAGGCCAGGTAGTTAGATCCTTCAAAAAGGCTATTGGTGACATAGCATTCGTTATAATCTAGTAGGATGAAAAATGAGAAGGCCTTCTGATGAGTTTGCTACCAATATTAGAGTATTGGTTCTAGATTATTCAAACCATTAAACTCGTTATAGTAGTTTTCATTAAGTTTCAGGATGTTGGAACACCTGAACTAGATAGAGAAACCACTTGTAATCTAAATTTGTGTGTAAGTGTTTTAAGGGATACACCATAAGACGTTTAGGGGCATGTTCTGGAAAATGGATTGCGTTAGAATGTCGTAAATAAATTTCCCTAATTAATCGCTTTATAACGAGTCAACTGTGTTCCTATCTATGTTTTGAAAACCGGACCGGACCGGCCTGTTCGACCGGTTCAACCGGAAACCGGTCAGGTTACCGGTTTTCTCAAGCCTAAAAACCGTTTGTTTTCAAACCGGATAAAACCGTCCGGTTCACCAAAAAACCGGTTCAACCAGCCCGGTTCAACCAATGAAAAACCGGTTTCTATAAATTATAAAAAAAAAAACAAAAAAAAACTTAAACTTTCAAACGCAGGCTGATGGACCCAACGCATGGATCCGGCTGAACTAAGTTGCATGACCCTTCTTTATATAAGCAAGTGGCTACCTTTGTTTTTACTTCCAACCGATGTGGGAAGTATAAGGATTACTTAATGTAAAACCTTTACTTCATACGTTTTATACTCCAAATAACCAATTTTTATTCTATTTATCTTTCGATGTGGGATACTATAGGATTGTCCCATTGTTTAACATAAACATTTTCAAACCTCAAAGACTATGGATCATTAATATTATATATATATATATATATATATATATATATATATATATATATATATATATATATATACCGGTTTTTACGGTTTTTAGGACCGGTCCGACCGGTCGGACCAGTTGAACCTTCGGACCAGTAAGACGGCCGGTTCAATGTCCGGTCCGGTTTTCAAAACCTTGGTTCCTATTCAAAGGAATAAATAAACATTTCCCATATGTAGGTGATCGTTTCTCGTAGAAAACGTTTTTCTATGGGAAGCATTGATGTGGCAACATTGGATAGATCATGAGTTGATCTTTGTAACTCTGATAAGATGACATCTAGGTGTCTTGGGAGTAGGATTTCGAGGACAAAACCGTTGTAAGTGGCGGAGCGTTGAAACACCCTATTTTTAATCTACAATAGAATTTAAATGTAAATCATTTGTTTATAAAATTTGAAGTAGATATATATTACTTTTTAGCCAAAGTAAACATCATAATGTGTAGTAGACGTCAATACGATTTCCATAGATATATAGAATGCTTGAATCTGGCTTTGTATGAAGAAGTTATGATTCTTTGAAGTTTCGCGTTCATCCCTGTACTACAAAGCGTGTCGTAAAAAGTGAATTGGATATAGGTTCCTTATTAGACTAAGTGATCTAAACGAAATTCATAGTAATCGTAAAAGAGAGAGTGTGCATATAGGGAACATCCAAATATGACTTTATATGAGGAAGTTATAATTTTTCAAAGTTTTGGTGCAACAATGTGGACACAAAACTCGAAATTCAAATTGGTTGATTTTAGATGAAAAAAATCTAAATGAGAGTTGAAGATCTTGTGAATACGAAGTCGTCGATATATTCGTATGAAAGAGTTATGATTTTTATATGAGTTTTAACAGTCTAAGACATTTAAAAATATAAATTTAAAAATAAACTAAGAATTAGCCAATGGAGTCTAAATAAAAGTTGTAGTACTCGTCGATAGCTATGTGCGGATATAAGGAACGTAAAAATGGAGCTCGTACGAGAAAGATATGAAATTTTTTAAAAATGCAAAAATACGGTGCGCACGGCGCGACATGAACCTTCTAGTAGGTGGGATGTAGGCTTCCCACATTCTGACACGTGACATGTCCCGAGCCCTACTAACCCACCTACTAGCATGTGTGGCACACTTGGTAAGTATGTGTGGCCCCCCTCCACGAGTATATATAGGGTCTTTCGGATTTCACATTTCCCACCCTAATTTTCACTCTAAACTCTCATGAGACCTCCCACCCCTCGAGTCCGATATTTTTGAGTTTTTGGAGTACTTAAGTGAGGCTCTAGAATATCTTGGAGCCCAACAAAAGGAGCTTTCGGGTTTTGCTAAAAAATATGTTAAGTTATGCTTACTAGGCTTTTTTGGTAACTTATAATTATGTTTATAACTGTTATTAGGAGCCTATAAGTACTATATTAGTTATTAATTCCAGTTAAATATTCTTATTGGTCTACTTACGAGACAGGTGTCTAGAATGGGCACGTTAACTTCGTTGTTAGATTTCAGAAAAGTTATATGCCGAAATGGTCCTGCCTCCCTACTGCCATGTATGGCTGATACTTATTTGATATCCATGAAAGTATATTTGGAATTAGTAAAGTATCTAACTTCTACGAAATTTTCATATAGATTAATAAAATTGTAGTATATGTTAATAATCGTTAGGCACATTGCTTGCCAATAGAATTACTCGGATAACTGTTAATCGTCTGATCTCACTATACCATGTATTACAATATATATATATATATATATATATATATATATATATATATATATATATATATATATATATATATCCATGTATGTTAGGTTATAAGAGCTAGTAGTATAGTCTCTATGTGATTAATGTTAATGTACTTGAAGCTAGTAGAAGTATAGTTTCCATGTGCTTGTACTAGTAGAATCGCAGTATAGCCTTTATGTGATTAAGTGTTGTTGTACTTGAATTATTCGCTACATTTAGCGTAAGGGTTAACGGCAGAACGACAACAGGTCGGGAGCCTATAGACCCGAGTGTTAACGACAAAATGGTAGGTAGGCTGTAAGTATAGATACACATATTATTGGTGGACCGACAAAATGTCATGAGCTAATTAGTGGATCGACGAAAGGTCGTGAACCATTGTTTGTATGCATGTATATGTATTATGGTATATGGTATTTTGAGGAACTCACTAAGCTTCATGCTACCCAGTTGATTATAAATGTTTTTCAGGTGCTTCATTGATTTGTGAGAAGGGCAAGGTTCGACTATACACAGGTGTATTCGCAACATGTTTCCGCATAATGTAATTATACTTTGACATATTGAATAAATAAAAGTGAAAAAAATTGGGACGTTACAACTTAAGCATAACATGAAAACAATTTTGAAAAGGTTTTTTGCTCAGTTGAGCTACTAATTGATTTTAGAAATATTTTTGCATCTTTCTATGTGCATACATTTAGGATGGGAGAATGTGTGCGTCCCTTCTTATATTTATGTCCGATTTGACAAACTAGATTCGCTTAAATAGGTGAGTGAGTAGATTTCTAGATAATCCTTACTTTTTCACATGTGGGATCGCTACCCCTTGTGTGGCTTACGGTGTTACAATCTCTAATGCCTAGCGTTGTATATGTTGAGTTAAGGACAACATGGCTTGGTTGTTTCCTTTATGGCACCATCCATGAGTCCGAAGTAATTATCATCAAATGTTGGTCAGTTGGACTTATTGAGATGGACAATGGTAGTAATAGTTGCATACATGTATATCATGTTGTGTGTTATTCCTAATTATCCATTTTGTTGTTTTGAGATGTTTTGAGATGAATCATAAATTTTGTTTATCAAACTTTATTTGTGGCGTTTTATGATGAAATGTTGAATTCTGCTAACCATATGCATATATGGAGTTGTTTTGGAAACTTTGGGAATCTAGCTACAATATTTTTATAAAATATATTTTACAAATGTTTTTGGAGGTTTGGCTTAAGTTGATTGCAATCTTCTCTTGGATAACTCATTAAGCAAATCCATCATCTAGCTTATTTTGATTTGTGTTCATATTGAAAGCGATGATGTTAATATATGACAATGTATTTATTATATTGTGTCATACATGAACCTTTGTTGTGATACCTTATATTGAAATCTCACATTCTAAACAACTAAACCTTTTGGCAACGTTTATTTCCGCAATTGCTATGAACTCTAAAACTTTTGAATTAAAAACTAAAATACGGTTTTCAAATACATTTTAAAACCCAACTACCCCCCCCCCCCCCCCCCCCCCCCAAAACATACATACATTGTGACACCCCATCACACTCTCCCTTATCATATCTCTCTTTTTTGCTTTGTAACTTTGTATTATATAACAACATAAAACATATTTAACAGGTGAGGAATATGATCATTTTCTAAGTAAAAAATGCAGAGAAAAAAATGTAAATGACAAGTAATGTGACACTAAACCATGTATCGTACCAACTATAATTGATATAAAAAAAATTGCTATCGGTACCGTACCAAGTATACTTGGTACCAATTTATTTGGCTACCGGTTGGTACAAATTGATAATGGTATATTACAACTTCTTTTAATTTTCTATTGTAAGATTTAAAAATAAGCAAAGACATCAGGATTTTGATGTTTAGTATATAAATTAGTTATGTAGTTCTTTTAGTTTACAAAAGAATTTTACTGAAGTAACGCTAAAGTAATATTTTAAATGAATTAGTTGGTATGGTATTACCATGGTATTTAAATTTTTGTACCATTACCGTATCAACATCGATCAAATGGTACGGTATTATCAACCAATATGTTGGCTACCAAATATATTGGCTCCCAAATTTTTTTGGTTTCGTTAGTAACATGTTGGTTGGCTTTTTGTGGTATAATTTTGCAATCCCTCCTAAATTCACATGAAAAATAAAACTATGAGAAAATGAGATGCACATGAAAAATAAAACTATGAGAAAATGAGATGCACCTGCATCCCATAACCTCATCGGCTGACAATCAAAGCAAATGGAGTATTTTACTTTTTAATTAGTTTTATTCCAAGTGGCACCGTTTGTCTAATTATATTATAATGGCCAGCAAGACATGAGTATCTGATTTAGAAGGTTTCTTCCCCGTTGTACTTTGAATTAAATTCATTAAGTTAACTTTTCTTATGACTGCAATGTTGTACATAAAATTATTATAAAACATCAAATTTTTTATACTTTAATATTTAGTCAATGTATATTTTTGTTAGTTTTACATCATTTTTATTCTAAACTATACATTCTGAATATTTTGAAATTCGGTATATATATATATATATAGTTACATGCATATGGGTGAAATCATTTGGGATTTGATGTCTTCATTTGGTTTAATGGACATGATATGTTATGATGGTTTTTTTTTCTTTAGAACTCATTAAAAACTAGCAAGAAGTTAGCAAAAACACATTACAAGAAAATAGAAGTTAAAACAGGATTATGAAGCCAAACAATGCAAACAAGCTTATCTTTACTACACCTATCGGAAATCCAAAAAAAATGTCATTTCAACAATATCATCGAAAATACGAGATTTCCTAGGTAAAGCCGTTCCAACATTAATGGAGTTTCGAACGTTCCAAAGACACCAAAAGGCCAATAACACCACCGCATCGAAAGCCTTACGTTGGTCGTCTCTCAAATGAACATAATCAGACAAATAGATGAGATCTGAAACAGAAAGATGCTCAGGTAATTAGACATCCCACCAAATAGCAATCCGACTCCAAATATCTATCAGCTCCCTAGATCCTGCAAAAAGATGATCTATAGTCTCAGCAGCCGAGCGGCACTCCGAGCACAAAATCGAATGCACCTCAATCCCATGATACGATAATCTTTCCCTAGTAGGGATACACTCCAATATAATCCTCTAAGTAAGAATATTGAGCTTGATAGGAACCCAATTGTTCCACCTGGTCTGCACCACTGACAAGGAGCATACTATAATCTATAACAGAGCAGGCCATATAAACTGGAAAAAAACATCTGAGATATCTCCATACCAACCCAATCTATCCGATGTAACACCGTAAAATTTAAAACAATTTTTTTCACATTTTCCAAACACATTTTTTAATAAAACGTCATTGTATCATATCCTTGTTTCACAAAACATTTCCCAAGACCGAAATACATAAAATCCCATGTGTGTGTGTACGAATCATGTCGGCGCCTTCCCGCGGTCGTCACTGGTACCTGAAACACATAACACGTAACACATAGCATAAAGCTTAGTGAGTTCCCCAAAATACCACACATAGCACATTTTAGCCACTCGAGGCTATAACTCTATTTGACCCTCTGGTCAATGTGTCTCAGTGGGACCCTCTAGTCCCAACTCTTTGTGGGCCCTCTGGCCCTAACTCTGTAGACCCAAAGGTCCTCACTCTATGGACCCACTGGTCCTAGCTCTGTAAAACTCTAAATCATGCATATTACATATCACAACAATTAAAACACATAAATAGCATGCAAATACACTGGCACATAGCTCTAAAATATACTGCCACATAACCTTGTTACCACTCTAGGCAAAGTATAGTGAGAAGACTCACCTCTGGTATCTCGGTAAATCTCTGACTCGGTAAACACTGGCCTAGCCTCCGCCTAATCATATGAAATAAATACCCTATTTAATATAACTCTCAAAGGCTAGACTATGTCCTCTTATGACACTCTCAGAAGGGTAAAAGACCATTTTACCCCTCTCATAACTCAAAAGGCCCCACAATTGACCATACCCTAAAAGTCAACTTTCCGGGTTACGCTGCGCGTACCCCGATGTGTACGCTGAGCGTACCGGGCTGCCTCTCAGAATTGGGGAACGACACCCAGTACGCAGCGCGTATTGGGATTATGCCCGGCGTACCCCCCTGCTTCAGCCCCTAGCTCTTGAGGTTTTAAACAATTAAGACCCACGTCCAACATCTAGATCTGACCAAATTTAAGCCTCTTAATCCATAAAGTTGATGACTTTAAGCCTTTGCATGGCTGAACAAGTCACCAACTTCCATAATATTCCATTCTCTAACTCTAGAAGACTTATTACTCAAGCATGCCCTCAAACTAACAACCAAGATGGAAACTTTATGGATCTAAACCACTAATACCACTGAAAAGGGACAGATCTCGGACCATGGAGCACCTTACACTCATAAAGTCTCCACCTTTGGGGTTTTTAACCCTAGAAATGGCACATGCAACAACAACCAAAAGAAGAGGAAAGTTTTGAATTTTATGTTGGATAAGGTGTCTAAGTCCATAACTATTTCTAGTATGTACTTGACCCGACCCGGCATGGTCCATTTGGGTTGCATGGCACCATGCAATTAGATAGACTAAATGAGAGAAATAACATTTGGAGATTATTAATATATTATAAGTCCTAATATATTAATAATATTATTTGATTAGTTTGATCAATAATTAATTTAGAATTAATTAAGTGGTCAAAAGAGAACTAATTAAATATATGGGTTGATTATGTAAATCATCCAAATCTTGTATAGTGGGCTAAGAGGCTCCATGGATTATCAAGTTGGGTTCTACCCATAGGATGCTCCATGGATGCTCCATGGGAGTTACAAACCCATGGGTCATGGAAATGAAGAGTCATGACACATTAGGGTTTACATGGTGTAACCCTAGATGTGTCAACACTATATAAGGATCTCATTCTCCACCAACATCGGCTAGACATAAGAAACTAGAGGGCTTGGCCGATTTTAAGAAGTGTGTATTATCTCAAAGGTCTTTCCAAGAGCATTTGGTGTTGTGTGAAGCATTTGAGGCATCACACTTGGGGTGCTAGGCTCACAAGGTTTCAAGGAACACAAGCAACAACAAGGTAAGTTATTCTATCTATTATTCAAGTTAAAATTGTTCCCCATGTATGCTAGATAGGAATATATCCTTGGAATTCAAATTAGCATGATAATTAGACAAACATAGATCCAAGGTTATTAGGGTTGCATGTACACTTAGGAAGTGTTAGAATGCTTAAAACCCATCAGTGGTATCAGATCCTAGGCTTGTTTGTTTGTTATTTGTGCTTAAAAGTTGAAGAAAGTCGAAAAACTTGCTGTCTGACTGATGGACTCGGCGAGTCCATGGGGAGGACTCGTCGAGTTCACTTGTATCTTCAACCTACTCGGCGAGTAGGTTTATGCACTCGGCGAGTAGGGTCGACAGAGTGCATATTTTCGACTTTAGTTGCTGGAAATGGATTAGAAACATTACCCTAAATTGTTTTGGTACTTGAAAACTTGTTTTAGAAGGTGTAATGTCTTTTCTAACTCATTTACAACAACTAGTTATCAAAATTACAAAGTTTAAATGTGATTTTGATTCTTGAAGGTGTTCATGTTCATATTCTTGTTCTTATGATGTTTAGATGATCATAAGAATTATTTGTAACCTATGTGGTAGTTTAATTCTTGATCATAATGTGTTTTAATGGAGTCCATAACTTGTCCTCAAGTTATGGAAAACCAAAAGTCTCTTGGATTAAAAAAAACCATTAAAAGAACACAAGAGTTAGGAAAAATGAAAAGTCCTCATTTTATTACTCTATTAAACTCATAAGTTACAAGAAATAAAAAGTTTTGAAAGTTTACAAAACTTGCCCTCAAGTTTTGGAACAAGTAAAGTTAAGTTAAAACTTTAGTTCCAACCCTTAGAATTTTAAAAGTTAAAATTCAACCTTTATACTTATATTATTATGATTTAATAATTATATATATATATATATATATATATATATATATATATATATATATATATATATATATGTATAAGAACAAAGTCGTCTTACCGCTAGTACGCCTCATTCACGAAGCCGGTCTATAAGGTGGGTATAAGGTTGTTGCCTATAAAATGGTGACTTAATGGGTGTCCACTCTCACCCACCGCTTGCTTGACCGGTGGAGGGTCGTTAGCCGAACGGGTAAGACAAGGACTTACAAATTCTCATTCAAAGTATGATGAATATTATAAAGTAACTAAATGTTTTATTAAATTCCCAATCTTAGTTACTTTAGGAAAAATGTGAATAAGGTGTTATTCCATGAAATTACACTTTACACTTTGATTAAGTCGTTGGTGGAGCGTGTGTGGTTAACCGGCACACTAACTTGGACTTAACAAGGTAGGTAAAGGGTGACTTAGGGTTTATTATAGTATCGATGGAGCGTGTGTGGTTTACCGGCACATCGATTGAGTGATAAACTTTAAGGGTACCAAGTGATTTGCATGGTTACTTCACACCTCGTTTTGTGATCCTCGGTATCCCAGTCACAAAACTTGGAGGGCACACTCGAGATTGAAACATGCCTTTGAAAAGTTCATTGAATCTCAAAGAATCTAGGAATTTCTAAGAACCATTCAAAAACCTAATACTAAAATATTGCGGTTTTCGTGGTGGAAATTGGTGAATCGTCATTCACCTACCTTTCAAATATGTTATAGCTTGGATTACGGCATACCTCTTCCAAGTTATAATATATTGTGATTGGATCCTAGCCTTAATATTACATTTGGGTGTTTTATTAAGGACTCTCCCAATATCTAAACTAATCTTGTCCATTTCTTTCAGATGTCTTCAAACAATGTTGCTTCTGGCTCTAACCCTAATAGCTCCTTTACCCTTATGAACTTGTGTGGGAAGATCACTTTTGATGGATCCAACTTCAATGAGTGGATCAGAAACATCAGGATGATTACCCGCTACGAGGACAAAGAATATGTCCTTGACAAGGAGCTTAAGGAGATTGATGAGACCACTGCAACTCCTCAGGAGATCGCAGACTTTCAGGCACATGAAAGGGATGCTACGAAAGTGGCATGCATCATGATGGCCACGATGACAGATGAACTCCAAAAGTCTTATGAGGATTTCTACCCTTATGAAATGCACCAGGATTTGATGGAAAGATACCATCAAAGTGCACGACAAGAGAGGTATGAAATCATCTGCTCCATGATAATAGCCATGATGAAGGACGGGGAATCCGTCACGAGCCACATGCAGAAAATGCAAAGGTATGTGGATCGTTTGCTGAAGCTCAATGTGAACTTCCCTGAGGATCTTGCAATAGATATCATTTTGCACTCCTTACCATCGTGCTATGATCAATTCCGCATGACATATCACATGAACAAGGAAAAAGTCACCCTCAGCAAACTTCAGGGACTTCTCAAGACCGCGGAACAGGTCTTAAGGGGAAGTCGGTTGCTATCACTCCTACTCTAAACTCAACTCCGGTTTTGGCAATCGGGAAAAGTCGAGGGAGGAAGAGAAAGAGATCTTCGAAGGGTACCAAGGCTCGGACCCTTGATGGCTCTTCTTCAAGTGGAACCAAGAAAGGTTTCATTACTCCTTCTTCTGACCCAAAAGAGGCTGAATGCTTCTATTGCCATGAAAAGGCTCATTGGAAGCGGAACTGCCCAAAGTACCAGCAGGATTTGAAGGATGGGAAAGTTAAACCCAACCATGCAGGTATTTACACTATCATTTCTAATAACTCACCCCATTCTAATTCTTGGGTCCTTAATACCGGTTGTGGTATTCATATTTGTTGTGACTTGCAGGGACTAAGAAGAAGTGAGAATGTGGAGCAAGGAAGAATAAACTTGATCATGGGGAATAGGAAAGCTTCACCTGTCACCAAGATTGGAGTTTATACTTTATCGCTAAGTAGTGGGTTTAGTTTAGATTTGAATAAATGTTGTTACTCGCCAGGAATGGCAAGAAATATTATTTCCTTTCATGCTTTGTACAAACAAGGGTTTACCTTTTCGTTTAATAATGAAGTTGGTTCTATTGATGTTTTCTTTAATAATGTTCTTTATTTTAAAGCATTACCTTGTGATGGTGTGTATGAAGCTGTGTCTGTTGTAGATAACTTAGGAAATAATGTTTTGTGTATTGATTCTACTACTAATAATAACTTGGATAAAGCATCATTATGGCATTGTCGCCTTGGACATATAAGCAAGAAACGCATAGGCCAACTCCAAAAGGATGGAGTCTTGGAGTCGTTTGACCTTAAGTCAGATGATAGTTGTGAATCATGCTTACTTGGAAAAATGACAAAGTCACCCTTCACAGGCTCGTGTGAAAGGGGTGAAGGTTTGTTGGACCTTATACACACGGATGTGTGTGGACCATTCAAACATGCCACAAGGGATGCTAATCGTTATTATTTGACTTTTACTGATGATTACAGTAGATATGGATATGTCTACTTGATCAAGCATAAGTCAGAGACTTTCGAGAGGTTTAAGGAATTTAAACAGGAAGTCAAGAATCAATTGGGCAGGAACATTAAGATGCTTCGATCTGATCGAGGAGGTGAGTATCTTAGTTCAGAGTTCCTCGACTATCTTAGGGAATGTGGGATTGTCTCACAATTGACACCTCCCAGGACACCACAGTTGAATGGTGTGGCTGAGAGGCGTAATCGAACCTTGTTAGATATGGTTCGTTCCATGATGAGTCGAGCTTCGCTACCAATCTCATTCTGGGGGTATGCCTTAGAGACTGCCGCCCACATTCTTAATCTAGTCCCTACAAAGAAAGTTGCCAAAACTCCTCACGAGATGTGGACTGGCAAAGTACCTAAGCTAGACCACATCAAGATTTGGGGTTGTGAGGCTTTCGTGAGACGCGAGACTCATGATAAGCTCGAACCTCGAAGCGAGAGGTGTATTTTCATCGGTTACCCACAGAAATCCTTTGGTTACCTCTTCTACAGACCTAGTGACAATGTGGTCTTTGTAGCAAGAAGAGGAGTCTTTCGAGAAAGAGAGTTCATAAGCCAAGGAAACCGTGGGAGGCAAGTTGATCTTGAAGAAATTCAGGAGTCAAGTGGTGAAGGAACTTCAAACTCTAGCCCTCAACTTGAGGAGGAAACTCCTGTTGAGCCAATTGACAAACCTGTACCTCTGAGGCGTTCCACGAGAGTTAGGAGTGCACCTGAGCATTACTATGGATTCCATATTACTGCAGAAGGTGAGACACTTATTAGTGATGGGACACTAGTAAGTCAAGATGACCCTAACAGCTACGAGGAAGCCATGGCAGGCCCCGAGTCTGCTAAATGGAAAGAGGCTATGGATAGCGAGATACAATCCATGTATGACAATCAAGTTTGGAACTTGGTTGAAAATGTACCAGGTCGTAAGACAGTAGGGTGCAAATGGGTCTTCAAGAAGAAGACCAACATCGATGGTAAAGTACACACTTATAAGGCCAGACTGGTTGCAAAGGGCTTCTCTCAAATTCCTGGAGTGGATTATGATGAGACCTTTTCTCCGGTAGCCAAGATTAAGTCTATTCGGGTTCTGTTAGCCATAGCTGCATTTCATGACTATGAAATATGGCAGATGGATGTCAAAACCGCTTTCCTTAATGGAAAGTTGGCTGAAGATGTTTACATGAGTCAGCCAGAAGGTTTTGTCAGCAGCAAGTACCCTAATAGAGTGTGTAAGCTTGAGAAATCCATCTATGGATTAAAGCAAGCACCTCGCAGATGGAATCTTTGCTTTGATGAGAAGGTCAAGGAATTTGGCTTTACTAGGAGTGAAGATGAATCTTGTGTGTATGTCAAGGCTAGTGGGAGTATAGTTAGCTTTTTGGTATTGTATGTGGATGACATACTACTCATAGGAAACGACATTCCAACCCTGCTGGAAGTAAAGTCCTGGCTTGGGAAGTGTTTCGCTATGAAGGACCTTGGTGAAGCTGCCTATATTTTAGGGATAAGGATCTTGAGAGATCGGAGTAAAAGACTAATTGGACTTAGTCAGAGTACCTACTTGGATAAGGTGCTGAAGAGATTCCGCATGCAGGACTCCAAGAAAGGAGAGTTACCCATCCAGAGTAACACCAAATTGAGTAAGACACAAAGCCCTAGCACTGAGGCTGAGATAGCAGAAATGAGTCGAACACCTTATGCTTCGGCTGTAGGATCGATCATGTATGCTATGATGTGTACTCGACCCGATGTAGCCTTTGCCCTGAGTATGGTTAGCAGGTATCAGGCGAACCCTGGCAAGGCACACTGGACTGCGTTAAAGAATATCCTCAAGTACCTACGGAGGACTAAGGACTGGGTCCTTACCCTCGGTGGGAGTGATGACTTGAGAGTAGTAGGGTATAGTGATGCTAGCTTCTAGACTGATAGGGATAACTTCCGCTCTCAGTCAGGCTGGGTCTTTACCTTAAACAGAGGAGCAATTTCTTGGAAGAGTTCCAAGCAAGAGACAGTGGCAGATTCTACTTGTGAATCAGAGTATATTGCAGCTAGCGAGGCAGCAAAGGAGGCGATATGGCTGAGGAACTTCATTGGAGACCTTGGAGTTGTACCAGCTATTAAAGAGCCAATGGAAATTTTCTATGATAGTGAAAGTGCTGTTGCCTTAGCCAAGGAACCAAGGGATCACGGGAGATCCAGACACATCGACAGAAAATACCATTTCATCAGACATCGGATCGAAGAAGGACTCCTCGTGGCAAAGAGGGTATCATCAGATGAGAATCCGGCAGATCCCCTCACAAAGGGACTGACTCGGGTTAAGCATCTTCAGCATGCTCGGAGCATAGGGCTGAAGGATGATATTAGATTTAGTAGTTAGATAACCTCGAAATTTGTAAAGTGTAATTGACATTTAATGATGAATAAAAAATGTTTTATTTATGAGTAAGGTGTTGCTATCTCTTGTCGATCGTTTACTATATTTCTTTTGCATGTTTTGACTTCCAGAATAATTTTTGTTTGGTATAACATATTATTCAAACCTCCACAGTCAGTCATATGTCGGAAGTAGGTATGAATCAAGATTGTCATGTTTGGTTGTAGAGGTCTTGGACAAGGCTACAACAATCATGAGTGCTCATAAGTCCTGAGCATTGGACTCAACCCACGCTCACTGGAATCACTTCATGGAATTCTATCTCGAGTGATCGTGAGACGGTAATATCGTATAAGTCTTCAAACCTAGAGATATGATTTGTTACTTACAAGTTGGTTATGCATTGATTGTACGAAAACGCATTGGTAACTCGATGTTATAAATCGTACTCTTGTGTGTGATTCAATGAGTGGTAGAACAAACATATGAGTCGAAGTTTATCTGTTCCTTCTTGGATTAGAAGCTGATATCTGGGCCCCTCGATGATTTTGTTTTGACCCATGTACCGGGCCCGGTCAGAACTAAGTTGATGTGTTCAATTAAGTTCTATGTCAAACAAATTGGAAATCGGGAAACAAATGTTGGACAATAAGCAAGACAGTGTTCCATGTATTTGTCCGGCTGATATCTAGAACAGAGGACTATATGATCACTTATCTTAAATGGCGTACCATCATCTTCTCAGTTCCGAGAAACCTTGAAAAGAGCTACGATTGCCGATCGGTTCCTGAAGTCATACTTGCAGTAATAGTTATTAGACTTATCCAAGTGGGAGACTGTTGGATTAGGTGTCTAAGTCCATAACTATTTCTGGTATGTACTTGACCCGACCCGGCATGGTCCATTTGGGTTGCATGGCACCATGCAATTGGATAGACTAAATGAGAGAAATAACATTTGGAGATTATTAATATATTATAAGTCCTAATATATTAATAATATGATTTGATTAGTTTGATCAATAATTAATTTAGAATTAATTAAGTGGTCAAAAGAGAACTAATTAAATATATGGGTTGATTATGTAAATCATCCATATCTTGTATAGTGGGCTAAGAGGCTCCATGGATTATCAAGTTGGGTTCTACCCATAGGATGCTCCATGGATGCTCCATGGGAGTTACAAACCCATGGGTCATGGAAATGAAGAGTCATGACACATTAGGGTTTACATGGTGTAACCCTAGATGTGTCAACACTATATAAGGATCTCATTCTCCACCAAAATCGGCTAGACATAAGAAACTAGAGGGCTTGGCCGATTTTAAGAAGTGTGTATTATCTTAAAGGTCTTTCCAAGAGCATTTGGTGTTGTGTGAAGCATTTGAGGCATCACACTTGGGGTGCTAGGCTCACAAGGTTTCAAGGAACACAAGCAACAACAAGGTAAGTTATTCTATCTATTATTCAAGTTAAAATTGTTCCCCATGTATGCTAGATAGGAATATAGCCTTGGAATTCAACTTAGCATGATAATTAGACAAACATAGATCCAAGGTTATTAGGGTTGCATGTACACTTAGGAAGTGTTAGAATGCTCAAAACCCATCACTTTATACCTCTAAGTGTAGCCCCTTTTCTCTGTAGATCTCAGATCCAAATTGGCACTTCAAGATTTAGCTTCCAAGAGCTCCTTTCCTTCTTCTTCACTAAGTCACCAATGCACAAATAGCTCCAACAACACTCACACACACTAAGGACGATGGGAGGCTCTCTCTTAGGGTTTCACTCACTTATATGGAGGCTGAGAAATGAGCCTTAGCACCCTATAAATAGTGCACAAGACAGATTAGGGTTTTTGCACCTGGGCCGGGTACGCCCAGCGTAACTCTGGGTACGCCCAGCATACCTTGGCGACTCCGCGTCCTAAGTAAGCACATGAGTACGCCCAACGTACTCCCGAGTATGCCCAGCGTACTCATTTGCCACATAATTCCTCAAAAGGGCTAAACTTGTCAACAAGAGAAAAGAAGGAGGATTGGATAGTTCTACCTGAATCTTGGGATGTTACAATTCTCCCCCACTAGAACCAGACTTCGCCCTCGAAGTCTCATACTACAAATAACTCCGGATGTTGCTCCCGCATCTCTGACTCTGTCTCCCAAGTCAGCTCGGACCCCCTCTGGTGTTGCCACTGAACCTGAACCAGGGGCACCTCCTTGTTCCTCAGAACCTTGATCATGCGGTCCACAATCGCGATTGGCCTTTCAGCATAAGTCAGGCTCGCATCCACCTGAATGTCCTTCAGAGGCACCACTGCCGACTCGTCGGCCATACACTTTCTCAGCTGGGACACATGGAAGGTGTCGAGAATATGGCTCAAGTCCTCAGGTAGCTCCAAACGATATGCTACTCTTCCCACCCTCACGATCACTCTAAACAGACCAATATACCGGGGCCCTAGCTTGCCTCTCTTCCTGAACCGGATCACTCCTTTCCAAGGAGATACCTTCAGGAGCACAAAATCTCCGACCTAAAACTCAAGCTCGGACCGACGCCTATCCGCATAACTCTTCTGGCGACTCTGAGCGGTCAACAACCTCTGTCTGACCTGCTGAATTTGCTCAGTCGTCTGAAGTACTATCTCTGTACTACCCATCACACGTTGCCCTACCTCTCCCCAGAAAATGGGAGTCCGACACCTCTTCCCATACAACAACTCAAAAGGCGACATACCGATGCTCGAATGATGGCTGTTTTTATAGGAAAACTCTGCCAAAGGTAGATACGTGTCCCAACTCCCTCCGAAGTCCAATACACATTCCCGAAGCATGTACTCGAGCGTCTGAATCGTCCGCTCGCTCTGCCCGTCAGTCTGGGGGTGGTATGCGGTACTAAAATGCAGCCTCGTACCCAATTCCTCATGAAATTTCTTCCAGAATCTGGAAGTGAAACGCACATCTCGATCTAAGACGATCGAGATCGGTACTCCATGTCGCGATACCACCTCTCTCACGTACAACTCTGCCAACCTCTCAGCGAAAGAGCTCTCACTGATAGCAAGGAAGTGGGCGCTCTTCTTCAACCTGTCCACAATCACCCAAATTGCATCGACTCCCCTAGCAGTCCTTGGCAATTTGGTGATAAAATCCATGGTAATCTGTTCCCACTTCCACTCGGGAACCTCCAACGGCTGCAACTTACCATGTGTTCTCTGGTGCTCATCCTTAACCCGACGACAGGTTAAGCACCTCTCAACAAACCACGCGACATCCCTCTTCATACAGGGCCACCAATACTCCCTCTTCAAGTCCAAATACATCTTAGTGGCCCCAGGATGGATCGAGAACTTCGATCGATGAGCCTCTTCCATCAAAATGGTACGCGTCCCACTCATAAACAGTACCCAGATCCGACCCTAGAATGTCATAAGCCCCCGGCTATCGGTAACGAACTTCGATACCAACCCGACAACTCGCTCACTCTTCTGGTTTTCTGATCTCATGGCCTCAGCCTAGGCCCCACGAATGGTGTCCAACACCGGAGTTATCACTGTCAATCTCAAACAAACATCTCGCATCGGGGCACTCTCGGCCCTTCGGCTCAGTGCATCGGGTACAACATTAGCCTTACCTGGGTGGTATAGGATCTCGCAGTCATAATCCTTTACCACATCCAACCATCTCCTCTGTCGCATATTCAGGTTGGGCTGATTCCATCAAGTACTTCAAGCTCTTGTGGTCTGTGTATATGGTACAACGAACCCCATACAGATAGTGACGCCAGATCTTGAGGGCGAACACCACTGCCCCCAACTCTAGATCATGGGTGGGATACCTCGTCTCATGAGGCTTCAGCTGCCTCGATGCGTATGCTATCACATGCCCTCTCTACATCAGTACCGCTCCCAACCCCGATATCGACGCGTCACAATACACCACAAAGTCCTCCATCCCCTCCGGAAGGGCTAAAACTGGGGCTTCGCACAGTCTCTGGCGAAGTGTATCGAAGGAGGCCTGCTGCTCTGAGCCCCATGAAAAAGCAACACCCTTCCGGGTCAACCTGGTGAGTGGCACGACGATCTTGGAGAAATCCCTGATAAATCTCTGGTAATAGCCTGCCAGCCCTAAGAAACTCCTGATCTCGGTGGGTGACCTCGGCACCTCCCAACTCATCACTGCCTCAATCTTGGCCGGGTCGACCAATATCCCTTTCTGGTTAACGAGGTGCCCTAGGAACTGGACCTCTCGCAACCAGAAATCACACTTGGAGAATTTGGCATAAAGCCTCTCCGATCTCAGAACTCCGAGGATCTCCCTCAAATGCTCCTCATGCTGCTCTCTGGATCTCGAATACACCAAAATGTCATCGATGAATACGATCACCGAGCGATCCAACATCGGCCTGCACACTCTGTTCATGAGATCCATGAACACCGCCAGTGCATTGGTGAGTCCGAAAGGCATCACCACAAACTCGTAATGTCCATAACGAGTCCTGAACGATGTCTTATGGATGTCCTCATCTTGCACCCTCACCTGATGATACCCACACCTCAAATCGATATTGGAGAACCAAGATGCTCCCTGCAACTGATAGAACAAATCGTCGATCCTCGGCAATGGGTAACGGTTCTTGACCGTCAGCTTGTTCAACTCCCGGTAATCAATGCACATCCGGTGTGAACCATCCTTTTTCTTGACAAAAAGGATAGGCACTCCCCACGGCGAGCTGCTCGGCCGAATAAACCCCTTCCCCAGCAAATCCTGAAGCTGCGAGGATAACTCCTGCATCTCTGGAGGCGCAAGGCGATAGGGCACCTTGGCGATAGGCATGGCCCCCGGAACCAAATCGATACTGAACTCCACCAGCCTCACAGGAGGCACGCCCGACAACTCCTCTGGAAATACGTCCGGGAACTCACGCACTATCGGAACCTCATCAACTGACCTCGGTCTCTCTGAATCAACCCTCGTATCCATCACATACGCTACAAAGCCCCTACAGCCCTGCTGTAGACACTGTCTCGCTCTAGCGGCTGAACAAAATGCTGACCCAGAACGTGTACCCTCGCCGTACACCGTAAGAACTCCCTCACTAGGGTCTCGTATGGTCACCAGCTGTCGCTCACAGTCGATAACCGCTCCGAATCTGTTGAACCAGTCCATGCACACGATGACACGAACATCTCCCATCGCGATAGGAACTAAATCAATCGGGAATTCAATACTGAAAATCTCGAGTACACACCCTCGGATCACCTCTGTGGCATACACCGCCCTCTCGTCAGCTATGGAAACTCTCAGAGGTCGACTCAACGCCTCACGACTAACACTGATGTGCTGACTAAAAGCCAAAGATACAAAAGACCGAATCGCACCCGAGTCAAATAACACCAAGGCAGGTACATAACTCACAAGAAAAGTACCTACGCATAACATAATATAAGCACAATATCTCAACATCAAAATAAATACATGAAAGAATACATACCAGCCACAACATCGGGCGCTGCGCGGACCTCCTCCGCGGTCAACTGAAAGGCTCTCCCTCGTGCCTTCGGTGCCTCGGCCTTCACTGGCCGGCTCTCAGTAGCTCTGATAGCAGCAGGGGCAGATCCCTGAGATGCTCCCTGTGCTAATCCCCGCAGCTGTGGACACTCTGCCTTCCGGTGTCCGGTCTGGTTGCAGTGAAAACATACTGCAAACCCTTTGGGGCAATCCTTGGTCATATGCCCCTCCTTGCCACATTTGTAGCAAGACCCTGATCTGCACACACCCCATCGTGGCTCTTGCCGCACTTGCCACAAGTGCGACCCCTCTGACTCCCTGATCTCGAATCAGCGGGCTTGGCCCGCTTGGCTACCGGCTGAGACTACATCGGTCGTCGATCCCTCCCCTGAGACTCAGCCTCTTCCCTAGCCTGGGTCTCCAGCTCTATCTCCCTCTTCCGGGCATTTGCCTGAAGCTCGGTAAATGTCCGGTACATCGAGTTCGCCACGAACTCTCGTATATCCCTCCTCAAAATGCTCAGATATCGGCTCATACGTGCCTGCTCGGAGGACACGTGCTCTGGGCAGAACATCGCCCGCTCATGGAACATCCTCGTAATCACTGTAACAGACTCAGTACCCTGCTTGAGGGTCAGAAACTCCTGGGCCAAACGCTCCCTCTCCACCTGGGGAACGTACTCATCTCGAAACATAGCAGTGAACCTCTCCCAGGTCACTGCAGCAAGCTCAGCAGGCGTATAATGTGTCGTCACAAACTTCCACCAATCCTTCGCTCCCAAGCGAAGCTGGTTCAACACGAACCGGACTCTCAAATGCTCTGGAGATGAGCAAGTAAAGAAACACCCCTCTATGTCTGAAATCTACCTCATCGCCACAATCGGGTCCTGGGTCCCATCAAACTCCGGTGGTTTTGTGTTGCTGAACTCTCGGAACAGTAACGCATCACCACCCTGCGGCCTAGTCGCAGCTATAACTGCAGTGGCCGCAGCAACAACAGCCTCAGAAAGAGCAGCGTATCTCTCATTAAATGTGTCTATCAGTGTGGTCTTGATAGACCCGAACATCTCTGGTATCTCTGCCCTGATGGCTGCAGCCACCTCCTCATTGATGATCCTACGGATCTCCTCGTCACTCGTACCGCTGCTCTCTGGTGTGTGGCGTGTCCCAACCATGATCGCTCTCTCTCTCTCTGAAATAGAACATAAAAATATCCGAGACTCGCTCGATTATACTCACACTCGAATAATACTCCACCCTACTTGTTCCTTGGTACTCTAAGGATTCTTACTTGGACTGTGCACTGACCCGGTGTCTTCAGTAGTACGGGCCCAATACTACCGTCCACACCGCATCAGCATTCACCCCAAGACCTCCTCCCAGAGTCCTAAATCCCAAGGACTCTACTCTCTGTAATCATATGATACTCGCTAGCAGATCTCTCATAACCTCCTTGCTGCTATCTAAACACTCTGAAGCATCCCTAGCAGCAAGACTCCTAGACTAAGGCATCACATATCAGGCCACTCTAGTCCTAATAAGAATACCTAGTCTATTCTAGCATGCATAATATATCTCATCATATAACATATCATATCATATCTCATAACACTTATTGTAATGGTATTTTGGGAAATCACCGTTCGGGCACTGGCTGTTTATACACACAGCTCTGCTCTGTTTTGTATCGAAAACTCTTTTTACTCTTTTGAAAACTATTTTATTATCTAAATTTCCTCAAATCCTCAGTTTGAGTTCAGATACGCCCGAAGGTGCACCCGAATCCCTCAAACCAAGGCTCTGATACCAACTTGTAACACCGTAAAATTTAAAACATTTTTTTTTCACATTTTCCGAACACATTTTTTAATAAAATGTCATTGTATCATATCCTTGTTTCGCAAACCATTTCCCAAGACCGAAATACATAAAATCCCATATGTGTGTGTACGAATCATGCCGGCGCCTTCCTGCGGTCGTCACTGGTACCTGAAACACATAACACGTAACACTGTAAGCATACAGCTTTGTGATTTCCCCAAAATACCACACACAGCACATTTTAGCCACTCGAGGCTATAACTCTATTTGACCCTCTGGTCAATGTGTCTCAGTGGGACCCTCTAGTCCCAACTCTCTGTAGGCCCTCTGACCCTAACTCTGTGGACCCAAAGGTCCTTACTCTATGGACCCACTGGTCCTAGCTCTGTAAACTCTGAATCATGCATATCACATATCACAACAATTATAACACATAAATAGCATGCAAATACACTGGCACATATCTCTAAAATATAGTGCCACATAACCCTGTTACCACTCTAGGCAAAGTATAGTGAGAAGACTCACCTCTGGTATCTCGGTAAATCGCTGACTCGGTAAACGTTGGCCTAGCCTCCGCCTAATCATATGAAATAAATATCCTATTTAATATCACTCTCAAAGACTAGACTATGTCCTCTTATGACACTCTCAGAAGGGTAAAAGACCATTTTACCCCTCTCATAACTCAAAAGGCCCCACAATAGACCATACCCTAAAAGTCAACCAAAAGTCAACTTTCCAGGTTACGCTACGCGTACCCGATGTGTACGTTGAGCGTACTCGGCTGCCTCTCAGAATCGGGGAACGCCACCCAGTACGCGGCGTGTACTGGGATTACGCCCCGCGTACTCCCCTGCTTCACCCCCTAGCTCTTGAGGTCTTAAACAGTTAAGACCCACGTCCAACTTCTAGAACTGACCACATCTAAGCCTCTTAATCCATAAAGTTGATGACTTTAAGCCATTGCATGGCTGAACAAGTCACCAACTCCCATAATATTCCATTCTCTAACTCTAGAATGCTTATTACTCAAGCATGACCTCAAACTAACAACCAAGATGGAAACTTTATGGATCTAAACCACTAATACCACTGAAAAGGGATAGATCTCGGACCATGGAGCACCTTACACTCATAAAGTCTCCACCTTTGGGGTTTTTAACCCTAGAAATGGCACATGCAACAACAACCAAAAGAAGAGGAAAGTTTTGAACTTTATACCTCTAAGTGTAACCCCTTTCTCTATAGATCTCAGATCCAAATTGGCACTTCAAGCTTTAGCTTCCAAGAGCTCCTTTCCTTCTTCTTCACTAAGTCACCAATGCACAAATAGCTCCAACAACACTCACACACACTAAGGACGATGGGAGGCTCTCTCTTAGGGTTTCACTCACTGATATGGAGGCTGAGAAATGAGCCTTAGCACCCTTTAAATAGTGCACAAGACAGATTAGGGTTTTTGCACCTGGTCCGGGTACACCCGACGTAACTCTAGGTACGCCCAGCATACCTTGGCAACTCCGCGTCCAAAATAAGCGCATGAGTACGCCCAGCGTACTGCCGAGTATGCCCAACGTACTCATTGTTAGATTAATGTCTAAGTCCATAAGTATAATTGGTAAGACTTGATCCGAACAGGCATGGTCCATTTGGGTTGCATGGCATCATGCACTTGGATAGACTATAATGAGAGAAATAAGACACTTATGGTTATTAATATATTATAAGTGTTGGGTTTTGAGCATTCTAACACTCCTAAGTGTACATGCAACCCTAAATACCTTGGATCTATGTTTTCTCTATTATACATGCAAATAAGAACTTCCAAAGTATTATCCTAATCTAGCATACAAAAACAATGAGTGTAACAAGATAGAATACATACATTTTTGATGTAGAAAGTCTTCATGAAGCTTGAGTGCCTAGTGCCCCAAGTGTGACACCTCAAATGGAATCACAATCACCAAAACACTTAGAATAACTTTAGAGAATTCTACAACTCATGAAATCGGCTAGCCCTTTTTCTTCACACACTAGTGTGATTCTAGTCAAGAATAAGATGCTTATATAGTTAGGGTTACACCATGTAAACCCTAATTGACATGGCCTTTCATTTCCATGATCCATGGGTACAAATACACCATGGAGCATACATGAACCATCCTATGGGTTTTAGCCCAACTTGATTATCCATGGATCATTAGCCCACTATACAAGTATGGATGATTTACACAATCAACCCATATATTTAATTAGTCTTCTTTTGATCACTTAATTAATCCTAGATTAATTCTTGATCAATACTAATTAAATAATCTTATTATTCTTATTATTAATATACTAGAACTTATAATATATTAATAACCATAAGTGTCTTATTTCTCTCATTATAGTCTATCCAAGTGCATGATGCCATGCAACCCAAATGGACCATGCCTGGTCGGGTCAAGTCTTACCAATTATAGTTATGGACTTAGACATTAATCCAACAGTCTCCCACTTGGATAAGTCTAAAACTATTATTGCGTATGACTTCAGGAACCAACTGGCAATCGTAGCTCTCAAAAGCTTCTGTCGAACTCTGACCTTGTAGATGAACTCTGACCTTTGTCAATGACTTGTCCATTAGATAAGGGATCATATATTCCTCCATTCTAGATATCATATGGACTGAGACATGGATTATAATCATTCTCTCTGTCCATTTGTTGTTTCCCGATTTCCGATTTATGACGACTGGCTAATTGAACAAATCAAATCAGTCCTGGCCCGGCCGAGCACTTCCATTTGTCATCATCAAATCATCGAGGGGCCCACAGATATCGCTTTTATCCCGAAGGTAAAAGGAACGGATAAACTTCGACTCATATGGCTTGTTCTACTACTTGTTGAATCATACACAAAGGCACGTTTTATAGCACCGAGTTACCAAATGCATTTTCATGCAATCAATGTACAACCAACTCATAGTAACAACTCATATCTCTAGGTTTGAAGAATATAAGATATTATCGTCTCATGATCACTCGTGATAAAATCCATGAAGTGATTCCAATGAGCGTGGGTTGAATCCAATACTCAGAACTTATGAGCACTCATGATTGTTGTAGCCTTGTCCAACACCTTAGACCTCTACAACCCATCATGACAGTCTTAATTCATATCTACTTCCAACATATGACCGACTGTGGATGGTTTGAATAACTTAGTCATTCCGGAAGAATAACCTAGTTTATTCTGGAAGTCAAAACATGCAAAATGAAACACAATAATAATTGAATCCAATATGGTCTCAGAACTTATGAAAATAAAACACCTTTTATTTATCACCATATGATTACACATGATTCATTGTATACTGTTTCAGCTATCAACTTTATTCTTGAATTTAAAACAATAGTTGTCCCATGCTCCAAGCATGTACACTATGTTTTTCCAAACACTAGTCATGCCACACACCAAGTATGCATACTATGTTTTTCTATGATCTTTAATTTGTGAACTAGATCAATTGAACATAACTTCAATGATTCTCTTTTCACACTCCCAAATCCTTACTGCAAATGCAAGAATTCCAAATTCATGTCATTTACTGAAATCTGTCAGACTCTAAACTTATATGCATTGATCCTCTTGTAATGATTATGCACAGAGTCAGAAAGACTTGCCAACAATCATTACAGAGTATTTCAAAGGAGATCAACTCCTTGGAAACATCCTTCTCGCATTAAGTTTCCTAATCTTAAACAGATTGAAAATTCTAACTTTGAAACATTTCCAGATTCCATTTTGACTATCACTTCTGAACATGAGTTGCCTCCTTACAGACAATGTCAATATGGTCCTTCCAAAATTATCACTATACTTCCAACTGTCCTTGAGCAACCAATCTTTGGTAAACCTTAGATTGTCCTCGATAATTGTTTAATCCTTTTAGTCATATCCAGTTCTAAACCTTTTCCCTTCTTAATGCCCTAGGCATTTGGAAAATTTTAGAAATGATGAATATAGCACATGTAATCGATCCTATATCCGAAGCATATGGGACACGATTCATGATGTCTCACATAAAGACTAAACCAGTATTTTGCTATAATATTTCCATTTCAATTTGCCACGTTCTCATAATTCAGATTATGAAAAGGGATGCCGTAATCATAATCGAATTTTAGAACGCAAATAATGGATCCATATACAGAATTTCCTTATGTTGAGCCATTCCAACATGAAATTCATATATATATATATATATATATATATATATATATATATATATATATATATATATCCTTGACTAAATGATTAAAACCTCACGATCTAAGCTTATAGATTTGAGATTAAGTATAATTTCCTCTCCCTTAATTATAGCAAAACAACTTTTTCCCAATTGAAACCTTTTGTTTTCTATAATTAACATTGCTAACTTGCAATACTTATCATAATTATCATGCTCCCACTAACATGATGATTATTAGCATAACTCTTATGCTCCCACTAGCTTTGACATGTGCTCAGAAATCAGCTGGACTTCTAGAAATCAATACTTCATTGACTTTCCTACCAAAGTTCAGATTTCTGATACTAGATTGTTTTGATAAAACTTTATCAAAAATCATACACCTTCCCTTAGATAGCACACTTGTGTGTCTAAACAGTTATGAAGAGGTATGCCGTAATCATAATGCTTAGACCTTTTTGTCACTTCTCACAAGTCCATATTAGTGTGCCGGTTAACCACACGCGCTCCACTAACGACTTTGAGAATGCAAATATCACAATTGCTATCTAGATAAAATCTACTTAGTGAAAGTGTTTCCTCACCATCATTTTCATGAATCGGAGAGAAACCTTATGACACTTAGATTTAATGGTGTATGAGTTCCTATCCATGTGAATTGTCAAAACCATAGACACAAGACAAGGATGATGACAAATCCAAAACCATATGGATTGAACTCAATCTTAATTTCTTGCCACCTGGCAGCTCAAGGGCCTGCCATTGCTTCCAAGTTGTTGTGCAACAAATTGAGAACTCTAAGAACTCATATGCAAAGCCAACTTTAACTGGAATGGGTACAAAATATGTCAACACGATAGGTTATAAACCTCAAGTCGTGTGCTAGTGAAGAACTTCAGGTTCTATTCTTGATTAGTTCTTGAGACTTTCAAGACCTTTAAGACTCCCACTGTCCTCTTGACCTATAAGACTCCCTTGTCAAACATCCAAGAGATAGTGTGGATTCTAATCAAGACAAACACTTCACACATTTGGCCTAAGTTGATCTTTGTTTTATCCAAAACATCACAACTTACCAATTTCAAATGTACAAGAGTAGAAAACTTTTACTCTTACATTTGACAAGTGTTTTAAACCTTTCTTTAAGACATGTCACTCAAGTTACAATCTTGGAGTATGACTCTAAGACTTGTATTGGAACGAAGTATGACTCATCTTCTTGATTTAACCATTTCAACAATTCAAGATCCCTCTTCTTAGTCATAAGAATGCACTAAGATTTTCCTTAGAGAACTAATTTTGATATGGTTTCTTAATCATTAAGATGATCACAGAACTGATACTAAAGTACTCTCCCATCTTTTCAGGTTTGAGAGACTTTTATCCTTCTGCCTAATTTGATTCTTCTTATTCGCTCTGCCATACATTGGAACCTTTTCCAATGTCTCAGAATTATACTTAAACTTGTAAGTATAACCATATTTACTGAACTTAAGTAAATCATGACGAATAGTCTTATTAATCTTTTGTGGTGGACTTAATCAGTGCACAAGAATGTGTACTCCATCCCTTAGTCCTTTACTTAACTCACACATCCATGTGAGCAAGTAATTAGTCTTAATTTTCCAATACTTGAAAGTTCTCATTCATCATGCTATACAACTTGCATGATTCCAAGTTCCGGTCCAATTGAAACTTGGGTGATGAGAATCTTTCCTTATTTGGTAAATTTAGACATTACCACAAATGAAAGAATCAATTTCATATTTCCACTCTTGCTCTTAATGGAATCATATAAGCAACAATTTTCCCTCAAATGCCATTGTAAGGATATTTTAAAATAAATAAAATCAAAAATTTTCTTTTATTTTAAAACTTTGCGGAAAAACTTATCCTTACAATCCATATGAAAAACTTGTTGTTATCTATTCCTAGGCAATATCTCATAACTCTTAAGAAGTAGCTCAAGAATCTGATTTTTCAAGCTATGCGATAGAAATCCATCTACGCGATCAGATTCAGCATATTCTTTCTTTAAGTTTCTTCACTTTTCATTGATTCTTAAACATCACCATGTGACCCAGTCACATCATGTATCAAGAATCTCAGAATAGAAACTTAACAGAGTTAGATAGTGGACTTTACTTGAAGTAGAGTCAAACTTATTGACTTTAACATCTTTAGGTAAATCTGGCAGCTTCGCAACCAATGCCCCTTCCTTTGGCAATATAAACATATGGACCCTTTGATAATGGTACACGGGACTATCACAGACTTAGCTTTTCTCTTTACCATTCGGTCAACCGAGTTGACTATGGCCGATCTCTTTCCATTGGGAAGAGAATGCTTCACTAGATATCCAATGTCATCATTGTCAATGTCCATAAAGTTTTAGGAAGTTGATCTTAGCAAATAGATAAGATCATTAAGGGTCTTGTCATAGTCTGTTTCATAGGTGTCCCAAAGGAACTCACTATGTGACTTAGAAAGTGATTGAACCACCAACTTTTTCAAGACTTTGACACCCAACTCTCCCGGTTTGTCAATATGTGACTACATCTCCAAGATGTGTTCACACCTAGACCTTACCTTGCCAATAGGGCTTGAGTGACCTTGAACTTGTGGGTTAGGGAGAATAATTGGAGGAGGAGAAAGAAGTATGATATCCATGGGACATCATCTTCATTAGGAAACCTTGTTTCAAGAGATTTGGGAAGATCATAGGTGTCTAAACCAGACATCTTTTTGGGAGATATTCAAGATAGTTGATTTAAAGTCCTTAATATGACACCCAATATGAAATATTAAGGCTAGGACCCAACAAACTATTTTATAACTTAGAAGAGGTATGCCGTAATCCAAGCTATAAAATATTTGAAGGTAGGTGAATGACGATTCACCAATTTCCACCAAGATAAACGAAATGTATAATTAGGTTTTAATTGGTTTTGAAACTCCTAGATCTTTGAGATTCATTGAACTGTTCAAAGGCATGTTTCAATCTCGAGTGTGCCCTTCAGGTTTTGTGACTGGGATGTCGAGGATCACAAAACAAGGTGTGAAGTAACCATGCAAATCACTTGGTACCCTTAATAAATTACCCCTCAATCGATGTGTCGGTTAACCACACACGCTCCATCGATACTATGATAAATATTAAGTCACCCTTTACCTACCTTGTTAAGTCCAAGTTAGTGTGTCGGTTAACCACACACGCTCCACTAACGACTTAGACAAAGTGTAAAGTGTAATTTCATGGGTTAGCACCTCATTCACATTTTTCCTAAGTAACTAAGATTGGGTATTATTAAGAGTTTAGTTACTTAGTATTATCATTAATACTTTTAATGAAGGAGAATTATAGTCTTGTCAAACCCGTTCGGCTAACGACCCTCCACCAGTCAAGCAAGCGGTGGGTGAGAGTGGACACCCATTAAGTTGCCATTTTATAGGCAACAACCTTATACCCACCTTATAGACCGGCTTCGTGAATGAGGCGTACTAGCGGTAAGACTGACTTTACTCTTATACATATATATATTATTAACTTATAATATTATAAAGTATAAGGGTTGAATTTTAACTTTTAAAATTCTAAGGGCTAACTTGGAATGAAAGTATTCATAAGGAAAACTTTTCAAATTCCAAAACTTGAGGGCAAGTTTTGAAACTATTCAAAACTAATTAATTCCATAACTTATGTGTTTAAAGTAGTTTTAATCCAAAAACTCTTCAAGTTCCATAACTTGAGGACAAGTTATGGAAGACTTTAAACTAATAAAAGAACTAACTTTTCCTTTATTTTATAACTTATGGATTTAATTATGGTTACATATTTTTCCTTTTAATGAAGTGACTCTTGAAATTCCATAACTTGAGGACAAGTTATGGAGTCATAAAAAAAATTATTCAATGACACAAGACTCTTCATTTTGTAACCATTGCCAACTTTTATGAATTTTATGAGTCTTTAATGTGACTCTTCATGTAACTTGAGGACAAGTTACACAAACACATTTTATACTCAACTCTTAGATTAAAATGGATTGAAAACAACTATTTCATTCAACATTTCTATTAATCTAAGCAACTCATAAGAACAAGATAATTCAAATCAAACTTTCTCATGTAATTAGTCTAAACCTTAAACTAATACAAAACATGAATCTATTGACAATTATCTTTGAAAATGGATTAGCATGAACATTACCACATCAAAAACAAGTTTATAAGTTCAAAAACAACTTAGGGTAATGTTCCTAGTCCATTTCTAGCCAAAAAAAACTCGAAAATATGCTGACTGGGGGTCCAACTCGTCGAGTACATGAACAAACTCGGCGAGTTGGATCGAATTGATCACATTTTAGGCATGGAGTCGCCGAGTCCTCTGATGGACTCGCCGAGTCAGATGATCAGACAGCACCAAATTCATTTTTTTCAGCTTCTATTGCAGGTATAACAAGAAAACAAGCCTAGGCTCTGATACCACTTTTGGGTTTTGAGCATTCTAACACTCCTAAGTGTACATGCAACCCTAAATACCTTGGATCTATGTTTTCTCTATTATACATGCAAATAAGAACTTCCAAGGTATTATCCTAATCTAGCATACAAAAACAATGAGTGTAACAAGATAGAATACATACCTTTTTGATGTAGAAAGTCTTCATGAAGCTTGAGTGCCTAGTGCCCCAAGTGTGACACCTCAAATGGAATCACAATCACCAAAACACTTAGAATAACTTGAGAGAATTCTACAACTCATGAAATCGGCTAGCCCTTTTTCTTCACACACTAGTGTGATTCTAGTCAAGAATAAGATGTTTATATAGTTAGGGTTACACCATGTAAACCCTAATTGACATGGCCTTTCATTTCCATGATCCATGGGTACAAATACACCATGGAGCATACATGAACCATCCTATGGGTTTTAGCCCAACTTGATTATCCATGGATCATTAGCCCACTATACAAGTATGGATGATTTACACAATCAACCCATATATTTAATTAGTCTTCTTTTGATCACTTAATTAATCCTAGATTAATTCTTGATCAATACTAATTAAATAATCTTATTATTCTTATTATTAATATACTAGAACTTATAATATATTAATAACCATAAGTGTCTTATTTCTCTCATTATAGTCTATCCAAGTGCATGATGGTATGCAACCCAAATGGACCATGCCGGGTCGGGTCAAGTCTTACCAATTATAGTTATGGACTTAGACATTAATCCAACAATAAGTTCTAGTATATTAATAATAAGAATAATAAGATTATTTAATTAGTATTGATCAAGAATTAATCTAGGATTAATTAAGTGATCAAAAGAAGACTAATTAAATATATGGGTTGATTGTGTAAATCATCCATACTTGTATAGTGGGCTAATGCTCCATGGATAATCAAGTTGGGCTAAAACCCGTAGGATGGTCCATGGATGCTCCATGGTGTATTTGAACCCATGGATCCATGAAAATGGAAAGTCATGACAATTAGGGTTTACCCTAATTGTAACACTATATAAAGATCTTATTCTTGACAAAATCGGCAACTAGTATTAATCAAGAAAGGGCTAGCCGATTTTCATGAAGTGTAGAATTCTCTCAAGTTATTCCAAGTGTATTTGGTGTTGTGTGAACCATTTGAGGTGTCACACTTGGGGCACTAGGCACTCAAGCTTCATGAAGACTTTCTACATCAAAGAGGTATGTATTCTATCTTGTTATATTCATTGTTGTGTATGGTAGATTAGGATAATACCTTGGAAGTTATTATTTGCATGTATAATAGAGAAAACATAGATCCAAGGTATTTAGGGTTGCATGTACACTTAGGAGTGTTAGAATGCTCAAAACCCAACAGTGGTATCAGAGCCTATGCTTGTTTTCTTGTTATACTTGCAAAAGAAGCTGGAAAATCGAGTTTTGATGTTGTCTGCCCAGCAGACTCGCCGAGTCCAAGGCAAAAAGCATCCAACTCGCCGAGTTGGTTCGTGCACTCGACGAGTTGGACCCCCAGACAGCATAAATTCGACTTTTTTGGCTGGAATTGGACTAGGAACATTACCCTAAGATGTTTTTGAACTTATAAACTTGTTTTTGATGTGGTAATGTTCATGCTAATCCAATTTCAAAGATAATTGTCAATAGATTCATGTTTTGTATTAGTTTAAGGTTTAGACTAATTACATGAAAAAGTTTGATTTGAATTATCTTGTTCTTATGAGTTGCTTAGATTAATAGAAAAGTTGAGTGAAATAGTTGTTTTCAATCCAAATTAATCTAAGAGTTGATTCTAAAATGTGTTTTTGTAACTTGTCCTCAAGTTATATGAAAAGTCACATTTAAGTTTCATAAAACTCATAATAGTTGGCAAAGGTTACAAAAATGAAGAGTCTAGTTCTAATTAAATGGTTTTATGACTCCATAATTTGTCCTCAAGTTATGGAGGTTCAAGAGTCTCTTCATTAAATAATAAATTAAAAAAAAGTGTAACCTTAATTAATTCCATAAGTTATAAAATAAAGAAAAGTTAATTCTTTTATTAGTTTAAAGTCTTCCATAACTTGTCCTCAAGTTATGGAACTTGAAGAGTTTTTGGATTAAAACTACTTTAAACACATAAGTTATGGAATTAATTAGTTTTGAATAGTTTCAAAACTTGCCCTCAAGTTTTGGAATTTGTAAAGTTTTCTCTTATGAATACTTTAATTCCAAGTTAGCCCTTATAATTTTAAAAGTTAAAATTCAACCCTTATACTTTATAATATTATAAGTTAATAATATATATATATATATATATATATATATGTATAAGAGTAAAGTCAGTCTTACCGCTAGTACGCCTCATTCACGAAGCCGGTCTATAAGGTGGGTATAAGGTTGTTGCCTATAAAATGACAACTTAATGGGTGTCCACTCTCACCCACCGCTTGCTTGACTGGTGGAGGGTCGTTAGCCGAACGGGTTTGACAGGACTATAATTCTCCCTTCATTAAAAGTATTAATGATAAATACTAAGTAACTAAACTCTTAATAATACCCAATCTTAGTTACTTAGGAAAATGTGAATAAGGTGCTAATCCATGAAATTACACATTGCACTTTGTTTAAGTCGGTTAGTGGAGCGTGTGTGGTTAACCGGCACACTAACTCGTATTTAACAAGGTAGGTAAAGGGTAACTTAATGTTTATCATAGTATCGATGGAGTGTGTGTGGTTAACCGGCACATCGATTGAGGGGTAAACACTTAAGGGTACCAAGTAATTTGCATGGTTACTTCACACCTTGTTTTGTGATCCTCGGCATCCCAGTTACAAAACCTGAAGGGCACACTCGAGATTGAAACATGCCATTGAACAGTTCAATGAATTTCAAAGATATAAGAGTTTCAAATCCAATTAAAACCTAATAATACATTTCGTTTATCTTGGTGGAAATTGGTGAATCGTCATTCACCTACCTTCAAATATTTTATAGCTTGGATTACGGCATACCTCTTCTAAGTTATAAAATAGTTTGTTGGGTCCTAGCCTTAATATTTCATATTGGGTGTCATATTAAGGACTTAATATCAACTATCTTGAATAACTCCCAAAAGATGTCTGGTTTAGACATTTATGATCTTCCCAAATCTCTTGAAACAAGCTTTCCTAAATGAAGATGATGTCCCTTGGAAATCATACTTCATTCACCTCCTCCAATTATTCTCCCCAACCCACAAGTTCTTGAAAAGTTTAAGGTCACTCAAGCCCAATTGGCAAGGCAAGGTCTAGGTGTGGTCACGTCTTGGAGATGTAGTCACATATTGACAAGCCGGGAGAGTTGGGTGTCAAAGTCTTGAGAAAGTTGGTGGTTCAATCACTTTCTAAGTCACATAGTGAGTTCCTTTAGGACACCTATGAAACAGACTATGACAAGACCCTTAATGATCTTATCTATTTGTTAATATCAACTTCCTTAAAACTTGATGGACATTGACAATAGTGACACAGGAAATCCAAGAAAGCATTCTCTTCCAAATGGAAAGGGATCGGCCATAGTCGACTCGGTTGACCAAATGGTAAAGAGAAAAGCTAAGTCTATGATAGTCCCGTGTACCATTATCAAAGGGTCCATATGTTTATATTTCCAAAGAAAGGGGCATTGGTTACGAAGCTGCCAAATTTACCTAAAGATGTTAATGTCAATAAGTTTGACACTACTTCAGGTAAAGTCCACTATCTAACTCTGCTAAGTTTCTATTCTGAGATTCTTGATACATGATGTGACTGGGTCACATGGAGATGTTTTAAGAATCAAAGAAAAGTGAAGAAACTTAAAGAAAGAATATGTCGAATCTGATCACATAGATGGATTTCTATCGCATAGTTTGAAGATTGGATTCTTGAGCCACTTCTTAGGAGTTATGATATATTGCTTAGGAAAGGATAGCAACAAAGTTTTCATGTGCTTTTGCACTGTAAGGATAGTTTTTCCGCAAAGTTTTAAAATAAAAGGAAAATTTTGATTTTATTTATTTTAAAAATATCCTTACAATGGCATTTGTGGAAATTTTTGTTGCTTATAAGATTCCATTAATAGCAAGAGTGGAAATATGAAATTGATTCTTTCATTTGTGGTAATATCTAAATTTATCAAATAAGGAAAGATTCTCATCACCCAAGTTTCAATTTGACCGGAACTTGGAATCATGCAAGTTGTAGAGCATGATGAATGAGAACTTTCAAGTATTAGAAAATTAAGACTAACTACTTGTTCACGTGGATGTGTGAGTCAAGTAACGGACTAAGGGATCGAGTACACATTCTTGTGCACTGATTAAGTCCACCACAAAAGATCGATAAGATTATTCGTCATAATTTACTAAAGCTTAGTAAATATGATTATACTTAAAAGCTTAAGTGTAACTCTGAGATATTGGAAAAAGGTTCCAATGTATGACAGAGCGAATAAGAAGAATCAAATTAGGCAGAAGGATAAAAGTTTCTCAAATCTGAAAAGATGGGAGAGTACTTTAGTATCAGTTTTTATGATCATCTTAATGATTTAGAGACCTTATCACAATTCATCCTCTAATTGCTTTCTTATAGCTAAGAAGAGGAGCTATGAATTGGTGAAGTGGCTAAATCAAGAAGATGAGTCATACTTCGTTCCAATACAAGTCTTAGAGTCATACTCCAAGATTGTAACTTGAGTGACATGTCTTAAAGAAGGTTTAAAACACATGTCAAATGTAAGAGTAAAAGTTTTCTACCCTTGTACACAAAGACCAACTTAGGCCAATTGTGTGAAGTGTTTGTCTTGATTAGAATCTGCACTATCTCTTGGATGTTTGACAAAGGAGTCTTATATGTCAAGAGGACAGTGGGAGTCTTAAAGGTCTTGAAAGTCTCAAGAACTAATCAAGAATAAAACCTGAAGTTCTTCACTAGCACACGACTTGAGGTTTATAAGCTATCGTGTTGATATATTCTGTGCCCATTCCAGTTAAAGTTGGTTGTGCATATGAGTTCTTAGAGTTCTCAATTTGTTGCACAACAACTTGGAAGCAATGGCAGGCCCTTGAGCTGCCAGGTGGCAAGAAATTAAGATTGAGTTCAGTCCATATGAGTTTGGATTTGTCACTATCCTTTCCTTGTGACTATGGTTTTGACAATTCACATGGATAAGAACACATACACCATTAAATCTAAGTGTCATAAGGTTTCTCTCCGATTCATGAAAATGATGGTGAAGAAACACTTTCACTAAGTAGATTTTAGCTTAGATAGCAATTGTGATATTTGCATTCTCAAAGTCGTTAGTAGAGCGTGCGTGGTTTACCGGCACACTAACTTGGACTTGTGAGAAGTGGCAAAAAGGTCTAACCATTATGATTACGACATCCCTCTTCATAATTGTTTAGACACACAAGTGTGCTATCTAAGGGAAGGTGTATGATTTTGATAAAGTCTTATCAAAACAATCTAGTATCAGAAATCTGAACTTTGGTAAGAAAGTCAATGAAGTATTGATTTCTAGAAGTCCAGCTGATTTATGAGTACATGTCAAAGCTAGTGGGAGCATAAGTGTTATGCTAATAATCATCATGTTAGTGGGAGCATGATAATTATGATAAAGGTTGCAAGTTAGCAATGTTAATTATAGAAAACCAAAGTTTCAATTGGGAAAGAGTTGTTTTGCTATAATTAAGGGAGAGGAAATTATACTTCATCTCAAATCTATAAGCTTAGATCGTGAGGTTTTAATCATTTAGTCAAGGAAATATATATGAATTTCATGTTGGAATGGCTCAACATAAGGAAATTCTGTATATGGGTCCATTATTTGCGTTCTAAAATTCGATTATGATTACGGCATCCCTTTTCATAATCTGAATTATGAGAACTTGGCAAATAGAAATGGAAATGTTATAGCAAAAGACTGGTTTAGTCTTTATGTGAGACATCATGAATCGTGTCCCATATGCTTCGGATATAGGATCGATTACATGTGCTATATTCATCCATTCTAAAATTTTCCTAATGTCTGGGGCATTAAGAAGTGAAAAGGTTTAGAACTGGATGTGACTAAAAAGGATTAAACAGTTGTCGAGGACAATCTAAGGTTTACCAAAGACTGGGTGCTCAAGGACAGTTGGAAGTATAATGATAATTTTGGAAGGACCATATTGACATAATCTGTAAGGAGGCAACTCCTGTTCAGAAGTGATAGTCAAAATGGAATATTGAAATGTTTCAAAGTTAGAATTTTCAATCTGTTTAAGATTAGGAAACTTAATGCAAGAAGGATGTTTCCAAGGAGTTGATCTCCTTTAGAATACTCTGTAATGATTGTTGTCAGGTCTTTCTGACTTTATGCATAATCATTACAAGAGGATCAATGCATATAAGTTTAGAATCTAACAGATTTCAGTAAATGACATGAATTTGGAATTCTTGTATTTGCAGTAAGGATTTGGGAGTGTGAAAAGAGAATCATTGAAGTTATGTTCAATTGATCTAGTTCACAAAGTAAAGATCATAGACAAACATAGTATGCATACTTGGTGTGTGGCATGACTAGTGTTTAGAAAACATAGTGTACATGCTTGGAGCATGGGACAACTATTGTTTTAAATTCAAGAATAAAGTTGATAGCTGAAACAGTATACAATGAATAATGTGTAATCATATGGTGATAAATAAAAGGTGTTTTATTTATGTTCATAGGTTTTGATACCATATTGGATTCAATTATTCTTGTGTTTCATTTTGCATGTTTTGACTTCCAGAATAAACTAGGTTATTCTTCCGGAATGACTAAGTTATTCAAACCATCCACAGTCGGTCATATGTTGGAAGTAGATATGAATTAAGACTGTCATGATGGGTTGTAGAGGTCTAAGGTGTTGGACAAGGCTACAACAATCATGAGTGCTCATAAGTTCTGAGTATTGGATTCAACCCACGCTCATTGGAATCACTTCATGGATTTTATCACGAGTGATCATGAGACGATAATATCTTATATTCTTCAAACCTAGAGATATGAGTTGTTACTATGAGTTGGTTGTACATTGATTGCATGAAAATGCATTTGGTAACTCGGTGCTATAAAACGTGCCTTTGTGTATGATTCAACAAGTAGTAGAACAAGCCATATGAGTCGAAGTTTATCCGTTCCTTTTACCTTCGGGATAAAAGCGATATCTGTGGGCCCCTCGATGATTTGATGATGACAAATGGAAGTGCTCGGCCGGGCCAGGACTGATTTGATTTGTTCAATTAGCCAGTCGTCATAAATCGGAAATCGGGAAACAACAAATGGACAGAGAGAATGATTATAATCCATGTCTCAGTCCATATGATATCTAGAATGGAGGAATATATGATCCCTTATCTAATGGACAAGTCATTGACAAAGGTCAGAGTTCATCTACAAGGTCAGAGTTCGACAGAAGCTTTTGAGAGCTACGATTGCCAGTTGGTTCCTGAAGTCATACGCAATATTAGTTTTAGACTTATCCAAGTGGGAGACTGTTGGATTAATGTCTAAGTCCATAACTATAATTGGTAAGACTTGACCCGACCAGGCATGGTCCATTTGGGTTGCATGGCATCATGCACTTGGATAGACTATAATGAGAGAAATAAGACACTTATGGTTATTAATATATTATAAGTTCTAGTATATTAATAATAAGAATAATAAGATTATTTAATTAGTATTGATCAAGAATTAATCTAGGATTAATTAAGTGATCAAAAGAAGACTAATTAAATATATGGGTTGATTGTGTAAATCATCCATACTTGTATAGTGGGCTAATGCTCCATGGATAATCAAGTTGGGCTAAAACCCATAGGATGGTCCATGGATGCTCCATGGTGTATTTGAACCCATGGATCCAAGGAAATGGAAAGTCATGACAAATAGGGTTTACCCTAATTGTAACACTATATAAAGATCTTATTCTTGACAAAATCGGCAACTAGTATCAATCAAGAAAGGGCTAGCCGATTTTCATGAAGTGTAGAATTCTCTCAAGTTATTCCAAGTGTATTTGGTGTTGTGTGAACCATTTGAGGTGTCACACTTGGGGCACTAGGCACTCAAGCTTCATGAAGACTTTCTACATCAAAGAGGTATGTATTCTATCTTGTTATATTCATTGTTTTGTATGCTAGATTAGGATAATAACTTGGAAGTTCTTATTTGCATGTATAATAGAGAAAACATAGATCCAAGGTATTTAGGGTTGCATGTACACTTAGGAGTGTTAGAATGCTCAAAACCCAACACTCATTTGCGACATAATTCCTCAAAAGGGCTAAACTTGACAACAAGAGAAAAGAAGGAGGATTGAATAGTTGTACCTGAATCTTGGGATGTTACATCCGATCTGTCCTCAAACCGATGATTCCGCCAAACCTCCAAAAAATCATTCCACTGGCATTGCTCTATCCCTCCCTAGGAATCCGACGAAGGTTACTCGGGTCCCAACCTATACCAACTCGATCTCTGATAGTAGCGAATTTATGATTATCCATGATTATCCAGGGCATAAATCCTAAGAAAAGAAACTACAAGGGGAGCCTCGTTTAACCATTTTTCATGCCAAAAACTCGTAGAAGCACCATCTCCTACCCTAATTGGGCATAAAGAAAGAAGATCAATTCCACGATCTCTAAGATTCGCAAGCATGCAAATAAGGAGACGTAGGTTGATTTTGAGACCCAAAGCGAGAAAAAAACATCTAAGAATACGAAGAATATGAGTAGCATCATCCAAACTCCAAGGTGAAAGAATGACAACATTGTTTGCATAAAGGAGATGTGATATTTCTATATCGCCAATAGAAATACCCCTGATGACATTGGCCGTCAGTGCTGTATTAAGTGCCACATGAAGACCCTCCATAGCTAAAATAAAAAGAAAAGGAGATAGATGATCTCCCTGCCTCAAGCCCCTTTGAATCTAAAACTCCTGAGTAGGAGAACCATTAACCAAAACAGAGGCTCTAGCAGAACTAAGAATCTCCGTGATTCACCCACGCCACTTGGCCCCGAATCTGATAATGCTCATGATTTTAAGAAGATAGTCCTAGGAAAGAGAATCATAAGCCTTCTCAAAATCCACTTTGAAAATCAGGAGAGGATTTTTAGAAGTTTTGCACCACGCTATGACCTCATTGAGGAGAAAATGACCTTCTAAAATATGTCTACCCTTTATAAAGGCAGACTCCTCTGGACTAATCACAGAGCCAATAACCATCGCCAATCTGTTAGCTAAACGTTACCAATAATCTGGTATTTGCAACCGATTAAGCTAATGGGTCTAAAATCACAAACAAACTTCAGGCCTTTGACTTTAGGGATGACGGTAAAGAAAGAAGCATTGCAACCTTTAGGAATTTTTGAATGAGTATGAAAATGTGTAACAAAAGCCACCAAATCCTCCTCCAAAAGATCCTAATATCTCTTTATGAACCCAAAAGTAAAACCATCCGGACCCGGGGAATTTGGAAGACCTACAATCCCAAATCGCTCTTTTGATTTCTTCCCAAGTAAAAGGAGTCTGAATAAAATGAATACAAGACTCCGGAAGAGAAGGAAAAGGAGGAACCATCAGTTTTAGGTCTAATCCCTTTCTGGCGCGAGAACAAAGACTGATAGAAATGCTGAAATTCCTCCTTCGCCCGCCCTGGGTCATCTACCCAACTATCGTCACTATATACCCCTCGAATTGTCATTTGACGCCTACAACACCATGGAAAAAACTTGAATTCTCATCCCCTTCTCTACCCCAATGAATCTTCGCCTTCTGAGCTAAATCAATGTAAGAAATATGATCTAACTCGTTTAAATCCTTCTGAATCGAAATCCATTGTTCATGCAAATCAATCGACTCGTTATTGACCATTAACCGAGCATCAATAGATTCAAGGGTCTCCTGCAATTCGTTTCTTTTTTACCCCATTCGATCCTGAGAAGTAACATTCCACACTTTTTGACGAATTAGTCAATTATGTTATTTATAAAAAGGCAGCCTTTTGTTTTAGGAAATTATGACGTCCAACTCTTTGTATAGTTTAAGACTTTAAGTAAAAAAATTCAGATTATTACAATATTTTTAATATCATAAATAAAACATGTGGATGACAGTTAGGTGCTGTTTGTTTTTTTTTAAAACCTCTTCAGACCTCTTATTGTTGCGCGATTCAGTACACGCGCAACACTTTTCATCTCGTAGTTGTTTGTTTTTTAGAAGTCTTCAGAATAAAAAAAACATTTGCGTTTGTTCTATTTGAGGCATCACTTGTATTGTCTCTTCCAACTTCATTCAACATTTTCTTCTTTTTTTCTTACTGAAATCTTGATTATATATTTGTTGAAATCTTGTTGAATTCATGTTTCACCTTCTTTTTTTTTCGTTTTTCGTTTTTTTTTTTGTGTATTCTTGCTAAATGATTTTTTTTCGTTTTTATATTATTGAATAATGATAATTTCTTACAGAAATATCATTATTTTTTTGTTGAAATATCATTATTTTTTTACTAAAATAAATTCTTTTCGAAATGTCGTACATTATTAAATTTTCGGTATTAAAAAACTTTTTTGGTTATATAAAATCAGTTTATTTTATTTTTTTAATATCTGCAGCAATATACAGATGTTAAAAAACAAGTACGCATCGTATTACAGTCTACAGCCGTTTGGTTCGCCTCTTCTACTACAGAAAAGGTTGTAGAGATGGTCTGCAGACTTCATAAATTTTTGTTTCAAAAAAACAAACAACACCTTAGTCTCTATTGCTTGTGTCTTAGTAAAATTTAATTGTTAGTACACCATGTTTAAAAAATATAACTATAAACCCCACAAAATAACAGATTTTATGATATTAACATATGTTATTAAATATTAGTGATCGGGTGTTGAAAATATAACACCTTTTCCGCTATAGGAAAAGACCAAATTTGACAAAGACAGTTAAACAACTTATAATATTATATTAAAATAATTCATATAAATGAGTTAAATACATAAAATAAAATAGTAAGGATGAATATGAATCAGTTTAAGTTTGGGTATAAACAAATCAAACAAAAAAAAATAAATTTTTTTATTGGAAAACATGTCGGTTTAGGGTTTTTGGGTTTGGGTTCTCGGCCTTTTCAGTTTGAACCTGTGGGATCTCAATTTATGGTTTTCGTTTTTCTTTTTAACCATTTTATAGCACTACATTTTGGTGATCATCATCTGATGCTCCTATTCAAAGCACGTCGCTATAAACAAATTCGAACAAAATCAAAATGAAAATACGTTACTATAAAGTGTAAAATGAAAATATTTGATGAATGTGGTTTTATCCTCTACGTACTTAGCATGTGAAAGACGAAATAAATTCTACAGTTCAATACTTAGCATCATAGCATGTTTTTGTTAAATTAAAGTTTGGTGAAAATACCAATAACTCAGCATATTTCTTTACTTGATATCACAGCTAACATTTGCACTCTTATGTATTCTCATTGAGTCTTATCTAACCAATAACTTCATATATATCTTACATGATATTAGTGGATTAACACATCATTATGTATTATCATTTAACCTTTATTTTGATGAAAAGTGAGTGTCTCGTATCGTTACAAATAATGATGCCTTTTTGGAAAAGGAACTTTCCTAACGAGAGTTTCTGGGTCAGCTTTTCGTATACCGACTAATCATCCGTTGCGAACATGAGGCTATGCCCTTGAATCAATTCAGACGAACCTCTATGGCTACTGGAACTAAGTAGTGCAAACGAACCTCTATGGCCACATGGGTTCAGTAGTTCCAGAATTTGAATATGAGTAAATATGTTATCTACCATATCTTTCATATGTCTCACTAAATCACCACAACCCAAGTAGTTACAAATAATGACTCCTTTAAAGAGTAAACAAATGATTCCCTATATATCTTACACTAATATATTAACTTAATTGTGTATTATGATACTTCATATTTATTTTTGTTGTTACTTTTAGTTTGCTTTTACTTTTTTGATGTTGTTATAATTGGGGTACACCATTATACAATGTAGATGGGCATGGACCTTTGCAATCCTTAACCTTTTACTAGAAACGTTAAATTTCAATATATATATATATATATATATATATATATATATATATATATATATATATATATATATAAAAGGTGGGTTCAATTGAGAAAAAATAAAAAATGTTGAGAATGGGAGAATCATTCGCAGTCACTCATTTAATCTAAGCATAAAAACACACGATGACAAACTTGTAAATATGATAATAACCTTCAATATCAAATATGTAACTGTATAGAAATAGATAACAGTTCAAACCCATTTTTAATCGATCGTTCATCATCCAAATTTCTCCTCCAACCTTCAACAATCATCCAGATTTCTTCAATTAAACCATCATCAACATCATCCAGTGTTAATCAATCATCGATCTTCGTCAATAATATGTTTATCAACACGATTCAACAGTTAATAACAAAAATTCGTTTTTGGTTCTTTTTAATCCAACCTTCAATTCTGCTTGAATACGATCAGATCTTCAACATCTACGATTAATTATACTCCCAGTGTCATTAGATCAACATCATCGATAATCAATAAAAAAATCCACTTCATATCATTCATTCAACATTGATTATCAAATAAAACTTCAAAATTGAGGTTAGAAAAAGATCAAATTGTTTTTTTTTTTGAAAAATTTCATATAATTCTCTATCAATCTACTATTTTGTAAGATTTAAATAGTCAAAGTATAATGTGTTTAACATTTTAAAAAAAGTTAAACTATATGCACTCCAACTGTTTGATGAAATGCATAAACTAAATTACCACGTGATATTCATATATGAATATGTTTTTCCATCTGAATCAGTATATGATTATTAAAACAAAAAAAAACAAATATGCAAGTTTGTATGTTATTCATATGTGAGTAACATATAAAAATTATATATATTTGTGAAAATACCTTGTAATATTCATATGTCAATATAATGTGTAATATTTATAAGTGAATATATCATCTAATATTCACAAGTGAATAACATACAAACAAAATTATTTTATCTTAAAACTATATCAACATGGATGTCTATTTATAGAGAATAAAAAATCATGAATTTTGGTATATTTAAAATCATTTTTCGATAAAAATAGTTTCTTAAAAATTAAAAAAAAATCGAAAAAACTATGTTTTTATATATTAAGATAATGCTTAACATAGTTTAAGGAAACATGTTTTGTTGGAAAACACATGTCTATTCCTTTCCCATTTCTGCTGGTACGACGGAGATTTTTGCGGCAAAAATAAATGAGTGTCTGAGAATGATTCCCCCATTGCCAACCTTTTTTTTCTCAATTGAACTCTCTCTCTCTCTCTCCGTCTATATATATATATATATATATATATATATATATATATATATATATATATATATATATATATATATATATATATATATATATATATAGAGAGAGAGAGAGAGAGAGAGAGCTAAGTTATTTTGTTTTTTACATTTATTGTGTGCTAGAATGCACCAATAGAAATTTAGTAAATTAAATAATTATTTAATTAAATAATTATAGATATTAAATGATTTCCATAATTATATGTATATTAAATTATATCCATAATTATAATTCTCTTTTTATGGAAACTAATTAAATTCGTCGTTAATGTCAGTAATAACATTCTTTCAGAATGAATTTGCATCTAGGTTTTTATATATGAGTTCGTACTTTGTCTCAAGACTCAATCACTTAAAATACAATAAAGTTATATGGAATATGAAGAACGAGAGTGTATTCTACTAGAATACACTCTTATTCTGCTGCAATACACTCTCATTCTTCTAGATATGAATTTATTCTAAAAGAATATTATTGTTGACATCAATGACGAATGTAATTAGTTTCCATAAAAATGAGTTATAAGTATGAATAGCATTTAATATACATATAATTAATACTAAATTTCTATTGGTACATTATAGCACACAATAAATATGAAAAACATTTGAACCTATATATATATATATATATATATATATATATATATATATATATATATATATATATATATATATATATATATATATGTTATGTAGTAAAAGTTAAATATACATATCCTAATCCAATACATTACATACACAGACGGATCGATCTAAAAACAGTTTCAAAAAGTCAAATTTTATATGCTTTTTAAAATTAGTTTTTTGAAGCTAATGAAAAAATTATTTTGAAAAATACTTTTGAATTTTTGAAACATTTTTTTTAACTTATTGGCTTTTCAAAAAGCCAATAAACCAATAAATTGTTTTGAAAAGTATTCCCAAACATCTCTGGATCTCTTTATCTCCTTATTATTGTAGCAATATGAATTAAAAGTAAACGACATTGTATTGTATTTAAAAAATTCTATCTATGCGTAACTATATTTGCTTTCTTTTACAATTTGATATTGCTGCCAGGTGGAACAATCAAAACAAAAATAAAATACTATATAAACAAATAAAAACCGCATTGTAGTTTTGCATTTAACCTAACTTAAAATACCCAAAGGGCATAAGTGCAAAATTATCAATTGTATTTGAAAGACACCTTTAACCAAAAATTTAGGTTTCAAACTATCAATGGATAAATGTATAGATTTAAAAGTAAAATTAGAAGTTATGTGTTAAACAAAAAAATAATAATTTCGATTGTTGGAGAACATTCTTCACTATTTATTTTTCCAAAAGCAAAATTCAAATTTAAAGAAAGCTTAATAAGACCATAAACCTTAGAAACTATCTAATAATGTTCAAAAATAATAATATTTCTTGTTGTTTGGCATGCATTCGAAACCTGTATATCAGCTATAGTCATTGAAAATCCCATAAAAAGTGAACTTTAAAAATTTCAGGCATGCCGATTGATATGATTGATGATTACGGAAAAGAAAAAAAAAAACCTTATAATTATGTTGAGTTGCTTGTGTAGTTTTAAATGTGTCCATGTGTATTGTTTGTAGAACCATGGTTGTTTTTTTTTTGTTTCTATTTTTGAATATATCTGGAATTTGTTCGACCAAGTTTAAACAGAGACCTCTTTTATGAAAGAATGACTTGCCAAACAAGGAAATTTAGTTTGAACTTTGAAAAGTTATACCCACAGCCTCTTGTTTTTTTAGTAGGGGTGAGCAAAAACCGAACCGATAAAAGAAAAACCGAAAAAACCGCAATAAACTGCCATCGAAAAACCGAAACCGACGCAAAAACCGATGGTGCGGATTTTATTTTTTTGAAAAACCGAATTTATTGGCGCGGTGCGGTTTTTATCTAGAAACCGGACCACCAAAACCGAACCGCACTGCAAGCTTATTAACAATAAAATAAATCACTAATTTTATATTATAAAATTATACATATTATTTAAAAAACTAATAAATTATAATTTATACATATATTATATATTAAACTTGAAGGTAATTAATAATTAGGTATTAGGTTTAATATGTGAGTTTGTTACTTTGTGTTTGTGACTTAATGATTATGTGTAAAATGTAAACACTATATTGACTACAACTTGCAAGCTTGTAACTTCTAAGCACAAATTGAATAAAAAAATGAGCTTGTGAATATGGGTTGCAAATGAAGTGATCAAGTAAACAAAGTGATCAAATAAACAACATAAAAAAAAACTCAAAATTACAGCTTTCAAATGTGAGGAAACGAAATGACACCATGTCATACAATCATCAGTGGCGGAGCCAGACTCAAAGCAAAGGGGTATCCCAATTTTTTTTCCTAAGTATCACTGCAACGGCTGAGCATGAGGGGTCAGGTTAGTTTTTCCTAAAACCGAACCCAAAATCGACAACCTCAGTTTTGAAAATTTTAAAACCAAACCGAACCCAAAACCATTGGTTTGGTTTTTCGGTTTTCAATTTGTACTTAGGTTTCCTGGTTTGTTTTTGGTTTTAAACCCAAACCTTAATCGAATCGTTAACTAACTTCAAGTGTTGTTATATAAACATGAAGTTGAAATATCTTTTGATACTTCAATCGATGTGGACTTAAAGGAGATATCAAATAATGCATGATGATAACAAACTTATATAATAGATGAAAATAACTAAGTTTACATGTGTTTGGCGATATGTGATAGAATAGTTGGGAAAATAAAAGACATGTAAACAAAGGATTTGTAAGGAGCAAGAATTGATCTTGAGACCTTTATTTCATTAAAACAACACCTTAACCAGTAGACTAGTTATTTGTTTATGCTTATAAGTGAAGGGATGCATATATATATATATATATATATATATATATATATATATATATATATATATATACTACATAAAACGATTTTTTTTTTCTAAAAAATCTACACTATCCCGGGATACCCCTTGGATCCGCCCCTGACAATCATAAATCTTCACATGAACACCATGGTTAAAAAAATCATACCGATGAACATAAAAAACCGCACCATATGTTTGACACGGTTTAAAACCGACACCGAACCGGTACAAACCGAAACCGCACTCAAAAACCGCAAAACTGAACCATTGAAAAACAACACCCAACAGTTTCTAGAATTCAAAAACCTCGCATTGCAGTATGCGGTTCAGTTTGGCCCTAAAATCGAACCATGCTCACCCCTAATTTTTAAAACAATAATTAACTCGAATCTCGATAATAGAAATATAGAATAACGTCTGACTAAATTAAAAGTAATAATGCTAAAAATTGGTCAAATATAGAAGTAAACAAAATTAAGTTTGCAGCCCATCAATCACGGAGCCCAAATGTTAAGGTAGCATTGATCCATCATTCATATATCATTTTTCAAGGCGTATCGAAACAAAATTATGTAAACACTTCTAATTATATACAACATTGAGATGCAAAATATTAAAAAAGTGGTTCAAACAACTAGTATAAACTCTTCTTATAAGAAATGGCTAGTTTTTCTGCTCATGTTTGATTCGGTCCCAAAACCCATCTTTTCTGAATTGACCTGTTAAGATGAATTGTCTAATTAATTAAAGCTCGGCTAAATTGGAATGACCCGACCAAAAATTGCTTGTCCCATGCTGACGCGGTTTTTGGTCTAAATCAGGGCCTGTGTCAAATGTACACCTCTATCTAAGCACATATTTAGGCCTAGACTTAGACAGGCCCGAAAACTTGTTTCAAGAGGATGTTTACATATCAGATTAGGATTAGGCCTAACTATCTCCTGAAAGACCTAACCTGATATTGGTATCTACTTTTTACCCTCTTAGATTATGTTATGTCAATTTGTATATATTGTGGCCTATTTTTTATAAGCATAAAATCATCTACATACCTTAATTAAGTCGTATTACATAAAAAAATGATGCAAACTATTCTTAAACTAATTAATATACATCATCTAAAAAACAATAGTCGCATAACATGTACTCATATACTTGTAGCATTATAAGTTTTGAACAAAAGAAACATATTTACGTAATATTTAACAAATTCTTATCGTAGCCAATACTAATCCTTCCAAATAGGAAAGCTATAGCGGCTCAATTTCATTATTTTATTTGTATCTCGGGTTGTGGAGATTGATTGTTTTTAGTGGATCAAAAGTGTCTTACATTGGAAATAGATCTAGTGAAAGATATAAATACAAAATCATGGGTGGTAATACGTAAGTATCTCACATTGTCTAGACATATATACCTAGCCCTATATATAGAGGCTTAATGAAATTGTAAACTTCGCCTCAAGATTAACAATAAATATCTCTAGTTCGTCCGTGATTATAGGACGATTATCCTAAATAACGTAATTCTTTTGTCTTGTTTAGTTTTTCTTCGCATCTTTTAGTTGTGCATTTGAGTATAAATACCTAACAATTACCATCAAAGACTATGGCTAAAAACGAGAAGGTTAAAATTGACAAGTTTGATTGCGTGATTTTGGAATTTAGCTAATGCAAATCAAAGACGCCTTTACCATAAAATGAGCTCTTTTCTGGACATAAATTTGAGAGTATGAAACATGAGGATTGGATGTTATTGGATCACAACCAACTTGTGATTAGTGAAAGACATTGGAACATCCTAAAATAAAAATGTTAGGTATTGGACTATTTGTTGTTAAATTATATTATAAAATAATTATGGGCTTTATAGAATTTAGCCCACAAGTTTTTAGCTAAAAAGTCAAAAGTTATGAACGTGTTTGAATAAAAATAATTGTATTTTTATCATACTAAATAGATTTTTATGGAAATGAAAATTAATTATTATTATTTTATATCAATAAGAGTTTAAAGAGAGTAAATATTTCTTTATAGTAGTAAAAAGAAAGTCAAAATTTAAAGAAATAAGACGTATTATTATAGATTAAGTGTTAGATATGAAAAAGATAAACACATTTTTGGGATTTTATTACCATTTTCATATTCTAACTAGAAAGAGAAAAAAAAAATAAAAAAATAGAAAGAGAGTATTATTTCTATTTTGGGCATACATTCGGTTTGTGAAAAAAACAAAAAAGGAAAGCAAGAAAATTATATGAGAAGTTATTCGTATTCATCAAAATTTATGTATATACAATAAATTATGATTGAAAATGTTGTATTATATAACCCTATAAAGCATAAATCGTTGTGTTTGAAAAAAATATATTATGTACGAATCACTTTCTAAATTATATACGTAGTATGATGTGTGGTGAGTCTGGACTAGAAGAAGAATTGAATAAAGCATCCACCCACCCAACCATCGTGTGTACATGTATGTGTGTGTGATCAAGTTTGAAAAATGGGATAGAAAAAATATAAGAGGAAGAGAAGGAGATAGAGACTGAGAGCTAGAAAGAGAACATGAGACAAAGGGAGGGAAAGCATTAAGCAAAAACAACTACAATGCTACGACTTCAATCCTTACATTTGATAATGTCAATGTATGTTGGAAATGGAATTTGATTATTGAAATACACCATAATACCATATGTAGAGTTCAAAAGGGCTAAATAATTATGTTTATGTGGTTGATGAATTTGAAATTTTCATGGGTTGACTTTGGTAATGGTATTATGTATAGTATCAATAAAAAAAATACTAATTATAAAATGTAGGAGTTTTTGTCAATAACACATGTAATTTACCATATAGGTTGAAGAAACATGTAAATAATTGAAATTATATAAAGAAAAAACATCATAAATGGTCCCTGTGTTTTCCCAGATTCTGAAGTTTAGTCCCTGTGGTTTAAAAACCTTATAGATGGTCCCTGTGTTTTCAAAACTTTTGACGATTGGTCCTTATTGCTAACTCCGTTAACTTTTGTCCGTTAATTGAGGGGCATTTTCGTCATTTCACACCACAGGGACCATTTATGATATTTTCAGTTATTTTTTAAAAAAAGAAAAAACTAAATATAATTAAAACAAAGAAAAAACTAAAAATCATTGCTTCCCAGAAATTGAGCCTGTTTGTTCCCAAACCAAAATTCTTTCGTTAGTCGTTAAACCCAAATTTTCGTTCTTACAGTTCTTCCCAAACCCAAGGCAAATAACCTTCGAATCGATCAACCCCAAAATCAGACTTCGTTTCTTCAAGCAATAACTTAAAATCGTTATCACAGTCCAAACAACAACCAGGAACACTTCGTACAACATCATTCCTAGTCGACTATCTGCAAACAATTTCCATTGAACCATGGCTTCGTTCGTTTTCAAGAAATTCAACCCTTAGATTCCATTGATTCCAAATCAGTAAACCACATCAACATCAACATTGTTTGCCAAGAATCGATTTCACAGCCTTTGTTCTTAACCTTTGTCTCATGTTGACTCCAAAATCGATTAGATAATGAAGCCATAGCAACCAAACCAAATCATCTATCAATGATATGAACAATCAATTACCTTTCTTCAATCAATCATTCTCTGACTTTCGTTTTTCATCCATCTCAACCATCGAAATTAGAGCCAGATCGATTTTACTTCTCAGTCGATATCAATCAACAAACTTTCAATAGCTAGCAAACCTTCGATTATCACTTATCATTCAAAATCGAAATCCAGCCAACATACTAAACAAGCGAGCAATTCGTTATTCAAGTAACGAAGCACATCCCTTTGATTTTTCGTTTTTTGAAAAAAAAATCGTGAACAAGGCTCTCGACTCCCCCTATTTACCAGATGCCAACAAATCACTCGCCCTTATAACTGCATCTCCAATTGATTTCGACCCTCAACCCGTTAAAATCGACTCTAATTTGATATCAGATGTGCAAGAACGAAATCAATCAAACTAATTTTGACTTCAAAAGGTCAACTGCAAATCGATTTCTTCAAAGCGTTTGATTCACCATCGAGGAGTGACCCCTCGTCCTCCTTCCGAACAACATCACCCCAAAACACCCCTGATACCGTCGTTGTGTGTTCTCTTCCTTAATCCGACGAAGACGAGCATCAGAGGATCTTTCCATTTCATCTTCTTTGCTGTCGATGACGGTAGAGGAACGAAGAGTCGCCGATTGCCTTCCTTCGCATCTGCCTTCATATGTATTCGACTGATTTCATTTGTATCCTCCACTTCTCGACCTGTTGGAAGACGGGAACTAAGGTTCCCCAAAAACCGATCGTTTGAATCATCTACTAACCCTTTCATTGGTTTTAGAGAGAGAGAGAGAAAGAGAGAGAGGACCATCTGCATATTATTCTCTTTTAAAAAAAATAAGTGAAAATGACGAAAATGCCCTTCAGTTAACGGACAAAATTTAACGGAGTTAGCAATAAGGACCAATCGTCAAAAGTTTTGAAAGAACATGGACCATTTATGAGGTTTTTAAACCACGGGGACTAAACTTCAGAATCTAGGAAAACACAGGGACCATTTATGAAGTTTTTTCTTATATAAATGATAAATTTGAAAGACTGTCAAGGCTTATGATGCATAAAATACAAGTAAATGCATTAACTTAAAAGGCTAATCACTAATTGTTGAAATTGATAATTTAGAAAGTAAAATGCTATTTAAAACATGTAAATGCAAGTCTAGGAAATGACTCAAAATACTAGTAGTATGTTTCCTTATGCATAAATACAGAAATAACAAAATTTGGTAGACAAAAGAAGTAAATTCCTTAAGTAGACAAGAATAAGCAAATTACCTGTATATTTTGGAAATTATATTTGTAACACATGTGTATATTTTAGCATGAGAATGATATTAAAGTAGTGCCGGAAGATTATTAACAAAATAGATGGAAAATAACAAGTTAGACAATAATTTCTAATCTTAGAAACTTACTGAAAGTAGAATGCCTATATAACATCCTCATTTTTTTAGTTTATATATATATATATATATATATATATATATATATATATATATATATATTGAAAAAGTAACAAAGTAAATAAATAATTAAATTATTAAATAAAAAGAAACAATAAGCAAATGAATTAATAAAAAGTTTAGACTAAATACCTAAAGAAAGTAGTCATTTTGGACTTAAGTGAAAAATGCAGAAAAGATACTAAACATGACAACTAAGAAAACTTAGAGATAAAGTGTTGACCTAGTCCATAGCTATCTAATCAATGAAAGTTGATTATAGTGTTTTTGTAAGAATAAAAGTTTTACTAAGAAGTTATTGGAAATGGTATCAAATTAATTTTGCATAGATCACAAGAGATCAATGAATAAAAGGAAAACAAGAGGTAAAATTACTATTTGGAGCATGACTGAGGATTTAGGGCTAATTTTCAGTTAAATATCAAGTGTCGAAGGTATACCTCTCCCTTCCTTACCAAATGAGTTTATTGACCAAAAATGTGTTTTTGAAAAAAATATTTTTAGATGGGTATAGTTTTAATTTTATCTACCAAATAAGGTGATTTAGTCATTTAGGTGTCGTTTGTTTTTTCGAAACGAAAATGTCTGAAGTCTGTGGACCACATCTGTAACCCTCTGTAGCAAAAGAAGGGGACTAAACGGCTGCTACATGCAATAGAAAGTTTATTTGTTTTTTAACATCTGCAGACTGCTGCAATAAGTTAAAGTAAGGTGCGAAGATGTTTGAAGCAGATGGTCAAGTGCTGCACCACGCAGCACACGCACAACAATTTTTAAGTCAGAAGTCTTCTGAAAAATAAACAACTGCAAAGAGCCAAGTGTTGCGTGTGTGCTGCGCGACGCAACAATAAGTGATTAGAAGAGGTTTTTTTAGAAAAAACAGACAACAGCTTAGTAAAAAAAAAGTACCATGCCCTGAAAACTCCATTCTTACTAGGGGTGTTAACTGTCTGGTGGTTTTTATGTCAAACCGAAGCCAAACAATTAGTAACGGTTTTTGTCAATCGACAACCGAAGCTGAACCATTGAAAATTAAAAACCAAACCTGTTATTAACGATTTAGCTCAGGTTTGGTTCCATGATTTGGGATTTTTAGGCCTATTTTAGTATAACCCATTAAACTAATTTTGTCAAAATAAAAAAATAATAATAACTACGGAAGACCGGTTTCACTCACAAGGATTGGGTTGTTATTTTTTTTTTATAAGACTTACGATAATGAAAATATAAGTTAGTGGGTTTTAAAGTTTTATTATATATATATATATATATATATATATATATATATATATATATATATATATATATATATATATATATATATATATAGACACACACACACACGGCTTGAAAATTTTGAAACCGTAAGTCAAATCATTCATTACGGTTTCTAAAGTTTGAAACCGCAAGCCAAACCATAAAGAAATATACAAACCACGAAACCAAATAGATGCCCGGTTTGACCGGTTTCACGGTTTCAAACCGAACTGTTAACACTCGTACCTCTTACCTCTTAACGCAAGCCACAACGTGAGAAAATGTGAACCACACCATTGTTTGCAATCTCCGACCGTAGCTCCATCTCCGAACATAGCTCTAGTCGACGATTCTACTTACCGACATACCAGACAACAACTACTCCACCTCTAATCACTCTTCAAGTCGGCGATTCATTCCCAGGTTCATTTTTGACCAGCTTCAATTTTTGAACTTTCATCTTGGATGTATGACTTGTTTAGGTTTATTGAATATGTATTAGACCATAAGGTGTGGACAACTAGATGTAACACCATTTTGGGGCCACATCACATGCCACATCATCAATGGTGTTATAACACCAAGTGAGGAAATGGACAACATGTTGTATCTTGTTATCACACCAAGGGAGTGTTTGATAAATGTCTGACTGGGTCGAGTCAGCAAATTGGGCTGACTCGGTCAAACCTTTGGTGTTCGATTTGAGCTTTCTCGGTAAGATCTGTTGACCCAAGTCGCTTTCTGGCTCAGTTTATAAACAATTGCTGACTTGAAATTAGACAATCTTGCCCTTATCTTGCCCCTGCGTCGTTATTATTTCTTTCCCCATTCGCTTCCCTTCCGGTGACCTAAAAGCACAGCAGCCGCCAGGAAGAACTCCACAACATTGAACGCCAAACAGTCGGACATGTGCCATCTCGCTGGACCTCCGCCGCTGGATCGCCGGACCTCCGCCGCCACCATCAGTGACGCCTTCTCGATCCATCACACAGGTTAGATAATTTTTCTGTTAATAATTTTCAAAATCAGATACCATTTATGCTTTGATGGTATGAAATTTGTAGTTCTTTATGAAATCAAATTAGTATTTGTTAGAATATTATGAATTCTCAACCTGTATGTTCATATGATAAGCTTTTTTTTGTTCTTTTTTGTAGTTCTTTGTGTACAAGAACTGAAATCTGAAATTGTTTGTTCTAATATGATGAATTTCGAAATTATATGTGAAATGGAAGTTTGATTATGTTTTGTTTTGTAGTTCTTTGTGTATAAGAACTGAAAATTGAAGTTTTTTTTTTCTAATGTTATGAATTCTAAAATTGAATGTGAATTGGTAGTTGTTTTTTGTTTTTTGTTTTTTCTGAATTTGAAGTTTTTGTTCTCCAATTCACATTGGAAGTTTTTTTCTCCAGTTCATATTTTATAGCTTATGAATTGAAATTGAAAGTGAATTGGAAGTTTTTTTTCTGAATTTTGATTTTATAGCTTGTGAATTGAAATTGAATGTGAATTGGAAAATACAAGTAGGTTTGTAAATTCCCATTTTCAAGCTCATAATCACATGTTTTACAGAAAATACAATCAAATGTTGTGTTTTTATGTGTAAAGTACAAAAGTAAAATTAATAATAAATAATTATTATAAGATTAATGGTAACCTAACTTTTTTAATAATCCAATTGTTCCTTGAAGAGTGGGCGAGAGGGGGAATGCATGCAACATCACATGCCTTCCAATTATTGAGCTTGTGTTAGTATCAAAAGTATAAGCTATAAAATCAAAAATTGGGCTGTTTTTTTTTTCTAATTTTATAGCTTTGATATTGTTGACCTTAATTGTTAGCTTGTTATCTTTTGTGAAATTGTTAGCTTGAATATTGATGTTTTGTGACATCTGAAATTGTTTGTGTATAAGTTATCAAATCATAATTTAGGATGATGTTAACTTCCTTGGTTGAAAATTGCTTTATGTTTAAAATTGTTCTTTAACTTGATAAAAACTATGATAAATTGCTTTAAATATTAATGTTTTAGGATGTTGGTTTGGAACGAGAGTGAGGAAAAAACTTTTCTTGATGCATGTATCCATGAACTAACCACTAATGGTCGTGAGGGTTTTGGGCTTAAGGCAAATTCATGGAAGACAATACGCGAAAAATTGATAAACGAACACGGTAAAGAGGTTGATCAGAAGCAAATGAGAAACCACTTTGACTACTACAAATCAAAGTATGTTGCTTGGGTGAAACTCAAAAACAAAACCGGCAATATATATGATCCTATAAAAAATAAATTTAATTTGACCGATGAACAATGGAAAGAAGAGGGGAAGGTAATATTTTTTTAATCCAATACTATTATGATTATTTTTATAACATATACTATTTGATTAAATTTATTTTTTTAATCAATACTATTATGATTATTTTTATAACATATATTAATATTTATAAAAATTGTAAACAGTTGAACAAGTTCGTGTTGTCATTGAAAACTAAACCTCTATTGTTCCCTGATCTTTGCACCCAACTATTTGAAGGGTCGACATCAACCGGATTTCAAAGTTGGGTGTCATCTTCTACACTCCCTCGTCCTGTAGAAGAGTTTAGTCCCCATGATTTTGATGATGATGTTCCAATGGAAACCTCAACACAACACGTAGGTGCAAGTGAAGAATCTTCGGGGCGTTCAAAAAATAAGGAAGTTGGTGGAAACAAAAGAGTTGGTGGAAAAAAAAAAGAGATGCAAGGGCATTAGAAGTTGAAGAGGAGATTGTCAAGCTTGCAAGGTCGTTAGTGGAAAAAAATGAAAGAATTGAAAAAAGTGAAATGGATAAGGATGTTGATGTGTGTATGGAGAAATTGAACAACATGGAATGGGGAGAAGAAGATGAAACACAAGACCGCTTTTTGCTATTTGGTGAAAGTGCTGATGTTCGAAAAGTTTGGTTACGACTTTCACATAGTAGTTGTGAGTCGTGGGTGATGGGTGCGGGTAGGAAGTATGGTTACCTTTGATAGGTGCAGGTAGAAAAGTTTGGATACTAGTTTTTTTTGATGATGTTTACTAGTTTTCTGTATCCTATGTTTGATGACTTTTTTGGATGATGTTTACTAGTTTTTTGGATCCTATGTTTGATGACTTTTTGGTTTACTAGTATTTTGTTCTATAAAGTTTGTTATATGACTTTTGTTACTTTTGATGTTGTTTACTCATTTTTTTGGTGCATTATTTTTTTTACTTTAACATGTTACCTAATTGTTTGTAACAGATCAAGTATGGTTTCTGATGGTGAAGTTGTAGCTTTTCTTTTACTTGCGTTTTATTGGTTGAGGTCAAACCGGCGCAGGCTAATCAGAATTCATAGAATTAGAGATAACGATTCAAGCGGGTATGCATATACACAAGGTTTGATGTACGGAGACCCTACACAATGTTTCGATATGATGTGTCTTACACAAGAGGCATTTGCATTATTATGCAACCATTTTACCCAAAAAAATTGGTTGCAATCTAGTAGGACAATAAGCATTGAAGAGAAGATGGCTATCTTCTTACATGTTATAGGACATAATGAACGTTTTCGCGCGGTTAAGGGAAGATTTCATCACTCCACACAAACGATTCATCAATGTTTTCATGAGGTCCTAACAGAAATGATGTGTTTTGCAAAAGAAATTATAGTACCAACAACTCCTAACCCAACAAGACATAACTCGGAACGACATAGATGGTTAAAAAATATTTTTTCCGGAGCAATTGGTGCATTAGATGGAACTCTTGTACATGCGGTTGTACCTGTTGATCAACAAACTCGTTATAGAGGAAGAGGAAAAGGAGAATGTTTTCAAAATGTAATAGGAATTTGTGATTTTGATATGATATTCACCTTTGTTTGGGCTGGATGGGAGGGTATAACACATGATTCAAGAGTTTTGAAAGAAGTTGCATTCAATTCGACTTCTGGATTTCCATTTCCTCCACTAGGTTTGTAATCTTTATATAATTTTTATTATCTATCTTCTTTATATAATACGTGTCATTATATAATGTGTCACATTCTTTTGCAGATAAATATTACCTTTGTGATGCCGCATATACAAACACTCGTGGGTTTATGGCTCCATACCGCAATACTAGGTATTGGTTAGCCGATTTTCGAAGAGGCAGACCTTTAACTAGAGAAGAAAGGTTCAATCATGCTCATGCACAACTTAGAAATGTTATTGAGCGTGCTTATGGTGTATTGAAGGCGAGATTCTCAATCTTAAAACAAATGGCTCCTTATCCTTTTACAGTGCAAAGAGACATAGTCATTGCTTGTGTCGCGGTCTATAATTTTATAAGGAAATACAATATAGAAGATGACTTGTTTAGAAATTTTGAGGAGGACACTATGGTTACTCCTGACGTCCAAGGTGGGGGAATTGATAGAGAAAACATACAAGGCATAGAATGGGGTCCAGAAGCCGTTGAATATATGCGTGTTTTGCGTGATCAGATTGCAAATCGACTACTTTCACCTACTTTACATTAAATTATGTTATTTTAAATTTCATTATGTTTTTATTTGTATATTAAATTATTTATGTTTAATTTACATTTTGTATGACATTTTTTATTTGTGTGTAATTTAGATTTTGTATGACAATATATATGTTTTTATAATTATTCAGCAATTTAATCCATCAATATATATAACAGCAGGGTAAAATGGTCATTTTTCATCACTCAGCACATTCAGTCAGATGTACAATCAAACAACAGGATTTCTTACCTAATCAGGATTTCTTACCCAGACAGACATTTCTCAGTCAGCACTTTCTCAATCAGCAACTATCAAACGAGGCCCAACTTTTTTTCCATTTTATAATTTATTTTTTATTTATTTCGATTTTTTTTTAAATTGAGACAAATATTTTTTAAATATAAAAAATAAATAAAACATAATGTTTAAAAATTATAAAAAACAATTAAATTTTTTTTAGATTAAAATTAACATAAAGACTAAATTACACATAATATCCAAAAACAAAAAAAAGAAATAACATCGAAATTCAAAAAAAAAATACTACGCTATTCATTATCGTTATTGTTACCATAGAAGATATAATTCGCCAAGTCCTCTCGAAGTTGTCTGTGTTTATTTGCGTCCTGAATGTCAACAACGCGGTGCAAATAATCTGTTGTTCCTGGTTGAAACTGAACGTGTCTGGGCTTCGTTGGGATATAGTATGCAATATTTCGCCCTTTATCTTCTACTACCATGTTATGCATTATGATACATGCATACATGATATATCGTAAAGTTTCTAAATCCAATGGTCGTGCTGCATGTTCAACTACATGCCACTTCGCCTCCAGCACTCCAAAAGCACGTTCCACATCCTTACGTGCTCCTTCTTGTCTTCTCTTAAAAAAATTGTCTCGTTCTTCAACCGGGTGGCGGAATGCCTTCACGAATGTGGAATACTGAGGATATATTCCATCTGTAAGGTAATACCCATATTTGTATTCGTTTCCATTCACCATGAAAGGAGCATCCGGGGCTTTTCCATTCAAAAGATCGTCGAATATTGACGACTGATCAAGAACGTTGACGTCGTTGTTGGAACCCACAACCCCAAAAAATGCATGCCAAATCCATAAATCTTGAGAAGCGACAGCCTCTAACACCAATGAAGGTGATCCGTGATGACCACTTGCGTATTGCCCTTTCCATGCTACCGGACAAATTTCCCATTTCCAGTGTGTGCAATCAATGCTTCCGATCATTCCGGGAGACCCATGGCGTTCTTCATGTGCCGCATACAATTCTTGCAAATCATGCAACGAAGGTTTCCGCAAATACACGTCTCCAAAAGTTTCAACAACACCCCTTGACAATGTATACAAACTCTCTCTTGCGGTTCTTTCGGACATTCTCATATAGTCGTCCATGGTGTCGGGTGACTCCCCCATAGCCATCAAACGAATGGCTGCAACACATTTCTGCAACGTTGTAAACCCCCGTCTACCTCTAGCATCATATCTTAATTGAAAAAATTCGTACCTAAACATAAATTAACTACAGTTTAAAAATATATTGCATATGTTGTAAAATTAAAGAAACATGTAGTACATTTTTATTTATTTTGTATAAAAATATAGTAAACAAACAATACCGGCTTTCCAAGGCATTGGCGATTCGTAAGAACACATCCCTACTCAAACGAAATCTTCTTTTGAAGTCCTTCGCCCCGTATACATAATTATCCGCAAAGTAATCGCGATATAGATGTTCGTGTCCTTCCTCGCGATTTCTGTTTAACATCACACGTCTTGTTAGTAGCGGGGCTGGGTCTGGTTATGGTTGTAGCAGGTCGGTAGTGTAATAATGATACATCATCCTAAAGAAAATATCGTCATCTGAATCATCGGACGAGTCGAAAAGATCCATATTGTTTTTGAAGATAATTGAAAGTATGTAGAGAGGAGAAGAGAAAGTGTGTGAAATTTTTAATAAAATGAGAGGTATTTATAGGATAAATTGTTTTTTTTAATAATTAATTTTTTTTCAAACCGTTGCAAATTAAAACTCAAACAGTCACAATTCTTCCGTTTCTTCCCGTCGCCACGCCAACGAGAATCACCCTCGACGAGTTGCAACGAGCAGGGGGGCGGTGATGTGCACAAAAGTACCCACTAATTTTAATATTTATAACCTAATAAACTTAGACTAACTATGCACTAATAGGCAGTGTACCTAGTCAGATTACAGTATAGCTTAAGTAAGTCGGGTGTTGATCACAGGGAACGGTGGTGAATTAATTTAAAATATTTGATTATAGGTTACAGGTCACACGAAAATAAAGAAAATGGTTTAATAAATCTCAAACTAGCAATTAACAACTCTTGATAAACTAACAGGAAAACAAATCTCTTCAGGTACTTTGGTTTAGATAAATTACACCTTAAAAACATAGACAATTGCATACACAAATTCATTTATTCATGTTCACCGATTCCTAAAATGATTAGATTCGCGTTCACTATAACTAATCCTTTAGCAAACAAGTCAATTCAAACAGTGATCAGTTGATTAAACTAACATGCTTCCTAGTGTTCAGTTCGTATCAAGCAAGACTTGTAAATATAGTTAATCGAATTACTAATTCAATTTAACCTCTTGTTGATGGTCATCAAACAAGGCTCACACATTAACTTACTTATTCCCAAGTTAATCCTAGTTTCACATTCGTTATTCCTAGACTTATAATCTCGATGGTCATCAAAATCATAAGAGACAAGCAATCAAGCAGGTGTTCACACAACTCAATTCACTTAACAATTAACAGCAAATAATCATCATTAATACGTAAGGATCTTTTAACAAGCTTGGCAAGATAAATTAAACATAAACAAACAATTCATTATAGCAATTAGTCTAATAATCAAAGCTTCATTCAATCATAAACACAAAATAAAAGGTTTTTACACCCAAATCAGAAACTAAATACAGAATAGTAACACAATGGAATGCTAAAGATGGTCACGTTAGCAACCCATATGATTACCGACACGTATCCGCTCTCCAACCCTTCCGATCTCCGCTCCCGTTAACTTAACGGCCTTCCAGCCGCCTTCTAGACCCTCAAAACGGCTTAACAGAAGTTTAATATCGATTAGATTACGTTGGAAGTCGAATCCCCCTTTCTGGTTAGCTGAAAATCGACTTTTATAACCTTTGTAGCCGACTTACGTACGCTGAGCGTAAGTCGGATTACGCTGGGCGTACTAAGGATTTCTACGCGATTGAGTTTATCCGGTGCCAGCCATTACGCGGAGCGTACCCTTAAGTTATGTTGGGCGTAATTCAATTTGGTCGCTACGCTTAGCGTAGAAGTGTATTACGCGGGGCGTAATTGTTCCTCCAGCATTTTTCCTTTCTTTTAGCTTCTAAGCCCGGTTTCTGCTTCAGTCTTTTCTTTTGTGCTTTATCGTCAACGAATAGCTGCAAATCATAATTCAAAGCATTATGAGTACTTTTTAGTTCTAAAAGAGAATAATAAAGACCAAAATATTAAGATATAATGCATAAAAATATATATAAAAATACACATATCAGGCGGTGTTCCCCCCGTTATGCAGTCGTCGCCAACTGCCACATCAGTTGCGTTGTTTCTCGTTTGGCCCATACCGTTCGCTCTTGTTGAACTTTTATCTTCATCCTACCAAGTTCTCACTTGATTAATACATGTTTGAACTATCTTGCCTGTATTTGTGAGCTACTATGGTGATTTCAAATTTTTCTCTGAATTTGACTAGCTTTGGTTTCTGGTGTTGGTGCTGATTATATCAGGTGCTAGTTACAACAAGGTGTTGGTTACAACAAGGAGAGGAACTCTAAGGAATTATGAGTTCGAATTTTGTTTACTGATGTGTTTTTTTGATTTCTGAGTTTAAGTTTCGTTTCTGTTTCTAGTGCAGATTTTGATTTTTGACTTTTGATGTGTGAGTTTGATTTATGTTTCTAGTGGTGATTATATCTGATGCTTCAATGTTGTTTGATTATGCTTTCTGGTTTACAAGTTTGAGTTGAGTTCTTGATTATAGCAAGACATGTTTAAGCACATCAATCGGGAACTTGACCTACGAGTGTAGTTTAACTGTCAAAGTGATCAAGTTTGACAAATTCTTGGTTCATTACTCAGAAGTTTGAAGAAAAAATCTCAGTGTTCATTAGTCTAAATTTATCATAAATATAAAACCGTTTAATATTCTTGAATATTAAACTAGATATATAAGCAATCAAACTAACAAATAATATTTAGAATTATATATTGATTAGTTGCGATTAATAAATCATATTATTTATTAATAATTACCAAGTTTCATTCAAAAATCCATATTTATCCTTAGCGATCAGATCTGATTAACGAAATATAGAAGTATACCGTCTCATTATTGAACAAATTAAAAACATAATAGTAATTAAATCTAACCTCGATTTCTCTGATGTTGACCGGTAATAGAATGCATAAAAAAAACTCCTATCCTTAAAGGTCTTTTACATCGTTCTAAGCATTATACCCATGATTTGATGCATAATAGCTTTTGCTTCAACGACTATGGAAGAAGTGATAAACGCAAAACAATTAATCAAGAACCAGAAAACCCAAAATTTTGCAGTTGCAAAAATCAAAGAAAGAGAGGAGAGAAGAGATCGATCAGATGATTTGGGGCAAAGAATACGACTCCTTGAGAATTGTATTTATAGTTGCAGAAATCCTAGAAGATTGAAAAAATCAAAGAAAGAGAGGAGAGAAGAGATCGATCGGATGATTTGGGATAAAGAATACAACTCCTTGAGAGTTGTATTTATAGTTGCAGAAACCCTAGAAGATTGCAAAAATCAAAGAAAGAGAGGAGAGAAGAGATCGATCAGATGATTTGGGATAAATAATACGACTCATTGAGAGTTGTATTTATAGTTGCAGAAACCCTAGAAGATTGCAAAAATCAAAGAAAGAGAGGAGATAAGAGATCGATGAATGATTTGGGATAAAGAATACGACTCCTTGAGAGTTGTATTTATAGTTGCAGAAACCCTAGAAGATTGCAAAAATCAAAGAAAGAGAGGAGATAAGAGACCGATGAATGATTTGGGATAAAGAATACGACTCCTTGAGAGTTGTATTTATAGTTACACAAACCTTAGAAGATTGCAAAAATCAAAGAAAGAGAGGACAGAAGAGACCGATCAGATGATTTTGGGTAAAGAATACCACTCATTGAGAGTTGTATTTATAGTTGCAGAAACCCTAGAAGATTGCAAAAATCAAAGAAAGAGAGGAGATAAGAGATCGATGAATGATTTGGGATAAATAATACGACTCCTTGAGAGTTGTATTTATAGTTGCAGAAACCCTAGAAGATTGCAAAAATCAAAGAAAGAGAGGAGATAAGAGATCGATGAATGATTTGGGATAAAGAATACGACTCCTTGAGAGTTGTATTTATAGTTACACAAACCTTAGAAGATTGCAAAAATCAAAGAAAGAGAGGACAGAAGAGACCGATCGGATGATTTTGGGTAAAGAATACCACTCCTTGAGAGTTGTATTTATAGTTGCAAAAACCTAGAAGATTGTCAAAAAGCCGATTATGATGATGATCAGCCCAAAGACAGGACGACATTCACATCCAGGACCCGACTAGGAGCGATTGGGCTAACTAACCGTGGGTTTAGCCCAACTTTCAAGATACACTAAAACCGTTGAAGGCTTAAAAGAAAGAATTTATAAATACCCACTGATAGTTTTTTCCTCACACCCATGTAGGATACTTGGAAACTTATGAAATTGTTACCCACGAGATTTCCAACAATTCCAACTTAGGAAAAATAGAAGTATATGCTACTTTATATAAATGATGACTAGTTAGTATGGTGACGTGTATAACTGCAACATGACTCACCTTGATGTATGTGGTGTGTCTGATATCTTGTTTTATAGCCAAAACAAGATAAGATTATTTGCATATAGATATGATTATGCAACAGATTGAAGACACAAGAATCACTTACACCCCTATTTTCAAGTTCTTTTAAGGAATGAAAGATGGAGGAAATGGGAGGAAATTGGTGTTCTTAAGTATTCTTGAGTTCTTTCTATAAAGAGGGGAAATAAAGGAAATGGAATAAAATATGTTCTCGAGTAAAGAAAGAAATGTACAGAAATAAAAGGATTGGAAAGAAAAGGAAAAAAAAACAAAAAAAGGAAAAAAGTATTCTTGAGTTTTGGTGCACCATGAATCCCCTGGACAATATATCCATAATGTTGTAACATCCTATTTACAGCATGATAAACAATGTTGTAACACAATGGGTATCGAACCTTTTTATTGTGGATTATACATATAATGATTTAATTACTATCTTTCATGAGAACAAAATACATCTCTAAAGGTTTCTACATTAAGTTTCGTCAGCACCTCACGTACTCATGACTAAAGCTTGCTGGAGACATGAATGTTACGAACTTTGGAGGCCTTGGGGCTGAGATCTTTCGGCAAAACCACCGTCAAAACCCCATTTTCCACCTGAGCTTTGATCTGATCAACTTTCACATCCTCCGGCAACTCGATTTCCCTCGAAAACCCAACACCCTCGACTCCTCCTCCTCTCTCAGCCACATGCCAAACAGTCCCCTTTTCCTTTTCCTTTTCTTTTCCACCTTCGCCTCTCACCACCAACACATTCCCTTCTTCCACCTGCACCTTCACGTCCTCCTTGCTATATCCTGCGAAAAAATTGATGAATTATAATCTCGTTTCCATTTCTTGAAGTTATTCTTCGTAATACCTGTTTCGGCCAGTTGAAATTGATTGTATTGGACTCGAATTTATGATGAATTTGATACATCTTCTCTTGGTATAACAAATTGGAGGAATGATTGGGATAGAATAGTTGTTTGCGGGTGATTTAAAGAGTGAGATTGAGAGGAAGAGTTACCTGGGACGTTGATTTTGATGAAGTGAGCTTGTGGAGTTTCGAACCAATCCATGAGACCTGTTGCTACTGATCCGGTGCGATAGATTGGAGGGTTGAAGAAGAATCGTCTGAATGGATCGCCAAGTAACGCCATTTTAGAAAAAATCCGGTGGGGGTGATTCAGTGGATATTGGATTTATGGAGGATGCGAGGAACTCTCTAGAATGTCTAGGAGCTTCTTCAATTTTATTTGAAGAATTTGAAGTTTGTTAGTAATTTATTTTGTAAAAAAAAAAGAAAAACTATTTTTTAATATATATATATATATATATATATATATATATATATATATATATATATATATATATATATATATATATATATATATATATATATATATATTGAGTAAATCACAAAGAAAACCTTTTATATATCCTTAACAAACATCAAAACATTATATTTGTTCGACCCACTTTCTAAATATCCTATTTACAATTTCTACATTTTCTAAATTTTCAAAATATCATATCTCCCTAACGCCTTGTTCCTGAGTTCTACTTAATGAGAGAAATGTGAGGATACGGAGGGAAAGTGAGGGGTGGTGAAGAAAAGCTGTGTTCCCGAGTTTCATTAATGGAAGGAAAGTGAGGGGATGGGAATGATTTTGAAGCCATATTTTCCTTTCAAATTTTCCTCCCAAATTGGACGGATTTGGGAAGAAAGTGAGGGGAAGGAAAATTTCAAATTTTTTTTTCCTCCTAACTCGGGAACACATAACTTAAAATTTTCCTTTCATTTCCTTTCATTTCCTCTGAACTCGGAACACGGAATAATTAATATTTTCCTTCACCTCCCTTTCTTTCTGTCAAAATCTTCCTTCCCTTCCCTTTCCTTTAATGAAGTTGCGAAAAAACTGGGGAACAAGGCGTAAATATTTTTCTAAACATCTTTTATTTATTTTTTATAATTTAAAATCATTAAAATCATAAGAAAATCATGATTGAATATAGTACCCCTAATTCTAAATTGTGGGAAGACTTTGCAGTATTTTGGATCCATTCTCACTTGACATCCGGTCAATTTCAAAGATTTCCTAATTTGATAACTTGACATCCGATCCATTTCAAAGATTGGAAGGAAATCAGCCCATATGTTCAAGGGCAATCTTCCTCGGATCAAGAAAGAAGATGTTAAGGTGGGGGTAGACTAAGACATGATCTTACAAATCAGTGGCAAAAGGAATGTCAAGAGATAAGATAAGAATGATATATAGCATACGGTTAAACACAACTATGGGAAGTTCACTAGAAGGTTAAGGTAGTCAGAGAAAGGGAGAATGCTATTATGGATAAGGTGAAAACAACAATGGAAAAGAGAGTGTTCGTTACAATTTCACCCAAGGAAGAAATGAAGAAGTTTGATGTCAAGTCCATTGAGATATTTGGTTAGAAATTCTCAAAAATCTCTACATAATCAATGTTATATATCATCAAGTCTAGTTATATATATATATATATATATATATATATATATATATATATATATATATATATATATATATATATATATATGGTTGTTGTGGGTGTTAATGATTATGGTTGTAATGTTCATTTGTAGTTGGTTCATCCACCATCATGTGTTCGATGCATCACAAAAATGTCCTGGTATATGGTTTTGTAATCTCTATGATTAATAGAATGTATGTTAACTTCTAGTTATTATTGGTATTGTTGTAATAGTGTATACATGTATTTTTTGCATCGTTATAAAATATGTGATCGTAAGATTCTACATCAATACCAATTTCATAGCAGTGGCTGACGATCGGAGATTGCGAATGACGTCACCGAAGATGGCGAATGATCAAGAAACATATGTTTTAAACCGAATGAGACATCACATTTTTTTCTTTTACTAATATTTTTGAAAGAAACAAAAAAAAATATGGAATATATGTGAATTATCTAGAAGACGTTAATCAAATATGATTATATTTACATTTACATTTAAATTTAAATTTAAATCTACTAGAATGAATTAATGTAATTAGTTTACTTTAGTTTGTAATTGAAAATCTAAAATTGAAAATAATACTAACTCTTTGGAGGTTGTAGTTTTTTTGGTTTTGAATGTTCAATATGAATGAATACAAGATTTCAATTGGTTTTGAATGTTCAAGATGAATGAACATACAAGATTTCAACAAGTGTAACTTGTTTGATATCGGATGTTAATAGATGAAAGAATGTTTAAAACTTATTAAAATTGATTAAACATAATTAATTAGGGTAAACATGATATATTGAAAGTTTATAAAAGAGTATAGATGATATTTTAAACTTAGATTTATAAGAGGCGTATAATAATATTTGATAAAACTAAGGATTTAAAATGATTATAAATTATTTAAAAATATTTAAAGAAATGATTTGGGTAAATATAATATTTTGAAAGTTTAAAAAGGATAAATATAATATTTTAAAATTCTATTTGACAAATATGATATTTTGGTGTTTAATAAAGCTATATTTGAAATTCACCTGAAATTATATAAATATAAAAGGCAGTGTAGGTAGTAGTTTTCGACGTTTCCTACCTTATATTTTCTATAATATTATTTTTATATTTATAAAATACTTTATAAAATTATATTAAATATCCTTATATTTTTTAAATTGAAAATTTTCAATTCTGTATTTTTATATTTTTTAAAGTGACAGTTTTTATCTCTAGATTTTATAAATGATATTTTTCTATCCTTATATTTATTAAAGACAAATTACAAAAATAGTGTATGTGGTTTGCCAAAAGTCACAAAGTCAGCTATTTTTTTTATGCAAATGGTCCTTGTGGTTTGCAAAACATGCAAAGATGGCCATTTTTACTAACACAATTAGTATTCAACCATTAGGGACTGAATCTGTAAGGACATTTTCGTCTTTTCAAATATAAAGGGAGTGAAGAGACCATTTTTGAAGTTTGTTTGAAAAATTGATATAATTGGAATGAGGGAAGGCTCGTGACCTCCACCCCTCTTATATTACAAAAGCCCTAACCAATTAAGCTGAATATTCACTTGGTTATATCTTCCTAAAACTAACTTATATAATAACGAAAACGTTAATACATAAATAATAAACAAATTACAAAAAAAAAACATTTTTTTACATAATTTTTTTTAAATAAAAAAATGTATTTTAGTCATGTTATAAAAAAAATTAGTTTTTTCCAAACAATTTGTATGTATTTTTATGTATTTATTTTACGTAAAATATATTTTTTATGTCTTTAAAAAATACGTTTTCGTATAAAAATATGTTTTCTTAAAAAATATGTTTTCATGTCTTTGAAATAATAATAATTAACACTACTCATGATATAAAATAATGTATAAATTATTAACCGTTTTTACAGTTATATGTATTAAAAACAACTTAACAACATTTTTTCGGTTATACTTGAATTAACGATAACTAATACTATTCTTGACATATAAAAACCGTATAAATTGTTTAGATACATAACAAAATCGTTGTTAAGTTGTTTAAAATACATATAATGATATTACCGAAAAAAGGTTTTAGAACTAGCGACCCAAAAGAATTTATACGTTTTTTATGTCATGAGTAGTGTTAATTATTATTATTTCAAAGTTATAAAAAAATATATTTTACGAAAACCTATTTTTTATACGAAAACGTATTTCTTAAAGACATAAAAAAAATATTTTACGTAAAATAAATACATAAAAATACATATAAATTGTTTCTAAAAAACTATTTTTTTATAATACGACTAAAATACATTTTGTTTTATTTAAAAAAAATTATGTAAAAAAATATTTTTTTGTAATTTATTTACTATTTATGTATTAACGTTTTCGTTATTATATAAGTTAGCTTTAGGAATATATAATTATAACAAAGTAAACATTCAGTTCAATTGTTTAAGGCTTTTATAATGTAAATGTAATGTAAAGGGGTGGAGGTTGCGAGCTCGAGCCTTCCCCCCTTCCTTCAACAAATTAATTCATTTTTTCATCACTTTGTCAGACAAACTTCAAAATGGTCCCTGTGGCTTATCAAATATTAGCCAATTAATTTACTTTTTCAAATATCAAATGTTAGCCAATTAATTCACTTTTTCAAACAAACTTCAAAAGTGGTCCCTATGGTTTATCAAATGCCACAAATTCATTTCCTTTATACTTGAAAAGACAAAAATACCCTTACAGATTCAGTCTCTAATGGTTGAATACTAACGATGTTAGTAAAAATGGCCATATTTGCAAGCTTTGCAAACCACAAGGACCATTTGCATCAAAACAATTAGCAGATACTGACTTTGTGACTTTTGGCAAACCACAATTACCATTTTTGTAATTTATCTTTATTAAATTGATACTTTTCACCCTTATATTTTTAATATATTTTGTAAAATGATATTTTTAATCCCTCTATTTTTTTAAATATCACTTTCACCTCTTCCACTTTGAACTTTGCATTATGTTACTTTCATCTCCTCTATTTTCTAAAGTATCGTGTTTATTCCAGGTAATATATATTATCTGATTTTCCTTAATAACTTTTGTTTGTTAACTTAAAAAAACTAATTTTTTTACGTGCTTATTTTAATGTATTTTTCGTATAACTTCAAGGTGGTCAACATTTTGGTATAAATTTACAGCTTTTATTCGTTAACGTTTTTTTAAAGATACTTGATTTTTTTAATTTTTTTGAAATGGTCCTTGTGGTTTGCAAAGATTTCACGTTTGGTCCCTAACTTTTCTTTTGCATTCAGGCTGTCGCTAACATATCATTTTTTTTACGTTTTTAGTCCCTTATAGAGATAAAAATGATGGGTTTTATAGGTTACTAAAACATGTAAATCGGAAAATCTTAACCCTTAAGTTCACATGCAACATACTTTGAATCTATGTTTTCTCTAATTGATAACAATAAATAATGAAAACCCTAATAAACCCTAGGTATTTTGAAAAATACAAGAAGAGTTAGGGTTTACATACCTTAGATTTATTATAGAACATAAATTTTATTTCTTTCCTTGTTGGTCTTCACAAAGCAAGCACAAAAAAGTTAGTGTCGCTAATGGTTTGTATCCAAAACCCTAGAACCCCTAGAATGAAGAGGAGAGAGATGAGAGGGATATAAATTTCATACCTAAGCTTGTAGGTAAGGGTATGAACAAAATTTGTTGGTCTTGGGTCGTATTTATAGTTGACGTAACTTACAGAAAAATTTAGATTTGAATTAATTAAATAATAAATTTAATCTCAATTCAAATCATTTCCTTATCTGCATCCAAGAGGCTTTCAGAAGCCATAGGAATCAAGCCAAAATCGTTCATACGATGGATGGTTCTAGAATTGTTTTTTTGTTCAAATATGAACAATTACAATTCACCATTTGGACCTTTAATTAATTCCATCTAATCCCAAATTAATTTTAGATTAATTATGATTAACAATTAATTAATTCTGATTGATTTCTCATTAATTTATCAATTAATAAATCAATTATTTAATTATTGATATCATATTAATTTATTAATCACATAAAAAATTTACAAGATCAATTATCAATTTTCAGTTAATATATTAGTCACATAATATATCGAAAAATCATTTCTCTGTCTTTCTCTCTCTCTCTCTCTCTCTCTCTCTTTCTCTCTCTTTCTCTCTCGCGCCTAATATCATTTATAGTTATTTCTGGTTATGAGGGCAACCCAAAAGGAACTTTGTTTTTATTTTCAAGTTTATACCAATTTAGTTATAAGCTTAGATACCTTAATCCAACAGTCTCCCACTTTGATAACTCTATAACTACAATTGCAAGTATAACTAAACAACAAAGAGTGCTTTCTAAAGCCACTACCGAACTCTGATTCAAATCAAACGTCAGCCCTAGGATAAGTGATCAACTATTCTTTCATTCTACAACATGGATTCTAGACAAATCTACAAACGAGTGGAATCACAAGTGCTGTGATTTTTTAGTTCACTTAGCTTTAAGATCGAATTCATGGGATAAGATACAACATCAATATGTACATTATCATGCAACTTTTGTAGACACTTCACCATAATATGCCTTGAGGTAAACGTTTATGCTGATAAATATACCTCTTATACACAATCATATTCTTTTGTAGTCTTTGATAATTTTGCAACTTTAATTTCATTTAACTTTTGTAGTGTTTGTTCTCATTTAATCCCTTTCCTTTTTTTATATTCAATATACCATCGAACTTGTTGTTTTATGTTCACCATAACCCTTTGACCGGCTATCACATGTCAAAAGTCAGTCAAAAGGGTTATGGTGAACACAAACAACAAGTTCGATGATATATTGAGTACAAAAAAGGAAACAAACCAAATGAAAACAAACACAACAGTTAGTTACCCTCAAGAGTCATTTTCCCCAACTTTTAAATATAACAATGTAGTGAGAAAAAGAGAAATCATTTAGAGTGAAAAGAAAAGAGGAACCTAAAAAATTTAACTCCGGCGGCAATGACTTTTGAGAAACACATAGAAAACAGAGGCCAGTCAAGTTTAGCATAGCCGTGTGTAGAGGAAGCACCGGCGAACTCCTGTTGAAGCAACAAACGACATAAAGGAAGCACCGTCTAATGGTGAACGGCAGAGGAGACCAGAGAAATCGTCGTATTCTTTAGTTTCAGACGAAATTTTCTTTTTCTCTAGTGAGCAATTATTTTGTGGCGGCAATACTTTTTAGTGTATAGGTTAAGGGTTTGTTGTTTCTTTAAGTTAGTATTTGAAATTTGGGATGTTTGTTTTTCGTTTTATAAGGAGTTTTACTTTCTAAATTTTACCGTATCCTAATATCATTAGGAATTGGTTTGATTTTTTCAGTAATTATTTGTTCTTCTGTTAACAATATAGATTTTTTTTTGATTTTGTTTAGAGTAATTTAGTCATTTTTCTTGAAGTATATATATATATATATATATATATATATATATATATATATATATATATATATATACCTTAATAAACATTTACCCTTAAATGTTGATAATTAAGAGGTACAAGTATTACTACATCATGTATAATGATTTTATGCTTTGAAATCTAATCCGATCAAAAGTCAAATTATAGTCTTGGCTCCTCCACCTTTATATCTTTCCTTATGTATCGGTACTTTGTTACTTTATTTGACTCATCTCCATTTTATATCACATGCGCATAGATAGGTCAAGAATAAGATTTTGAATCAGTCAATCATCCCCTAATTTTCGGCTGGAGGAGATGAAAACCCGCTCAAAGAGCTCAACAAATTGAAATTTCCACTGATCTTCTTTAAAAGCCACCATCAATATCTCCAAAAACCTAGCTCCTACCACTACCGCCGCTATATATATATATATATATATATATATATATATATATATATATATATATATATATAGAGAGAGAGAGAGAGAGAGAGAGAGAGAGAGGAGGGTTCAATTGAGAAAAAAAAAGGTTGAGAATGAGGGAATCATTCTCAGCCAATCATTTAATTAGCACCTTAACATAAAATACACGGTGACAAACTTGTAAATATGATATGATATCCTTCAATCACAGATACGTAACTATGGATAATTTGATAACAATTCAAATTCATTACTACTCGATTGTTCATCATCCAAATTTCTTCTCCAAACTTCAACGATCATCCAGATTTCTTCAATTAAATCATCGATCAACATCATCCAGTGTTAACCAATCATCCATCTTCGTCAAAAACACGTTCATCAACGTCATTCAACAGTAGACAAAAAAATTTCGTTTTTGGTTCTTTCAATCCAACCTTCAATTTTGCTTGATTACGAGCATATCTTCAACATCTACGATTAATTATACTCCCAGTATCATTAGATCAACATCATCGATAATCAACAACAGCTTCACTTCATATCATTCATTCAACATCGATCATCAAACAAAATTTCGAAATTAAGGTTAGAAAAACATCAAATCATTTTTTTTTGAAAAATTTCATATAATTCTCTATCAATCTACTATTTTGTAAGTTTTAAATAGTCAAAGTATCATGTTTTTAGCATTTTTGAAAAAGCTTACTTGTATGCACTCCAACTGTTTGATGAAATGCGTAAACTAAATTACCATGTTATATTCACATATGAATATGTTTTCGCACCTTAATCAGTATATGATTATTAAAACACAAAACAAATATATAATTTTATATGTTATTCATATGTGAATAACATATAAAAATTATATATATTTGTGAATATACCTTGTAATATTCATATGTTAATATCCTTTGTAATATTCATATGTGAATAAACTGTGTAATATTCACATATGAATATATCATCTAATATTCATAAGTGAATATATTATCTAATACTTACAATTGATAATACTATGTAATATTCACAAGTGAATGCATCGTTTAATATTTAAATATGAATATATTGTATCATATTCACAAGTGTATATACTATATATTATTCATATGTGAATATACTGTGTAATATTCATGAATGAATATACCATGCAATATTTAGATGTGACTAGAATGTGTAATATTCACAAGTAAATATACTATATAATATTCACATGTAAATCTACCATATAATATTCATATGTGAATATACTATGTAATATTCATTTGTGAATATACCATGTAATATCATATGTAAATATACAATATAAACAACATATATCATATAATATTCACATATGATTATACATTCATGTGTGAATATATCATGTGATAATTAGAATGTGATAAATCGTTATTATTATGAACTAAAAGTATATTTTTAACATTTTTTTATGTGTATTCACATGTTTTTCAAGTATCGTTATAACTCAATAAAAGAATAATATTTCAATCAATGGTTTGTTCATATCCTGGTGGTTGACGATTGATTGACGTAATTGAGAAGATATCATTGACGAAGACAAGATGTTTTTATATTCACGTGTAAATGTTATACAATTTAATATATTCTTCATTTTGATCGTGTTAAATTCAAATTCAAATGCAAATGATATTCATTAACCAATACAATGTTGTTTGTCTTAGTATAATGTTGATTTTACATGTAAAATAATATTGTTACAATATACAAAAAAAAACTATTCACAAACCAATTCGTATAGTGTATTGTTTATTTTTATATATAAAGGTTGTATTCACAAAATAAATAAATATACATGTATAGTTTATTCACATAAATACAAATAACAGATTACAATGATGTTTTTACTAGTGGGATGGAAGTTAGTAATATCAACAGTAAATATGTCGTAATGGTTTCTAAACTTTATTCATATATGAATACATAGCATGTCATGATGATATCATCACTAGTAGGAATGAAAATTTAGTGACATCATCAAAACAATTTGCCGCAATGAAGTTTAGTCTCGGAATTGGACGAAATTCGCATATTTGATGTAAAATTGTGCGATTTACAAAACTCGCAGCTTCGCCGTGACGTACGGTGTTTTTCGGCCATTCGGGACTGTTTAGGGCCTCAAAATGACGTTTTTCTATTTTTATAATATTCCGAAAAAAAGTTATCATTTATTCACAAATGAATATAACATTAATAAAAATATATATGCTTATATAATTATTTTATTAACCTAAAAAGATTAGTTGTATGTGAATAAATATACCTTCTTATCAAATACTTTTTTTTTATCTTTAACTTTATATATTTTGTAGTCCTCGGTTTTATTGACAGATTTATTCATTTGTGAATAATACATATATATTCACATTTGATTATTACATATATATTCATTTGTGAATATTACATATGTTCACATGCAGACATAATTTTTATATGTTATTCACATATGAATTACAAACTTGTTTAGGACCTCAAAACAATGTTTTTTTTTCGAAAAAAATACATTATCATTTATGAATATTACCTGTATTCATTTGTGAATATTACATGTATTCGCATGTGAAAATAATTTTTATATGTTAGTCACATATGAATCACATAGTTACTCTGTATTTTTAAAAGACATACATTGATTCTCGTGTAAAGACATATTCACTTGTGATATTACGTGATATATTTAGTTTATTCATTTCATCGAACAGTTGGCGTGCAAATAAATGAACTTATATAATTATGGTAAAAAAATTAACAATTGAAGCCAATAATTACAACACAAATCAAATCCTATCAAAATTGATCGATAATCAGTAGGTTTAGATCAAAAATTGTGAATTTTTTTTTATGAAAAACGAAGTTTTTCAAGCCTGAAAATCGATTTTAAAAAAAGTCTTCAAATATATGGTTATCTTGATGCACTTTCGATTGCTATCTGTTTTTTGATATTGGTGAATGTTCGATTGATGAAGTTTCGATGACTGGTGATCGCAAAATGATGTGACATCGATAAATATGGATTATGTTTATCGATTTTGCTTGACATCAGTGGAACTGGATAAGATTGAATCACGACTTACACTTAATAGTACGAATAAATGTTTTTGATGATGAATCACAACATTTTGATGAAATAACGAAGATATTTGATGAAAAATTGATGTTTTATGAAGTGTCGATGTTTTTTTGATGATGAACAGGTGATGTTGATGTTTTTTTGATGAAGAACAGATGACGTTGATGAAGAACAAATGATGTTGATGGAGAAGATATGATGTTGATGAAGAACAACGGAACGATCCATATGAATGAATAACATATGTTGTTGATGAAGAACGAATGAACGATTCAGAAAAACAGTGTGTCTTTAATGACTTAATCTAAATGTGTTTTACATATATAAAATGATTGGCTGAGAATGATTCCCCCATTCTCACCCTTTTATTTTTTTCTCAATTAAACTTACCTCTCTCTCTCTCTCTCTATATATATATATATATATATATATATATATATATATGTATGTATGTATATATATATATATATATATATATATATATATATATGTTTAGGATATTCTATTCTAACTAATTATTGTGTGGATATCGTATGCTATGAGAATTACTAAGATAATAAGTTGTTTAGCAATGCGAATACGTTTAACCTTACAAAAATATCGTCATTTTCATGCATTCTTACTAATTATTATTTATTTTTGTTCTCACACATCGTTTTTCACTTATTTTCATTCTGACAGAATATGACCAAATAAAAACATTCTGACAACATTATGACAGAAATGAGAATAATAATAATAAGCATATAATAACCTTATAGATGATTTAATTAGTGAGAATGTGTGTTAATGACAATAGTTATGTAAAATTGAACGTATTTATATTATCAAACAACATATTTTCTTTATCATTCTCATAACATACGGTATCCACACAATAATTATTTAGAATACTTGAACCTATCTCTATCTCTCTCTCTCTCTCTCTCTCTCTATATATATATATATATATATATATATATATATATATATATATATATATATATATATATATTAATTACCTTATAAAGCATTTTTTGTCAAATGCTGAATTTTAAGTCGTACAAACATACAATGCATTTGTACAATCAATTTATGCATTACAAAAAGAGTAGAGTACATATGGTCAACCGTTGAAAATGTCAAATCTCTTATCCTTTATTCTTATGCTATTTTGATCCGATTCATTCCTTATCTCCGTATTTCCCCAAATCTCGTAATTTCTGTTCACAAATCTTGGATATATATCATTGACGTTTCCATTTCTAGAGTTTAATTCATCTTTCAGCATTCAACCACTATTGTCACACACGTCGCTTGGCGCGGGTAAACGGCTAGTATATATATATATATATATATATATATATATATATATATATATATATATATATATATATATATATATATATATATATTGGGGGCTGAAACTTACTAGAAATATAAAACCAACTCCTATATATATAATCCAAATATTAAAAGTTAAAAAACCAGCATGCGCCTTTCCCCTGCATAGTTCCGCCCCTGCATGATGGGCAAAAAAATGGCCAAATATACACAACCTTGTGAGGGAGAGGGTACTTTTGTGATGTCACGTAGGGTTACCATTAGTCGCTGCATCAAAATGACAACCTCAATAACTAAATTCAAACTTTAAACTAAATTTCTAAACATCATAATGCATAAATCATCAATTGCTTAGAATGGACTAGATGGTTAATACTTAAGAGATGAACATGAACCAATACTTAAGAGATGAACATGAACCTGTCAATCCAAAGGAGTCCATTACGCATATTGGCTGGCTGAGATATTGAACTTTCCTAAGGATGGGTTCTTATATATTGTTAGTAAGATATTTTTCTTTTCTTTGTACGGGCCTGGGCCTTATTAACTTGGGTCACCAAATATGACTTGGGTGTTATAATGTTTTTTTTTTTTTTTGAAACACTTTGGACGTTAGAGGCTTGACCCTCACACTCGTCCCCCTCCTTTTTCCTAAGCGGCTTGATGCACCATAGCATGCTAGTAAAATTATATGCCTCAATTAACTTATATTGGGAATTTGAGTGGTTGATCAAAGAAAGTTTTTTGTGGTTACTAAAGTATCTAAAAAGTTAGTAACAAATTTGAACTTTGCCATTCCAAGACTTATATTTGAAATCACACTTTAACCAATTGTAGTTTTAAGTCATGTATATAAATTAGAACAATAACATAATATATATATATATATATATATATATATATATATATATATATATATATATAAAACGTCGTGGCTCGCCACGACTCATAACACTTTGATGTTTGACATTGTCGCTATGTCACGTCTAACGGTATTTAGAACCTTGATAATGACTATCGATATAATTGAGTTGGGTTTAAACTGATGAGATATTTTTAGGGATTAAATAATATTTCTTTAAATATATTAGAGAATTTAATTTATCAATCTATGAAGTTTGATTGGTTCCATACTTATATGATGTTTTTTTTGGAATTGCAAAATTTTATTAAAAACATATATTTTTTTTGGAAAGATGTAATTTTATTAAAAAAAAGACAAACAAGATGCTAGGTAAAATTACAACCAGTATGATTTTATAAGTAAACTACCTAATTCGGCTTGAACGCTCCAAAAATCAGCTCGTGGTAAGAACCATATCAATGCATTATTTTTAAGATGTAATTGTTTTTTAGATTATCTATCCATATAAAAATTATATGATCTACGTACGAAAGGTGGTGGCACGACATGGAGTGCGGTGCCACCATCTCTCATAGGTAGATCATATAATTGGCGTAGATCTACGTACGATAGGACATCAGAGCTCACTTCCTCGCTATCAGTGAGAGTTCTTCAGCAGAGAAATTGCCGAAGATCTACGTACGAGATTTGGTGGCACGACATGGAGTGCCGACATCGATAGTGTCAAATCGAGATGTGCGCTTTACTTCCAGGTTCTGGAAGAAGTTTCATGAGGAGTTGGGTACCCAGTTGCACTTCAGTACCACATACCACCCATAGACAAACGGGCACAGTGAGTGGACGACTTAGATGCTTAAGGACATGCTACATGCATGTGTTATGGACTTCGGTGGAAGTTAGGACACTTGTTTTCCCTTGGCTGAGTTTTCTTACAACAACAACCATCATTCCAGTATTGTAATGCTTCCCTTTGAGCTCTTATATGGGAGGAAGTGTCAGACTCCCATATATTAGGGAGAAGTAGGGCAGAGAGTGATGGGTGACACTGAGATAATGCTCAAGATGACTGAGCAGATTCAGCAGGTCAGACAGAGGTTACTGACAGCTCAGAGTCACCAGAAGAGTTACGCAAATCGACGATGATCCGAGCTAGAATTCCAGGTTGGAGATTTTGTCCTCCTGAAGGTATCCGTGGAAAGGGGTGATCCGATTCAGGAAGCGGGTAAAGTTGGGTCCTAGATATATCGGTCCTTTTAGAGTTACTGCCAGAGTGGGGATGGTAGCTTATCGGTTGTAGCTACATGCAGAGTTGAGCCAGATTCATAACACCTTCCACGTGTCTCAGCTGAGAAAGTGTGTAGTCGATGAGACGGCAGTGGTACCCTTAGAGGGCATTCAGGTTGATGCAAGCCTGAACTATATTGAGAGACCGACAATGATTTTGGATAGAAAAGTTAAGACCCTGAGGAACAAGGAGGTGTGACTGGTTAAGGTGCAGTGGGAGAACCGCAGGGGATCCGAGTGGACTTGGGAACCGGAGTCCGAGATGCATGAGCAATACCCAAAGTTGTTTCTGGAGCATGACTTCAAGGGCGAAGTCTAATTCTAGTGGGGGAGAATTATAACATCCCGACTCCTAAGTATAATATTTATATATTTATTTATGAGTTGATTGAGAAACTCGACGAGTTGGATGCCCCAACTCGTCGAGTAGAGTCAGATTGGCTACTTGGGTTTTATGACCAACTCGACGAGTCGGAGGGACAACCTCGCCGAGTTGGCACTGTGAGAGGAAACCCTAAATCTCCGAGGTTAGGTCCTACTTAAAGGACCTTAATCCCTCATTTCCGTCTCACCAGCCACCTTACTCCCCTATATGAAACCCTAATCGGCTACATTGAGGTAAGAGAGAAAGATAGCTAATCTTTGGGCATTTGTGCACTTTTTGAAGAGAATGGAAGATTATCAAATCAAGGAAAGAGAAGAGACTATTGGATCTGATGTTATTTCATATATAGCTTCTGTTGAAGGTAAAAAGTCTTCACCTTGCTCATTATCGTGATTAGATCTCGTTTTCATGGAGTTTTAGGGATTTTTCCATCTTTCCTTGAGATTTTGAGTGTGTTGAACTTACCAAGTGATTAAGCCTTCAGATCTGGACCTTGTGAGGTCCCTAGAGTCCAAAGTGTTGGATTAGGTGTCTAAGCCCATAACTATAATTGTTATGTACTTGACCCGAGAGTAGCATGATCCATCTGGGTTGCCTTCACCAGAACAATCTAATAGGATGGATATTTGAGAAAGAGGTTATTTATGATTTATTAATATATTACAAGTATAATATATTAATATGAAATCATAATATTTAATTTGTATTGATCAAGGATTAATTTGTAATTAATTTAGTGATCAAAAGAGACTAATTAAATTAACGGGGCTGATTATGTTTATCAGTGATATATATAGTGTTTGGGCTATTGATCTATGTTAGGCTAAGTTTTATGTAAGTATCCATGAAGAGTTAGTCCATATGAGATATGGATCATAACCTAAGTGTATGGATTAGGGTTTACCCATGACTCTTGGAATCCTACACTATATATATATATATATATATATATATATATATGATATCCCTTAGCCAAAATCGGTTATCCTAAGCATTCTAATGAGTTCTAAGAGAATCCTAGCCAATTTTGGTGGTGCTTGACCTCTCTCTCAAGTCCTCCTTTGTTCATGGTGTTTGTGAACAATTTGAGGCATCACACTTGAGGTGCTAAGCTCTTGAAAGGCCAAGAACTACATCTACATCATGAGGTATTCATCTAAAATGGTTTTTATATGGTATATCCTCTATTGTATGCTAGTTAGGACGTATACTTTGGAAAATTCAAATTGCATGTATAGTTAGAGAAAAAATAGATCTAAAGCATATAGGGTTGCATGTGCACCATAGGAGTTTTATAGTGCTTAAAACCCAACAGTGGTATCAGAACCTATGATTGTTTTCTATTATATTTGATGATTGTTAATTTTCAAATCTGAAAAAATTGATTTTCTGGCCTCTGACTGATGAACTCGTCGAGTCAGTCGCCGAGTCCACTGGATGACTCACCGAGTCCACTCGGTAAAAGGTCAACTTGACGAGTCCAGTTCATCTACTCATCGAGTAGATGCTTCTGGTTGCAGAATTTCGAGTTTTGGGCTAGAATTGGACTAGGATCATTACCACAAACTGTTTTGTAATCATAAAAAATGTATTTTCTGATTTGGTAATGATGATCCTCATCCAATTAAATGACAATTGTCAAATTTTAAGATAATAAAGTACTTATTTGAATTATTTGATATGAATAGCCTTGCTATATGAGTTAGATTAGATTAATACAATATTATATGATAATGTTATAGTTAAAATTGATCTAAGTTGTTGTTGAAATGAGTTTTGTAACTTGTCCTCAAGTTATATGAAGAGTCTCATTTATGAACATTAAATGTAACGACCGAAAAATTCCAACCAATTTAAATTTTTCAAAAACAACCCGATTTCATTAAATTATTACAAAAAGGTTTTCAATACAATTTATTTAGAGCATTCCCAGAATCACATCACAACGTAAACGTGAGGAGCGGTACGATCACGCCTTCGCCTTGCCACGGTCTCCTGAAGAACCTGAAAAACATAAAACCACAACTGTAAGCCCGAAAGCTTAGTGATATATCCCCAAAATACCAACCACATATACCATACACGCATAACATGCCATATCATATCCGATCACAGAACAACCATGCACTTCGGGCCTACTGTGTGACTGGTCCGCCACATCGGCCAACAGTCCACCTGGTCCACCCTCCGAGTCTAGCCATATACATCGAGTCTACAATGTGATTGGTCCGCCCGTACCGGGCATTTAATCGACCTGGTCCACTCTCTGAGTCTACAATATGACTGGTCCGCCCGTACCGGGCCTTCAGTCGGCCTGGTCCACTCTCCGAGCCTCGGCACGTCTGGTCTGCCCTCTTGGGGCCTACAGCCTATCCGGACCGCTCGCTGGGCCTTCGGGACAACGGGTCCGCCCTGAGTATCTTGGCCTACAGCACAAAGCAGGACCCGCCTCAACCCAACTCCAGTCCAAATAACCATGTGCACATAAACATACAATCATATAACAATTCGTAGTCAACAAGCCGATCAAACAGATCACATAGCATATCATCATCCTAACCAGGATACCGATCTAACCGGTCACTAGCATAGCATCACCCTACATATCAGGTTACCGACCTCAACCAGGTCTCTATCATACACCATCCTAGCTACCAGGATGCAAACATATCAAAACAATAACATAACAACAATACCCGGATCTCAATCCGATAAAGGGTCGGCCTTGGTGCCTTAGATCCTGTTGATATAGTGAGGATAACTCACCTCGAAATTGTCGACTGAACAGATAAACCCAAGCTACACCAACCACTGATACGATCTCCAACACTGGCCAACACCAAGACACTGAACTCAAAACAATATTCAAAAATTACCAAAATGCCCCTAGAAAATAACTGGTCAACCCTTGGCCAAAGCCAACCCCTGACTGACTCTACTCGCTGAGTCATCCCAATGACTCGCCGAGTCCACATACACAAAATCTCCCCCATCCGCGACTTAACTCGCCGAGTCACCCCAAGACTCGCCGAGTCTAGCAACTCTGAGTCCTTTCTCACTCGACTCACCGAGTCATCCCTTGACTCACTGAGTCACAGCTCAACCAGAAGAAACTTGGACCTCACGACCAGACTCGCCGAGTCCAAGAACAGACTCGCCGAGTCTAAGGCTATCTTCAACCTACTCGCCGAGTTGTTCTTCCAACTCGCCGAGTTCCAGACCATCTTCAAGAAACTCGCCGAGTACACCTTTATGACTCGCCGAGTGCCTCTAGATCTCATCCCAAACAGAACCTTCCAGGCCATGCAATTGATCCAAAACATAGATCTATCCTCCTACAACCCATCCATCACGTAAAGTGGCAAACTTTACGTGAATCCAAAGAGATCTAGGCATTTCACACTTTAGGGCTAGGGTTTGGGACATGATGGCTTCACTAATCACTCAAGAACAGGGACTTTAATGCACTTTAGACCTCCTCCACTCCAGATCTGAGGTAGCAACCTCAGATCTACTCTTCAAACTCAAGATACCCCAAGCTAAACCTCCCATACATTCCAAGAATAATGAATCTAGAAGAATAACAGCCCAAGAACGAGATAAGACCTCAAAAGGAAGCCCCAACAACAATGAAATCCGAATCTAAGCAAAGCCCCTTGCTCCAAGCCTCCTAACTCTCCAAAATCTTCCTCCAATTCTCTTCTCCAAGGCTCAATTGCACTCAAAACCTTCACAATCGCGTTTCTAGGGTTTTCTGGACTTCAAGGGAAGGTAAGGAGGCTGGGGAGAGGATATAATGTCCTTTATATAAGGCTCATCCTCCGAAATTAAGGTTTTCTCCACTCAGCGCCAACTCACCGAGTCGGCCACTTAACACGCGACCAAAATCGTGACCCTACTCGCCGAGTCCACTCGTGGACTCGCCGAGTTGCCCTTTCCAATTTACTCTTTTAGCCCTTCAACTTCACTCTTGATATTCCGGGATGTTACAATTCTCCCCCACTTAAATTAGGCTTCGTCCTCGAAGCTTGCAGCAACTCAACTCCAGAAATACTCCTGCAACGCACCACCTGGCATTAACCAAACCAGGTTACTCAAAGCACAACCATAGAAACCCGAAACTCACCTTCTCCTTTCTGGCCGTGTCCTGACCACCGTCTCAAGCCGGCCACCGGCTTTACCCTCTGATAACCACACCCATCAGGCTCCACACTTAACAACCGAGTACCACTCCATGACACTTTTCTCGATCCTGATCACCACAATCACTTGACTCTTACGAGCTAGATATAACCCTGAACCACCGGGTTCCTGATCACTACCGTATATTATATATATATATATATATATATATATATATATATCAAATTGATTAAAATCATATACTTCATCTAACACATATATCAAGTAATACAAATAATAGGAAAACATAGCATTTAATAATCTAGATACTTTATATCTTTGTGTAAGTTGAAAGTAACCATACACTCATTTGCTAAAGTGGATGACAGGAAAGTTGGGTAGCGCTTTGCTTTAGCACTTAGGCTTTCCTTTCACACGACCTAGTATAATTATAGCTAAGTCTTAGTCTAATATTCTATGTGACTAATTATAGACTAGACTGATCAATCATTCCAATGTCTACATCAAAATCTATCAAGTAAGGATCAACCAGGTAAGTTCATTTCGAAGGTAGGGTCTGTTTGGTATACAAAGTATACAGTTTGGAAATGCCACTTTAAACACCTCACTAAATGTAACCTGTACATCGCCCCCGTAATTAGATCAATCAGTATAACGACATGAAATAACTGATCAAATCTTATTTATAGGTTCATAAAAGCGACCTATGATGATAATATAACTTACACTGAGAAGACTAGAGTGTAGCTTAACTTACAGAGGTTCTTCCTAACAAATGTCTGAAAAATGCACTGAAAGAGCTTCTACTTGATAGCTACAACTTGATGGGCACTTTAGGGATTGTAAGGCTTCGTCGGAGTACATAAATCTATGGAAAAATGGGCTAAAAGAATGGAATCCTCAAGTAAGAAGGCTTGTAGGGGTCTAAGGGTTGAATCATATGCGGAGGCAAGTATTTATAATCGAAAAAATCCAAGTGCGTCGTGCCAATAGGCATGTGCGCCACGCCCTCTGATCTTGCTGGTTCCATTGGTCGTTTTCCACGGGTCGCCGTCCCATTCATCCACATATCCACCTTTTAGAAGGTGCCACATGTCACCTTCGTATGGTTCCATGTGTCATCATTTTCTTGGGCCATGTCAGTTTGTCTCGGAGTAAAGGGGTTGTCCCAACCGTTCTATGTGGCGCTCTCTTGTGGTGCCACGTCATCACCACACGCCACACACAACACGCGTACTAGTATGTCATATTTTCAAAATTGCATAAGTTGTTTATACGAGCTCAGTTTTTGACGTTCTTTATATCCCTAGAATCCTATCGACAAGCTCTACAACTTTCCTTTAAATCCCAACAACTAGTTCTCGTTCTATCAAAAAAGAATTATTTTCATAGGCTTAAGTTGTTAAAATCACTGCGTGGTAGTTGGTGGTGGTGGTGATGATAAAGTTTGAGTTTGAGTTCCCTGAATATGTGAATTAATGTATGGTAGATTGTATTAAGTTGTGAATTTATGTATTAAATTGAGAATGGACGGTTCTAAGTTGTGTATTTTATACAAATTTTGTGTGAAATTATAAATTAATGTATACATGAAAATAATAGATTGTGAATTAGTGAATCAATATGTTTATTAAACTATGAATATGATATTTTTCAATTATTGATACATTTTTTAAAGAGGTCTACAATTTAGTTGAGAGAAAATAGAATTGGTTAATGCATAATTCTATTTTTTTTATTAAATTTTATAGATTTAGCAGTAAAAATGAAAATTTATGTGTTCCAAAGTATTACCAGAGAAATTTGAGTTATAGTGTTTGTTTTATTAAGTTGTAAATAGAAATTAGAAAAATGTCACTGAATTTGTTGTTAGTTTGGCGGTGGTCCGACAGTCGTCCGGTGGCGGTCTGACGGCGGTCCAATGACAAGTGGCAACTAATTGTACATTAGGTAATGAAAAGTTTGTTTGATATAATATTACTGTTTGATTTCTTCAAAATGTCCTTAACGAAAATCTCAAAAAAATGGTTCTTAGAGCTCTTAATATTTTTTTGTTCTCATTTGAACCACTTATATATATATATATATATATATATATATATATATATATATATATATATATATATATATATATATATATATATATAGGTAAATGTTCAAATGAGAACCATAAAAAATTAAGAACCCTAATAACTACTAATTTTAAAATTAGTTTTATAAATTGCAAAAAGATAAAAGGGCATAATGGTCTTATTTAAAAACCCATTCTTTTGGTTAATATCTAATAGATCGGATTACATTTTCTTCTAAATTTCCAAAAACAAAATAATATCTTCTCTCAACTTCTCTTATTCTCTCTCCACTCATCTTCAAGAACACAAACTCTACCACCATTTTCTCCGGCCAACACTACCGCCGGCCGCCACCAACATTGTTGACCACCACCGTCGACCGCCGCCACCGTTGATACTATCATGTCATTTTCTTTTACTATCAAATCTACAAGCTGTGTTCGAACCAAAAACCACTCGATGTATGTGATCTCCGACAGATGTTGATTCTGGAGGCTTTCCTTTGTTCTACTTACTCAGATTTGGTTAGATCTGCGCGATTCTGATGGTTTTCTTGTCTCTAATGGTGTTCCTAGTCCAGATCTGGTTAGATCTAAGAGAATTCGACTTTTGAAAGCTCTAATCTCTCGTCTTCGATGTTGGTTATGTGATTTTGAGTCGTTGTCGGTGTTTCTACCGCCACCACCTCCGATGACCAACTTTATACCACCATTTTACAACAACCTGGTCTTCCTTGTCCACCATACTCGTGATCTACCACCATTTTTTCCTTGACTGGCGGGTTGATCTTCACCGGAGACGAAGCTGAACATTATTCATTTCGATGCCTCTCGTTCCAAAATCCTAGGTAGAACATCCTACTCACGATTTCATCAACGAGACTCTCAGATCTTCCAAAATCCTAGGTAGAACATCCTACTCACGATTTCATCAACGAGACTCTCAGATCTGAAGTTTTTTGGTCTAGATCTACTATCTCTGATGATAGATCTACACTCTCTGGTGACATATCTACAATGTCCTTCTCTAGATCTATGATTTATATCTCCAGATCAATGATCTCCGACTAGATTGAGGGATCACATCAAAGAGCGCCATCAACCACCACACTACTACTACCTCCCCGCTCCGGTGAACCACCACTAGCTCACAACCATCTTTTAGGTATGTCAATTTTTGTGTTACTTGTTTTTACTTCTGTTTAAACTGTGAATTTAATGTTTTGATTTCTTATTTGTTTATTTGTTTTTTTTTTTTTTTTACTTTTGTTAATCTTATTTTTACCAGGCTATTAAGTTGTGAATCCAAGCTTATTATCTTATTTGTTCAGGTGTGAATTTAGTGTTTTAAACCGATTATGTTTTGTTGTTGTTATGATGTGAATTGAATTTATAATGTGGGTTATTATGTTAATGTTTTTCAAATACTATGAGTTCAACTCTTTTTAAGTTGTAAATTGTTTTGTTTTAGTGTTGTAATTATTGTTTAGTTATGTTAATGTTAGTTTTTACTATTATTAATAAGAAAATATAAGTTTTTAAGCTATGAATTCATGAGTTTTTAAAGTATTAAGCTGTAAATTAGTGTATTAACTAGTCTATTAAGCTGAGAATGTGGTTGTAAATGTATAATTTTTATGTATTAAACTGTAAATTTATTATATTAAACTGTGAATTTTATGTATTAGACAGTAAATTAGTTGTATTAACATGTGAATTGATTATATTAAACTATAACTCAACTGCATTACAATGTGATTTTTTTTTTTGGTCTTTGTAAGCTGTGGATTAACTATATTAAACTGCGAATTAATTGTATTAAGTTGTGGTTTTTTTAGGTCTTTATAAGGTGTGGTTTTAAGCTGTAAATTAGTGTATAAATCTATCAAGTTGAGAATAGGACTCTAAATGTATAATTTTTATGTATTAAATTGTGAATTAACTGTATTAAGCTGTGAATTGACGGTATTAAACTGTAATTTTTTTTAATGAATTTTGTTTTTTGCTAATGAAATATGAGATAAAACAAAACATTATACACATATATGATTTTCTCTAACTTTGAATAAAGTATGTAAACTTTAAATTGTTAATATTATATAAACTCTGAATGCATATACGTAAGTCTTAAGTTGATAATATAGTTGTGAATAAATAATTTTTGTGTATTAAATTGTGAATTTTTTTTATTACACTGTAAATTAACTATATTAAGTTGTGAATTTGACTCTAATACGCTACAAAATTTTTGTGAATTTTATGTTAAAATATGAATTATTTATGTATTTGTATTCATTTTTTTGTGATTATATTTATTTTTTTTGTGTTAAATAAATATGTACAATAGTATTAATTTTTAAAATTATTTGTATTAAACTTTGAATGAGTAAATTAATATGTTTATTAAACTGTGAATACATAATTTAAGATGCAAACACATGATTTTATCTATACAGATCTGATTTGGAAGGACGGTTACGACGTTGGAACAAGTGGTTAATGGCATCATGTGGTTGTTGGTAGTGGTAGAGTTTATGTTTGACTTTTGTGAATTAATGTATAATGGATTTTTATTAAGTTGTGAATTTTGTGTATAAAACTATGAATGAACTGTATTAAGTTGTGTATTTTATATAAAATTTGTGTTTGAATATAAATGAATGTATGAATGAAAATACTAGGCTGGAAAAATTACAATTTTGCCTTTTTCATACAAAAAATGGTTTTAACATATTTAATAAGTATTTACAATACATAGTTAATAAATATTTGTGAAATAAGGTTCTTAGAGCTCTTAACCTTTTTTGGTTCTCATTTGAACCACTCCCTATATATATATATATATATATATATATATATATATATATATATATATATATATATATATATATATATATATATATATATATATATATATGGAAGAGTTATATGGAAAACAAAAAAACTCTAAAAAAAACCCTAAAAATCATAAAAAAGCCTAGATATCAAAAAACTTTTTTTTGACTTTACACATTAAAAAATCATAGCTTTTTTTAAAATTTCATTGAAAAAAAAATAACTCAATTTTTTTCAGTGATTTTGTGTTAATAGGTTCAATTTTAGGAAAAAAAATTTTAAAAAAAAAATTGTGATCTATAATTATTTTTTATGCATTTTATGATTTTTAGGGTTTTTTTTTTTTCCATATAACCTAAACCTAAACTTTTATATATATATATATATATATATATATATATATATATATATATATATATATATATATATATATGAATGTTTAAATGAAAACATTTCTTAAATTGAGAACAAATGAAAACAAATTTCAATAATTCGGATAATTGGAGCTGGACAGCCATTAACCACCGGAAAAACGGCCTGCGCCACCGGAATGTCGTTGGAATAACCGGAACATCGTTGGGATCACTGGAAAGACGTCGGAATCACCGGAACACCAAAATGCCATCAGAAATGCTGAGAGTGTCGGTGAATTTTCTCACAACGACATGCAACGAAGTTACACCATATGCAAGCTAATAAATTCTGGCGATGTTTAGTAACTCATCAGAAGGTATCGTATTTTGTTTTCCGATTTACTCATCTGTGACGGATTCCAACGACTCTCGGTACTAAATTTTCTGATATGTAACTTCGTATTGTTTGATCGTTCTAGCCTTGATGTGTTGATTGTCACCGGTTGATTGAAGATTCTCATATTAAGTTATAGGAGCTTTGTCAGAGTGTTGATTGTCACTGGTTAAGCGGAAATGAAGATGACTAGAATATGTGAATGGAGCGATTAGAGTGCATCTAAGCGAAATAATTTATAGATTTAATGTCGTCAGGGAAGGAAGTGGTGGTCGGAGATAGAAATGGATGTCGCCGGCGGAAAACTAGTGGTCGGAGGTGGAAATCGTTATGAGCGGCACTCAACTGATGAAGTATAACTATTTGTCTGTGTTTCAATCAAATGAATTAGGTTAAAATTAGGTTTTATTTTTTATTTGGGCTTAAAACCTTAGACAAGTTTACATGGACTTAGTTTGGGCTTAAATTACAATCGTAAAGACTTATTTAATTAAAACCACTGATGTGTTAAAATAGCGACACATCTGATTCCATTAAAATAGAATTACTTTAAAGGCTTCATATATGTATCTATTTTTTATAACCAGGTGGATCTATAATTACCTTTAAAAATTATTATTTTAATTATGCATAACAGGTGTTTGCATGTACTAATAACTAACAAAATTCAAATCTTATTAACTTAATAAAATTTAAATCTTGTAAACTTAATCCAACATGATGAATTGTATTTTTAGAAATATTCCTAAAGCTAATTAGGAATATTTTCTTAAAAATGTCCATAATTACTATTTTTTTTTAAATTCAAATCATAGAAAATAATGTTTCTAAAACATTTTGTATCGTTAAAAGAGATATTATATAAAAATCATATGTGATTAATACATATAATCACATGTGATTAAATACACTAAAAATAGTATTGAAATGATAATACAAAAACGAATTTTGTTTATATAAATTAGATGTGATTAAATACATATAGTTACATGTGATAAAATACAAAAAACAACTATCAAATTGAAAACGTGAATTTTTTTCTTCACATTAATCATATGTGATGAAATACATATAATCACATGTGATTCAACACATGAGAAAAAAATAATTGAATCGAAAATGCAAAAAATAATTTTTTTTCCATATAAATCATATGTGATTATATGTATTTAACCACATATGATTTATATGAACAAGATTCGTTTTCGTGTTCTCGATTTAATAATTGCTCAGTGTTCATATTAATCATATATGATTAAATACATATAATCACATGTGTGATTTTTTTCTCCACATTAATCATATGCGATAAAATACTTATAATCACATGTGATCCAATACATGAGAATAATTATTGAATCAAAAATGCAAAAAATGAACATTTTCCATATATATCATATGTAATTATATGTATTTAATCACATATAATTTATATGAACAAGGTTCGTTTTCGCATTCTCGATTTAATAATTGCTCACTGTCCATATTAATCATATATGATTAAATACATATAATCACATGTGATTAAAGATATAAAAAAAGTTATTGAATAGAAAACGAAAAAACTAATCTTGTCAATATAAATCATATGTGATTAGATACATTATACATATAATCACATACGATTAAATACATGAAAACAAATCTTGTTTATATAAATCATATGTGATTAGATACAAATAATCACATATGATTATATATCTTTAATCACATGTGATTTATGTGATTAAATACACATAATCACACGTGATTTATATGATTATATGTATCTAATCACATATGATTTACGTGGACAAGATTCATTCTCTTGTTCTCGATTCAATTGTTGATTTTTTTATAACTTTAATCATATGTGATTAAATACATATAATCACGTGTGATGATATGTATCTAATCAAATATGATTTATATAAACAGGATTCGTTAAAACAAATCTTTTCCAAATAAATCATATATGATTAAATACATATAATCACATATGATTAAACTCAATACCTACCTACCTACCACCCTCCACCGTCACCCACCACCACCACCTGCCACAACTATACCCACCCACCACTACCACCAAGCATTGCCACCATACGACCACCACCCACTACCTACAACCACTAACATTATATGTAATTAAATACATATAATTACATAAATCATGTGTGATTATATGTATTATTTATATGTATTTAATCACATAAATCATATGTGATTAAATACATATAATCACGTATGATTATATGTATTTAATCAGATATGATTTATATAAACAAGATTCGTTAAAACAAATCTTTTCCAAATAAATCATATATGATTAAATACATATAATCACATGTGACTAAACTCAAGACCTACCACCACCACCCTCCACCGTCACCCACGACCACCACCGTCGCCTACCACTCACCACCCACCACCTATCACTACTCACCACTACCCACCACCTATTTTATTCATATGTGATTCAATATTTGTTCTCGTGTATATAACTAGATGTGATTATATATGTATTTCACACATATGATTTATATTGAGAAAATTCATTTTTGTCCATATAAATCATATGTGATTAGATACATATAATCACATGCGATTAAATACAAGAGAAAATTTATTGAGTTGGAAGAGAAAAAATAAATCTTGCCCAAATAATGATATGTGATTGGATACATATAATCACATGTAATCACATATGATTTATGCGGCTAAGATTCTTTTTCGCGTTCTCGATTCAATAATTGTTTTTTTCCACTTCAATCATACATGATTAAATAGATTTAACCAGATTTAATTATATGTTTCTAATCACATATGATTTTATTTGGAAAAATCAAATCTTGTCTATTTAAATCATATATGATTAGATATATACAATCACATGTAATTATTTACATGATAACAAATATTGAACCAAGAACGTGAAAACAAATCTTTATCCAAATTAATCCTATGTAATTAAATACATATAGCATATGTGCTTATATGAATCTAATCACATATTATTTATGTAGACATAATTCATTTTTGATTTGTCAATTCAGTAGTTGTTCTCATGTATTTTATCACATGTGATTATATGTATAATCGTATGTGATTAAGTACATGAGCACAATTATTAAATTGAGAAGGAAAAAATGAATCTTGTCCACCTCAAATAATATGTGATTATATACATATAATCACATGTGATTAATTACACAAAAACAATTATTCAGTCGAAACCACAAAAATAAATCATATATGATTAAATACATACTAGTGGGTTACCCGCGCAATGCCGCGAGCAACAAATAATTAACTTTCGACTAATTTTGTTTTTCCAAATATTAGTTTCTTTTGTTGGGAAGTGGATTGTATCTTTTTGCGGATATCAGCCGACCGGTTTCTTAAACGATGTCATAACATTCGCAGAACCGGTTCGGTGTTAGTTCCGATCATCCAATTTCTATATTTTAGAAACTCATTGAGAAATATATATAGATTGATCGTTACACAATTAATAAAAAAATCATATAAATAATAAATAAACAAACCATGACAAGCAATAAAAATTAACTACTATAAACCATTAAAATTTAACATTACATTTTAAAAACCATATAAATGAAGCCTTAAAAGTTTATTAAAAAGTTGGTCACATTTTTTTTTGCCAAATAGTCATATAAAGTTAGCAATATTTTTTAAGTAAAACTAGTTCAAGAAAAACCCCGAAGTTTTGTTCCTAAATTATGATTTGTTTGTAATTTATATGTAATAAACATAATGTCGTATCAAGTCAAAATGATTTATATAACCAAAATTAAGATGAACTAAAAGATAATGAATTCTCAATTATTTATCATTTTATAGTTTAGCTTGATAAATGTTTAAATGTTAGGGGTCGTTTGATAGAATTACTAACTGAGTTAGGATTGATTGGATTAGAAGCTGACTGAGTTAGAAGTTCTGAATAACTTAACTTCCTACTGAAACTTGTTGTTTGATTTTGCATCTAACTGTCTATCCAAAATGACTATATTACCCTCAAACAACAATTTTTTTTATAAAAACATTCAACTTACAGTTAAAAAAATAAAGAAATTAAAGGTTTATAACTTTTGTTTGGAAAAAAACCACTCAAACAACATATTTTTTTTTATAAAAACATTCCACCATCCTTATTTCTCCAAAGGTTAAACATATCTTTTAAAACATAACAAATATACACACAAACCATTCATCTGTTTTCATGTGGAAATAGCAAATATATTTTTTTGAGAGATTCATAACATATAAAACTCATTCTTCTCTGTTTCTGTATTCTGTTTTTACACAAACATACACACTTTTTGCATAAACAAAAATATATAGCCTAAAATTCAATGAAAATCTTCTTCATTATCACCGATCGAAGCTGGAACTTTCACCTCTTATCCAACAGTCAGCAAAGAACAAACATCAAGAAAACAACCAAACAAATAATGGTTAAACAAAAATCAAGAAAAAAACAAACAAACACAAACATACTAGAAGTCCAAACAAAAATCGATACCATCTATAAACAAAGACAAGCATCTGAACAATCGATTTGGAAATTGAATGTGACTCAGAATTGTTTTTGCAGAGATAGAGAGGAGATGAGATAAGAAACTAACAAAGAAGGGGGGCACATGAACAACAAAAGGAACAAAAGAAGGACAACGAAGTAGGAAAATACAGGAAAAAAAATCAAAATTTTCAACAAGGATCAAGCAAAAAAATGAGAAAAAGGCAAGGAAAACTAACTTGGTCAGGAGGTGCTTTGTCTCCGTTTGAGTGGTCGGAGGAAGAAAGCTGTTGGCGAGTAGCAAATCGGGGTTGGGAGGAACGACGTTGCTGTCTTTTTTTTTTTTTTTTTTTTACTGTGGAGGTTGTCACAAAGCGTAGGGCAAAATCGGAAATGGCACGGCAACTCACATTTTTGTCTTAGTCCATCAATTGAAAGTGAAGGACCGAATCAACCCTTTTTCTTGGACCGAGTCCTTGATTTTAAAACGAAATCAAATATGTTGATTGATCTTTTTCAGACTGCGTCTTCTATAAGACCCAGTTAGAAGCAATATCAAACGACCCTCAGTCGTGTTTTGGTTAACGTTATTAGGAGTTTAAGTTGTTTTATTTTAATTTATTCTAATCATAAATATGATTACTATCTACGACTTTGTAAAAAGTTATATTTGAACTCACTAATTTTTAACATTTCCAACTTTAATGGTTAACTTTTATAGTTTATAATATGTATTTTCTATGATTCATTTGTCTATATTTTAGTATTTAAAATATTAAATTAATAATGAGATGAGTGAATAAAAAATAAAAAGCCTGATGATACTGGACATTGCAATTCCGGAACCATGAAATTTAACAAATAATTGAATGTATATTGACGAATAGTTAAATGCAAATAAGCCTAAGAAGATAATAATATTAGTCTTCGCGTGTCTTTTTTTAATGAATTCATTTTGTTTTATGCTTTTTAGTTTTATATAAGGCATTTCTTTCATCTCTCTAATAGCCAAGAAAAAATTCTACAGATCCCCTCGGCAGAATCATGCTCCCCAGATAAATTCATCTTCATCAGCTTCTAGGTTGGTTGAAGTGATAGTTCGGACCGCAATCTAGTTTTACACATAAGTAAGCTTACGCATAAGCATGTTGCCCAGATTTAATTAGCTGCCATGTAAGTTTATGAAAGATAGAAGATAAAAGTTACAAGTCGGTGGATTGCATTCCAAAAATTCTAAAAGATATGCATGAGTGTAATAGTTTTATGCTTAAAATTGAACATATTTTTATCTAAAAGGAAGGTTTATGTTCAAAAATATCACTGAGTCTGAGATAACTAAACTTACAACTTATTAACCATGTAATATGTGCTCATGAGTTCACATACATATCTAGCTCAAGAGTACTTATATACCTAAAATAGATATAGAAAAGTGAAGTCATAATGCATGCCTAATGAAAAAATTAATAATAACTTTAAGATCTAATGGCAATTACTCACTACTACCAACATTTTGGGGATAATATGATTTCAGTTATTCCATATTTTCTTGTGATTTTTTGACGATAACTTTTAGCCTCATGGTATTCATCGTCTTTTTTCTTGATATGTTTCTTGTGGGATTTGACTATTTTTGGGATGGTCAATGTTAGCATCTGAAATAAAAGTGTACCATATGTTTGACATAAAGAAGCTTTGTACATCAAGTAGATCTTTTAGTTGTCCTGTAGCTATAGAACCTGTATCTATCTTCTGTTGCAAAACTTAGAAAAAGTAGAAGGATAACACATTTGAATTAGAATAAAAACAGAGAAATTAGATACATAGTTCAAAAAGTTCATAATCTTCAACTTACCATTTTCCCATAGATTCAGATCTAGTCGCTTATGCATCTGATAATCAATCCTTTATCCCTCTTTTCTCAAGATGTACCTGTTGGCCAAAATGCCAATAAACACCACACAAAAAAATTATTAGTAATAATTCAACAAAAGCTTTAAAACACCCAATATGGGTACAACTCGTTTGTACGCTTTGAAGAGGAGGACCACTCAACACTAAAAAAAGTGTTGAGGGTATAAATGGACAAAGGAACATCTTATGTGAATCCAACATCTCAACTGTTGATGAGTGAACAAATAAGGTAATTAAGGGTATACTTTAAAGATACCTGGACTACATTATATTCATGACACAACATTGATTAGATGAATTATAAATATTACAAAAAGCTTTACTTTATTCCTAAAAAACTAAGTTCATATAGAGTTATACTCATGAACCTTCAAAGATATTTCCAACACATTAAAAAACAAAAACAACAAAAAAAACAAACAAAAAAAAAAAACAAAAAAAACAACTTATAATACCTGCACAAACTAACTGAATTGGTTGTGTAATTTCAAGTTTATGAAGAGCATCGTAGCTAACAACATAATTATGCAACACAAATTAGGTTACCAAATGGTGGGTACAATAAAGTTATTCACTGTGACTTCATACCAGTGAAAAGAAGAAATTCACACATTCCCTTTCAGCAATAACAAACACATGTATGGTGAAATTACCTAATTATGTTACCAAGAGAGGTAATGTCTATGGCGATGAGACAAATCAGTCATGGTTGTGGTAATATCAATGACGATGAGACAAAGCAGTTGTGGTACACTAGTTTTTTCAGATCTATTGCCAAATACTGTCGTGGTGAGACAAAGCAGCAACAACGATATTGGTGGCAGAGAGGAAGAGCAGCGAAGCATGTGGTGGTAGTTAGGCAAAGCAACGGCGACAACTTTGTTGGTGGATAGGAAAAGCAGGGACGGTCGTGGTGGTGGTGGTGGCGGCGGCGGCCATATAGGTGTGAAGGTGCATAACAACAAATCGATGGTTCTCCATAGGTGTAGTGTCGGAAAATTAAGAATTAGATTATAGGGTTTGGAGATAAAACGTGTTTGACATTAAACACATAAGATGATATAGCATTTAGGGATGTACAACAAGTAGTAACATTTGTACCTCTTAAAATTCAAGAAACACAAAATATGTTTTATATAATAGTAAAGATAATCACATGTGATTATATGATTTATGTAGATGAGATCATTGTCACATTCTCGATTCAATAATTGTTCTTTGTCCACTGTAATCATATGTGATTAAAATACATATAATCATATGTGATTATGTGCATCTAATAACATATGATTTATACAGACAATAAGTAATGATGTCTATATAAATCATATGTGATTAGATACATATAATCACAAATGATTATATACATAAGAGCAACTATTGAATCGAGAACACAAAGATAAATATTGTCCACATATATCATATGTGATTAAATGCATATAATCACATGTGATTAAATGCATATAATCACATGTGATTATATGTATCTAATCACATAGAATTTATGTGGAAAATATTTATTTTCGCTTTCTCGATTGAGTTGTTATTCTTGTGTGATTAGTTACATTAGATTAAATGTATCAAATTAGATATGATTTATATGGACAATATCAATTTTCACATTCTTGTTTAATAGTTGTTCTTGTACATTTAATCACATATGATTTTTGTACACAAGATTCATTTTTGCGTTTTTGGTTAAATAGTTTTTCTTTTTCCACATTACTCATATGTGATTAATACATATAATCACATATGATTAAATACATAAGAAAAAATATTGACTCATGAATATTATCAATATAAATTATATGCGATTTGATACATATAATCACATATGATTAAGTATATGAGTACAACTATTGAATTGAGAAAGAAATAATGAATCTTGTCCACATAATTCATATGTGATTAAATACATATAATCACATGTGATTAAATATATTAGAACAATTATTGAATCGACGCAAGAATAAATATTTTCCATACGAATCATATGTGATTTTATATATATATATATATATATATATATATATATATATATATATATATATATATATATATATATATAATCACATGTGATTAAATACACAACAACAACTATTGAACCAACACGTGAACACAAATATTGTCCATGTAATTCATATGTGATTAAATACATATAATCACATGTGATTGAATATACGATGGGTGGTGGTGGGTAGTTGCAAGTGGTGGTTATAGTGATGGGTTGTGGTTTTGGTGGGTGGTGGGTGGAGGTGGCAGGTGGTCATGATGGTGGCGGGTGGTGGTTCGTGGTGGTGGTGGGTAAGTGGTGGGTGGTGGTGGTGGCGGGTGTTGGGTAGTGATGGGTGGTGGTGGTGGGTAGTGGTTGGTGGTGGTTATGGTAGGGGTGGCGGGTGGTGATGGGTGGTGGGTAGTGATAGGTGGTGGGTAGTGGTTGGTGGTGGTGGGTAGTGATGGGAGGTGGTGGTTACGGGTGGTGGGTAGTGATGGGTGGTAGTGGCCAGTAGTGGTGGTGGGTGGTAGATAGTGGTGGCAGCGGGCGGTGGTGATGGGTGGTGAAGGTGGTGGGTGGTGATAGTTGGGTAATGGTCGTGGGGGGTGGTGGTGGTGGTGGTGGGTGGTGGGTAGTGTTGGGTGGTGGGTAGTGTTGGGTGGTGGGTGGTAGTGGTGGTGATGGGTGGTGGTGGTGGTAATGGGTGGTGGTGGTTTTGGTGTAGGTGCGTGGTGGTGGCGGGTGGTGTTGGTTGGGTGGTGATGATGGTGGGTGGAGATGTTGCTGGTTGGTGGTGGTGGGTGGTGGCTGGTGGTAGTGAGTGGTGGGTAGTGATGGGGTGGTGGTGGGTTATTGTGGTGGGTGGTAGGTGGTGATGGGTGGTGGTAATGGTTGGTGGTAGTGGTGGGTGATGGGTAGTGATGGGTGGTGGTGGGTAGTGGCGGGTGGTGGTGGTAGTGGGTGGTGGTGGTGGCAGGTGTTGGTGTTGGCAGATGGTGGTGGGTAGTGATGGGTGGTGGGGGGTGGGTAGGTGGTTGCAAGTGGTGGTGATAGTGATGGGAGATGGTTTTGGTAGAGGTGGGTGGTAGTGGTAGGTGGTGTTGGTTGGGCGGTGATGGTGGTGGGTGGTGATGGTGGTGGTGGGTGGTGATGGTGGTGGCGGGTAGTGGTGGTGGTTGTGGTGAGTGGGTGATGGGTGGTGGTGGATGGTGGTGGGTAGTGATAGGTGGTGGTGGTGGTGGTGGGTGGTGGTGGTTGTGGTGGTAGGTGGTGGCGGGTGGTGGTGGGTGATGGGTAGTGATAGGTGGTGGGTGGTAGTGACGAGTGGTGGTGATGGGTGGTAGGTAGTGGTTGTTGGTGGTGGTGGCGGGCGGTGGTGATGGGTGGTGAAGGTAGGTGGTGGTGGCAGGTGGTGGTGGTGGTAGCGGCTAGTGGGGGTGATGGGTGGTGGGTAGTGGTTGGTGGTGTTGGTTAGTGATGGGTGATAGGTGATGGTGGCAGGTGGTGGTGGTAGGTAGTGATGGGTAGTGGTGGCGGGTGGTGGTGATGGGTGGTAGGTAATGGTTATGGGTGGTGGTGGAGGTGGGTGGTGATGGTGGTGGCAGGTGGTTGTCATGGTGTTGGGTGATGGGTAGTGATTAGTGGTGGTGGTTAGTGATGAGTGATGTTGGTTGAGTGGTGAGTGGTGTTAGTGAACGCTCATATATATATATATATATATATATATATATATATATATATATATATATATATATATATATATATATATATATATATATATATATATATATACTAGTTGTGAAACCCGTATATTATACGGGTTAATTAAAACATAATGTTAAACAAGACCGATTAAATGAAGAGTTTATTTGAATTTGAAATATGAAATAAGTGAATATTATGAAAAAAAAAACATGCAAAAAATAAAATAATTAAAATTATGTGTTTAATTGTTAGACCCGTGTACTAAACGATTTATTATAATAAAATGTTAAATACAAATGTTTAAAGTGTAAATTTATTTGAAATTGAAATTGAAATTTCAAATTTGAAATTTGAAATTAATAGTTATTATAGTAGGTTTAATTTATGGAAACTAAATTAATGATATAGTGAAAATGAATAATGAAGTAATTGACAAGTGGAAAATAAATATATTTCAAAATTATGACAAAATGACATGTGACCAAATAAATGAAAGAATGACAAGTGACAATAACATTTTCATTTATTAGGGTATATATATATATATATATATATATATATATATATATATATATATATATATATTGGGTGAGGTTCAATAGAGAACCATAATTAACCAAGGAACCAATCGTGAGCATCGGAAATCATAACGATCAACGGCCAAGGAAATAGATGTACACTTTTACATTGGACGCACACACACCAGATTATATCAAAAACATCCACCATTTACAAAAAACCTCACCACTTTTTTTTTCGTTTAAAATTTTTTTAGGCCATGTTTTTTATCAAAAAAAAAAAAAAAAAAACGAATATTCCGTTGTTCACGATTTTTTGTTCTCTTTCCATAGAGATCCATGATAATATATAAAAAACAAACTTTTTTTTTCGAAAAAAATCCAGTTCATTTTCTTTAATGAAAAAAGTTAAGGCCTATTTTTTTTATAGAAAAAATTAATAAATATATCAAAATTCATATTTTTTGTACTTTTTAAACATATATTCATATTCATGTTAAAAAAAGATATTTCAGTTCAGATACATATTGTGAACCTGTTCAGATTCACATTGTGAACCTCCTCAGATTCACTGTGTGTATAATAATAAATCAGATTCACAGTGTGAGTCTAAACTGATCAGAGCTTTTTCACATTGTGAATGTTAATATTTGAAATATTTACAATTTAGATTCACAATTTGAATCTACACTGATCGATGATTTTTTTTTGTGAACCTTCTCAGATTCACAATGTGAATCTGAAGTGTTCGAAATTTTTCATATTGTGAATGTTAAAAATTGAAATATTTACAGTTTAGATTCATAGTGTGAATCTACACTGTTCGAGGTTTTTTTTTAATCGGTGTTGATGTTTATTAACAGAGTACAAAAAATTAATATTTTTGGTATAATTAGTTTTTTTTATAAAAAAAACTTAAATATTTAAAAAAATAAGAAAATTAAGTGGGCTTTTTTCGAAAAAAAAGTTTGTTTTTTATATATCATCATGGATCTCTATGGAAAAAGGACGAAAAATCGTGAACAATGGTATATTCGAATTTTTTTTCAATAAAAAACTTTGCCTAAAAAAAATTTAAATTAACAAAAGAAAGTGAGTTTTGTTATAATCCGGTACATGTGTGTCCATTATAAAAATTTGCAACTTTTCCTTTTACCATTGATCGTTTTAAATTCCGACGCTTTGGATATATATATATATATATATATATATATATATATATATTATATATATATATATATATATATATATATATATATATATATATATATATATATATATATATATATATATATATATATATATATATATATATATATATATATATATATAAATATAAAGAGTAGCAAATTTGTCACGTGTCAATCAATTGGAGCTTGAAATTAATTATTTGTCACTTGCCATTCTTTAGTTTTTTCTCATTAATTAGATTTCCACTAATTCACTCATCATTTTACACAGATGAAACACGTCAGCAAAAAATTGATTTGTAATATTAATTGCCTAATTTATTACAATAACCCTTAATCAATAAATGTAATTTCAAACAATAATAATAATAACAATAATAATAGTTAATATAATAATAATAAATAGATAAATAAATCTTAATTTTTATAATCTTTTAATTTCGTTCAAATATAATGAATTTCGGTTTACCCTTGATAATTATGTAATTATTGGAAAAGGGGCTGGTTCGTTTGTAAATTTGTAATATACGATTTTTTTGCTTTTTATTTATTTTAATGTTTCCAGTAAAAAAAATAATATTATAAATCACTATCTTACCAAATAAAATATTTAATGTTATGTATACAAAAATATATATAATTACAAAAATATATATCTTAATTAATAATTTATTTACAATAATTGATTAGTAATTATAAGTTTTTTTATAAATATTTAATTTATTTTATAACTATGGTTCCCACGGGTTATAATCTAATATATATATATATAATTTATTTGTCGGTGTCAACGATACCTCCCATTAGGGAGTTAATGAAGATGCTTTTTTATCTAGTATTGGATGGCGACGTCCCGATTTTTCGTATTTATTATATTTTATGTGGACTATTTATTATTTTTTGAATAGTGAAAATACTATCTTGCCCGTAATAATAGAGAGAGAGACATATTATTTTGTGAAATATATTATTAGAAAAACAAAAAAGGTTTTCCTTACCAAGTCAATATGTAGTACCTCTCCACTCGTTTGTTTGAGGGCCGTCTCTTTTTAATGTAGACTTCACACTTACAGTTTTCTTGTTTTCTTCAATAATTGTGTTTCTACCTATAGAATCTGATCAACCAACCGGAAACTATAATTATTTTAACGTCGATATTATTTCTTGGAACCTTCGACCTAACATACTTGAAACTTTTGTCGATATTGTTCCAAGGAATGGATCACAATATCACATAGACGGAGTCAATACATACATATAATACATCGGTTCCTAAGCGCTAGGCGGCCTCGACCTTAAATAGTCATAATAATTTTTAAGTGCTTAATTTTACCAAATATGACCTTATGATACTCATAACCTATTTAGAAATCAATATAACTTGGTTACAATAATTTGGCTAAGTAATAATCGAATGTAGCATTATAGCTACTTAAACCATTATTTCAACTAACAATTTTGTCAATGGTTTTACGACTCCTCAACCTATCATTTACATAAACATTCAATAATAAATTATCAGTTGTCATCAAAGGATATTGCTACACAGTACTCGTTATGCGGGTCACCATACTCGTTGAGTGTTAATTGAAACAAGATATTCGTTATGTGACCTACTAAACTCGTTACATATCACCATAAGGTTCTCGTTATGTGATATTTCATACTCGTAAATTATCATTATAAAATACTCGTTTAACAGAACCAACAGATACTCATTATTTAGCATATTAAGCATGTTCAACTATAATTTAACTCTCTCTCTCTCTCTCTCTCTCTCTCTCTCTCTCTATATATATATATATATATATATATATATATATATATATATATATATATATATATATATATATATATTAGCTCACTACACCATGCTACAACAAACAACTATATATACATACTCTAACCTTTTAGTAACTTGTATAGCAAAATTTCAACTATAAATCCCACTTATGACAACCCATTAACTCGGGTAGCAATAATATATATATATATATATATATATATATATATATATATATATATATATATATATATATATATATATATATATATATATATATATATATATATAAGTAAATACTATTATCTCCATTACACTAGTTAATTTACTCATATAATTTTAATTAATAATAACTCACACATTATATTTTTACATTCAAAATAATCACTATATATCTAGATTTTTATCTATCTAGATGAACGGCAGTTACTCACCTGGTTATGCTTTATGTATAATGAATTCCAACTTTAGAAATCCCACAACTGCTCCTGTTTCAGCAATTCCAATAACTGTCAAACAATAACATAACTCTTGAGTTTTATAACTCAAGATACCACTTACTCATATATTAACTAAACTCTTCCATTAAGTACAAAACGCTCAACTATATACCGAAACTTGTTAAGCTTCATAAGTTACTTGTCCTTATGTCTTACTTTATTAAGACCAACACATAACGTCATTTCAAACATCATTTCACCAATCCAATTATTGCTGCTTAATTTACAAGTCATTTATTCATGACTTATTACCAAGATCAGCTTTTTCATCAAACTTAGTTGTACCTCATAAATAGACTATTTACATGTCTTAATCCATTAAGACATCAATTTCACTCCACCTTATTCACACTTTCACCATTTTGAATATCAAAGCACAAAGTACAAGTTACTTTTGCATGACTTAATACCATGACTTAATCCATTCATCCAATTTCAATTATACTTCATGTATATAAATCCTTATGACTTAATTCATTAAGTTGTGAACTTAATTTCACTTAAGTTCCAATCCAGGGTTTTTAATCATCTTCTAAATTTCAAGAAATCAAAAATGAAAACTGTTAATCGTAATGTTCTAAACTAGTAAACATGATTACTATACCCAATTCATCAATACCATGATGATTAGAATTCATAACTAAGATATATGGAGTTAGGGTTTACATCACCCCTTTCTAATTTATCTATAATAACCCTAATTAATATGAATAGAATAGAACAAGTTAATGCCTCATAATCCAATTTGTGGAGTTCAATTCTTGATTTCCTTGATGTTTCTAGCTCAAAGTTTTGATCACCATGTGTTTTGCCTCAAAATCGTTATTCCTTATGTTCTCTGAAGTATAAGACTGATAAATGGGGTAACTTAGCGTCTTGGGGAGTTAGGGTTTACGTCATCCCTTTCTAATTTCTCCATAAGCCCCTAATTAATACCACTAGAACAAGATAATACCTAATAATCCAAGTTGTGGAATTTAATTCTTGAACTCCTTGATGTTTCTTGCTCAAAGTCTTGATCTCCAGGTGTTCTAGCCTCAAAATTGTCATTCCTTCTGTTCTGTAAAGTATAAGACTGATAAATGGGGTAAATTTGTGACTTGGAGAGTTTGGGTTTATGTCACCCCTTGCCAATTTCTCCATAAGACCCCTAATTAGTATCAATACAACAAGATAATACCTTATAATCCAAGTTGTGGAGTTAAGTTCTTAATCTCCTTGATGTTTCTAGCTCAAAGTCTTGATCTCGAGGTGTTCTAGCCTCAAAATCGCCATTTCTTTTGTTCTCTAAAGTATAAGACTGATAAATGAGGTAAATTTGCAACTTAGGTCTTTAAAACCCGTATTTTTTTTAATTGACTCGTTTCCATGTCGTGGTAGATGATGTATAAGTTGTGGTTTCACAATATTTTTACCCAACATCAGACGACCAAAAATTCGTCACCCAAACGCAGACTTCGACATTCTTTATATATATATATATATATATATATATATATATATATATATATATATATATAACTACAACTTTCTTTTACATTTCTTCTCCCAAAAGAGATTATATTTTTTTGAATCTCATATACCATTGGGTATACATTATATATCCTTTAACGCTACACATAAACTCATACTCTACATCCGTCTTTTGGGTATACAATATACACGACTTAACCCTTTATTCAGTCAATAAATGTATCACACCCTTATTAATATATAAGTTATATGAAACGGGTTTTACAGTGCCCTAGGCGGTCCTACGTGGAGCTAGGCGATCCTAGGCGGCCGAAACTTTCAAAATTTTCAAACTTCAAAATATTAAATTTTTCGAAATTTCAAAATTTCAAAATATCAAATATTATAAAAAAATTTAATTTCAAATTTTTCAAAATTTTTAATACTTATTTTCCTAAAATATATTAACTTTTGAATAATTTTTTTAATATTTAATGGTACCCGATTAATCCCCGTCTAGTCGATTGATCTCTTAAACCCGGTCCACCAACTAGCTAGCATCGACCACTTTTTCCAGCCTTGCAAAATACATATATGATCCTTTTCTCCTCCCTGTTGTATAAACGAGAAAAAAGACACACATAGATATAGTATTGAACGTTGTTCGGTTAATGTGTTATATATATATATATATATATATATATATATATATATATATATATATATATGGTTATGTTATAATGAGGATGGTAAATATTGTGTGGATGTAGGGTTAAATGTGAGTCAATCACTTATGTTATGATTGGAAAGTGAGGTATTAATATTATTAGATTAGAAAAAAAAATACATTCTAATAGAAAGAAACGGTTGATAAAGGCTATAGATGTAATGTTACATATGCATTAAACAAGGTAACACCAGATTAATCGGGAAAAACCAATTGCATTTTCAATTAATAGCGCATCTGGTAACAGAGTGGGATGTATGTATCGGTGAAGAAGCTGGAACACAATCTTTTAGAATTAAGGATCGATCATGAGGAAATGATAGTCTCATTACATTATAAACAAGATTTGGAGGTGTGGGGATACAAAAAGAGTGGTAATTATAGACAAGGGTTTTAAATTATTCTTAAAGAATGATGGGTTAAATATCGAGTTCAATATTCGAGTAGGAATTCAATTCAAATACAAGAATACAACCAAGACTACTTTGCATTTAGACGATGATGATTTTTTTGCACCTCCTCAAGGTACTTTTTTTGGATTTTACAAAATAAGATTTGGGGTTTTTTTGAGTTTTTCTTTGTGTTCGTATTTTAGGGTTTAGTATGCATGATTTTATGGAAGTTTAGGCGTGTTTAGTATTCCGTGGAAGCTATAAAACGTTGTTTATGGTTTATGATCGGAAGTTTTGTTTTTTCGATTTTTAAAATATCACGAAGTCTGTTTTTGTGTCAGAATTCTTGTAGAATATAGTAAAAGCTGAAAGAATTGATCTTAAGATTGTTTGTTATGAGATATAATATAACATATAGTGGATGGTTTATGCTTGCTTTTTTAATCTTCTTGAAGCATGTGTTGTATGAGAATTCTGGTAGAATGAAATTTATTCTTGAAGAACAGTTCTTTACGAATCTGGTTTAGTATGGTTTCTGATGTGTAAAAGGGTTTTTTATTGGATGTTTTTTGGTACGGACTAATTAGTGTGTAATGTGATGTGACTATGTGTTATGACACGATGAATGCGAGTTATCAAGGTTTTCTTGTGTAGTTAGTGTGTTGGTGTGGGTATAATATTATGGTAGAATAATATTTTTTATGGAAAGTTTTAGTTCTTATTAGAATCTATTATACATTTGAACTGTGTGGTTATAATAGTATGCTATACATGATAAATAATAGTTTTTTCTTAAGTCTGGAAAAATGTTTTTGTGGGTATGAGGTTTTGTTAAAATGAAAGTTCTGATAGAATGAACTAAGTTATGAAAGAATTGGTTATTTAAAAAATTGTTTGTTGTAAGACTTCTGATATGAAAAAGGTTGCTCAATTGTATTTTTTAATTGTTTGCTACAGAGTTGTTAAGTTTTACATGAGAATTTGGTGTGTGCATATGGGTGGTTATAATAATTTGGTATAATATGTGTTTGTGTTGAAAGTTTTAGTTTTTATGACGTTTTTCATATATTGGGAGTGTGTGGTTCCAATATGTTGGTATAATTGAACATATGTAGTTTGCGAGTCAGTCCTCAATAGTAACGGCTTGTATGAGTTATGTTAGAATGTAAAATGAATACAAGTTATTGAACTAGTAAGATGTGCTACCACAATATGTATAATCTATGTATTATAACAAAAACTAATTATGTGGGATTCAAAAGTAATTGTTTTTATGTTTTTTTTAGCATACTAAATTGCATTATGCTTTCAGATATGTTAATTTTTTGCTCTTAAGTTAATGATTATGTTAACTTTTTCATGTGTAGGGACAGACAATGATCCACCTCAAGCTATGATAGAGAAAATGACACAACAACAAGAAAGAAATGAACTTGAAGAACCACAAGATAAACAACTAGTAGATGTGTTAAGTCTATATTTGTTGTGTGAATTGGTTATGTTTGGAATTTTGTTTACATTTTTCGATTCCAAAATGGGCATGTCCATCTTCGAAATCTTAGCTTAGTACGTCTATAAATAGCGCATTGTTCCCTTTGTTTTGGATTAATCTTTTTGTAACCGTCTAACACTTATAGAATAGTTCCGAATTGCGAACCGTTCTTTGTGCTTTGTCATTGGAGACTGACCTCATTTCATTCCATATCATTCTTGTTAACTGATTTGTTTTATCATTTTATATTGAATATAGAATCTATCGGTCTCATCAAGATGAATAATAATTCCTTGGACGAGTGTGAAACATTCTTGAAGCTTGACTTAATAGAAAGGATATTGCTACTAGAAGAACCATGACTAGAAAGGATGAAGAAGACAAGAAGGAGACGTCATAAATAGGAGTGGATGTGGTTCTTCTTTTTATTTTTTGTGGTTAAGTAGATAAAGTTTGGTACTCTGCATTTTAGGTTTGTGAACTTATTTTTAATAGTTCTAGTGATTATGGTTAGTGGTGTTTTTAAACATATGATAATTTTAATAAAACTTTGTTATAAAAGTTCGATCTTGTTATATGTTATCATGTTAGGTTGAAACATGGTTGGTTTAGATAGGACACTATAAATGTAATAGATTATGTATAAGTAATTTGGATAGTTTAGTGATTTTTGGTATTTTGATATAATGAATCAAAACGTGGTAAGATAATAAATTGTTATTAAAGAAAATATGTTATATAATATTTTTTTTATTCTGATAGAATAAATGGTTAAATGATAAGTGGTTTGATTTTTTTATTTTACTGTTTAAGAAGTATAGATGTATGGTAGTGGATGGTTAGTATCTTGAAAAATAACAATATTATTAATACATATAATGACGGAATATATACATTGATTGAATTAACTTCTTGAAAAAATAACATATAATTGAATCATTTATTAAAGAATAACAACGTTATTAAAGAATACTCATTTTTTATTAACATTATTCAATAATCAAGGTCTAAAAAATACATAAAAAACACATTACGATCACATTCTATAAGAATACAATGTTTTAGAGATAGAAATTCTGATAATCCCCACTCTATAAGAATACAATGCCATTATTGAAAATCTTTATTCTATTGTAACAACCGAAAAATACGACCAATTTTAATTTTTTTTAAAAACATCTCGATTCCATTAAATCTTCAAAAAGGTTTTCAATACAAAACATTTAACGTGTTCCCAGAATCACAACATTACAAAATCACGAGGAGCGGTACGATCACGCCTTCGCCTTGCCACAGTCTCCTGACGAACCTGAAAAACATGAAACCACAACTGTAAGCCCGAAAGCTTAGTGAGATATCCCCAAAATACCAACCACAAATACCATGCACGCATAACATGCCATAACATATCCGATCACAGAACAACCATGCACTTCGGGTCTACTGTGTGACTGGTCCGCCGCACCGGCCTTCAGTCCACCTGGTCCACCCTCTGAGTCTATCCATATACATCGAGTCTACAGTGTGATTGGTCTGCCCGATCCCGGGCCTTCAATCCACCTGGTCCATTCTCTGAGTCTACAGTATGATTGGTCCGCCCGCACCGGGCCTTCAGTCTATCTGGTCCACTCTCCGAGCCTTCGGCACGTCTGGTCCGCCCTTTCGGGGCCTACAGCCTATCCAGACCGCTCGCTGGGCCTTCGGGACAACCGGTCTGCCCTGGGTATCTTGGCCTACAGCACGCAGCAGGACCCGCCTCAACCCAACTCCAGTCCAAACAACCATGTGCACATATACATACAATCATATAGCAATTCACAGACAACAAGCAGATCAAATAAATCACATAGCATATCATCATCCTAACCAGGATACCGACCTAACAGGTCACTAGCATAGCATCTCCCTATCTCTCAGGGTACCGCTCTCAACAGGTCTCTAACATATACCATCCTAGCTTTCAGGATGCAAACATATCATAGCAACAACATAACAACAACTACCCGGATCTCAATCCGATAAGGGCCGGCCTTGGTGCCTTAGACCCTGTTGATATAGTGAGGATAACTCACCTCGAAACTGCCGACTGAACAGATAACCCAAGCTGCTCCGATCACTGCTATGATCTCCACCACTGGACAACCACCAATGCACTGAACTCCAAACAATAATCAACAATTACCAAAATGCCCCTGAAAACCTTTGGTCAACCCTTGGTCAAAGACAAGGTCAAAGCCAACCCCTGACTGACTCTACTTGCCGAGTCAACCCGATGACTCGCCGAGTCCCCATATTCAGAACTTCCCTCAATCCGCGACCTAACTCGCCGAGTCACCCCGAGACTCGCCGAGTCCAACAACTCTGAGTCCACTCACACACAACTCACCGAGTCATCCCTTGACTCACCGATTCTCGACTCGACCAGAAAATATTGGGATTCTTCGACAAGACTCGCCGAGTCCAAGAACAGACTCGCCGAGTCTATGACTATCTTCAACCTACTCGCCGAGTTGTTCATACAACTCGCCGAGTTCCAGGCCATCTTCATCCAACTCGCCGAGTTGTTCTTCCAACTCGTCGAGTTCCAAATCATCTTCAAGCAACTCGTCAAGTACATCCATGTGACTCGCCGAGTTCCACCGGTCTGAATCCATTCAGAAACATTCCAGGCCATGCAATTGCTCCAAAACATAGATCTAGCCTCCTACAACTCATCCATCACGTAAAGTGGCAAACTTTATGTGAATCCAAAGAGATCTATGCATTTTGCACATTAGGGATAAGGTTTGGGACAAGATAGCTTCATCCAACACTCAACACAGGGACTTTCATGCATTCCAACTCTTTCCCATCCCAGATCTCAGGTAGCAACCTCAGATCTAGCCTCTAAACCCCAATACATCCAAAGGATATGATCTCAACACCCCCAAAAATGAAGAATCTAAACAATAGCAGCTCAAACAATGGAAAGATACCTCAAAAGGAAGCTCCAGAAGAAGATTATCCTGAATTCTTGCAAAGCCCTAAGATCCAAGCCTCTTCTTCTTTAAATTCTCTTCAACAACCACCTCTCCAAGCTCCAATTTGCTCAACAATGGTGCTTCTCCACGATTTTAGGGTTTGTGGAACTCAAGGGGGAATAAAGAGGCTGGGAGGAAACATAATGTTCTTTATATAGGGCTCAACCCCGAGAATTAGGGTTTTCTCCACTCAGCGCCTACTCGCCGAGTCCATCTTACTGACTCGCCGAGTCAGCTACTTAACACGCGACCCAGTCGCGACTCTACTTGCCGAGTCCATCCATGGACTCGCCGAGTCACTCTTTCCTAATTTACTCTTTTAGCCCTTCCACTCTACTCTTGATATTTCAGGATGTTACATCTATAAGAATAGAATGCCGTTCTTGAAAATCACCATTCTATAACAGCAACACCATGGTGGAAGACAACGTCAATCCCTTGGTCTTTCAATTTCACACAACATTTGTGAATTTCAAATAGCCTAGTCCTTCACATATAAGAAAAATCATTAGTTTGAACAATGATCCTTTCACATGTTAATAAAAACTAAATTGAGATCAAATCTCTTGGTGATGCAGACTTATCAACTAAAAAACAATCAGAAACAAAAACTTGCATTATACCTATGCAAAAATCCAAAAACTTTAATTGTATTCCTTGTAACCATTAACTTGTCAAAAACTTACCTTCAATTAATCTTGTAGGCATTTTGTATTCCCCCTAACACTATAATGAACAAAGGGGGAATCTTGCAGTCATTTCATCGAACACTTAGGAGGGGGAGGTAAGATATTTTTCAAGAAAAACATACACACAAACGCATTACACATGTATCATCTTTACACTAGTATTTTTTTTACAAACATCCAAAACAATATGTTGAGAAAAAAAAAGGAAAATTTAGGTATGATAAATTACCATATGAAGATAACTGATTTTAAATATATATGAAACAATTGAAACTACTGAACTTGTTGGAAACTAGAACTAGATGATGCTTAATTAGAGAATTAGAGTGGATATGGAGGTTCTTCTGCCTACTAGGTGGTAGAATGGTCTTAGGCGTATGAGGTGTGTTGTTTAGTCGAAGAAGGAGGCTTATTAAGTTGAGATGAAGGTTTGTTTTCTTGGTGACTTTTATAAAAAAAATAGGAGGGTAAAGAACTAGCGACGGAGACAAGCAAGAAGTGGCGGAGGAGACGAGGATGAAGGCGACCAACAACGGAGAGAATTGAGGAAGAAGGAGTTGCTTGTGTGAGGATGGAGGTCGATGTCTTCTTCTGGTGGTAGCATTGAGTTTTAAAATATTAAACAAATTTACCTAAATTAAAGGGGTTAATGATTTTATTATTTGATTACCCAAGTTAATTAAAAGTTAAGATTACAAATTTACTCATATCCATATTTTTAAAATGAATGGACTACATTAATCCCTATATCCACACAATAATTAGCCATTCACATATGAACCTATCTCTCTCACTCACTCACACACACACACACATTCTCTCTCTCTCTGTCTGTCTGTCTGTCTGTCTGTCTGTCTTTATGTCTGTCTGTCTGTCTGTCTGTCTGTCTCTCTCTCTCTCTCTCTCTCTTTGTCTCTTGATGTATTTAACAATAAGTAATATTCAAATATGTTCAAAGAATAAAACCATACCCTAAGCACATAGAGTATCTATTACTACCCATGGGCCACTTATGGTTGTCCCACTCCTCCTCCGTGGGCTGTTCCCCACTTGCCATGGAATTTACACCAACAACGTCAGCAATCGACATCCAGTGGCATCCTCGGTAAGCAACGTATGACTTCACTAGCTCCTCCATCTCTCCGGATGCCTACCACACTACTGTTGATCCATCTTCTGTCTCGCCACTATGGCAGTGTTTTCCTCCACTTCCACCTGATCAGCCCATTGAGCTCCTGACAAATTTCAATCCTATGACACTTAATGACCCCAGAGATGCAAGCTGGTATATGGAAATAGGTGAAACCTCCCATTGTGCGTCTAGTGCAGGTAGTCTTTCTTCCCTTTAGTAATAAGTGTACTTACAATTCGGTTTTTGTTGGCAATGGTTCCACTATTCCAGTCACCCATACAAGACATAAAACTATTCCTTCCAGACACCACCCCTTATACTTAAATCATGTCCTCGTTACAGCTGATATCATCAAAAATCTTGATTTATGTGTGCAAATTTACTACTTATAATAATGTCACTATTCAATTTGATCCTTATGGTTTTTCTATGAAGGACTTTCTGACCAAGCAAATACTCCTTAAATGTGATAACATGGGAGACCTCTACCCAATAAATCCCACTATTTTTTTCCCTTCTCATCATTACAACATCTCCTTGGCATCAATGCTTGCAAAATCCAGTCATTATACTTCTTTTAATAAAAACGATATTTTGTTATCTTGTAATTCTTGTCGCCTCGGCATACATACTCGTTTACCTTTTGTTTCTTCTAATAATAATGCCACTGAGTTGTTTGAAATTGTGTATTCCGAGTTATGGACCACACTCATTCTTATTACTAGTGGTATCAAATACTACATCATACTTCTTGATAAATATTCACAATTTCTATGGGTCTTCCCTCTTTGCAACAAATCATACGTTTTTTAGCAAATATCTCCATTTTCGTGCCTATGTCAAAACCCAATTTAAAAGTGAAATTAAATCCTTCCAATGTGACCATGGTGGTGAATTTGATAATCACCAATTTCACTCATTATTTCACCAAAATGGGATCCAATTCGCTTTTCTTTCCCTCGAGCATCCTAACAAAATGGTAGATTGTAACACATGATCCAGTCTATAAATAATATCATTTTGACCCTTCTTTTTCATGCGCATATACCTCCTACCTATTGGCTTAAGGCCCTCCACATGACATGTCATTTTCTTAACCTTATACATTCCACTACCATTCAAAATAACATCATTTTTACCGAACTTTTTGGTAAAAAGCTCTCATAATCTCATCTAAGAGTCTTTAGATGCCTTTGCTACCCTTTTATACCTACCTCACATAAACTACAACCCCGATCCACCCCATGTATATGTTGGGTTATGAGCATAACATCATTCCTATGGTGTTCATGCAACCCTAATTGCTTTGATCTAGGTTTTCTACTATGAACACAACAACATTGAATACCAAAGCAATAATCCTAAGAACTAACATACAACAATCAAATTGACATATAAACTAGGGTTTAGATCTTAAATTTCTTGTTATGTAGTCTCCATGAATATCCTTTACCTTTGAAAGCTTAGTGCCTCAAATGTTGCACCTCTAATGGAGTCACAAACACCACTAGCAATAAGATGACTTAGGAGAAAGAGGAGGAGGCACAAAATCGTCCAGGGTTCCCTCTAGGGTTTCAAGTGGCGATTTTAGGACGCATGGGGTATCCTTATATAGCTGAGGAATTAGGTTTTCACTCAAAGACCTTATCTGGTTTCTTAGGCTCTAAGCAGCCCACAAGATCCTTCCAAAATCTCCCTTTGGACGAAATCTTATGGGCTATCCATAAGGATTTCATCCAACCCCTTTACAAGGGTTCCTCAGCCCAAAATGCAATTATCTTATAATTACAATATTAGTCCCCCAAATTTAATTAATTTTTTTTACCACAATATTAATTCTAAATTAATTAATGATCAATATTAATTAAATAGTATGATTTCTCTTTTAATATGTTATTCACATAATATATTAATAAATCATAATTATTCCTCTTTCTCCTTAATTCATCCTATCCGTTGCTATGGTGAAGGCAACCCAAAAGGACCATGCTCATAATCGAGTCAAGTACATAACAAAATAGTTATGGGCTTAGACACCTAATCCAACAGTCTCCCACTTGGATAAGTCTAATAACTATTTTGCAAGTACGAAAACCTGATCAACAATCGTTGCTTTGAAAATCCACTGTCAACTCTGATCGTATCAGAAACGCGTCCTTTAGATAAGGGATCATATATTCCTCCATTCTAGATATCGTACAGACATGAGACATGGATTATAATCATTCTCTCATTCTATGTGTTGTTTCCTGATTTCTGATTTATGACGACTGACAACAGACTACAATTGAACATATCAACTTAGTCTCGACTTGGCCAAGCGCTTAGGGTGTCGTCACTAAATCATCGAGGGGCCCACATATATCGGTTTTTCCAACTTTGGGTAAAAGGAACGAATATACTTTGACTCAAATGCTCGCTTGTACCTACTCATCAAATCACACACAACAATATGTTTTATAACACCACGTTACTGGTGCGTTTAAAATCCATGAAGTGATTCGAGTGAGCATGGGTTTAATCCATGAAGTGACTCAAGTCAGCGTGGGTTTAAATCCAATACTCAAATCTTATTTCAGGAGCACTCACGAACACTACAACATACTTTTGTTATGTCTAAAATGCTTTAGACAATCTACAGTCAGATTCTTGACAGTCTTCTTTCATACCTACTTCCAAAGTATGATCGATTGTGGATGGTTTGAATAATCTTATTATTCGGGAAGTCAAAACATGCAAAGTGAAACACAAGAACAATAATAATCCCATATGGCCCCAAACTTTTGAGTATAAATAAAACACCTTTATTTAATCACCATATTGATTACACATTATTTATTGTATAATGTTTTGGATAATCAACTTATTACTTGAATTATAACAACAGTTGTCTCATGCTCCAAGCATGAACACTATATCTACCTATGGTCCATACTTTGTGAAATAGATCAATTGAACACATATCTAATGGTGCTTATTTCACAATTCCCAATCCTTATCACAAGTTTAAGAACACCCAATTCTTGCCACTATTAGAATATGTTAGATTCTAACATTTTATGCAATGATCCTTTCCTAATGTCACAACACAAAAGCCACCAAGACTTTGCCAATGATATTACAAAGTGCTCTATTGGAGATTGTTACAAGGCAATTCCATAAATATGAAGTCTCACATTCAAAGTACATTCCTTTGAACATCTTTCTTGCATAAAATTTTTCTAATCTAGACATAGATTCTCGATATCCAACTCCCAATATGGAAACATTTCCATATTTGCCATATGACAACTCATTATTAATAGAATCATATCTAATCATAATAATGTCATTATGGTCCATTCGTTACTGTACTTCTAACTGCCTACAAGTAACCAATCCTTGGGGAACCATAGATTGTCCTTGACAGTGGTTTAATTATTTTAGTCAAATTCGGTTCTAGTCCTTTTCCCTCTTCATGCCCTAGGCATTTGGAAAATTTAGAATGGTCGAATATTACAACATATGCAATCAATCCTATACCTGAAGTGTATGGGATACAATACATAATGGCTTACATAAAGACATGGTACTTTCCTAGTCTCTTGCTATAATATTGCCATATATAGAATGCCTCTATGTTAAATCTTTTCAACATAACATTCATATATGTCCTTTGACTAAATTTGATTAAAATTTATCGATCTAAGCTTTTAGACTGGAAATGAAGTATAACATTCTCTCCCTTACTTAGCAAAACAACTTTTCAACCCTTGCAACTTTGCAAAGTGAAACTTTTGTTTTTATATAATTAATATTGCTAACTTGCAAGACTTAAAATAATAATCATGCTCCCACTAACATGATAATTGTATCCATACCAGCATAACATTTATGCTCCCACTAACTTTGACACGTATTTAGAAAGCAGTTCGACTTCTCGAAATCAATACTTATTGACTTTCAAAGTTCATATTTTTAATACGATATGCTTCGATAAGCCTTTATCTAAGCTTCTCAAACTTATACACCTTTCCTTCGATAACTCATATGTATGTCTAAACTAATTCAGAACTTCTAGAAATAAGTCCTAAATGTTTAGACTAATTGCTAAATCTCACAATTTGAACTATGAAGAGGGATGACGTAATCATAATCTAATTTGAGAATGCAAATATACACAATCGCTATCTCTTAAAATCTCTTTTAGTGAAAGCGTTTCCTCACAATCATTATTCATGAAATGGAGAGAAACCTTATGACACTTAGATTTTATGGCGTATTTGTTCCTATCCATGTGAATTTGTCATAGCCATAATCATAAGATAAGGTTTAAGACAAATCCAAACTTATATGCACTGAAGTGTTCATTCTTAATTTCTTGCCATCAAGGGCCCACCACTGCTTCCAAGTTATTAGGCAGCTAACCCTGACCAATCAAAGTACTTTCCATTGATCAGGGTGCTTTGCCTTTATGAATTCAATTGAGAACTCTTAGAACTCACATGCATAGTTAACTTAACTGGAATGGCATAGAAAACAAGAATATGTCAACTAGTGATTGATCAATTCTTGAAGTTTTTCAAGATCATTAAGACTCCCACTGACCTCTTGACATATAAGATTCTCTTGTCAAGAAACATTTCTTGACAAACAAATACTCAAGAGTTAGTGCAGATTCTTATCAAGACAACACTTCATACAATTAGTCTTAGTCGGTCTTTTTCTTATCCAAGACATCACAACTTACCAATTTCAAATGTGTAGGAATAAGAAAACCTTTCCCATTCCACACTTGATGAGTGTTTTAAACTTACTGAATACATGTCACTCAATATCACAATCTTGGAGTACGATTCTAAGACTTGATTTTGGAATGAAGTATGATTCACCTTTTGATTTAACCATTTCAATAATTCCTGATTCCTCTTCTTAGCCATATTAGTGCACTAAGATTTACTTAGAGGGTGAATTGTGATATGGTTTCATAATCAATGAGACGATCATAAAACATGATACTAAAGTACTCTCCCAATTTTTCAGATCGGAAAAACTTTTATCTTTCTGCCCAATTGATTCTTCTTATTCGTTCTGCCATTCTTTGAAACTTTTTTCAATGATTCAGAATTACACTTAATCTTGTAAGCATAACCACATTTACTAGACTTTTAGTAAATCATGAGAAATAATCTTATTGTTCTTTGTGGTGGACTTGACCTAGCACACAACAATGCGTATTAGATCCTTTATTCCTTCACTTGACTCACATACTTATGTGAACAAGGAATTAGTATTAATTTCCTAAGTATCAAGATTTCCATACACCACATGACTCAAATCATATGATTCCAAGCTTCTGTCCAATTGAAACTTGGGCGATGGGAATCTTTCCTTACTTAGAAAATTATGACAATACCATAAATAATATAACTAAGAATCGCATCCACTTAATATTGCTTAAAACGCACATGCATCAATTTTCACAAATGACATTGCAAGGAGATATAAATAAGTCAAAACTCAAAATTTATTTTATTTATAAAAAGGTGTGGAAAACTTGTCCTTACAACGCAAATTCAATTGAAAACTATGATATTACATATTCCTAAGCAATCTATCATAACTCTAAGCAGCAACTCAAAAATCCGATCATCGAATCATGTGATCGAAATCCATTTCTTTGCGATCAGACTCAGCTCACTTCTTCCTTTAAGCTTCCTTTCTTTTTCTTCGATCGTACAAAACATCAAAATGTAATCTTATCACATCATGTATTAAGAATCTAAATAGAAAACTTAATAGAGGTAGATAGTGGATTTTACCTGAAGCAGAGTCATACATCTTGACTCTCCCATCTCTTGGATCTCTCAGGTAGTCAGGACAGCTTCGTAACCAATGCCCCCTCTTTTGGAAGTAGAAACATATGGATTCTTCTGAAAGGGTACACGAGAGTATCTCATACTCAGCCTTTCTCTTGCGTAGAGAAAATTTTATGGATTTCCAATGTTGCCATTGCCCATAGAAGGTTGGCATATTGATTTACCAAAAAATTTTGCTTGACCAGTGCGCCAAATCATCGTTGATTCAGCAGAAATAAGCAAACAAGTCAAATCATTGAGGGCCACGTCGTGGTCCATAATATAGTACTGTCTAATTAACTCACTATATGATTCGGGAAGTGATTGAAGAACCAAGTCAACAACCAACTTCCTTGAGACATCGACACCCAACATTCCCAATCTATCAATATGAAACTTCATATCCAAGACTATCACACCTCAAAACTAGAATGGCAGAAACGTTCTAGGGTGGAGGACGTCATGCGTAGTATCACAATAATTATATCTTAGCAAGCATAGTAAACACAACCAAACATTGAATACATATATGAACAAGGTTTACATTGTCTTAGTACATAGTTTTGTTCATATCCAAACTAAAATAGAAGGAGATGACTAACACTCCGACTTCTCCAATCTCCTGAAAGTACCTGTCTACTAATCCCTTGAGAATACAAGCAGATTTGAAAGAATATCAGCATAAAGCTGGTGAGTTCATAAGCATTTAGTTTTTATGGAAAATGTTTCTTTGATCCTTTTGAAAAGTGTTCCTCAAGAAAATCCTATATTTTCTTACAAAAACCAGTTTTGAAAGAGTATCTATTAGTAGAAAATAAACCATTAGTTTTAGAAATGCCAGTGTTATCCTGGGAAAATCCCATATTTTCCCTAAAAACAGGTTATCCGTCCTAGAGGTAGAGATTCAAGTTTAGAAATCCCTAATTACTATCAGTATATATAAATGTCGTTTTATTACTCAAAATAAAACAAATGAAGAGTAGATTCAGTAAACCAAAGTTAGTTTATACTTATTTGCGAGTCGTATAACCATACTTGATATGACCGAGAGACCTATATAATGTTCTTCAGGCGTTAAGCTAAATGACATTTGTACACCCCAGGCATGCCTGCCTAACTATAGCTAGCAGTTCAGGTGTGGGATTGTCAGTCCCAAATAGATCTGTTCACAAATCTCACGCTCTCCCTCCAGGAGACTCTGGTTATACTAAAAGGATTTATCCCTGTACACCTAATGGTACAATATTGAAGTAGCGCCTAAAAATTCTGTATAATCTAGTTTACTAGTGGGAAACAACATAAAACAATGAAATAATTGTATTCTTTACTCTTGAGAAAATATATAACATAAACTAAATCTGTCATAGGTTTATATATATATATATATATATATATATATATGTACACACACACACACACACACACACATATATATATATATATATATATATATATATATATATATATATATATATTCATTCATGAAATCTGGTTTGGTAAAAACTGCCTAGAGGGTTATCCCAAACTATACCCATTATAGTTTATTAGAGTTGATATAGAAATTTCTTTGTAAAAACCTTTCTGAAAGCTATGAAGTTAGATTTCCAAATTAAGAGTTTCCCTTATGCTCATCATATTACAAAAAGGGGATAAAATATCCGAATATGTTATTAAATATGGAAATCATTAACTGTATTAATAAGCTTAACACTTAATAAAATACTTTGAGTTTGGCTTGTATTCCCACCTGAAAACATTAAAAACACGGAAAATATAGGGGTATGAACTCACCGTTTGACGTGTGATTCGAATGTAGGATCGTGAGGGATGTTGAGTGTCAAGTACAACCTCGAGCACAAACAGACCCTATTTAACATATAACGATGTATGGACATAATTAGTGTATAATACAACTAATCATGATAAGCCACACCCTACGGGACTAGGAAACACTTGGGACAAGTGTTACAATCACATACGATTGTATGAAGGGAATGTAAGGCCACCAAAAGAGTGTGTGGTCGGAGTGTGTGGTCGGAGTGTGTGGTGGTCAGAGCATGTGGTAGTCGGAGCGTGTGGTTGGTGCGTGTGGTCAGAGTGTATGGTCGGAGTGTGTGGTCGAAGTGTGTGGTCAGAGTGTGCGGCCACCAAGAAGGTGTGCGGCTGTACCCCTTCAAGATCATGCTAAAGTGGTCGACTTTAAGGTGAATCAAGGCTCAAATCATGAAGTCTTTCAAGTATAGCAAGCTAAAAGGATGGAATACTTACGTTTTTGAAGCCTTAGAAGTGTTTGTGGTTGATTCAAGTAGAGAGAGAGAGAGAGGCGTGTATGGTTGAGGAGAGGGGAAATGAAGTGAAAATGAGCCTCATCTATATATAGATAATAGGTGTGCAGCAACACACTCGGGTGTGCGGCCACACACTCGGGTGTGCGGCCGCACACTAATCAGGTGTGCGGCTACATACTCATGTGTGTGGCCACACACTCCTCTTAAGGGAGTGTTTGGCCTTTTTGCAACCCTAAATCTTAAACTAACTGTAACAGCCCAAAATCTCAAGTATTGTTAAGTTGCATTTTGGGGGTGTTTTAAAGGGGAGACTCGACGAGTTGGAGCCAGACTCGCCGAGTAGGGTCGCAGGTTTGGTCGCGGGTTCACGACTGGACTCGACGAGTCCAGATATGGACTCGGCGAGTCGACGCTGTTCAGCGGAAAACCCTAGCCGTTCAGTATTGGGTCGTATATAAGGGTTATTATGCCGTCATTTCACGACTTTGGATCGATTGGGAAGAACCCTAGGCGACTGGAGCGGCTAGAGCAAGCTTGAAGGCCATTGGTGACCTTGAAGGAATTGTTGTGCAAGGAGGAGAAGGGTTTTAGTTAAAGGAACTGCAGGGAGTTCGAGTTTTGAAGTTTGGGGACATGGAAGGTACATCATTCAGGTAATAATTCGGATTACATTCTCCTGTGATTGATGTGTATATAGATTTAGGGTTTATGGAACCCATTTGGAGTCTAGATGGTTTGTTGCGTTGTTATTCAACGTTTATAACCTTGCATTAGGACCCTTAGAGGTCCAGAAGGATCCATGTTTGTATATTCGGGAAAATATGTACCTCAGGAAGCAGTTCGATCGACTGCATGGCGTGGACTCGCCGAGTCGGATGATCAGACTCGGCGAGTAGCTTGAAGATTCACTGGGACTCGCCGAGTTTGTTCTTCAGACTCGACGAGTGGAGTCGGGGTGGCCCCGCGATTCTTCCAGGAGTAACTCGTCGAGTCAAAGGGGATACTCGACGAGTAGAAGGGGAATTTTAGAGGATTGAAGAACGACCAGACTCGCCGAGTCACCAGGGAACTCGCCGAGTCCAGTCGAGCTGACAATGGACTGTTGACCAGAGTTGACTGGTGTGATTTCTTAGGGTCAGTTAACGTGGAAGATAGAAGTATTAATAAGGGATATATGATGTTACAGGGAGCTTGTAGCTCGGAGGATCAAGTGCAAGGGACTTTAGGAGTTGCTATCTTCCAGTGTCCGCGAGGTGAGTCTTCTCACTATACTGTACCCGGAAGGGTTTGACTGTATGACCGGAAGGTCGGATATGATATGTGATATGTATGCTATATGTGGTAAGTTATTTGTTATATGTGTTATGTATGTTATGGGCCGGAAGGCGATTATATTATGGGCCGGAAGGCAATATGTCATGGGCCGGAAGGCGATATGTTGTGTGATGGACCGGAAGGTCGGCGTGGGTAAGGCCGGAAGGTTTACCCAGCAGGGACGGAAGTCCCCTGAGACACATGGACCGGAAGGTCGGGCCTGGAAAGGTGTACGTGCGTAAGGTGTATATTGGGGAACTCACTAAGCTTCGTGCTTACGTTGTTTATGTTATGTTGTTTCAGGTTCTTACAGTAACGCGGGATGGCAACGGTTCGATTGTACACACCGAAGAAAGAGTTGTGTTTTGGAGGATCCTGGTTTTCTATTTAACTGAAAATGAAACTACGTTTTGTAAATCTATTATGAATGAGGTTTTAAACAAGTGTATTAATACTAAATTGATTATTTAAATAAAAAGTTTTGCCTTGAAAATCACGGTGTTACACTAACCCATCCCTAAGTCAAACATTGGTTGTACAAGGCTTTAGATCATCCAAACAGACTAAAAAAAAATGCTAAAAGATAGCTGAAACGAGTATAACATTGATAGTATTGAATAGGTCGACAAGGTAGAAATTCAGGGGTGTCACATTATCCCCCCGTTAAAGGGAATTTGGTCCCAAAATTTAAGGATAGAGTAAAAATCATGTGCTTGGAAAGAGATGAGGGTACTTCTGTTTCATTGAGTCCTCGCGCTCCCAAGTGAATTCATGTCCCCGCTTGGCATTCCAACGCACCTTCACTATCGGGATGCAACTCTGCTTCGTACGTTTGACTTCAAGGTCCATGAGTTTGATAGGTTCTTCTACGAAACGTAGAATTTCGTCTAGCTCAATCTCATCGAGAGGAATCACAAGAGTCTCGTCGGACAGACACTTCTTTAGGTTTGACACGTGGAAGACAGGATGGATGTTGTTGAGTTCTCGTGGTAATTGGAGTTTGTATGCTACGGGACCGATCCTAGCAAGAATCTTGAATGGTCCAACGTACCTTGGATTTAGCTTTCCACGCTTTCCGAAACGTATCATGCCTTTCCAGGCTGATTTCAGGACTAGTGAGAGTACTGTCGTGGACTTGACTCTTGAGTAGTTGCATGTTGCCCACCTCAGTCCAGCACATAAGGGATCTATACTTACGACCATAGAGGGGTTCGTACGACGCAGCCTTGATGCTGGAAAAGGTCACCGATGTTGCAATAAAGTCCCACTATGGGTAGATGAGTGTCCCACGACGTATCTACAATTGTACGGATTGTTCTCTCTTACTTTGTCCATTTATTTGTGGGTGATACTCTTTGCATGAATACTTTCGGGTTTCGAAGAGAGAGGAATTTTCAAAGTTCACATCTAATTTGTCGGGATTTTTGCGATCGAACGATTTAAGATACGAGGATTTGGTATAACCTAGACTCAGTCGTACTAAGCGGTACGACGTCGTAGAGTCGCACGTTAAATTAGTTTGGAAGGATCGTTTAGAACATTGATGCCCCGAGGGTGAATGTCTTTGGTGTTTTCTATGCTTGACTCAAAGTTAATGGGTACCACTAACACGAGGGTTCTAATGTTTTGAAACTATGAACTTTCATGAAATGGTTCTTACTAGATCTCTCTATGATCGTTTGGTGTACGCATGCCATGTGTATTTACAACTGACCCTAGCGTATTCACTAGGCTATCATAATTTGCTCATTAGGGCTTTAAGCCTTATAGGGATTTCGTGATTTAATCCAAACGAGATGTAATCACAATTATTGGGGTTTTCGAAAATGTACCAATATGAGGCAGGGTCCCTCGATACTTCCTCCTTCTCTGAGGTCAGACTCCTCCTATTTCCTCATTGTTCTTCTCTGTTGGGCAGTCTCTTTTGAAATGTCCTACACTTCCATAGAGGTAACAAGTTGGACTTGTCCCAACGTTGTTAGTCGGAGTGATGAACTTGATTAGGGTCCTACAACCGTGGGAGGTGTGCCCCTTCCTGTTGCATCTAGTGCAATGCAGCACTCGGCAGACTCCATGATGATGGTAGTTGAATTTGCTGCAGTGCAGGACATTTCCACAGTAGGGTATGGTTGGTGTTGGAACATCGGGGCTGAATGGGGTACTGACTGTCCCAATTCGTTGCCTCTCACTAGGTCTTTGGGTTGAACAACTTCCTTTGAAATTTCGTTTTAGGATGTTAGGCGTGTCCTTTCTAGTAGGCACTTGTTGCTGAGATTGGTTAACACCAAGATTTGGATTGCCATTAACACTTCCACCCATATTTGTGTTGTTAGCATTAAGAACAGCTAGGACGGCTGCTACGGCTGCTGTGACAGTAGCTTGGAACGTAGCTGAGTCCATCTGGAGGATTGGCGTCTTACCAGTGGGTTGGTTACATTTCTTTGGAGGCATGGTCTGCTACATGTCAAGAAAAGAAGCTTGTGAGCAATGATGGTTGCCTCTAGATGTATCCTGAATGTTTATCTATGCATTAAGACTTCCCATTTTGCTATCTGACTCTCATTGATTCGACCCACATCCCTAAGATGTGGTCCTAGCAGGAATAGAAAAGATTTGATCACAATAAAGCTCACATCCAATAAACTTATGAACTCCTTGTTACTCAGCTCATTGCGCTGGCTGGATAACTCTCACATTTTCGTTGGTGCTAGACGATATGTAGATTCAGCTATAAGGGTAGTTCCGGGGATCAAGTCGATACGGGATTCAACTTGACACTCGGAAGAAATCCCTGGAATGTCTTTAGGGGAAGTCATCAGGAAAGTTGCAGATTTCAGGGATGCTCTTGGGGTATTTAACTTTTTGCATCTCATCAACCACATGAACCAGGAATGCATGGCATCCCATTCGCAGATACTTCTGGGCCTTGGCACAGGAAATAATACGAAGGTTCGAACTAATTTTATTACTATAATCAGTGAGGACTTCGTCAGAGGAAAAGATTGAAATAAGTCGCCTCTTTCGAATGCAAAAGATATCAGAACGATTTGGGGCTCAACCATCTCATGCCGGTTATGACATCGTAGCTTTTTATGAAGACTGATATAAAACTGATGGTGAAAAAGAATGATCGTCTAAGTATCTCCTATGGTACATGTTTTGAGGACAAAACAGTGATAGGACCTTGATCAAGTTATTTAATTGGCATGCTATCGACCTAAGGTATATTTTGACAATGAAAATCTTTAATTGATATATGGTTGTTGCCACTATAACTGAAACCGAGATTACACATATTTCGGAAGCCTTGACATAAAAGTAGGTCCAAGTCATTCTAACAGGGAAAATACCTGGCAACATGAAGGACGAATATGTTTATAGAAAAGAGCTACTTAGATCATAAATATGAAAGTTATTTCTTAGACAAAAGGGAGGGATGAGTAGAGTATTCTCCTATCGGCGACATGCATTCCTCGGACGGATCCTTAAGTTAGCCAGCTGGCACTCCATGTCAAGTAGGGCGGCTCTCGTATACTATATGGCATGCTCTGAGCTCCATGTCCTCAGCTCGAGTGGTAGCTAGCTCTCGTTGCAGAGCTTCATTGTCCCTCATAGTTCTTGATGGGTTTGAGCCATAAGAACATTCCTATGTGCACATACAAACCCTAATGCTTGGGTCTAGGTTTTCCTAATTGAACATGCAATGTATCCAAGACTTTGATTGATAGATCTAGTAAACATTCAAATCATAACATATGAAAACAGATCTAAAGGATTACCTTGAATTGCTTGTTTGAACCTTCTTGTCCTTGGAGCTTAGAGTCACAATTGTCACTCCTCTAATGGCTTACAAACACCAACTAGCAAGAGGATGATAAGAGAGATAGAGGAGGGTGAGAAATCAGCCAGGGTTACTCCAATAACAAGTGTGTGTCGATTTCCTCAACCCTATGGGTCTATTTATACTAGTGAGCTTCCTAGGGTTTCACCCTTAAAACCCTAATTGGATAACTTAGTCCCTAAGCAATCCAATCTCCTTATTGATAAGCCCTTGGACGATATCTAGGCTCTTCCAAACCCTAAAATCGTCCACCCCTTATCCATAAGGAATCACAACCCAAAATATAACTATCATACAATTGACAATTTATGCCCCTTTATTCAATTAATTTCTTTAAGTCACCAAATTAATTCCTAATTAATTTATGACTTATATTAATCAAATAAAAATATTATTATTCCTTACATTATTCTCATAATATATTAATAATATTTCTTCTCTCCTTATAAATCATCCTGTCAAGTTGCTATGGTGAAGGCAACCCAAAAGGACCATGCACAACCGGGTCAAATACTTGCAAAACATAGTTGCAGCCTTAGACACTATTCCAACAGTCTCCCACTTGGATAAGTCTAGTAACTATATATACAAGCATAATCTAATTAGCAATCGTAGCTCTCAAAGACGCTGTCAAACTCTGATCTTATCAGTCCTGTCCTTTAGATAAGGGATCGTACAGTCCTCTATTTAGATATTACGCGGACAATTCTATGGAATCAATTGTCTAGCATTTTGGTTTCTCGATCTCAGATTTATTCGACATAGAACTTAATCGAACAAATCAATTTAGTTCTGACCGGGCCTGGCACATAAGTCAAATCAAATCATCGAGCGGCCGAGGTATTGCTTTTACCCTCTTAGGATAAAAGTAACAGATAAACTTCGACTTATATGCATTTACTTATTCATTAATCAATTATACACAATAATTCGTTTTATAACATCAATTTACTGATTCCGTTTCGCATTATCAATGTGCAACCAATTAACAAATAACAAACCATATATCTAGGTTTTAAGACCATATGATATTAGCGTCTTGCGATCAACCTTTTTATCACATTCCATAAGGTGATTCCAGCAAGCGCGGGTTCGTTCCAATGCTCAAAACTAGTTCACAAGCACTCATGAACGTTGCAGCAAACTTTTGCTATGTCTAATACCATTTAGACAATCTACACACCAATTCATGACAATCTTCATTCATACCTACTTCCAACATATGAACGATTGTGGATTGTTTGAATAATTCGATTATTCTAAATAAACTCAATTATTCTGGAAGTCAAAACATGCAAAGTGACACAATAGTTAAACAATTAACATACGACAGTAACTCTACTTATAAATAATACTCCTTTATTTAATCATCAAATGTCAATTACATTTATCTATTACAAGTTTCTAAAATTATCTAATCTAATCTAATATCATCTCTCAGTCCAATACTCCTAGCATGCTGCAAATGCTTAACCCTACTCAGTCCCTTTGTAAGCGGATCTGCTGGGTTATGTTCTGATGATACCCTCCTAACCATGAGGTGTCCTTCTTCTACTCGATGTCTAATAAAGTGATATTTTCTGTCGATATGACGAGATCTACCATGATCCCTCGGTTCCTTGGTCAACGCAACCGCTCCTTCATTATCACAAAAAATTTCCATAGGCTCCTTTATGGCGGGTACAACTCCAAGATCACCAATGAAGTTCTTCAACCATATTTCCTCCTTCGATGCTTCGCTTGCTGCAATGTACTCTGATTCGCACGTTGAATCGGCTACAGTTTCCTGCTTGGCATTTTTCCAAGTTACTGCTCCTCCATTAAGGGTAAATACCCAGCCCGACTGCGAACAGTAGTTCTCCATGTCGGTCTGGAAGCTGGCGTCACTATACCCTCACACCTTTAAGTCATCACTCCCCCCGAGGACTAAAAACCATTCTTTCGTCCTCCGAAGGTACTTAAGTATATTCTTGACCGCAATCCAATGGGCTCTTCCAGGGTTCCCTTGATATCTACTGACCATGCTCAAAGCAAAGGCTACATTAGGGCGAGTACAAGTCATAGCATACATGATTGAGCCAATTGCGGAAGCGTATGGTACTCGGCTCATTTATGCTATTTCAGCTTCGGTACTCGGACTTTGAGTCTTACTCAAATTGGCATTACTTTGTATCGGTAATTCTCCCTTCTTCGAATTTTCCATACTAAAACGTTTTAGTACTTTATCTAAGTAAGTGTTCTGACTAAGTCCTATTAGTCTCTTACTTCGTTCTCTCACTATCCTTATTCCCAAAATATAGGAAGCCTCTCCGATGTCCTTCATAGCGAAGCACTTCCCGAGCCATAACTTAACCTCTTGCAGTGTCGGGACGTCGTTTCCTATGAGTAGTATGTCATCGACATACAAAACAAGGAAGCTAACTATACTCCCACTGGCTTTGACATATACACATGATTCATCTTCGCTTTGTACAAATCCAAACTCTTTGAATTTCTCATCGAAGCAAAGATTCCATCTGCGAGACGCTTGCTTAAGCCCATAAATGGACTTCTCAAGCTTGCACACTCTATTGGGATGATTCGTATCGACAAAACCCTCTGGCTGAGCCATGTAAACATCCTCAGCCAACTTCCCATTAAGGAAAGCGGTCTTAACATCCATCTGCCATGTCTCATAATCATGAAATGCAGCAATGGCTATCATCACCCTAACAGACTTTATTTTTGCAACTGGTGAGAAGGTCTCATCATAGTCAACTCCGGGAGTTTGAGTAAATCCCTTCGCAACGGTCATAGTCAACAATACTCCCACGCGCTTTATATGTGTGTACATTCCCATCCATGTCCGTCTTCTTCTTGAAGATCCATTTGCACCCAACGGTCTTACGTCCGGGCACATTATCAATCAAATTCCAAACTTGGTTGTCATACATGGATTGAATCTCGCTGTCCATTGCCTCTTTCCATTTTGTAGACTCCGGGCCTGCCATGGCTTCCTTATAGCTGTTAGGTTCATCTAAATTTATTAGTGTACCATCACTAATCTACGTGTCCCCTTCGGTAGTAATATGAAAACCATAAAACTGGGTTTGAACTCTAACTCTTTCGGAATGTCTAAGAGGTAAGGACTCGTCAATTGGTTTAACCAGAGTTTCCTCCTCGGGTTGAGCGCCAGCGGTGGAGGTTCCTTCATCACTCGATTCTTGAATCTGTTCAAGCTTGATCTGCCTCCCACTGTCTCCTTGGCTTATGAGTTCTCGCTCTCGGAAAACCCCTCTTCTTGCAACGAAGACAACATTGTCACTCGGTCTATAGAAGAGATATCCAAAGGATTTCTGCGGGTAGCCGATGAAAATACATCGCTCACTACGAGGTTCGAGCTTGTCGTGAGTATCTCGTCTTACGAAAGCCTCGCAACCCCAAACCTTGATATGTACCAACAAGGGAGCTTTCCTTGTCCACATCTCATGAGGTGTTTTGGTAACCTTCTTTGTAGGGACTTGGTTAAGGATATGGGCGGCAGTCTCTAAGGCATACCCCCAGAATGAGATAGGTAGTGAAGCATGACTCATCATAGAATGAAGCATGTCCAACAAGGTTCGATTACGCCTTTCTGCCACACCATTCAACTGCGGTGTCCTAGGTGGCATCAATTGCAAAACTTTTCCGCATTCTTTGAGATAGTCGTGGAATTCAAGACTTAGGTACTCTCCTCCTCGATCGGATCGAAGCATCTTGATTTTCCTGCCCAATTGATTCTCCACTTCATGTTTGAATTCTTTAAACTTTTCAAACGTTTCAGACTTGTGCTTGATTAAGTAAATATACCCATATCTACTATAATCATCGGTGAAAGTCACATAGAAGCGGTTCGCATCCTTTATGGTGGATCTAAAGGGTGCACATACATCGGTATGTATGAGATCCAATAAACCCTCACCCCTCTCACAAGTACCAGTGAAGGGTGACTTGGTCATCTTTCCAAGCAAACAAGACTCACACGTGTCATCTTCCCTAAGGTCGAATGACTCCAACCCTCCATCCTTTTGGAGTTGGGCTATGCGCTTCTTGTTGACATGTCCAAGACGACAATGCCACAAACATGCTTTAACCATACTATTGGAAGAATCCATGCATAAAACATCATTTCCTAGGTTATCTACAATCATAACAGTTTCATAAATTCCATTACATGGCATTGCTTCAAAATATAAGACACCATTTAGATAAGCATAAATTGAACCATTCTCATTATTAAAAGAAAATCTAAATCCTTGTCTAAACGAACCATGAAATGAAATGATGTTTCTTGCCATATCTGGCGAGTAGCAAAAATTATTCAAATCTAAACTTAATCCATTACTAAGCACTAAAGAATACACTCCAATCTTGGTCACAGGCGACGATCTTCTATTCCCCATGATTAGATTTATTCTTCCACGCTCCACATCCCTATTTCTTCTTAGTCCATGCAATTCAGAACAAATGTGGTAACCACACCCGGTATCGAGGACCCAAGAAATAACATGAGATGAATCATTAGATTTAATTGTGTAGATACCTGCGAAAGACGGCTTGATCTTTCCTTCCCTGATGGCTTGCAGGTATTCTGGGCAACTTCTCTTCCAATGCCCTATTTTGTGGCAATGGTGGCACTCTGCCTCCTATGGGTTAGGGTTGGGCTTAGCAGGATCAACTTTGGTCCCACTAGAAGATGAACCATCTCGGGACTTTCCCTTGCGGTGGCTCTTAGACAGAGCCTTCCTCTTCTTGCCCCTTCCCTGCTCAATAGCCAAAACAGGAGTAGCGGGTGGATTGGGAATTGGTGCAACAAACTTGTCCTTGAGGTTGCTCTCAGCAACCCTTAGGAGACCTTGGAGTTTACTTAGGGTGACCTCTTCCTTGTTCATGTGGTAGGTCATCCTAAATTGGTTGTAACACGGAGGCAAGGAATGAAGTACCATGTCGATAGCCAAAGCTTCCCCAAAGTCGACATTCAAATTGCGAAGACGATCGACATACCTTTGCATCTTTTGCAAGTGTACGGTTAGAGAATCTCCATGTCCCATTTTAGCAGAGATCATGTTAGTGAAGATCTCGTAACATTCCTGCCTTGTGTTTTGATGGTATCTCTCCAATAAGTCTTGATGCATTTCGTACGGATACATGTCCTCATAGGACTTTTGGAATTCGGCGTTCATTGTGGCTGTCATGATGCAATGAACCTTCGTTGCATTATGTTCATGAGTCTCAAAAGCAGTCATTTCAGCCAGAGTAGCGACTTCTGGATTGATCTTCTCGAGCTTTTCGTCAAGGACATACTCCTTGTCCTCGTAGCGAGCAACCGTTCGAATGTATCTTATCCATTCACTAAAGTTTGTTCCATCGAAAGTCACTTTTTGACAAAGGCTCATTAGCGTGAATGAGCTAGCAGCAGCGTTGTTCGCGTTCGACATCTACAAATAGAAAGGACAAAGTTTGATTAGAATTGAATCCTTAATTATCACCCAATATGAAAAATTAGGGCTAGGATCCAACAACATTATTTACACATTTGAAAAGGGATGTTGTAATCCAACATGCAAACAATTTGAAGGTAAGTGAATGACAATTCACTAATTCTCCACCATGAAAACATAACCTTAAGTTCTAAATGTATTGAGAATTCCTAGGTTTCGATGAGATTCATTGAAGTTTTCAATGGCATGTTTAAATCTCGATATGCCCCTATCGTTTGTGACTAGGATGCCGAGGATCACAAAGTGGGTGTGAATAACCATGCAAATCTACACGGTGCCTTCATTGTTACAATCACCTATTCGATGTGCCGGTAAACCACATACGCTCCACCGAACTATGATAAACAATGAATCACCCTTTGCCACCTTTGCTTAGAACCAATTAGTGTGTCGGTAAACCACACACGCTCCACTAACTTCTTAGCAAGGGTGCAAAGTGTAATTTCATGGGTTTGCATCAATTCACTTTTCCTAAAGTAACTAGGATTGGGAATTTGAAAAACATGTAGTTATTTTGTATTTTAATATTATACTTTTAATGAGGAGATAGGGTTGCTCTATCCTACCCGTTCAGCTAACGACCCTCCACCGATCAAGCAAGCGGTGGGTGTGAGTGTACACCCATTAAGGGCCATTTTATAGGCCGCAACCTTATACCCACCTTTTAGACCGGCTTCGTGAATGAGGCCTACTAACAGTAAGACTAGCATTTTAATTATACAATTATATATATATATATATATATATATATATATATATATATATATATATATATATATTAGTCTTGTAATATTATATTAGTATAGGGTTGAATTTTAAACTTGTAAAATTCTAGGGTTTGAAATTTAAATTGTCTAAATTAAACTTTTAGTCACAAAACATAAATTTCAAAACTTGAGGACAAGTTTTAAACTTTTCAAAACATAAGGGATCAAATAACAAATAATTTAAATTAACCATTTAATCTCATAATTATCCATATTTGATTTATTTAAATGTTTCTTGCAAAACAATTCACCAATTTAATTAAAATAATCAATTAATTATCACATAAGGAAATTATTATTCAATTAATTGGTAAATATCTTTTGTTAGGTCAATGATATACTCAAATATATGTTAAAATCGGATTTATATTGACCCATAAAGATAAAGGCAAGTTTCCATAAGATAAATAGCAAGAAATTCCAAAACTAGCTCCTTTTGACGCTCGAACTCACCGAGTACCACAATGGACTCGCCGAGTTGAGGCCTACTCGCTGAGTACACTGTGGTACTCGCCGAGTTCATCAGGCAGAAGGACAAAAAAAACAATTTTGCAATCAAAAATCAAGCAACCAATGCATCAATTCAATAGAAACCAATCAAGGCTCTGATACCACTGATAGGTTTGAGCCATAAGAACATTCCAGCACATACAAACTCTAATGCTTGGATCTAGGTTTCTCTAATTGAACATGCAATGTATCCAAGACTTTGATTGATAGATCTAGTGTAAACATTCAAATCAGAACATATGAAAACTGATCTAAAGGATTACCTTGAATTGCTTGTTTGAACCTTCTTGTCCTTGGAGCTTAGAGTCACAATTGTCACTCCTCTAATGGCTTACAAACACCAACTAGCAAGAGGATGATAATAGAGATAGAGGAGGGTGAGAAATCGGCCAGGGTTACTCCAATAACAAGTATGTGTCGATTTCCTTAACCCTATGGGTCTATTTATACTAGTGAGCTTCCTAGGGTTTCACCCTTAAACCCTAATTGGATAACTTAGTCCCTAAGAAATCCAATCTCCTTATTGATAATCCCTTGGACGATTTCTAGGCTCTTCCAAACCCTAAAATCGTCCACCCCTTATCCATAAGGAATCACAGCCCAAAATATAACTATCATACAATTGACAGTTTATGCCCCTTTATTCAATTAATCTCTTTAAGTCACCAAATTAATTCCTAATTAATTTATGACTTATATTAATCAAATAACAATATTATTATTCCTTATATTATTCTCATAATATATTAATAATATTTCTTCTCTCATTAGAAATCATCCTGTCAAGTTGCTATGGTGAAGGCAACCCAAAAGGACCATGCACAACCGTGTCAAATACTTGCCAAATATAGTTGCAACCTTAGACAATATTCCAATAGTTCTCCCATGACCAACTTCGAGATTGCGAATGCGGTTTGTGTTGGAATCCGAGTCTGCCTCAAGCTCCATAGTTCGCTGAAGGGTTGCCACACTTAGCTCCACATTGCGAGCTAATCGACGGACTATGATCGGAAGGGCTCTATCTACGGAACCTCCCTCATTCACATTGTAGAAGCAGCGATCCCCTTCGTATGGGAGGGGTTGGCCTTGTTCGTGACTCCATCTATCCAAGCTTCCGACCTACATAAGTGTTGGGCCTTCGAACTCAAGTCGGGGGTTAGGATTTGGTATCGGGGCTACTGGAGGTAGGTTCTCGACTTCAGGTTCTGGTTCGTCCTCTTCGGGGAATTGTTTTGCGAAGTCATCGTCCAAGGGAATTTCGTGATTTTCTTCTGGCTCTGCCTCGAGCCATCCAACATTTCCTTGGTTTGGAAAATACGGGTCGCGAGGGAGATGGAATCCGACCATGCTAACTACACGAGATAAGGGGTAAAGGGATAGTTATTAGGCATCGAATCTAATAATAATTCCCATGTATTATAGTTTCATGATTGATTCTCGAGGGATGGATTCCTGGGTAAGTGTTAACACGCTGTCATGCACGTATTAAGCAAATAAATTATCACTGTTGGTTGCACTAAAAATATAGCACAGGGAAGTAGGGTCGAATCCTTAGGGACACAACCTAATGGTAAATGCCTCTTTGCATCAGGCACATCTAGTTAAGAAACATAATATAAGGGGGGGGGGGGTTGATTAAAACTAATAACTAGAAATGCAGTGATAATAAAGTAAACGAAAAGCAATAATAAAAATGGTTTCAGCTCTGCTGTGACTTTCCTAATCATACAACTGATCCATATCTGACTATTTGAGATGCGTTCTATCTAAGCTGGTACTGAGAAAAACTAACAAGCTCTAGTAATTTCTCTTTTACCTAAATTAGTTAATCAAAACAAGCTCTTCAATTAACCCAAACTTTTTACTGTTCAATTAAACAAACTCTTAATTAAATCAGAAAAATTGCTTTAAATTCTTTGTAAAATTCCCAACAATAGCCAATACTTCTCACAAGCTCGGAAGCGTAAAGATATGATTTTCAGTTTATACCAGAGTTAAATCCCAAAACGGAACCAATTTGATACTTGTTACTTTTACCACTTAATTAGAACAATTACGGATTCTATTAACTGATTAACTGGAATGATAAAACCCTAGCTAGGTGATCAGACTAACAAGAATCAAAATCAAACATTCATTAAGAACAAAAATGAAGAATCTAGATAGGAACACAAATCAAAAACAAGATCTAATGATCAATCACATGAAAAGTAATTGTCTTTTGCAGAGCTGAAAACTAGGGTTTAGCCAGACATGGCTAAAATCTTATCTAAAACAATAAAAAGAAACATTAAACTACTAAATCTTACTAAACTAAACGTAGGAAATGATCCACAGTCTTCAAATCTTCAGAAATTGTTGAAACCGGAGAAGAAATGCCTCTAAAATCGTATTTCATCTCCTGGAACCTCTAGAATCGCCAACTCAGGTTACTAGAAGGTTATAAGGGTCTATTTATACGTCCAACAACAAAAACGGCGCACCTACGATCGCAGGTTTTGACATAAACACGTCTGGTTCCTTTTTAATGAAGTAGGATGCTATTTTGACACTTTTTGGCCAACCTGCGATCGCATGTACACAACCTACGATTGCAGGTATTGAGTTTTCACTCTCGGATGAATTTTGGGCACAAAAGAACCTCGAAGGCAATATGCGACAAAACCTGCGATCGCAAAAGGGTCACCTGCGATTACAAGGAGACAACCTGCGATTTCAGGTTGTGCCTATGACGTCCAAACTTTCGTCTACTTTTCAGTTCATTTTGAATTGCATCAATCGGAGTTACGGTTCTCGAGATATGGTGAAAATACTGATAGGGGGTCAAAGCTACCAACAACATCCTTTAACTTTAGATTGCATATTCTATCTTCGTGTGATCAATTGGATCGAATGTTTCTTGACGAAAACATCTTCCAAACATTCCACAACATACTCCATAAGTTCCAAGTTCCATTTTAAGCTCCAAACGCGCATCCAACTGCTCCCAAAGCACCACTCCACTCAAACTATCTGAAATAGACATAAAAACATGAGCAGTACAAGAATTCTAAAAAAAGACATGAGCTGAACATTGTTTATCTAAATGGCATGCAAATGTACAAAATATGATGCTAAAATGATGATAAAAACTCCCCTATAAGATGCATAAAATGGCATCTAACAGTAAGTTTCCGGTTCGGTCGTTATAGCATCCTAAAATACTCCTAAAGTACTTTAACCCTTATTTTTGACTCTAGAACTTTTTTGGTACCTAGGTAAGTTTTAGACTTGGTGCCACACCACAGTCACTCCCAAGCACATGTTGGTCATGTCTCGAATGCATATAGTTGATCAGGCTATATTGATCCTAGACATGATTACATAACTGCCCAGGTTTAACCGCGATGTCCAACATCCAAATACTTTTGTTTTGTTATACTTATGACATTGGTTCGGGTACTTAGGTATGCTTGTATACTTTTTATAAAAATACTTATATTTTTGAAAGTATACATTTAGTTTAGAGCACTTAGGCCCCTTAATTTTTATAGTTGAATACCATGTATGGTTCGGTATACTTAGTTCACTATAAACAAGAGCTCTGATACCAATCTGTCACAGCCCAAAACCAAAACGGCGGAAACGTTATGTGGTGGAGGATGTCCTGCGTAGTATCACAACAATTGTATCATAGAAAGCATAGTAAACACAACCAAACATTGAATACATATATGAACAAGGTTTACATTGTCTTAGTACATAGTTTTGTTCACATCCAAAGTAAAATAGAAGGACGTGACTCTAACACTCCGACTTCTCCAATCTCCTGAAAGTACCTGTCTACTAATCCCCTGAGAATAAAGCAGTTTTGAACGAATATCAGCATAAAACTGGTGAGTTCATAAGCATTTAGTTTTTATGGAAAATGTTTCTTTGATCCTTTTGAAATGAAAAATGTTCCTCAAGAAAATCCTATATTTTCTTATAAAAAGCAGTTTTGAAAGAGTATCTATTAGTAAAAAATAAACCATCAGTTTTAGAAATGCCAGTGTTATCCTAGGAAAATCCCATATTTTCCCTAAAAACAGGTTATCCGTCCCAGAGGTAGAGATTCAAGTTTAGAAATCCCTGATTACTATCAGTATATATAAATGTAGTTTTATTACTCAAAATAAAACAAATGAAGAGTAGATTCAGTAAACCAAAGTTAGTTTATACTTATTTGCAAGTCGTATAACCATACTTGATATGACCGAGAGATCTTTATAACATTCTTCAGGTGATAAGCTAAATGACATTTGTTCACCCCATGCATGCCTTCCTAACTATAGCTAGCAGTTCAGGTTTGGGATTGTCAGTCCCGAATAGATCTATTCACAAATCTCACGCTCTCCCTCCAGGAGACTCTGGTTATACTAAAAGGATTTATCCCTGTACACCTAAGGGTACAGTATTGAAGTAGCGCCTCACAATTCGGTATAATCTAGTTCACTAGCGGGAAACAACATAAAAAATGAAATAATTGTATTCTATACTCCGGAGAAAATATATAACATAAACTAAATCTGTCATAGTTTATATATATTCATTTAGGAAATTTGGTTTGGTAAAAACTGCCTAGAGGGTTATCCCAAACTATACCCATTATAGTTTATTAGAGTTGATATAGAAATTGCTTTGTAAAAACCTTTCTGAAAGCTATGAAGTTAGATTTCCAAATTAAGAGTTTCCCTTATGCTCATCATATTACAAAAAGGGATAAAATATCCGAATATGTTATTAAATATGGAAATCATTAACTGTTTTAATAAGTTTAACACTTAATAAAATACTTTGAGTTTGGCTTGTATTCCCCCTGAAAACATTAAAAACACGGAAAATGTAGGGGTATGAACTCACCGTTTGACGTGTGATTCGAATGTAGGATCGTTAGGGATGCTCAGTGTCAAGTTCAACCTCGAGCACAAACGGACCCTATTTAACATATAACGATGTATGGACATCATTAGTATATAATACAACTAATCATGATAAGCGACACCCTACGGGACTAGGAAACACTTAGGACAAGTGTTATAATAATATATGATTGTATGAAGGGAGTGTAAGGCCACACAAAAGAGTGTGTGGTTGGAGTGTGTGGTCAGAGTGTGTGGTCGGAGTGTGTGGTCGGAGTGTGTGGTCAGAGTGTGTGGTCAGAGTGTGCGGCCATCAAGAAGGTGTGCGGCCGTACCCCTTCATGATCATGCTAAAGTGGTCAACTTTAAGGTGAATCAAGGCTCAAATCATGAAGTCTTTCAAGTATAGCAAGCTAAAAGGATGGGTGTGTGGCCACACACTCCTCTTGAGGGAGTGTTTGGCCTTTTTGCAACCCTAAATCTTAAACCAACCCATTCCTAAGTCAAACTTTGGTTGTACAAGGCTTTAGATCATCCAAACAGACTCAAAACAATGCTAAAAGATAGCTGAAACGAGTTTAACATTGATAATATTGAATAGGTCAACAAGGTAGAAATTTCGGGGTGTCACAAAGACATGAGCACATATAGACTTTCCATCTTTGCAACTTTCTGCCAATAAGGCTTGAGTGACTTTGAACTTTTCAAGTCTTCGAACACGTGGGTCAGGGAGAATTATTGGAGGAGGTGGAGGAAGTGAAGCATGGTTTCGATTTCCACAATCCAATCGTGGAACATCATCTTCAAGTGGAAAACTTTTTCAAAAGGATTCGGGAAGACCATAGTTAGAATTTGACATCTACAAAATGAGAGAAATTCAAGTTAGTTGATAAAATCCTCAATATAGCACCCAAATGAAATATTGAGGCTAGGATCCAACACAATATTCTACAATTTGGAAGAGAGATGTCGTAATCCAAATTGCAGAACATTTGGAGGTAGGTAAATGACAATTTACCAATTTCCACCATGAAAAACGAAATTGAAAATTAGGTTTTAAATGAGTTGAAACTCCTAGATCTTTTGAGATTCATTGAACTTTTAAATGGCATGTTTAAATCTCGATTGTGCCCTTCAAGTTTGTGACGAGGATGCCGAGGATCACAAAAAAGGTGTAGATAACCATGCAAATATACTTCGTACCCTCAATGTCACTATCACCTAATCAATGTGCCAGTTAACCACTCACGCTCCATTGATCTATGACAAACATCGAGTTACCCTTTACCATCCTTGTCAGCCCCAAATTAGTATGTCGGTTAACCACACACGCTCCACTAACGTCTCGACAAGGTGCAAAGTGTAATTTCATGGGTTAGCACCAACTCCACATTTTTCCTAAAGTAACTAAGATTTGGGAATTTACAAAAGTGTTTAGTTACTTCGTATTTCATTATACTTATAATGGAAGGTTGTATCCTATCCTACCCGTTCAGCTAACGACCCTCCACTAGTCAAGAGTATGGTGGGTAAGAGTAGATACCCATTCAATCGTGATTTTATAGGGAATTTCCTTAAACACTCCTTATAGACCAGCTTCGTGAATGAGACCTACTAACGGTAAGACTGACATTTACTCATACATATATAATATTAAACTTTTAATTCTATATAGTATAATGGTGTATTTTATAATTTTAAAATACTAGGTGGTCTAATTTAATAAAATTATACTTTTAATTTAATTGATTTTAAACTATGTCATTATGGATTTATTATTTCTCTTTTAATAAACCATAAGGGTGTAAATTGAACTTTTCAAAATACTAGGGTCTTAGAATTCAATATTTTAAAATTAATACCTTTTAATTAAATTTTAAATTCCAAAACTCGAGGACAAATTTTGAAACCTTTCAAAATATTAGGGATTAACTATTTAAATTTCAAAAATAAAACTTTTAAGTCCAAATTTAAATTATAAAACCTAAAGGTTGTAAATTGAAACTTTTCAAACTTACTAGGTCAAATATTGGACTAATAATAATACTATATTATTCATATTGAACCAAATCCATCAATTTTGATGAGGATAACCATTCCAAATTTAAAAAATCGATTTTAGGCAAGAAAAACGAGTTTTGGAAGTAATCCTCAATAACATCTGGTAGGAAAATCGAAAAATCCGGCAACAGACCATTGGACTCCTTGAGTCCACTATGGAACTCGTCGAGTTTTACCTACTCGTCGAGTCCATATATGGACTCGGCGAGTCTGCCAGTCAGAAGACAAAAATTTCGATTTTCTTGAACTTTGGCAATCCACTTTTGCATCTATTCACTTGAAAAACAACCTAGGATCTGATACCACTATTGGGTTATGAGCATAACATCATTCCTATGGTGTTCCTGCAACCCTAATTGCTTTGATCTAGGTTTTCTACTATGAACACAAAAACATTGAATACCAAAGCAATAACCCTAAGAACTAGCAAACAACAATAAAATTTACAAATAAACTAGGGTTTAGATCTTACCTTTCTTGTTATGTAGTAATAACAAGTTCTCCTTGAATATCCTTGACCTTTGAAAGCTTAGTGCCTCAAATGTTGCACCTCTAATGAAGTCACAAACACCACTAGCAACAAGATGACTTAGGAGAAAGAGGAGGATGCACAAAATCGTCTAGGGTTCCCTCTAGGGTTTCAAGTGGTGATTTTAGGATGCATGGGGTATCCTTATATAGCTGAGGAATTAGGGTTTTACTCAAAGGCCTTATCTGGTTGCTTAGGCTCTAAGCAGCCCACAAGATCCTTCCAGAATCTCCCGTTGGACGAAATATTATGGGCTATCCATAAAGATTTCATCCAACCCCTTTACAAGGGTTCCTCAGCCCAAAATGCAATTATCTTATAATTACAATATTAGTCCCCCAAATTTAATTAATCTCTTTTGACCACAAAATTAATTATTGATCAATATTAATTAAACAATATGATTTCTCTTTTAATATGTTATTCACATAATATATTAATAAATCATAATTATTCATCTTTCTCCTGAATTCATCCTATCGGTTGCTATGGTGAAGGCAATCCAAAAGGACTATGCTCATAATCGGGTCAAGTACATACCAAAATAGTTATAGGCTTTGACACCTAATCCAACAACATATTCCACGGATATCCCTCCCAACACCGTGGATTTCGGTTCCTTGACCTTCATACCCGAAAAATAATAATCTCAAGGCATGTAACTTTTGACGAAACCATATTTCCTTTCAAAATAACGAAACCTACCTCACCACCTTCCTATACCTTTATTGACGTCTTCCCATCATCTCCATTCACTCCTGCTACCTCTACCCCACCCATGGATCCACCATCTACCACACTGAATCCTTTGCACCTTCACCATATACTCGATAATCCTCAAAACAGCCCCCCTCCTTAATGATAAGCCTTATTCCCCTAACCACTCACTCTATGACCACCCATGCCCAATGTAGCATTTTTAAACCCATTTGTAAACTTAAATTACACACTACAACCAAGTCTCCATTACCCAACTCCCACTTATATGCAGTTAAAGTCCCAACATGGTTGTAGAACTCGCTACTCGGTACCTACTCGGCCGACTACCGAGTAGCAAGTACTCGGGAGTACTCGGATTTGGTCATTCATTTAAAAATATTTTTAGGGAAACTATATATGTCAAAATCATAAGTGAAAACCATGAGTTGAATGAAATATATAACAAAATTAGATACATGTGAATACACAAAAACTGAAAAGCACACAATGTTCCCATTTCGTGAACAATTATTGATAATTTAAGATATATATGCAGTAAGAATCACATATGTGTGTTAAATAATAAATCATTAAGTATATTATACATAATAAAAACCGAGTTGCCCGAGTTTTACAACATTGTTCGCTTCAATAAGGGGTCGATCGGTGAGTACTCAGATTTTGTAACTCACCTCGGTCAGGGGCCGAGTAGCGAGTACTCGGACGAATACTCGGCCAACTCGGCGAGTTTTACAACACTGGTCCCAATTTGGAATTGTGCCATGAAAACTGAATTTAATGCTCATATTTCTAATGGAACGTGGGTACTTGTACCTAGACCAAAGGATTTTAATATAGTCCATTCTATGTGGTTGTTTTAAAAAGAAATATAATGTATATGGCTATTTGGATCGGTATAAAGCTTGCCTTGTGGAATACGGTAAAAGCCAGAGACTGGAGATTGATTGTGATGAGAAATCTAGTTCGGTTGTCAAACCAGCCACCATCTATAACGTGATTAGCCTTGACACTTCTCGCAAATGGCTGGTGTAACAACTTTTTGTGAAAAATACATTCTTACACGATAACCTTAATGAAACCATTTACATACACCAACCCCCTGGGTTTCACGACCCTCAGTTTTTGGATCATGTGTGCCACCTTAAAAAGTCTTTATATGGTTTAAAACACGCACCAAGTGCGTAGTTTAATCTTTTTGCTTCTTTCATCACCAAGTGTAGATTTTTACACATCAAAACATATTCATCTTTATTTATCTTCATATATGGAACCGCCACTACATACATGCCATTATATGTATATGATATTCTTCTCACAACATCATCCACATCTGTACTTCAGAAAAACATCGAACTCTTGGTTGCAGAGTTTGCTATGACTGATCTCGGTTCTCTATCCTATATCTTGGGTATTTCGAATACCTCCAACAAAGAGGGTTTATTCTTATCTCAGCAAAAATATGCTCTGGAGGTTCTTGAAGCAGCAAATATTTGAATTGTAATCCATGTCAGATACCTGTTGATATGTAAGCCATGCTCGATTCATCATGTCCACCCGTTGCTGACCCTACTCTTTTTCGCAACCTTGTTGGAGGCTTACAATATTTAACTTTTACCAGATAATATATCTCTTTTGTTGTGCAATAGATTTTCCTCTACATGCATAACCCGTGTGAACCTCATTTCCATTCCTTAAAACACATTCAACATTATATACGTGGTACCTTGGATCTCGACCTCCAACTACATTACTCTGCATCCACTGATCTTATTACAGATTTCAGATATTGATTGAGGAGGACACCCTTCTACTCGACGATCTACCAGTGGATATTGTCTCCTCTTAGGCGACAAATTGGTCTCCTAGTCTTCCAAATGCCAACCAACAGTCTCGTGAGCTAGTCTTGACGTTGAATACTGTAGTGTTGCCATTACGGTTACAGAGACTTGTTGGCTACACAATCTTTTTTGTGAATTACATACCCCTATTCCTAAAGCTACTATTGTGTATTGTGACAATGTTAGTGCAACTTATCTCTCCACGAATCCGGTTCAACATCAAAGGACGAAACACATTGAAATTGACATCTATTTTGTTCGATACAAAGTCACTACCAATTAAGTACGTGTTCTTCTCGTCCCTCTACTCTTTAGTATGTTTATATCTTAACTAAAGAGATGCATACTTCCTTGTTGTCGTATTTTAGGAACAGTTTGAGCATCTGGAGTTCTCCTACCGCTCGAACTGTGTGTGTGTGTGTGTGTGTGTGGGGGGGGGGGGTGTATTAATGTATATTGTGTATCATTCCTTTTATTTTGTTATAACCCATTAGTTAGTCCAATTGTATTAGCTCCTAATCCGGTTTTATTTTTGTATATATAATCCTTTGTTTAATGAATTCAGTATGGAAGACTATTCACCAAACACTTGTTGGCATAAACTAGGTCGAATCATATTATTAGATCATCAAAATATAAAATAAATACATACCTTTCATCTATTGATCGATTGTATCATCTTCTTGATCAGGAATTTAGACGAAAAACAAAGGTTGTGTTTGGTGTGCCACAACTAGCTTATTTTTTGAGCCTTTTTATGTTGTCGTGTTTGGTAAGCCAAAAGTAGCTTATAAGCTAGCTTTTTGAAAAGCTACTTAGACTAAGACCGTATTCGGCATGGAGCGTTTGAGAGCTTCTAGCGTTTGACAAAACACTCCATTTTAAACAGAAAGACTCGTTCGACACTACAAGCTTCTAGCGTTTAGTTTAAACAGAACGCTCGAAATCAAAATGCTACTTCTTGTAACGTTTATCAAAACGCTACAAGCTACAAGCTACCCGTTACCAGCTTTTTTAAAATTTTCCAAATACACCACTTAATTAATTATAAAAAACACATATTCTTACATGTCATTTTATTTAATTTTATATATTTTCAGCTAGCTTTTCAGCTAGTTTTACAAAAAGTTATTTTTTATCACCTAACTTTTTAGCTATCAGCTATCTTTTTATTTAATAGCTAACTTTTCAGCTAACAACTAGCTTTTCAGTTAGTACGTCAAACATAGCCTAAAACTTGTGTATGATGGTCTATTTTTTTATCACCTAGCTTTTCAGCTATCAGCTATATTTTTATTTAATAGCTAGTTTTTCAGCTAACAACTAGCTTTTCAGTTAGTACGTCAAACATAACCTAAAACTTGTGTATGATTGTCTTCCTCGATCAAGAAAGACTCTTAATATCTTTTCAAGCAATCTATGACGATGCGGATCAAAGATTGTACAAGAGATTGGTGTGTCTTTGTATGTTTTGGACCATCTGTAATTTATACCTAAATATTTATAGTCTCCATTAAAATCTAATTAATAATAATATATTTTATTACTTTTAATCTTGAATTGAATAGCAATTTCAGGCTCGGCCCTGACATTTGGAAGACCTTGTGCAAAAACTAAAGTGGGGCCTCATAAAAATTTCTTGTAAATATTATTAATTACATTTGTTACCACGAATTCAAAATATAAAGTTGCTAAAAAACATCTCATAAATTCACTACCACAAAATAATGTCTTCATTCATTGGTAGTCAAATAAATCTGTAAAACTGTTATAAACAACTTTAAAAAAAGGAACACATTACTATATTCTAAACAGCGACCTTGTAACGTTTTTAGAAGAAAATTCATCTATGAGACTTTCATCTATCAGATTTTTTCTTACTTTTTGGTGAGTTTTTAAAAAATGAAAACGTTGTCTAAAATTTATAAAGAAAACAGATTTGCATTTTTTTTGGACATAGATATTTTCCTTAAATTGTTGATAAATTCTAAATTTATGATTAGATTTTGATTGTTGTTGATTTTTTTTTTCATAATTAAAATGGATCAAAAATTGGAACCAAATGTTACCGGGCTAATTTTATTTATTGATAAAACATAAAAATAGATTTCATAAAAATACCAATACTATAGCTATAAATTATCCAAAAAATCGGAGGCCACCCAAGATCGGAGGCCCGGTACGACCGCACCGCCGGCACCACCCCAAGGCAGCCACTGAGCAATTTGTAAGTCATGTAAAACCCATTAAATTATAATATATATATATATATATATATATATATATATATATATATATATATATATATATATATATATATATATATATATATATATATATATATATATATATATATATATATATTACTATAACATTCTAACACTTCCCACCATCGTTGGGATAACTAGTTTGGTCACCTAGAGACGATCTTGTGCCTAACAAAGTCCAAATCCAAATAAAATTTCAAAATTAGCATAACGCTCCCATGTTTTGTCAATGATATCAAAGTTGTAGTGCATAACGCACCATCTCAAAAGAGCTACACTAGTCAGTATCATGAAACTAAGGGGTGCCTATAGTTGTGAATCCAGCTACAAACTGCATGATCAATCGACCGACATGTAATAAAGCAGAACATGTAAGTAATAGAAACTGTCCATCTAACGCAAAGACAAATTAATAAAGGTGACATAATGGATTTCATGTCCTACAATACATATAGTTGAAATCATCACGCATGTACCAGATGAGTCAAAATCATATGCAAAAGGATAAAGTAACATCCATGCATGATATCACAAAAATCTGATCAAATGAAGCGACGCATCACTATCGAAGCTACAAGGGCCTTGGAGGTACTATGTTACTATGTTACATTATCTCTGACTAAAAAAATTATATCATATTTTTTAATGTTTTGAATGATAACTAAATGGAATATTTATTTATAATGTTTTTACCCCATATAAGTTTTTTTTCATTCGCCACCATGACACATCGTGTAGAATGATGTCGATCATTATTTTTAAAATATGTAAATAAGAACAACATGATATCAATTAATTAATTTAAAAATATGTAAATAATAACACATAATATTTTTTTTGGTAAAGTAAAGAGTATTTCAGTAAAATGATATGTTAAACTTAATACATAAACCAATGTTAAAATACGTGTTTACTCTTTAAACTTTATATAGAAAAAGTTATAAATGTTTCTTTTATTATATTAACTCTTGTTAGAAAAAGAGTTTTTGACCAAATCCTTCTTTAAAATGGTTTTGTAAACAAATTTGATAAATATATTAATATAAAAAAATTTGAAAAAATAAAAAAAATTCTATTAAAAGAGCAGTAGCAATAGAATAAAAATCTGAAAATGTTAGAAAAATATATATAATATTGAAACTATACTTCTTTGCTAAATATTTTTAAACTACACTTAAATAAAATTAAAAAAAACATTTATTTGGTTAAAAACTCAATATGTTTTTATGCTTTCCCATCTCTGAGGAATAACTCAAAATCGCTAAAGCTTAATCACGGGATGATTCTCGGCGTAGTCATTGCCCTTAAACTGGAACTACAATTCTGTTATTGTAAACCTAAGAACATATTTTCTATAGTTAGGTAAAATAGTTATAATAATCATTCAAACATCAAAAATATAATAATAAAGAAAAATAAAAATAAATCCTAAATGAGACCAATGACAAGTTATGGATATAAAAAAGAATTGATCATCGTCAATTACTAAATGTTGATAAGTAATAAAGTCAAACTGAACAACTAAACACTCAAACCTAAGCATAGAATTTAAATTTCGAGTAATCTGTGTTTGGACTATACATTCCATAGTCTCAGATACCCTAATCTCATTGATCTAAAAGTACAACTTGATGATAATGCACATCGTTTCTAAAACTACAATTTGGTGATAATGCACATCGTTCAAACATGGGGTTTTCAAAGGGTAATTCGAATAATCTGAATTAATTCCGGAGAAGATGTATATATATAATACACTGGAGTTAGGTGGAATTGAGTTCACTAATGATGTTCTTAATGTTGTGAACAAGAATACCCAGGGTCGCAGGGGAAAAACCTAAACCATAACTTTTAGGACGAAATGTGGGTCATGTAAATGGTAATGGCACCCGGTATAAGATTTTTTCTTAAAGAGAAATTAAATATCCTTCTATTTTTGTTCCTATAAATCTTACTACCCAATTAAATAGTGACATGTGTAACATTTAATGCATATTTTAATACATTAATATGACACATGTCATCATTTAATTGGGTAGAAAGATTTGTAGGAACAAAAGTAAGGGAGTATTTAATTTCTCATTCTTAAAAGGGTTAGTGTACTCCAATTGCCCGATCTCATACCCGTCCCCATTCATAATACCTCACCCGTCCCCATTTATCATACCTCAAACCATTTATATATTTAAAATGTTATAATTTGCTTATTAATATATGACGTCCCCATTAACCATACCCATTTATATATTTAAAAACTTATTACTATATGATTTGAAAATTATATTTATATGCAACGTTGTAGAACTCGTTATTTGGTACATGCTCGGCCGATTGGGAAGTAGCGAGTACTCGGGGAGTACTTGGATTCAGTAATTAATGTAGAAATATTTTTTAGGAAAATTATATATGTCAAAATCATAAGTTAAAATCATAATTTGATTGAAATATATAACAAAATTAGATACATGTGAATACATAAAAAACTGAAATACACATAATTGTCTCACTTCGTGAATAATTATTGAAAATTTAAGATATATATGTAGTGATAATCACATGCATGTGTTAAATAATAACTCATTAAGTGAATTATACATATTAATCTTGAAATTCTTCATTTTTTTTTCTCTTTTTATGACAATTTTGACCATTTGACCGAGTTTGACCGATTTTGACCGAGTTGGCCGAGTTTGACCGAGTAGGCCCGAGTTAGAGAGACGTTGACCGATTTTTGACCGAGTTTGACCGATTTTTTACCGAATTTGAGTTAATCCGAGTTTTTTTGCCGAGTTCACATTACTCGCATTAGTGGAGGGCCAATTCCGAGTAATCGGCCGAGTACTCCGTCAAGTAGGCCGAGTTTTGCAACACTGCTTATATGTGATATTAGAACTAGGAAGTTTTTTATATAATTATTTGGGTAAATTACAAGAATGGTCCCTATGGTTTGGGGTAGTTTGCACGGTTGGTCTCTATAAATAACTTTTAACTCGTACCGTCCCTAATGTTTGTGTTTGTTTCGATTTTGGTCTCTGACTAACATAAATGACCAATATACCCTTATGGATTATTTTAACTATTTATTATTAGTAAGTTATTTATTAAAAGTTTTTTTTTTTTTTTTTTTTTTTTTTTTTATTATAAATGTGGGTATATTCATCCTATTATTTTGTCCTCATCACCACCAAGAACTCCAACACCCATACCATTTTTCTTCGGTCACTGCCCTTCCCACCTCTACAAATCCCACATCCTCACTACTCAACAGATCCCGACAACACCTCTATCTCTGACACCACTTCCACCCATCGTTTTTTCCACCAACCCCCACTAGTTTCGTCGACACCCTATAAATCAAATCTAGAACCAGAGCATTCAATGGAAACCTACAGACTCAAAATCAAAGATAGAGGGAGAAGCGGTGATGGATATAGTGGGTGTTTGTTGCTTCAATCGGCATTTGGAATCACCGATTGTATTAGATAATGCATGCTTAATTTCTTTCTTTAATCGTCATCTTTAGTGAACATCTGAAACAATCTTTACTATACTTATTCAATCAAAATCTACCGATTGTATCACGACCGAAAATAGACTTTCAACATCTGAAAATCCTTTCCATTGAAATTAATGATTCACCCAACCTCTCTTTCCAATAATATCGGCTATTCGTATGGGTTAAATCCCTTTAGTGAAACCCATATCAATCTATTTGGGTCTTATCGTGACGAACGGAAACCCACATCACTTCCGTCTCGGAGGTTTCTATTTCTGATATGTAATCAACTGATGTTTCTACTTCTGATATGTAATCGAGAGAGGGGAAGATGCAGATGGATAAAGATGGGAGAAGGGTGGGCAACGGTGGTGCTGGCAAATGAGACCGAAGATAGGAGTACAGAATGAAAATGTAAGCACTATGGGTTGTTCTTCGATGGGGTGGGTGTGGCTGTGGGGACACAAATATGGTGATGAGACATGATCAGAGCTTATACTACCGCCCCCACCCTAAATATGATAATTTTAGCAAAGACGAACAACCACTACTACCGCTTGATTGTAGATTAGAGAAAATGACATTGTTTCGATCGATTGCATATTGGAGATACACATGTAACACCTTGTTCCTGGTATTTATTTAAAATAAAAATTTATTCACTTTTAAATGAGAACTCGACGAGTTTGAGGCCCAAAATCGTCGAGTAGGGATTATTTTGGGACGCAGGTTCAAGAACCTCTCGAAGAGTTGGGAGCCCCAAGTTGACGAGAAGGACTGCCAGAGTGAAACCCTAATTTTGGGGTTTTGCACCCTATTTAAGCATCTTAATCCCATTGTGCCAACTTCATTTACAGCCTCCAAGTCCCAAAACCCAAGCTACGAAACCCTAGAGCCATGTGTGAGCTTGTGAGACCTTTTTTAGAGAAAACTTGTGCTTTTGAAGCTTGTGGAAGAAGAGGAAGCTAGAAGGCTCAAGAGGAAGAGAGTAGATCCAAAAACTTCACTTCATTTGCTGCATTTTCGGGTAAGCAAGTCTCAAACTTGCTAAATGGTTTCTTAGATCTCTTTATTTCACTTTTTATGGGATTTTGGTCCAAGAATGTTGGATTTTGGGAAATGGACGACCCAAGTGGATATTCCCCAAGATCTAGGACCTTCAAGGGTTGTTATTGAAGGGTTTTGAGCATTCTAACACTTCCTAAGTGTACATGCAACCCTAATAACCTTGGATCTATGTTTGTCTAAGATACATGCAAATAATTATTTTTCCAAGGTTCATATCCTAACTAGCATGGCATGGGGAACATGAATCAAATAAAGCTAGTAGAAATACTTACCTTGTAGTTGTAGTTGATTGTTTGGAGTTTTAGAGCCTAGCACCAATAGTGTGGATGCCTCAAATGGAAATCACAAATCACCACAAACATGGAACTTTTGAGAGAATAGTCACTACTATCTTGAAATCGGCCCTCACCTCAACAAGTGTCAACTCGTGTGATTTCAAGAACCAAAGCCTTCTTTATACAGTGTGGTGGATTAGGGTTACATCCATGTAAACCCTAATACCCATGTCTCTTCATTTCCATGAGATCCATGGGTTAAAGCTCCATGGAGTATCCATGGACTTTTCCATGCAAGCCTAGCCCATTTCAAATAAGCCTTAGCCCACACTATATAAATGTAGAAGCCCATATTTAATTAGTAATATCTTTGATCTCTAAATTAATACTAGATTAATTATAGATCAATACTAATTAAATAATATGATCTTATATTAATATATTAGAACTTATAATATATTAATAAATCATAACTTGTACTATTCTCAACAGATTATCCATAAATTGTTCGGGTGAAGTGCAACCCAAATGGACCATGCTGGGTCGGGTCAAGTACATACCAAATATAGTTATGGACTTAGACACTATATCCAACAGTCTCCTACTTGGATAAGTCTAATAACTATAGTTGCAAGTATGACTTCAGGAACCGATCAGCAATCGTAGCTCTTTAAACTCTATTGAACTAGAAGGCGCCATTTTAGATAAGTGATCATATAATCCTCTGTTCTAGATATCAGCCGGACAAATACATGGAACATGGTCTTACTTATTGCCCAGCATTTGTTTCCCGATTTCCGATTTGTTTGACATAGACCTTAACTGAACACATCAATTTAGTTCTGACCGGGCCCGGTACATAGGTCAAAACAAAATCATCGAGGGGCCCAGATATCAGCTTCTAATCCAAGAAGGAACAGATAAACTTCGACTCATATGTTTGTTCTACCACTCATTGAATTATACACAAAGGCACGTTTTATAACATCGAGTTACCAATGCGTTTTCGTACAATCAATGCATAACCAACTCGTAAGTAACAAATCATATCTCTAGGTTTGAAGACTTATATGATATTACTGTCTCATAATCACTCGAGATAAAATTCCATGAAGTGATTCCAGTGAGCGTGGGTTGAGTCCAATGCTCAGAACTTATGAGCACTCATGATTGTTGTAGCCATGTCCAACACCTTAGACCTCTGCAACCAATCATGACAGTCTTAATTCATACCTACTTCCGATATATGACCGACTGTGGAGGTTTGAATAATATGATATACCAAACATAATTATTCTGGAAGTCAAAACATGCAAAAGAAATATAGTAAACGATCGACAAGAGATAGCAACACTTTACTCATAAATAAAACACCTTTTATTCATCATCTAATGTCAATTACACTTTACAAATTTCATAATTTATCTAACTACTAAAACTTATATCATCCTTCAGCCCTATGCTCCGAGCATGCTGGAGATGCTTAACCCTACTCAGTCCCTTCGTGAGGGGATCTGCTGGGTTCTCATCTGATGATACCATCTTTGCCACGAGGATTCCTTCTTCTATTTGATGTATGATGAAGTGATATTTTCTGTCAATGTGCCTGGATCTCCCATGATCTCTTGGTTCCTTAGCTAAGGCAACCGCACTATTGCTGTCACAGAAAATCTCCATTGGCTCTTTTATAGCTGGTACAACTCCAAGGTCTCCGATGAAGTTCTTTAGCCATATAGCCTCCTTTGCTGCCTCGCCTGCTGCTATATACTCTAATTCACAAGTGGAATCAGCCACTGTCTCCTGCTTGGAACTCTTCCAAGTGATTGCTCCTCCGTTTAAGGTAAAGACCCAGCCCGACTGAGAGCGGAAATTATCCCTATCGGTCTGGAAGCTAGCATCACTATACCCTACAACTCTCAAGTTATCACTCCCACCGAGGGTAAGGACCCAGTCCTTAGTCCTCCGCAGGTACTTGAGGATATTCTTTACCGCAGTCCAGTGTGCCTTGCCAGGGTACCCCTGGTACCTGCTAACCATGCTCAAAGCAAAGGCTACATCAGGTCGAGTACACGTCATAGCATACATGATGGATCCTACAGCTGAAGCAAAAGGTAGTCGACTCATTTCTGCTATCTCAGCCTCAGTACTAGGGCTTTGTGTCTTACTTAATCTGGCATTACTCTGAATGGGTAACTCACCTTTCTTGGAGTTATGCATGTTGAATCTTTTCAACACTTTGTCCACATAGGTGCTTTGACTAAGTCCAATTAGTCTTTTACTCATGTTTCTCAAAATCCTTATCCCTAGGATATAGGCAGCTTCACCAAGGTCCTTCATAGCGAAACACTTCCCAAGCCAGGACTTAACTTCCTGCAGGGTTGGGATGTCATTTCCTATGAGTAGTATGTCATCCACATACAGTACCAAAAAGCTGACTATGCTCCCACTAGCCTTGATATAGACACAAGATTCATCTTCACTCCTTGAAAAGCCAAATTCCTTGACTTTCTCATCAAAGCAAAGATTCCATCTACGAGGTGCCTGTTTCAATCCATAAATGGATTTCTCGAGTTTACACACTCTATTGGGGTACTCTGTACTGACAAAACCCTCTGGCTGAACCATGTAAACATCTTCAGCCAACTTTCCATTAAGGAAAGCGGTTTTGACATCCATTTGCCATATTTCATAGTCATGAAATGCAACAATGGCTAACAGAACCCTAATAGACTTTATCTTGGCCACTGGTGAAAAGGTTTCATCATAATCAACTCCCGGAGTTTGAGAATAACCTTTTGCAACTAGTCGAGCCTTATAAGTGTGTACATTACCATCCATGTCGGTCTTCTTCATGAAGATCCATTTGCACCCTACAGTCTTACGACCTGGTACATTCTCAACCAAGTTCCAAACTTGATTGTCATACATGGACTGTATCTCGCTATCCATAGCCTCTTTCCATTTAGCAGCCTCATGGCCTGCCATGGCTTCCGTGTAACTGTTAGGCTCATCCAGACCTACTAGTGTCTCATCACTAATAAGTGTCTCACCTTCCGCAGTAAAATGGAAACCATAGTAATGCTCAGGTGCATTCCTAACTCTCGTGGAACGCCTCAGAGGTACAGATTCGTCAATTGGCTCAACAGGAGTTTCCTCCTCAAGTTGAGGGCTAGCATTTGAAGTTCCTTCACCACTTGACTCTTGAATTTCTTCAAGATCAATTTGCCTCCCACTGACTCCTTGGCTTATAAACTCTCTCTCTCTCTCTCAAGACTCCTCTTCTTGCTACAAAGACCACATTATCACTAGGTCTGTAGAAGAGGTAACCAAAGGATCTTTGTGGGTAGCCGATGAAAATACACCTCTCGCTTCGGGGTTCTAGCTTATCATGAGACTCGCGCCTCACAAAAGCTTCACAACCCCAAATCTTGATGTGGTCTAGTTTGGGTACTTTACCAGTCCACATCTCGTGAGGAGTTTTGGCAACTTTCTTTGTAGGGACTAGATTAAGGATATGGGCGGCAGTCTCTAAGGCATACCCCCAAAATGAGATTGGTAGCGAAGCTCGACTCATCATGGAATGAACCATATCCAACAAGGTTCGATTATGCCTCTCAGCTACACTATTCAACTGTGGTTTCCTGGGAGGTGTCAATTGTGAGACAATCCCACATTCCCTAAGATAGTCGAGGAACTCTAAACTAAGATACTCACCACCTCGATCGGATCGAAGCATCTTAATGTTCCTGCCCAATTGATTCTCGACTTCCTGTTTAAATTCCTTAAACCTTTCGAAAGTCTCTGACTTATGCTTGATCAAGTAGACATATCCATATCTACTGTAATCATCAGTAAAAGTCAAATAATAACGATTAGCATCCCTTGTGGCATGTTTGAATGGTACACACACATCCGTGTGTACTAGGTCCAACAAACCTTCACCCCTCTCACAAGAACCTGTGAAGGGTGACTTTGTCATTTTTCCAAGTAAGCACGATTCGCAACTATCATCTGAATTTAGGTCAAATGATTCCAAGACTCCATCCTTTTGGAGTTGGCCTATGCGCTTCTTGCTTATATGTCCAAGTCGACAATGCCATAATGATGCTTTATCCAAGTTATTATTATTAATAGAATCAATACACATCACATTATTTCCTAAGTTATCAACCACAGATACTGTTTCATACACGCCATCACAAGGTAATGCTTTAAAATAAAGAACATTATTAAAGAAAGCATCAATAGAACCAACTTCATTATTGAATGAAATGGTAAAACCTTGTTTATACAATGCATGAAAGGAAATAATATTTCTTGCCATTTCTAGCGAATAACAACATTTATTCAAATCTAAACTAAACCCACTACTTAGCGACAAAGTATAAACTCCAATCTTGGTGACAGGTGTAACTTTCCTATTCCCCATGATTAAGTTTATTCTTCCTTGCTCCACATTCTCACTTCTTCTTAGTCCCTGCAAGTCACAACAAATATGAATACCACAACCGGTATCAAGGACCCAAGATTTAGAATGGGGTGAGTTATTAGAAATGATAGTGTAAATACCTACATGGTTGGGTTTAACTTTCCCACTTACATCTTGCTGGTACTTTGGGCAGTTCCGCTTCCAATGTGCCTTTTCATGGCAATAGAAGCATTCAGCCTCTTTTGGGTCAGAAAAAGGAGTGATGAAACCTTTCTTGGTTCCACTTGAAGAAGAGACATCAAGGGTCCTAACCTTGGTACCCTTCGAAGAACTCTTTCTATTCTTCCCTCGTCCTTTCCCGATTGCCAAGACAGGGGCGGAGTTTGTAGGAGTAGGAGTAGTAACAACCGCCTTACCCTTAAGACCACTTTCCACAGTCTTTAAGAGTCCTTGAATTTTGCTGAGTGTGACCTCTTCCTTGTTCATGTGGTATGTCATGCGGAATTGATCATAACATGAAGGTAATGAGTGCAAAATGATATCTATTGCTAGCTCCTCGGGGAAGTTCACATTAAGCTTCAGCAAACGGTCCACAAATCTTTGCATTTTCTGCATGTGGCCCGTGATGGGTTCACCATCCTTCATGCGAGTTGTTATCATGGAGGAGATGATTTCATACCTCTCTTGACGAGTACTTTGATGGTATCTTTCCATCAAGTCTTGGTGCATCTCATAGAGGTAGAAATCTTCATAGGATTTTTGGAGATCCGTGGTCATAGTGGCCATCATGATGCATGCCACTTTGGTGGCATCCCTTTCATGTGCCCTAAACTCAGCGATCTCATGAGGAGTAGCAACTGTCTCATCAATATCCTTAAGCTCCTTATCGAGGACATATTCCTTGTCCTCGTAGCGAGTAATCATTCTGATGTTTCTGATCCATTCATTAAAGTTGGATCCATCAAAAGTGACTTTCCCACACAAGTTCATAAGAGAAAAGGAGCCACTAGGATTAGAGCCAGAAGTAGCGTTGTTTGCAGACATCTAGTAAGAGAAGAAAGAAAGAATTAGTTTAGATATAGAGATAGTCCTTAATAAAACACCCAAATGTAATATTAACGCTAGGACCCAATCACAATATATTATACTTAGAAGAGGTATGCCGTAATCTAAGTAATAACATATTTGAAAGGTAGGTGAATGACGATTCACCAATTTCCACCAAAGTCGAAATATTAAAATATTTAATTTGGTTCTTAGAAACTCCTAGATTCTTTTGAGATTCAATGAAATTTTCAAAGGCATGTTTCAATCTCGAGTGTGCCCTCCAAGTTTTGTGACTGGGATGCCGAAGATCACAAAACGAGGTGTGAAGTAACCATGCAAATTACTTGGTACCCTTAAGAAATTACCCCTCAATCGATGTGCCGGTTAACCACACACGCTCCATCGATACTATGATAAATATTAAGTCAACCTTTACCTACCTTGTTAAGTCCAAGTTAGTGTGCCGGTTAACCACACACGCTCCACTAATGACTTAGACAAAGTGTAAAGTGTAATTTCATGGATTAGCACCTTATTCACATTTTTCCTAAAGTAACTAAGATTGGGAATTTAATAAAACATTTAGTTACTTTATAATATTCATCATACTTTTAATGAGAATTTATAAGTCCTTGTCTTACCCATTCGGCTAACGACCCTTCACCAGTTAAGCAAGCGGTGGGTGAGAGTGGACACCCATTAAGTTGCCATTTTATAGGCAACAACCTTATACCCACCTTATAGACCGGCTTCGTGAATGAGGCGTACTAGCGGTAAGATGACTTTAATCTTATATATATATATATATATATATATATATATATTATTAACTTATAATATTATAAGTATAAGGTTTGAATTTTAACTTTTAAAATTCTAAGGGTTGGAACTAAAGTTTTTAATATGACTTTACTTGTTCCAAAACTCGAGGGAAAGTTTTGTAAACTTTCAAAACTTTTCATTTCTTGTAACTTATGAGTTTAATAGAGTAATAAAAATAAAGACTCTTCATTTTTCTAACTCTTGTGTTCTTTTAATGGTTTTTTAATTCAAGTGACTTTTGGTTTTCCATAACTTGAGGACAAGTTATGGACTCCATTAAAACATATTATGATCAAGAATTAAACTACCACATAGGTTACAAATAATTCCTATGATCATCTAAACATCATAAGATCAAGAACATGAATATGAACACTTTCATGAATCAAAGATTACACTTAAAACTTTGTAATTTTGATAACAAGTTGTTGTAAATGGATTAGCAAAGACATTACACCATCTAAAACAAGTTTTCAAGTACCAAAACAGTTTAGGGTAATGTTTCTAGTCCATTTCCAGCAACTAAAGTCGAAAATCTGCGCTCTGTGGCCCCTACTCGCCGAGTGCATGAACCTACTCGGCGAGTAGGTTGAAGATACACATTAACTCGGCGAGTCCCCCCATGGACTCGGCGAGTTCATCAGGAAAACAACAAGTTTTTCGACTTTTTCAACTATTTTGCATCAAGTATCAAACAAACAAGCCTAGGCTCTGATACCACTGATGGTTTTGAGCATTCTAACACTTCCTAAGTGTACATGCAACCCTAATAACCTTGGATCTATGTTTGTCTAAGATACATGCAAATAATTATTTTTCCAAGGTTCATATCCTAACTAGCATGGCATGGGGAACATGAATCAAATAAAGCTAGTAGAAATACTTACCTTGTAGTTGTAGTTGATTGTTTGGAGTTTTAGAGCCTAGCACCAATAGTGTGGATGCCTCAAATGGAAATCACAAATCACCACAAACTTGGAACTTTTGAGAGAATAGTCAATACTATCTTGAAATCGGCCCTCACCTCAACAAGTGTCAACTCGTGTGATTTCAAGAACCAAAGCCTTCTTTATACAGTGTGGTGGATTAGGGTTACATCCATGTAAACCCTAATACCCATGTCTCTTCATTTCCATGAGATCCATGGGTTAAAGCTCCATGGAGTATCCATGGACTTTTCCATGCAAGCCTAGCCCATTTCAAATAAGCCTTAGCCCACACTATATAAATATAGAAGCCCATATTTAATTAGTAATATCTTTGATCTCTAAATTAATCCTAGATTAATTATAGATCAATACTAATTAAATAATATGATCTTATATTAATATATTAGAACTTATAATATATTAATAAATCATAACTTGTACTATTCTCAACAGATTATCCATAAATTGTTCGGGTGAAGTGCAACCCAAATGGACCATGCCGGGTCGGGTACATACCAAATATAGTTATGGACTTAGACACTATATCCAACAGTTATGGCATAAAGGTGCAAAATTTATGCCATTGGTGGCCCCATGGAAACTCTAAGATGTCATTTTGGCCTTTTAAGCCCCAAAAAAGGCATGCATGGAGGAAAAGGCAGAAGCTTTACGTGTTCAAACGATGTCTAAGGCCTAGATCTTTGTTTGTATGCTTTAGTTTGGAGTGTGGATGATTTGTGGACCAAGATCTAAGTCCTAAAGATTTAGGGTTTGAGCTAAATTTGTCAAATGGGGGTATTAGTGGGTAAAGTTGGAAACTTTACCCTTAAAAGGACGTTTCCAATGTGTATGAGAAACAAAAAGCTTATATACGAAGAGTAGGGGCTTAATCTTTTAAGATGGCCCAAACAGACCAAGGAACTTGGCGAGTCCAGAGAGTGACTCGACGAGTTGTGTCGTTTTGTCCCAATTTCTGTACACTATAGAACTCGACAAGTCTACGAAGGGACTCGACGAGTTAACTCGCCAAATCGCGACTATGAGTAGTGTAGGAACTCGACGAGTTGGATCGCGATTTCAGCGTTTTTGATTTATAGAACTCAGCGATTTGAGTCAACCCAGAGCGTTGACCTTGACTAGAATGTTGAATTTGTCCAAGGGTAAAATGGTCATTTTACCCTAAGAAAGATTATCAGATTTTGACTAAGCGTTATTGTGATAATGATAGTCGAGGAGTCGTTGGAGCAGCTGTCAGAGATTCCTCACACAACATTTCACAGTTCGCTTACGAGGTGAGTTTTCCTCCAGTAGGAACTGGTCGAAAGCACCAAGGCCGGCCCGTTTATGTATGTTAGTATATTCCGGATTAAGGTCTGATGCCAAGTAGTGCCTGAGGTAGAAGGGCGGGGCTTGATATAGGTTTACATGTTTTTCCGGGTTTCGATCCGATGTCGGGGCAGTAGCCGAAGAATTTTAGAATGCTTGACTATGGTCCGATGCCAGGGCGGTTTCCGAGGAATGTTTGTATGCTTCCGGATTTCGGTCCGATGCAGGGCGGGGCCCGAGGAACTTTTACATGTCTATGATTAGGTTGCTATTCTCATGTCATGTGTATTAGTAGTTATCTTCATATTTATGTCGAGCCTTGCTCAATGCCGGGCGGGGCCCGATGCCAGATGAGGTCCGATGCCGGGCAGTGCCCGAGGTAGCAAGGTGAGGCCCAATGTATGTTATATATGTTTATGTGTATGGTATGTGGTAGTTTGGGGAGACTCACTAAGCTTCGTGCTTACAGTTTTCAGTTCTGGTCTCAGGTACTTCCGCTAGTATGGGAAAGAGCTCGGGATGACTCCATTGCACACACAAAATTTTTTAGCCTGGGAGGAATTACTCTTATACTATACATGTGATTTAGATACAACATTATGTTATGATGTTTTGAGATACTTTTACTTATGTTTTTAGGTTACCATGGTATTATTTATAAATGAAAAATGAAATTTTTGGACCGTATTTTTAGGATGTTTCAAGTTGGTATCAGAGCCTTGGTTTGAGGGATTCAGGCACACTCTCGGGTGAGTCTGGACTCAAACTGAGGAATTTGTATGAAAAGTTTCAAAAGAAAATCATTTTTGTAAAAAAGAATTTTGAAAAGAGAAAAGAACTTTGAAAAGAGAAAAGGGTGTGGTGCATGCAATCAGCCGAGCTCAAGTAAGTAATCCCAAATTACCCATACAAGTTTATGTTATGATATGTTTATGAGAACTGCATGCTAGACTAGGGCTAAGGATCTAGGAAGGATGCCTTATGTGCTTGTTATATGTGTAAGAGCTTTGTGAACTGCATGCTAGTACTGATTAGTTAGTGATATGATGGCCCGATTAGGATATGCTTGATTATGTGTACTTAATGCTCGAATGCTGCTTGCTTTGTACTTTTAGGAGTTCTAGTTATCTCTAACTAACTAGTAAACAAATATGTTAAGTTACATATTGCGAGGACTAAATAATTTTAGAAGGTTAGGTTTAGCTTTATTTCGTAGATCTTGTCTGAGTCCAACCGTTATAGGGTAGGACCTCTCATTCGAAGAATTATCTAGTCATAGTGATATGTAATGGTATTCGCAAGCTAGTTAGGGGGAGATAACAGGGACTTCTTATAAAACTGATGGCGTAGAGTGGGTTGGTGATTACCTTAGGGCAAGCCTAGGATAAGAGTAGCATGAGAACAACAGTAGAAGTAGAAGGGACTTGGTGGAGTCGAGGCAATTCTTGAGGAAAGTATAGATAGACGTGGAAGGTAGTATGGGCCCGTACTACTGAAAGTAGAGGATCCATACTCGAATCAAGGAAGGCTGAGATGAATCCTGGGAACTTGTAGTGTGTATGAACCCTCGATGTATGATGAGTATTCTGATGTTTATTTTGGTGTATTTTCAGTATGGTGACGCTACGCACTAGACCAATTGGCATTTCAGGCGCTGGTGAGGGATTAGGCTCGAGCTGTAGAGCCAGGCAATTAAATGAGCATACGAGAGAGTTCATCTCATCAGAGGTCACACACAACATTTTAGACCAGACTCCTTTGATCTTTGGTACAATCAAGGGGGGTATCTTGGAGCTGTTGGATGAGAGATTGAGTGCATTCCATACTAAGGTGGTGGTCATGATGGGGTTGCGCAAACTGACATTCAGAGAGTTCAAAGCCTGTGGAGCTCCCAACTATCATGGGGCTCGGGACCGCATTGCTAGTAGCAGATGGTTGGCAGATGTCGCCAACGCCTTTCACACCAGCAGATATACCGAGGGGACAAGGTTTGACTTGCTTCCTACCTCTTGAAGGACAAAGCACGATATTGGTGGGAGGAGGTTTTGAGAGCTATTGGAGATGATGCCACTGTTGATGTGATAACGTGGAGTGATTTCTCGGCCAGGTTCAGGACCGAGTTTGCACCTGTGATTGAGGCGCAACAACTTGCGAGGGAGTTCCAGGACGTCCTTCAGACTTCGGAGACGGTGGATGAGATCACCACTATGTTTAGGGAGAGGGACCTTCTCGTTCTGCAGTATGTGGCGGATGACAAGATGAAAAAGGCCTGATATCATGAGATGCTGCAAAGTGATATCCCCTAGTTTGTGAGCCGGTCCAACTACAAGACATTGGAGGATATGATTGTTAGGGCTCGGGAGAGGGAGCTGGATTTGGAGATGGAGAGGAAGAGGAAACCAGATGGGGTTCAAACAGGTGGTTCGGGAAATAAGACCAAGGTATCAGATCATAGATCAAGGAGGCTGTAGGGCCGCAGCCGGTGTGGCATGTGTGGCAAGATGCACGAGGGGGTGGGCAGGGCGGGGAGTTCGAGCTGCTTTAAGTGCGGCCGAACGGGTCATATGAGCAGGGATTGTACTACTACCACCACCACCATAACAGTTTCATATCTAATTTGCTTTCAGTGAAATTAGAGGGGCCACAAAAGGGCCCAGTTTCTGAGTTTAGCTGCAGCAGGACAGGTGAAGGCGCCCTCTCCTACCACATTGAGGATTACAGATGGTCATCAGGGTCGGGCAGAGGCGCCTATGGTGAGGAGCAGGGCTTTTTAGATTACTGTAGAGGAGGCACGTGCAGCTCCCGATGTTGTGAAGGGTATGTATTCTCTCATTATCTCTTTATTTGCATTGATTATCGCTTATGATTACTTGTTTTGTTATAGGATCGTTCTTAGTGAACGATATATCAGCTTTAGTATTATTTGATTTGGGGGCTACCCGATCTTTTGTGTTGCTTGCACTTAGCAAGCAATTTGTTGTAGCTCCGGGGGAGATAAACTGTCCACTGGCTGTAGAGATAACAGATGATAGGACCGTTCAGGTTGCAAGGGTGCATCGGGGATGTACACTACAATTGTTCGACGAGTAGTTTTCTGTGGATTTCGTCCCCATTCCCCTTCGAGGGAATAAGGTTATAGTGGGTATGTCGCCTATGTTATGGATACCCAGGATAAGGGTAAGGCGAAAGTGGATGGTGTACCGGTCGTGCAAGAGTACCCAGATATATTCTCGGAGGATTTTCCTAGGATACCTCTGAAGAGACAGCTTGAGTTCAGGATTGACCTAGTCCTTAGTGCAGCTCTGATAGCAAAGGTACCATATCGTTGGCTCCTCTTGAGATGTAGGATTTGTCTACGTAGCTACAAGAGCTGTTGGACAAGGGATTTATCAGGACAAGGAGTTCGCCATGGGGAGCCTCGATCCTGTTTGTGAAGAAGAAGGATGGGTCACATCGGATGTGCATAGACTATCGGGATCTGAATAAGGTAATGGTGAAGAACTGTTATCCCCTCATGAGGATTGATGAATTGTTTGACCAGCTTCAGGGTGCATCTTGGTTCTCTAAGTTTGATCTACGATCGACTTATCACCATATGCGAGCCAGAGACAAGGATGTGCAGAAGACAAATTTTAGGACCTGCTATGGTCACTATAAGTTCGTGGTGATGCCCTTTAGGCTCACCAATGCTCCAGCCGCGTTCATGGATCTCATGAACCGCGTGTGTAGGCCGATGTTGGAACGATCTGTGATAGTATTCATCGATGACATCTTGGTTTACTCCAAGACTCAGGAGCAACATGAGGAGCACCTGAGGGAGGAGCTGGAGACACTGAGGAGGGAGAGACTTTTCGCAAAGTTCTCCAAGTGTGAGTTCTGGTTGCGCGAGGTGTAGTTTCTGAGGCAACTTGTCAACCAGAAGGGTATTCTAGTCGATCCGGTCAAGATAGAGGTCGTGATGCAGCGGGAGGTTCCGAGGTCTCCAACTGAGATTTGTATTTTTCTTTGTTGGTGGGTTATTATCGGATATGCATTCAGGATTTCTCCAAGATCACTGTTCCTCTGACCCGACTGACCAAGAAGTCGGTGACATTTTGATGGGGGCCTGAGCAGCAGGCAACCTTCGAGACTCTCAGACAGAGGTTATGCGAGGCACCGATCCTGACTTTGCCAAAGGGCGTCGACGATTTCGTGGTTTACTATGACGCTTCGATCACGGGAATTGGTGCGGTATTGATGTAGCGGGGTCACATGATAACTTATGCTTCGAGGCAGTTGAAGCCTCACTATGTGAACTATCCGACACATGATTTAGAGCTGGGGGATGTAGTTTTCGCCCTCAAGATTTGGCGACATTACCTCTATGGGGTTCGTTGTACCATTTACACGGACCACAAGAGCCTGAGGTACCTTATGGATCAGCCAAATCTGAATATGAGGCAGTGTCGGTGCTAGATGTGGTGATGAATTATGACTATGAGATCCTTTACCACCCTGGCAAGGCCAATTTGGTGGCCGATTCTTTTTAGTCGCAAGGCAGCGACGACTCCGATTTGAGACATATGTCTGAGGATGACAGTGATTACTCCATTTCTGAAGCGGATTAAAGAGGTGCAAGTTGAGGTCCTGAAAGAAGAGCACCAGAAGTGTGAGCGGATCGTGGGCTAGGTGGCCTCATTTGATTATGACAACCGTGGGTTGTTGACCATGCATGGGAGGGTCTGGGTTCCGTACTGGGGCGGAGTACGACAAGTTCTGATGGATGAGGTCCACAAGTCGAGGTTCTCCATTCATCCCAAGGCGACGAAGATGTATCGAGATATTCACCCTGATTAGTGGTGGCAATGCATGGTATGTAGAGCGGTGCTTGACCTGCAGGAAGGTCAAGGCCGAGCACCTGAGACCACATGACAAGATGCATCCGCTAGACATTCCCGTGTGGAAATGGGAAGATATCACTATGGATTCCATCACGAAGCTTCCCAGGACCGCACGTGGAGTAGATTCGATATGGGTCATCATGGATCGGTTGACCAAGTGTGCTCGTTTTATCCCAATCCAGGAGAGTATATCGGCCAAGAAGCTGTCCGAGATCAACGTGCATGAGGTAGTGGCATGACATGGAGTGCCTGTCTCGGTGGTGTCAGACCAGGATGTTCGTTTCACTTCCCGATTTTGGAATCGGATTCACGACGAGATGTGTACTCGTCTCCACATCAGCACCGCTTTCCACCCTCAGACGGATGGACAAAGCGAGAGGACGATTCAGACTATCGAGGACATGCTACCCGCATATGTATTGGATTTTGGTGGCAGTTAGGATACATATCTTCCGTTAGTGGAATTTTCTTATAACAGCAGCTACCACACTAGCATAGATCAACCTCCTTTTGAGATGCTCTATGGGAGGAAGTGTAGAACCCCAATCTATTGGGGCGAGGTCGGTCAGAGGGTCAGGGAGTACAAAAGTAGTACTCAAGACCACTGAGAGGATCGAACAGGCCCGGAACAGGCTCCAGACTGCTCAGAGTCGACAAAAAGGCTATTCCGACAAGCGCCATTCAGACACGGAGTTTTAGGTGGGCGACATGGTTCTCCTGAAGGTGTCACCTTGGAAAGGTGTCATCCGGTTCAGGAAGCGGGGCAAGTTGGGCCCCAAGTACATCAGTCCTTTCAAGGTTATAACCTGGGTGGGCAAGGTGGCATATCGATTGGATCTTCCAGCAGAGCTCAGCCAGATCCATAGCACTTTTCATGTTTCCCAGCTGTGGAAGTGCCTAGTGGATGTATCCGCAATTATGCCTTTAGAGGATATACAGGTTGATGACAACCTGAACTACATCGAGAGACAAGTAGCAATTCTCGACAAGAAGAAGAAGGAGCTGAGGAACAAGAGGTTTGAGTTGGTAAACGTGAAGTGGAAGCACCGCAAGGATTATATGAGAACTCGATGAGTTGGAGGCCCAAATTCGTCAAGTAAGGATTATTTTGGGACTTGGGTTCAGGAACCTACTCGACGAGTTGGGAGCCCCAACTCAACGAGTAGGACTGCCAGCGTGAAACCCTAATTTCGTGGTTTAGCACCCTATTTAAGCATCTTAATCCCATTGCGCCAGCTTCATTTACAACCTCCAAGTCCTAAAACCCTAGCCACGAAACCCTAGAGCCTTGTGTGAGCTTGTGAGACCTTTTTGAGAGATAGCTTGTGTTGGATATAGTATCTAAGTCCGTAACTTTATTTGGTATGTACCTGACCCGACCCGACATGGTCCATTTGGATTACATGGCATTGCAATACTTGGATAGACTAGATGAGAGAATAAGGCACTTATGATTATTAATATATTATAAGTTCTAATATAATAGTATTATTTAATTAGTATTGATCAAGTATTAATCTAGTTATTTTGGTGATCAAAGTGAGACTAATTAAATATATAGGGTTGATTATGACAATAATCAATTCTTTTATGGTGGATTAATGATCAATGGTTTATGGTTTTGGTTATAACCATATGGAGCTTCATGGATAGTCCATAGGAGTTACAAACCCATGGGTCATGAGAAATGAAGAGTCATGACAATTAAGAGTATTCATGTGAAAACCCTAATTGTGACAACACTATAAAAGGAACCCTTTGGCTAGCAAATCGGCTACCTAGAGTGTCTCTAGAGAGGGCATAACCGATTTTTAGGTGTAAGAAGTATTCTCTCAAGTTATTCCAAGTTTTGTGGTGTTGTGTGAAGCATTTGAGGCACAACATTTGGGGTGCTAGGCTCACAAAGTCTTGAAGAAATCCAAGCAACAACAAGGTATGTATTTCTTCTAGTTTTTATGTTTTGTGTAATCCTCATGCCATGCTAGTTAGGAAATAACCTTGAAAAAGAAATTTGCATGTATATAGAGAAAACATAGATTCAAGGTTATTAGGGTTGCATGCACACTTAGGAAGTGTTATAATGCTTAAAACCCATCAGTGGTATCAGAGCCTAGGATTGTTTTCTATATACTTGATGCAAAATTGCTTAAAAATCAAAAATTCTGCACTCTAACGACTGGACTTGCCGATTTCATGGGGAGGACTCGCTGAGTCCATGAACCAATTTATCCTACTCGACGAGTAGAATCATGCACTCGATGAGTAGGAGCGTGCTGGGTAGTTTTTTCGAGTTTTGTTGTTGGAAATGGATTAAAATCATTATCCCAATCTGTTTTGGACTTGTAAAATCTATTTTTCAAAATGATAATGATTATGTTAACCCATTTTACATGACTTTTATCAATTTTCAAGTATTGTATATGTTTATATGATTTCTTGAAATTGCTTGACATGAATTTGTGTTCTTATGAGTTTTAGAAGATCATAGGAATTATGTGTAACCTCCATGCGTGTTTAATTCATGATCTTAATGGCAATGATGGTGTCCATAACTTGTCCTCAAGTTATGGATAACCAAAATTCACTTCTTTAAATTGTGATTAAAGAACTAAAGAGGTTTCATAAAATGAAGAGACTTCATTTTTATGAACCATTAAAACTCATAAGTTACAGCTTGAAGAGACTTGGAATATTTTCAAATCTTGCCCTCAAGTTTTGGAATTTGAAAAGTCTTACACTTTAATACTTTAATTCCAAATTAAACCTTAGATTTTTAAAAAAGTTTAAAAATCAACACTTATACTATTATTATAATTTTATTATATAGATATGTATAAGAATATGTCATTCTTATCGTTATTAGGTCTCATTCACGAAGCCGATCTATAAAGGGGGTATAAGGTTGTTGCCTATAAAATGGCTATCTAATGGGTGTCCACTCTCACCCATCGCTTACTTGATCGGTGGAGGGTCGTTAGCCGAACGGGTAGGATACGACTTTAAATTCTCATTAAAAGTATAATGAATTATAAAGTAACTATACATTATCAATTCCCAATCTTAGTTACTTTAGGAAAATGAGAAATAGGTGCTAGCCCATAAAATTACACTTTGTACCTTACCAAGTCGTTAGTGGAGCGTGTGTGGTTAACCGACACACTAACAAGGACTAGTAAGTGTGGCAAAGGGTAACTTGATTTTATTATAGATCGGTGGAGCGTGTGTGGTTAATCAACACATCGATTAGGTAATATGGTTAAGGGTACCAATTCAACTTGTATGGTTATTCACACTTTGTTTGTGATCCTCGACATCCCAGTCACAAACTTGAGAGGTCACAATCGAGATTCAAACATGCCATTGAAAAGTTCAATGTATCTCAAAAGATCTAGGAATTTCAAAACCAATAAAACCTAATAATAAAATATTTCGTTCTTATGGTGGAAATTGGTAAATTGTCATTTACCTACCTTCAAATATTTTATAGTGTGGATTATGGTATCCCTCTTCCAACTATAAATAGTTTGTTGGATCCTAGCCTTAATATTTTATTTGGGTGACTTATTAAGGAATCTTAATCTAATGAAACTTTTCTTCCTTTTATTTCAGATGTCTTCCAATAACGCTGCTGGCTCAAACCCTACAGGCTCCTTTTCCCTAATGAACTTGTGTGGTAAGGTCATATTTGATGGATCCAACTTCAATGAGTGGATCAGAAACATCAGAATGATTACCCGCTATTAGGACAAGGAGTATGTCCTTGACAGGGAGCTTAAGGTTGTTAATGAAGCCACTGCTACTCCAGAAGAGTTTGTGGAGTTCATTGCATATGAGAAGGATGCTACTAAGGTATCCTGCATCATGATGGCCACAATGACTCCGGAGCTCCAAACGTCTTATGAAGATTTCTACCCCTATGAGATGCACCAGGATCCGATGGAAATATACCATCAGAGCGTGCGTTAAGAGAGGTATGGAATCATTTCCTCCATGATAACCACAAGGATGAAGGATGGTGAACCTATCACTGGTCACTTGCAGAAGATGCAAAGGTTCGTTGACTGGTTGCTAAAGCTCAATGTTGACTTCCCTGAGGAAATGGCGATTGACATCATTCTCCATTCCTTACCTCCAAGTTATGATCAATTTCGTATGACTTATCATATGAACAAGGAGGAAGTCACGCTTAGAAAACTTCAAGGACTCTTAAGGACAGCTGGAAATGGCCTTAAGGGTAAAGCGGTTGCTACTTCTACTCCTTCAGCAACCCCTGTTCTTGCAATTGGGCAAGGGAAGGGTAAGAAGAGGAAAAGCCCTTCGAAGGGTGCCAAGGGTAAGACTCTTGATGGTTCCACTTCAAGTGGGACAAAGAAAGGTCCTATTACTCCTTCTTCAAACCCAAAGGAAGCACAGTGCTTCTATTTCCAGGATAAAGGACACTTCAAGTGAAGCTGCCCCAAATATCTGCAAGATGTAAATGATGGGAAGGTTAAACCCACCCATGCAGGTATTTACACAATATTGTCTAACAACTCATCTAATGCTAATTCTTGGGTGCTTGATACAGGTTGTGGTATTCACATTTGTATTGATTTACAGGCACTAAGAAGAAGTGAGCAAGTAGAGCACATGAAGATAAACATAGTCATGGGTAACAGGAAAGCATCACCTGTTACTAAGATAGGAGTTTATTCTTTATTGCTTAATAATGGGTTAATGTTAGATTTGAATAAGTGTTGTTACTCACCCGAAATGGCGAGAAATATTATTTCTTTTCATGGCTTGTACAAACAAGGTTTTTCATTTTCATTTGATAATAAAAATGGTGCTATAAATGTTTATTACAATGTTGTATTTTACTTTAAAGCATTACCTTGTGATGGTGTATATGAAGTTGTGAATGTTGTAGACAATCTAGGAAATAATGTGTTGTATATTCATTCTTCAGATAGCTTGGATAAAACATCCTTGTGGCATTGTCGTCTTGGACATGTTAACAAGAAGCGCATAGGCCAACTCCAAAAGGCTGGAGTCTTGGAATCATTTGACCTCAAGTCAGATGATATTTGCGAGTCTTGTTTACTTGGAAAAATGACAAAGTCACCCTTCACAGGTACTTGTGATAGGGGTGAAGGTTTTTTGGACCTTGTACACATGGATGTGTGTGGGCCCTTTAGAGTGGCTACAAGGGATGCTAATCGCTATTTTGTGACTTTTACTGATGATTACAATAGATATTGATATATTTACTTAATCAAGCATAAGTTAGAAAGCTTTGAAAAGTTCAAAGAGTTTAAGCAGGAAGTTGAGAATCAATTGGGCAGAAACATCAAGATGCTTCGATCCGATCGAGGAGGAGAGTATCTTAGCATTGAGTTCCTTAACTGTCTTAAGGAATGTGGGATTGTCTCACAATTGACACCTCCCAGGACACCACAGTTGAATGGTGTGGCTGAGAGGCGCAATGGAACCTTGTTGGATATGGTTCGTTCCATGAGAAGTCGAGCTTCGTTACCAATCTCTTTCTGGGGTTATGCTTTAGAGACTGCCGCCCATATCCTTAATCTAGTCCCTACAAAAAAGGTTGCCAAAACACCTCACGAGATGTGGACTGGGAAAGTGCCCAATTTGGACCACATCAAGATTTGGGGTTGTGAAGCTTTTGTGAGGCGTGAGACTCATGAAAAGCTTGAACCCCGAAGCGAGAGGTGTATTTTCATCGGCTACCCACAGAGATCCTTTGGTTACCTCTTCTACAGACCCAGTGATAATGTGGTCTTTGTAGCAAGAAGAGGAGTCTTTCGTGAGAGAGAATTTATAAGCCAAGGGAATAGTGGGAGACAAATTGACCTTGAAGAGCTTCAAGAGTTTAGTGGTGAAGGAACCTCAAATGCTGTCAGCCAACCTAAGGAGGAAACTCCTGTTGAGCCGATAGATGAGTCTGTACCTCCAAGATATTCCACTAGGGTGAGGAACACACCTGAATTTTATTATGGCTATCACATCACCACTGAAGATGATACATTTATTAGTGGTAGTACATTGATAGATTTGGATGAACCTAATAATTATAAGGAAGCCATGGCAGGCCCTGAGTCTGCGAAATGGAAGGAGGCTATGGACAACGAGATTCAGTCCATGTATGACAATCAAGTTTGGAACTTGGTTGACAATGTACCAGGTCGTAAGACAGTTGGGTGCAAATGGATCTTCAAGAAGAAGACTGACATGGATGGGAAAGTACATACTTATAAAGCGCGACTGGTTGCGAAGGGCTTTACTCAAACTCCGGGAGTTGACTATGATGAGACCTTCTCACCAGTAGCTAAGATTAAGTCTATTAGAGTGTTGTTAGCCATAGCTGCATTTCATGATTATGAAATATGGCAAATGGATGTCAAAACCGCTTTCCTTAATGGGAAGTTGGCTGAGGATGTTTACATGGCTCAGCCAGAGGGTTTTGTCGATCCAAAATACCCTAATAGAGTGTGTAAGCTTGAGAAATCCATTTATGGATTGAAACAAGCATCTCGCAGATGGAATCTTTGCTTTGATGAGAAAGTCAAAGAGTTTGGCTTTTCTAGGAGTGAGAATGAGTCTTGTGTGTATGTCAGGGCTAGTGGGAGCATAGTTAGCTTTTTGGTGTAGTATGTGGATGACATACTTCTCATAGGAAACGACGTCCCAACTTTGCAGGAGGTTAAGTCCTGGCTTGGGAAGTGTTTCGCTTTGAACGACCTTGGGGAAGCTGCCTATATCCTAGGGATAAGCATATTGAGAGATAGGAGTAAGAGACTAATTGGACTTAGTCAGAGTACTTATGTGGATAAGGTACTGAAGAGGTTCAGTATGCAATATTCCAAGAAAGGAGAATTACCAATCCAGAGTAATGCCAAGCTGAGTAAGACTCAGAGTGCGAGTATAGAGGCTGAGATAGCTGAAATGAGTCATATACCATATGCTTCCGTTGTGGGCTTGATCATGTATGCTATGAAGTGTACTCACCTGATGTGGCCTTTGCTTTGAGCATGATCAGTAGATATTAAGGAACAGCAGTAAAGAACATTCTCAAGTATCTGCGGAGGACTAAGGACTGGGCCCTTACCCTTGAAGGCAGTACTGACTTGAGAGTGGAAGGATATAGTGATTCTATCTTTCAGACTGATAGGGATGATTTCCGCTCTCAGTCAGGCTGGGTCTTTATCATAAATGGAGGAGCAATTACTTGGAAAAGTTCCAAGCAGGAGACAGTAGCTGATTCAACTTGTGAATCAGAGTACATAGCAACAAGCGAGGTAGCAAAAGTGGCGATATGGCTAAAGAACTTCATCGGAGACCTTGGAGTTGTACCAGCTATAAAGGAGCCAATGGAAATTTTCTGTGATAGTGAAAGTGTGGTTGCTTTGGCTAAAGAACCAAGAGATCATGGAAGATCTAGGCATATTGACAGAAAATCCTTTTTCATCAGACATAGAATAGAAGAAGGACTCCTCGTGGCAAAGAGGGTATCATTAGATGAGAACCCGACAGATCCCCTCACGAAGGGACTGAGCAGGGTTAAGCATTTATAGCATGCGAGGCGCATTAGGCTGAATGATGATATTAGTTTCAATAATTAGATTCCTGAAACTTGTAAAATGTAATTGACATTTGATGATAAATAAAAGTTGTTATTTATTTATGAGTAAGGTGTTACTATCTTGTGTTGATTGTTTACTATGTTTCAATTTTTCATGTTTTTACTTCCAGAATAATTATGTTATTATTCAAACCATCCATAGTCAGTCAAACTTTGGAAGTAAGTATTGATTTAAGACTGTCATGAATTTGGCTTGTAGGATTTGTCTAAAGTGCTTCGGACAATGCAATGGTTGCTACAACATTCATGAGTACTCATAAGGACTGAGTATTGGATCCAATCCACGCTCACTTGCATCACTTCATGGAATTTATCTCGAGTGATCGTGAGACGGTAATATCATATGAATCTTCAAACCTAGAGATATGAGTTGTTGACTATGAGTTAGTTACTCATTGATTGTACAAAAACGCATTGGTAACTCGATGTTATAAAACGTGCCTTTGTGAATAATTCAACAAGTAGTTAGTGCAAGCATATCAGTTGAAGTTTATCTGTTCCTTCTAGAAATAGAAGCGATATCTGGGCCCGTCGATGATTTCGTTTTCACCTATGTACCAGGCCCGGCCAGAACCTAATTGATGTGTTCAATTTAGTTCTATGTCGAAACAAATCAGAGATCGAGAAACAAATGCTGGACAATAAGTAAGACAATGTTCCATGTGTTTGTCCGGCTGATATCATGAGAACAGAGGATTATATGATCACTTATCTTAAATGGCGTATCATCATCATCTCAGTTCCGAGAGACTTTGAAAGAGCTACGATTGCTAGTCGGATTTTGAAATCATATTTGCAAATATAGTTATTAGACTTATCCAAGTGGGAGACTGTTGGATATAGTGTCTAAGTCCATAACTTTATTTGGTATGTACTTGACCCGACCCGACATGGTCCATTTGGGTTGCATGACATTGCAATACTTGGATAGAGTAGATGAGAGAATAAGGCACTTATGATTTTTAATATATTATAAGTTCTAATATAATAGTATTATTTAACTAGTATTGATCAAGTATTAATCTAGTATTAATTTGGTGATCAAAGTGAGACTAATTAAATATATAGGGTTGATTATGACAATCATCAATTATTTTATGGTGGATTAATGATCCATGGTTTATGGGTTTGGTTATAACCATATGGAGCTTCATGGATAGTCCATGGGAGTTACAAACCCATGGGTCATAAGAAATGAAGAGTCATGACAATAAAGAGTATTCATGTGAAAACCTTAATTGCGACAACACTATAAAAGGAACCCTTTGGCTAGCAAATCGACTACCTAGAGTGTTTCTAGAGAGGACATAACCGATTTTCAAGTGTAAGAAGTATTCTCTCAAGTTACTCCAAGTTTTGTGGTGTTGGGTGAAGCATTTGAGGCACAACATTTAGGGTGTTAGGCTCACAAAGTCTTGAAGAAATCCAAGCAACCACAAGGTATGTATTTCTTCTAGTTTTTGTGTTTTGTGTAATCCCCATGCCATGCTAGTTAGGAAATAACCTTGAAAAAGAAATTTGCATGTATATAGAGAAAACATAGATTCAAGGTTATTAGGGTTGCATGAACACTTAGGAAGTGTTAGAATGCTCAAAACCCATCAACTTGTGCTTTTGAAGCTTGTGGAAGAAGAGGAAGCTAAAGGGCTTAAGAAGAAGAGAGTAGATCCAAAAACTACACTTCATTTGCAACATTTTCGGGTAAGCAAGTCTCAAACTTGCTCAATGGTTTTTTAGATCTCTTTATTTCACCTTTTATGGGATTTTGGTCGAAGAATGTTGGCTTTTGGGAAATGGATCACCCAAGTGGATATTCCCCCAGATGTAGGACCTTGAAGGGTTGTTATGGCATAAAGGTGCAAACTTTATGCCATTGGAGCCCCCATGCGAACGCTAAGATGTCATTTTGGCCTTTTATACCCCAAAAGGGCATGCATGGAGGAAAAGGCAGAAGCTTTACGTGTTCAAATATGCTTTAGTTTGGAGTAAAGATGATTTGTGGACCAGAATCTAATTCCTAAAGATTTAGGGTTTGAGCTAAACTTGTCAAATGAGGGTATTAGTGGGTAAAGTTGAAAACTTTACCCTTAAAAGAATGTTTTCAGTGTGCATGAGAAACAAGAAATTTAAATCTGAAGAGTATGGGCTAAATCCTTTAAGATGGCCCAAACAGACCGAGGAACTCCGCGAGTCAAGAGAAGGACTCGACGAGTTGTGTCATTTTGTCCCGATTTTTGTACAAGGTAGAAGTCGATGTGTCTGCGAAGGGACTCGACGAGTTAACTCACGAAAATCGCAACTATGAGTAGCTCGGAGACTCGGCGCGTCAGGGGGATGAGTCGACGAGTTGGATCGCAATTTTAGGGCTTTTGATTTATAGAACTCGGCGAGTTGAGTCAACCTAGAACATTGACCTTGACCAGAATGTTGAATTTGACCAGGGGAAAAATGGTCATTTTACCCTAAGAAGGATTATCAGATTTTGACTAAGTGTTATTGTGATAATGATAGCCGGGGAGTCGTTGAAGCAGCCGTTAGAGATTCTTCACACGAGATTTCTTAGTTAGCTTACAAGGTGAGTTTTCCTCTAGTAGGAACAGGTCAAAGGCACCAAGGCCGACCTTTTTTTTATGTTAGTATGTTCCGGATTAAGGTACGATGTCAGGCAGTGCCCAAGGTAGCAGGGCGAGGCCCGATGTAGGTTTATATGTTTTTTCGGATTTCGATCCAGTGCTGGGGCGGTACTCGAAGAATGTTATAATGCTTGATGTGTTTGTGATTCTTGCATGCATTTGTATTTGTATGTTTACGGACTACAATCCGATGTTGGGGCAGTTCCCGAGGAATTTTTGTATGCTTCCGGATTTTGGTCCGAGGGCGGGGCCCGAGGAACATTAAATGTGTATGAGTAGGTGGTTTTGCTCATGTCATGTGTCTTAGTAGTTATGTTCATATGTATGTCGAGCCTTGCTCGATGCCGGATGGGGTCCGATGCCAGATGCGGAATGATGTCGGGTGGGGTGCGATGCTGGATAAGGCCGATTTCGGCCCGTGCCTGAGGTAGCAGGGCGGGGCCCAATGTATGTTATATGTGGTGGTTTGGGGAGACTCACTAAGTTTCGTGCTTAATATTTTCAGTTTTGGTTTAAGGTACTTATGCTAGTAAGGGGAAGAGCTCGGGATGACTGCATTGCACACACCACAACTTTTAGCCTCAGATGATTTATTCTAATATTATACATGTGATTTTCATACAACATTATGTTATGATGTTTTGAGATACTTTTACTTATGCTTTTATGAGATGTTTTTGGGTTACCATGGTATTATTTATAAATGAAAAATGAAAATTTTGGACCGTATCTTTGGGATGTTTCAACACAAGAGTTGAGAAACAGAGATACACCGCAACAGACGAACCATAGATGAGATGAGAGAAGCTTGATTGTACGAAGTTGAAAAGGGGAGACAAAAGAGTGTTCTTGGTTTGCCAGAAACATCCAAGGCATCGAAGGCTAATCGAGGGTTCTTTCCTTCTTGGTTGAGCTGAGAAAGACATAGAATGTATCAAAAGAATAAGGGTGGTTTGGAGTGGGGGTATCAGGGTATGTTGGTGGGTTTTGTGTTGTTTTTTTAATTGTAAATAAAATAAATGATATGTAAACAAAAAAGAAACTAATAAGGGTAAAATAGTCATTTTAGGTCAAACATGGACTAAAGATGCAACAAAAACAAACAATACAGACCTTCCAAGTTAGAAAAACTTCTTAGGGACCAACGATGCAGATTATCCCAAACCACAAGAACCATGCAACAAAATCAAACCACAGGGACGAAAAACGCAACTAAATCAAACCACAGGGACGATCCGAGTGCAAAAAAAATAGTTAGGGACTAAACGTGCAATTTTGACCAAAACACAGGGACGATTTCAGTAATTTACTCTTAATTGAAAGTAAGGATTTATGATAAAGTTTTTATTATAACACATATAAAAACTTTCAGTCACTATTTGAATGACTAAACAAATGCCAACTAAAGGACCGAACCCCCTCCAGTAACTAAGATTGCTCGGGGTTTGTAGTATTTGTTTTTCATAACAAGTATTATTATTTAAGAATGGACATTATTTAGTGGAAGAAAGTGATAGATTACTCTGAGACGATTCTGTGGATATAAAGATCATTTAAAACGGAGTTCGTATGAAGAAGTTATAACCGTTTGAAGTTAGTATGAAAGTATGTTGCTACCTTCCAGTAGTATGGGCCCATACTACCTTCCACATCTTTCCGTACTTTCCTCAAGAATTGCCTTGACTCCACCAAGTCCTTCTTCACTACTACTGCTCGCTGCACTAATCTCATCCTAGGCTTACCCTAGGGTAATCTCCAACCCACTCTCCATCATCAGCTGCATAAGAAGTCCCTGCTACCTTTCCCTAACTAGCCCGCGAATAACGTTACATATTACTAAGACTTGATAATTCTTCGAATGAGAGGTCTCTCCCTACAACGGTTAGAATCAGACGAGAGCTGCGCAATAGGTCTAAACCTAACCTTCTGAAATTATTTAGTCCCCGTAATATGTAATTTAACGTATTCATTTACTAGTTAGTTAAAGATAACTAGGACTCCTAAAAGCTCAAAGCAAACAACATTCGGGCATTGACTATCCAAAACCAAGCGTATCCTAATCAGGATATCATATCACTGAGTAGTCAATACTATCATGCAGCTCTATAAGCACATACTTCACCTTTTTAAGAAGAAGTACCTAAAACTGAAACTGAAAACCGTAAGCACGAATCTTAGTGATTTCCCCCATCATATCACATTAAAACATACTACTAGGCATATCTGGGTGCCCGGCCTACCCTGTCAGGCACATCTGGGGTGCTCGACCTACCCATGTCAAGCATATCTAGGTGCTTGACCTACGTACCCTGTCAGGCATATCTGGGATGCCCGACATACCCTCCGGTTTATCTCAACCGGATACGGGGACTATTTCACCCCTACCACTACGACATAATAAATAACATAAACATACTGTCAGGCATATATGGGTGCCCGAACTACCCTCTGGTTATCTCAACCGGCTACGAGGTCTAACATACCCACCTACCACTATCACATAATATCATAGCATTCTAGAACATAAAGCATACCAAATAGTGGCATACCAGACAATTATCACAAAGACAATCATCTCAACTATAATCAATTACTAATGGCCCGACATTGGTGCCTTCGACCCTCTTCTACTGGAAGGTAAATCACCTCACACTGCTGAAGTCTTGCGGCCAAAACTCTAATTGATGGATGACAGATTCCCGAACCATCAACTTCAAAATAACACCCAATTAATTATAGGGTTCCAACACGTAAACATAAAGTCCATGCTTGGGGTAAAATACTACTTTACCCCCAACTTAGCTTGATTCAAGCCCCATGCCGAATCCAAAGGCCCAAAAGTCAAACAATGAATCAAAGCCCAACATATGGCCCAATTTTCCAAATTGGGCCCAAACCATTACATGGTCTTACCCTAAGGCTCAACCATTTATTCCAGTCCAAACATCTGACCTTCCAATGGTCTAATATCTCATAATCATCAAGGCCTAATTATGGCTCACCTATGGCCTAATTATCCAAATTGGGCCCAAGCCTTTCCAATGGGCCTTATCCTAAAGCCTATCCAAATATTCTAGTCCATATACTTGTTCTTGGATGGCCCATCAATAGCCCAATCACCAAAGCCCAAAAGAAAGGCCCAACTCAAGTTTGAAACATTAATTAGGGTTTCTCACATGAAATGATGATTAGGGTTAAGTGTTCGTACTTAACCCATTGAGGACTTAATCCATTAAGTCCATCATCCAACTAGGCCAAGCATATAATGTAATTGGGCGTAAGTCATAACATCAATCCCATGGTCCAAAACGCGGGTCCCGACAATCTAAAACCCATATATCCAAAATTAGGTTTTTTCTAAACCATACTTAGGATTTCCAACCCCATCGCATCTCAATTAGTCCATTAGTTAAGCTTTTAGGTGAATTAATTGTTAATGAAGTCGGACACCACCCACTACCACCTCAGGTAGTCGTGGTCAATGGCGGCTCACGGCGGCGGCCACCACCTCATGGTGGTGCATCTGATTCTAAACCAAAACATGTTCAAGCATCTAAACTAGCAATCCAATCATACAATGCACACCGCCACCCTACATGGCGGCTAGTGGCGGCAGCCAACACCTCACGGTGGTGGTGGTGGGTTTTTCCTTGAATAATCCAGCCAAAGAAATACATTATACAAAATAAATCCAAAAGAGACACACACATAATATAACACACACGCGTAGCCACCATTGTGGCGACGGGAGGTGGTACAAGGTGACAGCCACCACCTCACGCTGGTGTTGGTGGCTTTTCTCGATTTTCCGTTCAAACCATCACTCCTTCTTGACATTTATTGCCAGGAATAGCAGCATATATGCCTACAAACGCTAATATAAGCAGAACCACCCAACTGGTGGCGTGCAACGGTCGGAGAGCACCTGAAACGGTGAAATAGTCGCACGACGGCGACAATGTAAATGTAGAAGAAAGGTGGCTGGGGTGGTCCCGACTGAAACGACGTCATAAGGTTGGTCGCCGTCGTCAGCCACGGTAGGAACGGCAACAACGAACTTATCCCGATGGTGCAACGCCCTTTCCCGGTCTTCAACTGGTGCAACGCCCTTTCCCGGTTCCTGTCGGTCTTTGTTGTTGCCGGTGACAAGAGTCGTTCAATGGTGCTAGGTGGTCGGAGCCGATAGCGGTGGCTGGAGGTAGAGAAAGAAGGTGGTGGCTGACTCTACATGTTAGGGTTAGGGTTACTGGGAGGGTGACAGGTTATATACCCCGACCCCATGAAACTTCATTCCATACTGGCACAATCGGTACCTCATTCTCCTTTTTCTTTCAAATTAAGTCCATAATTTACCCCGTTAGCCCCATCCTCTAAAAATCCTTTCATAATAAGTCCAATATTTTACCAAAAACCTTTGACTTCTGAAAATCTTTAAAAAACAAATCCCGGAATTACACTTTAACCCTTGAAAATCCAATTTATATTATTTGGCTCCCCAAAACCAACACCCCGCTAAATATTATGGATTTTGGGATTACTGTTCATTTATTAATTTTATATATTTATTTATTTAATAAACGAGATGTTACATGAGGACAAGTGTCAATTAAAGAAAGACACATTGTGGTCGGTAGATATGTGGCATGATCGGAGCACCCCTTGTCACCATAGCTGTCAACCCCCGAATGACGAAAAGAACATCGAGGTTGGGGTGTGACAGATTGGTATTAGAGCTAACGACTATAGTGAATAGTAATTTCCTAATAGAGCATAACTATAGTCTAGAGCTTACTGTTATAGGTCTAGATATTCCTAAAGCTACAACATCTTATAAATAGGTTTATCCCTATAAGCCTGCGATACATTACTCTTAGGTTATTTCTTTAGACCAACGACTCTATACTCAGGTTTAATCCTATAAACCTATAGTTAATAAGTATTATTAACTATACTACTGAAATAATACTTATAAGAGTGGTGTAAGGAAGGATATGTCGCTTAGGTTGCTAGATTTCAGAACAACTATATGCCAAAATGGTCCTGCCCTCCGACTATCCAGACCGACAAAAACCTTGTCAGATAGACCTGATGTAAGAAATAGTAATTAATAATACACAAACAAATAAAAGATATAGAGTTATATGAAAACTCAATCCCTCGATGAGAAAACACTAATACAAGATGAGAATAATCTAAAGACACAAAAATTTAAAAATCAAATCCTCAACTAGGTTCTGTAGTACATAGGTCGTACTAGAACTAAACCTGGTTACGCACCTAAGTCTTGTTATGGTCAGATTCTATGCAGTATCTAACCTAAGTGCAATAGTTGATTTGTTAAATACTTGTAAAAATGTTAAATGCAATTTAAATCAACCCATGAATGCTTAAACTGTGAGATATGTATGTAAAATATATGATAAGAAGTGATACTAACAAAAATTTAAAATATTTTTTGGACGAACGGAGCACCAAACGAGGACGAGGAGATGAACTCGTGATATCACCTACCGGGAGAACCATATTATTTGGAGGAAGAGCCAGATAAGGACCCAGAGGAAGAGGTAGAATCCAGTAAGGAGATGGAATCATTAGAACATGAGGAAGTGGAGCTTGTGCATGAGGAGGTGCTTGTCACCTCTCCATCGCCACTTTCCTACCTGCTAGGCTGAGGAATCCACATACCTGGAAGGCAGCTCGGAAGTCAATCCCATTACATGGAGGGATCAATCAGAAGTCGCCGAAACAAATTTTTGGTATACAAAGGATGGCAAACACGCTCACCCAGTATGATATGTTTCTTGAAGGATGGGTGTAGAACTTCCCCTGAGATTATGATGTTAGCCATAGTGACCTATAGAGAAGGATTGTCAATCCAACCTTGATTGCCAATGTGGTCAACAAATGGGTGAGTGAGAAAGGAGGGAATTATTGATATGAGGTCGGACAGTCCTCGGGGACGAAACCCTCAACTCCTACATAAATCGAGGTACTATCACTTTTGTTCGACCGCAACATCCTACTTAGTCACCAAGTCAAGACCATATGTGATGAGATGAGGATTGTAGAGGGGAACAACGCTCATCTGACTAGGGGTTGTATAGCCTGAAAAATCATAGAACCTAGTATCATGATGTATTCAGGAGTGACCAAAATAATATAAAGGCCTCCTATCACTTCATGATCACTCACGACATTCGCCAGCTGGGGACAGAACTACAAGCGAGGACGACATTTGCTAGGGTGGAAGGTGCAGATGAGAGAACCAGTGGGGTGGAAAGGCGATGTAGTATGATTGAGGAGCAGATACAGTAGATATTGGTTGTTATGTCCAGGTTGGTGGGACTTTGATAGTGGAGCGGGTTATGGTGGTAGGAAAAGGTATGGGGAAATCTAGGGTGATTGCCAATTTTTCGTTTTAAGTGTTGTATCGGATGGTAGTAAAAGGATTTTGGTCGCATGATGACCCTTATGTATGTTGTTAGTTGGGAGAGAGCCATATAGCGGAAACTTTAGTCTTACAAATTTTTAGTTATAAAACTTTGTAAGTATCATTTGGGCTTTTACCCCTATCATGCATTTTCTTTTGTATTATAAAAATGCATGTAACTCAGAAAAAAGATATATATATATATATATATAATGAAACATATATTATTAGTATATCTTAAACTATGTGTATAATTGCACAATTACTTTTTTATTTTTCTTTTCTAGTAAAATAGTGAACTCCTATAAATAATCATATCAATTGACAAAATGAAAAATATGACTAATAACCGACACTCGAAACAATTGAATTTACTAAATAGGACCAACAACATGCCACCAAGAAGAAGGAGCAACCGACTAAACAACCAACCATCGCTAGAACAACCAGATCAAATAGTACCACCAGTAAAAGTAGTGCAACCTATACCACCCGTTGATCCTCCTATACACTCGGTCGAATTTGAGCAGATTCTTGCTCAACGAGTTGCCGAAGCTATGCCTAACTGTCAGAGGATCTGAAACACAACATCAGGAGGAGATAACATTGGTAACAGTCGTGGAAGAAGCTCAAATAGAAACAATGGAGGACCATCAAGAATCTACACAAAGAGTTCATGAACTAGAAGCCTGGGAACTTCTATGGCTACAAAGGTGTAATGTCACTCTATCTTTGTTGATTCATTGATTTCTTGTGATAAGCATCATAACTACAGATATAAGTCGATTTCTTATGAAGATCATTACACACGCCCTCGAAAGCTCTCCTCGGTTTGCCACTTTTTTTTAACTTTCCTTGTTCTTCATTTTTCTTGGTGAATTGTAGACCACTGTTCGTCATTTACACACTAACCCTATATTTCTTGGTTCTAATTCATTTCATACAAGCCCTTATAATTGATGGAAGAGATAGCTACACAAAGCTGTAATCAGATTCAAGGTAAAAGGTTGTGCACATAAGCTGTTTAATGAAATGCGTGAGAGAGGTATTAATTTGTGAATAACAAGGTACTCATTTGTTAATAGCAATGTATTCATTTGTAAATAACAATGTAATCATGTGTGAATGAGTGTATTTATTTATGATTAGAGGTATTCTTTTATTCATTTGTGAATAACATGGTATTTATTTGTTAATAACAATGTATTCATTTGTAAATAGCAGTGTAATCATGTGTGAATAAGTGTATTTATTTATGATTAAATGTATTCTTTTATTAAGAAATGATAATTTTTACACCCCTTTTATTTTCAGTTGATTAAAAAAAGGAATTGGATTACTTGTATATTGATATGTATTCATTTGTGATTGTAGTAGTATTAGTTTTTTTGATAAAAACAAAATCGTTTATGAATACAAATATATTAATTTGGGGTTGGATTTCTATTAATTGTCTTTGAAAAAAAAACATGAAATAAGAGAAAAAAATTTATTTTTTAAGAAAAAAAATTAAACTTTTTAGTGTTAATTTTTTTTTGATAAAAATGTTATTTATATTTCATTAATAAGAAAAATAAAAAATCAAATATTTCTTTCTTTATTTATAACTGATCCTAAATTTAAGGTAATTTGATTGATTTTATTTTATTTTAATTTATTTAAAATATACAATTACTAATATGTCCTTATATATTGATTGGTCCAGAATTGTTCTTGCGTTCTCAACCTTTTAGATGTTCTCATTTGATCCTTTCCGTATATATATATATATATATATATATATATATATATATATATATATATATATATATATATATATATATATAGGTTTTTGATCCTTTTAAATTTAGGGGCTGTTTGATATAGGTTGTAACTGGGTCCAAAGAGGGTTTAGGTAAAAAAAAAGGCAATTGGCATGTTTGATAAGTGAAGGACTCGGTCCAAAACATGGACTAGGTCGAAGGTTTTCATTAGATTCGGTCCCCCTTTTGTATTGATGGACCGAGAACCAAAGTAATCGATTCCCATATTGCCTCATTCTTTTGTCACACCTCCACTGAAGTTGCTCGCTGTTTTCGACTGCTGCTATTGCCTTTCACGTCCAGTCGTCTTCTTCCTCCGACGAAGCAACCCAAGACAACCTTTTCTCCCTCTCCAGCTTCTATCTTCTCTGGAATTTGCTCCCCTTTCTACCATTGTCGACGCAACCCTCCTCCTCCACGTACTCCAATGTAACGATTCTGCTCCATTTACCCAACAATGCATCCTAGATTCAACATACTCCATAGCAGGTCATCCATCACCACCCTTATCCTCCATCTCCGCTGTCACACCCTGAAACCTAAGGCGGAAACGTTCCGGGGCGGAGGACATCATGAATATCGCAACCAATATACACAGTAAGCGAAGTAAACACAAAACATTACATTACATAGTTTTCATTACATCTGTTTAAAAGTAAAGTGATACAAGTTTCATAGATACATAAGCTTAAACAAAAGAAAGACGTGACTCCATACGCTCCGTATTTTGCAAAAGAACGCGGGAATACCTGTCTAAGGAGAACCTGAGAATACAAGCAGTTTAAAAATCATCATAAAGCTAGTGAGTTCATAAGTGGTTTGTATTTCTGAAAATGAACAAGATTCCTTTAGTTTTCTGAAAAAGTTGCTATCCAAGAAAATCCCATATTTTCTTAAAAGTAATGTTTAGTTATCCGTTATGTTACACAATTCTGGTTATGAATAGTTGTCATCCCAGGAAAACCCTATATTTTCCTAAAAGTTGGTTACCAATCCGAAATGTAATGTAAAAGATGTAAACTGAAAACCTGATTATCCTTGCGAAATGTATGTAAGTTTTAACACGTATATAAAACTATCAACATAGTAAACTAATTTCAAAAGTCATTAATTTACTATATTCATTATTACTAACAAGTAAAACTCTGTTATCCAAATTGCGAGTTCTATAACCATACTATAGACTAGATATGGAAAAGGAAGGCCAATATCATTTATGACTTTTGTCACCCTTGAAACTTTCGGTTCGGCTGTAGCTAGCAGCCTGGTGGGGGGTAGTCAACCCCGTATAGATCTATACACTCAAGTCATGCTACCTATCTAAGAGATTCTGGTTACAATGGCGGTCCTCCACTCGCGTATCTCTGTGGAGTGTTCTCTGAGGACGTGCCTCTAATTTATAGGAATAACAAATCTACAAGTAATAATGCGGAAAATCCTATTTAAATTCTATTTACAAAGACGATCCTCCACTCGCGTATCTATGTGGAGTGTTACCAAGGACAAAACGAATGTACTAATCTAATGCTTTTAACAATAATGTTATGGAGCAAATCATTTGTGAAATATATAATATAACATTATATAATAAGATATGAAATCGGTTTGTAAACTGATTCAGCAAGTCAAATAGTTGGTTAATACGGTTTCAATTGTTAAAAGTAAGTGTAATATGAAACAATTCAATTGAATCAAAAAGTTTAAGCACAAGATATTCTTGTACTTTTGCTTGTATTCCCCCCCTTAAAACATTGAAAACATTGAAAAATTGTAGGGGTATGAACTCACCGGACGAGGAATGTGTCGACTATAATGTTAAACGTCGACCCGAGGCTTGAAAACGTGCGAGGTTCCTATGTAATATTAAATGATACACAAATGTATCTAATTAGATTTTAAATCACTAATTAGTTGAGGATATACACTTCTAGTCGCGAAAACACTTCATTTCAAGTGTTTGGAGTGACCCGGGTGACATCTATGGACATATATGGTTTGGATATGGAGTTTACTCTTCAAGAGTAAACTCTCAAGAGAGTTCACGGCCCAAATGACCCTATCCCCATGAGTTTACGGCCGTAAACTCATGGTGGGGTGTTCTAGAGTGCTAAATGGCCTTATAACATTTAATGGGTGATGCTAGATTTGGTTTCAAGACATTGGAGTGAAATTTGAACATGATAGGGACCAATTGAGGAGTTTACGACAGTAAACTATGTGTTTACGGCCGTAAGCTTCCCCACACACCTACATTTGATGTTTTGGTGGCCTAAGTCAATCATATGTGATTCAACTCATTTTTACAAGTCAAGGGGTGAATTTAGAGCACCATTTAACCCATTTATAGGAGTTTACGGCCCATGAACCCATTCTTGGGGGGTTTACGGCCGTGGACACCTAAGGGAAGGGTTTTCATCAAGTTTAAGGCTTCTAATTCGATTGTGGTTGTTTCTAGATTTGAATCCAAGGCTATTGGTGTGTTTAAATGACATTTTAACACTTTATATTGAGTTTACTACCCATGATATGGAGTTCATGGCCCAAGCATGTTCTTGGGCAATAAACTCATGTTTACTCCCCAAAAGTCAAGTTTAAGGAGTTTTATGCCCAATCCAATAAATCCTTAAGCCATATCTAAGCTCCAATGATGTTTTGGAAGGGTTTTAAGGCTCAAAAACCCCATTTATATGTGTTCACGGCCCAAGAGTGTTCCAGGGCCATAAACACATGTTTATGGTCCTAAATCATGATTTGAACACGAAATTGAAGGCTAAAGATGTTATACTAGGAGCTAGGATAGTTACCTTGGTGATTTGAAGCTTGAATTGAGTGATTTTGGATCAAGAAGTTGGATTTGAGGAGAGAGGTTAGAGAGAGAGTGAAAAAGGCTTCAAATGAGGCTTAATCAACTTTAAATATGGTTCGGGTTTGGGACACGGTGGAATTCTACCCGATACTGACGTTAACCGAGGCTTTTGGTCGCACCTGATTAAGTTGTCGTAACCCGATATGGTCGAAACTAAAATTTTTCTAATTATTAGTTTGAGGTCTTTTTCATGTGTTTCTAATGTGTTTGGATATTTACGAGGTCAAAATAAAAGTCTTAACTTAAATGACCTAATCCAAAAACGAAATCGGAACAATTCGCTTAAGACGAGTTTTACGGGCGGAACGGGTTATGGCGATGGAAAAACTTCGGGTTGTCACATTATTCCCCCGTTAGAGGGAATTTCGTCCCGAAATTCAAAGATTGAGATACAAGTTATGGAAAGAGATGCGGATATTTCTGTTGCATCGGGTCTTCGCTCTCCCAAGTGAATTCAAGTTCTCGCTTGGAATTCCAACGAACCTACACTATCGGGACTCGACTTTGTTTCGTACGTTTGATCTCTCGGTCTATGATCTTGATTTCTTCAAGAGGGATTACTAGGGTTTCATCGGACTGGCACTTCTAATGATTCAGGACATGGAAGACAGGATGAATGTTGCTAAGTTCTAAAGGTACTCGGAGTTTGAAGGCTACGAGATCGATCCTAAAGAGGATCTCAAAGTGTCCAATGTACCTCGAGTTAAGTTTTCTGTGCTTTCCAAAATGTATCACAGGGCGAGACCATTAACAGGACACGATCTCCAACCTGGAATTTCAGAGGTTTCCGTTGTATATCGACGTAATTCTTCTATCGATCTAGTGAAGTTTTCAATCGTTCTCGAATTCAGATGATCCTCTCGGTGATTTCGCGGATGATTTCAAGATCAGTGAGGGTACTACCGGGGAATCGATTCTTGGCTAGCTGCATGTCTCCTATCTTGGCCTAACACATAGGAATCTGTATTTTTGTTTGTAGAGGGTTCCAAATGGCGTAGTCTTGATACTGGTGTGATAACTGTTGTTATACGAGGGTTCGATCAAAGGTAAATAGTTGTCCCAAGTCGTTCTGCAATTGATGACACATGCTCCCAACATGTCTTCCATGATATGAATAACTCTATCACTCTGTCTAATTGTCTGAGGATGATAAGTTGTATTCATATCTTGTAACAAACCGTTATTTCAAACTTATGTAATAGTGTAGGTCAATTTGTTCTTCTTTTTAATTAAATAAAGAGAAATTTTGGCATACTATGTATATTTACATAATTGACCCTCAAAAATAAATTATTAAATAATCTCAATTGGGTTGAACCAAGTGATAGAGATTGTAACAAGGTTTCCAAAAATATAAGGAACACTAAAATCCGAGTTATAACGAAGAAGTTATGACCAATCGAAAATCCGCGACAAAACCGGCAAAACATTGTTCAGTGTAAAAACTGAATTTTTGATAAAAGGCTTTCTAGCCTTAACAATCTAAATGAAAGTTATAATTTATGTTAAACCGAGAACTTTCATAAAAAGAACGCCAAAATCCAACTTCGTATGAGGAAGTTATGATTTTTCGAAGTTTCAATATAGCAGTGTACAGCTAAAAACTCGAAATAAAGATCGAGTGGTTTTTAGCCGACATGACCTAAACGAGAATTGAAGGTCTCGTCATTAGTAGAACAACGGTAAAAAGACAGACAAAAACGGACGTCGTATGAAGAAGTTATGAATTTATAACGGATTCACGTCCCGATCTGTTTAAAATAATAATATTAAAAATAAATTCAAAATTAGCCGACGAAGTCAAAACGAAAGTCGTAGAGTATAATTTTAGCTACGCGTGCATATAAAGAACGTCAAAAACGGAGTTCGTATGCAAAAGTTATGAATTTTACAAGTTTTGGCAAAAAAATAAAGAAAAATAGAAATACCCGGGAAAATTCGCATGAACAGTAGCGCCACCTCACCCCTCGCATGCGAGCCTCCACGTGTCGGCTGCTGAGTGGACCGAAGTCTCGCGTGTCACCTCCTGATTCGGCCACTGCTGCGGTCCAATCCCACTCGGACAGCCTCGCAAGGAGACACACCGGGGATGCTCCTCGCACACGCCTCGCACCACCCTCGGACACCCCTTCGCACGTGGCTTCTTTGCATTGGACCGAGGGCTAGACCAATCCGAGCCTACCACCTCCGAACCGAAGCTGCTTCCCTTCGCAGAATGTCAGCCTCGCATAGCCTCGCACAAGCTTCGGATCCGAGGCTTCGGCCTATATAAGGCATGCGAGGGTTTCCGGTTTTTTTACACTTTTCACCCCAAATTTTACTCTCTTTCACTTTTTCCACACCCTTAAGCTTATATACAACCCTTAAATCCCCGGTATCAAGACTCGAGCCCGAAGTAAGCCGTGAAGCCCCGAAATTCTCGAGAATTCATCCTCTCTCCTGTCAAAACTCTGCCCAATTTGAGCCGGTTTCTCGACAAATAAACTCCTTTTCGTGAAACGAAACCCTGTCCGAATTACCATCTACCAAGTGAGTTCATACCCCCGTATTTTCATAATTTCTACTATTTTAAGGGGGAAATACAAGTATAACACAACAACTTTGTGTTATAAATAAATGGTTTCAAATCACGATAAAATGATTTTAAAGCATCGAAAATACTTCAAATTTTGAACTCTTTTATAAACTTATATTTTTCCCAAATATACATATTTGTATATATAATTTAATATAAATAAGATTTAAAAGGCTTAGGACTAATAATTAATGCTAGGTCCTTTTCCTTGTTTGGATGTGGACTTATAGTACCAGTTATTTGTCCGAAGGTCGTTCAAATTTTACTTATTTATAAAATTGTATATGTATATAAAATTAAAAGTTATTTCATCAGTTTAATCACCCTTTGTAACATGTTGAGCAAAGGATTACATGCAAAAATAGTTATTTACCAATTCATAAAGTACATATAAATTATAATAGGTATAGTTTATGATACATAGAGCAATAATTCATATGAATACATTGTTTTACATGCAACAAGAGTTTTAACTCAAAACAAATCAAGGGTTTACACTTATCAAATACATGTTCGGGATACTAAGTCAAGAACATAATGTCAATCATTTATCTCAGAATGATTGGGTTTTCATAACTAATATACATGTAACGTTTATATGCTTTTTATGAGACATTCAATTCAGGTTGTTTAGATTCAGTCTAGACAACCAAGGTAAAGCCCTGACATTATAACCAGAATCTCCAGTCCGGGGATCGAAACAAGTTGTGTGTAGATCTATATCGGGATTGACAACCCCGCACTCAGGCTGCTAGCTACAGTCAGGCATACATGCCAATGAGTGGCAATTGTTATCAACAGTTTAAGCGCTCATCAGGCGTTTGTTTCAGGCGTCCATGTCTTAGTATGGTTATAATAACTCATTAAAAAGATATTAACAACACGTTAGTGTATAAACAACTAAACGTAAGTATATCTTCAAAGTACCAGTTTACAAAATACAAAGTACAATGCTATACTATAGTTTTCAATAACAGCTGGTGAAGCCAGGCACACTCTCAAATACAAGTTTTACAAATACAATGGTTTACAAATAAGACGGTTTTATAGGAATAAAACTACTTTTCACATACCACAGAAAATATGGGATTTTCTAGAAGTGTTTTCATATTCAAAATACAAATACACCCATTCAAAACATAAAGACTTATGTACTCACTCAACTTATTGTTGATACTCTCTTTTCAAATTACTTGTATTATCAGGGAAATAATAACAGGTACTCCCCGAGCTTTTTGAGAAGATGGAGCCATTAGGAGTCTTATCTTCTTCCTTTGTATAACTGTTTTGGTTTCAATATACAATGATTGAACACATGTAAATAATACACTTTTAAATACAATGGTTGTTTGTACTTTGATTACTATGATGCATGTGTTGTGATACTACAAATGAAATCCTCCACCCCCGGACGTTTCCGCCGTCTGGTTTGGGGGTGTGATAGATTGGTATCAGAGCATTGTTTATAGTGAACTCAGTATATCAATCCATAAAAGATATACAAACTATAAATACATTGGGGCTAAGAGCTCTGACTACAAGTATACTTTTAAGAATTTTAAGTATTTTTACAAGAAGTATACTAACCCTCATCCCTACAAGTACATAGTCATAAGAACTTAAAAGTATTTGAATGTTGAACATTATAGTTAAACCCAAGCAGTTATGTAATCATGTCTAGAATTAATATAGCCTGATCAACTATATTGATTTCAGACATGACCAACATATGTTTGGGAGTGATAGTAGTGTTGTGACGTATCTAAAACTTACCAACTACCAAAGAAACTCTAAGAACAGAACATAAAATACTATAAGAATATTATAAACGTCGATATGCTTTAGTTTTCTTTTCAAGCATTTCTCATAACCTTATTCTCGTACAGACACAATGGCAGGACATCATCCACCAGGGGACCCTTATTTTCCAAATCATGGCAATCAGGAATGGATAGTGGAAGATCCAGAAGAAGACTCAGATGAAGAACCATTTGAGGACAGCGAGTCAAGCGGTACCGATACAGAGCCACAAGTCTGCAACCCGGGGATACGTCCCCCGAGACAAGAGGAAGCAATACCTATACCCGAGTGGGGCCAATACATAAACCATTGGAGTCGACAAGACGGCCAACGCCCTCCCTACGGAATGCAACAGGGTTTCTATAACGTCTCAGAAGGAGGAGCAGCTGACAGAGCTCTTCCAGTTATAGTGAATCGAATTGCCCGACAATTCGATCAATCAAGGATGTCAATCAATCGTATTCTAGAAGTGAATGCGGCTGCACAGGCTAACGCTGCCGATATCCTTCGTCTTGACGAGATGCAAGATGATACCCAACACCATACTGAAGCCCTTCAAAGGCAACTTAATGCTGCCGAATCAGAGATCAGAGGACTGAGGGAGCATCAAGCTGCCCAAGAAAGGCGTTGGAAATCACAAGACGAAGCGGAACCCAGTAACCGTCGTAGCAACCGTCGCAAGTAGTGTTTACACTACTTTTCTAGTTTAATATACTGAATGTATAGACTACTTTCAGGACATGTACAAAATTAAGCATCAATAAAATAATAAGCACCTTACTTCAACAAGAGCTATTACAATTTTCACAAACATTTCGTTCCAAAGTTTTGGGATTAAGGATATGTTCCAGTGTTGTTTTTCATACTTTTCGATACGGCCGCGAAAATTTTTATTTTCGGTAGGTCGGTTTAATGTCGATACTTTCATAGTATTGTGGACCTACTTGAAGGTCACATATACAGATTACATAGATATCAACACAATCGACATGTATTTAGATATTCTTTGAAAAATAACCACTCCAATTTATATTATCCTATTGCAAGTTATACTTGCAGTGGACATCTATTTTCAATTCTTTACAAGATTCTTGTTGAATTAAGTGTTTAAGTTCAGAGATATCAAATTCATATTCATTCTTGATATCTCACTATCTTTTTATCTATTGACTTTTATAGAAAAAGATGCCTCCTCGTAGGAATCCTAGACGTAACAATGAAACGGAAGCACCGGCACCACCTCCACCACCACCCCCTCAATTCGATGCTGCCATGTTCCAAGCGGCAGTCACAGCAGCTGTAGCGGCTGCCTTATCTCATATCAATGCTGGCGGCACTAGTGGGTCGGGAGCTGATCCACGTCCTTCTAACCTTGTCGAGGGTCATGAGCGCTCGAGGGAGTGCACTTATAAAGACTTCTCGAATGCCAAACCCAGGACCTTTAATGGAACTGGAGGAGTGATGGTTTTAAGGCAGTGGATTGAGAAGATAGAAGCAGTATTTGAAATCTGCTCCTGTCCAGAGGGTAGCAAAGTTAAATTTGCTGCCTTTACTTTCTTAGATAGGGCCCTAACATGGTGGAATGGCCATGTTAAGTCACTAACTTTGGTGGTGGCTAATACTATAAGCTGGGAGAACCTAAAAACCATGCTGATGCGTGAATACTGCCCGCGAGGGGAAATCCAGAAACTGGAACAAGAACTCTGGAGTATTACTATGGCCGGTGCCGACATAACGACTTACACGAATCGATTCTGTGACTTGGCGATTCTGTGTCCAGATATGGTTGCTCCAGAGAGCAAAAAGATTGAAAGGTATATTTGGGGACTGTCACCCCAGATACAAGCAAGTGTCATTGCATCAAAACCTGTCACCTTTGACAGTGCCAAGGAACTGGCACAGTCACTTATTGACCACAGAAACCGTCAAAACTCTGTGGTTACCGCCCCAGAACAACCTAGGGAGAACAACAACAACAACAACAAGAAGGGCTGGAACAAAAGGAAGGGAAAATCTCCTCTGGAACCTTCAAAGAAGCAACAAATAGTGGCAGTCCATGCTACTACTGTGCCTGCTACCATACCTACTACTACACCTGTTGTTGCCCCTAACTACTCAGCACCAACTAAACCCTATGCCGGTAGCCTACCCAAATGCAACAAGTGCAATTTTCACCACACCGGAAATTGCCCTGAAATGCAGTGCCGTAACTGCAACAGGAAAGGGCATACTGCCCGATTCTGTAGAACACTGCCTCAACCCCTTAACCAAGTACCTGCCGCTGGAGTAAGTCGAGCATGCTACCAATGCGGTGATGTGGGGCATTTCAAGAAAGATTGTCCAAAAGCTGGAAATGCCCGTGGGGTTGGGAGAATTCTAGCACTAGGTCACGAAGAAGCGGTGGCAGACCCTGCTGTGGTCACGGGTACGTTCCTTCTCAACAATACTTATGCATGCATTCTTTTTGATTGTGGTGCCGAGAGGAGCTTCGTGAGCCATAACTTTAAACATCTACTAAATCAGAACTCCCAACCACTAAATAAAACCTTCACAGTAGAAATGGCTAACGGGAAATCAGAATCCACCAACGATATATACATAGGATGTACCCTTATGTTAAATGACTTGCCTTTCCCAATAGACCTTATGCCGGTCTCTATCAAAAGTTTTGACATCATAATAGGTATGGATTGGTTGTGCCCCAACCATGCCGACATCCTATGCTATGAAAGAGCTATTCGTTTGAACTTACCAACTAACGAAACTCTTATTATCTATGGTGACAAACCCGGAACAAACCTTCAGATCATTTCAAGCATCAAGGCACAGAAATACCTTCGCAAGGAGTATTGTGCATTCCTAGCTCATGTGGTAGATAAAAAGCAAGAAGTGAAAGACATCGCAAGTATTCCTGAAGTCTGCAACTTTCCCGATGTATTTCCCGATGATCTTCCAGGAGTGCCTCCCGAACGACAAGTCGAATTCCGAATCGACTTAATCCCTGGAGCTACCCCTGTAGCCAAATCCCCCTATCGTCTTGCACCTTCTGAAATGCAGGAATTATCCAGCCAACTTAACGAACTCCTAAGCAAAGGTTTCATAAGACCGAGCTTCTCACCTTGGGGAGCACCGGTTTTGTTCGTAAAGAAGAAGGATGGATCATTCCGCATGTGTATAGACTACCGCGAGCTGAATAAACTTACCATTAAGAATCGATACCCTCTGCCTCGCATTGACGATCTGTTCGACCAACTTCAAGGGGCGAACTACTTCTCGAAGATAGACTTAAGATCCGGGTATCACCAGTTACGAATTTTGGAGGAAGACGTTCCCAAAACCGCGTTCAGAACTCGTTATGGTCATTACGAGTTTATAGTGATGCCATTCGGATTGACGAATGCACCTGCAGTGTTCATGGACCTAATGAACAGAGTGTGTCGTCCATTCTTGGACAAATTTGTTATAGTCTTCATTGACGATATCCTTATCTACTCAAAGAGCAAAGAGGAACATGGCCAACATCTTCATCAAATATTACAAAAACTTAGGTCGGAGAAACTCTATGCGAAGTTTTCAAAGTGTGAATTTTGGATCAAGAAGGTAGATTTCCTAGGTCACGTGGTTAGTTCAGAAGGAATACATGTCGACCCTTCCAAAATAAAGGCAATTGAAAACTGGTCAGCACCCAAAACACCTACAGAAATCCGTCAATTCTTAGGTCTTGCTGGCTATTATCGCAGATTCATTCAAAATTTCTCTCGAATAGCTAAGCCTCTTACTACTCTGACCCAAAAGGGTGTAACCTTTAGTTGGGGAGAAAAGCAAGAAACAGCGTTCCAATTGCTGAAGCGAGCCTTGTGTAGTGCACCAATCCTGTCTCTCCCTGAAGGGACAGAGGATTTCGTAGTGTACTGTGATGCTTCTAATCAAGGGCTTGGATGTGTTCTTATGCAAAGAGGAAAGGTTATATCCTACGCCTCAAGACAGCTAAAGACACATGAAGTCAACTATACAACACATGACCTTGAACTAGGAGCAGTGGTGTTTGCTCTGAAGATTTGGAGACATTACTTATATGGCACGAAATGCACAATATTCACGGACCATAAAAGTCTCCAACACATCTTCGACCAGAAAGAACTGAATATGAGACAACGACGATGGGTGGAGCTACTGAACGATTACGAGTGTGAAATTCGTTATCACCCTGGTAAAGCAAACGTAGTAGCTGATGCCCTTAGTAGAAAAGAATACTCGGGACGCCGAGTAAAGTCGTTGACCATGACAATCCATTCGCATCTGTCCACGCAGATCAAGGAAGCCCAACTTGAAGCCTTGAAACCCAAAAACGTAGCAGGTGAAACTCTAAGAGGAATGGATAAGAACTTCGAAGTCAGGGATGATGGAGTCTATTATTTCATGAATCGGATCTGGACACCAAAGTTTGGTGGTTACAGAGATGTGGTTATGAATGAAGCACACAAAACCCGATACTCCATCCACCCAGGTTCAGACAAGATGTATTTGGACCTTAAGAAGTTATATTGGTGGCCTAACATGAAGGCCGAAATCGCTACCTTTGTGGGCAAGTGCCTTACTTGCGCCAAAATTAAGGTAGAGTACCAGAAACCTTCAGGCTTATTACAACAACCTGAAATCCCTGAATGGAAGTGGGAGCGGATTACAATGGATTTCATAACCAAGTTACCCAAGACATCAAGTGGTTATGATACTATTTGGGTAATTGTCGATAGATTAACCAAATCCGCACACTTCTTACCAATCAAGGAGACCGACAAGATGGAAAAGCTAACCAGAACGTACCTCAAGGAGATTGTTAGATTACATGGTGTACCAATATCTATTATTTCAGACCGAGATAGTAGATTCACCTCCCGTTTTTGGCAATCTTTACAAAACGCTCTGGGAACTAGGCTAGACATGAGCACAGCCTACCATCCGCAAACTGATGGACAAAGTGAAAGGACGATTCAAACGTTAGAAGATATGTGACGAGCTTGCGTGATAGACTTTGGAAAAGCATGGGATATTCATTTACCCCTTGCTGAGTTCTCTTATAACAACAGTTATCACACTAGCATAAAAGCTGCTCCATTCGAAGCCCTCTATGGTCGCAAGTGCAGATCCCCTCTGTGCTGGGCTGAAGTGGGTGACACGCAGCTAGCTAGAGGTCAAACTCCTAACAGTGCTCTCACTGGTCCAGAAATTATTCGAGAAACTACCGAAAAGATCGTACAAATTCGGGAACGACTTAAAGCTTCCAGAGATAGACAGAAAAGCTACGCAGACAAAAGGAGAAAACCCTTGGAATTCCAGGTTGGCGACCGAGTTTTGCTAAAGGTCTCACCCTGGAAAGGCATGATACGCTTTGGAAAGCGTGACAAACTGAACCCAAGGTATATAGGACCATTCGAGATTCTTGCCCGAATCGGCCCTGTAGCTTACAAACTTCGATTACCCGAAGAACTAAGTAACATTCATTCTACCTTCCACGTTTCGAACTTGAAAAAGTGTCTTTCCGACGAGACTCTTGTGATACCACTCGAGGAAATCGAGTTAAACGAGAGCCTCAATTTTGTGGAAGAACCCGTAGAGATCCTAGACAGGGAAGTTAAGAAAACCAAACAAAGCCGCATCCCGATAGTGAAGGTTCACTGGAATGCAAGACGGGGACCTGAATTCACTTGGGAGCGGGAGGATCAAATGCAACAAAAATACCCACATCTTTTTCCCTAGTCTATCTGTAAAGTAAATTTCGGGACGAAATTCTCTCTAACGGGGGGATAATGTAACAAACCGTTATTTCAAACTTATGTAATAGTGTAGGTCAATTTGTTCTTCTTTTTAATTAAATAAAGAGAAATTTTGGCATACTATGTATATTTACATAATTGACCCTCAAAAATAAATTATTAAATAATCTCAATTGGGTTGAACCAAGTGATAGAGATTGTAACAAGGTTTCCAAAAATATAAGGAACACTAAAATCCGAGTTATAACGAAGAAGTTATGACCAATCGAAAATCCGCGACAAAACCGGCAAAACATTGTTCAGTGTAAAAACTGAATTTTTGATAAAAGGCTTTCTAGCCTTAACAATCTAAATGAAAGTTATAATTTATGTTAAACCGAGAACTTTCATAAAAAGAACGCCAAAATCCAACTTCGTATGAGGAAGTTATGATTTTTCGAAGTTTCAATATAGCAGTGTACAGCTAAAAACTCGAAATAAAGATCGAGTGGTTTTTAGCCGACATGACCTAAACGAGAATTGAAGGTCTCGTCATTAGTAGAACAACGGTAAAAAGACAGACAAAAACGGACGTCGTATGAAGAAGTTATGAATTTATAACGGATTCACGTCCCGATCTGTTTAAAATAATAATATTAAAAATAAATTCAAAATTAGCCGACGAAGTCAAAACGAAAGTCGTAGAGTATAATTTTAGCTACGCGTGCATATAAAGAACGTCAAAAACGGAGTTCGTATGCAAAAGTTATGAATTTTACAAGTTTTGGCAAAAAAATAAAGAAAAATAGAAATACCCGGGAAAATTCGCATGAACAGTAGCGCCACCTCACCCCTCGCATGCGAGCCTCCACGTGTCGGCTGCTGAGTGGACCGAAGTCTCGCGTGTCACCTCCTGATTCGGCCACTGCTGCGGTCCAATCCCACTCGGACAGCCTCGCAAGGAGACACACCGGGGATGCTCCTCGCACACGCCTCGCACCACCCTCGGACACCCCTTCGCACGTGGCTTCTTTGCATTGGACCGAGGGCTAGACCAATCCGAGCCTACCACCTCCGAACCGAAGCTGCTTCCCTTCGCAGAATGTCAGCCTCGCATAGCCTCGCACAAGCTTCGGATCCGAGGCTTCGGCCTATATAAGGCATGCGAGGGTTTCCGGTTTTTTTACACTTTTCACCCCAAATTTTACTCTCTTTCACTTTTTCCACACCCTTAAGCTTATATACAACCCTTAAATCCCCGGTATCAAGACTCGAGCCCGAAGTAAGCCGTGAAGCCCCGAAATTCTCGAGAATTCATCCTCTCTCCTGTCAAAACTCTGCCCAATTTGAGCCGGTTTCTCGACAAATAAACTCCTTTTCGTGAAACGAAACCCTGTCCGAATTACCATCTACCAAGTGAGTTCATACCCCCGTATTTTCATAATTTCTACTATTTTAAGGGGGAAATACAAGTATAACACAACAACTTTGTGTTATAAATAAATGGTTTCAAATCACGATAAAATGATTTTAAAGCATCGAAAATACTTCAAATTTTGAACTCTTTTATAAACTTATATTTTTCCCAAATATACATATTTGTATATATAATTTAATATAAATAAGATTTAAAAGGCTTAGGACTAATAATTAATGCTAGGTCCTTTTCCTTGTTTGGATGTGGACTTATAGTACCAGTTATTTGTCCGAAGGTCGTTCAAATTTTACTTATTTATAAAATTGTATATGTATATAAAATTAAAAGTTATTTCATCAGTTTAATCACCCTTTGTAACATGTTGAGCAAAGGATTACATGCAAAAATAGTTATTTACCAATTCATAAAGTACATATAAATTATAATAGGTATAGTTTATGATACATAGAGCAATAATTCATATGAATACATTGTTTTACATGCAACAAGAGTTTTAACTCAAAACAAATCAAGGGTTTACACTTATCAAATACATGTTCGGGATACTAAGTCAAGAACATAATGTCAATCATTTATCTCAGAATGATTGGGTTTTCATAACTAATATACATGTAACGTTTATATGCTTTTTATGAGACATTCAATTCAGGTTGTTTAGATTCAGTCTAGACAACCAAGGTAAAGCCCTGACATTATAACCAGAATCTCCAGTCCGGGGATCGAAACAAGTTGTGTGTAGATCTATATCGGGATTGACAACCCCGCACTCAGGCTGCTAGCTACAGTCAGGCATACATGCCAATGAGTGGCAATTGTTATCAACAGTTTAAGCGCTCATCAGGCGTTTGTTTCAGGCGTCCATGTCTTAGTATGGTTATAATAACTCATTAAAAAGATATTAACAACACGTTAGTGTATAAACAACTAAACGTAAGTATATCTTCAAAGTACCAGTTTACAAAATACAAAGTACAATGCTATACTATAGTTTTCAATAACAGCTGGTGAAGCCAGGCACACTCTCAAATACAAGTTTTACAAATACAATGGTTTACAAATAAGACGGTTTTATAGGAATAAAACTACTTTTCACATACCACAGAAAATATGGGATTTTCTAGAAGTGTTTTCATATTCAAAATACAAATACACCCATTCAAAACATAAAGACTTATGTACTCACTCAACTTATTGTTGATACTCTCTTTTCAAATTACTTGTATTATCAGGGAAATAATAACAGGTACTCCCCGAGCTTTTTGAGAAGATGGAGCCATTAGGAGTCTTATCTTCTTCCTTTGTATAACTGTTTTGGTTTCAATATACAATGATTGAACACATGTAAATAATACACTTTTAAATACAATGGTTGTTTGTACTTTGATTACTATGATGCATGTGTTGTGATACTACAAATGAAATCCTCCACCCCCGGACGTTTCCGCCGTCTGGTTTGGGGGTGTGATATATCTAGCTTGATTTCGAGAGTTGTCGGAAAGAATTTGTCTAAACCTTAAGGTAAACCTGTTATCTAAACCAGAGTTAACGGACGCAAGTATACCATGCAGTCGAACAACTTCTTGGATGTGGGTTCGCGTGAGTCTTTCCATATTGAATGATTTTCTGATCGGAAGGAAGTGGGCGGATTTTATTAAAGGATCGACATTTACTCAAAATGATATCTTACCCACTCCGGAAACTAGGTAACTTGACGATGCAATCCATGTTAGTCATCTCCTCTTTTATTCGGGTATCTGGCTGTTGGAACAGTCCCGAGGGTTTTTTGACTAGGCTTCTCAGGTCTGAGCGAGTAAACAGGGACATATAGTCATTATCAATGTATTAGTTTTGCTGTCTAAGCTTTCTTTTCGGCTATGGGCACCTCATGTTTATGTCTTTCTGATCGAAGCTATGTTGCAGTCTCTTATGGTTAGTTAAATTTGTGTACTTGGTTCCATTGAGATCATGTCTCTCATTCTTCAGTGCAAGAACTGCTGCTCCTAATTCTAAGTCGTGAGTTGTATAGTTAACTTCATGTGCTTTTTGTTTGTCTCAAAGCGCAAATGATAACTTTTCCTTCTTGCCTAAGTACATAGTCTAAACTCTGATGGGACGTACCATAGTGGACAACAAATTCCTCTGTTTCTTCTGGCAGGGACAGGATAGGTGTCATATATAAGTCATGCTTTAATGCTTGGAATGATGTATCTCACTTTTTACTCCAACAAAAGGGTATACCTTTCTGTATCGGAGTGGTTAAGGGTTTGGTATTTTGGAAGAAATTTCTGAATGGGTCTGCGATAACAGCCGGCAAAACCCAAGAATTAATAGGTTTTCTATGGATGTATTCGGTGCCGACCAATCCTCTATTGGTTCGACCGTAGGAGGATCCACACGTATGTCTTCATCGTCTAGTACATGACCAGAGGAAAATGGTTTGACCGAAGGGTACCACTACGAACTTGTAGTGATCAAATCGAGTCCTGAATACTGTCTTGGAAACATTATCCTCGTGAACTCGTAGGTGATGGTGTCTTGACCTAGGGTTTATCTTTGAGAAATAGATGGCTCCCTGAAGTGAATCGAAAAGGTCATCTATTCGAGGAAAGAGGGTATCGTTTTTGATGGTCAATTCATTAAGCCGACTGGATAAATCCTGCATTTCTGCTGGAGCAAAGCGATATAGAGATTTTGCTACAGGGGTACTTCCATGGATTTGGTCGATACGAAACTCAATTTGACGTTCGGGAGGGAGTTCTCGGGAGTTTATCGGGAAATACATCAGGAATATTACAGTCTTCAGGGACGCTCTCGAGGTCTCTAACTTCTTGTTTCTCACTGATTACATGGGCTAGGAATTCATGACGCTCCTTTCGGGGAAACTTTTTGAGCTTTGATACAGGAAATGATACAAAGATTAGAGATAAACTTATCGCCATGGATCATGAGAGTCTGGTCAAAGAAAAGATTGAGAAGAATAGCTTTTTCATAACAAAGCATATCAACACGATCAGGACTCAATCGATACATGCCAAGGGTAACATCAAAGCTCTTTAGTGAAACAGACATTAGGTTAATGAGGAAAGAATGATTACTCAAGGTAAGGGTACAGCTTAGGAATGAATCGTTAGTGCACACATTCTCACCGGTAACCATCTTGACGGTAAATGTTTTGGTTATTAGACAAGGATTATGTTTATGAAAATATTTGAATGAATGAATAATAAAAGTTTCTTGACACTAGATTCGAAAAGGATGCGAGTATAAGAATTGTCGAGAAGAAACATACCCGTGACGGTGGTGGGATCAGCGGTTGCCTCTTCCGGCTTCATAGTTAAAACCATCTCGGTGTTGTTGACGTTGTTGGTGGTTGCTGCTTTTGGGTAGTTTCGCTTGAAATGCCCAATTTCTCCACAACCAAAACAGGACCGATCGGTACTCGATCCAGAAGCTTGATTGATTAGTTGAGCTGGTGTTTTGCAGTTCGAGCGGTGTGGCCCTTTTTGCCACATCTCTTGCAGATCAACTCATGGCATGGGCCAGGGATACGGTGGTGGTAACTACACTTGTCACATCGAGGGAGGCTACCAACATACCTATTGGTAGGTTCTTGAGCTGCAGGAGCAGCAGCAGGAGTAGTAGCAGCTTGGATTACTATAATTTTGTGCTTCTTGGAGGGTCCTTGTGAACTCTGACCCTTTCGCTTTTTCCAGAAAACCTTCTTCTTACTCTTACTACACTCATTTGGGTGTTCCTGATCATCTTCATGGTTTTGGGGATACACGTTATTTCCTGGTCCACTGGACTTGACAGGGTTCAAAAGCGTCACTGCATCAGTAACAGTTGTTTGAAACAAAACGAAGTCGAATGGAGGAGAGTACGACGGCGGAGAGTTGTTGTTCCTTGAGCTGGGTCCTTTCTGTGGAGACATATTGATCTAAATTGATTAGGAAAAAGAGGATGGTAAGTCCTCTGAATTAAATCAAGAGATATGAAACAAGGGATATCTTTTTATGACAGACCTATAATTCTATTAAGCGATAAAGCAGGAATGAATTATCAAGGCAGATAAACTATCGCTAGAGGAATGATCGAGGGGCAACGCTTGAATGAGAATTTTCTACAACAAAGTTAGATCTAGAAATACTCCCATAGTATTTCATGATTCGCTAAGACGACGGCTTGTTGTTTGGGTATTGGGTAAGTTTTAGGCATGCTGAACACCACAGTCACTCCCAAGCACATGTTGGCCGTGTCTCGAATAAATATAGGTTATCAGGCTATATTGACACTAGACATGACTACATAACTACCCAGGGTTAACCGTAGCGTACAACACCCATTTACTTATGTTTAGTTCTACTTATAGTTACGAATCTCTACGGTTAGGTATACTTGTATATTTGAAAATACTTATATTTTGAAGTATACTTTTAGTTCAGAGCACCTAGGCCACTTTATGTTTATAGTCTTATACCATGTAAGGTTTGGTATACTTAGTTCACTATAAACAAGGGCTCTGATACCAATCTGCCACACCCCGAAACCTAGGGCGGAAACGTTCTGGGGCAGAGGACATCATGAATATCGCAACCAATGTACATAGTAAGGGAAGTAAATACAAAACATTACATTACATAGTTTTCATTACACCTGTTTAAAAGTAAAGTGATACAAGTTTCATAGATACATAAGCTTAAACAAAAGAAAGACGTGACTCCATACGCTCCGTATTTTGCAAAAGAACGCGGGAATACCTGTCTAAGGAGAACCTGAGAATACAAGCAGTTTAAAAATCAGCATAAAGCTAGTGAGTTCATAAGTGGTTTGTATTTCTGAAAATGAACGAGATTCCTTTAGTTTTCTAAAAAAGTTGCTATCCAAGAAAATCCCATATTTTCTTAAAAGTAATGTTTAGTTATCCGTTATGTTACACAATTCTGGTTATGAACAGTTGTCACCCCAGGAAAACCCTATATTTTCCTAAAAGTTGGTTACGAATCCGAAATGTAATGTAAAAGATGTATACTGAAAACCTGATTATCCTTGCGAAGTGTATGTAAGTTTTAACACGTATATAAAACTATCAACATAGTAAACAAATTTCAAAAGTCATTAATTTACTATATTCATTATTACTAACAATTAAAACTCTGTTATCCAAATTGCGAGTTCTATAACCATACTATAGACTAGATATGGAAAAGGAAGGCCAATATCATTTATGACTTTTGTCACCCTTGAACCTTTCGGTTCGGCTGCAACTAGCAGCCAGGTGCGGGGTAGTCAGCCCCGTATAGATCTATACACTCAAGTCACGCTCCCTATCTAAGAGATTTTGGTTACAGTGGCGGTCCTCCACTCGTGTATCTCTGTGGAGTGTTCTCCGAGGACGTGTCTCAAATTTATAGGAATAACAAATCTACAAGTAATAATGCGGAAAATCCTGTTTAAATTCTATTTACAAAGACGATCCTCCACTCGCGTATCTCTGTGGAGTGTTACCGAGGACAAAATGAATGAACTAATCTAATGCTTTTAACAATAATGTTATGGAACAAATCATTTGTGAAATATATAATATAACATTATATAATAAGATATGAAATCGGTTTGTAAACTGATTTAGCAAGTCAAACAGTTGGTTAATACGGTTTCAATTATTAAAAGTAAGTGGAATATGAAACAATTCAATTGAAATAATAAGTTTAAGCACAAGATATTCTTGTACTTTTGCTTGTATTCCCCCCTGAAAACATTGAAAAACATTGAAAATGGGTAGGGGTATGAACTCACCGGACGAGGAATGTGTCGACTAGAATGCTAAACGTCGGACCGAGGCTTGAAAACGTGCAAGATTCCTATGTAATATTAAATGATACACAAATGTATCGATTAGATTTTAAATCACTAATTAGTTGAGTATATACACTTCTAGTTGCGAAAACACTTCATTTCAAGTGTTTAGAGTGACTCGGGTGACATCTATGGACATATATGGTTTGGATATGGAGTTTACTCTTCAAGAGTAAACTCCCAAGAGAGTTCACGGCCCTAATGACCCTCTCCCCATGAGTTTACGGCCATAAACTCATGGTGAGGTGTTCTAGAGTGCTAAATGGCCTTATAACATTTAAGGGGTGATGCTAGATTTGGTTTCAAGGCATTGGAGTGAAATTTGAACATGATAGGGACCAATTGAGGAGTTTACGACAGTAAACTATGTGTTTACGGCCGTAAGCTTTCCCACACACCTACATTTGATGTTTTGGTGGTCTAAGTCAATCATATGTGATTCAACTCATTTTTACAAGTCAAGGGGTGAATTTAGAGCACCATTTAACCCATTTATAGGAGTTTACGGCCCATGAACCCATTCTTGGGGGGTTTACGGCCGTGAACACCTAAGGGAAGGGTTTTCATCAAGTTTAAGGCTTCTAATTCGATTGTGGTTGTTTCTAGACTTTAATCCAAGGCTATTGGTGTGTTTAAATGGCATTTTAACACTTTAAATTGAGTTTACTACCTATGATATGGAGTTTATGGCCCAAGCATGTTCTTGGGTAGTAAACTCATGTTTACTCCCCAAAAGTCAAGTTTAAGGTGTTCTATGCCCAATCCAATAAATCCTTAAGCCATATCTAAGCTCCAATGATGTTTTGGAAGGGTTTTAAGGCTCAGAAACCCCATTTATATGTGTTCACGGCCCAAGAGTTTTCCAGGGCCATAAAAACATGTTTATGGTCCTAAATCATGATTTGAACACGAAATTGAAGGCTAAAGATGTTATACTAGGAGCTAGGATAGTTACCTTGGTGATTTGAAGCTTCAAATGAGTGATTTTGGATCAAGAATTTGGATTTGAGGAGAGAGGTTAGAGAGAGAGTGAAAAAGGCTTCAAATGAGGCTTAATCAACTTTAAATATGGTTCGGGTTTGGGACACGGTGGAATTCTACCCGATACTGACGTTAACCGAGGCTTTTGGTCGCACCCGATTAAGTTGTCGTAACCCAATATGGTCGAAACTAAAATTTTTCTAATTATTAGTTTGAGGTCTTTTTCATGTGTTTCTAATGTGTTTGGATATTTACGAGGTCAAAATAAAAGTCTTAACTTAAATGACCTAATCCAAAAACGAAATCGGAACAATTCGCTTAAGACGAGTTTTATGGGCGGAACGGGTTATGGCTATGGAAAAACTTCGGGTTGTCACATTATTCCTCCGTTAGAGGGAATTTCATCCCGAAATTCAAAGATTGAGATACAACTTATGGAAAGAGATGCGGATATTTCTGCTGCATCGGGTCTTCGCTCTCCCAAGTGAATTTATGTTCTCGCTTGGATTTCCAGTGAACCTACACTATCGGGACTCGGATTTGGTTCGTACATTTGATCTCTCGGTCTATGATCTTGATTTTTTCAAGAGGGATTACTAGGGTTTCATCGGACTGGCACTTCTAAAGATTCGGGACGTGGAAGACAGGATGAATGTTGCTAAGTTCTGAAGGTACTCGGAGTTTGAAGGCTACGGGATCGATCCTAACGAGGATCTCGAAGGGTCCAATGTACCTCGAGTTAAGTTTTCCGTGCTTTCCAAAATGTATCAGATCTTTCTAGGGCGAGACCATTAACAGGACACGATCTCCAACCTGGAATTTCAGAGGTTTCCGTTGTATATCGACGTAATTCTTCTATCGATCTAGTGAAGTTTTCAATCGTTCTCGAATTTAGATGATCCTCTTGGTGATTTCGCGGATGATTTCAAGATCAGTGAGGGTACTACCGGGGAATCGATTATTGGCTAGCTGTGTCTCCTATCTTGTCCTAACACAAAGGAATCTGTATTTTTGATTGTAGAGGGCTCCAAATGGCGCAGTCTTGATACTGGTGCGATAACTGTTGTTATACGAGGGTTCGATCAAAGGTAAATAGTTGTCCCAAGTCGTTCTGCAATTGATGACACATGCTCCCAGCATGTCTTCCATGATCTGAATAACTCTATCACTCTGTCTAATTTCTGAGGATGATAAGTTGTATTCATATCTAGCTTGATTTCTAGAGTTCTCGGAAGGAATTTGTCTAAACCTTAAGGTAAACCTGCTATCTCAACCAGAGTTAACGGACGAAGGTATACCATGCAGTCGGACAACTTCTTGGATGTGGGTTCGCGTGAGTCTTTTCATATTGAATGATTTTCTGATCGGAAGGAAGTGGGCGGATTTTATTAAAGGATCGACATTTACTCAAAATGATATGTTACCCACTCGGGAAACTGGGTAACTTGACGATGCAATCCATGTTAGTCGTCTCCTCTTTTATTCGGGTATCTGGCTGTTGGAACAGTCCCGAGGGTTTTCTGACTAGGCTTCTCAGGTCTGAGTGAGTAAACAGGGACAGATAGTTATTATCAATGTTTTAGTTTTGCTGTCTAAGCTTTCCTTTCGGCTAAGGGCACCTCATGTTTATGTCTTTCTGATCGAAGCTATGCTGCAGTCTCTTATGGTTAGTGAAATTCGTGTACTTGGTTCCATTGAGATCATGTCTCTCATTCTTCAGTGCAGGAACTGCTGCTCCTAATTCTAAGTCGTGAGCTGTATAGTTAACTTCATGTGCTTTTTGTTTGTCTCGAAGCGCAAACGATAACTTTTCCTTCCTGCCTAAGTACATAGTCTAAACTCTGATGGGACGTACCGTAGTGGACAACGAATTCCTCTGTTTCTTCTGGCAGGGACAGGATAGGTGTGATGTATAAGTCTTGCTTTAATGCTTGGAATGATGTATCTCACTTTTTACTCCAACAAAAGGGTATACCTTTCTGTGTCGGAGTGGTTAAGGGTTTGGTTATTTTGGAAGAAATTTCTGAATGGGTCTGCGATAACAGCCGGCGAAACCCAAGAATTGACAGGTTTTCTATGGGTGTCTTCGGTGCCTACCAATCCTCTATTGCTTCGACCTTAGGAGGATCCACGCGTATGTCTTCATCGTCTACTACATGACCAGGGGAAAATGGTTTGACCAAAGGGTACCACTATGAACTTGTAGTGATCAAATCGAGTCCTGAATACTGTCTTGGAAACATTATCCTCATGAACTCGTAGGTGATGGTGTCTTGACCTAGGGTTTATCTTTGAGAAATAGATGGCTCCCTGAAGTGAATCGAAAAGGTCATCTATTCGAGGAAAGAGCGTATCGGTTTTGATGGTCAATTCATTAAGCCGACTGGATAACTCCTGCATTTCTGCTGGAGCAAAGCGATATAGAGATTTGGCTACAGGGGTACTTCCAGGGATTTGGTCGATACGAAACTCAATTTGACGTTCGGGAGGGCGTTCTCTGGAGTTCTTCGGGAAATACATCAGGAATATTACAGTCTTTAGGGACGCTCTCGAGGTCTTTAACTTCTTGTTTCTCACTAATTACATGGGCTAGGAATTCATGACGCTCCTTTCGGGGAAACTTTTTGAGCTTTGATACAGGAAATGACACAAAGATTAGAGCTAAACTTATCGCCATGGATAATGAGAGTCTGGTCAAAGAAAAGATTGAGAAGAATAGCTTTTTCATAACAAAGCATATCAACACGATCGGGACTCAATCGATACATGCCAAGGGTAACATCAAAGCTCTTTAGTGAAACATACATTAGGTTAATGAGGAAAGAATGATTACTTAAGGTAAGGGTACAACTTAGGAATGAATTGTTAGTGCACACATTCTCACCGGTAACCATCTTGACGGTAACTGTTTGGGTTATTAGACGAGGATTATGTTTACGAAAATATTTGAATGCATGACTAATAAAACTTTCTTGGCACTAGAGTCGAAAAGGATGCGAGCATAAGAATTGTCGAGAAGAAACGTACCCGCGACGGTGGTGGGTTCATTTGAGAAAAATAAAAAAGGTTGAGAATGGGGGAATCATTCTCAGCCACTCATTTAATCTAAGCATAAAAAGACACGGTGGCAAACTTGTAAATATGATAATAACCTTTAATCTCAAATACGTAACTCTATAGAAATTTTGATCGTTCATCATCCAATTTTCTCCTCCAACCTTCAACAATCATCTAGATTTCTTCAGTTAAACCATCAGCAACATCATCCGGTGTTAATCAATCATCGATCTTCGTCAATAACATGTTTATCAACACGATTCAACAGTTAACAACAAAAATTCGTTTTTGGTTCTTTTAATCAAGCCTTCAATTCTGCTTGAATACGATCAGATCTTCAACATCTACGATTAATTATACTCTCAGCGTTATTAGATCAACATCATCGATAATCAACAAAATATCCACTTCATATCATTCATTCAACATCGATTCTCAAATAAAACTTCAAAATTGAGGTTAGAAAAAGATCAAATCGTTTTTTTTTTGAAAAATTTCATATAATTCTCTATCTATTTACTATTTTATAAGATTTAAATAGTCAAAGTATCATGTTTTTAACATTTTAAAAAAAAGTTAAATTGTATGCACTCCAACTGTTTGATGAAATGCATAAACTGAATTACCACGTTATATTCATATATGAATATGTTTTCTAACCTGAATCCGTATATGATTATTAAAACAAAAAAACAAATATGCAAGTCTGTATGTTATTCATATGTGAATAACATATAAAAATTATATATATTTGTGAAAACACATTGTAATATTCATATGTGAATATACTTTGTAATATTCATAAGTGAATATATGATCTAATATTCACAAGTAAATATACTACGTAATATTCACATGTGATATACCATGTAATACTATATAATATTCATAAGTGAATATACCATCTAATATTCACAAGTGAATATACTATGTAATATTCACAAGTGAATGCATCGTCTAATATTTAAATATGAATATACTATGTTTAGTATATGTTATATTAATATATGAATGATACTTAAATTGTAAAAAAAATAATAATAGTTTTTATTCATAACTGAATAACGAATGTACTGTAGTAAAAACCTGATTCATTTTTATTCACTTATGAATAACGATAGCTGAAAATATAAAAAAAATAAAATTTTTATTTTATCTTAAAACTATATCAATATGGATGTCTATTTGTAGAGAATAAAAAATCATGAATTTTGGTATATTTAAAATCATTTTTCGATAAAAATAGATTCTTCAAAATTAAAAAAAAAACGAAAAAACTATGTTTTTGTATATATTAAGGTAATGCTTAACATAGTCTAAGGAAACATGTTTATTCCTTTCCCATTTCCGTTGGTACGACAGAGAATTTTGCGGCAAAAATAAATGAGTGGTTGAGAACGATTCCCCCATTCTCAACATTTTTTTTTCTCAATTGAACCCTCTCTCTCTCTCGTTCTCTCTCTCTCTCTCTCTGTCTCTCTTTCTATATATATATATATATATATATATATATATATATATATATATATATATATATATATATTATGGTTGTAAAAAACCATCGACGTTAGCTAGTCGGTGGACCAAGGTTAAGAAATTAATCGACTAGACGGGGATTAATCGAAGGATTAATCAAGACCAGTAATTATTAAAAATATTATTCAAAAGTTAATTTATCTTAAGAAAATAAGTATTTAAAATTTTGAGAGTTTCAAATTTTCAAAATTTTGGAACAATATATGAAACATTGAACGTTTGAAAATTAGAAAATTTTGGTGTAATTTTTTAAAAATTTAAAATTTAAAATATAAAAATTTTTCAAATTTTCGGCTGCCTAGGATCGCCTAGAACCGCCTAGCTCCACCTAGGACCGATACTGACCAAGACCGCATAAGAAGGCCGCCTAGCACTAATCATAGGCGGGTCGAGGCAGCTTAGCACTTATATATACCATTCATTTCAACTCACACACACAATTAAAATATCTTCCAATAATCCTAACTCTTCCAACCAAAATGATTAAAACAAAAATACTTCCAATCCATTTACACTTTTTGGTTACGATCCGGCATCACCACCACCTTACCAACCACAGATGGATTAACCAAGTTTATCTCAAAACCAAACGTTTATAGGTGGTGGTCCTACCTATTATTCATAAGTCCAAATTCTACAACAATTGCAATTAAAACCCCCACCATCCCAAACAACATGCCAAACCCAAACAAAAACCTAATTCCAATTTCAATCCTAAGCACCTTTCACACCCTCAACCGGAAATCTTTTCGATTCTGAACCCGAAGAACAACCTCAACCAAAAAAGGGAAGGGTGATCCGAGAAGATGGAGTAAAAAAGAAGAGACAAAACTAACAAAGGCATGGGTTGACATATCTGAAGATAGCAACGCGGGAAAATGCCCATCGCAGGATTAATTTTGGTTACGTATTATGAAACGGTTTTGTAAAGGTATGGGTTGAGATCCAGATTATCGGACTTCCGAAAATTGTAACTTGAAATGGAATCTTTCAAACAAACTCGTGACACATTGGAATGGAATTTACACAAGCTTTGAAAATCAATGGGCTAACGGAGAAAGTGAAGCAAGTTTGTTGAAAAAACGCACACCACATTCCAAGATGACATGTTAAATCCTTTTAAGTTCATTTATGTGTGGGAAGTTGTCAAAAAAAAAAATTAGGTGGAAGGAACTTGCAATACATGAAGATATTGCTAATCCGCCAAAAAGAAGCAAAACATCTTCATATTCGAACTCACAACAAATGTTTTCGGATGGTTACATAGGCGTTCATCTGAATGATGATAACGACAACATCGAAGAAATACGCCCACCTCCTCATCCCATAGGAAGGGATAAAGAGAAAAAACAACATCGTCAAATTCGTCGGTTGGGACGGGACGATCAACTTGATCGGAGGAAATGATGGCACGAATGACACAATTGAATACAACTTTGGAGAAGTATATGGCTAAAACCGTCCGAATCGTAGAGTATTTGTTGTTAATGCAAGACGTGAGGCACTTCAATCTTGAGGACCGGGAGGCGGTTAAAGCGGTAAAGGCGTCGATTCGAGATAATATAATCTAAATCACAAATGAAATTTTGATGTTATGTTTTTTTTCTAGGTTTTTTAATGTAATTTTTAGTTTCATGTTATTTTTTTAAGATTTCTAAAATGTAATTTTTTATTTTAATTTGGTTTTTATTAAAAAATATCTTATTTTTTTATTGAAATTAATAAAAAAATCATTGGTAAAACCATCACCATACATTTGTTTATAGGTAAAAATTATAAAAAAAATGCAAAACAACTAATGTGACGTCTATGTGATCCAGTTTTACTATTAACAAAAAAATCACTACAATCCTTTAGCCCAACAACATTTTGAATAAATTCAAGAGATTCATGAATAAGAATGGAAACATTATATGATTTTAGTGGGGCAAGTTCTTACTTTTGGATTTTAACTAAGTGAACAAAATCAGGGCCGGTACATTTTTTTTTACTACCCAGGGCAAGGTAAAAATGTTATGCCCTTATATATGTACAATACGATACAGAAGACGTATGCATAAAAGATTTATAAAACAAAAATACAATAAATGTTAGAATCAAACAAATAATATAATAAGAAAAACCTATAAAAATCCCTAAAATGATGTCTTTGTGCATTTTTTTATGAGAAAACATCTCTTATTCTACAATTTCTATATTTTATAAAAAATCACTTTCGATACTTCAAATTACTAATCCATTCAATTTCAAGAGCTTCAATTTTGAAAAACTTTTTTTACGAAATCAATAGTAACCAGGACCCCTCAACAATAACTTATATGCAATGAACATATTGAGGAACATATCCATTCTTTTTGCATATTCCATTATTTGATTAGATGTCCAAGGACTCTCACCTTCATATGTTTTCATCCAACAACATTTTCTGTAAACTTGGCAACTCAAAAAATAATTTAATTACATCAACATCATATTTTTCACGGTTTGTCAAATTGGACTGAATATTCAAACAACATTTTTTAATTCATTATCAACTAAACAAATTTATTTGTAACCATCAAATAAAAAACCAAAAATGAATTCAAAATATTACATTTCATCAAATTGTTTTTCAGTTATAAATATGCTTTTTAGGAAAATTAAGTTCATATTTGAGATATTCAAAATAAAATAAAGTGAAAAGTTTGACTCTTACTTCATAGCAGATAACGAGCACTAATCAGATACAAAAATTAGATACCTTGACTTTTGATTCTTTTTTACTGTAACTAAATAGATAAGAAATAAAGCAAATTTTTGAAACAATCCTAATGAATAGATTTCGAAATTGAACTCATCCACTCCTGATTTTTGAAGTAGGTATCGAGCATAAATAGAGGAGAAATTTTTTTTCTGAAACATCCAACAAAAACGAATCACACCCAAATCAGTGAATCGCTAAAGAAGAAACATAGAGGAATTCAAATTTCCAACAAACCTTAATATACAGATTTCGAAATTGAACTCATGAACCGATCCCAATATGATTTATGAATCAGAAAACAAAAAAAAAATCACACCTAAATTAGTGAATCAGTAAAGAAGAAATAGATAAGAAATGAAATTTCCATCAAACCTGAATAATCGGATTTGAAATTGAGCTCATGAACTAATCCAAATTCGATTTTTAAAATAGCCAAAAACGAATCGCACCCTAATCAATAAATGAGAAATTTACAATCAACTTTTTTGTATCAGATTATAAAAAAATCAAACCTTCAAACCGGACCAGATAAAAGAAATCGCTGCTATATCGTCACCGTCAAGACTCAAGATTCTAGTGTGAAGTCTCGACCGATAAGAAATTGAGATTTGAGCACTGAGAGCTATGTATTATTGATTTATGTACTGAAGGGGAAACATAAATAAATTTGTTCTTACTTTTTATTTAAGAGAGACGTATTCTAGGTAGGAATTGATTTCTCCCATCGACACCAACACCAACGGGTCTCAGGAGCAGCGGACGTTTGATTTCTTTATGCACGATTGATGATTGTTTGTCGCTTGCTTTCACCCATCTTTCTTTCTCACGTCATAAATAGATAACAGATATGGGCGACATTCTTGGGCAATTTTAGTATATACTATAAACTGGACTTTTTTTGATGCCCCTAAAAATTTGATGCCCTGGGCCTGAGCCCAAGTCGCCCATGTATTGGGCCGGCCCTGAACAAAATTTATAATTAGCTAGGCTGACTGAAAAACCTTCACCTTCTTTAATGTGTTTGTTTAATTTTTGCGAGTTAGTTCTTTAGTAGTTTCGTTTAATAATATCCGGCCGGTTGGTTGACTAAACCCTGCTAAAAAAAATCATTTTATACATTTAAACAATTTTGGCACAAATAGTATTTTATAATTATGATATAAAAAATTGTATCATATTTAAATACATGCTTATTGCGTATGTATTAGACATGTAAATTTCACCCAATCCAGTGGGGAATCCTGTTGACCCGTGCCAATTTTCGACGGGCATTCCTCGCAAAAATGGGTACCGGGGATGGGGATGGGGATCCCCATTATGCTAAAACCGGGGATGGGGCTGAGACCGGGTATACTAATCCTCAACCTGCCCCGCCCCCGCATTTATATATATTATAATATTACTGTATTTATAATTTATTAATTTTGAAATAAGTCCACTATTAATTGAATCCATTTGTATTGGACCAAGAATCCATATACCAAATTATATTCCTAATTCCAAAAGTTCTTAAATCCTCATTTTGTTCGACGGTCCGTATACCAAATTGTCACTCCTTGTGTTGATGCTTCTTAGATTTTATGATTGATGTAAACATAGTTTGATTATGGTCTCTGTTTTTTTAGCACATATTAAACTTGATTTTTTTTGTATAAGTTTAGTTTATTATTTTGATGGATCGGGGATGGGCCGGGATGAGCCGGGGAAAAGCCAAAAATTTAAAGGGGAGGGGATTCGATTCCCCGTATCCGTCAGAGAAGGGGATGGGGATGAGGTTACGTACTTGGGATGAGGACATGGATGGTCAACCCCGCTTCATACCTGCCCCATTTCCATCCCTAGTTATATGTATTAGATACTTTTTTTTGTGATACATATATACTTATGGTTGTTATTTGTCAACTCGTTTTAGTTAAGAACAAAAAATGACATAAAAATATTGTATTGTCATCTTCATCCCACCAAACTTATTCAGACAGATATCAAGTTTATTCATTTAAACTTGTCTTAGTAATCCATCTTGTCAACTCTAACATTATTCCATATAATCATATTAACAATCTGATCTCATCCGATCCGCTCATTTTCCTAACTTAAGATTTAAGAAAAATATATTAAAAAATCCCGATTACTTAATGAAGAAATTGAGGATATCGTTTCACAAGCGTTGTTTCGCTTCATCTTTATAAAATCGTCACATGTTTAGTTAATGGTAGTTAATACGTTTCTTATATCGGATAAATTACCCACAAAGACAAACAATATTTGTTTAGAGACTTATAGTAATTAGCTTCATGTAGATATGTATGATTGTAGGTTAGTTGTAGCTTAACTTTTTCTTGCAACTATAATACTTCTCATATCGTTGTCCACACCAATTTCCCATCTAAATCTGACCTAATATTATATGTAATGGTTTAAATTGACGATAATTGAGATTTGAGATAGTTGCATAAGTACATTATCAACACAATAAAATTCTACGAACTAATTACTTTATCGTAGTATCTTGTCTTTCAAAGTATCGTATATACTCACACTAAAACACTTTTGCTAAAAAAAGTTTGAGTGTCAAACCGGTTATGTGCTCGATTAGAACGGAGGGTATTAAAACAAGTAAAACATTTAAGATGAGTATCAACGAAAGATGCTACCGTTAATCTACGCCTTTGGTATACTTTTATTTTGAGGGTGAGGATAGACGTTGATTTTCTGTCGCTGCCATTGACTTTTAACGCTGACCAAATTTTTTTTGGCAATTGCAACCTTCTTCTTTTGCGTTGGGATTGGATTTTAGTTGTGTAGCCTTTGATAATTGTTAAACCGAAAGAATTGAAGTATGTCATGACATTCTAATAAGATTTTTGCGGAAAAAACAGTGTTGATGAAACTGGTAAAACAAAACAAAACCGTCATAGATTGGATAAAATTTCATATTTAGTGTATCTGACCAATTTTCATGAACTATTCCAAAATCATGATCTTTGGAAGACATGTGGACAATATGGAGTAGTACCTGAAGTCTACGTTGCAACATTGCAAGGAAATTATCGAAGATAAGTAAGGGGTTTGGGTTTATTCAATTTATAAGAGTGGATGATATGGAACGGTGGTGTGTAATCTATTTTCAATATCGATGGGAAACCGTCCCTTAGTTACTTCCGTTTCAAGATTCAATAAAGATCATATGAAGTCACCCAAAAATAAAGGAAAACTGATGAATAGGGATCAACCTAATGTACCATATGTTTCTTGTGTTGCCCTCGGATATGTAAGGGATCCGATTCCTAATCTCTACAAGGTGTGTAGGAATGAAGGATTTCCTGATTTGGAGAATAACTATGTTACTTGACTATGGGTTTGGTTGGACTTTAAAGCTAGAAGTACATGTGTAAAATTTAAACAAAATGAAGAAATGAAAGTATACTTGCAAAACTAGAAGCCACTATAAAGAGACTTTAGAAGTGAAGGTCACATTTTTTTGGATTGGAATATATGGATTACCTATATCTGCTTGTATAGTTGGTGCATTTAAAAAGATAACAAGTAAATGAGGAAAGGTAATGTTCATGGACAAAGATCAATAAGAGAATATTAATGTGCTTCATCTCTGAAAGGGAATGGGTGAAGATTGGTGACATAAAATATGATATGTGTGTTAGACAAATGGTAGTATGGGTGCCATTAGCTAAAAAGGGGGAAGTTGACAAAGATTGTAATAGAGAGTGGAACTAAAGGAGATACAAGTTGAAAACTTCGACGGAAAAGTGAACATGTGGATGGAGTGATAGTTTCTCATGTTATAGAAAAAAAAAGAGGTGGTTGGAAAAGTGAGTAAAAGTTATGAAAAAGAGCAACAAAAGGAGGACACATCTCTATCCGCGTTGAGGGCGGTAAAGATGTTGGGGAAGCCTCTTCAGTTTCAACTCATAATTGAAAGTTTGATGTAGAGATTGTAATGCATGTTAATCCAGATGTGTTAAATTGGTAATTCAAGGAAAATGAGTAAGAGGGTTTTTGGAAAACCCTAGTTTGCGACTCGTTTAATGGAAGAACATGGTGTTTTCCACATTATAAGTTAGGACGCGACAAATCTGTGTCGCGACGTGAGGTCGTAATAAGCCTAATCCCTAATATCGAACCTTGACCCCTATTGAAAGGCAATAACTCCTAGGGTTTTCCCATTTTCTCAGCCTCCATTCCCAGAAATCCTAGCCTCCTTGCCTTCATTGTTGGTGTTTTAATGTGAAGCTTGAAGAGGAAGTAAGACATTTTGGAGCCAATGGAAGAAAGATCCTGATATTTTGTACCTTCTAGGCATTACCTTGTGATATGGAAGTCATCAACTTTCCACTTTTATGGTTTTTGGTTGTTAGATCTAGGATGTTGAACGTATTTGGTTCCTTATGTCATGATTTCTATGGATTTTGGATAACTCCAGGTTGAAAGGTGGTCTTGGTTGTTATTATGGACCCATTATGATGTGTTTAGTGCATGTTTAACTTCATATTTGATCCACGCCTGAAGTTGTTAGCGTTTTAGACTCATTTTTAGATCTCGGTTTGATATTGTACTTATGTAAGTTATAATATATGGATAAAGTTGAAAACTTTATCCATAAAAGCTTCATTTGATGGTTGTGGAAAGTATGAGCCTTGGTCTTTATAGATTAGTGACTCAATAAAAATAAATGCATCTACCGAGAAAGCTCAACTCGACCAAGGATGGGTTACAACATAAAAGGAGGTTACAACTATTTTGTTGCCTAGTGATTGTGACACGACGAGGAGCTGGTTCGTGGCACGTTTGGCCTATTAATTGTTGACAATTTGACCATTGACCGTTAACTTTTTGACAAGTTTAACATGATGTCAAACTTTTATGGTTAGAGTATTTGACAGAGGATTGTATTTGGTTTCGTGTTAGGTGGTTTGTGCTAGTTGTTTCATTTGCAGAAGATGTTGTTGGGATTCTGCTGCTAGACTCATGTGAGTTTTCTCACTATACTATGTATGATATTATATGCCCAATGTGTGGAAGGATGCATGTATTTTGTTAGTATATAATTATTTGTAGACTAGACTAATATTGTGCAAGGATATATGGTAGGTTTTGTTTGATTGAGGTTAATATTGATATCGATAGATCATCGAGTGAATGTCGTAAGGGTCGTATTTATTGAAAATTGAATAGAATTAGAACTCTTGATCGAAATTTATTTCATTGTCCTTGTCTGGTATATTACTTTTGGGTTGGCGCAACTATTCGACTACTTATCTTATTTTCCACTAGGTACGAATATGCATTCATAATACAACTCGTCAATATTAGTAGTAAGTTTAGTACGGTTTGTATGACGGTTGAGAGTACTATTAGAGTAAATATGTGTGATTAGACTCGTATAATCTTTACTTGTTGATTGTTTGGTCGTATGATTTGTTATTATGCCTTATATGGTATGTTTATAGAACAATGTGAGACTATGAGTCCGACAGATTGAAATCAGGTCGTGAGTCTTCATTTGTTGACGAAACATAATGAGATTATGATTCTAACGGAACGACATGAAGTCATGATCCATTAGGTTTGGATTGTATGGATAGTGGAATATGTGTATACTGGAGAACTTACAAGGATTTGTGCTTACGTTGTTAAGTTACATGTTTTTCAGGTTGTTCTGGTATGAAAGGGAAGGGTGCGACGTGATTGTATTCTCGGATCAATGTTATGTTACTATAATTAGACTTCCGCTAGTTTTTTATTAATATAATCTAGTAAACATTATGATTTAATATTTGAAACAATTGGGTGTTATGTTGTTTATTCAAAGGATGGTTTTTGTGTTGGGTTTTGAGCGTAACATCATTCCTATGGTGCACATGCAACCCTAATTGCTTAGGATCTAGGTTTTTGTAATTTGAACATACAACTATGAATACCAAAGAAATAACCCTATAACTAGAACACATATATCGAAAATCACATATGATTAGGGTTAAGTTTTTTACCTTTCTTGTTATGTAGAAATAACAACTTTAATCCTTTTTGACCCTGACTTCTGAAAGCCTAGTGCCTCAAGTGTTGCACCTCTAATGGAGTCACAAACACCCAATGCAAGAAGATGACTTAGGCGAGAAGGATTTCGGCTAGGGTTTCTTTCTTGAATGATTAGGCCGAAAATCCCTTTGTATGGGGTCCTATATATAGCTGTGGCTGCTAGGGTTTTCAGGTGGAAACCCTAATACCTAACTTAGAAAACAAGCAGCCCATGAACTCCTTCCTTAGAGCTCATGGACGAAATATTATGGGTCTCCCCATAAATTTCGTCCACTCCACTCTATGGAGTCTATCAGCCCAATTATGCAACTATCATAGATTTGCATAACAGTCCCCCAATTATTTAATCTGTCTCTTTTTATCACCAAATTAATTTTTGATCAATAATAATTAAATAATACGATTTCCAAATAATATATTAATCTTGTACTATATTAATAAAACCATTTTGAGTACCAATTTATTATTCATATAATAAATTCTACTATCTCTCCTCTTGTCATCCTATCCAGTTGCATGAGTGAAGGCAACCCAAAAGGACCATGCTCATAATCAAATCAAGTACATACCAAAAATAGTTATGGGCTTAGACATCTAATCCAACAGTTTCCACTTGGATAAGTCTAATAACTATTATTACGTACGACTTCAAAATCTAATTAGCAATTGTAGCTTTCAAAAGCCGCTGTCGAACTTTGATCTTATCAGTAATGCGTACTTTGGATAAGGGATCATATATTCCTCCATTCTCAAGATATTGTATACACATGAGACATGGATTATAATCATTCTCTCTGTGTATGTGTTGTTTCCCGATTCCGATTTAAGATGACTGAGAATTGACTTCAGTTGAACACATCAACTTAGTCCAGGCTTGGCCAAGCGCTTAGGGCGTCATCACTAAATCATCGAGGGGCCACATATATCATTTTTATCCCACTTTGGGTAAAAGGAACATATAAACTTCGACTCATATGATTCCACTATTTACTCATCAAATCACACACAACAATACATTTTTATAACAACAAGTTGCTAATGCGTTTATGCATTATCAATGTGCAACTAACTCGTAAACAACAAATATATGTCTCCATTTCAAGAATATAGGATATTATCGTCTCACAATCACCTGTGATAAAATCTATGAACTGATTCACGTGAGCGTGGGTTTAATCCAATACTCAAATCTTATTTCTGAGCACTCATGAACATTGCAACATACTTTTGCTATGTCTAAACGCTTTAGACAATCTATAGCCGGATTCATGAAAGTCTTACCTTATTACCTTCTTCCAAAGTATAATTGAATGTGGACGTTTGAATAAACTAGTTATTCTGGATGTCAAAACATGCGAAGTGAAACACAAGAATAATCGAATCCAAAATGGTCTCAAAACTTTTGAATATAAATAAAACACTTATTATTTAATCACCATATTGATCACACATTATTCATTATATCATGTTTCGATTAATCAACTTAATACTTGAATTGTAACAATAGTTGTCCCATGCTCCAAGCATGCATACTATGTTTACCTACGGTCCTTACTTTGTGAAATAGGTAAATTGAACACATTTCCAAAGATGCTCATTTCAGAATTCCCAATCCTTAATATAAGTGTAAGAATACGAAATTCTTGCCATTATTAGAATATGTTAGATTGTGACATTTTACGCAATGATCCTTTTGTAATGTCATAGCACCAAAGTCACTAGGACTTTGCCAATGATATTACACATCGCTCTATTGGATATTGTTACAAGACAACTCCACAGATATGAAGTCTAACATTCAAAGTACATTCCTTTGAACATCCTTCTGCATAAAAGTTTCTAATCTACATAGATTCTTAATATCCAACTCCCATTATGGAAAAATTTCCATATTTACCACATGATAACTCATTCTTAATAGAATCATATCTATTCATAATAATGTCAATATGTTCCATTCATTACTATACTTCCAACTGCCTACAAGTGCAAATCCTCAACGAACCGTGGACTGTCCTTGACAGTTGTTTAATTATTTTAGTATATCCGGTTCTGGTCTTTTTTCCCTCTAAATGCCCTAGGCATTTGGAAATTAGAATGGCCGAATATTACAACATATGTAATCAATACTATACCTGAAATGTATGGGATACGATACATAATGTCTTACATAAAGACATGATACTTTACCAGTCTCCTGCTATAATTTTTCCATATATAGAATTTCCTTATGTTGAACCTTTTCAACATAATATTCATATATGTCATTTAACTAAATTTGATTAGAATTTCTCGATCTAAGTTTTTAGATTTGAAATGAAATATAAGTTCCTCTCCCTTAATTATAGCAACACAACTTTTCAACCTCTGCAACTTTGCGAATTTAAACTTTTGTTTTCTATAATTAATATTGCTAACTCGCAACCTAATAATCATGCTCCCACTAACACAATAATTATATCCTTACCAACATTACACTTATGCTCCTACTAGCTTTGACATGTATTCAGAAATCAGGTGGACTTCTAGAAATCAATACTTATTGACTTTCTTACCAAAGTTCAAATTTCTGATACGTGATGCTTCGATAAGACTTTATCTAAGCTCATACACCTTTTATTAGAAACCTCATATGTGTGTCTAAATTATTTCAGAACTTATATCAATAAGTCCCAAATGTTCAGACTAATTGCCACATCTCACAATTCGAACTATGAAGAGGGATGTCGTAATCATAATCGAATTTGAGAATGCAATTTACACAATCTCTATCTCCTTAAAATTTTCCTAGTGAAAGCGTTTCCTCACAATCATTTTCATGAATTGGAGAGAAATCTTGTCACTTTGATTTTATGGTGTATGTTTTCCTATACATGTGAATTTGTCATAACCCTAATCATAAGACAAGGTTGTGCCAAATCCAAAACCATATGGACCGAACTTGTCAAATCTTAATTTCTTGCCACCTGGCAGCACAAAGGCCTATCATGTCTTCCAAGTAGTCAAGCAACTCACCCATACAGATCAATGAACTTTCACCAATCAAGGTAATTTGTCTTATGCAATCAATTGAGAACTCTCAAGATTCATATGCATAGTTAACTTAACCAGAATGGCACAGCAACAAGAATATGTCAACATGACAAGTTATAAACATTAAGTCGTGTGCTAGTGATGGACAATAGGTTTATTATTGATTAGTTCCTGAAGCTATTCAAGACCATTAAGACTCCCACTGACCTCTTGACATATAAGCTTCTCTTGTCAAGAAACATTCCTTGACAAACAAATATCTTAGAGTTAGTACGGGTTCTTATCAAGACAAACACTTCACACAATTGGTCTAAGTTGGTCTTTGTCGTATCCAAGACATCACAACTTACCAATTTAAAATGAATAAGAGTAAGAAAAATATTTTTCTATTCCACATTTGATGAGTGTTATAAACCTTCTTAAGATTATGTCACTCAATTCACAATCTTGGAGTAAGAGTCTAAGACTCGATTTTGGAACGAAGTATGACTCACCTTTTGATTTAACCATTTCAACAATTCACGATTGCTCTTCTTATCCATACTAATGCACTAAGGTGTCTTTAGAGGATCAATTGTGACACGGTTTCATAATCACTAAGTTATTCATAAAACACAATACTTAAGTACTCTTCCTTCTTTTCATATTGGAGAAACTTTTGTCTTTCTGCCTAATAGATTCTTCTTTTTCGTTCTGCTATTCATTGAAACCATTTCAACGATTTAGAATTACACTTAATCTTGTAAGCATAACCATATTTACTAAACTTTTAGCAAATCATGATGAATATTCTTATTGTACTTTGTGGTGGACTTGACCTAGTTCACAACAATACATACTAGATCCTTTAGTCCTTCACTTGACTCACATAGTTATGTGAACAAGGAATTAGTCTTAATTTCCCAAATACGAAGGTTATTATTCATCATACAATACTAGTTGCATGATTCCAAGTTTCTATCCAATTGAAACTTGGGCGATCAGAATCATTCCTTATTTGGTAAATTTTCGACACAACCACAAATAATATAACTAAGAATCACATCTATTTTCAATATTGCTTATAATAGAAACCTACATACATCAATTTTCACAAAAGTCATTGCAAGGTTATATATAAGTAAGACAAAAATCAAATTTTATTTTATTTATAAAAACACGGAAAAACTTGTACTTACAATGCAATTACAAATGAAAACAATGTTACCAAATATTCCTAAGAAATCTATCATAACTCCTATGTAGCAGCTCAAAAATCCCATCATTGAATCATGCGATCAAAATCCATCTCTTCACGATCAGACTCAGCATACTTTCCCTTTAAGCTCCCTTTTTTTTTCTTCGATCCTACAAAACATCAAAATACAATCTTATCACATCACATATTAAGAATCTAGAAATAGGAACTTAATAGAGTTAGATAGTGGATTTTACCTGAACCAGAGTCATACATCTTGACTCTCCCATCCTTTCGATCCTTCATGTAGATATGGAAGTTTTGCAACCAATGTCCCTTCTCTTGGCAGTAAAAGCAAATAGATTCTTTTGGGATACCACATGGGACAATCTCAAATTCAGCCTTTCTCTTTACCATCTGATCAAAAGGTTTGACCATGGCCGATCCCTTTCCACTGGGAAGACTAAGTTTTTCTGGTCTTCCAATGTTGCCATTGTCAATGTCCGTGGAAGTTTCGGAGGTTGAACTACTAGTCAAATTTGCTTGACCAGTGTGCCAAATCATTGCCGACTCAGCAGCAATAAGCAAATATGTGAGATCAATAAGGGTCACGTCATGGTCCATCATACATTGATCTTTAATGAACTCACTATATAATTCAGGAAGTGATTGAAGAACCTCCTTGGGCTGTAAACTCTATTTAAGTGGGCATTTGTGCCCTAGTCCCTTCCTAAGCCTTGGATACAAGTCTAGATCACTACCTTGAGGAGTATAGGACCTTAAACAAGAAAAAGAATCAAGCACACATGACTTTAAAACTGTAAACTCATGGGGAATGGACCATGGGCCGTAAACTCTAAAAGGTGGTGCAAATTGTGCCACTATTACTTCCTAAGGCTTGGACTTGATCATATGATACTCAATCTTGACTTATATGACCATAAAACACCAAATGGTACTAATTACCATGAGTTTACGGCTGGAAACTCATTGGGGAAATGACCATAGGCCGTAAACTCCTTAAGGAGTGGTCCTTGGGCCATAAACTTAAATGCAATGCCATATAGCCCATAGATGCCACCCTAAGTTCTTATAACACTTGAATCCAGGTGTTTTCCTTGTTCTAGGGTGTTTAAACTTGTCTAATTAGTGTTATAATCACTAATTTTATATATATATATATATATATATATATATATATATGTCTTTATATGTTATTATGATCATTGTGTGTGTTCAACTCTTCACTTGAAACCTAGCACCTTGTCCAACAGTTCCATCCAATCCACTCACTACAGGTGAGTTCATACCATATCTTTCCATACTAGTTATTATATCAATCACATGTGATTAATAACTAGTACACAAATGGATTTAATATGCTGTTAGCTGTTTTACCAAGCATATTACTTTAAAAATGACTTTCTCAGAAGTTTTTACATGTTAAACTCTTTATCAAACTGTCTTACATACTGTATATTTCCTTTCAAACTCTGCTACAACTGTGTTTCAAACAAAGGTTTTCATGTATTTCAAACTGTGTTTCAGACAAAAGATTTCTTATACTTTAAACTGTTCTTATCAAACAAACTTCTTACAAAACCTATTTTAAATTTTTATATTGTCGAATCCATGCCTATATATGTATAGTTATATAAGTATGTTTAAAGGACATAGGACTGGTAGCTCGCCTTAATTCCTTTTCCTTGTTTGGATGTGGCCTTAGGGTATCGGTTATTTGTCCGAATCTCGTCTAAATATTCGTTATATATTATGTATACATATGTAGACATAAAAGTTCTATCAGTCAATTCAGTACGTTTCGATAGCAAATGCATACTTTCAGTTATACACATACATTACTAGTAACTATAATAGGTATAGTTAGGAGATACTATTTACTATTCCTAATACAAGAAATCACACTAAGAGTCAGTTTATACATGAGTCAATGCATACTACACTAATACATAAACTACTCTAATACATACTAAATGAAGAGACACTAATACACACTAAATGAAGAGACACTAGTACACACTATATGAAGAGACACTATTACATACTAAATGAAGAGAAACTAATACACACTATATGAAGAAACACTATTACATACTAAATGAAGAGACACTAATACACACTAAATGAAGAGACACTATTACATACTATATGAAGAGACACTACTACATACTATATGAAGAGATACTACTACACACTCCTGGACTGACCATCCTACACCTGGCTGCTCGCTACAGCAGGTGTGTTCATCTACAGATGTTATCGGTTGTATTGTTCGGTAATTTACCGCGCCGTGTTTATCCTATACAACTGGATACATTCTCAAGGATTATACAATTTTCCTTATTACCTTTATTTTGTGATACATTCACTTAAACGATGAGGTAGACTATATTTTTATAATAATAGTTATACATGGGAAAAACCGCCATTTTTACAATGAAGCATACTTTCAAAACAGTCGGGTCTTGGTAGAAGACTACTTTTTATACTAGTAGGAAATATGGGATTTTCTAGGGTTTTCATACTTATACAAACTTTTCCTTAAACAATTACAATTCTTCCATTATAAGTTTTTACAAATCAATGACACTAAAATACTTATGAATTCACCAGCTTTACGCTGATAAACTCTTTCAAAATAACTTGTATTCTCAGGTCACTAGTAGACAGGTACGATGACCAGGATTTGAGAAGATGGAGTAGTCAAGACTCATCTTTTATTTTGATTACTTATTTTCATGTCTTATTCTATGAAAGAACACATATGTATTAAAATCTTACTATTAATGCAATGGATGATGTTGTTGCTAGTTTACTACTTTACACTGTTGTGATACTTTACATGACGTCCTCCGCCCCAGAACATTTCCGCCGTTCTTAGTTTTGGGGGTGTGACATATTGGTATTAGAGCTTTGTTTATAGTGAATCGAGTATATCAACCCATAAAAGATATACAGACTATAAATACAACGGGATTAAAATACTCTGACCAAGAGTTTATAGTTTTAAATAATAAAATATTTAACTAAGTATACATGTCTGCATTCATACTAAAATCAGTGTCACAATGACAATAACAAAAGTATTATGATTGTTGAATATCACAAGTAAGCTCGGGGATGTATGGTCAGTCTTGGGAGTGGCATAGCCTGATCAACTATGCTGGTCCGAGGAATGATTAGCATATGCCCAAGAATGGTTGTGATATGTCAACAAGTCTAAAAACTTACCAACACTACCACAACGAAGACATTAGGGGTATTTTTTGTTACAATAATCCTTATCTGAGAACTAAAAAAGTCTTTATTAGTAGGTCAATAGTTTCTAAGTGGATACGTTGAGGTTCTATGTAACTAAGATGTCATAAACTGATAATCTGTGATCTTTGCCTTAGTCCATGTTCTTTGTTTGGTTGTGGGTTTATAGTTAGGGGCACTTATTCGAAGGTCTATCCTATTTTGATCATCTTATAATTATCTAGTTAGTACGTCTATTAATTACTTCTTCATCCCTATTCTCGCGTATATAACATGGCTGGATTCCATCCCCACGGCGACCTGTACTTCCCTAACCAAGGCAATGTTGGATGGCTTGAGGAAGAGCCAGAAAATGGTCATCGAATCCCTTTGGATGATCACCATGCTGAAGGGTTTGCTGATGGTTCTGACTCCGAGACAGAAGGGGAGAACCTACCCCCGTTGGCTCCTGTCCCAAATCCTAACCCTCCTCCGGCTTTTCGTGGCCCGACGCCTCCTTGGGTAGAATGTTTGGAGACATGGAGCAAAGAGAAGGATCAGCCCATGACATTCAACAGAGACCGAAGCTTCTATAAACTGAGTGATGGAACCTCAGCAGACAGGGTCCTGCCAATCCTAATCCGTAGAGTTGCCCGAAACGAAATCCAGGGTAGGAAAGCTCTCCATCATATCGAAGAGGTTGATGACAATGCAGGAATGCATACCATCTGCACCAATCGCCTTGAAAGTGCTCGGGAGAGGTATGAGAGAGACCACGAGGCCCTGCTACAAGCACTAGGTGAAACACGAGCCGAAGTCATAGAGCTTCGAGTACGCCAGAGGGTGTACGAAAGACACATGCTTGATATGGAGCGCAAGCTGGCTGAACTAAGGGTTCACTAGAGGGATGAACGTCACCAGTAGGAGATGCTTTACTTTCTTTCCTTGTTTTAAGGAATCGTTTTCCTGTCTATGTTCTATGTAGCCCTTTTCTATGTAACTATCTTGTACTGTAAGTACTTTTAGTTAGGCCTTTCTTCTATCAAAACTTTTCTACTCCAGATATGATGTAAGACCTACTATAAGGTCAATTTTCCCAATCTTATTACATCATAAATATCAATGATATTGACAGTTGGCTAACTCCTGTGTCAATCATTGTTCAAATACTTTGGTCCTCATGTCGTTAGAATTCTATCTGAAACTCACTCTAGTCAAGCTATTGAGCAATGGTAATTTAGCTCCGGGATCACTTCTAATTCTCTTTCAACGGTTGGATCATGTTATCCACCAACCAATGGTACCCTAGTTTCGACGACAAACGTCTTGTGACCATTCGATGAACTTACTTCTACTCTTTAATAGGACTACACCATAGGGATGTAGGTCAAACCCTCGAAAACATACTTCTACTCTTTACATGAATGATCAGAATACATCTAGGTTCAACCATAATCACTCACGAACTCCTTTTCTTTCGAATAAAAGAATCATGTCGTCATCCAGAAATAGTCAACCGAGCAACGAAACCCCTATCCTTCATATCCACACCGCTACATTCCAAGCCGCGGTAACAGCTGTCCTTGCAAACCTCAGCTTTGTCAAAGCCAACAAGGTTGGCAAAGGGGTTGAGAATTCTGATCGTTGTATCGATCCGGGAAGCCAACATATGATAACAGTCACGGACTTTCAAATCCGTAAAACTAAGAATAGGACACGAAGGCGTCAAGCCCAAAAGGAGCGGAAGCGATCCCAAAGACTTGCAATACAACAGCAACAAGTGGCAACCCCTGCCACTTCAGCACCGATCAAATCATATCATGGAGCGCTCCTGAAATGTGATAAGTGTAGCTTTCATCATAACGGAGTTTGCCGTGAATTACAATGCAAAAATTGTGACCAAATGGGGAACACTACTCGTATCTGTAGAGCGCCTTCAAGAACTACCTTCCAGACCACTAACATCGGGGACAGCTCGACATGCTATGGTTGTGGTGAATTCGAACACTTTAAAAGGAGTTGTATAAAAGGGAAGAACAACGAAAGCACTCGCGTCCACATAACTTCAACCCGACACATCGCTTCCACCACCGATGCTGGTGCAAGCCAAATATGTCACCAATGCGGTGAGATAGGACACCTCGAGAAGGATTGTCCAATATCAAGGAACTATGGCGCAGACGGGAAGATACTAAGGATCACTGTCGCAGGAGAGACTACTCCGGACCCACGTTGAAATACTAGGGCGTTTCGTTTTAATAGACTTATAAATTGTTAAACACTAGTGCAACTAGAGTCTTATCTTTTGCGAGATTCCGCCAGTCAAGGGACTCTCGTGCTGAATATGCTTGCTTTTTGTAGTCTATCTTGTTCGCGGTAGTAGTCTTCTAGTTAATCTAAAGTACTGAAACTCTGTTAAAAGTTGTACTGTTGTGTTTTGTCTGTAACGCCTTCATGATCAAGTCCAATGCCTTTATTCCCAAGTGAGTCCTATATTATCATACAACTTGAGTCAATTCGATCCTCACAATACCAGTTTCATGCGTACATCTCTTTCCTTGTAATCGCCTTTCTAGTGAAGCCGTCATCCCAGAACTCTGAGGTACCCATGCATAGAGTACCTTATGATTCGTGTCCTTCCCGAAGATTCCTCGGTAAGCCTCCCCGGAGTACCACTCGTACAGTACGTCAAGTTCAACCCGAAGACCCATATGGTTGATCTATTGCTGAAGACAGTATGCGCAAGGGTTGTATATAATCAAGGTTCTATAGGCTTAGAATTGATGATTCCACTTTAACTTCTTTTCCTTGTTTGGATGTGAGCTTAAAGAAGAATCATTTATTCGACTGCCTTTTCAATCTTAATTATATACGACTGGTATACATGAAGCTGCGATTGATGAACCAAATATGACTTCTAATATGAACTTCAGGACAGAGACTGCTCAAGACTACGAGTGATCGTGCTGTCATGCGAATAAACTTAGAATCCAATCAAATGCTACCCCTATAACCGATTTTCCCTATAGTCTAGCACTTATAGAGATGCAAGAACTGTCCGATCAATTTCATGAACTGCTCGAAAAGAGCTCTGTAGGACCAAGCTCCTCACCATAGGGAGCTTCGGTCTTGTTCATCAAGAAGAAAGACGGATTGTTTCGTATGTGCATCGACTACTGGAGACATCGACAAGATTACCATTAGAAATCGTTACCCTCTGCCTCGCATAGATAAATTGGTTGACTAACCGCAAGGAACGATTTAGCTTTCGGAGATGGACCTGAGATCCGGATATCACCAGTTACGATTGTTAGAGAAGGATGTCCCGAGGACGACCTTCCGAACTTGATACAGACGCTACGAGTCCGTAGTGATACCTATCGGATAAGACCAATGAGCCCGTAGTATTCATGAACTTAATGAATATGGTATGTCGTCCTTACATGGACCAGTTCGTCATTGTCCTTATAAATGAACTACTTATCTACCCTCGTAGTAAGAAAGAGCATAGAAAGCATCTATGACAGACCTTGTAAACATTTCGATCAGAGAAGCTCTACGCAAAGTTCTCTAGATGCGAGTTTTAGATTTGGAGATTCGAATTCCTAAGGCACACTATTAGTGAAGTGGTAATTCATGTGGACCCTTCCCAAAATCAAAATCGTTGAGAATTAGTCAGCACCAACGACGCCTACGGGAATTATTAAATTTCTAGGTCTCGTTGACTACTATCATAGGTTCATTCAGAACTTCTGTCGAATTATGAAACCTCTTACGACTTTGACCCAGAAGGGAGTGGCCCTTGACTGGGAAGAGAAGAAAGAGAAAGAAACCTTTGGAATTCCATGAGAGAGACCATATTCTTTTGGAAGTCTCACACTAGAAAGGCTTGATACGCTTCAGAAAGCGTGGAAAGCTAAATCCAAGGTACATAGAGCCTTTCGAGATTCTTGCTAGAATCGGCCCTACAACTTACAAATTCAACCTACCCTGCAAACTCAGTAACGTACATTCTATCCTCCACGTCTCGAGCTTGAAAAAGTGTCTGTTCGACGAGACTCTTGTAATCCCACTCGACGAGATTGAGTTCATGAGAGCCTCACCTTCGTGGAAGAACCGTAGTGACCATAGACCGAGAGGTCAAGCGGACGAAGCAAAGCCGCATCCGATTAGTGAATGTTCGCTGGAACACCAAGCAAGGACCATAATTCACATGGGAGCGCGAGGATCAAATGAAATTGAAATATCCTCATCTATTCGCTTAGTTATTTTTAACTACTTTATTTGCTTAAACTCTAATTTCGGGACGAAATTCCCTCTAACGGGGGGATGATGTGACAACTCGAAATTTTCATTCGTACAAACCCTACAATCAAGCACTTCAAATAAAAGTTAAATACTTTTCTGCTAATTTTTATCCGGTTTAAAGTCCGTTTGAGTGTTTTTAATAATTATTCTTCAAACGAACGAATAAAAGGAAGTATTTTCTAGGATATCGGTGTAACAATAAATCGATCAACACCTTGGTTAGGTGTTCACGGCCAAACAAAGGGGGTTTGGGCCGTGAACTCCCTTAGGGCCGCAAACTCATGCTTAAGTCATGAGTTTACTCTTCATTCTTTCATTCTCCAACTTCCTAAATCAAGAACTCCCATTTTCTCTCTCATGTATCATCACACACTTCTTCCAATATTCCAAAAAAGTAAGTATTTCTTCACTTGAATTGTTGTTATAACCTTTCATCTAGTTGTTATACACCATTTCATCCATGAATTCTTCATTTTTACTTAGATCTTCAAGTGTTCTTCAAAACACCTAGAGCACCAAGAACACACACTAGTGTTCTTGGACCTTAAACACCCAATCAAGCTTCTATCTTGTAAGTACTCATGTCCTAGCTTGATATGTACTTGAATGAACTTTTTTACACTTAGAAATCATCAAGAAAATATTATCAAAAGGGAGTTTACGGCCAAGGAACCACCTTGGGCCGTAAACTCTATTTAAGTGGGCATTTGTGCCTTAGTCCCTTCCTAAGCCTTGGATACAAGTCTAGATCACTTCCTTGAGGAGTATAGGACCTTAAACACGCAAAAGAATCAAGCACACATGAGTTTACGGTAGTAAGCTCATGGGGAATGGACCATGGGCAGTAAACTCTAAAAGGTGGCGCAAATTGTGCCACTATTACTTCCTAAGGCTTGGACTTGATCATAGGATACTCAATCTTGACTTATAAGAACTTAAAACACGAAATGGTACTAATTATCATGAGTTTATGGTCGTAAACTCATGGGGGAAATGACCATAGGCCGTAAACTCCTTAAGGAGTGGTCCTTGGGCCATAAACTCAAATGCAATGCCATACAACCCATAGATGCAACCCTAAGTTCTTATAACACTTGAATCCAAGTGTTTTCCTTGTGCTAGGGTGTTTATACTTGTCTAATTAGTGTTATAATCACTAATTATATACATATATATGTCTTTATAGGTTATTAGGATCATTGTATGTGTTCAAGTCTTCACTTGACACCTAGCACCTTTTCCAACACTTTCTATCCAATCCACTCACTACAGGTGAGTTCATACCCCTTAATTAACCTTTTAAATGTTTTTAAATGCTTTTATGGGGGGATACAAGTTGAATCATACTAGTTATTATATCAATCACATGTGATTAATAACTAGTACACAAATGGATTTACTACGCGTTTAGATGTTTTACCAAGCATATTTCTTCAAAATTGATTTTCTTAGACATTTTTAAATGTTAAACTCTTTATCAAACTGTGTTACATACTATATCTTTCCTTTCAAACACTGCTACAACTATGTTTCAAACAAAGGTTTTTATGTATTTCAAACTGTGTTTCAAACAAAATATTTCTTATACTATAAACTGTTCTTATCAAACAAACTGCTTTTAAATCGTTTTATAAACTGACATCAAGTCACCAATTCTTATTTATTAAACTTTTCAAAGGTTTTACAAAACTTCTTTTAAACTTTTATATTGTCAAATGCATGCCTATATATGTATAGTTATATAAGTATTGTTTAAAGGACTTAGGACTTCTAGCTCGACTTAATTCCTTTTCCTTGTTTAGATGTGGCTTTAGGGTATCGGTTATTTGTCAAAATGTCGTCTAAATATTGGTTATATATTATGTATACATATATAGACATAAAACTTCTATCAATCAATTCAGTACCTTTGGGTAGCAAAGGCATACTTTCAGTTATACACGTACATTACTAGTAACTATCATAGGTATAGTTATGAGATACTATTTACTATTCCTAATACAAGAAATCACACTAAGAGTCTGTTCATACATGAGTCAATGCATATTACACTAATACATACACTACTCTAATACACACTAAATGAAGAGACACTAATACACACTATATGAAGAGACACTATTACATACTAAATGAAGAGACACTAATACACACTATATGAAGAGACACTATTACATACTAAATGAAGAGACACTAATACACACTAAACGAAGAGACACTATTACATACTATATGAAGAGACACTACTACATACTATATGAAGAGATACTACTACACAATCCTAGACTGACCATCCTACACCTGGCTGCTCACTACAGCATGTGTGTTCATTTACGGATGTTCTCGGTTGTATTGTTCGGTGATTTACCGTGCCGTATTTATCCTATACAAATGGATACATTCTCAAGGATTATATAATTTTCCTTATTACCTTTATTTTGTGATACATTCACTTAAACGATGAGGTAGACTATATTTTTATAATAATAGTTATACATGGGAAAAACCGTCATTCTTACAATGAAGCATACCTTCAAAACAGTCGGGTCTTGGTAGAAGACTACTTTTTATACTAGTAGGAAATATAGGATTTTCTAGGGTTTTCATACTTATACAAACTTTTCCTCAAACAATTACAAGTCTTCCATTATAAGCTTTTACAAATAAATGACACTAAAATACTCACGAATTCATCATCTTTACGCTGATAAACTCTTTCAAAATAACTTGTATTCTCAGGTCACCAGTAGACAGGTATGATGACCAGGTTTTGAGAAGACGGAGCAGTCAAGACTCGTCTTTTATTTTGATTACTTATTTTCATGTCTTATTCTATGAAAGAACACACGTGTATTAAACTCTTACTATTAGTGCAATGGATGATGCTGTTGCGTGTTTACTACTTTACACTGCTGTGATACTTTACATGACGTCCTCTGCCCTAGAAAGTTTCCGCCGTTCTTGGTTTTGGAGTGTAACAAACTGAAAATGTCTTCTGCTAGTAGTGATGAAATGCAGTTTTACATGTAAGCTTCAATTTTGTGTATAATTATATTCATTTTTTAGATTATACGTTAAAACATATTTCGTTTATGAAATAAATAGTTATTTTAGGGTTTTCTGAGAATTTCATTCGTGTTAAGGCAATTATAGGATTACATGTACGTATACATTTATAAACCATCAAAAACTGTTTTCAAAAATCCTAATTTTCAATAGTCCGGAACATGTTCGAAATCCGAAAATCGTGTCTGAAATACTTAAAACTCTCCAGAATACATGAAATTTTGGTCCGTAATTTATGGTATGGACTTGCGTTCAATATTTTTGTCCGGAATTGTGTTCTAAAACGTACATACAAAAATCCCTAATTAATTCTTCTTTTGATTGTAGCACAATAGAACATATGAAGCGGTTGTTACTACAACCTGTAGCCCTGAACTTGGGTGCGAAATCGTGGCGTGTTTACAAAATCGACCAGCTTATAAGGCAATTTTAGGCAATCATATTTTGGAGATTACATGAATGGCACCCTTTACTATGTCATTATCTTATGTGCAAGGAATTTACTTCTTTTGATCCAGTCGACTTACAAGAGCTTTTATTTCTGGTTCGCGACTATCCGGTTTGCTTCTATTGGAAAACATTTTGCTAGGCCACCAGCTTGCGTTTAGGGGATTATTTCCATCCCAATTTTATTTTTTTAAAATTCAGAGAACGTATGTTTTCATTTGTATCGCTTTCACGTTAGGTGAGTATGGCTGACCTTATGCACGTGTTCAATAACTTACTTCATTAATTAAGTAATGAAGATGTGGTGAGAGTCTCCCTGTTGTATATGCTAGAACAATGATTTTTTGGGAAATACCCTCGACAACCAGTTACTAATTAACATATGACACTCGTCTCTAATCTAGACGAGTTTAAAAGGTATACAGTTTTTTAGCCACATTATATCAAAATGATACATATACTTATTAAATGTGTAATTTTTTTGACATTGGTACCTATGGGGCAGATTGATATGGTTTTTCTCTTACAAACAGTTGCGTATTGTGTTTGATAAGATTGTGGACCATTTGAACCTTAATACACCAAGAGTCAGTAGTAGGCACACATATACACTGCAGGGATTTTTGTATGCATTTAACGTATGTATACTGTGTTTACTAAGAGTTTTTAAGCAACAAGTATTGAATGTAGCTTCACATCTTGATTTCGTAGATTTGGATCATGGATACATTTACCAATAGTAGTACAGATGGCTCCCCTATACCTGTTGTTATCCATCAGGCAGTTGCATACCCTAGGATGATGAGGCGTTTGTAGTCACTTGATTGTCAACGTATTCTCAATGTTACTAATGTATGTATTTTGTTCCACCTTATAATATATAATTTTATATGACAAAAATAACTTAATATTAAACTTTATACATTGTTTTTATGCAACGTCCCCCAAACGAGTTGTTGCAGCCTACTGCGTCAGAGCATGGTGCTACGTGCTAGGTAGTGGATTGAGAGTGTCTAGTGGATAGATGTTGCATATTACGCTAATATTTGAGTTATGGTTTTCTTTGTCAACATTTTAAAAAGATTTCCTTTTGAAGATGTAGCAAAAACAAGGTTATCCTTCTGAACAACATTTTTTAGAATATTATGATTTAGTACAAACATCACTACGAGTTTTTTAAATCAACAATACCATAATGTTGGCTACTGTAAGGTCACATCTTATGATCTGATGAGGCAAACACATTACACGTTGACCACCAACGTCAGTGTTAGTGCCAACGTCACCACCAACGCCAACACCAACACAAGACCTTATCAAAGTAGGCGTGAAGATAATGATCTTGGTGATGTTTGTATATTAGGTCGTTATGCGTATATATATATATATATATATATATATATATATATATATATATATATATATATATATATATATATATAATAGATATATGAACTGTAATATTTGTGATTAGGATTAGACCTTTACTTAGATAGCTATACATCCCTTAATTAGTGGGATATTAGTTATTATAATTTGATATATTCAACATTAGGGTGAAACCTTAATCTATGTCTTGGTGACCATCTTTGTGACCTTCGTTCTCTTGGTGAGAACCTCCTTTCATAGTAAAAGCATCTTTGTGATTACTCATGTTATTTTTTTTAATCCTTGTTTAGTTAGTTTTTTCTTTGTTCTTCATACTTGAAGTGTATCTGATCGATACAAACCTATAATTAGTATCGGAGCGGGTTTTCGATACACTCAAGTTATCATGTCAACATCCTATACTAACAAATCATTTGTTCTAAATAAGATCCCTCCTTTTGATGAACAAAAATTTACAATGTGGAAATCGAAGGCTTAGGTTGTTCTCGAAACCATGGATTTTTAAATGTTAACATTGTTGATAATGGTCCTCACGTTCCTATGTATCAACCTATGGTTAACATTGTTCCTGCTAGTCCTTTAAAAAAGAGAAAGACAAGCTATGATGATGATGAGAAGAGATTTGTTAGTCTTAAAGAGAAAGATAGAGTATCTATAGGAAACCACCTTCTCTATCATGTGTATCATCTGTTTTAGAATTATGAGTGATCTCAAGAGATGATGGAAATGTTGATAGTGGATTATGAAGGCCCTATGGAAGTTCAAGCTAAAACCTCAATCAAAGATATGAACACTTCTTTGCTCAGCAAGGTGAATCTCTAACTCAAAGCTTTAATAGGTTTAATTTTTTGGTGAGTGATATATGCAGATTGGGAGTCTTCAAGCATACTTATCAATTGTTTTTAAAGTTCTTGGGCATCTTGTAAAAAACTAGGAACATCATGTTGATGTTCTTAAGAATAGAGATAAGATTAGTCTCATGGATCTCAACTATTTGTTTGGAAATCTACAAAATTACGTAGAGACTAAATCTCTTCGTAAAGACATCATGAAGGACTCAAACAAAGAAAATTCTATAGCTTGTGTCTCCTGAAATGATGACTTTGGTCAGGGCGAAGCAAGTAATGATGAAATTACTGATGAATTAGTTACTAGTGTTGCACTTATCGTCAAACAATATGAAGAAAGCAGATCAAATGGAGTTTGAAGAGCTCAATTCAAGGGAGGCATTTCAACAAGAAGATTTAACTTAGAGAAAATAAACTAAGGTTATTGTTTTAACTGTGGAAGTCTTGATAATTTTTCTAGGGATTGTAAACAGAAGAAAGAAGCTCAAAGTATGGGGAGTTATGAAGTCTTGTACAAGAAGGTGTTTGCCCTTATGAAGAAGGAGAACATCTCATTGGAAAAATCCTTCATTGAAAATTAGAGGATAGTAAACAATGGGTGGAAGACGAGGAAACATTTGAACATGAGGGGCTAAATGTTGAGGGTCTTATGGCTCTTATCAATGATTCCGCTTATGGTCATTTCAGCAAGTGTGACGCTGATACTTCTTAAGCTGTCCAAGAATCATTTCAGGATCTAGAACATACTTGGTTCCTTGACAGTGGGTGCTCTAGACACATGAAAGGTCTCAAGTCCATCTTAATAGCGTTTGTGGAGAAATATAGTCTGATTGTAGTTTTTTGTGACAACAATGAAGAAGCTGTCATGGGTGTTGGAACATTTGAGTGCAGAGCGTTCAAGCTGAAGAATGTGTTCTTTGTTAAGGGCCTGAAAAGAAATCTTATCTCCATCAATCAACTTTGTGATGATGGTTATAAAGTTCTCACTGATTGCAATTAAGGAAAGGTTATCGACTTTAAGAACAAAATTGTGCTCATTGCACTCTGGGACAATATCATTTATATGCTTTAATTTTACTTGTGTTAGACAATGCTACTTTATGACTTTACATTATGTTTTGCTAACTCAAAATTTATAAACATAAGCTGCTAAAATTTTAGTTTAATATGACTCTTTTGCCTCAAAAGTTCTTGTTAACTTTTATTTTACAAAAGGAGTATACATTGTACCTTATGCTACCAACATTGCCTATATGTGTTCTTCTCTTTCACCTTCTAAGTCTCAAGATCTTCTATCTTCATCTCGATAATGATCTTAATTGACTTGTTCCTTTGAAAAGGATCATCGTATCATTCTTTCGGTGCAACATCTTCTAAGTAGGGCTAGTTGAAGCTGGCTCTACATCTTTTCTTCAGCGCCAACTGCTCTCTCCCTGAAACTGCTGCTCACGCTGATTGACATGAAGCAGCCTGTCGATGAGGCCAGACATGATAGAAATGTGTTTGAGCTTGTCCTTCTAGACACACATCTCTTCCTTCTTGGACAACCTATCTCTATTGTAATGGGATGAAGTGAAGCTAGGTAACATAGCAAGTCTACTTTCCCTAGACGTTGACACTGCTACACCGATTCCTATATGAGATCCATACACCTGTTCAACAAGATGGTGATCCTCGTCGCTTCTATCGCGGATCATAGTGTAGGAAACCTTTGAGTCTTTTTTTGCTGACTCTCATAACTCGAAGGTTATAAAGATTGGATCCTTTTAACTCATTGGTTCCAAAGCCTAGTTCATGTTCTTCTCTTGTTCTCGGTGAACATGAAGCTTGGAATCAAGCTACAATATTCCAATGATTAAAGGCATCTTCTCTCTTTGGTTACTATGAATTGTGTTTTAGTTTGACATATTTGATATTGCTTGCTCATTCTTTTATAGACAATTATTGAGGAAAGATTTGATGAATCGGGTCTTTGCCTTGTTTGACCAATTCTGTTTTTTACTCTTGTATTCTTTATTGTTTTCATTTTGTTTTTTACAACATTAAACAAATTGATTGTGAATTTTATACTTGACTGCAACTCAAGTCTATGATACAGAAGATAAAACCACTTCTTATTGATAACCTGACATTGTTTATGATTCCTGCTGATCCCACCTCAGCATGACTAAAACATTCCATTCTCTCCTCAATTCTTCTTGATAAAACTTTACCATTCACTGTGATATACCACACACTGATGAAAGTTTGAAACTTTGTGACGATGGTTAGTCTATGTACCGTAGGCTATCAAACACACGAACCCCGTCTTGCCTAAAATTTCTTCTTTAAACCTTCATGATTTAGCGTAATGTACCATACACTGATGAGAGATTGAAAAATCTATGTCGATGGTTAAGCTAAATACCACAACTTATCACATGCACCAACTTTTTCTCATCATATATTCTTCTTTAGAATTTTGTGATTCAGCGTATGAAACTAGACGTTGATGAGAATTCAAAAAATCTGTACTGATTGGTATGTCATTGTCTGTGATATATTACATGCATTTACCCATTCTCTTCCATAAAATCTTCTAATAAAGGAAGTTAATGATTCAATGTACCTGTCATACATTGATAAATCTTTGACATTGTTTGTCGATGGCTATATTTCATACAAGAGTGTATTATATGTATCATTCCATTCTTGCCCCTTTATTCATCTAATTAAAGAATTTAATGATTCGTCATGTAGATACACACGTTGATGAGACCTCACAATACTATGTTAGTGAATGATAGTTCAAACCCTGTTATCAGGAGGCATCACAAACTCACTTGATTGCCAGCTACAATTATAATGCACTGATAGAATAACCTTAATACACAGTTTGCTTCTGCTGCTGATTATTGTTGCCGATGCTATGTCTCGCTGATACGTAATTCCTTTAACTCAATGATAACTTTTGGATTACGATTAAAAGATGTAACAATACCTTGGAATACGAGATTTTTAGGGTGTTGCTTTCTCCAATCATGATTACCTAAATGTGAAGAAATTTTACAGATAAATTTGGAAAATTCTCTGTCCTAGGTCACTTTCACAATTAATTCAAGGAGTTGATTTTCTTTCTCGAAAAACGCTCTCTCAACCATCATCATCCTCAAGCTCTCATCATATCAAAGGTTCTTTATGAGTTTGCTCCTAATGCTAATTTTGTCAAAGGATCTCATGCCCCTGATTCTCCCATTGCCATTCAAGCAAACAATGTGCCATTCTATGATGTTATCCCAAAATAGTTCAAGAACTCAGGAAATGAAGAATTTGTCAACTACGACAAAAGCTTCCATTTTCGATATGCCTTCTGTGACTGCCAAGAGCCATTCTATCCTAAGCAAGTATGTGAGTTCAATTATTCCTGATATGTTGATTCTAGTGCTCAAACCATAACCAGAACCATTGGAGATGGTGAATATAGGGCTACTATCAATGCAGAATCTTTTCGAACTACTCTTCGTCTTCCCGATAAGAAAACTATTCTAAAACTCTTTCTGAAGAAAGATGAAAGTTTATTCTTTCAAGATTAAGGTATAACTTTTCCCTTTAGGGCACCACTCGTAATCCATCCAAATACACTATTTGTTAATGTTATTGTGTATGGTGGAAGTACTTCTTTGTACTCCATGGTATGCAACAAAATTTTGGATTTTGCTCAACCCTTCATTAATCAACTGATTGAATGTGTCACTAGGAACAAGAAGTCAGCCTATGTTCCTTATCCTCGTTGGCTTGGACTAATGTTGGCTTGTAATGAAGAGGCTTATAATGTTAATCATGGAGTGATCATTCCAATTCCAACCCTCTCCTCAAAGATCATCAACGCTGCTCCTTCTGATGGAGATATGCATTTTACCCATAATATGGAAAATTTGGTTGAGAATCCATATGTTGTTGAATCTTGTAACTTTGAAGAAGAGGATGATGAGAATAATAATGATGATAATGAGGAAGGCGCTCATGATGATGAAGAAGATGAATTTGCCACTGATAAAGGAGAAGCCAATATTCAAGGATTGACTAATTCTCCTCCAAGATTGAACCAACATATTCGCTTCTCTTCATCCTCAACATCATCCAAAACTCCCTCTACAGAAGATTTTGTACACCGAGGATCAAGCCCACCTCAAATGGAAACTATTGATCTACTGATTCAAGATGTGGGTTCTCCAAGATCAACATCTCCTTCTCCTTGAGATGCAACTGTCCTTCCAATGCCAACACCTCTTCAAACTGCTTCTAGTTATCAGGGGGAGTCCAATTCCAACTTTCGAACTAATGTGCTTTCTAAGATATTTATATTGGTGTAGATGACTCAATCTCTAGGAGAAAGACTGGCCAAAATAGAGAAAGATGTGGCTGATATGAAATGATCAATTACTTTGGATGATGACAATACGATGATAGAAGAAACTCCTCCTACCTCTCCATGCAATCCAACTCCTTGCGCTCCCTTTCCACCACCTGACTCCCCGCGCTAAATTGATGATGCCAAAAGGGGGAGAAAAAATTAAGAGCCAATGCTGACTACAATGGTAACTACAATAACTCCATCTCCTCCTGAATGTCTGAATCAGGAAGGGATGATAATCAAAAGTCATTTGTTGTAGCTGATCAAGAGAGAAATGATTAGCCCATCTCAGGTGTTGATGAAACAAACAATGATCAACCTATTCCAAATGCTGATGATTAGTCTGAGACTGATGAGTATGAAGGGTTTCTTTATTTAGGGTTTATGGAATAAGTTGTTGTTCCTATGAGTGTTTTTTACTCTAATACATATTTTGAGGGGGAGGTTCCTCAACGAACCAACAATGACATAGAGTCTAATGATAAATAACTCAATCCTATAAAACGGAAGGCTTACTTCTCTAGGGGAGCAAATGAAGCTGAAGCTGACAGTTGACTTGGAGGATTTAGCTTCATATTGGCGAATGATCATTGAAGAAGTCATCGAAATCATGTTGGAACATAACGCCTATATTAAAAGAAGAAAAGAGGAACGTCAGTGTATCAAGCTTGTTCATCACCTTGCTTTTGCTAATGCTCAAAAGACCAACATCCAGTGCTTTAATATTGATATAGCCAAACGAAATAGAGTATATGAGTTGAATGATCAAATCAATCGGAAGAAATTTAGGAATGTTCTAGGAAGAAGATACCAAGCTAATCCCATCGTCAAAGTCAGATTCACCCAACGCAAAAAGGAATCTCTAAAATTTCATCTTGTGAGGAAAAAGGTTTAGTATGGATACTGAAGTTATATTTTTTGATGAATTGGTTAATATGGGTACAACGAGTGCATACAAATTCAGGAGATAATTTTTAAACACAAAGGCATTCATGCCTATGACATAAAGTTGTCTATCCAAACCCTGATCAACAAAGTTAACAAGCTGAACTTAGTACCTTCAGTTTCCCCATCACAGCTATCCACGTCGGAAAGAAATAGTTGGCGCAAAATGTCAAAATACACTAAGTTTCTTCTTCCGTATGGCACTCCCTACATCAACAAAAAGCTGCTTATGGGTATTGGGCTAATTCAGCACATGTTTATCTGGGAACAAGAACATGGTATTTTCTATCTTGATAGCGATAACCAGATGTGCTTTCAATGCACTAAAGATCTTGCTGATGCTCCTACCAAGCATTTGTTCAATCATCGTTTAGAGGGTATGTTCCATAAAGAGTTGGAAAGACGATATCATGTGCTGATCTCTTTTGAACTCAGTAAGCCTCTGACTGATCTTCATCTTGATGACCTTAAGTGGTTAAAGCCTGAGATCATAACTGAATCTGGGAAGAGGATATCACGTGCTGATCTCTTTTGAACTCAGTAAGCCTCTAACTTATCTTCATCTTCATCTTGTAAGGTGACACCTTATGATCTAATGAGTCAAAAACATTACACGTTGACCACAAACAGCAGCATCACCACCTGTGCCAGTGCCAACACAAGACGTTATCAACATTAGCGTGAAGATAATGATCTTGGTGATCCTTATATATTATGCAGTTATACATATATATAGAATAGATATCTGATCTGTAATATTTGTGATTAGGATCATCCATTTAATTAGATAGGTAAACATCCCTTAATTAGTGGGATATTAGTTATTTTAATTCTATATATTCAACATTAGGGTGAAACCCAAATGTATGTCTTGGTGGCCGTCTTTGTGACATTCGTTCTCTTTGTGAGAACATGCTTTCTTAGTGAAATCATATATTTGATTACTCGTGTTCTTTGTTTCTCTGTTTAATCCTTATTTAGTTAGTTTGTTCTTGTGATTCATATTTGAAGTGTATCCGATCGATACAAACCTTCAACTACTTTTTTTACAAGTAGGTCTACTCTTAGACTTAACGTTACTTTTGGCACTTGACTTGGTCCTACTTGAAGATTCACTTTTTGTTGACTCTAAGGAAAATGGAGCGTCCCAATTTCTGCTTGTGTGACTGATCCTTTGGCAAGGACTGCATTTTTTCTGAACCAGACCTTAACCTTGAGATGGAATACGGTTATGGTTTTTATGTCGCCCGACTTGTCATTTCTCTATCAATGGTGGCAATACAAACATTCCTTCATCCGGTTCTTCATATTTAACTAGAACCGGCACAAGAAACACAACCTCTACATATGATGATCTATATGTTTCCAATGTGAAGTATGATGACACCTATGCACTACGGTGTTGATATCTCAGTTCCTTGAATACTGCCATAGCATGAGTACAAGGTATACCAGACAATTGCCATTTTCCACTTCCAACTTTACTATACCATTTTTCATTTGGTCAGTCACCTCATATCTACTTTTATCAATCTGGTATATCTTAAAAGCATAGGATTTGTTGATTCTCCTCTCGATGACTTTCTCAACATACTTAGTCAAATCTTTTTTGCTTTTAGGTATAAAAAATATTTACGTATATGTCGTCATGCACATTAAATTACACTACACGAATCATGGAAGTATTAAAATATAAACACTTACCTAAAACATTACATTGTTGGCATCACCATTGTTGCATAGTTGCTCAAAAGAAATCAATAACCGTTGTTATATATAGTTTCCGTACATCTCTTGATAATCCACTGAAGGACTCAGCACCATTTATGTCATAATATTGTACCAAAACACAGGGAAACACGACCTTTTCCATCTCTCGTTACCGATTCTTTCTATCCATGTACGACAATCATCATTTAGTGTACCACATAGCCTACCCAAGGTTTCTTTGAAATCAGACTCTCGGTAAGCCTTTGCAGCCTCCGAAAAAAAAAATCTATGTTCTCTCTTGCTTACCGATCTTATCTCTCATATTCATCAAAAAATGCTAACATTTGTCACATCCCGAAACCGATGGCGGAAACGTTCCGGGGAGGACGTCATGTATAACATCACAACCAATGAATAACCGCAATCATAGCAACACAACCATTATAGTGAAATACTTTAGTAAAAACATTTACATTTGTATGAAATTTAGTTTGATTTACATCTAATAGTTTTTCATAGTAAAAACTTAAAAACTCTTAATGCTTCAGTTCCTCGAAAATCCAGCAAGTACCTGTCTACTGATTTCCTGAGAATACAAGCAGTTTGATAAATATCAGCATAAAGCTGGTGAGTTCATAAACAGTAATTTGTAATGAAGACATATTGATGAGCGAGCCGAAATGATTGTGTAGTTTCAAGAAAATCCAATATTTTCTTTAGTGAAAAACGTAGTGTTATCGATTTCGTATACAACCATGAATGTTCGTTTCTGAAAAAAAAAAATCATAGAGATATGTAAAATACTACTTTATGTGACTAGCTAAAGCTAATCATGAAGTATACGTATTTAAATGTAAAACCGTAGCATAAATGATTCGGTTTTGAAAACCCTGGCTCGGCAAGTATGCATAGTGTGTTTAGTTCTATTTGGTATAAATAAAACTACTGAAGAAAACCAGGTTGGTAAGCTATCGGTGATTTATACATAATGTGACTCGTATAACCATGCTTGATATGATTAGTGACCTTTCCAACGTTCTTCAGGCGTTGATATTAAATGACATTTGTACATCTCAGGCGTGCCCGCCTAACTGTAGCTAGTAGTCCAGAAGTGGGATTGTCAGTCCCAAATAGATCTATTCACAAACCTCACGCTCTCCCTCCAGGAGACTCTGGTTATACAGTGGTAGGATTTATCCCTTTACACCTAAGGGTACAATAGTGAAGTAGCACCTCACAGTATCGTACAATCTATTTTACATGTAATGTAGTAGCGCTCTACCGTCGTAAAAATCCGAATGTATACCGCGTATAGTGATAAGTTACAGTTATGAAAATCATGATAAAACAGTGATATAAACTGTAAGCGGTTTCTGTTCCAGTGCATATGTTTAGTAGAGAAAGTTTCTATGCTTGATAAGTTTTTAGAGAAATCCCAAACTATACCGATTATAATTTACAGGTATAACATAGCGAATAGCGTATCCGTAAAAACTATGCAATTTTAGTGAAAACGTCCCTTATGCTCGACAGAGTACACAAGGGAAATAAAGTATGAAATTTGCATAAGTTTTATGTATATTCCTGAAAACATTTATGTTTAGCCTGTATTCCCCCCGTAAAAACCTTAAAAATGCAGAAAAATGTAAGGGTATGAACTCACAGTTGTTGTGTGGGGTTTTTGACTGAAATGAAGATTCCCGAATTGTTGCACGTGACACTAACGAAATCCTATTATCAAATAAATACGTATATGTATCTAAATTAACGATTTCGATAAATAAAGTGTCAGCAAACACTTGAATTTTGGTTGAGGAAGGTTACCGAGAGTTGATTGAATCGAAGAAATGAGTTTTCAGCCAAAAGTACCACCCAAAAAGGTGTTTACGGTCTTTGAACACTAGGTTACAGTTTTTGAACACGAGTTTACGGTTTCTGAAGGTTGCCGAGTTTATGGCCGTAAACTCAAGAACTGAGTTTACGGTCTTTGAAGGTTGGACCGTAAACTCAGAAAATGGTGTTTGGATGCTGATTTCGATGGGATAAGTGATTCCAGACATTCCAAAGGGCTCCAAACGGTGTTTTTCGACGTTTCCCGGAGTTAAAACGTGATTTTGAGTGTTTACGGTTGATGTTTCTTAGAGAGAGGAGAGAATGCGGCCAGAAACGTCCTAATGAAGTCGGAGGCATCATATTTATAGGGTGAAAATGGGGTCCACTCGTCACAGTCCGTAAACGGGGTTTACGATCGTAAACCAGTTTACGGTCGTAAACTAGTTTACAGTCGTAATCCCAATTTAGACCGAACTCTTGACAGAAAGGTTAACGGATCTGAAATTTCATTAACGAAAATGCGTAACAGAAATGGGAAAAGTTTCTGGTTGTCACAACTACAGAGTCTGTGATATGTATTTGAGAACACAGCTTGAATCGCCATTTCAAATGAATTGGCTTTATCTAATATGATAGCTAAAGATGGTATGTCCCCCAATACATTCTTTAAGTTTTGATAAAACCCAAATCCATGACTCTTTAATTTCAGTTTTCCCAACACCACATGTAATACGGAGGATTTGGTTACTACCATCCATGCCTACTCCTAGGAACATGATGCCCAAGTATTTCCCTTTAAGGTGTGCTCTGTTATTGATAATATTAGGATGCAAACATATTTGAAATCCTCAAATTTAAAAAGTAATTAATAAACTAATTAAAGCGAGCGCACGTGTATGGACAATAAATATAAAGAATTCGGTATATAAATTTTTTACCCCGCAAACTGATAGCCATGAAAAAGTATTCAAATTTGTTGACATCGCTTGTCTTTATATGTGTGATCATCCCCAGATTCTTATTCTCAAACAATATAAACGTAGTCTTTGAAATCCTTCCTCAGAGGTCCCTCTCAATAGGTTTATAGCATATATTTTAGTATTCCATGCTTGCCAGTATGAAATATCTGCACAAAGACGGTCATTTAAAATTCGTTGTATCTGTTTTCCCCGCAATATATTACCCATACTATCAGTTAATATGCCCTTCAAGAAGTGACCCAATACCTTTTTGTTGGCTTGTCATTGATTGGGACGTAGCTATGTGTTTGAGCAAGTGTGTTTCTCCGATAGTTTAACCACTTGAAATGTATTTATGTTTTTTTGCCTGTATCCACCAGTTACAATTATCTACATAGCAAACAACTTCAAACCTATATTTTGTAGATTTGCCCCTTATACTGGAACCATTAACTAACACTTTTCAATCCTAAATGAAGCTTAAGTGCTTCTTTTCTTTTACAGAGTTTGTATAACTTCACATGGGAAGTATAGTTGTGCATTGTGGCCATTTATGTTTTTGTTAAGATAATTTGGGCAATTGTAAATGTCCATGCATACCCCAATGGGTGGGTTGTGTTTCTTCAGAATTGGAAAAATAAAAGGAAACTTCTCCTATTGTGATTTTCGGGTTGTAAGGGATCAGTTTCCTGCTCTCCACCTTAGTGATCATCCCCATCAAATTCAGTGTAACTCTGAATATGTTCAACTTGCTCTCCATGTAGAATTATATTACCATCATCAACCAACATCATTAGTTTTGCCGTGTCATTCGCAGATTCATTAACATCAACAGGATGGTCAACATGAACAAGATCCTTACCTTTAGACTTATAATCAACCATATCTATAAGGTCATTGTAAAAATCAACATTTTTGGTTGTCATCGGTAATAAATTAAAATTTTGGTTACTTTTAACACCTGAAAAACCATTTCCATACTGATTTTCCTCGGGAAATCGATTAGTACCACTTTCCAATAGATTATTAACAACAAACAATGGTATTGTGTTGGGAGGCATAGTACTAATAAAACTATGAAAATATCTAGCATCACTATCCTCAAGAATATGCATAGCTATATTTGATCTAGGACATTGAAAAGATAGATGAATTTGATTAGTGTGTAACCTGGCCTTGGAAGCCACCAGCATAACTAATCCAATGAATTTGATATTATTGTTGATATCTACAGTAAAGCATGTGTAGTCCGGAGCAAGATATTCATATATCTGTCAATACGCTGCCATGCCCTCCAGTAGAAATTGGCACTAAAAAAAAAATCTTATATACATACTCATTCCGAAACATTTATGAAAAAGTATCAAACACAGAAATATAGATTTCATATATGGAACAAAACCATACAAATACCCTAGTTCTAGCTCTCCGTAATAACACTCTGGAATGTACGACCATTCCGGATTACATTTTTTTCACTCTGGACATACGAGGTGTCAGATTATGGACCAACATCAGACCAACAAACACCAACTCTAGAACAACATCATAAATACTCTGAATATTGTATTCCGGATCCCAAGTCCATAATGAAATTACATGCTCAAGAATATAATATTCCTGAGTATGTGGTCATTTTAACCAAAAAATTATTGAAGTGGTTATTTTTGTTAACAACCTTGTTTATAAGGGTTACATTACTCCATTATAAAATACATAACTGGATTTTATTATTTAATTAATTTAATTAAGTATTTAATCAAAAGATAAAGATATGTCATATAAGATTTAAAAATATTAATTAATTAATAAATTGTTAATCTGGATTCTTAATATTTAAACATTGAAGTTTTAAAGTGTTTAAAATACACTGTGTGTGTATATATATATATATATATATATATATATATATATATATATATATATAACCTTAATACTATATGTATCATCAAAAAGTCGGTTAATTCAATAGTTGACCTCATCCACGAAGCCACCCTATAAGAGAGGTATAAGTAAACGACCTAGAAAATGATTGTTGAATATGTGTCCTATGCACCCACCGCTTCTCTGTGTTGTGAAGGATCATTAGCCGAATGGTTTTGATAGGACATAATGGAGATTAAAAGTATAATATAAAGTAATAGAACCTTTACAGAATCCCACTCTAGTTACTTTAGGAAAAATGTGAAATGTATGTTAATCCATGAAAATGCACATCATTTCTTTATTATTCATTAGAGGAGCATGCATGATTAACCAACACACCAATTTGGGACTATAAAGATGAAACGATGGAGTACTCGAGTTTGTGGTTATTAATGGAGCATGTGTGGTTAACCAACACATCAATGCGAGATGATAAATGATCTCGAGTATGTCATGAGGGTTTGCATGGTTATTCACATCTTGTTTATGATCCTTGGCATCACTGTCACAAATAGAAGAGCATAATCTGAGATTAAACATGTCATTGATAAGATTCAATGAACTCAAAAGATTTAGAAATTTCATACTAGAATGAAAATGGTAATGTGCCTTAACTACTTAAATAAGTTCGCAATTAGATTACGACATCCCACTTCTCATTTCAAACTATATTTTGGATCCTAACCTTAAATATTAATTAGGTTAAAATATTAAGGAATCATATCAACTAATTAAAACATCTCTCTTACTATAGATGTATGGAAACGGTGATGCTTCTGCTCATAAAAACTCTACTCGAAACTCAAACTTCACTCTCCTATCGATCTTGTCAAAGGAAAAGTTCACTAGTCCAAACTACATGGATTGAATGCGCAACTTAAAGATGCCTCTTCATTGTGAGAACAAGGAATATGTTAGCAATAGCCCTATTTCTAAGATCAATGAATTGACAACTACTCCTGAAGAACTATTCCTTCATGAACAACATGTTACTGATGCCACCAATATCATTTGCATCATATTGCAACTATGGTACCTGACCTTCAGAAGTCATATGAGGACTTCTGGCCATATAAAATGAGCTTGGATCTTGCTAAAATGTTTCACAAGAAGGAAATACAAGAACTATATGACGTCATCAAGTCCCTAATGACGTGTAAGCTCAAGGAATGAGATTTTCTATGTGCTCATGTGAAAAAGATGCAGAGGCATGTGGAAAGGTTGGAGAAACTCAATGTGAAATTTGATAAGGAGTCGGCCATTGACATGGTCCTAAAATATTTATGTGCTAGTTATGATAAGTTCATCTTAACCTATCATCTAAACAACACTGACGACGTTGACTCAACTCCACAACTTGTTGCAAACTGCTGGGGCGGGAATGAAAAAGTTTCATGTCCCTACTACAACAACTGATCATGTCCTGGCCATCAATCATGGAAGAGGAAAGAAAAGAAAGGAAAATTCCCAACCCAGTTGGAAAGGGAAAGCCATGTTGGAGCATCTAGTAGTTGTTCAAAGGGCAAAGCCAACTTTGATGTTCCAGATGTCAATGATCCTAAAAAGGCCACTTTCTTTCACTGTGGCGAAAAGGGGCATTAGAATGAGGAGTTCCTTTATATATCTACAAGAGTTGAAACAATGAAATATCAAGCCATCTGATTCTTCATAAGGTATATACATTATTCAAATCAATAACTCAAAACTTGCTAACTATTATCTCCTTGATACGGGATGTGGTTTTTGATGGGTTTTAGTATACTACAACATCCTATGGTGAACATACAACCCTAAATGCTTTGGCTCTATGTTTTCTCTAATTATACATGCAATATTGTTTCCAAAGCATTAAGCCTACAACTAGCATAGATTTGACAAAAACAACATAAAATACTAGTTAGGAGCTTACCTATTTATGTAGCTTGTAGGGCTTGTTGTGTTTGGCCTTTAAGAACTTAGCACCAATAGTATGAATGCCTCAAATAGAATTACAACACACTATTGGACAAAGGATTACGTTTTGAGAGAATATGGTGCAAACAAATCGGTTATGGCTCTCCATGAGCACCCTAGAGCCAATTTCACCAACCAAGGGGCTTCTTATATAGTGTGGCACAACTAGGGTTACACCATGCAAACCCTAATGTGCATGACTTTCCACATTCCTTAGGCTCCATGGGTTTTAACCTCCATGGAGTATCCATGGGTCGCCACATGGGTTTAGCCCAACATAAAGAATTATGGATCATAAGCCCTCTTTATAAGAATGAATGATTTACACAATCAATCTCCATATATTTAATTAGTCTCTTTTGATCATAGAATTAATTCCAAGCTAATTCTTATTTAGTACTGATTAAATAATATTATTTCATATTAATATATCAAAACTTATAATATACGAAGCACCTGATCTTACTTGAAGCGATGATGATGCATCACATGTTCGTGTACCAAGTTGCTTATCCAAGAGAGAGAGAAAGAGAGCACGCCAAGGGTGAGATGCAACAATGGCTGTTTGTTCAATAGGTTTGGTGCACCAAAAGGATTAGGTGATCATAGATGGCGTTGAAAAAGGTTATAATGGCGCACTAGGCTTAAGCAGTGAGAGGGTATGATCGAAAGGAATTGGTGCATCGTACTTGGTAGATCATGTTTACGCTCATAAAAATGGATGTTGGCTACAGGTTGTGCTAATCAGGTGATCACGTTGGAAGGCGGTTGGATATGGCTCATAAGGATTGATGACACACTAGGGTTGATGAGCCAAGGGTTATGCTCTAAAAAAATCTATGGCGCAAGATGGATTGATGTTACACTAGGGGAGAGAAGCGTCACTAGGGTCGGTGCAAGATGAATGATGAGGTGAAATTGCGAAAAAAAGTGAAACTCGTTTGTGATGATACGCCAATTAAAAAAAAAGATTCTTTGATGATCCAATCTCTAAAAACACTTCAATGGTTCGCCAAGGGAAATCAAACTTGATTAGGGTTGGACCAACATGTTTTTGTCGTGTGTGTATGGTTGTGACATAAGTCCTGATTGCGCCAGAGGGGATTAGAGATGGAGAAGGTTGATGGCGCAAAATGGAAGGATGATGGCGTAGGAAGAGATGGCACAAGAAGGAGTTTTTTCTCCAAAGAGAAGTTACGTCAAAGGTGAGTGATCTCGATATTGCTCCAAGTGATCGGTATAAGATGTGCCAAAGAAAAACCGAGAGGCATGATGTTGCACCAAGTGCTTCTTTTCGGTGGTTGATCATGCACCAAACAATTTATGTTGAAGTTATGACAAGATCAGATGCGCCAAGAGGGTTTAAAAAAATTCTATGATGCTCCACCCTCACTAAAAAAATTTCTGGTGCTCTAAAAAATGTTGTAGCAATATATATATCGATGTTGGTTGAGTTCGGACCAAGATAAGGATGCAAAACGAAAAGGGTGTGGCTTAAAAAAAAAGTTAAGCATGGACCAAGGATGACTATGGTGCAAGAGGAAGGTGTGGTGCAAGAAAAGTGTATGGCGTAAGAGGGGTGTGGCACAAGAAGAATCATGCGTGGGAGGAGGGGGGAAAGTGGCACCAAGGGAGTATTGCGAGGGGGAGATGCGCCAAGTAGGTGAAAGAGAGTAGGCGATGTGCCAAGGCTTGTGAGGATGTGCCAAACTTAAGGTGGGCCAAGTGCTTTGTTGCGAGGGGGGTTGGGTGAAGACTGGAGGTGTGCCAAGTGTGAAGATGCACCAAGTAGTTCACGTAGTTGCAAAGTTTCACCAAACTCAATGATATGTTGCTTCAAAAAAACATTCTATGATGCTCCAACAACAAAAAAACATCGATTTTGCTCCAAGTGAGAAATTGAACCGAAATTGCTCCAAGATGAAATTTCGGCTTGAAATTACTCCAAATGGGTGTGAGAGCATGAATTTTTGAGAGAGTGAAAACAAGAATCAAAAATAGAAGTGAGGTATCTATAGGCGAAGGTATTCTAGGGTTTCTCAGCGGGCCGTAGTAGGGCTCGCATGAGCCAACTTCTGGGCCTAGATGGTTTGAATAACATCCTAATATAAATAGGATGATATTAATCTTGAGAAACAAGAAAGTGAATGATGACTTGAGAACCAAGAAAGCAAAGGTGGCACATGCATGTATGTTATCTTAGAGACATGCATGGAAACTAAGGAAGGTGCATGGACTACTCAAAACGTGAATGGCTCATTTGAAACATACATTACCCATTAAAAAATGTGCATGACACATGTCTGACGCTCTATGTTGACATGATGATCCATATAGATGTGTGTGACATCCCCAAAATCATGGCCAGAAATGACCGGTTGCATTTATGCTTTTAAAATAATTTCAGAGTAAATCCGTTGATTTAAATGAGTTGCGGAATTTGTCCCCAAAATAATACATGATAAAATATGGTTTATCAAAGCATTTCTTAAAGAAATGTATTTTCATTATTTATCAAAACTCGGGATGTCATGTTCCGATACAGACACAAAAGCATCAACAATAAAACATAGACCTTACATAGTTATATACAGCTACTGGTCTATAAACAAAAACATCTTCACAAGTTCTCCAACTTATGCTCTTGCTCCACTACCTGTAATACAAATAAAACTCAGTGGGTCAGGCTTGGGAGCCTAGTGAGCATATAGGGTTTTCAACCCATAATAAATAATTATATTTAATTTCACGAACCAACAATAACCCGATTACCCATTCATGTTATCCTCACTTTACGTCCCTATGACAACAACTATTACAAGGTACATAATCTAGGATTTTTCATCGGGACGGACACTACTGCAAATGGGTTTCCGCAGAAATGAATGTCCTAAGGCAACCATGAGGAGGATAGAGTAAACCAATGAACACATCGTTCACAACACCTACATGTTATGAACCTGGCAGAGTTCCACTGGACAGTCTAGAAAGAGTTTGTGGTCGTCATCCATACTCTGCTAGATGACTAGATGAACAAAAACATCGAGGTCTCTCATCATTTTATTTCATCATACAACAACTGTCTACCCATGTTCTTCCCAACATATCAGTAGATAAAAATATATACATTTATATAGAGCTTAAAACCTGTAAAATCATTTATTCAACAATTATTTCAAATAAGCAAATAATATACAAACACATAACACGTATTTTGTAGAGAATACTCCGTATCTATGTGTTAGAAGAAAAGGAATATACATTCACTTGATAAGTCAATGATCAGACAACACCTCGTCTCTTAAAACAATTGTTTCCGGTAAAACCAGGATGTTTTCCCAAAAACCGGGCTTCACGCGGACAAAGTTTCGGCTTGATAATATAATTTTTTCGGGAACTTCGGAGCGTCCGGACTTGCTTCGGGTGTCGGGATGATACTGGGGCGTCAGGGGTATTTCTCGCAAAGTAGAAGAAAGAAAAGGGGTGAAAGAATTGGAAATTAGCAAAAAGATCGGCAACCCTCGAGTTCTATTTATAAGGTGCTGAGCATCAGATCACGCTGGCCGTAATCTCAGAGTACGCGGGGCGTACTCCCTCTACAAGCAGTACGTTGGGTGTACATCGAGTACGCTAGGCTTACTAGCTCGTCGACATGTACGCTGGGCGTACTCTTCAAGTATGTTGGGCGTACTAAGTGGATCAGATCGGATGCGTCACAACTTCGGACACGAGGCACTCAAGTGATGGAGTAGGGTGACGTGGCCCAACTCAGACCATGAACCATGACTACGCTGGGCGTACTCCCGTTTCTCAAATTTCAAAAATTTCGTATTTTTAGCATACGAGCTCTGTTTTTTACGTTCTATATATCCACGAGTAGGTGACACCATGCTCTACAACTTTCATTTAGACTCTGTCGGCAAATTTTGACTTTATTTTGATTATTATATTTTTAACAGGCCGGGACAGGAAAAGTCCGTTAAAAATTCATAACTTCTTCATCTGACGTCTGTTTTCGTCTGTATTTTTACCGTTGAACTACTATTGACGAGATCTTCGATTCTCGTTTAGATTGTTTCGGCTTCAAACCACTCGATCTCATAATCGAACTTTGGGTTACATTCTGCAAAGTCGAAACTTCGAAAATCATAACTTCCTCATACAAAGTCAGATTTAGACGTTCTTTTTATGCACGCTCTTGGTATAACATATCCTACGACTTTTGTTTAGATGACTAAGGCTAAGTATTTCTCTATTGTAGATTCACTATTTACGTCACACAGTGTCGTTCAGGTTCTGTCCTATAAACTGCTTTTCCCCAGCCTCAAGCCAATAAGACGGCGTACGACACCTCTTTTCGTATAAAGCTTGATAAGGTGCCATCTTTATGCTCGAGTGGAAACTATTATTGTAGGAAAATTCTACCAATGGTAAATGTTCATCCCAGTTACCTTGGAATTCCAGGGTACATGCTCTCAGAATATCTTCAAGCGTTTGTATCGTTCATTCGGTCTGCCCATCAGTATGTGGATGGTAAGTTGTACTCAAACAAAACTTGGTACCCAATTCCTCTTGTAGACTCCTCCAAAATCGCGATGTGAAACGGCTGTCCGATCTGATACAATCGTTAATGGCACACCGTGAAGCCTCATAATTTCCTTAATGTAAGAATTCGCAAACTTATCCATAGACCATTTCTCATTGACTGCAATGAAGTGGACACTCTTAGTGAAGCGATCAACGACCACCCAAATCATGTCGTGACCATTCTTTGTTATGGGCAGTTTAATGACAAAATCCATGACAATCTCTTCCCACTTACCCATTGGTACAGGTAAAGGTTCTAAACTCCCATATGGTTTTTGATGTTGTGCCTTAAATCTCACACATGTCACACACTCAGCCACATACTTTGCATTATCGAGCTTCATCGTCGGCCTCCAGTAATAGGGTTTTAGGTCCCTATACATTTTAGTGCCACCGGGATGAAACGAGTACATGGTTTTGTGAGCTTCTTCCATCAGAAGATCTCTTACTCCTCTTGACTTAGTTATCCAAATCCGATCTTGGAATACCTTTGGTCCGTGAATATTTATACCGAACACTAGCATTTTGCCCAAACATTCCTCCTTTCGGTCATTCTTTTCTGAAGCTTCTTCTTGAGCTTTCTCTATACTCTCCATAATTGTTGAGACAACTTCTATTCTCAACGCTCTTGGCCTTTTTCTTTCAAGATTGACTTTCCGACTGAGAGCATCAGCATAAACATTTGCACTTCGTTCCCTAGAGGTAATGCCTCCATATTTTTGGAGCAAATACTACCGCTGCCAACTCCAAATCATGAGTGGGGTAGTTCTTTTCACGCTCTTTCAGCTGTCGAGACGCATATGCTATCACCTTTTCTCTTTGGGTCAACACACAACCCAATCCAACACCAGATGCATCGCTATAGACAGCGAAGTCTTCAAATCCATCGGGTAGAGAAAGAATCGGTGCTTCACATAGCTTCTTCTTTAGCAACTCGAATGCTTCTTTGTGCTTATCACACCAAGCATAAGTAGCTCCTTTGCGAGTCAAAGATGTTAATGGAGTAGCGATCGAAGAAAAGCCTTGGATAAACCTTCAACAATATCCAGCTAATCCTAAAAAGCTTCAGATCTCTGTGGGACTTTTCGGTTGTTCCCACTTCATCACATCTTCAATCTTTGATGGATCAACCATTATCCCTTCTTGGTTGACCATGTGACCCAAGAATTGGACTTCTAGAATCCAAAAATCATATTTGGAGAACGTTGCATAAAGCTTATCCTTCTTCAATATTTGCAACACTTCTCGCAAGTGTCTGTCATGCTCCTCTTGGCTTTTTGAATAAATCAGAATGTCATCTATGAACACTATTACAGATTTGTCAAGGAACGGATTACAAACCCTGTTCATTAAATCCATGAATGTTGCTGGAGCATTGGTTAGTCCAAACGACATAACCAAGAACTCGTAGTGTCCATATCGTGTTCTGAATGCAGTCTTCTCGATATCTTGCTCTCTTTCCTTCAGCTGATGATATCCTAACCTAAGATCGATCTTCGAGAAATAGCTTGAACCTAGTAGCTCATCGAACAGCTCATCAATCCTTGGCAATGGGTATTTATTCTTTATCGTTGTCTTATTAAGCTCTCTGTAATCAATGCACATCCTCACACTCTCATCCTTTTTCTTCACGAATAACACCAGAGCTCCTTAGGGTGATGAAATAGGTCTAATGAAACCTTTGTCTAATAACTCCTGAAGTTGCATCATCAACTCCTTTATCTCCGTTGGCTCTAATCGATACGGTGCTTTTGCTATTGGAATTGTTCCTGGTAACAAGTCTATTCTGAACTCGATTTGTCAATCAGGCGGTAATCCAGGAAGATTTTCGGGAAATGATTCCGGATAATCAGACACGACAGGAATACTCTGCATCTTCTTTTCCTCCTTCTTTGCATCAATCACAAATGCCAAATATGATGTACATCCTTTGGCCAAACACTTTATGGCTTTCATTAGAGAAACAATCCCAAATTTTACTCTTCGTTTGTCCCCATACACCATAAATGACTCTTTCCCAAGCGGGTTTACTTTTACAGTCTTCTTCTGGCATAGTCTTTCGGCATCATTGGGGCTAAGCCAATCCATTCCCAACACGATCTCGAAACCATTTAACTCAATAGGCAATATTTCCTCGTGGAACTTATTCCCATTCAAATCAATTAAGACGTTTTTCATATGGTGGCTAACAGGTATAAACTTGCCACTAGCAACTTCGACTAATAAAGCATTATCTAGTCTATCAACAAACAAAATTTGGGCAGACAATTCGTTTACAAGAAAGGTACCTGAAGTGACATCAGCTTCTTCTTTAGCAGCTTCCATTGTCATCTGAAAGGCTCTCGCCTTCTGCTTTGGTGGAATGTGAGGTTTTGCCGCCTCCTTCTTTTTTGGAAAATCCATCGAGATGTGCCCCTCCTCACCATAACCATAGCAAACTTTCTTGGTAAGGGTGCATTCGTTGGCATAGTGCCCTTGCTTTCCACATTTGAAGCATGTGGCTTCCCCGACACATTTCCCAAGATGCTTCTTCTTGCATTTATCTCACCATTTCACTTCACCTCCTCTACCTCCTCTCGAACTAGACTTTAACAATTTATTTTTCTTGTTGGACCCTAAAGGTCCATCAAACTTTTTCTTCTCACCAACCTCTGACCTCTCCAGATTCTTCTCCCTGATCTGAGTCTCAACATTCTTAGCAGCCCAGATGGTGGCTTTCAATGTGGTTGCTTACTTAACCATTGGACCATAGTCCGCTGGTAATCTGAGGGAAATCTTATTGACCTTTGAGAGTTTTGTTGGAACTAGGTATAGGATAAGCTTCATCTTTTTTGTGAAACTTACAGCGTATTAAGTTAATGCTCATTTTTACCTTCTTCAAATTCTGAAACTCATTATTGATTTCTAGAAGGTCCTACTCTAAGAATTATTGCAATTTCAGCTGTTCCATAAAGTCTTCCCAAGACATCTTGCTAGCCTCTCCCTTGGGCGTCGATTCAACTAATAGCTTCCACCAACTCAACACCCCAGTTCGGAGATCTAGTTTGTTGTTGCATTCGCAACTTTCAAACATTGTCTCAATTTCGGAGATCTAGTTTATAACTTCCACCAGCGTCAGGCTTCCGGATAGACATGGTGGTTTGGATGCCATGAAATCTTTATACTTGCAATCGGTGGGTTGGCTTGACTAATAATCCCACTGAAGTTTCCTACTTCCGACTGCCCTTCACTTAATTAGGGCTGAACAATCGACATCGAAGGTTCTTCACGATTTTGCTGAAGCAGACGTCTAGTTTCTTCCATCTGACAATCCAGCATCGTCTGAATCATCAATTGTACACCAGCCATTGTTATTGGCTCAGGTGACGCTGCTACAACATGTATTTGCTCGATTACAGGTGGTTGATTCCTGTTTTCGTTCACGTTTCCAACTCCACTTCTTATTCTTCCCATCGTTGATCTATACACTGAACAAGGTGAATTTAGATCCACAACCACTATAGATAATCAAATTATCATTATCTGTGACAACCGTCAAATTCTGGTCAAGTCAAAGTCAATTAAAGTCAACAAGTCAAACCGTTCAACCCAACTAGCCCTTGTGTACTAGGGCTTAAGTTAGGTAATTACTATACAACTTGCTATTCTAATGAGAGATCATAAATTGAAAAGTTCGTACATCTAGATTTCCTTAACCTAAGACTTTGATAAGTAACGAACCAAACCGATAAAACGATGTTGCACACTCACTAGGAGTGTGTAAGATCCTTAAACATGGCTTAACGGGGCTTACGGACCTTGTGTTGCGGAGCCAAACCCTCACAAATGTCACACACGAAACCTCTCTCAATCGTTTTCACTCTATCTCCCTCTATTTGGAAATCTCTCCCAAATCTCTCTAAGTATGTGAAATCTCTCCCAAATCTCTCTAAGTATGTGAAATCTCTCCCAAATCTCTCTAAGTATGTGAAATCTCTCCCAAATCTCTCTTTGTATGAGAAATCTCTCTAAGTATGTGAAATCTCTCCCAAATCTCTCTAAGTATGTGAAATCTCTCCCAAATTTCTCTTTGTATGAGAAATGTTTCTAAGTATGTGAAATCTCTCCCAAATCTCTCTTTGTATGATAAATCTCTCTAAGTATGTGAAATCTCTCTCAAATCTCTCTAAGTATGTGAAATCTCTCCCAAATCTCTCTTTGTATGAGAAATCTCTCCAAGTATGTCAAATGTCTCCCAAATCTCTCTCAAAACCTCTTTTGGTTTTTCGTAATCAATTGGGGCGTACCGACACTTGACTTGGTGAAAAACCATGCGAAACGGGAAGATATCTTGGAAAATAGCCACTTAGGGCCGGAGTCCTCCAACAGTGATCAAACCCTCCTTGAACCGGAGTCTCCTTGAGGATCCGCGGTCATCTAGTCGCTGCCGCTGCCGCAGCCGCAGCCACCGAGCCGAAGCCCACAGCCGCAACCGTCAAGACCGCAGCCACGAAGCCGGAGCCACCGAACCCAGAACCAAGCCCTGCAGCGAGCTTCACCTCGGACCGCTGTCCTTTTTCCTTCGGATCCACTTCAGCAGCCTAACCCTCCACTTTGGATCTAATGCTGTTAAGGCCGAAGTCACCCTCCTGACTTCGGATTTGCCATTTTTCACCCGGTTTTCGACCACGACTCCGTTTTAAGCCCGTTTTTAGTTATTTTAACGCGGGATTTTCTCCAAAAATCATATTTTAACATATAAGATCCTAAATATTCATAATTTAATCATATTTTTAGGGAAATTCATAATTAAGAATAAAATCTATTAAATGAGATCTTGTGGTGGAGTGTTGACTTATCTTTGATTTATGACACATGCAACCACCACCCCCACTCCATGACTAACCCACACACCTTCCCACCATACCTTGTCACTTCCTTGTACCTTCCCATTGAATTTACAGCCTCTCCCATGTCCAAAGAGCTGAAAGACTCTCTTCCTCTCTCTTCATTTCACTCACATCACTCATTTCCACCACAAATCAAACACCACTTTTCTCTCAAATTCTCTCACACAAATTCGAGATTTCCAAGGCATTTTCAAGCTTTTCTCCTTCATTTTGGAAAGTATCCTCACCCTCCTTATGATTATCACACTTCTCTTTTACTCAAATCATTGACTCCTTACACAAACATCATCACATTCATGACTAGATCTTTGAATCTTCAAGTGATCTTTCAAGTGTTCTTGAGTTGAACACTTCTCTTCTTCAACACACATCTACTGAAACCAATCAAGGTGAGTTCATACCCCTACATTTTCATGTTTTCTCAAATTTTTACCGGGGGGGGGGGGCGCGGGGGGGGGGGGGGGATACAAGTTAAAACACCAAGAACATAACTAAACTTTTCTAACAGCCTTCATCAGAAACGTTGGACTCCATTCACGGACTGTTTTGGACAACTTAAACATCTTAGTTTTCAAAACTGTTTTAGGTGAAAGTAGTTCCAGTTCGTAGCTTTAAAATGACTACTTTCACATCTCTACACGATTTTTCTACGATTTATGGTGATTTTTACAAAACGGCCTATCATTTCAAACACCAATCCGGACCAGTCTGAGATTATGGACTTTTTCACTCAAGTTGGAGGTCATTAAAATTCATAATAAAAATTATGAACAAACTAGACTCATTTCCCAAACCCTCAGAATTTACGGATTCTGATTTGGACCTTTGATGATTTTTCTATAAATTTTCTAATATCAACAAAAGAAAATGTTAACAACAGAAAAATGATATCAATTTCATTTCACCTTGTAACATGTTGAGCAAGGTGTATATCTTTATGTGAATATATGTTTTTGCAAATAAATGACATTTTAACTTAGTATATAGTCATACATCAGTTAACAAATGGAGTTTGCTAGATAAAGCATAGAAATAACGATTTATTATAAGCATAGCAAATCTATTACATACAAACATTCGAATAAACTATGTTAAAGTATGGTTCATGTACATTACCATTTTTACCCTTGTTTTGATAAACTATAATAGGTATGGTTTATGTATCCATTCACACAACAAACACATTTCGGAAGGTTTTATTCCTACAGAAAAAGGTTTTACACTCACGCGCACCACACGTAAACTTGTTAACTTAAATTGTGAGACATTCTCTTCCCGTACGTCCGAGTGCGGGATCCAAATTCCTGGTAGTTATATTCAGAGTCTCTTGTAGGCGGAACGTGATAGTTGTGTATAGATCTATATTGGGTTACACACCCCACACCTGAGCTGCATGCAACAGCTAGACCGGCAGGTCTGTGGTGACAAGTGTCATTTCAGTTTCGCGACGCCTGAGAAACGTCGTGGCAGGTTCATTCAGTCATAGTATGATTATAGCGGCTCACATTGGAAGTTAATAACTCATAAAGTTTACGGGAAATTTTATTGATCAAAAGGTCTTTTATGTCGATTTAAAATCACTTTTTATATCAATAATTACTGATATTATTGTATATTTTCAGTCTTGGTATTTAAGACTACACACCATTCGTTAAGGGATTTTTCTCAATTCAGAAAGGGTTTTACGCCAATTTAAAACCACTTTTATATCTTTAAGTATGATAAATACTTGTTCATTCTCAGTCCCGGTATTTAGGACCACATAACTTCTGTAAGGAAACTATTGGGTTTTTCTTGGTAACACACAACTCATTACAAAGATCGGTTTACAAACTCTTTATCTCAAAAACTTATGAACTCACTAACCTTTGTGCTGGCACTTTTTCAAAGAACTTGTATTCTCAAGAAATCAGTGAAATAGGAAAACCAACAGCATTTTGAGGATGGGACGTTGAATCGTCAAACAGTTCATTTTGTCATCATAATGTAATTGATTTGAAACATGTAAACGTATACTTTGGTGTAACTTTTTCAATTATATTTATGATGGTTGTATTTACTTTGAGCACTATTATACTCGTTGTTGTGATACTATACATGAAGTCCGCCACCACCGGACGTTTCTATCATCCTTGGTTTGGGGGTGTGACAGATTGGTATCAGAGCATTGTTTATAGTGAACTAAGTATATAGAACCACATAAGATATACAAACTATAAATACATTTGGACTAAAGTCTCTGATTTAATGTTTTCGAAACAATTATACTTTTAGAAATAAATAGTTTCTTATTAAAAGTATACATGCATGCATACATACTAAGGTCTGCATCATTCTAGAACAAAACAAAAGTAATGATTGTTGAATGGCACAAGTAGGCTTGGGGATGTATAGTCAGGTCTGGGAAGGACATAGCCTGATCAACTTTCTCTAACCCAGAAGTGATTAGCATATGCCCGAGAAGGGTTGTGGCGTTGCAACAAGTCTAAAAACTTATCAACTCTATCTACAAACAAGCATTAAAAAGCATAACTCAAACATTAAAATACTATAGGAGTATTTTGTAATACTATAACCAACTTATGTGAAAACTAAAGACCCCCTATAAGTAATTAATTATAGAGTTAGACGCCTAGTAATTATTTCTTCCACTCCTATTCTTGCACGTACAACATAGCAAGATCCTACTTACAGGGTGACCCCTACTTTCCCAATCCAAACCCAAGAAATGGTGAATGGTTATGAGAAGAATTAGAAACGGACCCAAAGTTAATCAATCGTCCATGCATAGCAAGGGTTCCCGCGAACCATTTCGACTACATCGAACCTGTGCCCCGTTGGGCAACCGTGATCAAGGGTTGAAGTCGACAGCAATGACAGCAACCACCATGTGGAGACCAACGAGGGTGCTATGACCTCAACCACGGGGGACCGACTGACAGAGCCCTCCCGACGAAGACCCGCCAGATCGCGAACATCCGGGATTAAAGCAGGAAGACTACAACCCGAGTTCGGAAACTGCACGCTACTACAGACCCTACCGTCTCACGTACCTGAGTCTCGGAAAGAGACTACCATTTCAGAGACCAATTCTCTTTTTAGGACATTATCGCCACTCGGACAGAGGCAAGAGAGTAACAGGGTAGACACGCGGCATTCAAAGAGAGGATGATTGCAGCCAAGCATCGATTGGCAAAGTTGCATGGTGCATCGACTTTGTCTCAGGCATCACATGGGACGGATCGTCGTGAGCAAGTTCAGACCGCTCACAAGACCTTGTAAACTAGGTTCATGAGTATGCGTTGGTGCTACTCTATTCTAGGTGTAAGCACGTCACTGCGAATTAAGCAGCTATACTAATCAAGAAAATTAGTTGCTATCAAAATTTTTCCTTACAATAATCTAGTGTAGACCTACATTTAGGTCAAAATTTTCTCTGAAACCAAAATTTCTAGAAACATATTAACAAAATGGGTTTACGGCGGATCCATCAGACTCAAAGGTCTATTAAGTCTTAATCATACCACTAAGCATACATCAAATGGTCGTAAGAAAGACCTAGCTTGGATCAAATTTCAAGGTTTCACTTGGATACAGAACTACTAAAATACATGAGTTTACCATATAAAGACTCCCGTTATGAATTGTTTTCAGAACACCCTTAACAACCGAAACATGTTACAAATTGAACTAAGATCGATAAACTTAGTTAGAAAACTCACGACGTATAGCCATTCTAAAGACTCGTTACCGTCTCTCCCCTTAAACCTTATGATTGAGGGGATGCTTTCTTCGTAGACCTATAAGGTGTGATCTTTCCAAAACTAATACACCGGATCCCATCAAAACTCCTCAGCTAAGTGTGTTTGGACAAACATGATTCTAAGATGATTAAAGATTAACGCCCGTACGAAACCTACTTATACCCACTACCATAATTCCATCTCAGGAATGTTAGCAGAAACACTAGGAATAGTACAGTAATGTGCAAGAATTTATATGTGAATATAAATCGTAAGGATGCACTTGATATAATTATTTCCACTCACGCAGCCGTTTTTCATCGTGAAACAGAGCTATGTCTTCACCAAGAGGCAACCAACCAACTAGCAAGGCGCCAACCCTGCAGATAGACTCTGCTACTTTTCAGGCTGCAGTCACGACAGCCGTCATGGCACAATTCAATGCTAACAACGCCAACAGAGATGGAAGCGGTACTGACAATACAGATTGTTGTAACAATCAGGAACACCAATGGGTGTCTGCCAACGAAGGCGCCTCTGGCCACAAACCTACGAACAAGAGGCAAAAGTTTTGGGACGAAAAGAAGTGTAAACTACCTCAAAAATTCGCTGCAAGAAAGCAATCCGTAGCTGCACCTATCATTACAACAGCAGTCACGACACATGCCGCGACACTAGCCACAAGGTATGTCACCCAAGTGTCGGCTAGACGATATAAAGGATCACTCCCAAAGTGTAACAAGTGTAACTACCATCACACAGGAGCTTGCCGAATTTTACACTGTAACAAATGCAACAGGAAAGGACATACTGTCCGTTTCCGTAAGGCCCCGACCCAACATCTCCCTTCAATCACCCGCAACAAGGTAGGCCCAGTATGCTACTTATGCGGTGAAACGTGACACTTCAAGAGAGAGTGTCCAACCGAGAAGAATAACAGAGGAGCAGGAGTAGTGTGATGAACACACCAGCAGGAGCAGCAGGGAACCATATTAGGAATTTTGTAATGTTTCCAACGACAAAAACGTTTAAGTACCATTTGTTTGTAATGAATTTGGTATGCTTGCTAAAATTACCGTCTTTCTAAAAGTAGTTAAAATACTCCATCGTTCAAGTCAAACCAAAAACATTCATATATGACCTTAGGATCATTACCTGTGAGATGTGATGACTTTGTACATACATCGGGGTTAATTATACTCAAAATACTAAAGACTTGAAACAAATAATTCCATCCTGACTCCTATTCCATGTCGAATGGTAGGAATTGAGTGGGGCTACCCACTCGACGATTTCACCAACATCAAATTACGTACGACGTTCATATACCGCTCGATCATAGAGTGACCTATCAAGAATCATGATATTAAGTATCATTACTAGCTATCGAAACACACCCACTACCTGTGCTAGATACTATGGTATGGACCATCTGCGGTAATAATAACATCCAGCAAAACGGAACACACTGAAAAGAAACACAAAATACTCTATCACTCAAATGAACACTTCTTATGAATACAGCTTAACACATGTTTATCTAAAAAGATATGGTTGTCACCATTCAATTTCGATTGGTATAGTCCTCATCTTCCCGATTTAACGACTACGAAAGGACCCTTCACCTAACCCACCGAATATTGAAACCTTTGTCTCCTATAAACACATCCAGCACGGCCTCCGGGTCATCTCTCGCTGTGAAACCCCAAAACACGCACCAGAGGAGTGTTATACTTCTCGAAACCTTATCATAAGTATTTCCAGGAGACCCTTCGGGAATGTCACGCATACAGCAGACAAGGTTCAAGCACAGAAGCTTGGGGCGGATACGGTTAGTCTACCACAACTACGTGTATATGCGAGGATAATGTATAATTAAGATTCTACGGACATTGGATGTGTGCTTCTGCCCTATTTCCTGTTCCATGTCTGGTTGTGGACTTGGGGCAGAGTCACCCATCCAACTATCTTGCCAACCTTAAGTACATACGACTTATATGCGCAAGTTAATGATAGATGGACCAGGTACGAGTCCTGCCATAAACTACGGGCCAAGGTTACCCAGGAGGACAAGTGAACGTCCTACCATCCGAATAAGTCTAATCACGTAAACCAAACCTACATGCTTCCTACCGAGCTAAGCAATCAAGGAACACTGCAGAAGGCCCTATGAAACGCTCCGAGGAGAAGTTATTACTTATGACTTAAGACAACTAAAGACATACGAGGTCAGCTAGGTAACGCATGACCTCGAATTAGGAGCGATAGTGTTCGCCCTAGAGGTCAAGAGGCACCATCTCTACGACATGAAGCATACAACCTTCACCGATCATAAGAACCTAGAAGGTACGGACGATGGAGCATGTTATCCGATGAACCGGATCTGGACACCGAGGTTGATGGATTCAGAAATAATGTCATGACAAAAGCAAACGAAAACTCGCTACTCCCCTTCATCCAGGCTCGGACAAGATGTGTCCGGACCACAAAAAGTACCATCAGTGGGCGAATAGGAAAGCAGACATCACTACACATGTGGGCGAGTATCGGACTTGTTCCAATGTCAAGAGAGAATAAAGGAAGCCTTCGCGTCTCCTACAACAACCAGTGATACCTGAAGGAAGTGGGAGAAGCTAACCATGGGCTTCATAACCAAGCTACCCGAGGTAATGGACCATTTGGGTAACCATCGACAGACTGGCTGAAAACGCACACTCCCTACTAATCAAAGAAACCGACAGGATGGAGGAATCAACTAGAACGTACATCAAAGAGATTATGCGACCACATGGTCTATTAAAATCTGTTATCCCTATCAGAGATAGTAGATTCGTTTCATGACCCTGGCGACCCTTTGAGGGAACTAGGTTAGACTTGAGCATGGCCTACAAACAGCAAACCAACGGGTAGAACAGAAGGGATTGTTCAAAACTTGGGCTACATATTAATAGCTTGGGTAAATAACTTTGGTAAAATGTGCGTGTGCACACTTACCCCTTGGTGAAATCGAAATGAACGAGAGGCTCCACTTTGTAGTGGAGAGCATAAAGGCACACATAGAATACACTATCGTTTCAAAAAAAAACTCCTTTGAATTGACTTAGCTCAAGTTACAATCAGAAATTCCAAGGCGTCATTTAACATCAGGCGGAATGGTCCCTGCCATACAAATTTCTGGTACTATGAAAAGTTTTCCCCATCTTTTCACCTAATTCATTAAGTCCCGGTCAAAGTGCTAATTTCGGGACGAAATTCCCTCTGACGGGGGGATGATGTGACAACCGTCAAATTCTGGTCAAGTCAAAGTCAATTAAAGTCAACAAGTCAAACCGGTCAACCCAACTAGCCCTTGTGTACTAGGGCTTAAGTTAGGTAATTACTATACAACTTGCTATTCTAATGAGAGATCATAAATTGAAAAGTTCGTACATCTAGATTTCCTTAACCTAAGACTGTGATAAGTAACGAACCAAACCGATAAAACGATGTTGCACACTCACTGGGAGTGTGTAAGATCCTTAAACATGGCTTAATGGGGCTTACGGACCTTGTGTTGCGGAGCCAAACCCTCACAAATGTCACACACGAAACCTCTCTCAATTGTTTTCACTCTATCTCCCTCTATTTGGAAATCTCTCCCAAATCTCTCTAAGTATGTGAAATCTCTCCCAAATCTCTCTAAGTATGTGAAATCTCTCCCAAATCTCTCTTTGTATGAGAAATCTCTCCAAGTATGCCGAATCTCTCCCAAATCTCTCTCAAAACCTCTTTTGGTTTTTCGTAATCAATTGGGGCGTACCGACACTTGACTTGGTGAAAAACCATGCGAAACGTGAAGATATCTTGGAAAATAGCCTCTTAGGGCTAGAGTCCTCCTATAGTGATCAAATCCTCTTTGAACAGGAGACTCCTTGAGGATCCGCGGTCATCTAACTGCAGCCGCAGCCAACAGCCGTAGCCATCCAGCCGCCGCCATCCAGCCGCAGCCGTCAAGACCGCAGCCACGAAGCCGCTGCCACCGAACCCGGAACCAAGCCCCGCAGCAAGCTTCACCTCGGACCGCAGTCCATTTACCTTCGGATCCACTTCAGCAGCCTAACCCTCCACTTCGGATCTAATGCTGTTACGGCCGGAGTCACCCTCCTGACTTCGGATTTGCCATTTTTCCCCTGGTTTTCGACCACGACTCCGTTTTAAGCCCGTTTTTAGTTATTTTAACGCGGGATTTTCTCCAAAAATCATATTTTAACATACAAGATCCTAAATATTCATAATTTAATCATATTTTTAGGGAAATTCATATTTGAGAATAAAATCTATTAAATGAGATCTTGTGGTGGAGTGTTGACTTATCTTTGATTTATGACACATGCAACCACCACCCCCACTCCATGACTAACCCACACAACTTCCCACCATACCTTGTCACTTCCTTGTACCTTCCCACTCAATTTACAGCCTCTCCCACGTCCAAAGAGCTAAAAGACTCTGTTCCTCTCTCTTCATTTAACTCACTTCACTCATTTCCACCACAAATTTAACACCACTTTTCTCTCAAATTCTCTCACACAAATTCGAGATTTCCAAGGCACTTTCCAGCTTTTCTCCTTCATTTTGGTAAGTATCATCACCCTCCTTATGATTATCACACTTCTCTTTTACTCAAATCATTGACTCCTTACACAAACATCATCACATTCATGATTAGATCTTCAAATCTTCAAGTGATCTTTCAAGTGTTCTTGAGTTGAACACTTCTCTTCTTCAACACTCATCTACTGAAACCACTCAAGGTGAGTTCATACCCCTACATTTTCATGTTTTCTCAATTTTTTAGGGGGGGGGGGGGGAATACAAGTTAAAATACCAAGAACATAACTAAACTTTTCTAACAGCCTTCATCAGAAAAGTTGGATTCCATTCACGGACTGTTTTGGACAACTTAAACATTTTAGTTTTCAAAACTGTTTTATATTAAAGTAGGTCCCGTTCTAATCTTTAATATGAATACTTGCACTTCTCCATACGACTTTTCTACAATTTATGGTGATTTTTACAAAACTGCCTATCATTTCAAACACCAATCCGGACCAGTCTGTGATTATGGACTTTTTCACTCACGTTGGAGGTCATTAAAATTCATAAAAAAAATTATGAACAAACTAGACTCATTTCCCAAACCCTCAGAATTTACGGATTCTGATTTGGACCTTTGATGATTTTTCTATAAATTTTCTAAAATCATTAAAAGAAAATGTTGACAAAAGAAAAATGCTATCAATTTCATTTCACCTTGTAACATGTTGAGCAAGGTGTATATCTTTATGTGAATATATGTTTTTGCAAATAAATGACATTTTAACTTAGTATATAGTCATACATCAGTTAACAAATGGAGTTTGCTAGATAAAGCATAGAAATAATGATTTGTTATAAGCATAGCACATCTATTACATACAAACATTTGAATAATCTATGTTAAAGTATGGTTCATGTACATTACCACTTTTACCCTTGTTTTGATAAACTATAATAGGTATGGTTTATCTTTCCATTAACACAAAAAACACATTTCGGAAGGTTTTATTCCTACAGAAAAAGGTTTTACACTCACGCACACCACACGTAAACTTGTTAACTTAAATTGTGAGACATTCTCTTCCCGTACGTCCGAGTGCGGGATCCAAATTCCTGGTAGTTATATTCAGAGTCTCTTGTAGGGAGAACGTGATAGTTGTGTATAGATCTATATTGGGTTAGACACCCCACACCTGAGCTGCATGCAACAGCTAGACCGGCAGGTCTGTGGTGACAAGTGTCATTTCAGTTTCGCGATGCCTGAGAAACGTCGTGGCAGGTTCATTCAGTCATAGTATGATTATAGCGGCTCACATTGGAAGTTAATAACTCATAAAGTTTACGGGAAATTTTATTGATCAAAAGGTCTTTTATGTCGATTTAAAATCACTTTTTATATCAATAATTACTAATATTATTGTATATTTTCAATCTTGGTATTTAAGACTACACACCATTCGTTAAGGGATTTTTCTCAATTCAGAAAGGGTTTTACACCAATTTAAAACCACTTTTATATCTTTAAGTATGACAAATATTTGTTCATTCTCAGTCCCGGTATTTAGGACCACATAACTTCTGTAAGGAAAATATTGGGTTTTTCTTGGTAACACACAACTCATTACAAAGATCGGTTTACAAACTCTTTATCTCAAAAACTTATGAACTCACTAACCTTTGTGTTGGCACTTTTTCAAAGAACTTGTATTCTCCGGAAATCAGTCAAACAGGAAAACCAACAGCATTTTGAGGATGGGACGTTGAATCGTCAAACAGTTCATTTTGTCATCATAATGTAATTGATTTGAAACATGTAAACATATACTTTGGTGTAACTTTTTCAATTATATTTATGACGGTTGTATTTACTTTGAGCACTATTGTACTCGTTGTTGTGATACTATTCATGAAGTCCGCCACCCCGTACGTTTCCGCCATCCTTGGTTTAGGGGTGTGACATTATCACTCTGAAACGTTTACATGCTAGTTCTAATACCGTAGTCCAACGCTTAGAACCTAAACACATAAGGTTTCCAGATCTGGTTGGCAACAAACCGTCGATCCGAACAAATAATATCATATATCGGAAACATATAACATTTAGCACATAAAAGCATTTCAGGCAACTTTCCTAAAATTAACTAGTGCACGTGTGTAAAATACAACAGACAGTCACGCCACAATCTTCACTTAGCATTCTAAGTTTAAGTCTAGAAATTCTACAAACTCCTAGTTCGCTTAAACTAATGCTCTGATACCTACTGTGACATCCCCAAAATCACGGTCATAAAAGACCGGTTTGATTTATGCTTTTAAAATAATTTCAGAGTAAATCCATTGATTTAAAAGAGTTGCGGAATTTTTCCCCAAAACAATACATGATTAAATAAGGTTTATCAAAGCATTTCTTAAAGAAATGTATTTTCATTATATATCAAAACTCGGGATGTCATGTTCCGATACCCACAATAAATAGTTATCTTTAAATGCACCAACCAACAATAACCCGATTACCCATTCCTATTATCCTCACTTTACGTCCCTATGACAACAACTATTACAAGGTACATAATCTAGGATTTTTCATCGGGACGGACACTACTGCAAAGGGGTTTCCTCAGCAATCAATGTCATAAACCATGAGGGGGATAGAGTAAACCGGTGAACACATCGTTCATAACACCTACAGGTTATGAACCTGCTAGTGTCCCACTGGACAGTCTAAAAAGAGTCTGTGGTCGTCATCCATACTCTGCTAGATGACTAGATGAACAACAACATCGAGGTCTCTCATCATTTTATTTCATCACACAACAACTGTCTACCCATGTTCTGTCCAACATATCAGTAGATAAAAATATATACATTTATATAGAGCTTAAAACCTGTAAAATCATTTATTCAAAAATTATTTCAAATAAGCAAATAATATACAAACACATAACACGTATTTTGTAGAGAATACTTCGTATCTATGTGTTAGAAGAAAAGGAATATACACTCACTTAAAACAATTGTTTCCAGTAAAACCAGGATGTTTTCCCAAAAACCGGGCTTCACGCAGACAGAGTTTTGGCTTGAAAATATAATTTTCTCGGTAACTTCGAAGCGTCGGGACTTGCTTCGGGTGTCGGGATGACACCGGGGCTTCGGGGGTATTTCTCGCAAAATAGAAGAAAGAAAAAGGGGTGAAAGAAGTGGAAATTAGCAAAAGATCGGCAGCCCTCGAGTTCTATTTATAAGGTGCTGAGCATCGGATTACGCTAGACGTAATCTCAGAGTACGCGGGGCATACTCCCTCTACAAGCAGTACACTGGGCGTACTGGCTCGTCAACATGTACGTTGGGCGTATTAAGTGGATCAGATCGGATGTGTTACGGCTTCGGACCCGAGGCACTCGAGAGATGGAGTAGGGCGACGTGGCCTAACCCAGACCATGAACCATGACTACGCTGGGCGTACTCCCATTTCTCAAACTTCAAAAATTTGTATCTTTCGCATACGAGCTCCGTTTTTAACGTTCTTTATATCCACGCGTAGGTGAGAATATGCTCTACAACTTTCCTTTAGACTCTATCGGCTAATTTTGACTTTATTATTATTATTATTATTATTATTATAATATTTGTAATAGGTCGGGACAAGAAAACTCAGTTAAAAATTCATAATTTCTTCATCCGACATCCGTTTTCGTCTGTCTTTTTACCGTTGAACTACTATCGACGGGATCTTCGATTCTCGTTTAGATTGTTTCGGCTAGAAACCACTCGATCTCATATTCTAACTTTAGGCTGCATATTGTTAAGTCGAAACTTCGAAAAATCATAACTTCCTAATACGAAGTCAGATTTAGACGTTCTTTTTATGAACGCTCTCCGCTTAATATATCCTACGACTTCTGTTTAGATGACTAAGGCTAAATATCACTCTATCATAAATTCACTATTTACGTCATTCAGTGTCGTACCGATCTGTCGCGAAACTTCGACAGGTCATAACTTCTTCGTTATAACTCAGATTTCAGCATTCTTTATGTATTTGGAAACCTTGCCACGACCACTACAAATTCCTTCATAGCTATCAGGCTTATCTAATATTTTACTTTATCGCTTATTTTTATTCCTTAATCCATTTAAATCACATAATTAAGCAGTAAACACATAATACTCAAATAATACATTCTTATTATTTAAAAACGAGTTACAAAGGTTAACCTAGACTATTACATCATCGTTAATGCCTAGTTGAGAAACACAAGCGTTGCAACATGATTTACCAAGTGGCTGAAGATGCTCCATGGTCTTGAACATGCTCCAAGTTGTTTAACATGCTTCAATTTAGTGAAGATGCTCCAAGATAATCCAAGATGAATGAAGATGCTTGAAGATGTCCAAGTTAGTCCAAGTACCATTTAGTTGATCAACCGTAGTGGAGATGGTCCATTTTGGTCCAAGATATCAAGTTGGAGAAGATACTCCAAGTTGGTCCAAGTTAGATGAAGATGGTCCAAGATCCTTCAAGTTGGTGAATTTGCTCCAACGTACTTCCAGTTAGTCCAAGGTAGTGGAGATGGTCGATGATGGTCCAAGAGGAATGAAGATGGTGAAGATGGTCCAAGTTGGTCCAAGTGCATGAAGTTGCTCCAAGGTGGTCCAAGTAACTGAAATTGCTCCAAGTTGGTCCAAGTACATGAAGTTGCCCTGAGATGCTTCCATTTGGTCCAAGATTGTTCACAAATGTCCTTTAAATCTTTTAATATTTTCTTTCTTAAGTATATATGAGAATGCACCGTGAACCAAGACAAGCACATATGATCCACCTGTTAGAAGATGCTCCACTTAGCTAAGGATGCTCCATGATCAAGTAAGTGATTTTCTCTATCTAACTTAGTTGCTTTTCCTACATTCTAAGGCATGAGATAAACAAAAATCATGAAATGTAACACTAGATAATCTATATTTAATGGGGATGTGTGTGCATGTGGATAGAGAATCTGAGAAAGAAATAGTAAAATAGGGTGAAGTGTGTGAATATGGTAGAGATAATCATAAAGAAACAGTAAAACTTAGATGGATGACAAATTTATAAGCATTGTGGAAAATCTTGCTATCAGTTACAGATTTATCAAGCAACTGAATTTTGTGTATGATCCTTCACTTCACATTGTATAGATTTCCTTTGTTGATTATTAATTTTGAACTCATTAACATCACACATAATAACCCATTTTCAACTCACCAATTATGTCTCACCGGAATGCATATATTTGTGTCTAAGGCTTGGTTACTTCCCAAATCCTAAATGCTGACAACCCTCATAAATGTTCCCCAATTATTTTGAACATAATTCATTTTTGGCATCCCTACCACCTATACCCTTCTATTTACCTCCATTCATTACAAAAGTCATTGTCAAATTCCAAATGACACGACTTTAAAAGATAAAATAATATATATGATAATTGACCTAAGAATATAACCACACTTCTTTATATTTTGTGGATCGCTTTCCTTTTTTATTTTATATTTATTTTATTTTTATAACTAAACTCAAAGAGCAGAAACTAAATAGATAAATTTGGAATTTTACTCGCTTTGTTTTAATGGAGAGGCTTTTTATTAGGTGTAGATATTCATAAAGCAAAACTTTTTATATCCCTCAAACTACACAAGTTTGCGTTTTGGTCTCATGAGTTCACTAGGACAAGGAAGCCAAAAATATACTATAACACATTGGCTTAACTAAACCATAGAGTTCGCCTCAAATTAACCCACATAAAATTAGTACCTGATGTATGTTATAAATCTATGTAAAGTATACCAATGAAGCTTGTTAATGGTCACTAAAGTTCCAATATTAGTTGTGTATTGAATCAAACTGAAGAACCACAGAATTTGGTATTTTGAAAAATCATTAAAGTGTGGAGAAACTATCCTTTGTCATTTTCATAGTTGTGATAACTACTTGCATTTTCATAACAAAAGTAAAAATAAAATATATTTTTTTGTTTAAAGTAAAGACAAAAACAAAAAATAAAATATTTTGTAGTTTTCTCTTATGTGAAGTAAAATCTAAAGAAAAATATTTTTGGAGTCTTATTTTATGTAAAATAAAGAAAATATAAAATTATTTTGGAGTTTTCTTAGGAAACACAAAAAAATCTTTTTGTATGTTTTTTTTTAATTTCAAATGCCTAGAAAAGCCGGATTAAGCATGCCAAATCGTCCTAGAAATTGTAAGAACTTGGATTAATCCAAAGATTTGGTGAACACATCTGCAGTCTCTTAATCTATATAAACAAAATGAAGCTTAAAATGACCTTCTAAGTATTATCTTTTAGGAAGTGACACCTGGTATCAATGTGCTTGGTCATGGAGTGGTTGAATGGATTGTGAGATATTGCAATTGCACTCTTAGAGTCACACTATAAGGGGATCTGTTGCATTTAAATACATAATCTCTTAGTTGTGTTTTCATCTAGAGCACTTGAGAACAACGACTAGAGGCAGCAACGTGTTTAGCTTCAGCATTAGAGGTTGAAACACATGTTTTCTTCTTTGAAGTCCAATTAACAAATTTGCCTCCTACGAATTGACAGCTACCAGAAGTGCTCTTTCTTTCGAGCTTCCATCCTCTATAATCTGATTCAATAATGGCTTAGAGATAGAAGTTTCCTTTAGCAGGATAGAATAAACCCAGAGAAGCAGTTCCTTTCATATATTTGAAAATTCTTTTGACTACCATGAGGTGCAATTCCTTGGGATTGGCTTAAAAGCATGCACAGCTGAAAACATGATGTCTAGTTGACTAGCTATAAGGTACAATAATTAGCAAATCATCACTTTGTAGTGCTTATGATCTACAGATTTCCCATAAAGGTACGAATCAAGATTGAAGGATGTAGACATTGGTGTCTTTGCAATTGATTCGTTCACCATGGAGTATCTCTTCAACAAGTTTTTGATATAATTCTCTTGAGCAATAAAGATTACCTTAGGAGATTGACAAAATTTTAGACTAAGGAAATAATTCAGCTCACCCATTATAATCATTCTAAATTTTCTTTTCATCAACTCAACAAACTCATCACTAAAGTCCTGGTTGGTTGAACCGAATATGATGTCGTCAACATAGATTTGCATGATGACTAGATGGTCATTGTGGATTTTCCTAAAGAGAGTGGGATCGATAGAACCTCTTTGAAATTTGGAATCTTCCAAGAACTTGGAAAATATTCCATACCATGCTCTTGGAGCTTGTTTCAATCCATATACAACCTGTTGAAGCTTATAGCAATGGTTAGGTAACTTTGTGTCACACCCCGGCCGTCGGAGGAAACACTGGGCAGTGTAACGTCATTTCTCGTATCATAGTTATCAACTTCCTGAAAAACACATGCATTTTAAAATATGTCAACATAAAGTTTGTCAGTTCACAGGTTTTGACTCCTTATGAAAATAATACTTTTTCTATGTTCAAAAGTTTAGTTTTGAAAGTATCATTTTGACTCTCCAACATTTGGTATATATATTAGGTATAATGGTTTACTTATTAAATAAGTGATATACCTATAAGTTTCACATATTATGAATAAATGAATGTAATCCCATACAAACAAAGGTTGCTACGTATAAATCTTATTTCAATTCTACACGAGTAAAACCGCTACATATAAATCTATTTCAATTCTATACGAGTAAAACCGCTACGTATAAATCTATCTCAATTCTATACAAGTAAAACCGCCATGTATAAATCTATTACAATTCTATATGAGTAAAACCGCTACGTATAAATCTATTTCAATTCTATACGAGTAAGTGTGCTAGGTATAATTGTCTACTTAAAGAGCAAGTAGTATACCTACAAGTTCCTTGTACTTAGATTATAAGTTTCTGGGAAACTTATACTTAACATTCATACTCGTATATCGACAAAGTATAATGCTTCTAAAGTTGTGCTACCATGAGTCTGTAACCGCTGCTAGACATAAAAACCTCTGATTAAAAGATATCCCACCAATGGTTCCTCCATTGGTTCCATAAAGGATTCCACCAAGATAAATACTTCCCCTGTACAATAACAATATATAACATACCAAGTTTTATCTTGACATAAAACTAACAATAACAACATATAACATAGCAGGTTTTATCTTAACATAAAACCAACAATAAGAACATATAGCATACCAAGTTTTATCTTGACATGAGACCAACAATAGCAATGTACTTTTTAACATATAGAACTCCCGAATATAACTTCAGAACTATATCGCACACAACATATATATATATATATATATATATATATATATATATAATCCTAAGTATAACTCAAGATCTACATTAATACAAGAACATGATAATAGTTGTATATATTCAAAATATTATATTTAGAACAACTATATACCGGTTAATATAAATATCTATGTTGATATTAATATACTATCATTTAGACATAATACTAATGTATATATAATATTTAGCATGTGTTTTCCCCCGAAAATATTAGGAAGTGGGGCCGTGAAACTCACCCTAGTAGCGTGATCTATAGAATCTAAACAGTCGGAGGCTCGTCGTTGTCATGATCGGGAAGGAAAATGGCCTTCGGAAACGAGAAAGTGGGAGAGAGAGAAAGAGAGAGAGAGAGAGAGAGAGAGAGAGAGAGAGAGAGAAAAGAATTAGTGTATGGATTGAATGAGCCGAACTTGCTATTTATAAGGTGTTTGGGGCCATTCACGTCGTGAACATGATAGGTTCACATCGTGAACTTCCATGAGTCGTCCCGTAGCCTTAACGTGCGTTTTATGGCTCCGATTAGTGTCTATTGACTCCTCACGTCGTGAGTTTTTATGCTCACGTCGTGAGTTCACATATTATGAATAAATGAATGTAATCCCATACAAACTAAGTTTGCTACGTATAAATCTTATTTCAATTCTATACGAGTAAAGCTGCTACATATAAATCTATTTCAATTCTATACGAGTAAAACCGCTACGTATAAATCTATTTCAATTCTATTCAAGTAAAACCGTTACGTGTATATATATATATATATATATATATATATATATATATATATATATTTAAATTCTATATGAGTAAAACCGCCACGTACAAATCTATTTCAATTCTATACGAGTAAAACCACTACGTATAAATCTATTTCAATTCTATACGAGTAAGTGTGCTAGGTATAATTGTCTACTTAGTGTGCAAGTAGTATACCTACAAGTTCCTTGTACTTAGAGTATAAGTCTTTGGGAAACTTATACTTACCATTCATACTTGTATATCCACAAAGTATAATGCCTCTAAAGTTGTGCTACCATGAGTCTGTAACCGCTGCTAAACATACAAACCTCTGATTAAAAGATATCCCACCAATGGTTACTCCATTGGTGCCATAATAAAACCGTCATTGGTGCCATAAAGGATTCCACCAAGGTATATACTTCCCATGTATGCTTCATTGACGCCAGGTTCATAACAATCAATAGGACAGTTCGTCACCCGCAGACCGTTGGGTTGTAGCTAGCAACCACGGCTGGTGTCGTCAACCCACATAGATCTATAGCCCACCGTAAAACCGATTGGGTTGTAGCCAACAACCACGGATGGGGTGTTAACCCACATAGATCCATACACAACTTCCTCGCTCACACGTGATTAATGGTTACAGGTCAGAGGATTTCCACTAAGATTCCCAATCTTTGTTGACGAATGAGGAAGCTCATGTAGACTTTATCGGCTTACTATAACTCTAACAACAAAAGCATTTTTGTGTCTAAAACCCTAAGTTAATAGACTATGCTTTTTCAACATTACTCCTAAGTTCATAATACTTTAGGCAGTACAACAGTTATAACTTGAGGTAAAACCCGGTTTTATCTTGACATAATACCAACAATAACAATATATAACATAATAAGTTTTATATTGACATAAAACTAACAATAACAACATATAACCTAGCAGGTTTTATCTTAACATAAAACAAACAATAACAAAAATAGCATATGAAGTTTTATCTTGACATGAGACGAACAATAGCAACGTACTTTTTAACATATAGAACTCCCGAATATAATTCGGAACTATATCGCACACTTCATATATATACAATCTTAAGTATAACTCAAGATCTACGTTAATAGAAGAACATGATAATAGTTGTATATATTCAAAATATTATATTTAGAACAACTAGATACCGGTTAATATAACTATCTATGTTGATATTAATATACTATCATTTAGACATAATAGTAACGTATATACAATATTTAGCATGCGTTTTCCCTCGAAATTTTTAGGAAGCGGGGCCGTGAAACTCACCCTAGTAGTGTGATCTATAGAGTCTAAATGGGCAGAGGCTCGTCGTTGTCAGACTCGGGAAGGAAATGGCCTTCGGAAACGAGAGAGAGAGAGAGAGAAAAGAATTGGTGTAAGGACTAAATGAGCCGAACTTGCTATTTATAGGGTGTTCTGGGGCCATTCACATCGTGAAAATGATAGGTTCACATCATGAACTTGCATGAGTCATATCGTATCCTTAACGCATGTTTTCTAGCTCCGATTAGTGTTTGTTGACTCCTTACGTCGTGAGTTTTTATGCTCACGTCGTGAGTTTAGTCAAATTAGGGTTTATGACAGCTATATCTTCGAAGGTCGTAACTTTTGCATACGAACTCCATTTTTGACGTTCTTTATATCCACACGTAGGTATTTATGACTACTACAAATCTCTTTTTGACTATAATATCTAATTCTAATTCTAGTTTAAATTCCTCTTATTATAGAGATTTATAGTGTTCGATTTATCATAACTTCTTCATGCGAAGTCAGATTTAGACGTTCTCTATATTTTTGGAATCGTATGGACGTATAATTCGAGTTGTATCATAAACGTTCATACTTATATTAGATTTTATCATGAAATACATAATAAGTTCATTATACTACTTATTTGACATAATCACATGTGATTATGTTGACCTATTTTGACTGGTGTTACACTTTGGATCTTTGAATCCAGGAGGTTGTTGAGCATAGACATCACTATCAATTTCGTTGTTTAAGAATGCACACTGCACATCCATTTGGTAAACCTTAAAGTTCTTGTGTACAACAAATGCCATGAAAATCCTAATGGTTTAAATTCTTGCAACATGTGTAAAGGTTTCATCGTAGTCTATGCTTTCTTGTTGCGAGTAGGCTTAGACAGCCACTCTAGCTTTGTTCATGATGATGACTATCACCCTTGTTTCTATAGACCCATCTTGAACAATTAACTGATACTCCTTATGGTGTTGGAACTAAGTTCCACGCAGTTTTGCGTTCAAACTCAAGTAACTCTTTTTACATTTCTTTTATCCAATCTGCATCTTGTAGAGCCTCTTTGATTCCTTGAGGCTCTATCACGGATTGAAAGCCTGCATATAGACATTCATTCTTGGTTGTTGAACGAGTCACTACTCCAGAATCTAGATCACCTACGATTTGATCGGCTAGATGATCCTTTGTCCATGTTGTGAGACAAGTTTCCTTAAGCATTTGAGGGGTGCAGATTGTCTCATAGTGCTCTTTTGGACGAGGTGGGTAGTTAGAAGTGAATTTTCCATCAAAAAGATCATCTTGAAAGAGTCCAAAACTACCTAAAACTGGTGGTTCCCCCTCAATTGTTGCATGCTTGAATTCAACAGATGGAGTGGATGTGAAGGAACTTGAAGGACTACAATCAATCGAGTGGGGTTCCCCTGGAAACCGTGGACTGGATGGTTGGGAGGATTGTAAAGTAGCTTTAAGAATGGAAAAATTTTAAGGTGGTTCCCCCTCAAATGATGCAGTGACTAGTGTTATGATTGGTCCAGATTGATGGGATGCTGGGGTAGATGGTTTAAAAGATTTTAAATGACTTTTAGGAATAGAATCATTCGAATATGGTTACCCCTCAACCTGAGCTTTGGTGGAACTAGAACCTTTTGATGGTTGATGAGGTTGAGAGACATTAGGAGAAGCTAATTTAGTGAGCTTTTCAGATTCTAAGTCAGAGGGTTAAGTTGGAAAGAGGGATTCGAAATCTACTTCAACAACATGGACTGGAGTAGAAGTATTAGCAGGTGATGATTGGTTCATTTTATCAAGAGGTACTACCATTTGAGGACCAAAGTGGTTTGGATCCATAAACCTCACATAGATTTCGTCAAATATGACATCACTGCGTTCCTCTATCACCCTGGTTCACTTATTCAGAACTCTATAGGTTGCAGCATGAAGACAATATCCAAGAAAGATACCTTCATTAGCCTTGGGTGTGAATTTTCTTAGTTTATCCCTATTGTTCTTGATGTAGCAAAGAAAATCAAAGATGTGACAGAATTTGACATTGGGTTTCCACTTTTTCATTGCTTCATAAGGAGTGACTTCATGTTTGCTATTGAGCATGGATCTGTTTTGACTAAAACAAGCAGCCGTAGTGGATTTGGCCCAAAAGTATTGTGGGAGGTTTCAGAAGACCAACATGGATCATTCAGCTTCACATAGTATATGGTTCATCCTTTAAACTACACCATTTTATTGTGGAGTATAGGGTGCAGAAAAGTTATGCTTTATGCCTCTGGATACAAGAAAGCTATTTAAGGCGTTATTCTTGAATTTGCCACCATTATCTCTTCTCAGCCTTTTAAGTGTCTTGCCTACCCTAACTTCTATGTAGCGAATGAAATTAATCAGCTCATTGGTGGTTTCAGATTTGTTTTGTAGAAAGTAAACCCAAGTCAATTTGGTATGAGCATTAACAATCCTAAGGATGTATTTCTTACCACTTAAGCTAGGAACTGTTGTGGGACCACACCGATCGATATCTATACACTGAAGAGGTTTATATACACTATGTTATGTTATACTTTTGTGCGGTGATTTGGAAAATTTTCCTTGTTCATAGGCAGCACAAATTATATCATTGTCAAGTTTAAAAAATGGTAGTCCTCTCACAAGATCCTTTCCAATGAGTTTCTTGATATAACCAAAGTTGAGGTGGTAGAGTCTTCTATGCCACAACCAACTGATATTAGAAGCAGCTTTGGAAAGAAGACAAATATATGGGGTTCCCTCAATTAGTTCAATATCAAGAGGATACATGTTCCCATTTCTTGTGGAATCAATAAGGATACGCTTGTTGGTATCCATACTCAAACTCTTGGTTCTGGTGAACAAAGCCTCATGATCATTCTCACATAGTTTTGCAACATTGATAAGGATATGCTTAAGACCATCTATGTACGCTACACGCTTAACGGGAAATTTCTTGTTCGATATGTTTCCATGTCCTATAAATTCTCCTTTCATGTTGTTCCGAAAGTAAAATATTAACCTTGGATTGTGATCTTGAAATCTCTGAGGTAACCTTTGTGCCCGTTCATGTGCCTCGAGCATCCATTGTAAATGTACCATGTATCTTCATTTGGTACCATGACACAAAAAGCCAACATTTTGAGAGAAATTTAGGTGCCATGTTTCTTTGGGCCCTTTAGTGTTATCTTTCTTCGGACTTGTTGGAGTTGGGATAGCCTTTTCTTGTTTGGCATTAACTTCCTTGGATTTTGCTTGTTTTTTAGAGACCTTGTTTTCAGCTTTCTTAGTGATCTTTTTTTAGGTTTGGTCTATAGGAAAGGTGGAGAGTTGGTGAACTAAGTAGGAATTCCTAGAGAAGGAAATCCAAAGTTCACAAGTATTCCAAATTGATCAAACATGGGATACTGGGTACTTCCCGCAAACTGATTGATTATTGGAAACCTAGAGTTTCCCCCAAACATGTGATTCCCACCCATGGATGGATTAAAACCACAATATAGACTAAGAATAGAATTCATAGGGTAATTACTATCTTTATACATGAATGGGTTGGTTGAAACAAGTCTTGGTCTCATCATTTCAGACAAATCTGGAAGATTGTTAAGTCTGAAACTATTATGATAGTGGATTCTAGTTTGGTTTGGAAATCGAAAATTTGAGAAACCACGATTTGAAGGAGATGTTCTTTGGACCTTTGGGGTTTTGGAGGACTGGTGTGTCTGGTCTTTCCTTGACTTAGCTTGGTCTTTGGTACTTGATTGTTCTTTCATTCCTTCTCATCAGGTGTAGTCATAACCACTTTGGGTTTTGAAGAATGCACTATAGTTGGACGTTAGTGTTTATAGAAATTAAATTTATCTTTTCCCTTATCTTCATAGACATTAGTTGGATTTATAGTTGTCTCTTGTGGTTTGGGACTGGGTGAAGTGATTTTTATTAGAACGGAAGGTTTGTTGTGTATTTGAACAATAGTTTTCTCATCGCTCATAGTCTTCAAGGTTTCACCCTTGTTGACTTGAATAGGAGATTTCCCAGTTTGTTGTTTGTTAGAATATTTACGTTCTAAGTCCATTATTCTAGAGACTGGAGCATTAAGAAATGGGAATGTTTCTTGACTAAAGAATCCAATGGGTATAGTCTTGGAATATCCTATCAGATCATATAACTTGGGTTGTTATCCATGAAATTTTGAGCCAGATATATTTCAAAAGTGGCATCTTCTGAATTGAAATTGCATTGTGGGCATTCAATAGATTTTTCAATTGGAGAGTTAGACTAAGTTTCCAGGTCTGAAAGATCATGGGATGATGTGACCTCCAATGGGATGCTTGAGAATGAAATGATAATTACATTAGGGCTGCAAGTTAACAACTCTTCTTAATCCTCATTGTTTCCAGGGAAAAGACTTGGATCACATGGCAGCAACTCTGGTTGAGTACTTGGACTCATGATTTGCTAGTTCATTTCTTCATAACCAAGACCATATTTTATCCATGACGGTTTTGGTCCAAAGAGAATGGCATGTGAGTTTTCTTCAAGAAGCGTTTTGGATGTCTTATAACTATTAATTTTTGTGTCGATATGGGCGTACATCTCACGATTGTCTTTTACAATGATTCCACACTGATTCAATACAAATTCATATTGTTTAACTAACATAAGATGTACCTCGGTTTTAATTTCAATGTCGTTTTATAACTTTTCCATGTTGCATCGCAATTCTTCATATCTAAACTGAGTGGCGATCAGTTCATCTTTGTGTAACATATTCTTTGATTATTTTAGAAATGTGGTCAATGTCATCTAAAAAAAGGATCAATAGTTAAATGATTATCACGCAACATGAAATGTACCATCTCAACAACATGTTGATGGAGAGGAGAAGGCTCTTTTTGATCATCAGCCATCATGTAAAAATAGTTCTTGTAAGCTTCAGTTTATTCTACTTGATCTGCTTCATCAGCTGCTCCACCTTTTGAAGGTAGTATGCTTCATATTTGACCTTCCCGCTCTTCATTTCACAATCCTTAACAACTGTAGCACCTAATAAATTCATCATCATCATAAGAATTCAACTTTTTATCATGAACTCTTATGTTTGACCTTTGGGATCAAAATTTGAATTCTAATCCTGCTTATGTTGGATGGAGGAGTTATGAGAGTTAAAGCTTTATTGATTGTTGTTCCCTCCTTGGAAGTTTCCAGAGTTCTAAAGATAGTGTGGGCGTTATTGATAACTTTGTGCTCTAGGGTTCCCAGTTGGCTTGTTCACAAACTTCTTGAAGTTTGGATTGAACTTGGTTAGAAGTGCCAAATATTCATCATACTAATTTTCCGCATTGATTTGAAGTGATTTCATTGTGGTTTCAATGAGAAAAAACATTAAACCTAGACTTGAAGAGTCCAAGTGTTGAAAATACTAAAACAGATTTCCAGAATCATCAAGTGGCAAGTAATGGGGAAAACAAAAAGTTATGAATCAACCAAACTTATGATAATAACGTTTTTGTATGTTCAATATCAATGATTCAAAAGTTTCTTATATTCATAAAGATTTAGTTACAAGTGTTTGAGCAGTAAACACACTAAAACACTTAAATAACTCTCAGAAATCTAGTCTAAACAACAAATGACCAGAATGAGCAGGAAGAAGTAGGAATGAGCAGGGATGAGCAGAAATTGAGCAACATTATAATGGAGCCTAAGGGGCGTATTTATAGGCTTTGGAAAAGCCCATGACATGGCTTGACCAATCAAGTCTTGGCACATCATCATGACTTAGTCATCAGTTGACACCTTTGCCCAACTTAACCGAGAACGGATGGAATATTCCAATTTCGTTATTATTCCATAATGGTTCCATCCAAGTTTTGAGTATTCATATGTCTTGAGAATTCTTGATCAACATTTAATGTATGATGAGCAACATGAGCATCATGTTGCTCCCTTGTCTTCTAGAATGTTATCAACTTCCAGAAGTTTCATTGATCAAGTTGACTTTTTCTTGAATGTTGGAATGCGTCTTGAACTTGAAGATGTACAACCACGTAGTCATGACAGACCATGGATGAACTGCATATGCCATTGAGAATTTGGACATGCCATCTTTGTACATGATCTGCCATGTGTAATCTTGTTGAGCCATCAACGTGATCATATTGATCCATTGACTTGATATGAGTGTTGGGTCAAAAATATGGTTTATACTTTACTTTTCTAGGCAATTATTTTTATGTAATATTTTATTAATTTATGGCCATGTTTACGGCTGAGTTTACGGCCGTAAACACCTTACGGCCGTAAACTCATTTACGGCCCATTTGTTTTGTCCGGCCCATATCCTAGTATAAATAGAGGTGTTAGGGTGAGGAGTAGATGATTGATGAACCCCAAGTAGTTTACGGTCAGAGAGAGAAATTGTGTGTGTGAATCTTTTGTATCCGGATCATAATTCTAATCAATTCATACATAATTTCATCATATTCTTCTTCTTCTTCTCTTTTATTTTATTTTACATCATCCGTTTGATTGGGATTCCGCACCATCAAACGGATCTGACTGATACACGGGCAGATTAGGGACTTACAATTGGTATCAGAGCCAAGTTGTATCAGTCAAAAGGTTCATTATTTCATCCAAAAATCGAATATTCTGTGTTTACGGTCCAAGCTTACGGCCGTAAACACCGAGTTCTTGGGCCGTAAACTCTATTTGGGGCATTATTTGATCTTATTTTCGAAATATTTTTGCTTTTTTGGATAGATCTCGCAAAAATAAAGGGGTTTGTTCTTTGTGTTTTTCATAAAAAGGGGTTTTTGATTGAGTTTTGTAGCTTCAAAGTCGAATTTTCACGTAATCTGTAAGAGTTTACGGCCGGAAACAGTTCACGGCCGGAGTAATAGTTTACGGCTGGCGGCGGCTTTTGAGTTTACGGCTAGGGTTTCCGGAAGTATACGGCTCGGAATTTGCGGCGGCTCGGAACTTTCGGCTCGGCTTGGAGTTGGCTCGGATCACGGCTAAGCAGCAGCTCGCATTGAAGACGGCTTGGCTCGGTGAAGTCAACTCGCATCAGCGCCTTAGAAGTCCAGCGCCTTAAAAATCGAAAGGGTTTTTGGGGTTGCCAGGGTTCGAACCCGAGACCTATAGTTCACAAGGCAGCCACTTAACCAAGTCGACCAACTGATTCCTTGTTTCATTCCTTCGAAAATTTAAACTTAAACACTACCTGTCGCTTTCAAGTTTCGCCAATTTGACACTTTCTGCCCAAAAACTAAATTTCTTTTATTTTTAAATTCCTTTTTCATCCAAATTAAAAAAAAAGATTTAAAATAAAATAATAAATTAATTAATTAAATAATAATAATTTTTTTTATTTTTTATTTTTTATTTTTTATTTTTTATTTTGACCTTTTATTTCAAATTTTCATTTTTAAACTTTGACTTTTTCGTTTAATTTTTAAAATTTCAAATTTAACCTTTCGGTTTGATTTTTAAGTTTGACTTTTCAAGTTTAATTTTTTTAAATTTGACTTCTAAGGTTGTTTTTAAAAAAAAATAATAATAATAATAATAATAATAATAATAATAATAATAATAATAATAATAATAATAATAATAAAAGGGGCATTTTAAATTTGACGTTTGCTTCTAGTTGTTTTTTTTAATTAATTGATTTTAAGGTATACGAGGGAATTTGAAAACATGAAAGAGAGTCGTCATGAGACGTTAAGACAAAATTTCAACTTTTTCGATTTTATCCCTACAGAAACCCTGGAAGCTCAGTTGCAGCGATTTACCACACTCACTACTGAGATGAATATAGCCGGGATCTTTTTGACCAAATCTGAGATAAACAATAGGCTATTGAATTCACTTCCAAAATCATGGGATATGAGCGTGGCCATCATCAAGAAGACAAAAGATCTCAATCGTCTTAGTATTGCTGAAGTAATTAAAGAGCTTGACGCTTTAAAGAGTTCTGTAAACCTTCCGGTCAATGAAGTGTCATGTTCTCATTCATGTGAAGTTTCATGTTCTCAATCATGTGAAGACACGATTAAATTTCTTTGGGAACAAATTGATGTATTTAAAAGAGAAGTTGAGGACCTGAGATATGAAGGATATCAACTCAGGAAACGACAAAAACCCCTGAAGGCTGAGTTAGAAGCAAAAACCAAGGACTTTAGGAAACTTCAGGAAGACTACAGTAACAAGTGTGAAAACTATGATTATGTAGTCAAACAAAATGCTGAGCTAGTGGCTGAAGTTGAATCTTTGAAAGGAAAGTTTGAAACTGCCAAACTTGATGTTAGAAAATATGATTTCTCAAGTGAGGTGGTTGCAAATATGATAGACCAAAGCATGCAGTTTAAAAAGAATCAACACAAGGGTCTAGGGTATGATAGTGTACCTCCTCCTTACAATCATAACTACACATCCATCCCTATGACAAAGAACGAAATTGACAGGGAGGCACATCTTCAATATGGAAAACGAGCTGAATTTGTGTCAGGAGGAGTTATTAATGTTGAAAATACTGATGTTTCTGTTACATGTGCAGGTAAAGTAGCAGAGGATGAGAACAAGGGGAGTTCTTATGAACAAACAAACGACCCCTTGAACTCTAAATCTGTTGCTTCTAATCAACCTGCCGTTGGTAAATACAGGCCACCAATTCTAGCGCAACAAAGTGCCTGTTGTAAGTGTGCATGTGAGAACAACAAGAAACGAGGCAAGGATACGCCACCAGGGGCAGGAAGAGACAACTCCCCAGTGAAGAAAAGGACATGTTTTCACTGTGGAACACCTGGACACATTGCCAGAAATTGTCCTAATCGCGCGTATGTTCCCTACTACGCACAAGGCTGGCAGAACGCTTTAAGAGGGAGACACTCCAAAAGATACCCCTCGAGATCACGATCAGACATTGACGACTGGAATGCCAAGAAGGCCAAGAATTCAACTCCCAAGGCCATGCATCCAAATCCCAAGGGCAAGAAGGATATGTCAGCCAACAAGCCTAATCCAAGAGATGCTCCTTTGAAGTCAAGACCGGTTAGGTCAAAGTCATCTCGGCAGTCGGCTTCTAGTTCCAAATCAAGTACTAAGCCACCCATAGGATCGAAAAAGAAATGGGTTAAACCCAACTACAAATGGGTTCCGAAGTCCCAAACTCCCAAAATTCCTAATGCTTCTAACGTTTCTACATCTTCTGTTTGTGATAAACAGGATATGTCATGGGAGAGAGTATCGTGCGTTGATGACAAAGGTCGACCCAGTTTTAAAATGGATTAGGTTCCAAAGACCAACTGATCCCGCTCTGTGTCGGAGCAGCTATGGAGGCATATCATCAGACTTCGGTTTGTTGGTAGTGGCTGCTCCTGGCATATGATTGGGGACATCTCTCAACCGTACAACACTCAGAACATTGTTTGAGAGCATGTGTCCTTTTGCGGGCAAGGAAGAAAGGAAGAGATCACTCATGGGGTTAGTACATAACGACATGAAGAATTTTCGGATCTATTCTGAGATTACGTGTGTTGTTCTCAGACCTTCTGGATGCAGATTCAATCGATGAGTTACGGTTTGCGTTTTCTTCTCTATACTCCTAAGTTTTTCTTAATCTGATTCGCTTTAAAGACTAATTTTTGTTTTAGGATAGTTTAAATTTGCGCATTAACTTTTGTTTCTCTCCTATGCACAAATTTAGGGGGAGAAATAAAAACAAAACAAAAATTAGAAAATTTTCAAAAATCCAAAAACATCAGAAAATCAGAAAATAAAAAAAAATGTTGGTTATGAAATCTGCTTGAGGGAGATGTTCTAGGAAGTGATATTATCAAGTGATAACAGGCAACCTGAGTCTGCGTAACGTACCCGAAGTTGAAGGGTCTATGCTCTGACTTGATGCGTCGATAGGCACGAAAAATTTTAAATGGACTTGACTAGGGAGATTTGAACTTAGGAAATTTATAGACTTGACAAATCTTGACCTAGTTAGATACGTTCAGCATGACAATACGACGCTCGGATAGGTTGAGCAGGGAGATATATATGGGAATCTACTCGTCACATTAAATGAACCCGTACTTGGAACCGTGGCTTAACTTTTCCTCGATGTGCGGATTCTGTCCTTAATTCCGGTTGGATGGGGCGACTGGTAAATTCCGATAAATTAGGTCCGTAGAAAATCGTTTTCTTTCTTTCTGTCTGTTAGTCATATGTTGTCTCCTTTGCGCGACTTCTAATCCAACCTGGTACACAACATATGCAACTCCATTTCTCTGTAGGAAATATATATGTGCTTGAAATATATGTGTGAAATGTATGTGTGAAAAAACTTCTCATCTGTTAGCCATATGCTGTCTCCTTTGCGCGACTTCTAATCTGACCTGGTACACAGCATATGCAACCTTCTTCTTCTCAACCCCTCTGAAGTAGGTAGAAATAGAATTCTGTATCCCTTCTCTCTCTGAATGATTGTCTGCTCACCCGGTGTAAGGAGTACTCTGGAAGTTCTTGATGGCTGGGGCATATCAGGAAGCGGGAAACACGTTCCAGTACAATTAAAATTGAACACTCAAAGATTGTCTATAGATCTCGCTGCTCAATTTAGGTGGACAACAATATCCCTGGTCGTCGTCAGATGAATGGTCCTTAAGATATAGTATCTAAGGAATTAGGATCAGATATAAATACCAGGAACTTAAGTTCACCTTGTCTTGTAACAAATAGTATATCCTAAATCTGTCATAATTTTTCGTGTTTAAGTGGACCACAATACCGACGATCGACCAGACAAAGATGTGAATATGAAAGGTACCGACAAGTGGATAAAGGCTGTCTAAAAACTTTGATCCCAAATCTCTCTTAAAGTTAGATATCATTTTATTTTTGTTAAATCTATGATAGTTTCTTCTAATTTAAATATTAGGGGAGAGTTAAAAAAATTTTAAAAAAACAAAAAAAAAAATCCAAAAATAGTGTTATTTCTGTTTTATTTCTTGTTCAGAAAAATAAAAAATCTAAAATATTTTTGTTTCTATTTTAATTTGTGTGCTAAGTTTTCTTTTAGTTTTGTTTTTGTCTTGAATAGTGATTTCAGGTATAGATAAAACTCATGGAGTTTGTGCTGAAGATTTCTGAGCCAAAGCCTCATCCGTGAGCATCGAAGAATTCTCATTCGAAGGAGCAAGAAATGAAGATTATTCTTTCAACATTCAATCCTTCAACCCCAAAAGCAAGGTGAAGCTGAAATTGAAGAATATGTGACGGATTGCATTGAAGCCTCCTCAATCAGTATGCTGCTATTGTTGTACCTGCTGAAGTGATCTAGAAGATTTGTTCTCTCTGATTTTCTCTCTGAAGATTCTCAAGCTGAATGCGCCATCTTTCAAGAATTAGTACAAGAAGCCTCCTCACCCAATGTGCGATCAATGCCGAATTCTGAAGAAAAACCCAACTGCTCAAGATGAAGTCATTCATTGAAGATTCATCAAGTTCATCTTGAAGTCGTGAAGAATTTGAAGATTAATGCTGAAGCCAAGTTCCCAATGAAGATTGTCAAGAAGAGCCAGCTACCTTTTAGGGGGAGCTTGTTGGGTCATTAAGAAAAGAAAGCTATAAACCAAGGGGGAGATTGTTGGGTCAAAAATATGGTTTATACTTTACTTTTCTAGGCAATTATTTTTATGTAATATTTTATTAATTTATGGCCATGTTTACGGCTGAGTTTACGGCCGTAAACACCTTACGGCCGCAAACTCATTTACGGCCCATTTGTTTTGTCTGGCCCATATCCTAGTATAAATAGAGGTGTTAGGGTGAGGAGTAGATGATTGATGAACCCCACGTAGTTTACGGTCAGAGAGAGAAATTGTGTGTGTGAATCTTTTGTATCCGGATCATAATTCTAATCAATTCATACATAATTTCATCATATTCTTCTTCTTCTTCTCTTTTATTTTATTTTACATCATCCGTTTGATTGGGATTCCGCACCATCAAACGGATCTGACTGATACACGGGCAGATTAGGGACTTACAATGAGCCACAAATATTCATGTTGAGCCATCAACGTCTTGATGCTCCACATATGATCTATATGTGCCATCTCGAGGTCATGATGGCCCAACTTGCTTTTAGCAAGTGCTCCATGAAAACTACAAGTGATCCATGTCACTACAAGCGCTCCATGTCAACATCAAGTGCTCCATGTTCTGCAAGTGCTCAATGTCAACTTCAAGTGCTCCATGTCAACATCAAATGCTCCAACATTTGATTCTTTGAAAACTTGTTAAATCTTTAGGATCTTTCCAACTTGAAACATTCTGATAATGTTTATTAGAAAATTTAAATCAATACACAACTTATTTCAAGTGATGGTCATATAAGTGTATTTCCAACAGTTGCTTTGACAAAAGAACCAAAGCATAATGGTAGATCAAGGAACGTTGACAAAAAATACCATTACATCCGACATCGAGTAGGAGAAGGAAAAATCATGGTGAGTCGAGTATCATTAGAGGATAATCATGTTGATCCTCTCACAAAGGGACTAAGCAAGATCAACCAGTTAGTGCATGCTAGGAGCATTGGTCTACGAGATGATGTTACATTCTAGATTTTAGTAGTTAGTTGATAATTTTGAAACAATATAACAATAATAAATTGTACTTAAATTGTTATTAATTAATGAAGATTTATTTATGTTCAAGGTGTCTGATACCATTTGTCAGTTAATTTATTCTTGTGTTTCACTTTGGATGTTTACTTCCTAAATATTAATTTATTCAAAATGCCACAGTTGGTCATACTTCTAGGAAGTTGGTATTGATTTAAGACTGTCATGAATTGTTTATAGATTGTCCATAGGGATTGGACATTGCATAAGGATTGTTACAATATTCAAGAGTACTTAGAAAATGGGGATTTTGAGTATTGGTTAAACTCGTGCTTAGAGATTGCTTCATGGATTTTAATCACGAGTACTTCTATGACGATAATATCTTCTATTCTTAAAACGAAGATATGTAAGTCATCGTTTACAAATTTCTTGTACATTGGTTTGCATTAACGCATCGATAACTGGATTTAATAAAGTGCATTTCCATGTATGACATGATAAGTAAAACGTATGATTATATAGTCAAATTTTATTGATTCCTATTGCCTATTTAGGGAAAGAGATATATTTAGTCCCCTCGGTGATTTGAATATGATGTTATAGTGTTGGGACAAGTTGGGATTGAATTGATGTGTTCGATTTCTAGTCTGATGCCTCATCACAAATAGAGAAATTGAGAAACAAAATCTTGGACCATAAGATTGATTCTAATCCATGTCTAGTGTCTATATAGTATCGCTTATCTTAGGACTGACATCTGATTTAAATAGAGTGTGGCAATGGCTTGGAATGCACTCTTTACTAATTATTTAGAGAGTTATACTTGCAATTATAGTTGATGAATTATCCAAGTGGGTGACTGTTAGATTAGGGTGTCTAAGGTTTGGTATATTGATTGAATAATAGTAAAGTCCTTTTAGTTAACTTAAATTAACTAATTAGTCTAAGGCTTATAGTTAAATTGTTCAAAAGTTGAACAAGGAAGCATTTTAGAACCTCCCTAGGATGGGACGATTTTTGAGGCCCACTCTAGGGATTCTGGAAACCTACTTCGTTGATAAGGAAAATGAATTTTGAATTGCAATATAAGTTTATTATCTTGAATTAAAATTAGGGGTTCCAACAACTATAAATAGGGACCTCCATAAGACTCAAGAACCCTGCACAACACAACACAATTTAAATATTCCTCTCCCTCTCTCTCTTTTTAGATCCTATGGTTTTCCTTGGGTTTGGTTGTGATGCATTACAGGCTTCCAGACTATTGGGGCTAGCATTCCATGAAGAATGCTTGAAGTACATTGTTATTTACGATAAGAGCAATAACTTATGTTTATTAAAACTATGTTATTTTCGATTTTAGCTAAGTTATTTAGCAGTTTCAAAGTATGTTGCTATTATGAGAAAATCCATAGAATTTATTGGTTGCATGTGCCCAAAATATGTTATGTGAAATTCTGCAAGTACATAGAAGTAATGTAAAAAACCCATCAGTATGATGATCGATTAAGCAATTTTTGGATATGCATGTTTCATTAACATTTTACTTATGGTTGAATCACTTGGCACATATTAACACTTGTTCTTTGCTTTTTATTTTTGCCTTATAGTAGTTCAGGTAGCTGGATTGATTTAGTTGTTGAGGATGGTGACATTGGGTAGTCATGTTCTTGATGTTTCTATGGTATTCGATACTATTTTGGACATGGTGTTTGAGTTTTTGTTTACTATTGTTTCTTGCAAACATAAACTTTGGTGATGGTTGTTTTGATAAAAAAAAAAGTGACATTGTTGATTTTTATGAAATATTTGTTAAATAACACTTCCACTAGTGTATTTTTTTGTTAAACAATGTTTTGAATTAAAAAAAACAAGCTGAAAAATCTTGACGTTACAAGTTGGTATCGGAGTCATGATATGACTGAACTAAATATCGAGGCCAGTGTTCAAAACCTTGGTGTAGATTCGCTCAGTTATGATTGCTCTAGATTCTTAATATGAGGTGGGGTGTTAAGAGTTATGGGTTATTTGTTATATGCCTTCAGGACTCTCATTCTTCCCGTTATCGGAACATCCTCTCGTCTTACTCATGGATTCTATGATTGTCAAAATATCTCAACATTAAGAAAAATGTTTCTCTCTCAAAGGAACAATGGTCTAAGAGGAGATATTAAGTGATCAAAATGAATAAAAGGATCAAGGTATTTGCATTCTCAACGCCTCAAGTTGCTTGTGACCCACAAGCTCGGTTATCCCGTAGTGTTTGTAGTTCGACTAGTTTTGCATGTATCGAGGAAATGGAAGAACATCTTAGGGTGATGATCGTATTGTACATATTCAAAAATATTTTCTAGCTATTGGTATATCGTTGGTCGGTGGCGGACTAGAAAGGGAACCTTTATATTGTCTAAAGATTCTAGCATGGTATGGAATTTAGAAACTGAAATAGGTATACCATTCTTTAACCTAAACCAGTGAGATAGGAATTGATGCAGTATATGCTTAGATTTTTTTTTTCGATAAAAAATAACATTTTAACAATAGTGAAATTTAGTTATTGGAATTACATCACACGCATTCACCTTAAGAATCATTCAAGGTTTAATATTTTTGATCAATCTATTGGTTCGTTACAGTAGATGTTTGACCAATATAAATAGAATGAAGACATTTTTGGATTCTTATTCACAACAGATTAGTCGAACTCGTTGAATGTTGACGAACTAAAGGCAAACTATAAAAATATTTAAGAAAAGTTACAAATGGCTTTATCTTAGACATCGATGGGGATAATGTAACAATCGGGAGATGAGGTATTCCAAATTTAACCCTTAAGTATGAAGGTTTATGGTATTTAGCCCTTGTGTATGAGAAATATTCAAAATAGCCCATAGTCGCATTTTTGCAATTTCAAGCCTAGGTCTAGTACGTTGGGCGTATATGCGAGGGTTTAGTATGCAGTGCATACATTGCGTACATAGGGCTTACAATAGAGGTTCTCAAACCCTAAATTTTAGGGTTTGGACCCTATTTAAATATCCTTATTGTCTCCGACCTCATCTTCCGTTAGCTTCCAACACCTCCATTCGATATTAACAAACCCTAGCCATTTGTTTGAGCATTCTTGAACTGTGTGTGTGATTTTGGTGATCTTCAAGGAGAAAGAAGCATGTAGAACCACCTTAGAAACTTAAAGAAGCTTTGGATCGGGGATCTTCGCCTCTCTAGATACCTCCAAGAGGTATAAAGTTTCAAACATGGCTTGTATTTCTTTAGATCTTGCTGAGTTCTTGATTCATGAGCATTTTATCCCAATTCTTGACCTTTTTGAAGTATGGCATGCTTTAGTTCACTCTAGTAGTCCTTTTAGATGTTTTTAGGGGTTTAGAAGCATAAAAATAGGGTTTTGACTCTTAATACTTCTCCATGCATGTGTTTGTTTGTCTTAATGGGTTAAGTGGATGGATTTCTTAGCATTTACCACTTATGGGCCATGTAAGACCATAAAGTTGGAAACTTTATCGTCAAGGACGATATTTGGGACTTGGATCTACAATTTGGTCGTAATAGCTTAAGTATTAATCTCTTAACTTGTTAAGAAGAAGTCTAGCTGCATACACTGGGGATAACGTTTGGTACATTTCGTGTATGCAGTTCAAGCCCTGATCCCTCAGACCATGAGTACGCCCCGTATACATCTGAAGTATGCCCCGCGTACAAGGTATGGGTCAACTCGGCTGAGTTGACTCGACTAGGTTGACTCGACTAGGTTGACTCAGTTGGGTTGACTCGGCTGATTTTGTTGATTTTGAACGATTTTGACCAAGGTTATTCTAGGAAATTGTTATTAATATAGAATGTGGATGTGTTTTGATTATTAGGATTCAGGTAGAGTCGATTGTCAGAGCAAAGATTCATTCAATCAGTATTTGGATTGAGAGGTGAGTTTTTCTCACTGTACTTATGGGTCAAAGGAACCAAGGCCGGCCCATTGGATTATATATCTTCATTTCTTGTATGCTGTTATGCGGAGATATTTGGTTACTGGTTATGTGATTAGACTGCTAGATCTGTAAGACAACCTATACTTGTTGTTATTGGTTGATAGTATTATATATCGATAAGTTATTGTTTACTAGGTTAACGTGGACCCACTGATACTGAAGGCCAAGATGTCCAAGTTGGTCCGGATAGACTGAAGGCCTACACGGCGGTCCAGAAAGGCTAAAGGCCCAGAGAATGGTCCAGTTAGGTTGAAGGCCTCGTAAGGTGGTCCAATCCTGTTGAAGGCTCTATATGCATGTTGTTGTTTGTTATGTTATGTGGTGGTACTTGGGGGAACTCAATAAGTGTTGGCTTACAATTTTAGTTTTGTATTAGGTATTTCTGAGGACTGTAGCAAGGCGAAGGCGTGATCGTGCACATCCTTTGGTTTTATGTTATCTAGATTTTGGGGACACTCAAAATTCTGAGAAACACTTTTGATACAATGGTTTTGTAAATATTATGGATTGAATTGTTATTTTTGTAAAGTTTCAATTTGTTGTAATTTTTGCAAGGTTACTAGTTGGTATCAGAGCCTTGGTTTGAGTGAATTGGAGACGCATTCATTTGAATCCAGACACAAACTAAGGAACTGCAAAAGTTTTTAAACGGTTTTCAAATGTTGTTTTCAAAAGTGCCCAAGGAAGGATGTGATGTATATGATCAGGCAAAGCCAGAAAGTATACCCCAAGTTACCACATTGTTATTTGATATGATGTTTATGGTAGAACAACATATTAGTGATAGGCTAGGGATCGTCAGGAATTGCATGATAGAATTGCCTGATATATGATGCCTGATAGCCTAGGATTACTTCTTGTATGGAATTGAAATCATTACTGTAGTTTCTTAGTGTATGCATCAGAATTATACATAAATAAGATTTTATAGCCTCAGCACATTTAGTTTGGCCTTATTTCTAGTTCCTTGTTTGTTTATGGGCTTAGGTAGAATCAAGTATTCGACTTTCTATAGGATCCAGTGTTATGTATGATTAGCATATGAGAGTGCCACAAGGTTGGTGGAAGTTTCATGGGTGAGTATTTTCCTGAGCAGCCAGTTAGAAGAGAAATGTTTAGCCACCCTTGAGAGGGGAAGGATAGGATGTATCCATATCCTAATTGTTATATCTGTTTGGGCAGTTGTGATGATCATTGGGATAAATACAGATAGGTGTGGAAGGTAGTATGGTCCCATACTACTGAAAGTATAGGACCCGTACGTGTCACATGGAAGTCAGAAACCCTAAAGGTTCGTCTGTCTGGAATGGTTGTGACTATATGGATTGTCAAATTATATATACTCTGGTTTATTTTCAATATGGTGTTCACACGGGGATCAGGTTCTTGATTTGGAGCAAGTGGCCACGATGGGTCGAGGATAACTGATGACCAGATTCGAGAGGTCATCACCACTGAGGTGGCTACTGTTATCTGGAGATCTATGTCGGAGATGTTTGAGTCTATGAAGACCGCTATGATCAAAACATTGTTCTTTCTGAGGCTGTCGCTGTTGCAGCTACCGCAATTGTTGTTGCTGCGGGGATTGGTGAGGGGAGAGCCTTCATGTATCAGGAGTTCACAACATTAAGCCCCCTGAGTTCGATGGAGTTTAGGAGCCGATCGTGGAGTTGAGGTGGTTATCTGATGTGGTGTCACACCCCGAAAACCAAAGGCGGAAACATTTCCGGGGTTGACTCCACGTTGAGTATCAAATCCAATGCACATTGTAAAACAGTAAACACAAAACATTACATTACATAATATTGTTTACATCTGTTGGAAAGAAAAGTTATACAAGTGTTATACATATACCATACGAACAAAAGTAAAGACGAGTCTTCAGAATGCTCCGTCTTCTCCAAAAGGTGGCGGTGTACCTGTCTAACGCTGACCTGAGAATACAAGCAGTTTGAAAATCAGCATAAAGCTGGTGAGTTCATAAGCGGTTTAGTTTTTGAAAAGAATGAGTTTCCTTTGCTTTCTGAAAAAGTTGTTTTTCAGGAAAATTTCATATTTTCCTAATAGTTTAGTTATTCGATTGTTACTTTATTCGTATATGAGTGGTTATGCTACCCAAGGAAAATCCCATATTTTCCTATGTGATGTGTTGTCTATTTGTTTCTAATTTCGTTACTAGTTGTTATGTTACTTCAGGAAAATCCCATATTTTCCTATGTGTTGAGGTTGGTTCTTAAGTTTGATTTCGAAGTACTAATGATTACCATACTTGCAGTATTAGTTAAGTATTCTAAACTCTTAGTTATCCTACATTCAAATGTCTATCATCTACTAACTTAGTTGTATTTTCGAATATTTGGATTCACCAGAAACGTACATTACAGTATTTTCGATTATTCTGATGATTTCCAAAAGAGTATATTAGTTGTATTTTCGTATCTCCGGCGACATTCTAAGGCGGATGTATTCGAAACTCAGTAGAGGTCCAGAGGCATACTTTCGTATTAAATTCGAAACTCTGGTGACATTCAAGGCGTACACTAACTGTATATTCGAAGTCTTGGTGTCATCCAAAGGCGTTATTTCGCATTCGTAGTCCTATTTCTATTCGTATTCGTATTCGTTCTTTCCTATTAGTAATATTCGTATTCGCATTCGTATTCGTACTAGCCTAATAGTTATATTCGTATTCGTATTCGTATTCGTACTATACTATTGGTTATATTCGTATTCGTATTTGTAGTATCCTATTGGTTATATTCGTATTTGTATTCGTATTCGTATTTGTACTATCCTATTGGTTATATTCGTTTTCGCATTCGTATTCGTATTCGTAATATACTATTGGTTATATTCGTATTCGTATTCGTATTCGTATTCATACTATACTATTGGTTATATTCGTATTCGTATTCGTATTCGTACTATATTCGTATTCATATTCGTTTAGTATTAATCTTAGTTATGATTAGTATGATTTCTTTTACAAAAAGTAATATAGTTTAAAACACTTTTTAAAGAATTCTGACTTTAGTCTAACTGTTTACCCTGCAATTAGAACCATTAGTTAACACAATTTTGAAATTAGAAACATACATAAAATGAAACATTGAACTGAAAATATGTTTAAGTACAAGATTTCCTTGTACTTTTTCTTGTATTCCCCCTGAAAACATTTGAAAAAACATTTGAAAAAGGGTAGGGGTATGAACTCACCGGTTGAGAAACGTGTCAGTTTGGATCCTAAATGTCAGATCTGGGTTCGCGAACGCACAAGATTCCTATGGATTATGAAATGATACACATTTGTATCTAATTACGACTTGATTAATTTATTTGTTAGGGACATACACTTCTAGTTGCGGAAACACCCCATTACAAGTGTTTGGAAGGATCCGTGTGGCATTTAAGGACTTGTATGACTAGGGAATGGAGTTTACTCTTCAAGAGTAAAATCCTTAAGGAGTTTACTACCCTAAATAGCCCATCCATATGAGTTCACGGCCTTGAACTCATGGAGGTTGATTTTGGGAGCAAAATGGCTTCAAAACACTTGGGAAATATTGCTAGACTTGGATTTTAGGCTTTGGAATGGATTGAAACTAACATATGGGTTATTTATTGGAATTTACGGCTGTAAACATGGAGTTTACGGCCGTAAACTCCCCTTCACACTCAATCCTTAATGTTTTGGGTCCTAAACAATCACATGTGATTCCAATGATTTTTCCCAAGCCTTATATCAATTTTTGAGGGACTTTTGGCAAGGATTTAGGAGTTTACGGCCCATGAACCCCCTCATGGCCGTGAACTCTTTTGAAAGGGTGTTTTATTATGTTTTAAGGCTTCTAAATTGATGGTATACTCTTCTAGAATTTATCTCATGGCTTAAGGTGTGTTTAAGTGGCATCTTTACACATTTAGAGGAGTTTACTCCCCAAGAATATGAGTTTACGGCCCAAGCATGTTCTTGGGCAATGACTCAAGCTTACTCCTCTAAATTGATGTTCAAGGTGTTCCAAGGCCAATTCCATAATTCAACAAGTCGTATATAAGCCTTATTGGTGTTTTGGAAGGGTTTAAGTGCTTAAAAACCCCTTTTATATGTGTTGACGGCCCAAGCATGCTCCAGGGCCGTAAACACATGAACAAGGCTCTAAATCATGGTTTAAGGCATTCTAACTCCATTCCATTAAGTCATCTTGCCATATCTAAGGTCTAATTGTGGTTTGGAAGGGTTTTGTTGCTCCAAAAACCCCATTTATATGAGTTTACGGCCTAGGACTGTTCTATGGCCGTAAACTCATGATAATGGTCCTAATCCACGGTTTAAACTCAAATTTGAAGGTCAAATATGCTATACAAGGAGTTAAGGAGGATACCTTGGTGATTAGAAGCCTTAATTTGATGATTTGGACCCTTAAAATTGAATTGAGGAGAGAGTTTGGAGAGAGAGTAGAGAGATGAAGCAAAAGCTTCAAATGAAAGCTTGAACACGTTTAAATAGGTCCCAAAACTTGGACACAGAGAAATTCTACCCGATACTGGCATTAAACGGGGCGTTTCTAAAATTTCTGAAATGAACATTTCGGGCTAATTTCATGAGTTCCTAAGGGGTTTGGAAACTCATTAGATAATAATAATAATAATAAACATATAAGTTTAAATAATTTAGCCCAAAACGAAATCGGAACGAATTGATAAACTGCGAATTTTATGGGCAGAACGGGTCTCAGCGATGGAAAACTTTGGGTTGTTACATGTGAAGGGTTGTTTCTTCATGTGTTCTTGCCCTGGTGACCAGAATGTCAAGTGCGCCTAGAACCTTCTTTTTCCAGGTGCAAAGGATTAGTGGAGACTGGTTACTAGCTCTTACACTCCTAAGCAGAGGGTGTTGTCACATGCGAGTAGTTGTTGAGATGTTTTGCTCGAGATATGTCCCTTTGGTGGAGAGGGAGAGGCTGGCTCAGGAGTATCTGGATTTGAGGCAGTGGACGGAGATGGTGACTGATATCACCAAGATGTTAACAGAGAGGGCTATTTTCTTCCTTGAGTTTGCTGCTTCTGAGCAGGCTCATATTACCCGATACATGATTATGCTCAAGATGGATATCTTCCATATTGTGTCCACTCAACGATATTGTTCACTCATTGATTTAAAGGTGGCTACAAGGAGGCGGTATATTGATATGGAGCTCCAGTCCAGGAAGCTGAGGCATGCCCTTGTGTAGTCGTAGCCTAAGGCCAAGCGGTCCAAGCCTACTGATTCGAGGTCTGGAGGACACAGGGGTTGCACTTGTGGGAAGAGTGGCAAGGTTCATGAGGGTTGTTGTCGATCATCTGTTGGATGCCACAAAAGTGGCAATGAGGGGCACCTTGCGAGGAATTGTCACAATCGGGCCCCAGTACCGAGTGCCAAGATTTGTTACCATTGTGATCAGGTTGGCTATGTGAAGGTCATCGGTCCGTTGCTCATTTCCAAGTCGGCGTAGGCTGCAGGGCCAGCTACTTTAAGGTTCATTGATGGACGCCAGGGTAGGACAAAGCCTCTGAGGGCTCGAGGTCGTGCTTTCTAACTTACCGCCGAGGAGGCTAGGGCGGCGCTAGGCATCGTTCCTGGTATGTTTCAATTTATATTTTGTCAATATATTTTATGATATGCTTGTGTTTAGGATCATGTTAGGTACCTTCTTAGTAAACTCTTTTCTACTCTTGTGCTTTTTGTATTAGGTGTGAGTCGATATTTTGTATCCCAAACGTTTAGTAAGGGTTTGATATGCCTATTAGGGAGTTATAGTTTTCGTTGTGGGTTTCTATCGCCAAAGAGCATGGGGATTCTGCATCCAGAGTTTATCAGGGTTGTGTCTTGGAGATTTTCGGGATGCCTTATTCGATTGATATTATTCCTATCCCCATGGGGGATCTATGTGTAATAGTAGCGATGGATTAGCTTAGCAGGTTTGGTGTTATGATAGACTGTGGGGGTCAGTGAGTGGTAGTTCAAACCCAAAGTGGGGAAGAACTGGTTATCTATAGAGAGGATACCAGGATCGGGTCATCTTTTTATTTAACTTTCAGGGCTCGGCAGTATATTTAGCATGGTTGTATGGGTAATCTTGAATATGTGATTGATACTTAGGTTGGGAAGCAGACTTTAGTTTTAGATGTTTCGGCCATTAAGGATTTTGCTGATGTGTTTCCAGAAGAGTTACCCGGTGTGCCTCCCGAGAGGAAGGTTGAGTTCAGGATTGATTTAGTTCCAGGTGCGGCTCTGATTGCCAAAGCACCGTACCGAATGGAACCGCCTGGAAAGCAGGAGTTGTTCTCCCAGCTTCAAGAGTTGTTATGCAAGAAAATCATCAGGCCGAGCAGTTCGCCCTAAGGAGCACCGATATTGTTCGTCAACAAGAAGGATGGTTCGAACCGGATGTGCATTGATTATTGGGGGTTGAACTAGTTGACGGTGAAGAACCGATATTCCCTTCCGCGGATTGATGACCTCCTTGATCAGTTGCAGGGTACATCTTGGTTCTCCAAGATCGATTTGAGATCAGGGTATCATCAGGTCAGGGTTAGAGATGAGGACATGGAGAAGACCAAGTTTCGGACTCGTTATAGTCATTACCAGTTCATGGTGATGCCATTTGAGCTCACTAAAGAGCCTGCAGCGTTTATGGATTTTATGAATCGGGTGTGCAGGCTAATACTCGATCGATCAGTTTTGTTTCCATTGATGATATCTTGTTGTATTCCAAGACTAGGGAGTAGCACAAGGAGCACCTTCGAGATCTTCTAGGGGTCTTGAGGCGAGAATGGCTGTATGCCAAGTTCTCAAAGTGTGAATTTTGGTTACGAGAGCTCCAGTTCTTACGGAACCTCGTAAATTAGGATGGGATTTTGGTCGATCCAACCAAAATAGAGGCGATTATGTACTGGGAGGCCCGAAAGTCTCTTTCGGAGATCAGGAGTTTCTTGGGATTAGCATGGTATTATCCGAGATTTATTCAAGATTTCACCAAGATTGTAGTACCCCTCATTCATTTGACGAGAAAGGGCATTTATTTTCATTGGGGGCCTAAGCAGCAGGTTGCATTTGAGACACTGACGAAGAAGTTGTATGTCGCACCAGTGTTGACCCTCCCAAAGGGTGTTAAGGAATTTGTGGTATTTTGTGATGCATCTGTCACCGGTCTGGGAGCGGTGCTTACGCAGCTCGGGAGGGTTATTGTTTAAGCCTCTCGATAGCTGAAGCCATATGAGGTCCGTTATCTGACTCATTATTTAGAGTTAGGAGAGGTGGTGTTTGCTCTCAAGATTTGGCGGCATTGTTTGTAGGGAGTCTGGTGTACTATTTACACGAATCACAAGAGATTAAGATATCTCATGGATCAGCTGAATCTGAATATAAGACAAGATAGGTTGCTTGACGTGGTCAACGATTATTACTATGAGATTCTGTATCACCCTAGGAAAGTGACTGTGGTTGTCGACGCTTTTAGCCGTAAGATGGCTAGTTCGTCTATTGAGAGTCTATGTATGAGAATATGGGTTGATTCTCTGCTTCTTGATCTGATTAGGGAGCCTTAGGCCGAGGGAGTGAAGAAGGATAATTGGAAGTAGGAGAGACTCAGGGGTAAGATTGACAAGTTAATAACTAATAGTTTGGGATTATTAACCCGATATGGATGGGTTTGGGTGCCATATTTTGGTGTGGTCAGGCAGACTATGCTAGAGGAGGCGCAAAAGTCCAGGTTTTCGATACACCCCAGAGCCACTAAGATGTATCGGGATTTAAGGCTTAGTTATTAGTGGCCATGCATGAAGAGAGAGAGAGAGAGAGAGAGAGAGAGAGAGATAACCATGTATGTTAAGAGGTGTTGCACATGTTGGATGGTCAAGTCCGAGCACGAAAGGAGGAATTGCAAGCCGCAGCCGTTGGAGGTTCCCATGTGGAAATAGGAACATATCACTATGGATTCCATCACTTAGTTGCCTTGGATGGCTATAGGATTCAACGCGATACGGGTTATTATGGACCGTCTAACCAAGAGCGCCCACTATCTAGCCATCCGAGAGAGTTCTTTTGTTGAGAAATTGGCTGATTTGTATGTACATAAGATTGTTGCTCAACACAGTATTCTAGTCTCCATTCTATCTGATCAAGATGTTTAGTTTACATCTCATTTTTGGTAGAAGTTCCACCAGGATCTAGGTACGAGGTTGCATCTTAGCACTGATTATCATCCGCAGACTGACAATCAAAGTGAGCAGACCATTCAAACACTTGAGGACTCGTACAGATCTTGTGTCACTCCTACCTTCCCTTAGCTGAGTTTTCTTATAACAACAACTATCACTCCAGTATCGGTGCGCCGCCTTTCAAGCTTCTTTATGGGAGGAAGTGTTGTACCCTAGTATTTTGGGGAGGGATTAGTCATAGAGTATTAGGAAGGAGTGAGGAAGTCATTCAAAATTCAGAGCTCATTCAACAAATTAGACAGAGGTTGTAGACATCTTAGATTCGGTAGAAGAGTTATGCTGACAAATGTCGATTTGAGTTGAAGTTTTAGGTCGGTGACATGGTTTTGCTGAAGGTATCCCCATGGAAGGGTGTAATACGCTTCATGAAGAGGGGAAAATTGGGGCCCCGGTACATCAGGCAATTTCAGGTGATTGCCACGGTTGGTAAGGTAGCTTATAGGTTGAATTTTCCTAAAGAGCTCTTTCAGACTCGCAACACCTTCCATGTTTCGCAACAACGGAAGTGTGTGGCTGATAATTCAGTGGTTATTCCTTTGGATGATGCTCGGGTTGTTCACCGCATGAATTACATTGATAGACCAGTGGCAATTTTAGATCGGAAGACGAAGGTTTTTCGCAACAAGGTGGTATCTTTGGTCATGGTTCAATGGCAGCATCGGAAGGGTTCTGAATGGACATGGGAATCCAAGTCTGAGATGCGGGAGTGTTCCTAGAGTTGTTCATAGCATCAGACTTCGAGGACGAAGTCTTGTTCAAGTGGAGAGAATTGTAACATCCTGGCGATGAGGTATTTCCAAATTTAACCCTTAAGTATGAAGGTTTATGGTATTTAGCCCTTGTGAATGAGAAAGCGTGCAAAATGTCACATAGTGGCATTTTTGTAATTTGAGGCTGAGGTGTAGTATGCTAGGCGTACGTTGTGTACATTGGGCGTACATGCAAGGGTTTAGTATGCAGGGAGTACGTGCGAGGTTCTTAAACCCTAAATTTTAGGTTTTGAACCCCATTTAAACATCTTTATGGCCTCCAACCTCATCTCTCATTAGCCTCCAATACCTCCATTCGATTTTAGCAAACCCTAGCCACTTGGTTGAGCATTCTTGACTCTTGTGTGTATTTTTGGTGATCTTGAAAGAGAAATAAGGAAGTAGAACCACCTTGGAAACTTGATGAAGCTTTGGATCAGGGATCTTCACCTCTCAAGCAACCTCCAAGAGGTATAAAGTTTCAAACTTGGCTTGTATTTCCATAGATCTTGTTAAGTTCTTGATTCATGAGCATTTTGTCCCAAGTCTTGACCTTTTTGGAGTATGGCATGCTTTAGTCCATTCTAGTTGTCCTTTTAGATGTTTTGAGGGGTTTAGAAGCATAAAAGTAGGGTTTTGGCTCTTAATCCTTCCCTATGCATGTGTTTGTTTATCTTAATGGGTTAAGAGGATGGGTTTTTTTAGCATTTAGCACTTATTGGCCATGCAAGACCATAATGTTGGAAACTTTATGGTCAAGGATGATATTTGGGACTTAGATCTGCAATTTGGTCGTAATAGCTTATGTATTAAGCTCTTAACTCGTTAAGAAGAAGTCTAGTTGTGTACGTTGGGCATACCATTGCGTACGATACACATACGCAGTTCAAGACCTGATCCCTCGGACCGTGAGTACACCCCGCGTACATGCGAAGTACACTCTATGTACGAGGTCTGGGTCGACTCGACTCAGGTTACTCGATTGGGTTGAATCGTCTCATTTTGTTGATTTTGACTTATTTTGACCAATGGTATTTTAGGAAATTGTTATTAATCTGGAATGGGATAGGTTTTGATTACTAGGAGTCGGGTAGAGCCAGTTGTCAGAGCAGAGATTCATTCAGACTGTATTCCGACTAAGAGGTGAGTTTTCCTCACTATACTTATGGGTCAAAGGAACCAAGGCCGGCCCATTGGATTATATATTTTGATTTGTTGAATGTTGTTATGCGGAGATATGTTGTTACTGCTTATGCGATTAGACTGGTAGATCAGTAGGACTATCGGTGTTTGTTTTTATTGATTAATAGTGTTATATATCGATATGTTATGGTTTACTGGGTTGAGGCAGACCAGCTAATACTGAACACCAAGATACCCATGGCGTTCCGGCTAGACTGAAGGCCTACGAGGCGGTCCATTCAGGTCGAAGGCCCAGAGAGCGGTCCACATAGGCTAAAGGTCGGGTCAAGCGGTCCAATCGTGCTGAAGGCTCTGTATGCATGTTGGTGTTTGTTATGTTATATAGTGGTACTTGGAGGAACTTACTAAGCATTGGCTTACAGTCTTAGTTTTGTTGGAGGAACTTCAGAGGATTGTGGCAAGGTGAAGGTGTGATCATGCACATCCTTCCGTTTTATGTTATCTATGTTTTTTGGACACTCTGATTTCTAAGGAACACTTTTCAAACAATGGTTTTGTAAACATTATGGATTGAATTTTTGTTTTTGAAAAGTTACAATTTGTTATAATTTTTGCGATGTTCCAGATAATTTATTCAACAAACTGAAATTGTTACAAAAATTTACCAATTAAAGATAATAGAACTGATATAATAATAAATTTCTTAAAAATGATAAAAACATATTTATTTTCTTGTCTACCATACAAAATATTGTTGATTGTTCCTCTTACCATTGCTTCAGCTGAAAGAAGCCTATAAAACCTAAAATTTTGAAATTTTATTTGTGATCTACAATGTTTCAAAAGAGATTAAACTCTTTGACTTGGATTTCGATTGAGAAAGAGATTCTTGAAAATATTGATTATGAAAGTATAATTGATGAATTTGGTTAAAAAATGCTAAAAGATCGATGTTTAGAAAATAATAATGTGTTGTTGTTTATCTTATTTATTAAAGTCCATTTGTTGTAGTTTATGTTCATTACTTACCTGCATTTGGTGTTCAAGTAGGCGAATTATAAGATGCTCGTTATCAACTTTAAGTTTAAGTTTAGAGGTAGATATTTTACAGAATAAAACTTTACAAATAATAATAATAATAATAATAATAATAATAATAATAATAATAATAATAGGCCTCAATTTAATTTTCACACTAAGACTCCTGTTAGGTCTCGCATTTTATGTCTTCAGCTTGTGTGACATGTTGAGTTATCTTATGTTTCGTGACCATTTTACTCATTTCGTAACCGAATCTACTCAGGTGACATGTATAAGAGATGTTAGTTAGACATAGAGGGTATCTTTTGAGAGGTTCTTACATCAATTCTTATTGAGCTTCTTACTCTCTAATTAAATTCATATTGTTAGGTCATAAATTGTCGTTTATACTTTGCTTTTCATAAGATATTAGAGTTCTCGGTCTAGAACCAAAAACACCATGTTTTAGTGTTGTTTGGACCAAAATCACATGTCATTTTGGTTATGCTTAATATTGTTTTGTTTGGGTTTTGGGATTGGGCTTGGTTATTAGGTCTAGGTACAAATAGCTTTATTTTACCCTTGTAAAGTTTTTTAGACGTTCTTGGGGGCTGTCATATGCAAAGAACACGTTTTGGAGTAAACCAGAGAGAAAACGAATTGTAATTAAGAATCTTATGTACCCGACTATTCAATAATAGTGTGCATTGAAGATTAACATTTTGTGTTCTTATTCTATATTTCATCTTGATTCATTCACTTGATTGGGATTCCGCACCGTCAAGTGAATCTGATTGATACATCAAAGCGGTTTTAGGGACTAACAAGTGGTATTAGAGCTTGGATCGGTATTAATCGGGTTATTGTAAACGGTTTTTCTTGGATTTCTTGGTGTTTTTTATTTATATTTTTATGAATTTTTGACCATTGTTCTTCGTGTTCTTCATATTTTTGAAGTTTCAATCGAGTTTGATTTTAAAAATTAAAATTTTCATGTTTTTGGCTAGTTTTGGGTGGTTTTTGGCCTAATTTTGTGAAATCTCAGCGAGATCCTCGGTCTAGGTCAAGATTCCTTGGAAATATCGGACACGGCTTCACGGGTTCTCGGTCAACAAACATTTTCAGAGCTTAGCAGCATTTACGGTGCGAGGTGATAGTTGAAGAGGATAACAATGTTGATGGTAACATTGAGGTGTGGTCGACTGATTCAGAGGATGAAGAAGTTCGTAAAACTACATCGGGTTCTTGTTTTGTTGCTAATGATTTTTTTAGGTAGGAAAGTAGGAATGTGCTTGATGATGTGAAGCACGAGTTCTAAGGATCAATGAGGAAATTCCGAGAATGGAGGAATGTATGATGATATGAACTCCTATGACTCTTGTTTTTATAGGTAAAGTACAAGAGAACACATATAAGGTTGCAAAAAAGTGACAGAGAAGGTTCATTCCATTCTTAAATCCTTATAAATTCCTTCATATCATTATGTTGATGAATTGACTAAATTGCAAGATAATATTTCTGAAATAGGTAATAGTATAAGATGGAATAGATTGAAGGTATCTAATATTGATGATGATTTTAGTAGGTTCCAGTTTAGAAATAAGAAGAGAAGGATTAAAATAGAGAATTTGGAGTTAGATATTACTAGAATAAAAGATTATGTACATATTTTGAATTCTGGTAATAGAATGCTCATGAAATAATGAAACATCTTTTGCGAAATTATGAATGTGAATATTTGATATCTTCTAATGAATACTTAAATGATGCTAGTAGTGTTGGCTTTAAAAAATGTTGAAGAAAATTTTGAAAACAAAAGAGATAAAGAAAATAATGAATGAAGCGTTAACCATAGAAGATAAACAACAATTCAAAAAGAATTCAAATGAGAAATATACTTTGATGTGTAATAAATTGAATTCTGAGGAGTATCATAATGGAGAAGTTGTTTATGATTCAAATAAAAGTGTGATTAGTGAGATTTCAATAGAAGATGAAATTGATTGTTCTAATTTTTTGAAAAATGATGATGAACCAAAAAGGGACTTGATCTTTGAAAATTCTTTTGAATTTGAAAAACTGATTGACGTCAATAGAATTAAAATTTTTGAAGAAATGGTTGTTTTATTTCCAAAAGTCCAAAGTACTCCAAATCACATTTTTGTTACAAATGGAATGGAAACAATGGACACCACTGAATTAACTTCTATTGTGAAGACTAACAATGTCAATTCTTGTGAGAGTCATTTTTGCTCTAAACCCATAGACAACGGTGAGGAGACAATAGGTTTTTTAGATAAGACATCTTGGAGAGTTAAAAACATATAGGTTTTAGAACCGTTAAATGTAGAATCTACTTCACAAAAAGTGTTGTAGAAATTCCTGACACACATAATACCAAAACCTATTTCAAAGGAGAAATCTAGCATGAGTAATTTAAAAGGAAAATCTAAGATGTATGATCAAGATGCTCAAATCAAAAAGGATAAGAAACAAAATATGAAGGCTATGAGAGATAGATATAATAATAATTTGAAAGCAAGAAAGAAATTTTGGAAACAAAAGGAGAAAGCAACAAATTTTGTTAATTTTGTGTTCATGTTCTTGTTCAAAATCGCATGTGCAAAATCAAAAGTCCAAAAATCCATCAAATTTTTCTTATTACACTAGGAGTGTTAAACCAAAGAAGAGTGTTGACAAGTATGTTTCAAAAACAAATTTGTCAAATCAAAGAGATGCGGGAAAAGGTTTTTCAAAAGAATTAATTCCAATAATAAAAGCCTCTACTAAAAAAAGAAACTTTGTTGAAATTAATTTTTGTGGAAAAAGACACAAGTTTACAAAAAGGTGAAAGATGTGAATAATGTTTTGATTACAAAATCATTTTGGATTAAAAAGACAAAGATTTTTCTTATTGTTAACTCCAAATCGCAAGTCTCACCAGGGCCCAATATGGTTTGGGTTCCTAAATTCACTTAATTGTGCAGGTGATTCGCGACAAGCAGTAGGATTCTAAATGGTACATTAATAGTCGTTGCTCATGTAAAATGACTGGAAGGAAATCATAATTGTGGAAGTTTCATAGCTGGAAGGATGTTGGAAGAGTGAATTACGAAAATAATGTGTCATGTGAAGTCAAAGGATATGGAATGATCATGAATGGAGAGTTCACGATAAGAAAATTAGCCTACACTGATGGTTTACAGCATAATTTGATAATTATTTCTCAATTGGTTGTATGTACTGAGTTGAAAGTATCATTTGATGAAGAAGGATCAGTGATCGAGCACAAAGAGTCAATGAATATTCTTCTAAAGTCTAAAAGGAAATGAGAGATGTATCCATCAGTTATGAAGCCCATTTAAGGAAAGTCATCAATTTCTTTTCTTGCAAAAGCATCTTCATATGATAGTTGGCTTTGGCACTGAAGACTTTCGCACTTAAACTTCAAAGATATCAACAAGCTTATTCTTAGTGACCTTGTGTGAGGTCTTCCTTTACTCAAATATGATAAAGATCATGTATGTGCTGCATGTGAACTGGGAAAAAAGTCACAAAATTCATTTAACAATCATTAATACCAAGATTGTTGAACCACTTGACTTGATTTATATTGATTTATGTGCTTTATCATCAATTGAAAGCATTGGCGGTAATAAGTATAATCTTGTTATTGTTGATGATTTTTCTCGATTTACGTGTGTGTTGTTTCTTAAACAGAAATCTTAAACAACACATCAGATGATTGATTTTTTGAAATATGTTGACCTACAGTTACGGACGCCACAAAGAAAGATTCGAAGTGACAATGGTACTGAATTTTAGAATCAAGTATTTAAGGATTTTTTTGACAAACAAAAATTAGTCATAATTTCTCATCTCCTTATACATCACAACAAAAGGGTGTTGTTGAAAGGCAAAACCCTTCATTATGTGAAGATGCAAGGAAAATGTTTTCATTTACAAATCTACCACTTTACTTCTTGGCTTATGCCATTAGAATAACATGCTCTATGCAAAATAGATCTTACATTAATAAGAAATTTTTTATAACTCCTTATGAGATATTAAATAATCGTAAACCTAATGTGAAATTCTTCATGTGTTTGAAGAAAGTTACAATGTCGCTTTTGATGATAAGTACTTCAAATCTTTTCAAAAGGAAGTTAATCAATGCAACGAAATCTTTCCATCCTCTTGTTCCAAAACAATTCATCTTTGACATTTGATGATGAGTTTCTCAATTTCATTGATGAACCTGAAAGATTTGTTTCTTCTGAAGCAAAAGCAATTGATAATCAAGGAGATGAATTATTGAAATTGGTTGACGATGCAATCGATAATATTGAAGTTCATGTTGAGGGGGAGCCCTCAATCACAAATGTTTATCCAAGTACTTTTGTTGAGGGGGAGAGTGCGGAAAATTTGATATCACAGTCATGCGAAGCTAAGTCTATAAATTATGAAATTCCAATTGAAGTTGCACAAATCTAGGGGTACAGTTCAACAACTCATGATATTCAAGTCCAGGGAGAATCCTATGAGTGATTTTAATGTACATGGAGACAGTTCAATGAATGGAGATAATGGAGACTATTCTGAAACTAAAGAATTGTATTCAGAGGTTATTACATAGTATGATGCCAATTATCCACCTTTAGTGAAATGGACAAAAGATCATCCAAAAACACAAGTCATTGGTGAAATATCAACTTATGTTTGTACTCGTGCACAACAAAAACAGATATATGCATTGTTGATTACAAATTGTGGGTCACTTATTTGTATAGAGTTGACGATGCAAAGTATATAAGTTATAGTTATAGTTTATATGCTCATTATAGACATTTAGTATTATTTAAGCAAGTATATATAAGATACTTAGACAAGATGATCTATTAGAGTTTGTATAATTAGTTAATATAAAGATATGTTGATGGAAGTTCATATGTCGAAAACTAAAGATCATCCTTTAATGACTGAAAGACCCTAAAGACCTATCAACACCAAAGGCAAAAAAAATTCAAAAGTTTTATTTTCTAAAAGTTAAATAAAATAAAACCATTTTTCAAAAAAAAAAGTAATTTTATTTTCTAAGTTTTAATTAACTTCCCTTTAAGTTAATTTTTCTTTTGTATAGTTTGGTTCACGATTGTTAAAGTTACTTCATTTTAATTTAGTCTTATATATTTATTTGGTTTTTCTATTTATGTTTTAAATATAAAAAATAAAAAAAATATCAAAGTGTGGCATAGGTCTTTTCAGCAAAAGGTTTTCAAATGTATATTTTCTATCATTTTGATAGAAATATTAAAGAAATAATGCACTGATGTAACGAAATGGTGTCAAATCTGCAGCTTCAGGGGGGGGGGATTTTAATTTTGTGTCTGGTGTTCAAATTATCTATGAACATTAGAACTTATTAACCCCCTAAAAGATCCTAACAGTTATATTTCTCTTGGGTGTACAAAGTTCTTTGGTTTCAGGCACTGATTTGTAGTTGAATAAGAGATAGCGTGGATGTTTGATCATGTGATGTTTTTAGATAGTTTCAAGTGGGTCTTGGTGATGATCTACCTAATGTGTCACTACACATTTTTTTCAAGATTTGCAAATTCATTGCACCATTTTAATGAAACTGACGAGAAAAGTCATGATTTACGATCATACATTATGTTTACAAAGTGTCTCAAACAATTGAATCACAAGTGTAAAGGGAACATTTGACAAAGGTAAATGAGTTAAAATTTGAAAAGCAGATAAAAATCGTTTTTGATGTTGAGACCAATGCTTCATCTGGTTTGGTCTCTTGTGATAAAATCATAGTACCCTTTATGTTTTGATGGTGGCATTTAATAAGCCAAGTGTGAAACTTTTGACAAGTCAATGTCCCTAGAACAAATGTTGTCGCATATTCCTTAAGCCTCATGTCTTCTAGGTAGTTAATGACCTGATGAGACTTCACTTCATAATTTTTTAACCCAACGGGTAATGATCATATCTGTTGAGACTAAACGAGCCATCCATCTCTTGTTTTAAATCTGATAGCAAAGTCTATTCTTCACCTAGAGATATTTTCCTAAACACAAATGAAAAATCTTATAAGGTAAGGATGTTATCATGTAACATCCCAATGATGAGGTACTTTTAATTTTTGACCGTATAATTGAATTATATTTCATTTTGGTCCCCAAGTAAAAGAAAGAGTGCAAAAGGGACCCATTGTGGTACTTTGGTAAAGTTGGACTTTGGGAGTGCGTTGAGCATATGTTTATATGCTAAGCATACTAGAGTGCGCCTTAATACGCTTAACTTACACCTCGTACGCATGGCGTGCGTAAAGATCATGCAAACCCTAATTTTTAGGATGTTGGCCCCATATAAACATCATTATAACCTCATGTTCCCTTCCTTCTTCAGCCACCCTCAGTGAGAACGACCCCCAAGCAAACCCTAAGTGTTAGAGTGCCTTTTTGGAGCCCTTTGGAGTGTTTAAAGGAGTTCTTAAAGGTGAAGAGTAAAGTTTGAAGAGCTTGCAGTTGGGAAGCACCTTGGATCTATGATTTCTACCTTGATTGCAACCTCCAGGAGGTATAAAGCTTGCAACTTTACCACTCCATATTGTAGTTCTAGATTTTTGTTCTTTTAAGACATTGTTTGGTCCCAAAATGGTGATTCTTGAACATGGTATTTTCTTGAACCATTAAGTCGTCCTTTCAGACCTTAGGAATGGTCTTGAGTCATAGATATGGGATCTTAATGGTTGGTTTTGCTCCATGCATTTCTTAGAAGGTCTTAATGTCGTAAAATGTTGAGTTAAGAACTTAATGGACATACAAAGTCATAAAGTTGGAAGCTTTATGACTCTTGAGGATGATTTAGCCTTGGATCTGAAAGTTGGACGTAAGAGCTTAAGGCATTAATCTCTTAATGAAGTTTTCAGGAGTCAGGGAATACGCCCTACGTAACTTGAGTACACAACGCGTATGATGCCAACTCTCTCGTCTGTGGTCAAGGCTTCAGTACGCCCAGCGTAGCTTCGGAGTACGTCCCTTGTATGCGTTTTATGTCAACTCAACTGAGTTGACCCCACTGGGTTGACTCAGTTAACTTGTTAGATTTAACCAAGTATGACCAAAGATAATTTAGGAAATTGTGATTATTTTATTAATGGGAAATGTTTTGACATTTAGGACTTTTGTGGAGCTGGTATTCGGGATCAGAGTATTGACCAGTTTTCTTCGTCAAGTTGTGAGGTGAGTCTTCCTCACTGTACTTATGGTTCGAAAGAACCAAGGCCAGCCCAATGGATTGTATATCCTGTTACATGATAGTATGATTTTTATGTTGTAGAGATATGTTAGATCGGTATCCTAATATATAGGATATTAGCATGCGGTAGTGATCTATGAATCTACATGTTTGTCTGATGCATGGTTATATGTTTATTTGTTATGTATGTCGACATGTTATGGTTGGTTGGATTGACGCGGTCCTTCTTTGAACTGAAGACCAAGATACCCAAGGCGGTCCGGATAGACTATAGTCCCTGCGAGGTGGTCCAGTCAGGCCGAAGGCCCAACGAGTGGTCTGGATAGACTATAGGCCCTGCGAGGCGATCCAGTTATGCCAAAGGCTCGAGAGCGGTCTATATAGGTTGCAGACCCTACGAGGTGGTCCAATCAAGCCGAACACCCGGCGAGTGTTTCGGATAGGCTCTAGACCCTACGAGGTGATACAGTCATGCCGAAGGCTCGGGAGCGGTCCAGATAAGTTGTAGGCCCTACAAGGCGGTCCAGTCAGGCTAAAGGCTCGGTTATGCATGATGTTTTTTGATATGTTGTATGTGATGGTACACTGGGGAAAACTCAATAAGCTTTAGCTTACGGTTTTTAGTTGTTGTTTCAAGTACTTATGATGATCGCGGGAAGGCGAAGGCATGAGCATACACATCTTCTGTTTATGTCTTTAGGATTTTGGGATACTCTGATATGGATAAACAATTTGAAAACAATGATTTTGTAATCATTTTATGATTATTGGTTGTTTTTAAAAGTTTAAATTTGTTGTGATTTTTAGGATGTTACATATCCCCTCTCTTAGCCAGTTTTTTTCTCATGTCGTTGAACTCCTAGACTAAGGTATGGCATGGGACCATTAAACAAATTTACAATGAATCTTTGATTCTAAACAGCAACTAACTCTATGATGTAAGGATTAAACTAATTCTTGCTATTGGGTTATCACTGTCAATGATTCATGTTGATTTCACCTCAGCGTGATTGAAACATCCTATTTATTTCCCACAAGTCTTCTTTATAAGAACTTCATGTTTCACTGTGTAAAACCACACAATGATAAAAGTTCGAAATTCTGTTGTCACACCCCAAAACCGGAATGGCAGAAACGTTCTGGGGTGGCAGACGTCATGTCAAGTATCACAACACATGCATTATAGTAATCAAAGTACAACAAAACATTGCATTAATAGTAATAGTTTGACATGGTTTACATTACAATTATCAAAGTAATACAAGTAAATATACTAAATAAGCATGGTACTAAGCTATCTTCATCAACAGCTCCGGGGATGTGCCTGTCTAATGCTGACCTGAGAATACAAGTTATTTGAAAAGCGAGTATCAACATTTTTACAAATGCTGGTGAGTTCATAAGTATTTAGTGTCATTTCGTTCAAATAACTTTAATAAAAGTGGTAGTTTTAGGGTATCCATTAAGTTAGAGTCCTTTCCAGAAAATCCTATATTTTCTTTAATAAAAGCATGTCTTCTACCAAGACTGGACGAAGTTATGTGGTAAAAAGTAGTTTTCCCTTAGTCGCTATCATTATCAAAATACATAATTTGATTACTACAGAAAGCAAGAGAAATCGGGGAATAACATATGCCTCAACAGTGAAGACTGCTGACTAAGGCAAAAGGAATCTTAGACTCCAAGAGGGTATCAAAAAAACGACACGCTTGGCTCAGTCTAACAAAGGGAGACACAGACCCCAAACGGTACCAAATGAAAGGTACGACTAGCAAGGTCTAAAAACAGAGACTATAGACCCCAGACAGTATCAAATGAAAGACACAGCTAGTAAGGTCTAAAACAAGGAATACATACCCCAAACAGTATCAAATGAAAGATACAGCTAGCAAGGTCTGTAACAAGGAATACAGACCCCAGACAGTATCAAATGAAAGATACAGCTACCAAGATCTAAAACAAAGAATACATACCCCACACAGTATCAAATGAAAGATACTGCTAGCAAGGTCTAAAAACAGTGTGACTCTGAGAGTGCGTTTTCATCATACAGTGTAAAGTACAGTGTAAAATACAGTATGAAATACCATTACCTTAAGGCCATGAATTATAAGGTAACCTGGGATACTCGTAACCATACTAACCGACACTAGAGTACCTGACGCCCTACAAGCATCTATAAAATATGACATTTGTCACCCCTTGGCTTGGTAAGCCGTGGATTGTAGCTAGCATTCAGGGTGCGGGGGTGTCAATCCCGTATAGATCTATATACACAATGTCCGCTCTCCCTACAGGAGACTCTGGTTACCAACTAGACGACGGAGAAGGTTGTGTCCCGAAGATGCATCCCAAATAGTGGGTAGTGGGTTTCCAATATAAGTGTTGAACTAGAGGTAGAGACTTCTTAACTGAACTGACTAATATAAACCTATATGTCTATGCTCGTATACATAATATATAACTAATGACTCAAACGACCTTCGGACGGACATCCGATCCCACCAGACCACATCTCAACGAAGAAAAGGAAATAGGGTGGACAAACCTTCCTAAGTCCTTCAACCATTATTTATATGCATCTCTACAAGTAGAGGCATACATCTAACTTCGTTTGAGTGTGTAACAAGTGGAAACGTATCGTGAAGTATAACCGAATCGTGATGTATAAGCGAATCGTGAGGTATAACCGAACAGTGTGGAATAACCGAATCGTGAAGTGTAAACGAACAGTGTAGAATAACCGCATCCTGAAGTATAAGCGTTAACAGGTAAAAGTGTATCACAAAGTGGAGGCGTTCTCAAGTATAAGTGTATCACGAAGTGGAAACGTTCTCAAGTATAAGTGTATCACGAAGTGGAGGCGTTCTGAAGTATAAGTGTATCACGAAGTGGAACTATTAACTAAACAGAAATAACGCAGTGGTATCTTAACCAAGTAGAAGTATAAAAACATAGACGTAAACTTTGGAAAACCTTTATATATTAAGAAAATCACTACTTGGTATTCCTTCGTAAAATAAGTTTGAAAATCCTTAAAAATCCTTTGAAAACCTTTCATAAACAAGTTTAAAATGAAACTTTTATTAGACATCATAAGTAAAAGCTGAACAAATACTATGTTTTTAGAAAACCATTTACAGTGTCATTCTCGGTAAAACAGTTAACAGTGTGGTAAATCCTTGTGCATGCGGGTTATCAATCACATGTGATTGATATGATAACTCGCATGTTTAACCTGTATTCCCCCCTATAAAACATGTAAAAAACATATAAAAGGTTCATTCAGGGGTATGAACTCACCTGGTGTAAGTGGATCCGACGCAGGTGTCGGTTGGGTGCTCGGTGTCAAGTAAATACTTGGACACACTTAGAGACCTATTTAACATATGATAACATATGTTCACATACAATTAGTATATAATACTAATTAAACAAGTATACGCACCCTAAAGAGCGGAAAATACTTTGGTTAAGTGTTTGGGGTGTCCCTGGTAACATTTAAGGGCTTGAATGGCTTAGGAATGGAGTTTACTCTCCAAGAGTAAACTCTCCATAGGGTGTTTACGGCCCTGGGAGGTGTTCTAGGGTGCTTAAAGGCTTCATATCAATTATGGAACTTTGCTAGACTCAAATATCAAATGTGTGAATGGGTTTAAAGCATCAAATGGACCCTTTGAGGAGTTTACGGCCCTAAGCAAGGGAGCTTACGGCCGTAAGCTCCTATACACTCTTTCTTTTGGTGTTTTAAGCGCTTAAGTGGTATAGGGTAAATTCCCAAGCATTTTTCCAAGTCAAATGGGGAGTTTAGGGAACCAATTAACCCCCTTGTAGGAGTTTACAGCCCAGGTACCCTTCCATGAGGGGTTTACGGCCGTGAACTCCTTATGGAGTTGTTTTAATTGATTTTAAGGTCCCTAGCTTGTTGGTGGTCGTTTCTTGAATTTAATCCAAGGCCATTGGTGTGTTTAAGGGCATTTTTAACACACAAATATGATTTTACTCCCCGTGAAGAGGAGTTTGCGGCCCAAGCATGTTCTTCGGCAGTAAACTCATGTTTACTCGCCAAAATGCTAGATCAAGGTGTTCTAAGTCCGATTCCATATGCCTACAAGTCATATCTAAGCCTTAGGGACAATTTGGAGGGGTTTTGGGGCTTAAAACCCCCCATTAAATGGTGTTCACGTCCCAAGAGTGTTCTTGGGCCGTAAACTCATGATTTTGTCCCTATTTTATGTTTCAAACTCGAATTTGTACGCTAGATAAGTTATACAACGAGTTAGGATAGTTTACCTACTCGTTTGGGGCTCGAAACGGATGATTTTTGGCTCGAATTTAAGTTGTAGAGAGAGAGAGTGGGGAGAGTTTAAAAAGTCTCCAATGGACTCCACTCACCCTTAGATAGGGGTTGGAGTTGGGGCTCAGTGGGATTCTACCCGATACTGCCGTTATACGGGGCTTTTGGTCGCACCCGATTTAGTGGTCGTAATAATAAAAACTAACTTTTTCCAATTAAATGGAAATGCAACTTAAGTGTTTTTATTTACTTTATTACGGATATAACGACACAAAAATATAAATAAATAAAACGTTTATTTATTTTGCGACCTCTAATTAATGGAACTTTTATAAAATGGAGTATTTCGTTAACGGTAACAGGGTAATGTAACGGAATAAACTTTGGGTTGTCACATCATTCCCCCGTTAGAGGGAATTTCGTCCCGAAATTCAGGTCTAGGCAAGGTAGTAGGTATGAATGATAGAGGCAGGAGGGTACTTCCTATTCGGTTTGTCCTCGCATTCCCAAGTGAACCATGTCCTGTGTTTGTCATCCCAACAACCTTCACTTACGGGATGCGGATTCTGTCTCGTGTAGTTAGTGGATTCCGAATGGTGTGTCTACGAGGTTAGGGTTCTCAACGGTTTCTGTCTGGATGAGTGGGATACGAAGAGTGACGTTGGGCAACACTGATCAAGTCTAGGACGTGGTTCGATCGGGTGTGAAACTTGTGGAATATCCGGATGTATTAGTGGTCTGACGAGGGTTGGACTAATCTCAGTAAAGGATCTCGGATGGTCCTAAGCTCTCAGAAGGGTAGAGCTTTTCAGTACCTAGAACATAGGGTACTTCTATGGCAAGATCAACACTGTCGTGATCGCCATTCCGAAGTTCCTAACATTCTCTCTCATACTGGTAGTGTAGTTCTTTAGGTTGGTTCTAAGGAAGCTCGGGTTGTCCTTGGTTTCGCGTTTCCTGTCAATTGGATTTTAGAGACTTTCTAGATCATTGGAGGGTTTGTGTATCTACGGGTATCTATTTGCTGTAGAGTGTCTATCTCAAGCTCGTGCAAAATGAACCTGCACTTCTGATGCTTGAGGTATTTCTAACAGAAACCCTTAGGGTCAGGGAGATAGGGTTTCATCAAACGAGCGTTGGACTATCTCTGGGAGGTGGTTCTACTATTTCTGCGCGAGATAGTATTCGTGGAACACCTAATAGTCCAATATTTCTCTAAGACTTTGGTTTATTCTAGTGTGGAAAACGCATGCCCCTGCATAACCCCTCGACTAACACCAAGGCTGGTGTCAAGTCTATAATCTCTTCGGGATCTGGGTCATGAGGCTTAACGCAACTACTTTTGCACTTTGATCGAGTATTCTTGGCTGCAGAGGTTATCCTTTGGTTCTCGGTATTCTAGTGTTCCCTTCCGAGAATGAAGTCTATCGTCTACAGGGCGATGACGATTTCCTCCATGCGAGAGGGTGGAGGGTCCTAGGCACTACTAGTCTGTAACAGGGTGGACGAAGGGCCTGAGTAGTGCGGGCATCTACTACAACTACTCTTCCGAAGGTTCTGAGTTTTCTCGGTCTAGGTCCAATCTAGTGAGTATAGGTTCCATTACTCGGAACTTCAATCCCTTTACTAACTGAGGGTGTTAGCTACTATGTGGGCTTAACCGATATGACCACAAATTTCGGATTTGTGGTCATTATAGTAGCTCAATCCGTAGTGGTTCTCTTGACTCCAGCTCCTATTTTATGGAATAGGATGAAGGGCTTTACTATGAGGTTCGTGGTAGAGCTCATACTTGGCTTAACCACTAATACTTGGTATGTGCAGGCCGTATATAATTGAGGTCGGCAGGATGTTCAGTTGTGCGGCTCCACCCCAGACCCACAACCCAACGAGGAACAGGGAGTAGGGAGGGAGCACACATCTTAAATCTTTTTGATCTCAACTATATACCACCTTTATACATATACCTGGATATAGTGGTTAGTACCATGAGTTCTATCCTCTGGGTTCATGAACCTGATGTGCGAGGTGCGAAGGGTCTTTCAGGGGAACCTACGAAGTATGCTTCGGATGGTCATTGTCTTCTGGAGTATCTTGCAGTGTCTTTCGCTTCGGTTTCTATATGACTAAGAGAGGTCGGTCAACAGCGCGCGATACCCTTCTCTTGGGTACTTCGGAAGGTTTGAGATAAGAGGGACGACTGACAGATCGTATTAGGTTTGATTATTTGTATTATGTTTAGGTTGGGAAAAACCTTTATTTTCCGACATGGCTCTGGAGAAAGTTCTTTTTACACAGCACTAAGGATGCACGCATGGTTGCACTATGTCAAACCATGATCGATAGAGTCGTCGAAGTTGGCATACCTCGATATATAAAATGAGGATCGATAGAGTCATGCGCCGAACAGGCACATATGTTCTAGGCGTCTCGGGTTTCGTCCTATGTACCACTTCCGCGGATACTTGGACCGATAGAGTCGACGCGGAACTATAAAGTGTTCTAAGTGTTTCCGAGTAGAGTACCTTTCTCATGAATGGATTCTCACGAGACATTTCTATAATCGCCTAACATATACTAGTCATGTATAGTTAAGGTGGGGAGGACTGTTGATTGAGCGACTCCGCCCTAAATTCACAACCAAACGAGGAACAGGAATGAGGCGACATTCACTCACTCTAGGTCTATCCATCTTAACTATACATGGTTGTACGTATATGTTTAGCCATTACAGTTTTACCTAATGAATTTTTAAATTTATTACAGTGCTGTGACTTTCGCCTTATTGGGGAAGTATTTACATTTAGAATTAGCCTTTTTATGTTCTCGGTTAGTTATCTGGGATCGAGAGACGTACCAAAAATCTACCAAGTTCCTTGATGCTTCTCCCTAAGCATTAGAGTTAGACTCCTCCTGTGTCTTTGTCTTTCCCTTCGGTTGGGCAGTCCTTCTTGAAGTGTCCCACTTCACCACATAGGTGGCAAATTGTACGGGTCGCCACATTGGTGGTTGATGTAATGAACTCAATCGGGGTTCTACAGACGCGAGCAGTATGCCCCAACATGTGGCACCTAGCACAATAGAGCTCCCGGCAGACACCATGATGATGGTAGCTGTACTTGCTACAATAGGGAAGGTTTCCTAAGTATGGTCTCCTAGGTGTAGGGATGGAAGGGTTGGCAGAGCATTTGACCATCTCATCTCGTCGCCCTTCGGAAGGTCCTTGAGCGTGAGGTACTTCCCTTCTCGATCTTGATCTTTCTCTTCAGTGGATTTGAGTGAGGTTCTTGGGCGGCTGGGTATGCAGAGGTTGGTTGTTGCTGTCCACTACTAGGATCGGAATTTCCGATAGGACTCTTACTAACATTGGCGTTGTTAGCATTCAGTTGAGCCATGACAGCTGCTACGGCTGCTGAGACTGCACCTTGGAACGTAGCTTCATCGAATAAGAGAGTAGGTTTCTTGCTTGTGGACTGGTTACGCTTCTTCGGTGGCATGGTTTTTCCTACACGGAAAGGAATACAAGATAATGAGAGACGATGGCTAACCCTAGACATATCCGTCCTGACTGCATTAGGCATAGATTTTTCCCGTGCCTCTGGTATTGGTTGTCTGAGTGTCGACCTACATCCCTATGATGTAGTCCTGGTATGCAAGGTAGGAGCATGAGTATCGGAAAAGGCCATAAGATGCGAGTCGTTCCTACTAAGTTACCTTTTATACTGGGAAAGGTTTCACTCTCCGGTCTGGAAAGATTTGAGAACAGTTCGGAACGAAACCGCGGAAAGAGAGGCTTATGAAGGCTTATGGCTAAATATTCTCAATAGAGGTGCGGGGTTCCGCTCTAATCGTGTAACTGGCAACGGGAAACGATGATTTACCTAACACATAGCATGAGTAGTGTAACCACTAACTCACTAAATTGTATTATTTTACGTGTTTATTAGTGTGACGAACACGAGGAAAAGACAATTCTCGGGTTACATGTATTGGCTCCCTCTGTCTGCCTCGTATCTTTGGTTGGTATCGGCGTTGGTTGCCTTCGGGTAGTTACCTAGGGTTCTTCTCTTGTGCAGACATATTGAATTTCTACCCCGCCTCACTTCCGAATCCGACTCCGGGTGTCATCACTTCATGATGGATGACTGGGAATCTCGGAAGTTTAGGCGAATTTCTCACCGATGTCCCTAAAAAGATATAGGCACTTGGTGAATTCAATAGTCTCGACCCAGTTCATTTATTTCCGAACAGGAAATCTTCTCAGTGAACCTCCTCTAGGTCTGAATCAACTCTGCTGTCAGCACTGAAGTGGATAGGGTTTTCTACGGGGTTCGTGCGAGAATGGAAATGTCTAAAGAATCCTAAGAGATTATTAACATTTCATTGGATGATCTATATCGAGTCCTGCTACGATTATACAGGGTATACAAATCATATATAGCTTAGATCCGATAGGCCTTCGAATATGTGATACTACTCTATATCCACATCCCAACGAGGAAAAGGAAGTAGAGCGAAACCACACATTCTTAGCCTATGGGATCCTTATTATATATAACCTTGGGAGTATACCCTCTGTAGTTGTAGGTATATCAATAAGGATCTTTTTAGTTCTTCACACAAGGTTAGTTATGGATCCTAAAATACCCCTATGGTATTTTAATTCTTGTTTGTTTCTTACCTTCTGATTATGATTCAGGGATTAGTGTGAATCTTTTAGTGTTCCAAAATACTCCTATAGTATTTTCACTTTATGTTTGGCTCTAGCATTCCTAGTTGGTAAGTTTCAGACCTGTTGCAACACCACTATCACTCCCAAGCACACGTTCATCGCATCTCGAATAAATGTAGTTGATCAGGTTACATTTATTCCAGCTTACGATTACATAACTACCCAGGTTTGGCGGTAATGCTCAACATCCGAAGACTTTTATTATTGTTCTTCTTGTGATACTTGTGTTCGAGTGTTTAGGTTTTGGATGTTCCTATACTTTGGTAAAATATGGTTATATTTTAAACTATATTTCTTGGTTAGAGTGTTTTATCCCTTTGTATTTATAGGTTGTATATCTTTTATGAATTGATATACTTAGCTCACTCTAAACAATGCTCTGATACCAATCTGTCACACCCCAAAACCGGAACGGCGGAAACATTCTGGGGTGGATGACGTCATGTCAAGTATCACAACACATGCATTATAGTAATCAAAGTACAACAAAACATTGTATTAATAGTAATAGTTTTACATGGTTTACATTACAATTATCAAAGTAATACAAGTAAATATACTAAATACAGCATGGTACTAAGCTATCTTCATCAACAGCTCCGGGGATGTGCCTGTCTAATGCTAACCTGAGAATACAAGTTATTTGAAAAGCGAGTATCAGCATTTTTACAAATGTTGCTGAGTTCATAAGTATTTAGTGTCATTTCGTTCAAATAACTTTAATAAAAGTGGTAGTTTTAGGGTATCCATTAAGTTAGAGTCCTTTCCAGAAAATCCTATATTTTCTTTAATTACCAAGACTGGACGAAGTTATGTGGTAAAAAGTAGTTTTCCATTAATTGCTATCATTATCAAAATACAAAATTTGATTACTACAGAAAGCAAGAGAAATCGGGGAATAACATATGCCTCAACAGTGAAGACTGCTGACTAAGGCAAAAGGAATCTTAGACTCCAGGAGGGTATCGAACAAACGACACGCTTGGCTCAGTCTAACAAAGGGAGACACAGACCCCAGACGGTACCAAATGAAAGGTACGGCTAGCAAGGTCTAAAAACAGAGACTACAGACCCCAGACAGTATCAAATGAAAGACACAGCTAGTAAGGTCTAAAACAAGGAATACAGACCCCAGACAGTATCAAATGAAAGATACAGCTAGCAAGGTCTAGAACAAGGAATACAGACCCCAGACAGTATCAAATGAAAGATACAGCTAGCAAGGTCTAAAACAAAGAATACATACCCCAGACAATATCAAATGAAAGATACAGCTAGCAAGGTCTAAAAACAGTGTGACTCTAAGAGTAGGTTTTCAGTATACAGTGTAAAGTACAGTGTAAAATACAGTGTGAAATACCGTTACCTTAAGGCCATGAATTATAAGGTAACCTAGGATACTCGTAACCATACTAACCGACACTAGAGTACCTGATGCCCTACAAGCGTCTATAAAATATGACATTTGTCACCCCTTGGCTTGGTAAGCCGTGGACTGTAGCTAGCAGTCAGGGTGCGGGGGTGTCAATCCCGGATAGATCTATACACACAATGTCCGCTCTCCCTACAGGAGACTCTGGTTACCAACTAGACGAAGGAGAAGGTCGTGTCCTGAAGATGCATCCCAAATAGTGGGTAGTGGGTTTCCAATGTAAGTGCTGAACTAGAGGTAGAGACTTCTTAACTGAACTGACTAATATAAACCTATATGTCTATGCTCGTATACATAATATATAACTAATGACTCAAACGACCTTCGGACGGACATCCGATCCCACCAGACCACATCTCAACAAAGAAAAGGAAACAGGGCGGACAAACCTTCCTAAGTCCTTCAACCATTATTTATATGCATCTCTACAAGCAGAGGCATACATCTAACTACGTTTGAGTGTGTAACAAGTGGAAACGTACCGTGAAGTATAACCGAATCAAGATGTATAAGCGAATTGTGAGGTATAACCGAATCGTGAAGTGTAAACGAACAGTGTGGGATAACCGAATCCTGAAGTATAAGCGTTAACAGCTATAAGTGTATCATGAAGTGGAGGCGTTCTCAAGTATAAGTGTATCACGAAGTGGAAACGTTCTCAAGTATAAGTGTATCACGAAGTGGAGGCGTTCTGAAGTATAAGTGTATCACGAAGTGGAAGTATTAACTAAACAGAAATAACGCAGTGGTATCTTAACCAAGTAGAAGTATAAAAACATAGACGTAAACTTTGGAAAACCTTTATATATTAAGAAAATCACGACTTGGTATTCCTTCGTAAAATAAGTTTGAAAATCTTTAAAAATCCTTTGAAAACCTTTCATAAACAAGTTTAAAATGAAATTTTGATTAGACATCATAAGTAAAACCTGAACAAATACTATGTTTTTAGAAAACCATTTACAGTGTCATTCTCGGTAAAACAGTTAACAGTGTGGTAAATCCTTGTGCATGCGGGTTATCAATCACATGTGATTGATATGATAACTGGCATATTTAACTTGTATTCCCCCTATAAAACATGTAAAAAAACATATAAAAGGTTCATTCAGGGGTATAAACTCACCTGGTGTAAGTGGATCCGACGCAGGTGCCGGTTGGGTGCTCAGTGTCAAGTAAATACTTGGACACACTTAAAGACCTATTTAACATATGATAACATATGTTCCCATAAAATTAGTATATATAATACTAATTAAACAAGTATACGCACCCTAAAGAGCGGAAAACACTTTGGTTAAGTGTTTGGGGTGTCCCGGGTAACATTTAAGGGCTTGAATGGCTTAGGAATGGAGTTTACTCTCCAAGAGTAAACTCTTCATAGGGTGTTTACGGCCCAGGTACTACTCCCCATGATTTTACGGCCGTAAACTCATGGTGAGGGTGTTCTAGGGTGCTTAAAGGCTTCATATCAATTGTGGAATTTTGCTAGACTCAAATATCAAATGTGTGAATGAGTTTAAAGCATCAAATGGACCCTTTGAGGAGTTTACGACCCTAAACAAGGGAGCTTACGGCCGTAAGCTCCTATACACTCTTTCTTTTGGTGTTTTAAGGGCTTAAGTGGTAGAGGGTAAATTCCTAAGCATTTTTCCAAGTCAAATGGGGAGTTTAGGGCACCAATTAACCCCTTTGTAGGAGTTTACAGCCCAGGTACCCTTCCATGAGGGGTTTACGGCCGTGAACTCCTTATGGAGTTGTTTTAATTGAATTTAAGATCCCTAGCTTGTTAGTGGTCGTTTCTAGAATTTAATCCAAGGCCATTGGTGTGTTTAAGGGCATTTTTAACACACAAATATGAGTTTACTCCCCATGTTCTTGGGCATTAAACTCATGTTTACTCCCCAAAATGCTAGATCAAGGTGTTCTAAGTCTGATTCCATAAGCCTATAAGTCATATCTAAGCCTTAGGGACAATTTGGAGGGGTTTTGGGGCTTAAAACCCCCCATTAAATGGTGTTCACGGCCCAAGAGTGTTCTTGGGCCGTAAACTCATGATTATGTCCCTATTTTATGTTTTAAACTCGAATTTGTACGCTAGATAAGTTATACAACGAGTTATGATAGTTTACCTATTCGTTTGGGGCTCGAAACGAACGATTTTTGGCTCGAGTTTAAGTTGTAGAGAGAGAGAGAGAGTGGGGAGAGTGTAAAAAGTCTCCAATGGACTCCACTCACCCTTATATAGGGGTTGGAGTTGGGGCTCAGTGGGATTCTACCCGATACTGCTGTTATACGGGGCTTTTGGTCGCACCCGATTTAGTGGTCATAATAATAAAAACTAACTTTTTCCAATTAAACGGAAATGAAACTTAAGTGTTTTTATTTACTTTATTACGACTATAACGACACAAAAATATAAATAAATAAAACGTTTATTTATTTTGCGACCTCTAATTAACGGAACTTTTATAAAATGGAATATTTCGTTAACGGTAACAGGGTAATGTAACAGAATAAACTTTAGGTTGTCACATCTGTGTCTTTGGTTAGACTATGTACCGTAGTTTATCACATGCATCAACTTATTCTTGCCCTTATATTTTCTTAAAAGTTGATGATACAGTGTCAAATGCCAGACATTGATGACAACTTGAAAAATCTATGACGATGGGTATATCTTGTACTGTGATATATTACATGCACCTACCCATTCTCACCCTTTTTCTTATAATAGAAGTGGTTAATGATTCAACATATAAAACCATACGCTGATGAGACTACGCAAAACTATGTAAATGATCTACTATTGCAACAACACAATAGTGTGATACACATATCCTATCCTTTAACTTTATTTGATGTTTTCTTAAAAAATCATTATTGATGCTGTCAAAAAGGGGGGAGAAATGTTTAGTTCTGCTACATTGTTACTTGATCATTCATAGCAGACACTCTTGAAAGAAGGTTATACATCTAAGGGGGGAGCAAACCTCAGATGTTGTTTATATAAGGGGGAGATAAATCTAAGGGGGAGCAGAAATCAGCATTTTACTTTAGATGGAGTTAGTTTATTTATTATTTCAATCTTTAATCAGTTGAGTTTTGACATCATCAAATAGGGGGAGATTGTTAGGTCACTTATTTGTATAGACTTGATGATGCAAAATATATAAATTATAGTTATAGTTTATCTGCTCATTGTAGAGGGCCAATCTAGTCTAAGAAAGTGTAAATAATACACTTAGACAAGCTGATCTGTCAAAGTTTCTTTACTTAGTTAATCTGAAGATATTCTAATGGAAGTTCATATGTCGAAGACTAAAGATCATTCCTTGGTGACTGAAAGACCTTGAAGACCTATAAGCACCAAAGGCAAGTGTTATCATCATGAAGACCATTTATTAAATATTGATCGGTGTATCCATATGCTGAAGTACTTATACTGATGGCACACTGGTCATATAATACATTGATACACTGAAGACTGATGTACACTGACGCTCATACACTATCTGCTGAAGTTGAAGCTGCATGAGCTGAAGCTAAAGTTGATCAGTAAATGACTCCCTAACATTGATGCTCCTGATCAGTGTGTGACTCTTTGGCGCTGGCGTTGATGCTCTAATCAATGTATGATGTGCCAGTGGTGATGTCCAAATCTAGAGCATATCATAATTATTGGTGTATCTACATAATTAACTATCTCCTAGGTGTAGACTAGTATTTATACTAGCCTCTCTCATTATTTGAGAGTTGATGATTTGTATTGTATTATGAGAGTTAGAGTTTCTGTAGAGATAGATCTGAGAGTTCTTGGTGAGTTCTTAGATTGTACTCGTTCTCTTTGTGAGAGAATTGTTCTTTGTTAAATAATTCGATAAAAAATATTGGTTATTATTTGTCAAATACTTGTGTTATTATCCAGCGTTTCTTTTAGATTCATACACAAGTATTAGGGTTTGGGACCTAACAGCAAATCAAGAGTTTTGTATGTTAAGTTTTTTTTATTTCAAAGATTGAACTAAAACTTTAAAGGTTGCATTAGATCATTTTGATTAGGTGGAAGCAAGGAAATCTAAGCTAAATGAATTTGAGCAAAACAAGGTTTGGAGTTTAATTCCATCACCTCCAGATGCGTCAGTTATAGGGTTGAAATGGGCCTTTTGCAATAAACTATATAAAGAAGGAAATGTGATATGAAAATAGGCAAGACTTGTCGTGAAAGGACACTGTCAGGAGGAAGGTATTCATTATGAAGAGACGTTTTCTCCTACTGAGAGACTTGAAGTAGTTCACATTTTCTTGGCATATGATGCACACAAAAACTTTGAAGTATTTCAAATGGATGTGAAATGTGCTTTCTTAAATGGCAAACTTGAAGAAACTATCTACATCAAGCAACCTCTGGGTTCGTTAAACGAAAAATACCATGATCATTATTACATCCTAGATAAAGTTGTTTATGGTCTTAAACAAGATTCTCGTGCATGGTATGAAACTCTTACTCACTTTCTTAAACAATCTAAATTCAAACAAGGTTCCATCGACCCTACTTTCTTTCATAAAAATACTGGTGATCATTTTATGGTTGTCCAAATCTATGTTGATGACATTTTTTTCGGTTAAACAGATCCAAATTTGATTAATTCAATTTTAATTCTAACATAATTTGTAAAAATAACCGATTTATTCTGTCAGAATATTTTTTTAGTTAGAATGATGTTCTTTCAGAATTTTATTCTATTGGAATATTATTGAAAAATAACTACATTCTAACATATTTTGAAAAATAACTACATTCTAACATATTCTGTCAGAATAACATAATGTCAATCATAAACTACTAAATACATTCTGAAAAGAATACACAAAATAGATTCTTGAACTAATAATATACCAAACAATTAATTGTGATTCTTTGAATAATAACAATATTCTAAAAGAATAACAAGTGTAATTCTTAAAAAATAACAACATTCTTAAACATTGAGTGTGATCATTCTTTAATTCATTCTTTAAACTTTTCCCATCAGTTCTTCAAGTCATTTCAATCACAAATTCTGTTAGAATGCAACAGTAAAATTCTGTTAGAATACATTATCAACATATAAAATATTAAAATTTTATCAAAATAAAATAGCAAAATTCTAGCAGAATTTATTATCAACATATAAATAACTAACCAAAACCATAATCGGAAGACATGAATAAAAAAAAGTTAACAAATTTTTATCCTCTCAATTTATTAACAATCAAATGAATAAAAAAAATTAAAGGATTCGATACTTCCATGGTCCTACAAAACAATTTATAATACAATTGAAATAAAGTTGATTCAAGAGTTTTGTTAAACACCTTACTTACAACAAAAACCTTTATGAAAAAACCATTTATATTTGCCAAAAAATAGTTGAACTTATATAAAAAGATTGGATAGAAAATCGAGAAACCTGATTTAAGCATTTTATCGAGCAGTTGGTATGCAGCATGAAACTTTCTTTAAATTCTCAATAATGACAGCTTATCCCTTGGCCAATATTGAAACCTGTGAAAAACATGAAAAACAAAATCTTGTCTCTTAGTATTTTTAACAAACAGTTGGTAGGCACTAAATAAATAATTGGTTACTCAATGTCTTTTTCAAATTCAAGCACAGGAGAGCTCAAACCTTCTATCACTCCATCTGAAGCCAACAATAAACGGAATTGGTTGATACTTTTTAGAAAGAATGCATTCTTTAATTTTCAGTACTCTATTTTGTTTGCTAATTAAAGACCGCTTATTCACAACAAAAGAACAAAAAAATAAAGAAGGCAGTATTATTTGGGTAAATAATTAAACTTACCAATTCTAGTTGTCGATCTTGAAAGGATCAAATTTTCGGTAAGAAGACCCAAAATCATTAATATGTCATTGAGCGAGACGGGACGTGGTATCGACCCGGTAAGCAGAGTTCGTCATCCTACCGAAAGCAAGCGCCACCACGATTTCATGGAAGCAATCGAAAATTCCATCCAACACCAACTCTCCATGCTTTCCCAGGATTGCTTTTGATCTAAAACACACACACACACACTTTCCCCCACACTACAGGTTGTGCTTGCTCCAAGAATTTAATAAATTTACTGGCTTCAGAGGAATTATGGCTCCACTTCCTTGCGATCTGATGAAGAGGGAGGAAGAAGAAATCGGGTCTCTCATATGCATGCCGATTGAAAAAAGAAAAGAGCAGGGATTAGGGTTAGTGAGATGAACAACGATTTAAAAAGGATCTGTGATATTCATTTAATGATTTTCCAAATATACAACATTTATTTTTGGTTTATAAAGGTAAAATGACTAAGTTACCCTTTTTTATTTAATTAATGATTTCTTTTTTCCTAAATTCTGATTGGAGCATTTAGGCACACAATATTTGTCAAAAACATTTGAACCTATCTCTAGATAAGACCACAATACATGTAATCAACTTCCAACACAACTTCTCGTTCATTAAATACTTATCATGAATATAGGTATACATTTAGTACAAAATTTAACTGGTAAGTATTCGGTATATACTTAATCTCTTTAAGAAATAATACTTGTATTAAGATTGTTAAATAGTATTACCAAAAATACTTTTAACACACACACACACACATATCTATATATATATATATATATATATATATATATATATATATATGGCTCGTACTATACAATAAACCCTCTATAAATTAATAATGTTGTGACTTTGATATATATATATATATATATATATATATATATATATATATATATATATATATATATATTAATTACCAAAATTGGTGTGTGAGGGGATTCACTATTCATTCATTCCACGTAAGCAAAATCATTTTCTAAGTTTTCATACTTTCAATTCTTTTTTTATTTTCCTCTCTTTACTTTTATTTGTTTTTATATTTTGTACCCTAAACTAATTTTGATGTAACAATTTTTATCCTTATAATTTTAAATTTTATATATATTTATATTTTTTCTCCTTAATTAATTTTTATTTAACAGTTTTTAACCCTTATAATTTTAAAGCTAAATTATTAGTATTTTATACATTATAATTTGGTCCCTTACTATATTTTAAAGTTACATTTTGGCCCCTTATATAATTTTTTAATAATCCTTTTTTTATTAATTTTTTAAAGACACTTTCAAGTAAATTGTTTGTATCCATATTTTATTTTGATATTTTTGTGTTCCACTTTATATGATTTAATTGTCTCCGTGGTATATATGGTGTCAAACTGCGTTTTTTAACATCCGGAGCTTCTGCAACAACACGTGGATGGTCCAAACCCTAGTTTTATTAAATTACCAATATATTATTATATCGATAAATTAATAAATTACTAATCTAAAAAGTTGGCTTATATTCGCGAGCAACTTTCAAATTAATGCATCAACCTTCAAGATTTCCATCTCCGTTCACTTTACCTATTTGAATAAAACATAAACAAGGACCTTCAAAATTCCCATGTACATTCACACATTAATGAACTTGTCAAGTTCAATGTACATACAATAGATCTAGATTGATCACTATAAAATGTCTAATGATAAATTTTAAAATCACATCAACTATGGCTTCTAAACTAAAAGGTGTTAAAAATCAATGATGACCAATCAACAACAAAAACTATTATGCGAGTATCAGAGAGAGAACGAAGGATGCACTCAACAAGATTTAGTGAAGTGGGTTGACAAAACTTTCGATTTGAAAGTTAGTCAAGGAATAATATGAAACACTCTTAAGAGATCATCGGAGTTCCTATCGGTTAACTTTGATAAAGATGGATCTTCCAAGTGTCACAAAGAACCCAAGTATCCGGACATGGAGAAAGTTGTTTATGAATGGTTTCTCCAACATCAAGAGCATGTGAATATAACATGAGAGTTAATCATAGATAAGGTGGTTGAGACGTTGAAGCTTTTGTATCCATAGGATTCTTCTGAGCGTGATCTTTCATAGGGTTGGCTTGAGAAACTCAAGTTAAGGCATGGTATCAAATTGTATCGTCGACTCGGAGAAAATGGCTCAGTCGACAGTTGGAGTCTATAAGGGAAAAAATTAATCAATTTCCAGTTAAATATGTTTTTAATATGGATGAAACCTGTTTGTTTTACAGGTTACACCTCAAAATTCAACAGACACACACCTCAAAATTCCACTTAGCATTCTAAGTTTAAGTCTAGAAATCCTACGAATTCCTAGTTTGCTTAAACTAATGCTCTGATACCAACTGTGACATCCCCAAAATCACGGCCAGAAAAGACCGATTTTCATTTATGCTTTTAAAATAATTTCAGAGTAAATCCTTTTGATTTGAAAGAGTTGCGGAATTTGTTCCCAAAACAAACATGATAAAATAATATTTATCAAAGCATTTCATCAAGAGATGCATTTTCATTATATAATCAAAACTCGGGATGTCATGTTCCGATACAGACCATAAAGCATAAACGATAACATTACAAGTCATTCAACAAATATGTACATATACAGACTTGTAAACAAAACAACTTGATGATTCAACCATCTTATGCCCACGCGCCACTACCTGTAATACAAATAAAACTAAGTGGGTCAGGCTTGGGAGCCTGGTGAGCATATAGGGTTTTCAACCCACAATAAATAAATTATATTTAATTTCACCAACCAATCACTATCCCGATTACCCATTCCCGTTATCCTCACTTAACGTCCCTAAAATAACATCTATCTCAAGGGACCTAATCTAGGATTTTCATCGGGACGGACATCACTGCTAAGGGGTTTCCTCAACAATAGATATCCTAAAGGCAACCATGAGGGGGATAGAGTACACCGGTGAACACATCGTTCACAACACCTACAGGTTATGAACCTGCTAGCGTTACACTGGACTGTCTAGAAAGAGTCCGTGGTCGTTATCTATACTCCGCTGAATAACTAGATCAACAACAACAACAACATCGAGGCCTCTCATCTGTTTATTACACACCAACTATCTACCCATGTTCTACCCAACATATTAGTAGATAAAATATATACTTTCATACATACTTTGAAACCTGTATATCATTTTCATTCAATATATATTCGACATAACAGATGAGGCATACCCACGTAACACGTATTTCATAGAAAGCAATTCAGATCTATGAGATGGAAGAGGGTGAACATACATTCATACACATAACAACAAATTCTACACATAACACGTATTTCGTATAAAATACTTCATAATCATGCGTTAGAAGAAAGTAACTACACACTCACACATATAAACAACAATATACTTAATACACTCGAACCATACTTGTATTATTATCGTGTTTATGAAAGGTAGTATACACTCACTTGATCAGAAGACGATCGGACAGCACTACGACTTGCAGAGGTAGAAATCCTCAGCAGATCTGGAAGATCTTCACAAAAATCGAACTTTTCGCGGGCAGAGCTTTGACTCGGGAACCGCACTTCTCGAGATCTTCGGGATCTCGGGACTTGCCTCGGGGCTTGAGTATGATACCGGGGCTTCGGTGTATTTCTGGCATGCAAATCGATGCAAAACGGGAGAGAGAGGAGAGAAAATTAGCAAAAGAGCCGGCTGCCCTCGCATCCTATTTATAGGAGGCTGGAGCCTCGGAGTACGTGGGGCGTACTGCAGTACGCGGGGCGTACCTCGGATCGGATTGCTGACTCCCCTTCGAATAATGCCGGAATTAAAGATTAAAAATAAATACAAATTATTTAATAAACTTCGTAAATTCATATCTTCTTCATAGGAACTCCGTTTTCGACGTTCTTTATATCCACGAGAAGGTGAGACTACGCTCTACAACTTTCGTTTAGACTTCATTGGCTAATTTTAATTTTATTTTTATTATTTATTTTTAGTAGGCCGGGACAGAAACTTTCGTTATAAATTCATAACTTCTTCGTTTGACGTCCGTTCTCGCCTAACTTTTTATTGCTTCGATACCAACAACGAGACCTTCGATCCTCGTTTAGAATGCTTCGGCTAAAAACCGCTTGATCTCAAATCAAGTATTTCAGGCTGCATACCGCTAAGTCGAAACTTCGATAAATCATAACTTCCTCATACGAAGTCAGATTTGGGCGTTCTATATATATTCGGAAACCTCGTTTCAACTATTACAACATTATCCAAAGATATTAAGTTTATTTTACACTTAAATTTTGACTCTTATTTTTATTCTTAATTAATCAAACCACATAATTAAGCAATTAAGCACAAAACACATAATACTTAAATAATACACTCTTATTATTTCAAAACGGGTTACAAAGGTTAACCTAGACTATTACATTGCTAAAAATGGCAAGCCCGGAAACACAGGCGTTACAATTCTCTCCACCTTAGAATGATTCCGTCCCCGAAATCACACATCAACAAACAAATGCGGATAGCGACCCATCATGTCACTCTTCGTCTCCCAGGTGAGATTTGGCCCATTCGTGTGCTTCCATCGGACAAGTACTAACCCAACCATCTTGCGTCGCAACTTCTTAGTCTTTCGGTCAACAATTGCTTCTGGTTCTTCAATCAACCTTTTGTTCTCATCAATTCTCAACTCTGAAAGTGGAATCATGTTGGGAACTTCTCCCGTGAACTTCCTCAAATAACACACATGAAAAGTGTTATGAATTCCATTCAGTTCTTCTGGTAGTTCGAGCTTGTAAGCTTGGTTCCCAATCCTCTGAAGAACTTTAAACGGTCCAATAAACCTTGGACTCAACTTTCCCCTTATACCAAATCTTATAAGTCCCTTCCACAGCGAGACTTTAAGCAAAACCGAATCCCCAACCTCAAAAGTCATCGGTCTTCGCTTCTTCTCAGCATAGCTCTTTTGACAATCCTGAGGTGCTAACATTCTTTCCCTAATTATTTTCAACTTTTCAGCAGTTTGATGAACCAACTCCGGTCCCATAAACTGCTTTTCCCCAGCCTCAAGCCAACAAGACGGCGTACGACACTTCTGCCCGTACAAAGCTTGATAAGGTGCCATCTTAATGCTCGAGTGGAAACTATTATTGTAGGAAAATTCTACCAATGGTAAATGTTCATCCCAATTACCTAGGAATTCCAAGGTACATGCTCTTAGCATATCTTCAAGTGTTTGTATCGTTCTTTCGCTCTGACCATCAGTCTGCGGATGGTAAGCTGTGCTTAAACACAACTTAGTACCCAATTCCTCTTGTAGACTTTTCCAAAATCGTGAGGTGAAACGGCTATCACGATCCGACACAATTGTTAACGGAACACCGTGAAGCCTCACAATTTCCTTCACATAAGAATTCACAAGCTTCTTCATAGACCATTTCTCCTTGGCCGCTATGAAATGCGCACTCTTAGTGAATCGATCAACGACCACCCAAATCATGTCGTGACCATTCTTTGTTCTGGGCAGTTTAGTGACAAAATCCATAGCAATGTCTTCCCACTTACCCATTGGCACAGGCAAAGGTTCTAAACTCTCGTATGGTTTCTGATGTTGTGTCTTTACTCTCACGCAAGTCACACACTCAGCCACATACTTTGCAACATCAAGCTTCATCGTCGGCCACCAGTAGTAGGGTTTTAGGTCCCTATACATTTTAGTGCTACCCGGATGAATCGAGTACATGGTTTTGTGAGCTTCTTCCATCAGAAGATCTCTGACTCCTCCTATCTTAGGTATCCAAATCCGATCTTGGAACACCTTCAGTCTGTGACTGTTTACACCGAACACCAACGTTTTGCCCAAACGTTCCTCCTTTCGGTCATTCTTCTTAGAGGCTTCGCTTTGAGCTTTCTTTATACTTTCCAAAATGGTCGAGACAACTTCAATTCTCAACGCTCTTGGCCTTTTTCCTTAAAAGATTGACTTTCCGACTGAGAGCATCAGCAACAACATTAGCTTTACCGGGGTGGTAAAGTATCTCGCAGTCGTAGTCCTTGAGTAATTACATCCAACGTCGTTGCCTCATATTCAATTCCTTCTGATTAAAAAGATACTGGAGGCTCTTATGATCAGTGAAAAGTTTGCACTTCGTGCCATAGAGGTAATGCCTCCATATTTTCAGAGTGAAAACTACCGCTGCCAACTCCAAATCATGAGTCGGGTAGTTCTTTTCATGCTCTTTCAGCTGTCGAGACGCATATGCTATCACCTTTTCTCTTTGGGTCAAAACACAACCCAATCCAACCCCAAACGCATCGCTATAAATGGCAAAGTCTTCAACTCCATCGGGTAGAGAAAGTATCGGTGCCTCGCATAGCTTTTTCTTTAGCTTCTCGAATGCTTCTTTATGCTTATCACTCCAAGCATAAGTAGCTCCCTTGTGGGTCAAAGCTGTCAATGGACTAGCGATCAAAGAAAAGCCTTGGATAAACCTTCGGTAATATCCGGCTAATCCCAAAAGGCTTCGAATCTCCGTGGGACTTTTCGGTTGTTCCCATTTCATCACAGCTCCAATATTTGCTGGATCAACCATTATCCCTTCTTGGTTGACCACGTGACCCAAGAATTGGACTTCACGAATCCAAAAATCACATTTGGAGAACTTAGCATATAGCTTATCCTTCTTCAAGACTTCTAACACTTCTCGCAAGTGTCTGCCATGCTCCTCTTGGCTTTTCGAGTAAATCAGAATGTCGTCTATGAACACTATCACGGATTTATCAAGGAAAGGATTACAAACCCTATTCATTAAAACCATGAATGTTGCCGGAGCATTGGTTAGTCCAAACGACATAACCAAGAACTCGTAGTGTCCATATCTAGTTCTGAATGCAGTCTTCTCTATATCCTGCTCTGTTACTTTCAGCTGATGATATCCTGACCTTAGGTCGATCTTCGAGAAATAGCTCGAACCTTGCAATTGATCAAACATGTCATAAATCCTTGGCAACGGATATCTATTCTTTATTGTTTCCTTATTCAGCTCTCGGTAATCAATGCACATTCTCATACTTCCATCTTTCTTCTTCACAAATAACACCGGAGCTCCCCAGGGCGATGAACTAGGTCTAATGAAACCTTTGTCCAATAACTCCTGAAGTTGCATCATTAGCTCCTTCATCTCCGTCGGTGCTAATCGATAAGGTGCTTTCGCAATTGGCGTTGTTCCTGGCAACAAGTCAATACGGAATTCCACTTGTCGATCAGGCGGTAATCCAGGAAGATCTTCGGGAAATACTTCCGGATAATCACACACAACTGGAATATTCTGCATCACCTTCTTTTCCTTCTTAGCATCAATCACGAATGCTAGATATGATGTACACCCCTTGGTCAAACATTTTCTGGCTTTCATCAATGAAATGATTCCGGAATTCACTCTGCGTTTGTCCCCATACACCATAAACGAATCTTTCCCATACGGGTTTACTTTGACTATTTTCTTCTTGCATAAAATTTCGGCGTCGTTGGTGCTAAGCCAATCCATTCCCAAAACGATGTCGAAACCGTTTAGTTCTATAGGCAATAATTCCTCGTGGAACTTATTCGCATTCAGATGAATTAAGATGTTCTTCATACGATGGCTAACAGGTACAAACCTGCCACTAGCAACTTCGACTAATAAGGCATCATCTAGTCTAACAACAGGCAAAGCTAGCTTTCTATCAAATTCATGCGATATAAAGGAGTAGTTGGCTCCAGAATCAAATAAAATTTGGGCAGGCAATTCGTTAACGAGAAAGGTACCTGAAGCGACATCAGCTTCATCTTTAGCAGCTTCCAGCGTCATCTGGAATGCTCTCGCCTTTAGCTTAGGTGGAATGTTAGGTCTAGCTGCCTCCTTCTTCTTCGGGCAGTCCCTCGACATGTGTCCCTCCTCACCACAACCATAGCAAACTTTCTTAGTGAGGGTACATTCATTGGCATAGTGCCCTGGCTTTCCACACTTGTAGCATGTGTTCGCCACCTCACATCTTCCATGATGCTTCTTCTTACATTTGTCGCACCATTTCGCTTCACCTCCACTTCCCCTCGAACCAGACTTCGAGAACTTGTTTTTCTTGTTGGACCCTGAAGTTCCATCGAACTTCGTCTTTTCACCAACATTTATCCTTTCCAGACCCTTTTCCTTCTGTTGGGCCTCCACATTCTTAGCTGCACGAACAGTCATTTTCAGAGTAGTTGCCATCTTGACTGTCGGACCAAAGTCGACAGGCAGTCCATTAGCAAACCTCTCTATCTTGGAGAGTTCCATTGGCACTATGTACGGAAACAACTTCATTTTCTCAGTAAATGCAGTAGCATAGTCGTCTATGCTCATCTTCCCCTTCTTCAAGTTTTGGAACTCATTGTTCAGATCAATCAGATCTATTTCTGAATAATACTACACCCTTAGTTGTTCCAAGAACTCCTCCCATGACATTTTCAGGGCTTCTCCTCGTGGCATAGTATCTGCCAACAACTTCCACCAACTCAAGACACCAGTCTTCAGTTGTCTAACCGCAAAGACGGTCTTCTGTTTGTTGCTACAGTCGCAACTTTCAAATACCATCTCCATTTCGGAGATCCAATCCATTATCTCAACAGGCTTTGGGCTCCTAGAAAGACTTGGCGGCTTGGCGCCCAAGAAGTTCTTGTACATTCGCCCATCCTTGTTGTTCCTCCTTCCCGGATCGTTCCTTCATTCTCCTTGAGTCCCAACTTGACTCATAATGCGACTATTGTTCCCTTCCTCTGATTGCTCAGGAATCAATTCGGGTTCCTCAAAGGGTATGATAGGTTCATCCCTATTATCATGCAACATTTGTCGCATCTCCTCCCTTTGTTCGGCTAGCATAGCCCGAATCATGGCTTGCACCGCAGCCAATGTTATTGGTTCTGGTGCTGCTGCTACAACGGGTATTTGCTCAATTACTGGTGATTGATTCCTGTTTTCATCTGCGTTTCCAACGCCACTCATTGTTCTCACCATTTTTGATCTACACACCGAATAAGGTGAAATTAGATCCTCATTCACATTAGATATTCAAATCATCCTTATTACTCCGAAACGTTTACATGTTAGTTCTAATAACGTAGGCATATGCTTAGAATCCTACACACATAAGGTTTCCAGATCCAGTCGGCAACAGACCGTAGATCCGAACAATTAATATCATATATGGCAACATATAACATTTAGCACATAAAAGCATTTTAGGCAACTTTCCTAAAATAAACTAGTGCTCGTGTCTAAAATCCAACAGACACACACCTCAAAATTCCACTTAGCATTCTAAGTTTAAGTCTAGAAATCCTACGAATTCCTAGTTCGCTTAAACTAATGCTCTGATACCAACTGTGACATCCCCAAAATCACGGCCAGAAAAGATCGATTTTCATTTATGCTTTTAAAATAATTTCAGAGTAAATCCTTTTGATTTGAAAGAGTTGCGGAATTTGTTCCCAAAACAAACATGATAAAATAATATTTATCAAAGCATTTCATCAAGAGATGCATTTTCATTATATAATCAAAACTCAGGATGTCATGTTCCGATACAGACCATAAAGCATAAACGATAACATTACAAGTCATTCAACAAATATGTACATATACAGACTTGTAAACAAAACAACTTGATGATTCAACCTTCTTATGCCCTCGCGCCACTACCTGTAATACAAATAAAACTGAGTGGCTCAGGCTTGGGAGCCTGGTGAGCATATAGGGTTTTCAACCCACAATAAATAAATTATATTTAATTTCACCAACCAATCACTATCCTGATTACCCATTCCCGTTATCCTCACTTAACGTCCCTAAAATAACATCTATCTCAAGGGACCTAATCTAGGATTTTCATCGGGACGGACATCACTGCTAAGGGGTTTCCTCAACAATAGATATCTTAAAGGCAACCATGAGGGGGACAGAGTACACCGGTGAACACATCGTTCACAACACCTACAGGTTATGAACCTGCTAGCGTTACACTGGACTGTCTAGAAACAGTCCGTGGTCGTTATCTATACTCCGCTGAATAACTAGATCAACAACAACAACAACATCGAGGCCTCTCATCTGTTTATTACACACCAACTATCTACCCATGTTCTACCCAACATATTAGTAGATAAAATATATACTTTCATACATACTTTGAAACCTGTATATCATTTTCATTCAATATATATTCAACATAACAGATGAGGCATACCCACGTAACACGTATTTCATAGAAAGCAATTCAGATCTATGAGATGGAAGAGGGTGAACATACATTCATACACATAACAACAAATTCTACACATAACACGTATTTCGTATAAAATACTTCATAATCATGCGTTAGAAGAAAGTAACTACACACTCACACATATAAACAACAATATACTTAATACACTCGAACCATACTTGTATTATTATCGTGTTTATGAAAGGTACTATACACTCACTTGATAAGAAGACGATCGGACAGCACTACGACTTGCAGAAGTAGAAATCCTCAGCAGATCTGGAAGATCTTCACAAAAATCGAACTTCTCGCGGGCAGAGCTTTGACTCGGGAACCGCACTTCTCGGGATCTTCGAGATCTCGAGACTTGCCTCGGGAATTGAGTATGATACCGGGGCTTCAGGGTATTTCTGGCATGCAAATCGATGCAAAACGGGAGAGAGAAGAGAGAAAATTAGCAAAAGAGCCAGCTGCCCTCGCATCCTATTTATAGGAGGCTGGAGCCTCGGAGTACGTGGGGCGTACTGCAGTACGCGGCGCGTACTGCTTCCGAAATCGTCATTGCATGCGTCATCCGAGACACTTGCTGCGAGTGTCGACACCTTCGGAGTACGCGGGGCGTACCTCGAATCGGATTGCTGACTCCCCTTCGGATAATGTCGGAATTAAAGATTAAAAATAAATACAAATTATTTAATAAACTTCGGAAATTCATATCTTCTTCATACGAACTCCGTTTTCGACGTTCTTTATATCTACGCGAAGGTGAGACTACGCTCTACAACTTTCGTTTAGAATTCGTCGGCTAATTTTAATTTTATTTTTATTATTTATTTTTAATAGGCCGGGACAGAAACTTTCGTTATAAATTCATAACTTCTTCGTTTGACGTCCGTTCTTGCCTAACTTTTTATCGCTTCGATACAAACAACGAGACCTTCGATCCTCGTTTAGAATGCTTCGGCTAAAAACCGCTCGATCTCAAATCGAGTATTTCAGGCTGCATACCGCTAAGTCGAAACTTCGATAAATCATAACTTCCTCATACGAAATCAGATTTGGGCGTTCTATATATATTCGGAAACCTCGTTTCAACTACTACAACATTATCCAAAGATATTAAGTTTATTTTACACTTAAATTTTGACGCTTATTTTTATTCTTAATTAATCAAACCACACAATTAAGCAATTAAGCACAAAACACATAATACTTAAATAATACACTCTTATTATTTCAAAACGGGTTACAAAGGTTAACCTAGACTATTACATTGCTAAAAATGGCAAGCCCGGAAACACAGGCGTTACAGAGTGACCCCGACGTGTTATGGCTGCGGCGAAGCTGGCCATTTCAAAAAGAACTGTCCGAAGGCTACAAATGCTGGGGGAACTGGAAGGTTACTCGCTTTCGGTCACAATGAAGCGGTAGCGGATCCCACAGTAGTCACGGGTACGTTTCTTCTCAACAACCCTTATGCTTGTGTCTTATTCGATAGTGGTGCAGAAAGAAGCTTCATAAATCAAAACTTTAAACAATTACGCAAACAAACCCCTCAACCACTAAAAGAAACATTCATCGTAGAAATGGCTAACGGGAAGACAGAAAGCTCTAACGAAATCTACATAGGTTGTACCCTCACGTTAGACGATCACCCATTTCCAATCGATCTCGTACCAGTCTCAATCAAAAATTTCGATGTCATTGTTGGTATGGACTGGTTGAGTCTTCATCGCGCCGATATCCTATGCTCCAACAAAGTCATTTGCCTGAATCTTCCAAATCACGAAACCCTATTGATCTATGGAGATAAACCGGGTACGAGCCTTCGTATCATCTCCAGTATTCAGGCTCAGAAATATTTGCGTAAGGAATATCGCGCCTTTCTTGCTCACGTCGTCGACACAAGTCAGAAAGTGAAAGATCCAAATGACATTCCCGTTGTATGCGAATTCCCCGATGTCTTCCCAGAAGACCTTCCAGGTCTACCTCCCAAACGTCAGGTTGAGTTCAGAATCGACCTAGTCCCAGGAGCTACTCCCGTAGCTAAGTCGCCCTATCGTTTAGCGCCTGCCGAAATGCAAGAACTATCCGGTCAACTCAACGAGCTGCTCAGCAAGGGTTTTATAAGACCGAGCTTCTCACCTTGGGGAGCTTCGGTCTTGTTCGTGAAGAAGAAGGATGGATCGTTTCGGATGTGCATCGATTATAGAGAACTCAATAAACTCACGGTAAAAAATCGCTACCCTCTCCCTCGTATCGACGACCTATTCGACCAACTACAAGGAGCAAGTTATTTCTCCAAGATTGATCTTAGATCCGGGTATCATCAGTTACGGGTACTTGAGGAAGATGTTCCGAAGACAGCCTTCCGAACCCGCTACCGACATTTTGAGTTCGTAGTGATGCCCTTTGGACTGACTAACGCCCCCGCAGTATTCATGGACTTGATGAATAGGGTGTGTCGTCCATACCTGGATCAGTTCGTCATCGTCATCATTGACGATATACTCGTCTACTCTCGGAGAGAGGAAGAACACAGGGATCATTTACGACGGGTCCTGGAAACGTTGCGATCCGAAAAGTTATATGCAGAGTTCTCTAAGTGCGAGTTTTGGATCCGAAGAGTTGAATTCTTAGGTCACGTGGTTAGTGAAGAAGGAATCCACGTAGATCCCTCCAAAATTAAAGCTATTGAGAACTGGTCAGCATCGAAGACGCCTACAGAAACTCGTCAATTTCTAGGCCTCGCTGGCTACTACCGCAGATTCATCCAAAACTTTTCTCGAATTGCGAAGCCTCTCACTATGCTGACACATTAGGGTGTATCATTCGACTGGGAAGAGAAACAGGAGAAGGCATTCCAGACCCTGAAGCGAGCACTATGCACCGCACCAGTATTATCCCTTCCCGAAGGGACAGAAGACTTTGTTGTATATTGCGATGCATCAAATCAGGGGCTCGGTTGTGTCTTGATGCAAAGAGGAAAGGTTATTGCCTATGCCTCGAGGCAGCTAAAGACCCATGAAGTGAACTACACTACTCACGACCTCGAGTTAGGAGCGGTCGTCTTCGCACTAAAAATCTGGAGACACTACTTGTATGGGACGAAGAGCGTGGTGTACACTGATCATAAAAGCCTCCAACACATACTGAACCAAAGAGAACTCATTATGAGGCAGCGTCGATGGGTCGAGCTACTTAACGATTACGACTGTGAAATTAGATATCACTCGGGGAAGGCCAACGTAGTAGCAGATGCCCTGAGTAGAAAGGAGTATTCTGGTCGAAGGACCAAGTCGTTGACGATGACTATCCATTCGCATCTATCCGCACACATCAAAGAGGCTCAGGTGGAAGCCTTAAAGCCTGAGAACGTGACGGGAGAATCCCTACGCGGAATGGATAAAAATTTGGAGGTTAAGAGTGACGGAGCCTACTACTTCATGGACCGAATCTGGACTCCACGCCATGGAGGTTTCAGAGACTTGGTCATGAGGGAAGCACACAACACTCGCTACTCCGTCCACCCGGGTTCAGATAAGATGTATCTGGATCTCAAAAAGCTATACTGGTGGCCGAACATGAAAGCGGAGATCACTACCTTTGTGAGTAAGTTCCTTACTTGCGCGAAGGTCAAGGTCGAATATCAAAGGCCATCAGGACTCCTCCAACAACCTGAGATACCGGAATGGAAGTGGGAGCGGATCACAATGGAATTTATAACCAAACTGCCCAAGACAGCTGGTGGATTAGATACCATTTGGGTCATCGTTGACAGGTTGACCAAGTCCGCACACTTCCTACCCATCAAAGAAACGGACAAGATGGAGAAACTCACAAGAACATACATAAAAGAAATAGTGCGACTGCATGGCGTCCCTATATCTATTATCTCAGACAGAGATAGTAGATTCACCTCTAGGTTTTGGCAATCATTGCAAAAGGCACTAGGGACGAGGTTGTACATGAGTACAGCCTACCATCCACAGACCGACGGACAAAGTGAGAGGACGATCCAAACCTTAGAAGATATGCTGCGAGCTTGTGTGATCGACTTCGGGAAATCGTGGGATACACACTTGCCTCTTGTGGAGTTTTCCTACAACAATAGTTATCATACGAGCATCAAGGCAGCTCCATTCGAAGCCCTCTACGGCCGGAAGTGCAGATCCCTTCTGTGCTGGGCTGAGGTGGGTGACACTCAGTTAGCTAAAGGACGAGTTCCTGACAGCGCCCTCACTGGTCCGGAGATCATTCGAGAGACGACCGAGAAGATTGTACAGATACGTGAACGACTAAAAGCCGCTAGGGGTCGACAGAAAAGCTACACCGACAAACGAAGAAAACCCTTGGAATTCCAGGTGGGAAACCGAGTCCTTTTGAAGGTCTCGCCCTGGAAGGGCACGATACGATTCGGAAAGCGTGGAAATTTGAACCCAAGGTACATAGAGCCTTTCGAGATTCTCGCCAGAATCGGCCCCGTAGCTTATAAACTCAACTTACCCCACGAGCTAAGTAACATACATCCTACCTTCCACGTCTCAAACTTGAAGAAATGTCTGTCTGACGAGACCCTCGTGATCCCCCTCGACGAAATCGAGGTCAATGAGAGCCTCAACTTCGTGGAAGAGCCTGCGGAGATTATGGATCGGGAAGTAAAACGAACGAAACAAAGCCGCATCCCAATTGTGAAAGTTCGGTGGAACACCAAGCGGGGATCGGAATTCACTTGGGAGCGCGAAGACCAAATGAAACTCAAATATCCCCACCTCTTTGCTTAGTAGTATTGTAATTCTTATGTGTATGAATCCTAAATTTCGGGACGAAATTCCCCTAACGGGGGGATGATGTGACAACCCAAAATTTATTGCCGTTACAAATCCCGTCTGCACTAACGGAATTCGTCGTTATATTTATTGTTTTCCGTGATGCTTGGAGTCGTCAATAAACAAATATCTAGTTATTTATATGTCCTGACATTATCATAAGTAATTATAACTTGTAAGTGTTAACCCCGTTTAACTAAATAGAGTTATATTACTTTTCAACCACTTCACCCGGGTAAAAAGTTTCAACCCCGTTAAACTTTAGCATCGGGTAGCCGTGTATCGGGTGCAATACCCGAGGCATATGAAATGAGAGTGAACACCATTTGAACACTCTTTTACCACTCATTCACTCTCTCTCACTACTTTCTCTCTCTAGAGCCGAACCCGACTCCAAAACCGCGAATTCCGACTCCCAAACGTAAGGGTTTCTTCCCTATCTTGTTCTAATCATAGTCCATAGTATTTAGAGGCCAAAAATCATAGGATTTAGAGGATTAAAGGGAGTTTACAGCCTAGGAAGCCCCTTAGGCCGTAAACACCTAAAACCTTGCCAAAAACCCCATTTTTCTTTCCTTTAAGCTTGTGTACTAATTAAGGGATTTACCTAGGTGAGTTTGGACATGAAAACTTAAGATTTTGAAGCCTAAAAGGGAGTTTACGGCCCAAGCTTATGCTTAGGCCGTAAACACCCAAAAACCCTTGATAAAAGTCCCAAAAACTCATCTAGGGCATGTAGGAATTTAACTATGACCCTAGGAAATGCTTAAGGCCATTAAGCAACACCATTTAGAGACAAAAAGAGGAGTTTACGGCCAAGTCTAAGCTTAGGCCGTAAACACCCAATAATTATGCCAAAATGTCCCTAAAACTCCACCTAGGGTCTTCAAAAATTTATCTAAGGTGTAGGGAAGTGTTTTGGACCATTTAAACATCCATTTTGAGGGATTAAATGGAGTTTACGGCCCAAGCACAAGCCTGGACAGTAAACTCCCCAAAATGTCACAAAATGAGGGTTTAAACCCTCTAAATTAGTCCAAGACACTTGCTAGTAAATTAGGGAAGTGAAATAAGGCCTTAACTTGTAATTTTGGAGGAATACATGAGTTTACGGCCAAGCCTAGGGGGCTTACGGCCGTAAACTCCCAAGGAGTGGCCTTTGGGCCGTAAAATCCAAGGGAGTGAACTCATGGACTCCCCCAAAAACCCCTCTTGGCCTTGTACCACTCCCGGGAACCCCTTCTAGGCCCTAAAACCCCGAATCAATGCTAGAATGCCCAAATACTTTAATGAAAAGCATAAAATGATTAATTTATTGTAAAATACATATTTCATATGACATTAGGGGCCTAAAAGGTGCACAAGTCGTTATTTGGTACAAAATGCTCAATCGACACTTTTACCCGATTCACCCGATTTACGCGATTTCAGGTGAGTTCATACCCCTTTAATGAACCTTTCAAATGTTTTATATGTTTTAGGGGGGGATACAAGTCAATTATACATGTTTATGGAAATTCATACAAGTCATTTATTCATGTTACGGAAATTAATCACATGTGATTCACTATCCGTAGTTCAAATCACATGTGATTTACCACTATGCTTTATAAAAAAAGGATTTTCGTTTTCAAAACCATTTCGGATAAAAGATCAATTTTCTAAATATTCCCTTTTGACAAGATTTTTATTAAATAAATTCCTTATAAAATGTAACCACACCAATATATTTATATAAATAAGGCTTGAAGGACTTAGGACCGATAGCTCGCCTTATTTCCTGTTCTTGTTTGATTGTGGGCTTAGGGTAGTTGTTATCTGTCCGACTGTCATTGATTTCTTAGTTATATATCATATATATTAGTGTTGGATACGAGTATTTTCAATTCATTCGATGTTTAAACCACTAAATTGACAAGAATCATACGCACTAAGTTAACTATAATAGGTATAGTTAAGGCCACTATTACTCGCTAAAGCTACTACTCTACACACTATAATACACTCTATAATGATACTATATACTAATACGAGAACATACTACGAGTATACAAAATACTACTACGCTATAATACAAGAGAAAGCACTAATCAAGAGATAACACACTAACCCATTACGAGATACTCTATTCGCTACGCACTACGCCCAGAGTCTTCTGGCAGGAAGACGATGCTATATGTATAGATCTATACAGGGCAGACGCTATTACATCTCGACTGTTAACCTCAGTCTGAGCCGTACAGGTCCAGGGATGCCACTACTTCACTACATTGTGCATGACCGGGAAGGTCATGGGGTCCTCTATTACTCGCACTAATGGTAACATACAAGAAATACACTATCACCACACTAAAATACTAACTAAGAGTTAAGTTAAAATCCCAAAGTAATCAAGTATCTAACACTATAGAAAGTTTGCACCACTATTATTGATTTCAGGCATAACCTACCATATTGCATTACATATTGGGAACCCACTATTATACTGTTACAATGAATGTTTTCTTCAATGATGAAAATTACATGTTTCTTAAAGGTTTTCACTTACAAAGTATTTTTGGAAAATATAGGATTTTCTAGGTTTTTCTACTACTTATGAATGTAAATTACAGCTTTTCATACTAACGGTTCTAATGCTTTTTATACAAAAACTCATACTAATCTCTTATGAACTCACCAGCTTTATGCTGATATTCGTTTTCAAACCAACTTGTATCCTCAGGTCAAAGATAGACAGGTACAGGCGCAGCATTTTGGAGAAGGTGGAGCATACAAGATCCATCTCTTATTTTTGTAATACTTTTGGTGATTGTTAAACATTATAAAACACACTTGTAATTAAACTCACTATGTAATGCAATGGTTGTATGTTTCTTGTTTTTACTAATATGCAACTGTGATGATACTATACATGACGTCCTCCACCCTGAAACGTATTCCGTCGTTATCGGTTTTGGGGTGTGACATCTTCGAGTTAGATAAGGGAGAGGTCTCCAGCCCTGCCATGTGGCAGCCTGCGGGTGGTGCCATGTGTCGTTCGTCGGGTGGTGCCACCTCACCCTTTTCGCAATCTTCGAAAAATCATGATCTTTTTATTTGATATTCTTTATAACCCCGATTCCGTGTCGACGAGTACTACAACTTTCATTTAGGGGGGTGTTTGGCTTGTCTTTTTTAGAGGCAAAAGTCCTTTTTAGAAAAGATAAAGGGTAAAAGATGTTTGGTAAAAACATTTTAAAATCTATTTTTGGATTTTAGATAGAAGGAAAAGTGACTTTTTGAAAAAGTTAGGAAAACTTAACTTTTTGTAACTTTTCCAAAAAGCACTTTTGCCTCTCGAAAAGACAAGCCAAACACCCCCTAGATTTTGTAGACTAATTCACATTATGTTTTCATTTCACAATCTGTAAAGGTAACACTATAAAAGACCTTGTGAAATTCATAACTTCTTCATACAAGCTTCGTTCTTGACGTTCTTTATATCAACGTATTCGTATTTACGAAGACATCAACTCTCGTTTATATTGTTTTGTCAACAGGTAACCTATTTTTGTTTCGTATTTTGAGACACATACTTATGTAATGTGTCGAGCGGGAAACTTCAAAAATCATAACTTCTTTTTACAAAGTCAGATTTTGATGTTCTTTAGACTCACGGGTTTGTAATCACGACTACCACAACTTTCGTCAAGATTATTTATCCTAAATAATCTTTTATCTATAAATGTTTATTTAACCCAATTTGTTAATTTAAAACAAAATACACTTTTATACAAATATTATATGCCCATAACATTTTCCCAAGCTTCACGTATATAATAAATAAATATTTATATAACTCATAACACATACGAAGAACAATTGTCCTATTTGAGTATTACTATAATCCCTAAAACGTCTATCACAAATTCACGGGCATTACAAAATGTTATGTTATTCTCTCATACCTAGTTATAGATTATAAGGTGAACTAACATACATACATTTCTAACATCAAGAATACATTCACAATCAACGGCGTGTAAATGCCTCATCCAATGGTATGCAACTGTCCGAGAGATCACACCCGATATAAGGGTATCAGCTATACTACTATTGGGAAATGTCTCCATGATCAACATCTACAAAATTAAGATGTCAAAAAAGTAACTAATATAATAATGTTATAATAGTTGTTATACAAAATCTATTATGAAATGTTGCAGACATACTTTAAATGCATAGAAAAATCCTTGCACGGTATGTGTAGGTCTACTGCCGACCTATGGGGTTCAAATGCTCCTCAATCTTATCAAAGACAACAAGCAATTGTCTATAAGTCAAATCTCATATCACTCTACCACATGGGTACCTGTGTCAATAATTGCGCTTAATAACTATAAATTAAAACTATCATTTGATATAATATAAATAACTGTATACATGTTAAACTCGTCTAAATTAGAGGCGAGCGCAAGATATTCATCGTTAACTGGTTTTCTAGGGTATCTGCCACAAAATTCCTGATCTAACATATATAGTAGGGAGACTCACACATCGTTCGCAACATGTAATTGATGCAGTGAGTTATTGAACACATACATAATGTTACTAAATTTATATTGACTGTAAAGGCAACATAAATGGAAAGACCTATTGTCTGAACTATGTCGAAGATGAAGTAGCGGGGAAATAGTCCCTGAACCACAAGCCAGTAATAAGGCATAAAGCTTTCCTGTCAAAGAAAACTTGGTAGTCGTGTACTGGAAATAGAAGCTCTTATAGGTCAGCCCAATGATAGGTACTACATTCCTTGCACATAAGATAATGATATAGTAAAGGGTGATGACATTCAACACCTATCGGATGTTTACATAAGCACCAAAACGGGATGCCCTAAACATGGTCACACGTTGTTGTGTGTGTGTGTTGTAAACAGGCCATGATTTCTCGACCCAGTTTAGGCCTACAGGTTTTAGTGACAACCGTTTTGTATGTTTTGTCATGCTACAATGAAAGGAATTATAATTACGCAATTGTTGAATGTTCTAGACTTAAGAATATGTTTCGGAGAACATTTCGGAACAACGGTCCGGACTATTCTGGACTACAATGACTATATTCCGAATAGACGCACTTCGAAATACTATTCAGAAATAGTTTTACGTATTCTGACCGTGTTTTGCATATTCCGAACATGATCTTCGTATTCCGGAGTCGTTCCGGAGTATTTCAGAATAATGATTTCTTAAAGATTTTTTTTCTAGTGCACACATATACCCACACATATAATCATACAATAGCCTTAGAACCGATAAAAATCGAAGGAAAACGAATAATACTTATGTAAACACATCAAATCATACAAAATAAACGAAAATGTCTACTTTTTAACATATAATCATAAATAAAACATATAATTATAAAAATAGTCAAAACATACCCACAAAAACTAAATTTCTCCATTGCTAGAATAAGACATTGTTTGAGTAAGATGTTATCCGAAATATTGTCCGAAATGAATGTAAATTCGAAATAAAGTCTGAAAAGAAAGTGGATTTGAAATGTTATTTATAAGGGGGGTCACATTACCGGGTTGGATGACTATACCCGCTTATCCATTTTGAAATACGGGTCTAGAATGAACATTCTGGACTGAGTGGTCATTTTCCAAATTCATTTTATTGAGGTTGTCTTAAAAAAAACAACTAAAAACTCTTATATTAAATAATAATATGATTATCATTCAATTATTCAAAAGAAAACATTCATTTTTATTTATTTACTTTTATATATATGACTAATATTAAATATGATTTACCAATAAATTGATAATTTACATATTCCAATAAACTAATTGAAATGGTTATAAACATTTAAATACACTTTGATCAAGTTTTAAATCAATTTATCCAAATTTCCTAGTTTAATCAATTCGATCCATTAACAACAAACTTAAACCAAAATAACCATATCTCTGCATCAATCTACAACCACATAAAAACACATCCACCATCTTTGTTTCTTGGAACAAGTATTGCAAACACCAAACGACACGAACATAAACACACATCAAATCCCAGTCAACTTTATACCATAACAAAGCGCAACTGGTGCTTTTGTTTTGGCTCTTTCAACAGAACATGGAAGCTTCGTTTTCCTTCATGTTGGATCCAAAATAATCAAATGCCACTATTTAAAATGCACCTATTGCGTCTATATACGACAAGTTAAACTCTATATAATAAAAAAGACATTGACATCATGCATCGATTCTATATTTTCGAATACAAAACGACTAAACCAACAAATTATTTTGTGGAAATTTATGCCAAAACAAAAAGTAACTATCATAGATGACTCATAACAATTTGATCTCAATCAATATAGATCAAGAATCAATCATTATACCTGGATGAACACTATTTGTGACCATATTCAACTTTCATGCTTTCCAAGTTGTTGAACATATTCAACCTACAAGTGATTTTATCCATAATAACTCTCATGTATGATTCTTGTTAGCAAAAATACATATAAAAATCTAGGGAAAATGACACATTGGCCCAACCATGTATTTCAAATTTGTCCATTCAGTTCCTAAAGTTATTTCCGTGTTTTTTGAAGGAATAAACTCTGAAGTGCCCTGTGTTTTAGAGATTTCTACAAACAACAAGTTGCAGGATTTTTTTCATATAATAAAAGCTTAGAATTTTTCGAAAAAGATTTTATAAAACCACAATATCAACCGTAAACAATAAACCAACTATAATGACTAAATTGGAAAAAGAAAATGAAAATAATGTAAGGACTATTTTTTAGAAAGTAATAATTATACTAATAAAGTTGTGATTTAATATCTACTATAACAAAAGTGTATTGTTATTTTTATTGTTTTACTATACACAATTTTTTTTCTTTCTAGAATATGCATATCAACATGAAATTAACAACAAAATAAATTGAATGGAAGCTTAATTGATGGTGAACCAAGTCGTACAACAAAAACATCAAAATAAGTTCCATTACTTGAACTCAGAAGAAAGAAATTAAAACAAAATCGAAACAAAAGTTAGTGATTTTTAAATTACATTCCTACTTTGTTTCCTCAGTTTCTTTGATCTTTTCTTCTAACAAATGCCCTGATCTGCAATACGCAAGCCATCGATCCAAGTGCAATTCTTTTTCGTCAATAAATCATGTTCCTATTTACATCTACTTCTTATTAAGATATAAGTTACACGGATTCTTCTTCAATGGTTTGAGATGATTCGAGCCTATTTACTAGCAAATCCAATGCTTCTTTCATCCATGGTTGTTGACAAACCTCTTTAGCTTTTGGCACACTCACCTGTAAACCCCGATAAAGTTCATAAATTTCTTCTAAAAAATATTGATTTCTGTAAAAAAATTGAGTCTTTTTTCTTGGTTTAAAAGCTTACCCAAATTCGTTGACGAATATCCTTTTCAGGCCAGAAGTCGAGTTGTTCTTTCACAAGTAAAGGGAACATGAACCCTTCGTAATAGTTTTCATTGCTTTTGCTCTTGAATAACCATTTACCCAATATACGCTGTAAAAAGGTAAAAGAAAAGGTAAATAAATCGAATAATTCAAGAAAATTGTAAGAATTATATAAAGAAAGGATCGAAGAACGAACCTCAACAGTTCCAAATACTCCAGCTTCCTCTATCGATTCTCTTAGAGCAGCTTCTTTAATGGATTCATCGGATTCCCAACCTCCCTGGTGAATTAAACTGTGTGTTAATCGTTGTTCTTCATTTCGTTTTTTAAAGAAAGTCAACTGATGCTTTTTGGGTGTAAAAAGACTTGGTATTTAAGACTAAAATGTCACTTTGTTGTTCATGATTAGAGTCGTATATATTATATGAATTTAAATGGTGTAATACCTTAGGGAACAACATGCCTTTGCCTTTTCTTTGTGCACTAATGACAAGAACTTCTAATGAATCTTCTAAATTCTTCCCTTTGTTGGATTTTATTCTGTAAGGGATACATCTGTCACCAATTTTAAACAATACGTTAGTGAAAAATGAAAATATATTATCAAGAAACAGAGATACATATCTTGAAATTACTAGTTCTTCGAATTAAGCAAAACCCAACCAATTTCTATGAACAATTTGATTATGGGTTTGGATTTCTTCACTCGGTTTCATGAAATATGGAACATTTTCCATCATACATCAAAAAATCTCAAAATGAACACCCATTTCAAAGAACCTCAAATTCCAAAAACCCAGAAAGAAATTGAAATTACTAGTTCTTTCGAATGAGTGATAATAATTCGAATTTAGTAAAACCCAATCAATTTCTATGGATAGTTTGATTATGCGTTTCGTCTTCTTCACTCAGTTTCACGAAATATGAAACATTTAAAAATGAACCCATTTCAAAATTCGAATCACCCCAAATTCCAAAAAAATCAAAAATCCCAGAGAGAAATGCATCGGAAAGTTGAGGAAAAGGAGACTGACCCAACGATTTGACGGTGGCCTTTGTTGTATCGCTGCAATTGGCGACCTGTACGAGCAACCATGGCGACCATGTTCTTCAATTCCATTTTTGTTTAGAAAGTAAAAGATAAACCCAATTGGAGACAAATTACAAGTTACGATGTATACAGTGGGTGGATAAGAAATCAGAAATAAGAGATCTGAGTGATGGGGGAGGGAGATATGCGGCTAATTATATATATAGAGATGCATAAGATAATGCAGGGAGGTTGGAGACGATGTAAGAAGGGATCAATGAGATAACTGTGAGAGAATTGGCCCACATGCAGACACGGGATAAAAAATTAAATAACAAAAGAAATGAAAAATAAAATTGTTTCGATTAAAATAATAATAAATAAACAAATTGACGTGGCAATGAAAATATCAAAAGCTTCTTCAAATTTCCTTAAAAAAAATACAAAAAAAAAACTTAATTAAGGTTACATTACATCAAAGGGAATTTAATTATTTCATTTATAAAAAATTATCATGGTAATTTTTTAGAGCAATATTGTTTTGAAAAAGAAACTATTAGATTTTTTTAGTATCCATGACCTTAACACAGCTAAACTAGCTACAAAATACAAATTAAAATTACTCGAACTTATTTTTAATCCTATCTGATAAATTATTTTTCCTTACATTGTTGTCACATCTACTCTAGTAAATGAAGATTTATTTTGTAACATGTCAATCTCTCATGAGTTTTGACACATGTCATTTTATGATATTTTTGAAATAAATAATATCCACATGTAAATTCTTTGGTTTTTTAAATTTTAAATTAAAAAGTCACATAATATTTATATATTTATATATGTAAAGTATTAAATGTCATAATATGATATTAAATTACAATTAATACATTTCTTTATTTATTATTTTAAAATTTTATTTAAAAAAAATTATTGTTTATATTTTAATATTTAATTTATTTTTTAATCAACATGTGTAATATATAGGTTTTATACCTAGTATAAATTAAAGAACAATTTATAATCGAAGACAACTAGACACGTAAAAATTAAAAACTAAATAAAAAGTCAAATTTTAAATATTTAAAAGTAAAAAGTGTTAATGACATATGAAGCAAGGAAAAGTGCAATGTATTGCTACCCGTTACATGGGTGTTTACTACTCACGTGCGACAGTTTTCCCCTTCCTTTTTGGACCCTTTCACGATTAACCAGCTAAAAACATAGGCTCGGCTCACTGTTTCCAACTCACCCCCGGTTTACCTTCCTCAAAGTCAAACTCCTTTAAAAGCCGGCTCCTTGCCCTGGTTTTGTCGTTTCATTGAGTTTTTATGTCAGTTAAAACCTCACGCACTTAGTTTTTATTTGACACACTAACCTATCAGTGAACATTGTCGTAGAAGTTCGTAGGGTAGTGGGTTGGCTGTAGAGTGGCCATGAAGCCAGACGAAAATTGGCTAAGGTTTTTTTGATTGTTTTTTTTTGTGAAGACATTGACAGGAGAATCTTTGTGGAGTACTGGAGTTGTGATTATTTTAAAGGTTAATAGTTTGGTACTAAAATGTAATGGAGATGATGTGATACATAAGTGACAACATTTTTATAGTGGTTAGTGGTGACAATACCGTTTAGCGCAATTGTTGAAGAAGATAATATCGTCACTCCCCCACTACCTATTGGCAGTGTTGTAAAACTCGTCGAGTTGACTGATTACTCCTCCGAGTACTCGCTATTCCCCCCGTTGCCGAGGCAAGTTACATAATCTCGAGTACTCCCCGATCGGTCCCTTACGAACTGAGTAGTGTTGTGAAATTCGGTCAACTCGGTGATTAATATGTATGATATACTTAATGATTTATTATTTAACACACACACATGTGATTATTACTACATATATATCTTAAATTTTCAGTAATTATTCACGAAGTGAGACCATTATGTGTTTTTCATTTTTTGTGTATTCACATGTATCCAAATTTGTTATATATTTCAATCAACTTATGATTTTATCTTATTATTTTGACAGATATAATTTCCCTAAAAATATTTCTACACAAATTTCTAAATCCGAGTATTCTCCGAGTACTCGCTACTCGGTAGTCGGCCGAACAGGTACCGAGTAACGAGTTCTACAACTTTGCATATAGGGGTGGCAAATGTGTCGTGTGTTGTTTATGTTTGTGTTCGTGTTGGGTTGAATGTGTCGGTCTCGTGTCAACTCGTTTATTTTTTGTGTTAGGTTTAGAATTTAAGGTTTTGACATCTAAATATCCTGTATCGTGCTACATTCAAACACTCAACTGGTTGAAATAGTAAGGGTTCAAGAGCTGGAAAAAGAAAAAGTGAAAAACAAGGAGTAATACTAATAGTTTTAAAAGCGGATAAGTGAAATTCACATTAAATTTAAAATAATGAGGTAGGTTGAAAGTAAATGGAAGAGCACGATTGTAGAATATGAGATACTAATGAAAAAATAAAAAACTAACAATATGTATCGACTAGAAAACTAACAATATGTATCGACTAGACGGCTAATTAATGACTTCCATATAATCTAAAGTTTATTTACATTTGGTTTTGGGTTTGGACATTTTAGCTTATCTAAAATATTAAAAGGATTATCTCTAATAAATGAATGTTTTTTTTACCACTTATCATACTTCCGTTTAATTTGTCAAATGTTATTTTATGATTATTTTGAAGTAATTTTTTTTTTCTACATGTCATTTAATAAGTTCTTATATTTTATTAAATTCAATTTTAATGTAATAATTATATTAAATGTAGTAATAAATTGATATCAATTTCATTAATAAATTTACATTTTAATTTCAAAATTTTCAAAATTAAAGCTCATTAGTTTCTTTTATTTATTAAAATTTTTTGTTTAAATTTAAAAGATAAAAAACATTTTTATTATAATAATTTATTATTTTTCTTATTTTCTTTTAAATTCAAAGTTCTCAAATATTTTGACATTTATAATTAATTGTTTTCTTGGAAGAGTTCCAAGCAAGAGACAGTGGCTGATTCAACTTGTGAATCAGAGTATATTGCAGCTAGCGAGGCGACAAAAGAGGCGATATGGCTGAAGAACTTCATTGGAGACCTTGGAGTTGTACCAGCTATTAAAGAGCCAATGGAAATTTTCTGTGATAATGAAAGCACTGTTGCCTTAGCCAAGGAACCAAGGGATCACGGGAGATCCAGACACATCGACAGAAAATATCATTTTATCAGACATCGAATAGAAGAAGGACTCTCCGTGGCAAAGAAGGTATCATCGGATGAGAACCCAGCAGATCCCCTCACGAAGGGAATGACTCGGGTTAAGCATCTCCAACATGCTCGGAGCATAGGGCTGAAGGATGATATTAGATTTAGTAGTTAGATAACCTTGAAATTTGTAAAGTGTAATTGACATTAGATGATGAATAAAATGTGTTTTATTTATGAGTAAAGTGTTGTTATCTCTTGTCGATCGTTTACTATATTTCTTTTGCATGTTTTGACTTCCAGAATAATTTTGTTTGGTATAACATATTATTCAAACCTCCACAGTTGGTCATATGTCGGAAGTAGGTATGAATCAAGACTGTCATGATTGGTTGCAGAGGTCTACGGTGTTGGATAAGGCTACAACAATCATGAGTGCTCATAAGTTCTGGGTATTGGACTCAACCCACGCTCACTGGAATCACTTCATGGAATTTATCTCGAGTGATCGTGAGACGGTAATATCATATAAGTCTTCAAACCTAGAGATATGATTTGTTACTTACAAGTTGGTTATGCATTGATTGTACGAAAACACATTGGTAACTCGATGTTATAAAACGTGCTTTTGTGTATAATTCAATGAGTGGTAGAAAAAACATATGAGTCGAAGTTTATCTGTTCCTTCTTGGATTAGAAGCTGATATCTGGGCCCCTCGATGATTTTGTTTTGACCTATGTACCGGGCCCGGTCATAACTAAGCTGATGTGTTCAATTAAGTTCTTTGTCAAACAAATCGGAAATCGGGAAACAAATTGCTGGATTATATGATCACTTATCTTAAATGGCGTATCAACATCTTCTCAGTTCCGAGAGACCTTGAAAGAGCTACGATTGCCGGTCGGTTCTTGAAGTACTGGAGTTATAGTTATTAGACTTATCCAAGTGGAAGACTGTTGGATAAGATGTCTAAGTCCATAACTATTTCTGGTCAGTACTTGACCCGACCCGGCATGGTCCATTTGGGTTGCATGGCACCATGCAATTAGATAGACTAAATGAGACAAATAACACTTGGAGATTATTAATATATTATAAGTTCTAATATATCAATAATATTATTTGATTAGTTTGATCAAGAATTAATTTAGAATTAATTAAGTGATCAAAAGATAACTAATTAAATATATGGGTTGATTATGTAAATCATTCATATCTTGTATAGTGGGCTAAGAGGCTCCATGGATTATCAAGTTGGGTTCCACCCATAGGATGCTCCATGGATGCTCCATGGGAGTTACAAACCCATGGGTCATGGGAATGAAGAGTCATGACACATTAGGGTTTACATGGTGTAACCCTAGATGTGTCAACACTATATAAGAATCCCATTCTCCACCAAAATCGGCTACACATAAGAAACTAGAGGGCTAGGCCGATTTCAAGAAGTGTGTATTCTCTCAAAAGTCTTTCCAAGAGCATTTGGTGTTGTGTGAAGCGTTTGAGGCATCACACTTGGGGTGCTAGGCTCACAAGGTTTCAAGGATCATAAGCAACAACAAGGTAAGTTATTCTATCTTTCATTCAAGTTAAAAAAAAATTGTTCCCCATGTATGCTAGATAGGAATATAACCTTGGAATTCAACTTTGCATGATAATTAGACAAACAAAGATCCAAGGTTATTAGGGTTGCATGTACACTTAGGAAGTGTTAGAATGCTCAAAACCCATTAGTATCCCTAGTCTTATTTGTAGTGACGTAGGCGTGCTTAGTTGCAATAGATGGGACTAGTCTAAAGTGGCGTGTCCTGCTATGCTTGGCCGCTGTTTTTTCGGCTGAACATTAAAGCAGTTTTCAGTTGTGACATCACCCGCCATCATTAGGGTTTTCGAATTTCCCGCCCTTCTATGTTTTTATAGGCTCCGCCTCCTCGTCTTTCCTCATTCTTGCTCTTTCTCTTGTTCTCTCTCTACGTCTACACTTTGTTTTGTTATTGATTCTCTGATCAACTTTGCTCCTACCCCAGATAAATTTGCTGCTCTCCATGAGAAATAAAGCTTTCAGTTGGAAGACGGTGTGACCTTTCCTGGGGAGCGTGCAAACTTCATCTATCCGTCGAAGGTCAAGGTTCCCATTTATGTAAAACACTTCAATTATGGGTACCGTTTTCTGACATCCGATTCCTTCAAGTTGTTTCATTATCATCATAAGGTTCACATCAATCTGTTGGTTCCTAATGGAGTAAACAAGGTAGTTGCGTTCGTGATGCTTTTTCGGGTTCATGGAATCAACCCTGATATGTGGGTCTTCTACCAATTTTTCCGTTTTGTTGCTACTTCTTCCCCTGAGAGTTATACTTTCGTCATTCGGAAACATAGGCATGCTATTGTAATGAACCATAAGAATTCTTCGAAGAATTGGGTGAGTCGTTACTATTGGGTGAACGTTGAGCATGTGGGTTTTATGAATCGTTGAATTGCTCTAATTTTTGACCAGTCGTTTAGTCTTTACTCTGATAGGGAACAGATGGCTAAGGTTTCACAATCTTCTCAAGTGGTGGCTGATGATTTTCTGGAGTATGTATTTGTTGGTGCCAGGATGAGTACTTGGTAGCGAGTCCATGGAGAGTATATCGGTTGAGCAAGAGTGCTCATTTCATCCCAATCCAGGAAAATATATTGGCTGAGAAGCTGGCCGAGATTTACATACGTGAGGTAGTGGCACGACATGGAGTGCCTGTTTCGGTTGTGTCAGACTGAGATGTTCGTTTCACTTCTAGATTTTGGAAGCAGTTTCACGACGAGATGGGTACTCGTCTTCAGTTAAGTACCGCTTTCCACTTTTAGACTGGCGAGCAGAGTGACAGGACGATTCAGACTCTAGAGGACATGTTGCATGTGTATGTATTGGATTTTGGAAGCAGTTGGGATACGTATCTTCCATTAGCGGAATTTTCGTAAAATAACAGCTACCACGCTAGCATAGATCATCCTCCCTTTGAGATGCTCTACGGGAGAAAGTGTGGGACCCTAATCTGTTGGGGCAATGTCGGTTAGAGAGTCATGGGGAGTACTGAGGTAGTACTGAAGATGACTGAGAGGATCCAGCAAGTCCGGAGCAGACTCTAGACTGCTCAGATTTGGCAAAAAAGTTATGCTAACAAGCATCGTTCAGGCTTAGAGTTTTAGGTGAGCGGCATGGTTCTCCTAATGATGTCACCTTGGGTGCCATCCGGTTCAGGAAGCGGGGAAAGCTAGGCCCCAGGTACATCGGTTCATTCAAGGTTTTGGCACGGGTAGGGCGGGTTGCTTATCGTTTGGATCTTCCAGCAAAGCTCATCCAGATCCACAGTACTTTTCATGTCTCCCAGCTACGAAAGTGCTTAGTGGATATCTCCATAGTTATGCCTTTAGAGGATATGTAGGTTGATGACAGCCTGAACTACATCGCAAGGGCTCGGAGTTGGTAAAGGTGCAGTGGCAACACCGTAAGGGCTCGGAGTGGACTTGGGAGGCCGAGGAGGATATGAGGGAGCACTACCCGGAGTTATTCCCAGATGCAGCGGACTTCAAGGACGAAGTCTGACTCAAGTGGGGGAGAATTGTAACATCCGCCACTTGAGGTATTATTTATTTTAAAACACTTATTATTTATTGTAGGACTATAGATTGGATAAGTGGATTTTGCGTTGGACATTAGCAAAGTGGTTGGATAAGTTGGGCTACCCGAAGACATACATTGGGTGTAAGCTTGGCGTAGTGCAGCATTGGGGGGGGGGGGGGGGGGGGGAGGCGCGTACGCATGTAGAATCAAACCCTTAATTTTTAGGGTTTAAGCCATATAAATACATTATTATGACTCAAACCCTAGCCTCCTTACCAGCCTCTCAATCTCGGAAACCCTAGATAGCCTCTCATCCTTCATCCTTGTTTTTTTGGCTTTGTGAATTTCTAGGTGGTATTTAGTAGCTTGAAAGAAGAAAGGAGAAGTTGTAGAAGAAGAACTTGAGTATCTTGAGCTAAAGGATCCAAGATTTCATCACCATTTGGCACTCATTGGAGGTATGAAGATTTCAAGTTGCCTCATGAATGTACAGATCTATGTTAATGGAGTTTTAGACCTCCTTAGGTCCCAAGAATGTTTTTTCTGATTCTACTTCGTTTCTAGGCTTAGGGTTTGTAACGCCCGCAGATCCGGGCTAGTCAATTTAAAGACAATAAGCATCAAAAATGAGTTTTTGATGGAAGATTATTTAGAAGGATTAATCTTAACCAAGTTGCAGTATATGTTACAAGGGTTCCGTACATATAAAGAACGCCAAAATCCGAGTTATAACGAAGAAGTTATGACCCGTCGAAGTTCGCGATGGAACCGGGGCGACACCGGGAAGCGTAAATAGTGAATTTACGATAGAGAGACTTTTAGCCTTAGCAATCTAAACGAAAGTCATAGAATATGTTAAACCAATTCTGACTTCGTATGAGGAAGTTATAATTTTTCGAAGTTCCGGTTTAGCGGTGTACAACCCGAAGTTCGAATATTAGATCGAGCGGTTTTTAGTCGACACAACCTAAACGAGAATCGAAGATCACGTTAATATTAGCGTAACGATAAAAAGACAGACGAAAACGGACGTCGGATGAAAAAGTTATGAATTTTTAACGGATTATTCCTATCCCGGCCTGTTAAAAATATAACTTTAAAAATAAAGTCAAAATTAGCCAACAGAGTCTAAATGAAAGTTGTAGATTACGTTCCCGCCTACGCGTGGCAAAAATGGAGCTCGTATACAAAAGTTACAAATTTTAGAAGTTGGGAAAGAAAAATACGAACCTGCGAGGGGGGTGACGACGTAGCCGCATCTGGGCCGTCGCTTGCTGATCACGAACTCACTTCAGATGGGTGACAGCTGGCTCGCTACGCAGCACATACGAGAGGGGAACACCCCATGTTCGGATTCGCTTGGTCTCGCAATTATCCACGTCGCCCCACCCGAATTCGGAAACTTTTCTGTACGAACGCGCAGCGTAAGGCTGGAACGCCCTGCGTACGAGGTACGCCCCGCGTACCCTCGCAAGAACGCCCAGCATACTCTGCAACTGGTGGCTATAAAATAGAGCGAAGGCAACCCTCATTTCTCACTCCATTCCCATTTCTCTCTCTAATTTCTCTCACTACCCCTAACCCCCTCCTAAGTCTAGGTAAACCCCCTAGCACCCGAAGGAAACCCCAAGGCTCCTGAAGTCCCGAGAAAAAGGGCCTTTCGGTTCGGAAATGCTGCTCCAAGCGAAGTCCGGTTTTCTATAAAACCCGCTGTAAGTGAGCTACGCCTACGCTATTTTTAATATAGATTTTATTTAATTATAGTGATGTTATTAGGAACTTATAATAAGTACTTGGGCTATTATTATAGGTTATATAAGTATTGCTTAACGCTTATATAATAGTGATAATTGCCAGACTATTAATTACTCTTGGTGAATGATAGACTAAACCCTAGTGGTAATGATACTAGGTTTTGTCAAGGGATAATTGTTTTGAGATAACGAAGCGTTGTTCGAGGACAGAATCACCACATTAACAAGTGAGTGCATATTTACTTTCAGCTTACACATAGATATGAAGTATTTTATAAATTACGTGTTATATGTGTATATTATCTGTATACTTGTTATCTATGCTGGATAAACGATTTTATGCATGTTTTAAATGATTTAAATGGTATATGTATTTTATATCTACAAAATGTGTTGGGTAAAACATGGGTAGATGAAATAGTTGTGTGACAAAAACAAAATGATGAGAGGTGATATAGACCATGAGATATGGGTGAGAGGTGAACCATGAGAGAAGCCTTTTACCCAAGTATTGGCCTCGTTATCTAGCAGAGTATGGATGACAACCAAGGACTATTCTAGACAGTACAGTGGAACACTAGCAAGCTCGCAACCTATAGGTGTTATTTGAACTGTGTATTCACCAACTGTACTCTAAAAACTCATTGACATGTATTGCGAGTGGATTCTCGGAAACGATATTGTCGATAAATGAGATAAAAACCCATTGATATGTATTACGAGTGGATTCTCGGAAACGATACTGTCGATAAACGAGATAACCCTGACAACTATGGATTTAGTGCCTGTTGAGCAAACCCTGGCAACTATGGATTTATTGCCTATTGAGTAAACCCTGGCAACGATGGATTTCGTGCCTATTCCTTAGGATGATCCTTAGGAATGAATGAACAGGAAATAACTGATTCTTAGGGTAGATCCTTAAGAGTAAATAAGATAATGGGGATGGGTAATTGGGTTAATTATTTGATGATTAAACATAATAATTATATTATTATGGATTGAAAACCCTATGTACTCACCAGGTTTCCCAACCTGACCCACTCAGTTTATTTATATCAGAGGTGTTGATATGAAGTCACATTACACTGAGAGATTAAAGGAGATATAAATCACTAGTGATAATAAATGTACGTTCTATTTATGCTTATGTTTCTGTATTGACGATGACATCCCAAATGTTTTAAAATGAATAAAAATACTGCTCTTCAAAAATGTTTTGATAACGTATTTATCATGTTTTACTGGGAACAAGTTCCGCAACATTTTTATTAAAAGAAGTACTTTGATTTTTATAAAGCATAAACAAAATCGGCCTTTTCTGGCCGTAAAAATGGGGGATGTCATAGGGTTGCCACCCTAAGTTCTAAATGTGCCCCTATGTTAGTAAAGTTTCGATCTTTAAGGTCCTTTTGTGACCATGCATGAGTTCTAGTCATTTCCATGGAAGTTAGTTACTATATTCCAAGTTTGGGTCCATTTGGTGGGTTGCAAGCCACCAAGTAATTGACTTTATAAGTTAAGACATGTTAATGGACTAAGATATGTAATTTGGACTTAAGGTCTTAAGGGATTAAGTAGTTGTGAAGAATTTGGCTTAACAGGGTAGTACGTTGGGCGTACAAGCCAGTACGCGCAGCGTACAAGCCATACAGCTTATACGCTTAGCATACAGAGGAGTACACCCTGCGTACTCTTAGGTTTTGGGCTTTACGTATTTTGGGCCTCTGATCGGGCCAATCTTTGGATTTATCAACTATTAGGCCTTAATGGGCCATCAGAAGTCAGTTAATGGGGCAAGGACATGTTTGGGCTTAGGGATGGCCCATTTGAGGAGTTAGGCCTAATTTAGAAAATTGGACCCTTAGTGGGCCTTTAGTGGGCCATCATTGGGCTTGGAAAGATTAGATGGAATTAAGCCTAGGTTATGGTCCAAATTAGACTAGGGGTAAAATGGTCATTTTACCCTAAGAAGGATTATGGATTTTGACTAAGGGTTGTTGTGATAATGATAGTCGGGGAGTCATTGGAGCAGCCACTAGAGATTCCTTACCGTGAGATTCACCACACAGCTTTGCAAGGTGAGTTTCCTCCTGTATGAATGGGTCGAAGGCACCAATGCCTGCCCATATACGTATGTTAGTATGTTCCGGGCTTAGGTTCAATGTCGGGGATAGCCCGATGTAGGTTTATATGTTTCCAGAATTCAATCTAATGTTGGGGAAAGCCCGAGGAATTATTTGTATGCTTGACGTCTTCGTGATTCTTGCATGTGCTTGTTTTATATGTCCTCAACTTCGGTCGATGTCGGGGTAAGCCCGAGGAATGTTTATATGTTTATGTTATGTGATCATGATATATGTATTCGTTGATATGTTTATATATATATATATATATATATATATATATATATATATATATATATACTAGACCTCGGTCCGATGCCGGGCGGGGCCCGATGCCGGACTTCAGTCCGATACCCGGCGAGGCCCGATGTCGAACTTGTCCGATGTCGGGCAAGGCTCGATGTAGCTGGTAAGGCCCAATGTTATGATATTATGTGATTGTGTGATTATGTGTATGGTATGTGGTAGTTTGGGGAGACTCACTAAGCTTCGTGCTTACAATTTTAAGTTTTGGTTTCAGGTACTTCCAGTAGCAAGGGGAAGAGCTTGGGATGACTACAGTGTACACACCATTTTGTTTAGCCTGGGATGTTTATAGTCTGATATATTTGATAGATGTTTATGATATTTTGAGATACATGACTTATGATTTTTATATGATGTTTGGTAACTATGGTTTTCTGAATGATTTAAAATGAAATTTTTAGACTATATTTTTGGGATGTTTCACAAACTGAGGGTTTGGTAGAGTTTTTCAAAAGGAAATGTTTTATAAAAAGGTTTTTCTATTAAAAGAAAAAGGGTGTGGTGCATGCAATCAACCGAGCTCAAGTAAGATTTCCCAAAATACCCATACATGTTTTATGATATGCTTTGATTTGTAAATCTATGAATCACATGCTAGTTAGGGCTACAGATTTGCTCAGGATTTGCATGATAGAATTCTAGGAAAGACGAATTTATATGCCTACTGCATGAGCTTGTAGACTTGCATGGTAGTACTGATCAGTTGGTGCAGGATGACCTGTTTAGGTTATGCTTGTTCCAATTACTCAATGCTCGAATGCTACTTGCTTTCTGCTTTTTAGGAGTTTCCATTAGCTTCAGCTAACTAGTAAGCGAATATACTAAGTTACATGCTATTGAGACTAAATAATTTTAGAAGGTTAGGTTTTAACTCTATTGTGCAACTCTTGTTTGATTCCAACCGTTGTAGTGTGAGACCTTTCATTCGAAGAATTATCTGGTGGCGGCGATATGTAATTGTATTCGTGAGCTAGTTAGAGGAGGTTAAGGGGAGTTCCTTCTACAGCTGATGGTGGAGAGTAGTGTGGTGATTGCCCTAGGAAAAACTAGGAAGAGATTTTGTGTTGGGAGCCTTATCTTGTTGATGATTGTATGTGAGGACAAGGAGCGAATTAGAGGATTCAAAGCGATCCTTGAGGAAAGTACGAATAGACGTGGGAGGTAGTATGGGCCCGTACGATTGGAAGCAAAGGATTTGTACTCGAGTCGTGGAGAGTTGCAATGAAACCAAGGAGCTTGTAGAGTGTGAGACTCCTCGATATTATTTATGCGTGTTATGATGGTTTTTATGGTCTATTTTTCAGTATGGTGACTCTTCGAGGCAGACCGATTAGTAGTTTTGGTGCTGGTGAGGGTTCAGTTTCGGGTTCTGGAGCCGAGCTGTTAGATGATTAGATGCAGGAGTTCATTTCATCTGAGATTACCTACATTATACTTGAGCAGAATCATATGATCTTTGGTACAATCAAGGAGGGCATTCTAGAGATTTTGGATGAGCGTTTGAGCGTTTTTAGTATGAGCTGGTGGCATTAATGGGAGCTCGCATGTTGACCTTGTGAGAGTTCCGAGCATGTGGGGTTCCAGAGTACTTTAGGAATAATGAACTAATCACGAGCATATGTTGGTTAACGGCTGTCGTTAACGCCTTCCACATTAGCAGTTGTACCGATGGGGCAAAGGTCAGACTTGCTTCCTGTCTTCTGAAACACAGAGCTCGAGACTGGTGGGAGGAGGTTAGGTGCTCTGTGGGTCATGATGCATTTGATTCAATGACATGGGATTATTTTTTACTAGATTCCAAGCTAATTTTGCACCCGTGATTGAGGTGCAACAGTTGGCGAGGAGTTCCAGGACCTTCGCCCGACTACTGAGACGGTGGATGAGATCATCGCTATGTTCCGTGAGAGGGTGTTGTTGGTTCTGTAATATGTGGTGGATGAGGAGATGAAGAAGGCGAGATACCATGCGATGTTGAGGAGTGATATTCGGCATTTCATGAGCTGATCCAGTTGCAAGACACTGAAGGATATGATAGCGAGAGCTAGAGAGAGGGAGATTGATCTAGAGATGGAGAAGAAGAGGAAGCCAGATCAGTCTCAGGTTTTAGGGGATCGGGCAAGAGGCCCAATGTATTTGATTCGAGATCGAGAGGCTAGCAGGGCCGGAGCTACTATGGCAAGTGCGGCAAGACACATGATAGGGCGCACATGGTGGGTGGTTCTGGCTGTTGCAGTCGGACGGGTCATATTAACATGGATTGTACTGTTACTACTACCACCACCATGCCAGTATCTGATTTGATTTGCTTCCATTGTAGTTAGAGGGGCCGCAATAAGGCTCATTGACTGAGGTTGACACCAGCAGGACCAGTGGTAGCACCCGCTCCAGGGACTCTACGGATCATTGATGGCTGCCAGGGCAAGGTGGATGTGCCTGTGGTGAAGAGCATGGGTTTTCAGCTGACGGATGGGGTGGTTCGCATAGCACCTGACTGTGTGGGAGTACCCGAATGTGTTTCCAAAGGATTTTCTTGGGGTGCCTCCAAAGAGGCAGGTGGAGTTCAGGATTGACTTGGTTCTGGGTGCGGCTCCGATAGCCAGGGCACCTAATCAGTTAGCTCCTCTAGAGATGCAGGAGTTGTCTACACATCTGCAAGACCTGTTAGACAAGAGGTTCATTCGACCGAGCAGTTCACCATGGGGAGCACTGATCCTATTTATGAAGAAGAAGGATGGGTCTCATCCGATGGGTATTGACTACCGGGAGCTAAATAAGCTAACGATGAAGAACTGTAATCCACTCCCGAGGATTGACGATTTGTTTGTCCACCTTGAGGCCGCCTCCTGGTTTTCTAGGATTAGTTTGCGTTCGGGTTATCATCAGATAAGGGTCAGAGAGGAGGATGTGCAAAAGACGGCTTTTCAGACTTATTTTGGTCATTACGAGTTCATGGTGATGCCCTTCGGGCTCACCAATGCTCCAACTGCGTTCATGGACCTCATGAACCACGTCTGCAGGCCGATGCTGGATCGTTCTGTGATTATTTTCATTGATGATATGGAAGGGTTTTGAGCATTCTAACACTCCTGTGGTGTACATGCAACCCTAGAAACCTTGGATCTATGTTTTCTCTAAGATACATGCAAATAATAACTTTCCAAGGTTCACTTCCTAACTAGCATGTTATAAGGTACTTGAATCATAAAACATGTGACATCCCCAAAATCTCGGCCAGAAAAGACCAATTTTCATTTATGCTTTTAAATATTTTCAGAGTAAATCCTTTTGATTTGAAAGAGTTGCGGAATTTGTTCTCAAAACAAAACATGATAAAATAATATTTATCAAAGCATTTCATCAAGAGATGCATTTCATTATATAATCAAAACTCGGGATGTCATGTTCCGATACAGACCATAAAGCATAAACGATAAACATTACAAGTCATTCAACAAATATATACATATACAGACTTGTAAACAAAACAACAAGATGATCCATCCATCTTACGCCCCTGTGCCACTTCCTGTAATACAAATAAAACTGAGTGGGTCAGGCTTGGGAGCCTGGTGAGCATATAGGGTTTTCAACCCACAATAAATAAGTTATATTTAATTTCACCAACCAATCACTATCCCGATTACCCATTCCCGTTATCCTCACTTTACGTCCCTAAAACAACTATCTCAAGGGACCTAATCTAGGATTTTCATCGGGACGGACATCACTACGAAGGGGTTTCCTCAACAATAGATATCCTAAAGGCAACCATGAGGGGGATAGAGTACACCGGTGAACACATCGTTCACAACACCTACAGGTTATGAACCTGCTAGCGTTCCACTGGACTGTCTAGAAAGAGTCCGTGGTCGTTATCCATACTCCACTGAATAACTAGATCAACAACAACAACAACATCGAGGCCTCTCATCTGTTTATTACACACCAACTATCTACCCATGTTCTACCCAACATATTAGTAGATAAAATATATATTTTCATACGTAGTTTAAAGAAAACCTGTATAGCATGCTTTAATCAACACATATATCACATAACAGATGAGGCACACACACATAACACATATCTCATAAAGAAATAAGCAGATCTATAAGATAGAAGAGAGTGAATACTCATTCACACATAACACAACCAAATATATACACATAGCACGTATTTTTATATAAAATACTTCGTATTATTGTATTAGAAGAAATAACTACACACTCACTTGATCAGAAGACGATCCGACAGCACTACGGCTTATAGAAGTAATAATCCACAGCAGATCTGGAAGATCTCCTCGAAAATCGAACTTCTCGCGGGCAGAGCTTCGACTCGGGAACCGCGCTTCTCGGGATCTTTGGGATCTCGGGACTTGCCTCGGGGCTAGAGTATGATACCGGGACTTCGGGGTAGCTTCGGCACGAAAAACAATGCAAAAGACTAGAGAGAAGAGAAGAAAATGAAGAATTATGGCTGCCTTCGGATCCCCTTTTATAGAGGCTGGAGCCTCGGAGTACGCGGGGCGTACTGCCCAAAACGTCATTGCTTACGTATCCGAAGTGCTCGAGTGCGAGTGTCGACATCCCTCGGAGTACGCGGGGCGTACCTCGGATCAGATCGGTGACTCCTTCGGATAATGCTTCCGAATTTTGATTTAAATTTAAATACAAAATGATTAATAAACTTCGGAAATTCATAACTTCTTCATACGAACTCCGTTTTCGACGTTCTTTATATCCACAGAAAGGTGAGACCATGCTCTACGACTTTCGTTTAGACTCCGTCGGCTAATTTTGAATTTATTTTTATTAATTATTTTTAATAGGCCGCGACAGAAACTTTCGTTATAAATTCATAACTTCTTCGTTTGACGTCCGTTCTCGCCTAACTTTTTATCGCTTCGATACCAACAACGAGATCTTCGATTCTCATTTAGATTGCTTCGGCTAACAACCGCTCGATCTCAATTCGAGTATTTCAGGCTGTATACCGCTAAGCCGGAACTTCGATAAATCATAACTTCCTCATACGAAGTCAGATTTGGGCGTTCTATATATATTCGGAAACCTCGTTCCGACTACTACAACATTAACCAAAGATATTAAGTTTATTTTACACTTAAATTTTGACGCTTATTTTTATTCTTAATTAATCAGACCACATAATTAAGCAATTAAGCACAAAACACATAATACTCAAATAATACATTCTTATTATTTCAAAACGGGTTACAAAGGTTAACCTAGACTATTATATTGCTAAATATGGCAAGCTCGGAAACATAGGCGTTACAAAACACTAGTATAATTACATACCTTTTAGTAGTGGTTGATTGCTTGGAGTTTGAGAGTCTAGCACCAATAATGTGGATGCCTCAAATGGAAGTCACAAATCACCAAAAACTTTGGAAACCTTTAGAGAAAGTATGAACACTTGTAGAAATCGGCCACTTTTGCTCACACACACACTAGTGCCACTTCAAGTGCCAAGGACTCCTTTATATAGTGTGGTGGGTTAGGGTTACATTCATGTAAACCCTAATACCCATGACCTTTCATTTCCATGAGATCCATGGATTAAAGCTCCATGGACTATCCATGGACTTTCCATGCAAGCCTAACCCATTCTAAATAAGCAATAGCCTACACTATATAAATACAAGAGTCCATATTGAATTAGTCACCTTTTTTATCACCAAATTAATTCTAGATCAGTACTAATTAAATAATATTATTTCATATTAATATATTAGAACTTATAATATATTAATAAATCATAACTTATACTATTCTCAAAAGATTATCCATATAAATTGTTCAGGTGAAGTGCAACCCTAATGGACCATGCCGGGTTGGGTCAAGTACATGTTAAATATAGTTATGGACTTAGACACCTTATCCAACAGATATCATGGTATATTCCAAGACATAGGAGTTGCATAAGGAGCACTTGAGGGAGGTATTGGAGACTTTAAGGAGGGAGAGACTTTATGTGAAGTTCAACAAGTGTTAGTTCTGGTTGTGTGAGGTGTAATTTCTGGGGCACCTTGTCAACCAGAATGGAATTCTAGTTGATCCGGCCAAGGTCGAGGTCGTGATGACGTGAGAGGTTTTAAGGTCTCCATCTGAGATTCGAAGTTTCCCTGGGTTGGCAGACTATTATCAGAGGTTCATTTAGGATTTCTCCAAGATAGCGGTTCCTCTGACTCGGTTGACGAAGAAGACAATCACTTTTCACTGGGGACCCGAGCAACAGGCAGCTTTGAAGACCCTAAGACAGAGATTGTGTGAGGCATCGATTTTTACCCTATTGAAGGGTGTCGAGGATTTCGTTTTTTATTGTGATGTGTCGATCACAAGTTTGGGTGCATTTCTTATGCAGAGTGGTCACTTGATCGCTTACGCTTAAAGGCAGCTGAAGCCTCATGAGGAAAATTATCCAACACATGGTTTAGAGCTGGGGATGTGGTTTTCACCCTCAAGATTTGGTGACAATACCTATGTAGGTCCTTTGTACTATTTACACAGATCACAAGAGCCTGAGGTATCTAACAGATCAGCCGAATCTAAACATGAGGCAGTGTCGGTGGTTTGATGTAGTGAAAGATTATGATTGTGAGATCCTTTACCATTCGGGGATGGCCAATGTGGTGGCCAATGCTCTTAGCCACAAGGCGTTCATGGCTCTAATCATGGATATTTTTTTGAGGATAACCGTGATTACTCCACTTTTAGAGCAAATTTAAGAGGCTCAGGTTGATGTAACGCCCGTAGATCAGGGCTAGTCAATTTAGAGATGATAAGCGTCAAAAATGACTTTTTTATAAAAGATTATTTAGAATGAATAATCTTAACTAAGTTTTAGTATATGTTACAAGGATTCCGTACATATAAAGAACGCCGAAATCCGAGTTATAACGAAGAAGTTATGACCTGTCGAAGTTTCGCGACAAAACCGGCATGACATAGCACGACGTAAAAAGTGAATTTACGTTAGAGTGATATTTAGTCTTAACAATCTAAATGAAAGTCTTAGAATACGTTAAACCATGAGCGTGCATCAAAAGAACACCCAAATCTGACTTCGTATGAGGAAGTTATGATTTTTCGAAGTTTCGACTTAGCGGTATACAGCCCGAATACTCGATTTGAGACCGAGCGGTTTTTAGCCGAAACAATGTAAATGAGAATCGAAGATCTCATTAATTTTAGTAAAACGATAAAAAGATAGGCGAAAACGGACATCGGATGAAGAAGTTATGATTTTATAACGGAGTTTTCCTGTCCCGGCCTACTAAAAATAAATAATAAAAATAAGTTCAAAATTAGCTGACGGAGTCTAAACGAAAGTTGTAGATCGTAGTCTCACCTACGCGTGGATATAAAGAACGTTGAAAACGGAGTTCGTATGAGGAAGATATGAATTTTTGAAGTTTATTAAATATTTTCGAAATTAAATTTAAATATAAATTTTTGATATTATCCAAGGGGGGAGTCACCGGGCTTATCCAGGTTACGCCCCGCGTAACCTAAGAGTACGCCCCGCGTAAATCGCAGATCCAGACCCTATAAAAGGGAGTCGAGTGCAGCCGATTCAATTGCTCATTTCTCTTCTTTGTCTCGCGTTTTTGCATCGTTTTTCGTGCAAGAATTATCCCGAAGCCCCGGTATCATTCCCGAGCCCCGAAGCAAGTCCCAAGGCCCCGAAGATCCCGAGAAGTGAAATTCCCGAGCCGAAGCTCTGCCCGCGAGGAGTCCGGTTTTTGAGAAGATCTTCCAGATCTGTCGAAGAATACTACTTCTACAAGCCGTAGTGCTGTCCGATCATCTTCTGATCAAGTGAGTGTGTAGTTACTTTCTTCTAACACATAAATATTAAGTATTTTCTATAAAATACGTGCTATGTGTATAATATAAAGTTGTTTATATGTGTGGGTGTATAGCCCCTTTCATAAACACGGGTATAATACAAGTATTGTTTGAATGTATTAAGTATATGTTTGGGAGAGTGTGTGGTTACTTTCTTCTAACACATAAATATGAAGTATTTGTTATAAAATACGTGCTATGTGTTTATATATTGTTGTTTATTTGAGATAAGTATGGAATGAATGTTTTATATAGTTTTTAAATGAGTTAAAATGTATATGTATTTTATATCTACAAATATGTTGGGTAGAACAGCGGTAGATGAGATAGTTGGTATGTGATAAAATGATGAGGTATGAAAGATGATTAAGAATGATATTGGTAGATGCACCAATTAAAGAATGTCATAAAACTAGCAGATGCGTTTGAAAATAATATCGGTAGATGCACCAAGTAGTGAATGTCGTGATCTTGGCAGATGCGCCAAATAGAGATTGTCATAATAATAGCAGATGCGCTCATAGGGTAATCTTGGCATATGCGCTTATAAGATAATGTCGGCAGATGCGCCTAAAAGAGAATGTCATAAACCTAGCAGTCGCGCCTCATAGTGTATGACGTAATCCTGACAGAGACGCTTAAAGGATGATGTTGGTAGATGTTGTTGGATTAGAGTCTAAGTCCATAACTATTTTGGTATGTACTTGACCCGATGGTGCATGGTCCTTTTCGGTTGCTTTCACCAAAGCAACTTGATAGGATGAATTACGGAGAGAAAGGATTAAATATGATTTATTAATATATTATGAGAATAATATATTAAAGGAAAAATCATATTGTTTAATTAATATTAGTCAATAATTAATTGGTAATTAGTTTTGTGACTAAAAGAGATTAATTAAACTTAAGGGACTGGAATTGTAATTATAAGATAATTGCAATTAGGGCCATGGATTGCCTTTTATTATAAGGTGGACGAATTCTAATGGGGAAGCCCATATGAAGTCGTCCAAGGCTTTAAGAAAAGGGCTCCATGGGTTGCTTAGGGCTTAAGCAACCAAATTAGGGTTTCCTTGTTAGATAACCCTAATAGCCTTACTATATAAAGACCCCTTATGCCTCAAAAACGTGGATAAGCAACCTTCTAGGGTTTCACACGTTTTTTGGCAGCCTCTAACCTCTCTCCTCTTCATCCTCTTGCTTATGGTGTTTGTGAACCATTAGAGGAGTGACACTTGTGACTCTAAGCCTTCCAAAGTCAATTAAAGGAGGAATTGGGATTGTTATTGCTACATAACAATCAAGGTAACATTATAAACTTATTCTAATATCTAATATGATTACTTGTATACTAGAATTAGGGTTTATAGTCTTGGATTCAAAGCATGTACAATAGAGAAACCTAGATCCAAGCATTAGGGTTTGTATGAGCACATAGGATGTCTTATGACCAAAACCCATCAGTGGTATCAGAGCCTTGATTGGTTTCTATTGTATTGATGCTTGTTGTAACTAAAAAATTCAATTTTTTGCATTCTGGAGGCTGGACTCGCCGAGTCCATGGCTGAACTCGCCGAGTCCAAGGTGACTCGACGAGTCCAAGTCTGACTCGACGAGTCAACTCGTCAGAAGGAGGGTACTTCGGGATTTCTTGCTGTTTTTGCTTATGGATAGTTACCTTATCATGTTAGATCAATATTAATCCGATTATATGATATATTTGACTATATTTTTGATCTAATTGAAGATATTTATCAATTAATAAGATAATTGTTTCCTTATAAGATAATTGATTAATTATTTTGAGTAATTTGATAAATTGTTTTGCAAGAAATCATCAAATATGGATAATTATGTGATTAAATGTTAATTTGAATTATTTGTTATTTGATCCTTGTTGTTATGAAAAGTTTCATATTTTGCCCTTTAGGTTTTATAGTTTAAATTTGAACCCAAAAGTTTTGTTGTTTTGAAATTTAAATAGTTGAAACCCTAATGTGTTGAAATGTTTCAAAACTTGCCCTCAAGTTTTGGAATTTAAAGGTTGATTAAAAGTTTAATTAGAAATGTTAAATTCTAAAATTCTAGTATTGTTTTGAAAAAGTTCAAATCACACCCTTATGGTTTTATTAATTAATTAAGGTGTATAATTAAAAGAGGTTTAATAAATCCATAAAAGTTTAGGTTAACCATTTAATAGAATTAAAAGTGTAATTGTTAAAGTTAACCACATAGTATTTTAAAAGTTATAAAATACACCCTATACTATATATAACATTAAAAGTCTAACATTATATATATATATATATGTATAACTAAAAGTCAGTCTTACCGTTAGTAGGCCTCATTCACGAAGCTGGTCTATAAGGGGTGTTTAAGGAAATTGCCTATAAAATGGCGATTGAATGGGTATCCACTCTTACCCACCGCACTCTTGACTAGTGGAGGGTCGTTAGCCGAACGGGTAGGATAGGACGAAACCTTCCATTATAAGTATAATGAATTACTAAAGTAACTAAATGTTTTCATAAAATTCCCAATCTTAGTTACTTAGGCAAAAGTGAATTGATGCAATTCCATGAAATTACACTTTGTGCCCTTGCGAAGACGTTAGTGGAGCGTGTGTGGTTAACCGGAACACTAAATGGGTCTAAGCAAAGGTAGCAAAGGGTGACTCAATGTTTGTCATAGTTCGGTGGAGCGTGTGTGGTTTACCGGCACATCGAATAGGTGACTGTAACATGTGAGGGCACCATGTGGTTTGCATGGTTATTCACACCCGCTTTGTGATCCTCGGCATCCCAGTCACAAACAAGAGGGGCATATCGAGATATAAACATGCCATTGAAAGTTCAATGTATCTCAAAGGATCTAGGAGTTTTCATAGATTTAAAACTTAAATTTCTTTTTCGTTTTTCATGGTGGAAATTAGTGAATCGTCATTCACTTACCTTCAAATATTCTGCAACTAGATTACGGCATCCCTTTTCTAGGTTGTAGCGTATTGTGTTGGGTCCTAGCCTTGGAATTTCATTTGGGTGATCTACCAAGGACTCAATCTATCAACTAACTTGAATTCGTTTTTCTCCCGTTTTGTAGATGTCAAAGTTCGACAACTATGGTCTTCTCAAATCCCGTGGAACAAGCATTCCACATGAAGATGATATTCCACGATTCGATCGAGGAACAAGAAATCATGCTTCACTTCCTCTACCTCCTCCAATTATTCTCCCTAACCCACAAGTTCAAAGGCTTGAAAAGTTCAAGATCACTCAAGCCCTTTTGGCAAGTAAACATAAAGAAGGAAACTCCGTGTGTGCACACGTCCTAGGGATGAAGTCACACATTGATAAGTTAAGAATGTTGGGATCCGTTGTCTGTGAGGAAATGGCTATTGATTGGGTTCTTCAGTCACTTTCCCAACTCATATTGTGAGTTCGTAAGAGAGTACTATATGATGAACTACGACGTGACCCTTATAGATCTCACCTATATGCTTATTGCTGCTGAATCTGCAATGATTTAGCGCAATAGAAAAGCAAAGTTGATTGGTGAATCTGCCTTCAAGACCTCTATGGATATAGACAATGGCAATGAAAGACATGCAATGATCGAAAAGTTTGATCATAAGAGAAAGGCGATGTCTGAAGTAGTTCCATGTGTTGTTCCAAAAGAGTCAATTTGCTTTTATTGCCAAGAGAAGGGGCATTGGAGACGAAGCTGCCCCATTTACCTAAGAGATCTAAGAGATGGGAGAGTCGAAACGTATGGCTCTAATATAGGTAAAATCCATTTACTAACTCTTTTAAGATTCTATTCTAGATTCTTAATACATAATGTAATAAGATTACAATTGATGTTTTGTAGGATCGAAGAAAAGAAAGGGAGCTTAAGGGATGAAGTGAGCAAAATCTAACCGTAAAGGAATGGATTTCGATCGCATTTCTCGAAGATTAGATTCTTGAGCTACTACTTAGAGTTAGAATTAGATTGCTAAGAAAGATGTATTAGCATAAGTTTTCAAATGAGTTGCATTGTAAGGACAAATTTTTTCCGCAATAAAATAAATTTTGATTTTAAATTTTATTTATTTATCCTTACAATGGCGTGTATGAAAAATTGATGTTAAAATGGTTCTATTATTAGCAATAATGGATTTGGTTCTTATTATGTTATTTATGGAAAGTCGATAATTTACCAAATAGGGAGAGTTTCTCATCGCCCAAGTTTCAATTGGACAGAAACTTGGAATCATGCAACGTGGATGCACGATGAATGAGAAATTTCGTATTTGGAAATTAGACTAATTCGTTGACAAAGAGTCAAGTGAAGTACTAGGAGATCGAGTACACAAAGTTGCATATTGATCAAGTCCACCATAAGAGTAACAAAGATATTCTCCATGATTTACTAAAGGCTTAGTAAATATGATTATACTTACAACATTAAGTGTAATTCTGAATTGATTAAAGGGTTTAGATCAATAGCAGAACGAATAAGAAGAATCAAGTAGGCAGAAAGATAAAAAGTTTCTCCATTCTATGAAGAAGGGAGAGTACCTTTTATGCTTTATGATAGGTCTTAATGATTAAGAACCATATCTCAATTGATCCTCCAAGTGAGTCTTAGTACAATTGTATGTCTAAGAAGAGGAATCAAGAATTGAAGAAATGGTTAAATCAATAAGTCAATCATACTTCGTTTCAATAACAAGTCTTAAAGTTAAGATTGTGACAATGAGTGAAATGTATTAAAGGTTTACAACATTCATCAAATGTGGAAAGTTGTGATGTCTTGAATAAGACAGAGACCGACTAGGATCAACTTATGAAGTGTTTTTGATAAAAGCTACACTAACTCTTGAATATTTGTTTGTCAAGAAATGTTTATTGACAAAAGAATCTTATATGTCAAGGAGTCAGTGGGAGCCTTAATGGTCTTGAAAGGTTTCAAGAACAAATCAAATAAACCTTAACGATCATCACTAGCACACGAGTTGAGGTTTACAACCTATCGTGTTGACAATATTTTGATTCTGTGTTGTTCCAATTAAGTTAATTATGCATGTAAGTTCTATGAGTTCTCATTTTGAACGCATAAAAGGCAAAGCACCTTAATCAATGAAAGGTACATTGATAGGAAAGGGGAGCTGCTTAACTACTTGGAAGACATGGTGGGCAGCTGTGCTACCATAAGGCAAGAAATCAAGATTAAGAAAGTTCGGTCCATATGAGTTTGAATTTGTCGTAAACTTTAGTTTTAACAAATTCACATGGATAGGAACACACACACCGCTCAAATCTAAGTGTCATAAGATTTCCTCCTTCATGAAAATGATTGTGAAGAAATGCTTTCACTAAGAGAGATTTTAAGAAGATAGTGATTGTAAAATTGCATTCTCAAATTCAATCATGGTTACGACATCCCTTTCCATAATTTGAATTGTGAGGTTTGGCAATTAGTCTTAATTGTTTAGACACACATATGAACTATCAAAGGCAAAGGTGTATAAATTCAAGAAGCATTGATAAAGGGTTATCAAAGCATTAAGTATTAGAAACATGAACTTAAGAAATTCAATAAGTATTGTCTTTCTGGAAGTTGAGATGTTTATGAATACATGTCGAAGCTAGTGGGAGCATAAGTGTTATGTTTTATAATAATCATCATGATAGTGGGAGCATAAATGTTATGATTGTATGATTATTAAGAAAAGTATTGCAAGGTTAGCAATATTAGTTATAGAAAACAAGAGTCATACTTTGCAAAGTTGTAAGAGTTGAAAGGTTGTTTTGCTATAATTAAGGGAGAGAATATTATGCTTCATTTCAAATCTAAAGGATTAGGTTGAGAAATGTTAATAAATTTAGTCAAAGGTACATAGTGTGTTCTTAAAATTTCGATTATGATTACGGCATCCCTCTTCACAATTCGAATTTTGAGAACATAGCAAATAAAACATTATGCGTCGTGTCCCATACGCTTCGGGTATAGGATCGATTGCAAATGCTTTAATGTTTGACCATTCTAAAATTTTCCAAATGTCGAGCGCATTTAGAGGGAAAAAGGGACTAGAATTGGTTTTGACTAAAACAATTAAACAACTATCAAAGGACAACCCAAAGTTCGACGAGGATTGGTCGCTTGTGAGTAGTTGGAAGTATAGTATTGGAAAATATGGAAATGTTTCCATATTGGATGGACCGTATCGACATCATTACGAATAGATAAGATTCTATTAAGAATGAGTTGTCATATGGAACATATGGAAGTGTGTCCATATTGGGAATTGAATATTGAGAAATCTATGAATAGATTAGAAACTTCTATGCAAAAGGATGTTCAAAGAATGTACTTTGAGTGAGAGACATCACGTCTATGGAATTGTCTTGTAACAATCTCCGATAGAGGACTTTGTAATATCATTGGCAATAGTCTTTGTGACTTTGGTACAGTGACATTACGAAAGGATAGTTTCATAGAATGTTAGAATCTAGCATATTCTATAAGTAGCAAGAATTTGATATTCTTTGACTTATGAAAAATGGATTTGGAGTTGTGAAATGAGAAGGATTGAAAATGTGTTCAATGTGATCTATTTCACAAAGTAAGAACCATAGGTAAGCATTGTGTGCATGCTAGGAGCATGGGACAAGTGTTGGAATTCAAGTAAGAAGTTGATTACCCGAAACGACAAATAATGAGTAATCAATATGGTGATAAATAAAAGGCGTTTTATTTATACTCAAAGGTTTGAGGCCATATGGGATTAGTATTATTCTTGTGTTTCATATTTGCATGTTTTGACTTCCAGAATAATTGAGTTTATTAAGAATAATCGAATTATTCAAACGGGCCATAGTCGTTCATATGTTGGAAGTAGATATGAATGAAGACTGTCGTGAATTGGTGTGTGGATTGTCTAGAAAAGTATTAGACATAAGCAAATGTTTGCTGCAACGTTCATGAGTGCTTATGAATATGATTTGAGCATTGGATTAAACCCACGCTCACTTGGATCACTCCATGAATTGTATCACGAGTGATTGGTGAGACGATAACATCTTATATTCTTGAAACCGAGATGTGTGAGTTGTATCTTGCAAATCGGTTGCACATTGATAATATGTAAACGCACCAGTAACTTGGTGTTATAAAACATATTGTTGTGTGTAATTCGGTGGGTGAGTGCAAGCGAGCATTGTATCAAAGTTTATCCGTTCCTTTTATTCAAAGTAGAATAAAAGCGATATCTTTGGGCCCCTAGATGGTTTAGTGATGACAAACATAAATGCTCGGCCGGGCTAGGGCTAATTTGATTTGTTCAATTAGTCAGTCGTCATAAATCGGAAATCGAGATATAGTACAAAGAGAATGATTTGAAATCATATCTCATATGATATCTAGAATGGAGGAATATATGATCCCTTATCTAAGGACACGTGTATTTGATATGATCAGAGTTGACAGCGGCTTTGGAAAGCTACGATTGCAGATTGGGATCTGAAGTCATACGCATAATAGTTATTAGACTTATCCAAGTGGGAGACTGTTGGATTAGTGTCTAAGTCCATAACTATTTTGGTATGTACTTGACCCGATGGTGCATGGTCCTTTTGGGTTGCCTTCACCAAAGCAACTTGATAGGATGAATTATGGAGAGAAAGGATTAAATATGATTTATTAATATATTATGAGAATAATATATTAAAGGAAAAATCATATTGTTTAATTAATATTAGTCAGTAATTAATTGGTAATTAGTTTTGTGACTAAAAGAGATTAATTAAACTTAAGGGACTGGAATTGTAATTATAAGATAATTGCAATTAGGGCCATGGGTTGCCTTTTATTATAAGGTGGACGAATTCTAATGGGGAAGCCCATATGAAGTCGTCCAAGGCTTTAAGAAAAGGGCTCCATGGGTTGCTTAGGGCTTAAGCAACCAAATTAGGGTTTCCTTGTTAGATAACCCTAATAGCCTTACTATATAAAGACCCCTTATGCCTCAAAAACGTGGATAAGCAACCTTCTAGGGTTTCACACGTTTTTGGGCAGCCTCTAACCTCTCTCCTCTTCATCCTCTTGCTTATGGTGTTTGTGAACCATTAGAGGAGTGACACTTGTGACTCTAAGCCTTCCAAAGTCAATTCAAGGAGGAATTGGGATTGTTATTGCTACATAACAATCAAGGTAACATTATAAACTTATTCTAATATCTAATATGATTACTTGTATGCTAGAATTAGGGTTTATAGTCTTGGATTCAAAGCATGTACAATAGAGAAACCTAGATCCAAGCATTAGGGTTTGTATGAGCACATAGGATGTCTTATGACCAAAACCCATCAGATGCGCCTTATGTAGCAATAGATTTTGTGCTAATTCCTTAGGTCAATCCTAGGAATGGATGAATGACGGGTAGTTGAATTCTTAGGGTAAAATCCTAAGAAATAAAGGAGATAATGGGGATGGGTAATTAGGTTGATTGTTTGATGGTTGAATATAATAATTATATTATTGTGGGTTGAAAACCCTATATGCTCACCAGACTCCCAAGCCTGACCCACTCAGTTTTCTTTGCATTACAGGTAATGACACAAGAGTATAAGTTGGTGGACTTGACGAAAGGTTTTGGATTATAGATCAGTAGTTATAAATAACTGTTGTATGGTCTATTTTATATTGTTTATGCTTTTGGTCTGTATCGGAACATGACATCCCGAGGTTTTATTATTTAATGAAAATACATTCTCTTTGAGAAATGTTTTGATAAATGGTTATCATATTTTATTTTGGGAACAAATTCTGCAACCGTTTTCTTTAAACGATCACTCTGATTTATAAAACAAAGCAAAAACAAATCGGTCTTTTCTGGCCGTGAAATTTGGGGATGTCACAGTTGAGGCGGGCACTGAAAGAGTGAGCCCATAGTGGGTCAGGTGACTTCCTTTCCTTTGATTATGATAGTAGAGGGTTATTGAATCTCCATCTAAGAGTATGGGTTTCGTATTAGGGTGGTGTGCATCAGGTTCTGATGGAGGAAGTGCACAAATTGAGATTTTCCATTCATCCCGGGGCGACGAAGATGTATAGAGATCTTCGTCCTAATTATTGGTGGCCTTGTATGAAGCGGTATGTAGCTTGGTACGTGGAAAGGTGCTTGACTTGCAAGAAAGTCAAGGTCGAGCATCATCGGCCTCATGACAAGAAGTAGCCAAATGATATCCCGTTTTGGAAATGGGAGGAGATCACCATGGATTTCATTATGAAGTTGCCTCGGACTGCGTGCGGAGTGGATTCGATTTGGGTCGTCGTGGATAGATTGACCAAGAGCGCACATTTTATTCTAATTCAGGAAAGTATCTCTACGGATAAGTTGGCCGAGATATATGTCAGGGAGGTCGTGACACAGCATAGGGTGCCAGTTTTTATGGTTTCATACAAGGACGTCCCGTTTACTTCTAGATTTTGAAAGATGTTACACGATGAGTTAGGTGCTCGTCTACATTTCAGCACAACTTTCCACCCACAGACTGACGGTCAGAGCGAGCGGACTATTCAGACATTGGAGGATATGCTTCGGGCATGTGTTTTGGATTTCGGTTGGAGTTGGGATACGTATCTCCCTTTGGAAGAGTTTTCGTATAACAACAGTTATTACGCCAGCATTGATCGACCTCCTTTTGATATGATCTATATGAGGAAATGCAAGACCCCAGTATATTGGGGTGAGGTCGGTCAATGAGTCATGGGGAGTACCAAAGTGGTACTTAAGACTATCGAGTTGATTCATTAGGTTCAGAATAGACTCCAGACAGCTCAGAGTGGGCAGAAGAGCTATGCCAACAAGCGCCAATCAGATCAAGAGTTCTAAGTTGGGGATATGGTTCTCCTGAAGGTGTCACCTTGGAAAGGTGTCATCTGATTCGGGAAGAGGGGCAAGTTAGTCCCCAGGTACATCGGTCCATTCATGGTTTTGGCTTGGGTGGGCCAGGTTTCTCATTGCTTGGATCCTCTCGAGGAGTTGAGTCAGATCCATAGTAGGTTCCATGTCCATTAGCTGCGAAATGTTTAGTGGATGATTATACGGTTTTCCAATTGGAGGACATTCATGTGGATGATCATCTGATTTATATCGAGAGATCGGTGTCGATTCTTGACCGGAAGATGAAAACCTTGAGGAACAAGGTTGTTGAACTGGTAAAAGTTTAGTGGCAACATCGCCAAGGTTTATAATGGATGTGGGAGCCAGATGATAAGATAATGGAGCACTACTAAGAGTTGTTTGGAGGCAGCGGACTTCGATGACGAAGTTTGATTCAAGTGGGGTAGAATTGTAACACTCGAAAATTTGGTATGTTTCTTTTCTCCCATATATATATATATATATATATATATATATATATATATATATATATATATATATATATATATATATATTATTTATTCCACTGTTGTTATTTTTAATTTTAGAGAATATATATGATTGACATAGATCATATGGTTCGAAATCAAATTACTCCAAGACTCCATACGAATGGAGTTTGGAAATGTGATTCTTATTTAATAGAACTAATAAATATGTATCACGGAAAACAAACTAACATGTGACCAACTGAACCAAAAATATTGGTAACCAATATATTTGACAGTCAACATGTTTGGTTTGTAGTGTCATACCAATTGAGTAATTATTGTATGGTATTGGCACAAATTTTTTCAATACCACTACATTACCGAATCAACCAATTCAATATATATATATATATATATATATATATATATATATATATATATATATATATATATAGTCAAAGTGAATATACGCTTAAATGTATATAAGCTTAGGTACCCAAACTCACCACCATTGTTTTGTATTATATATATATATATATATATATATATATATATATATATATATTAAAGTCGTCAGAATAAGATTATGTCTTTCTTTTCATATCTGATTTTTGAGTTATTGAGCCGACAATATTGAACCATAAGACAACTACTGAACAACAAGACCACAGGTTTGATTTAATGTTTATGTGATTCTTTTTAATCTATATTTTCTATCTTTGGTTCTTAGTTATTGCATATACGATGACATATACTACTCTAATCTGTATTTGGTTTTGGTTTTATTAAAATAATGGATATAAATAACACATACTGAAGTGCACTCTATGTGTTTGTGTTTATGCCTGAGCAAAGACAGAATGACAACTAAGACTAATGATTGATAAATGTATGAATTACAACAGCAGGAAGAGTGAAGTAATGTGGTTAAGAAGTTGGATGATCCTCGAGGGGGAGTCGTTCATCAGGTTTGTTTTTCTTTTTATCTGCAGCATGATCTTGATTTCTCTTATTGATAATCAACCTCCTATCCAAGAAATTATTCCCCAATATAAATCCGTAGAGACACACGATCATTTCTAAATCAGTGGAATCTTTATACATTAATTGTTTATCCCATTCCTAAAGAATCAGATAGTGAGAAATATCAATTCTTCTCTTTGACTTTTGAATAGATACTTTGATTATAAAAGTCTAATTCAGTAATTGGTTTGGAATTGTTTTTATACTTGCTCTTCTATGTTTTACTATCACAACCCGATATTTCGAGACAATGTAATGTAAAACCAATCAAATTTAGGTCAAAATATAACTTTCCTAAAATCTTATTTGGGTTAAATAAAGTAGTAGGAATCGTATCAAGGTTTTCGTACATATAAAGAACCCTAAAATCCGAGTTATAACGAAGAAGTTATGACCAACCGAAGATTCTCGGCAAAACCGGCAACACCGATTAAACGAAAAATGCGAAGTTTCAATACAATAGTTTATAGCCTTAAGTATCTAAATGAAAGTTATAGATAACCTCAAACCGTGAGCGTACATAAAAAGAACGTCCAAATCTGACTTCGTATGAGGAAGTTATGATTTTTCCAAGATTCGGGTATAGCAGTAGACAGCTAAAAACTCGAAATAGAGCTCGAGATACTTTTGACCAAAACAACCTAAATGAGAATCTAAGGTCTCAACATTAGTAGCGCAATGGCGAAAAGTCTGACGAAAACGGACACCGGATGAAGAAGTTATGGATTTTTAACGGACTTTTCGTGTCCCGGCCCGTTAAAAATAAATAATTAAAAATAAAGTCAAAATTTTCCAATGAAGTCTAAACGATAGTTTTAGATCATATTTTTAGCTACGCGTGCATATAAAGAACGTCGAAAACGGAGCTCGTATGCGAAAGTTATGGATTTTACAAGTTCGGGGTCCAAAATCCGATGCTGTCAGGCCCCACGACGTGGCACAAGCTTGCCGCGACCCGGCAAGTGACTGAGGACGTCCAATCAATGGAAGAGGATAGGTTTGACTCCCCACGACGTGGCCATCACTTGGCACGACGTGGCACACCCCAAAAATGCCCCTATAAGTAGATTTCAAGGGCTCCGAGTTCCATTGTTCAGTTCCTTTCTTTCTCGCGCTGAAACTCTGCGTTTAAGCCCCCGATACCCTCCCAAAGCCCCGGTTTTCACCTTCAAGTCCCGAAGGAAGGTTTTGTGTTCTCGAGATTCCCGAGATTCCCGAGAATCCCGATATTTTCCCGCGTTTTCAACTCTTCCTGTCGAAGTTATGCTCGATTCTTCTCTCGACTACTTCAAATCAACCACTTCAATCAAGTGAGTTCATACCCCTAATCAATGTTTTAAATGAGTTTAAATGCTTTAATGGGGGGATACAAGTACAAACAAACACGTTATTAAATCATTGATATGTATTTTATAACTGTGTTTGTCATTTAACAGATTTCACATGCTACAAAATGTGATGCATGAAATGGTTTTACATCCTAACAGCACATTGTTACCAAATGTTTTACTTTTGAAATGGGTATTCAAATGACATCAAGTCATTGTTATTTATTGTTCAAAACCCATGAACTGTTTTACAAAAACCATTTTTCATTCTTGAACTAAACTATGTATATACACTTATATTCTTATATATGTATTGATGTTATAGTTTGCATCTTTCCTTTAGTTTCCCATACCCTTGAGTAGTAAGAGTGGGTAAACTTACATGTTCAACTAGTTATATTACAATAGATTATCATAGGGATAATTTGAAGATATCAAACATTACTTCTATTACAAGGAATCACACAAGAGTCAGTTCATTCATGAGTCTATACTAGTACATTACCTGATACATGAGTACTTACAGATGCTTACCTGATACATGAATATGTTCACATATACTTACCTGGATACTTGTACTTAGAACTAAGAGGATAATTTATTAGTACTTTCTGTGTAAATTATCTTTCCTATCCCGGTTCAATGGGATATCTAGGCGGGACTTACCATTCCGAACCCCACTGATTAGCACCAGTGGTCGATGACCATCTTCGGAGGTCTAAGGTTACTACTTATATTAGGAAGATCGATTTGGGACTAACCCTTCCACCCACCTGCTGCTGCTACAGAGGACAATTGGACAGTCTTCGGATGTTCATTAGGTTATACATTTCGCTTAATGCGATGTTGTGTTGGTCCTAGTACCCAGTGACAACACATACAGTATTACATTTTTCTTGTTTACTTTATTTTGTGATACAATTCACATAAACGATGAGTTAGACTAAGCACTTTTAGTACTAGTGAAAACAAAGGAAAAACTATCATTTTACAAACAGAACATTCGGGTCTTGGTAGAAGACTACACGTCATACTTACAAAACATTTGGGTCTTGGTAGAAGACTACGCTTCATACGTACAGAACATTCGGGTCTTGGTAGAAGACTACATTTCATACTTATAGAAAATAAGGGTTTTTCTAGGGATTTCATACTTACCTCAACATTTACATTCGTCTTGTTAGCACCAGTACCTCCGGCTAACACTTACATGATTATATTTTTCCTGTTTAAGACTACATTGAGTCTTGGTAGAAGACTACACTTCATACTTACAAAACATTCGGGTCTTGGTAGAAGACTACACTTCATACGTACAGAACATTCGGGTCTTGGTAGAAGACTACATTTCATACTTATAGAAAATAAGGGTTTTTCTAGGGATTTCATACTTAACACAACATTTTCATTTAAAGGTTTACATGGCTTTCATAACAGATTTTCACAAACAAGGCAATGACACTTATATACTTATGAATTCACCAGCTTTAAAGCTGATACTCGCTTTCAAAATTACTTGTATCCTCAGGTCATCATAGACAGGTACCGATGCAAGGAGAAAGGAAGATGGAGCTTGTTCAAGACTTATATTTCATTTTGATTTATGCTTTAGTGTTTATCAAAATTTGACAGAATGCAATTGTATAATAATTATTTTATTAATGCAATGGATGATGTTGTCGCTTGTTTACTACTTTACATTGTTGTTGATATTATACATGACGTCCTCCACCCCAAAACGTTTCCGCCGTTCTCGGTTTTGGGGTGTGACATTTACTGTAGTGATTCTGAATATAAAAGTCAATTTATGTTAGAATCTTGTTATGCATATACTGACTTTAGTTGTTTTGTTTTTCTAAACCATTTGAATTGAGTAAAATTATATAAAAAAAACTAAAAACTTCTGAGTTTTGTAGATAATAAGAAGAAAACAAAAAATAAAAGTTGGTGTGTATTTTTTGTGGTGATGTAAGCAGGAACATGTGTTTCTTTCAAATATTCATGATTCAGATATTATGTTGGAATTTTATGTATGTTAGGATGATGCAGAAATGATGAGGTAACTTATGAAAAAAAGATATGTGATACTTCATTCTCAAAGAATAAAGAAAAACAACAATATTCTTTCAGAATTTCGGGATTCAACATCCAAAAACAGCAATATTCTTTCAGAATTCAAGAAGAAAACATGGAGAACGAGAGTATTCTAGCAGAATGTTGTTATTTTTTAAGAATGTTATTCATTTTTGTTGATATTCTTTTAGAATATTTATAACTATATTAAAATGTATAAGACTTTTAGTCTGTAACAATATGTATGAATTTGTATTTAAGTTCGGATGTATAAGAATATATTATAATGTTTGTTATTTTTCAACATCTTATTCAAGAATCTTGTTTTTCTTCAATAATATTCTATTAGAATAAAATTCTGAAAGAGTATCATTCTAACAAAAAATATTCTGATAGAATAAAATCGGTAAAATTTGAAATTGAATTAATTAAAAAATTCATATTTTTTTAAATTAGGAGAATTAATCAGTCTTAAAAATCTGAAAATTTCCTTTTATAAATGTAGTTAATTGTCCAAAATACCCTTTTGCTAAAAATTGTGTGATTATATGGTACATGTTACCCCATTATAATATCATACACTCTCAAATCATATCCATTGATTAATTTCATCCGTTGGTCCAGATCTGTGTATTCTGGCACACAATACTTAGTAAAACAAAATAACCTAAGTATATATATATATATATATATATATATATATATGTGTGTGTGTGTGTGTGTGTGTGTGTGACTTTTAATATGTTTGGTGTTCAAGATTTTTTAAGCTTTGATATTAGCATTTACCTTGGTAGTAAAGTTTTAAATTTAAATTCATGTTGACATGTACTATTTTTCTTCATTGTTGTAACTTTGAATATCATGATACAAATTAATAAAATCATTCTGGATCGAAATTTTTGTCCCAACAATAACATAACTCTTATTCCAAAAAAAAAAAATCATTCATATTTTACAATTTTCACGAACATTAAGATCCTCATTCACAAAAACGTCATACATGTTATGGTATATATTTTTATCAACACGTACCAATCAAACTTATTGATAATCAAACAAATTGGTACTAACTATAATTTTTACGATATACGAATTTAGAAAAATGTAATGATACCAATTTCATATATATATATATATATATATATATATATATATATATATATATATATATATATATATATATATATATATATATATATATATATTCGCTAATAATATATTTAAAGTGATTGAAAAACTTACAAAATAAAAAACTATTAAATTAATTACAAAAGTAATAGTTAATGATTAGTGGAAAATTACTTTGAAGATTTATTTATTTGTTTATTTATTTATTTATTGTAAACGAAAATATCATTAAAACAATGATTTGTATTTAAAAATTATTATGATGGATGTTATGGGTTCAAGTCTTGTTAGAAGACATAGGTAATTTTAGGAGTAGGTTAGTTTAACGGTTAAAAAAACGATAATCACAATTAAAACCAAAATTAAATTAAACACCATATTTACACAATTATTGACAACCACGGATATGTAAAAGCTATTTAAAGTTTAAACAGGTGGTTGAGTCGGATATATTTTGAATCATCTCTTTAAATTTTATTTTATGAATTATACGCATTAGAACTATTTCAACCATTCAAGTTTCAATATTATAATAGATGTGTTTTATCATATAATTTGTGATAATGATAATAGTTTGTATAAAAATTGTAAATAAAAATATAAAATACTATTTTATAGTTAACACAATAATTTAATTTTTTAATAATATGTATTACTAATATTTAAAACACTTAATTTTATGATTGCACCTTACGCATCCAACTATTTTATAAGCTATGCTGGAGGAGTTACAAGTTGTGATGTTTTACAGACATAGTCTAGTCTATGCGTCACAATGTCGACCCTTCAAAGCACATCCATATGACCTTAAAATTTTTAATCCATGTTACTCACGTTATCTGGTTAATGTTTTTTATTTAAGAAAAATGGTTCATGAATCCGAAAACATGGAATAATGTACTATGCAACATCAATTTCTCTTTTTCCTAGTTGTGACATCGAATGACAAATAGGTCCCTTTTTAATTTGTATGTAATTTTATTTGGGTTTTAATTTGTTTTTATTTTTTATATTCGTAATATATGAAATCCAAAATTTAGTTATTATCGTACAACTAATGACAAGGACGACTCTACCCATTGCAAAATTAAGCAAGCACTTAAGTATATATAGGTATATATACTTAAGTATTTCTTGAGCTACAAAAACAAGTTGGAGCTTGACTTTATGGTAAAAGCGTTGGTTTATCAAACTAAGTGTCTCAGGTTTGAATCTATTTCATTACCCCAAGGCCCCCAATTTTTTGTTTGCTTAGAGCCCACAAATTGGTTGAACCGTCTCTGATCAGTGAGATGACTAGCCAGTGGCGGACCTATGTAGAGAATTGGGAGTCCCAAGCCACTGCTTAATTTCTGGCTCGTAGTGTAAATTGTTTTTTTTTTTTTAAATTTTTTTCTATTAGATGCACCCGCTTGAAGTATGAGAGACACTCTTATGAAAATAGTCTCCGCCACTGTGACTAACGGACAACAAACTACGCCGCTAAACCTTTTTGTACAATAAAACTAACTTTTTTAAGGTTTTAAGAGAAAAATATGAGAAATTAGTTATATTTGACATCGTTATTATTAATATAATAACGATAATCATATAAAAAAGTTAAAATAAATACTTTTTATAAATTAATGTATTCTTATAAAATCTACATTTTTAAAGGCTCTTATTTTTGTGTTCAACCCAAATTATATTTGAATATTTTTATTGGTTAAATATTTTATAGCTATATAGTTTTAGTCAACAATGAAATAAATGTGGACATGTGGCATTTATGATTCATGCTCTATAGTTGGAAGTCGGCATAGCAAAAAATTATGGTTGATTAGTGACGTGGCTTGTGTTTATTGGTTTGATATTACTTATTAACCATACAAAAATTATAAAATAATTATATCCATTCAAGTCCTGTTATACTAATTAGGACTACAAAGTAGAAATAGTGAGACAAACTCCATATTGTGATTATTTATGAAGTGTGTGTGGTTAACAGATATGTTAATGTGAGATCATAAATGAGAATGAGGGTGTCATACGAGTTTGCATGGTTATTCATATTTTGTTTGTGATCCTCGACATCTCATTTATAATTGTAAGAGCATAATTTGATATTAATATGTCATTCATAGTTCAATGAATGTCAAGAGATCTAGGAGTTTCATTGTAATTGAAATTGATAGAGTGTTTTACCTACCTAAGATAGATTCACAATGTAATTAAGACTCCCCTCTATGAGACGCTTGTCACAACGCCTAAACAAATAATAATATAAATAAAAATACAACTCAAGTGCACTAGGGGGTAGTACAGGAAAACATGGTCGAATCCATTGGGACATGTCCTAAGGTGTATGTATCTCTTATGTAAGGCACATACTAATTTAATAGAAATTAAAATGTGTGTGTGTGCAAATAACATTCAACACGATAATTGAATTGTGTACTGTTTAAACTAGTACTGTAAATTATTCATAAGCTCCAACAATTTTCTTTACTAAGATGTTTAACCAAAACAAACTCTTTGAATTAAACCTTACTTTTTATTAGGGATGAGCATAATAACCGAAAAACCGAATCAAAACCAAATTAACTGATATAACCGAATCATTATAACCGAACCATTTTAAAAAGCTTTGGCTCAGTTTCAAAATTTTGTTATCCGGTAACTAACGGTTCGGTTATGGTTTTATAGGTTAACCGAACCATTATTAACCGAATCACTAACTTTATATTTTAATATATAAAAATTATAGATTATATATAAAATAATATAGTCAAACTTATTTAAGACCTATTAAAATTTCAAAATATAATTCATTAATCCTCACTTATTAGCAGACGAACAAACAATCAAACCATCAAAGGCTGATCACGCAGCCATACACAATCTTCCAATCATGCCAATAATTAGATTATTCACTAATGTTATAATTCCTAATCGGCTAATTCTACAATTTGTAAACATTATTCACAATTAACTTAATTTTCACACTCATAATCCTAAATGGATGCTTCTCACACCGTAATCCTAATCAAAGATTTGTTTGACTTTATAGACCTATACAAATGATTTTTTGATTTAATCACATTGAATGTACATAAGTGATTGGATTTTTTTATATAGATAACATATGATATAAATGTGTGACTATTTTATTTTATAGTTTTTTATTTAATCGCATTGAACGTGTATGAATGTTTGACTTTATTTTTATTTTAATGTTAATATCAATTATCAATATATGAAATTATTAATGTCAATCTTTTTAAAGTTTTATATTTTTATTGAAAGTTTTTTTATTTTTTTTATTTTGAATGTGACTATGTGTTATCTCTCTCTGAATATCAAAGGTACACATTTTATTCTATTATTATAAAGTAGGTGACAAACATTGGCGTTGAAGACTTTTTTGTATTCCATTTTCATTTTTTTATGTCAATATACTTTCGCCATTTATATTATTTCGAACATTATGGTTAACCAATATTAACTATGAACCAACACCGTTAACTGACAAAAACCATTAACCATAACCAATATTAACCATACCCAATGGCTACCAAAATGCATTAACCAATCATAATGGTTATGGTTCGGTTTTGACCAATAACCGAACCAAACCGCCCCATACACACCCCTACTTTTTATTGAATTAACCAAATAAACTCTTAATTACTTTAGGTAAATAGCATTAGACACAATGTAAAATTCCCAGCAAAGTCTAATACTTCTCACAAGCTTGGAAGTGTAAAGACTTGTTTCATCAGTTTATATTAGAGTTAATCCTTGTGACAACCCGAAATTTTCATTCGATCAAACCCTAAAAGTCAATCACTTCATATTATAAGTCAATTTCACTCTTACTTGTTTTTGGGAAAAATAAGTTCATTTGATTATTTTAATAATTAATCTTTAAACAAACGGGTGAACGGATGGGCCGTCTCGGGTCTCGAAATTTCTAAACCGCAAACACCTCGTGTCTTAGAAGTTCACGACCAAACTTATATTTTTGGGTCAGAAAATCATCCAAAAACAGTGAACTCATGCATAAGCATGAGTTTACTCCCCAAACTAGTCATTTATGTTTACTCCCCAATTACCAAAAGAGTAAACTCAAAAACTCTCTCAAGTATCATCCCGGTTTTCGCTTGGTTTCCCAAAAACGTAAGTGTTTCTCGACTTTATTAGTTGATATAACATAACATCTAGTGATTATACATCCTTTAATCCATCCATTTATGTGTTTTGACTAGTTTTCCAAAACACCAAGAGCACACACTAGTGTTTTTGGACTTTTAATTCATTACAAGCTTCCACAAAGTAAGTGCTTCTATCCTAGAGTCATTTAAAGCTTGCTATACATGTTAATATCAAAGAAAAGACCCAAGAACAGCAAGAACAAGGTGTTCACGGTTTTGGGAGGCTCCCAAAACCGTAAACACCAAGAATAGGGCCAAAGTGGTATGTTAGGGTGCCTAGGTGCTTCACAACGCCTTAGGGACTTGTCTAGATTCATCCTTGATGATTTTATCACACAAAAAGCACCAAAACCTTACATTTTTATGTGTTTACGGTTTGGGGATCTCCCAAAACCGTAAACACCCCAAAAGTTGTATAAAAGTCCCATAAAAGTCTCATGGTTATTCCTTATGTCTAAATCTAACCTAGACTAGTACCATGATTGAGCTAAGGACTAGAAAACCCCAAATACCATAAACTTATGAGTTTAAGGTAGTAAAATCATTAGTTTAAGGTAGTAAACTCATGAAGAAATGGTCCTTAGACCGTAAACTCCATTTAGGAGTGTTTTGTTGCCACACAACACTTCCTAAGGTTTAAACATGAAGTAGGAATGCTTGGAATAGCTTAGAAGAGTTCAAAACAAAAAATGGTCATAAGGTTAGGAGTTTACGACCGTAAACTCAAGAGTTTACGATCGTAAACTCAAGGGGTGTTGGTCTTTAGGGAGTAAACTCATTTTAGGAGTGTTCCTTGTACCCCAAACACACTAGCCTTTTCCTACAACACTTACATGCACTCCTTAACACTTATAACACTTATACCAAGTGTTTGTCATGTCCTAGAGTGTCTTGACTTGTTTATTGGTTGTTTAAAGACTATTTGTTTATATACATATGTGTTTATATGTTATTAGGATCTTTGTGCGTGTCTAAGTGTTCACTTGACACCAAGAACTTTTCCGACGCTTCCTTCCGATCCACTTGCAACAGGTGAGTTCATACCCCTTAATCAATGTTTTAAATGATTTTAAATTCTTTAATGGGGGGGGGGGGGGGAATACAAGTAGAAACCGGTATGTTATTAAATCCATTCTTAGGTATTTATAACTGTGTTTTCATCCATCTGATTTCACATGCTTCAAAATGTGATGTATGAAATGGTTTTCTGTCTTAAAAATACCATGTTATCAACATTATTACGTTTGAAATGTTTATTAAAATGAGATCAAGTCATTGTTAATTATTGTTCAAAACTCTTAGATGTCTTACAAAATAATTTTTACCTTCTTGAACAAAACTATATCTATACGCTTATGTTCTTATATATGTATTGATGTTATAGTTTTCATCCTTCATTCAGTTTCCCACACTCTTGTGTAGCAAGGGTGTATAAACCAGCTTGGACAACCAATTACCTTCCAGTTAACTATTATAGGGATAGTTAGAAGATACAAAACATTATTCCTATTACAAGGAATTACATCAGAGTCAGTTCATTCATGAGTCATACTATACATTACATGTTACATGAATACGCTTACATGAATACCTTTACATAGATACATTTACCTGTATACACTTACAAGCCCGTGGCGAATTCTATCATATTGTGTATTTCTCGGGAATAGGGTTTATAACCCTTATCAACCAAACACAATATCTAATCATGATAGCTCCATATCACCAATGGGTTCATAATAGCTCCATATCTGAAATACCCGTAACCCTTAAACGAGTCTAATATATCTAATAATAATCATATACCACAAATACTAATTAACGGGGTAAAATATACCACAACAAATCTAGTATCTTGGCTCCACATCCCCCGTATGACGGTATAACATCTCTGGTATAGACTCCTGAGAAGGGCTCTCGAGCAACATCTCTCCTACCGCATGCCAAAATCCTCAAAAATAACATAAAGGACTCGTTTCTATAGTCTGGGCTTGCTCACGTCGTGAGCACTTACGTCTCACGTCGTGAGAAATGTTTAGACCGGTTTCTGCCACTTGTCGTTCTTTTTCGCCATGTGTTTTTGTCGATGAATGATGCTCACGTTGTGAGGAAATAGCCCTCACGTCGTGAGGGACAAAGGTTAGACTGTTCATTAGACTTCCGTTGACTTTCTCAATATAGTAGTATACTTTCATAAAATCTTCAAACGATCATAACTTCCTCATACGGACTCTGTTTTCGATGATCTTTATATCCAAGGAATCCTCTCAACAAGCTTTACAATATTATTTAATTATCTTTTTATAAATTTTATTTCTAAAAATAAAGCATCTCAAGGCTTACTCTCATTTACACAACTCATAATATCTATATTTCATGAATTAACACCTTTAACGAAAAAACGGGTGTAACAGATAAAGGCATAAGAACTCATAAAACTTCCTTTGTTCCCCACCTTTCTAAGAAAATCACATAAATACAAACGAAAATCGATTTGAAAATGTTTTTACGAGCTTTAGAAATATTCAAATGAGCAAGAGCTGAACAGACCTTCAGATCTGAAAGAAACTAATGAAGTTGATCCAGAGATCTGGGAAAAAATGGAGTAGATCTATAGATCTACGAGGGAGAACGAAGCCGATATAGAGATCTAAACGTTCGATAAGTAGATTTGGATAGATCTTGGCGAGAGCCGAACAATCTGAATAGGTAACTGTAGAAATGAACAGATCTGAACAAATCTAAGATGAAGAACAATTGAACTGAACAGATCGGAGGCGAAACTGAGGTTGAGACCAAGAGACGATAGTTATTCATTCTTGGTACCATGGATGGCGCCAAATGTCATGACATGTTCTTAGGCCGCCGAGTCTTGTGTGTTGGATCCGGATCGGAGATCTGGATGTGGTAAGGTCAGCGAGTTTCTGGCGATATACCTAAGCTTCCATCACAGCAAAGTCGTTAGATTTTCTCCAAGGACTGTGCCCGGGGAGCAAGCTCTTGTGATCAAGTTAGATCGATTGATAACGATGAAATAGTTCTCCCTAGTCGGAGAGAACCATCCTGGTGTGTTGGGTGTGTGTTTGGCATCATGGAGGCTGATGCCTTTAGGGTTTAGGTCCTTGGAAAGGTCCAAGGGAAGCTCCCCCTCTATAGGGGAGATTATGTTCTAATTATGGTGGAAATTAGGTCAAGGGAGTGTTAGGTCAAGCCTTGGGAAAGCCAACTCAGGCCTAACTAGCAAAGAGTTGGGTAAGGCCTCCTTGGACCCCCAGGCGAGCGGCAAGAGTGGGCGCTAGGGCGAGTGCCAGACGCGGACGCTAGAAAAGGCTGGCAGGTGAGCACTAGGAGAGCGCCAGGTAAGGCTAGCGTGCCAAGTCTTGCCGTATGGGACATGAGCTTTACGTTAACATATATATATATATATATATATATATATATATATATATATATATATATATAACATAACAAAAACAGAAAATCTTTTTTGGTTTTTTTCTTTTATATATGTAGATGCAAACATGTAGAAAATAAGACAATATTTTTGTTTTTTTTAAAGGGAAAACTAAAGGAAAACATTTGTGGGTTTTTGAATTTTATTTTTGTTTTTTATAAAAAAAACCAACTAAGACAAATTAAAAACTAAGAAATAAAATAATAAATCTTTTTGGATATTTTAATTTTAATTTTTTTTACAGAAAACTAATGCGGAAAAAATAAAAATTTTGTACAAAAGAAAGGATTACAAATCCCCTCCCCAAGCTTAAAATAAAGCATTGTCCTCAATGCTTAGCAAAGAGAAGGGAATGTCTACTAGGGAGGAGGTAGAGGCTGGAATCGGTGAAACATATCCTCATAGAAGCTGTTAAACTCATCACGAGAAGTCGTCTCGACGCACTGAACATCGTGATGAAAGTTGGCGATGTCCTCTTGGAGGTTAAGGTAGAGTTCTTAGGTGAGAGGGGTGTTGGGGTCATGTGAGGTGGGGAGTGTGGAGCATCCTGAAAATGAGTATGTGTTAACACTCTGTCGTGTGCAGATTAAGCAAATAAAATTTCACTGTTGGTTACACTAATAATATAGCATAGGGAAGCAAGGTCGAATCCTCAGGGACACAGCCTAACGGTCAATGCCTTTTTACATCAAGCACATTCTAGTCAATAATAAAAATTATAAAAGGTAGTTTTTGAATTAAACTAGAAACTAAAAATTATAGTGAAAATAAATTAAATGATAATCAATAATAAAAATGAATTTAGTTCCGCTACGACTTTCCTAATCATGCAATCAGTCCAGATATGGTTGTTTAAGATGTATTCTATCTAAACTGGTACTGAAAAAAACTAACAAGCTCTAGTATAATCTCTTTTACCTTAATTAGTTAACCAAAATAAGCTCTTTGAATTAACCCTAACTTTTTATTGTTTAATTAAATAAGCTCTTAATTATGATCAGAAAAGCAACTTTATGATCTGCGTAAAATTCCCAGCAATACCCAATACTTCTCACAAGCTTGGAAGCATAAATATATGATTTTTTCAGTTTATATCAGAGTTAAATCCCAAACATGGAACCAATCTAATACTTTTTAATTATTACAAGTTGACAAGTACAATTATGAATTCTATTAACTGATTAACTGAAATGATAAAAACCCTAGCTCGGTGATCAAACTAATAAGAATTAAAAATCAAACGTTCATTAAGCTCAAAACAGAAAAATCTAGATAGAAACACAAAAAGAAAACCAGATCTGATAACTAATCACATGAAAAGTACTAGTCTAACATATAACTGGAAACTAGGGTTTTAGCCAGACATGGCTAAAATGAACCTAAACTATTAAAAAAAATGAACTGAACAATCTTCTAAACTAGGTGTAAGAGATGATTAACAACTTTTAGATCTTTAGAAAATGTTGAAAGGTATCAGAAGTTGCCTTCAGAAGTATCTTCCGTCCTCTGAAACCGTCTAACCTTCTAATCTGATCATGAGGATCGCAGATAAGGATTATGCGATCACATAAATCATGATTTTTTTTCCAAATTAACCTTTAAATGATGTACGATGCTATTCTCAGTGTTTTCAGAACTTCCGGACAAAAATGCGCTCACAAAAAGGGTTTATGTGATCGCATATTTTTGTGTTTTCTCCAATATTGCATTTCAAATGAAGTAGGATGCTATTTATGAAGTTTCAGGAATCGCAACATAAAAATGAGATCGCAGAAGTGGAATAAATGGTTATTCTTATTAGATGGCTTTTAGATTACCTAATTCGACCCTAGGAAACTTCGATGCATTTATGCAATCACAGTAACTGAAAATGTAATCGCAGATTCGAGTTTCCGGCTCGTTTCGGACGCAATTCTTTAGTTTAAGCACTTCATGTTACTTGTTAGCATCCTTCTTCAATTCCAACTTCATTTAAGCTCCAAACTTGTATCTAGCTACTCCCAAAATACCGCTCCACTTGAAATATCTAAAAATGACACAAAAATCTAGTAATACGAGAATTTTGATAAAAGACATGAGCTGAACATTATTTAAACTAATGACATGCAAATGTACAAAATATGATGCTAAATGCTAATAAAAACTACCCTAAAAGATGCATAAACTAGCATCTATCAGATCTCCCTAAGCTTAAACCATACTTGCCCTTAAGTAATAACAAGATTAAATGTTATAAACACATGACAAGATGTAGATGACCTAAAAAGAATTTATAATAAAATAAAGGAAAAAACTTGAACTAAAAACACTTCACTTTTTTTTTCTACATGATCAGATTTAACACCAAGGAAACTCCAATGAAATCGTTGCCTAGATAACAATCTCAATACCTTTATTGCAGATTCGGAATTCATATTTATTAAATCAAACCAAGATTTAGTAAATAATGTTAAGCCGAATTAAATTTGTGAAAGCAGTGTATTTTAAAGATAGTAAATTGTGTGGATATAACAAGAGTCCCCTCCTAACCTCAAAAGGCGCGGAATCTATAAGGTTTAGTACTTCAAGAAAAGAAAAATGGGTTATTCAATCTAAGTTCTTTTTATGGCATCTAAGGAAATTATTTCTAATATAATGTTCATTTTTCCATCCCGTACTTCCATTGTAAAAATTATCCAACTCTTATCTTGGTACATATTCTGAAAACATTTAACGCACTTTCTAATATGAAAAGATAATTCTTGGAATCGATTGTAATGAGACTGTAATTTTTGGTTCCTATCACACTTCATCTTTATAGAGCTATGGAATGTAAAAAACATATTCATCTCATGTAAAATTTTTAATTTTTGTTTGATTTTTTAAAGCAGAAAATAAAAAAAAAAACTAAAATAACTAGAAATAAAATCTTTTTGGTTTTTTTCTTTATGAATGCAAAAAAAATAAAAAGGAAAAATACTTTTTGGAATTTTCAAAAATAAAATTGTATGCAAATGCAATGCAGAAAATAAAATGAAAAAAAATTGAAAAATTTAACCTAAAAATTTGAAATTTTAAATTTTCTAACAAAAATGTAAATTTTTACACTACCTCCTCCCCAAGCTTAAACATCCCCAAAAATCATGACCAAAAATTTCATTTTTAATTATTAAATAAAATCATAGTAATCAAAATCATCTCATCAAAACATAAGTAATAGTATCCCATATCAAAACATGTGTCAAATAAGTCAAATATATCAGAGTAAACATCTCAGGCTAAAATATCATGGTGTGTGCAATGTAATCGTCCGAGCTCTTCCCTTTGCTACCAGAAGTACCTGAAACCAAAACTGAAAACACGAAGCTTAATGAGTCTCCCCAAACTACCACATAACATACACATAATCACATAATCGCCTATAAACATATCGTGGGCCCCGCCCGACATCGAAAAATGTCTAGTATCGGGCCCCACCTGACATTGAACCGTAGTCCGGTAAGCATATAAACATATCAACAATACACATATAATAAACACATAATCATAAACATATAAACATTCCTCGGGCACCGCCCGAGATCGGATCGAGATCCGGAAAGCATATAAACATTCATTGGGCACCGCCCGACATCGAACTGTAGTTTGGCATACATATAAACATAGACACATGAAACAATCACAAAAACATCAAGCATACAAACATTCCTCGAGCATTTCCCGACATCGGATCCTAGTCCGGAAAGCATATAAACATTCATCGGGTACTGCCTGACATCGGACCTTAGTCCGGAACATACTAAAATACATATATGGGCCGACATTGGTGCCTTCGACCCATTCCTACAAGAGGAAAACTCACCTTGCAAAGCTGAATGCAGAATCTGACAGTAAGGAATCTCTAACGGCTACCCCAACGACTCCCCGAGCTATCATTACCAAAATAAGACTTAGTCAAAAACCAATAATCCTTCTTAGGGTAAAATGGCCATTTTACCCCTGGTCTAATTTGGTTTATGCCTAAGGCCCAAAACCATAACATGAAAGGCCCAACACTAGGTAGACTTCCCAAGCCCGCTAATGGCCCACCATTGGCCCAATTTTCGAAATTGGGCCCAACCCCTCTAATGAGCCTAACCCTAGGCCCAAAATAAGACGTACTCCATTAAAGCCCAAATGATGTTCCACTAGGGCCCATGGTAATAAAATCTAAGAAAATGGCCCAATCACAGAAATCCCAAACCCCAAAACCAAGTCCAAGGCAGAAAGGTCCGAAGTCCAACTGATGCCCCAAACGCACGACGTTCCCTAGTGGAGCGTTGGGCATTCTCCTTCGACTCAGATCGCGGACCCAAATCAGAAGGCAGGGCGTTCCTCAACCGTACGTGATAAGCTCGCATGCTGGTTTTAAAAAGGCATATTAAGCACTTGATACTTAAAGCCACGCTATCCAAACGTAGATCTAAGCCATCTAGGACCTCTAGAATCATAAAGTCATAGACTTTGTGACTTTGCATGCCCCTAAAAGCCCCAATCTCAAGAAATAGCAATCAACTTCCCTAAAATGGGCTTAATCTCATGCATGGACTCATCAAGACCCTCAATTTGGTAACTTTTCTGTCTTATGGACTCAAATAGCAACAAGGGTGGCAACCCTAAGCCTAGAAACGGATTTGGAACAATAGAGCTTCATTCTTGGGACCAAAGAGGTCGAAAACCCCACTACAAAAGATCTAAGTATTCATGAAGCAAGTTTTGAACTTTTTACCTCAAGTGAGTGCTAAATGATGATGATAACTCAGATCCTTAAGCTCACGTGTGACAACTCGAAGTTTGCTCCATCACCGTAACCCGTTTCCGTCCATAAAACTCATCTTTTTCGAATTGTTTCCGTTTAAGCTTTTAAATTAAGTCATTATTTTTTAGACTTCTATTATAACTTAATTGGTATCCAAAAACGTTAGAAACTCATGAAAATGCCCCAAATTATTATTTGGAAAAATTTTAGTTTTATTCCGTCGGGTTATAAAACAATTAAATCGGGTACGACCAACAGCCTTGCTTAACGTCAGTATCGGGTAGAATTCCACCGTGTCTCAAGCTTCAACCATATATAAAGTTGAGAGAGCCTCATTTGAAGCCTTTTCCAATCTCTCTCTACTCTCTCTCCTCAATCCAAGTTCTAGGTCCAAAAATCATCAAATTCAAGCTCCAAAATCTTCAAGGTAACTATCCTAGCTCATAGTATAACATCTTTAGCCTTGAAATTCGTGTTTAAATCATGAAATAGGACCAAAGACTTGTGTTTACGGTCTAGGAACCTCCCCAAACCGTGAACACCTATAAATGGGGTTTTGGAGCCCCAAAACCCTTCCAAATCACTTCTAGTGCTTAGATAAGGCTAAAGGACTTGCATGTATGAGATTTGAACACCAAAATCTTACCTTTTGGGGAGTAAACTTGAGTTTACGGTCCAAGAACATGCTTGGATCATAAACCCTCATTCATGGACCATAAACATCATTTAAGGTTTTAGTTTGCCCCTAAACACCTCCAAAAAGCTTCCATAAGAGTATAGAACCTTATAATGCTTCAAGAGATGCAGCAAAACATACACAAAAGAGTCACAATTGAGTTTACGGCCCAAGAACATTCTTGGACCGTAAACACCCCTTCTTAGACCATAAAATCCTCCAATGGGTGTTAAAGTGCCCTTAACACCTTGTATGGCTTAGAAATGGGTCTAGAACTTAGCATGCTTAACTTTCAACCACCAAATGACATGAATCATGGACAAAAATGAGTTTACTACCGTAAGCTCATGTGTTTAAGGTAGTAAACTCACCAAGAACATCTTCATAGACCGTAAACTCCTTTCCAAGATCATTTCAAGTCCCAATCACTTCCTAAGCCATGGAATCTACCCTAGAACCTTCCTTTGTGCATTGTAATCGACCTAGGACAACCAAAACACTTTAAGGTTGGGTACACAAGAGTTTACGGCCTTAAACACCTAGTTTACTTCCGTAAACTCCTCAAATGGTCCTTAGGATGTCCAATTTGCCTTCCAATGCCTTAAAACCAAGCCTATCATTACCCCACAAGAGTTGTAAGACCATTAGGCACCCAAGGAAACCCCTACCATGAGTTTACAACCGTAAACTCATGGCCACATGGTCTTAGGGCCGTAAACTCCCTTAGGAGTTTACTCTTGAAGAGTAAACTTCATGTCCAAGCCATACGCACCCTTAGATGCTACCCGGGTCACTCCAAACACTTGTATTGAAGTGTTTTCGCGTCTCGGAGTGTATATTCTCAATTAATTAGTAGTACAAAGCCTAATTAGATACAAATGTGTATCTTTTCATATTACATAGGAACCTCACATGCATTCAAACCTTGAACTGGCGTTTAGCATCCAAACTGACACATTCCGCGATTGGTGAGTTCATACCCCTACGTTTTTCCATGTTTTCAATGTTTTCAGGGGGGAATATAAGAAAAAGTACAAGGAAATCTTGTACTCAAACTTATGATTTCATTTAATCTAATTCATATTTCGTATGCTTTTATCACGGAAAATTGTATTAACTAATCGTTCAACTTGTAGAGTAAACCGTCATGTTATTTGTGAAACTCGTTTAAAATGTTATATTTTATATTTCACAAATGTATTTCCACATTATTACTGTTAAAAGCATGAACCTTAGTACATTAAGACGTCCTTGATAACACTCCCCTTAGATACGAGAGTGAAGGACTAATAACATTAAACTTAGAACTTTACCACTCCCCCTAGTTACGAGAGTGGTGGAATAGTAACATTAAACTTAGAACTTTAGACAAGTCCTTGATAACACTCCCCCTAGTTACGAGAGTGAAGGACTAAATAAATAGAATTTCCCATTTTATTATCTTTTAATTCATTAATCTTAAGATTGGAGACACGTTCTTGTAACACTCCCCCTAGTTACGAGAGTGTAGGACTACCCCCGTAACCAGAATCTCTTGGAGGGAGAACGTGACTTGAGTGTATAGATCTATACGGGATTGACAACCCCGCACTGGTTGCTAGTTATAGTCGAAATGAAAGGTTCAAGGGAACTCCCAATTTAGATTATGAATACTTTTATACTTACTTATTAGTTTTATATACGTGTTAAAACTAATGTACTTTTCAAGGATAAACAGGTTTTCAGGAAACATCACACGAACACAAAAAGTATGGTAGACACTTGTACATTACTTTCAGAAACCGATAACCAACTATAAACTTTTAAGGAAAATAAGGGTTTTTCCTGGGATAACAAACTGTACATAAGCGGATCGTATAACAAACGGATAAATAAACTATACATATAAGAAAATATGGGATTTTCTTGGATAACAAACTTTTTCGGAAAACCAAAGGAAACTTGTACATTTTCAGAAAACAAATCTCTTATGAACTCACCAGTTTTATGCTGATTTTCGAACTGCTTGTATTCTCAGGTTTACGTTAGACAGGTATCCCGCGATCTTTTGGAGAAGTCGGAGCGTATTGAAGACCCGTCTTAGCTTTGGTTCATATGATATATATGTACAACACATGTAACTCTTTTTTTCAGACAATGTAAATGAATCTATGTAATGTAAAGTTTTGTGTTTACTATGCTTACTATGTACATTGGTTGCGATACTTCATGACTTCCTCCACCCCGGAACGTTTCCGCCTTCGGTTTCGGGGTGTGACATCAAGCTACACAACCTCTCCTTCACTAACTTCCTTTCCCTTCTTCCAAGGCTCCAAGCTACTGAAATGGACTTCACAAGATCAAGATCACACAAAGATGAAGAAGATTAAGGTTTTTAGGGTTTCTAAGTTAAGGAGGCTGAGGTATGGGACATAATATTCTTTATATAGGTCCCAAACCCTAAAAGTTAGGGTTTACATTCTGCACGTGAACGCAACGCGTTCCTTAGGGGAATGCCTTGCGTTCGGGCTCCACCTCCAAAATCCCGAATTGGAAGAATTAGTCCCTCCTTCCTTCAAACTTGTTAATGATAAGGTCTAAAAGCAATTATTTAGCATATAAGGGACCAAATTATAAATAATACCTAGATTGAGCGTTATAAATGATGCACTATCATCAATGCTTAAAGAGGAATGAACAATTCAATAAAGCATATAAAAGCAAAAAGTTGCAGATACTAATTAATGTACCTGATAGATTAGTAAAAAAAATTATTTTGACAAAGATGTTGGCTCCCGGAAACTAAAAGCAACATGGGTTGCCTCCCGGTAGTGTAAGAATCAGCTTCATCAAATCTAAAACACCGCAAAATTTGATCAACTTCATCAAAGGATTTGAGCTCCAAATCAAGTTACCAGTCCGAAGAATCAGAAGTGACAATGGAACCGAATTTACTAATCATCTCATGAATAGTCTCTTGGTTTCCAAAGGCGTTAATCACAACTTTTCAGCTCCCTACACACATCAACAAAATGGAGTAGTAGAGAGAAGAAATCACACTCTAGTCGAAGCAGCCAGGTCCATGTTGAACTTTTCAAACCTTCTTCTATACTTTTGGACTGAAGCAGTGGCAACTACATGCTTTGTTCAAAACCGAAGCATCATTTGCGAGTGTCTCAACAAAACTCCATATGAGGGCCTCAACAATCGCAAACTGAATGTCAGATTCTTCCACATATTTGGGTGCAGATGTTTTGTGATCAACAAAAAGGATCATATTAACAAATTTGCACCGAAATTAGATGAATGCATTTTTCTTGGCTAATCAACCAATAAGGTAGCTTACAGGGTTCTCATTAGACGTACGAGACTGATAGTCGAAAACTTCGATGTCAAATTTGATGACTATTAAGTCCGCAAAACTGCTCCATTAAATGAGACTAAAGCTATCCTGGAATGTGATATCTTAACCTCTTCGGGTCCCTTAAACATAGTTGAAATCAACTATGATGATCTGTTTGACCCCGCAGAGACAGCTCATCTCTCTGAAATTCTTGGGTCTCCAGTAACTCAACAACAAAATGATGAAGTATCTAGTCCAACCTTTTTCGAAGAATTGTCGCACGATACTTCCACCTCGTCGGTTGAGGGGGAAATTTCAACTCCGGTTCAAGTGAAAACCATCGTGGTTCCTGTGATTGAAGACGCAGCTCTAGTATCTACCCGCAAAGTCACAACTCAATCAAATGTCTCTTCAGACTCTGATTATGAAGAAATAGAGAACATAGATACAAGAACAGATCTGAGGATTATCACTCACTCATCAATCCAAGGAGAACCATCCTTGGTTCACGGGGAACTCCCATCCGCAGTTCAGAGAGAACTTCAATCAAATGCTGATCAAAATCCAACAGTCCAAGACACTTATGTGGGCTGCTCACAAGTCAAAGGGGAACTACCTTCTCCAACCGTAGAGTCCTATGACGTTGAAGATATTCCCTCCACCATAGCTACGGATCACCAACAAACTCGTATTCACATTTGGACGAAGGATCACACACTGGGTCAAATCATTGGAAACCCATTTGCAGGTATACAAACTCGATCCTCTAGTGATTTAACTGACCACTACCACTATACAGCGTTCATGTCCTCAGTCAATCGTCAAACCATAAAGGAAGCACTCATAGAATTCGACTGGATCACTGCAATGCAAGAGGACTTAGTAGAGTTTGAGAGGAATAAAGTGTGGAAACTTGTACCGAAACCAAATGGCTACACAATTGTTGGAACAATATAGGTATATAAAAACAAGCTTAATGAATCCGGTGCAGTTGTAAGAAACAAAGCAAGGCTAGTTGCTAAGGGGTACAGTCAACTAGAAGGTGTTGACTACTATGAAGCATCTGCCCCTGTAGCCAGAATGGAAGCAATACGCATCTTCTTAGCATATGTGACATACAAGAACATCAAAGTACATCAAATGGATATAAAAAGTGCCTTTCTAAATGGTGAACTAAAAGAAGAAGTTTACTTGCAACAACCTCCTCGCTTCGAGAGTCAAGAATTTCCAAATCACTACTTCAGGCCTGAAAAAGCAGTCTATGGTATGAAGTAAGCTCCAAGGGCATGGTATGAGACTCTTTCTGAGTTTCTTGTCATGTCTGGCTACAAAAGAGATGTGATTGATCCTACATTATTTAGAAAGGAAAATGGTAATCACTTCATGCTCGTCCAAATATATGTGGATGATATCATTTTTGGGTCAACAGATCAGGGTATGGTGAATGAGTTTGCAAAGCTCATGACAAGAAAATTCCAAATGAACATGAATAGAGAGATCAACTTCTTTCTAGGTCTCCAATTGAAAGAAGTCCCTCAAGGAATATTCATTCATCAAGAGAAGTACACCTCTGAGCTGCTGAAGAAATACTCAATGGAAAATTGTTCCACAGCCAAGGTCCTTATGGCCGTCGGATACAAGATTTTAGCTGATCCTTCAAGAGAATCAGTTGACCACAAAACTTATCATGGAATTATTGGTTCACTAATGTACCTCACTGCAAGCTGACAGGATATTGTCTTTGCAACATGCTGATGTTCTAGGTACAAAGCTAATCTTAAAGTATCACATTTGACCGCAGCCAAGCTAATTCTCAAATACTTAAAGGGAAGTAAAGCGTTAAGCCTCTGGTATCCTGCAGGAAATGATTTTAGCCTTCAAGCCTTCACAGATGAGGATCATTCTGGATGCAGATTAGATAGAAAAAGTACTTCCGGTGGTTGTCAGTTTCTAGGAGGAAGACTAGTCAGTTGATCTTCAAGGAAGCAAAATTATGTCTCATTCTCTACCGTAGATGCATAATATGTTGCCGAAGCCAGCTGTTGTTCCAAAGTTTTGTGGATGAAAACTCAACTCATGTATTATGGATACAGAACACCGCGAATACCGATATACTGTAATTTAGAGAGTGCTATAGCGATTTCTCACAATCCTATTCACCACTCAAAGACGAAATGAATTGAACTCCGATACCACTTCATCAAAGATCACATTCTCAAAGGTAACATTGAACTAATTTTTTTCCCACTCACGAAGGAATTGATGATGTTTTTACCAAGGCACTTGATGCTATAAAGTTGAATAATTTTCTGTATATGCTAGGAATGATGAGTCCAGACCCGCAATTCTTTTTGAATTGATAGGTACCGCGAACCACTTCTAGTCTCCGCTGCGGTCCTAGAATAATATACTTATCATATATATTTTCAGTATACCGCAACCATATATAATACTTATATTCTTTGGGTATTTAATTTATGTAATTTCTAACCTTTTATCAAGTGTTCCTTTCAGCTTCTACTACCATAGTCATACTGCTCTCTACCGCAGTCATCAGAATCCATCCACAACTAAAATAAATGATCTCGCAATCACTTCATAAATTCGCTGATAACTTTGTGTGCTATTTAGTGATCCTCATTAACTAAAAAAAATCCTCATAAATACATTCATTTTGTAGCATACAACGTTTTGGTTTCTTTCAAAATCGCCTTTTTGTGTCAGACTTATTTTAGGTTAAATGACAAATAAATTGTTTTTTCCATAAAATAAATCTTTTAAGAAATATTTTTCTTAGTCTATCACATCTCATAGCCTCTAAACTGTCTAATCTGTTTCAATTTTTTTTACAACGGATAAACCCCACTCACCACACATTACTCAAACGTGTGATCATGGGTCTGACAACCATTAAATGCCCTGTGTGATCATGTGATCATGGGTCTTACAGTCATTATTTGTGGCTGATAATGGTTAAAACCCAAGGGTTTTTATCATTAACAATTATAGATAAGTTAATTCGAATAAAATTTGAAATCCGGTGGTATAAAAACCACTTTTCCTTCCAAGAATGCTTTACACTTTCTGAATCCCTAAACGACGATCTTCATATTCTTCCCTCTTGCTCAAACAATTTTCTTGCAAGTTCTTAAAACTCTTCCTACAACAATGGTGAAATCAAGCATCTCCAGGAAACAGTCGAAGGGCTTTGGGTCCGCTCGACCCACCGGCTCTGAATCCACAATCAAAGATCAATCCCCTTCCATTGCCTCGAGCAATTTCAGCGCCATATTTGCCGATCATACCTCCTACAATGATGCTATCAACCTAATGATCCAGTTTCTCTCAAAACACCTACTATTTGGACCATATAATGCCTTCACTAAAGTTATTCCATTACCAACTCTATTCAAATGTGCATTCAGTGCTTTCCGGCCATCTCACAACCTTCCAGAAGTTCATCTCAATCTGGTGGATGACTCTTTTGTTGTTCTACCCAAAGCTAAGTTCCCGGAAGCAATCAATCTAAGGATCATGTCTATTACAAAGTTCTTCTCTCCATGCCATAATGGTGTGATCTCAAACATGTATCAGATGGGTTATCAGGAGAAGTTAAGAGGAATCAGAGAATTTAAAAAGAACCAGCTCCCGACGGTGTGGCAGTTTGTGTGCCACTTCATCCTCAGAAGCCTTTCCAGCAGAACAGGTCGTACCGATAACATGGGTATCAAGTGTTTGCAATTGTTTAGGAGCATATTAACTGGGAATCCGATTAGTTATGGTTAAATACTTTGGGATGATATTCTTCAGTATATCCCCAAAGAGTCTCGTAAACAAGGTGCAATCGAGCTCACATTTGCTCGTTTCTGGTCACTCAACATTCTTGAACTCACAAGCAAGCCAATCTCGACATGGGAGATGATTCAATTCTCTTTGTCACTCGCCATCTTAAAAGGTACAATGCCTCTAAATATCAATCTATTTGTAGACCCCTTAGGAGATTACCTGGACACATTTTGGAGTCTATTGGACTCAACACTTGTGAAGTCGCATATCACATTGAGGCTATGGATGGTATTGACCCATACCATTCTTCCCCGCCTCATCCTATTCAGTCTATTATAGCCCTGCCGCAACCCCGGTCCCTCCTACCGCAGACACATCAGAACAACCCAAATCCAATAAAGTGAAATCTCTTTCGGTAAGAAAGAAGCATCCAGTAAACATTGTGAAAAAGGGTGTCACCCCTTCCAAGAAAAGAAAAGCCAAGACCACAGGCTCTTCTACTGTGGTGATTGAACCACAACTGGACGTTGTTGATGAACCTCAATAAGAGTCTTCAACTTCTGGACAACTTTTCAGAAGGAAGAAACTCAAACTTAACCCAAGTACTAACTAAATATGTGACCCGACTCATACTGCAGTCTTTAAACAGACTCTGGTAGTTGTTCGAGTTACCGCAGGCTCAACTGCTCAAACCCCATCTCACCACTCAGATACAGTTAGTGTATCTGTTTCATCTCTACATGGAGACACACCTCCAGTTGCTCCCAATTGGATCCAACTAAGAAGAGTCACCCTAAGGTCTCCAGGGCCTCACGTGTAAACTATCTTGAACTTCAGGAGTTGCGCTCCATTCTCTTTCGTGTCACACAAACACATGAAACACCAGTCACACTGCAAGGCAATTCTTCTGCCTTAGCGAAAAGTAAGCCGACACCAAACTTGACAGCAGGTCAAGGAGACCGAGGAAGCTCAGGAAATCCTATTCCACCACTATTACTTACAAGTGGTCTATGCGTGGGGAGCACAATGGTGCAAGGAACCACAAACCCAAGGGATACCCCGGTGCGAAACCAATGATTTGACGGTTATTGATCAGATGATTCATGGACTCGGGATCGACCAACTACTGATTCCGGAATCTGAAAGTATGAAGCTTTTTAAACGGCCTTCAAAGCAAGGAAACAACAACAAATTCAACAACAACAACAAAAAAAAGAGATCTTCAAAAAGTTGCCAAGTATTAGGCGGATGCTTTCAGCAATGCAAAGACAGTACATGATATCTTGCTAATTCAAGATTAGGTATCGAAAATGGAATCCATAGTTCAACAAGTTCAAAATCTTCAAATTGGTTTTGGTCCATCTAAGCCTCCTCCAACTATTGAAATCCACGATTCAAATGATGATGGAACCGCAATTGACATCAGCTTAGGTTCAATGTTTGGACTTGATGATTTTGATCTTGAGGATGTTCAACAACCCCCCAATTCAAATGACTTTATGATGGTGTTTCAGGACGAAGAATCCAGTGGATCCTAACACTCCACTTCAAAGCCTAAAGCCAAGAAGAAGAGGAAACTGGTTGTGTCAAGGAAAGAATTTCTAAGTCTTCAGCCAAAAGTCGACCAAAACTAGCCACAACACCCTGATGTGGCTGGACCGCAGTCCGTGGCTGAAAGAGTTGAAAGGTTGTAAACCAAAGAAAGAATAAAAGAAATATCCTTGAAAGTTGAAATGGATATTTGAGCCCTAGATAACAATCGCACTGCTGATCATAAAGAAATTATGGCAACTGCTGAACGCCTAATCCAATAGGTCACCGCAATCAAAAATGAGCTCAAGACTACTCTTTCCAATCAAACATTCCATTCGAAACAACTTGTTAATGAAACCCACAATTCGTATGAATCTACCATTGCGGTTCTTCAATCGACAATCAATGGCATGAGGCGTTCCCTCACGAAAAATTCAAGTGTTGATTAGATTCTACGATTGATAAAGGAAATTTACAACTTGTTGTTCAACACCGAATTCCAAACAATGTTCAAATCTCTGAGTTGATTAAGCCTCAACTCGACAAGACTTTTTCAAAGATTGATGGCCTCATATAATGGTTTGAGGAGCAACAAATTGTTTCTTCCTCAAAAAGGGGAAGTGAACATTCTCATTCACATCAATCTCCCCCACGAATTCCAACTCATGGTCCAACCCATCAAAGGAATGTGACTCCGCAACCATCTCCTAAAAAGAGAACTCCGGATCACTCTTCAAATCAAACTCCACCGCAAAAGGAACTACAAAACACTCTTCACATCAGTCTCCTCCTCCGCAACAAGATCCCCCGCAACAAGAAGTTCAACATCAATCTCCTCCACGCCAAGAAACTCATCATCTCAAGAACTTGGCACCAACAATGTCTTTGGATCACTCCAATGACTCTCCTACCACTCGTCAACAGAAGAAGGACCGGAGGTCAGCAAAATTTGTTGAACAAGTTTGGAAAAAACATGGTTTTGATACAACCATTGATGAATCTCTAATCAACTCGTGGATCAATCCAACTAGAAGGCTACAAGATGATGACTATCGACCAGTCCTAACATATGCTGAACTAGCATCTAATGGATACTGGGATGTTCCAATTTCGGCCAACTCCAAATTCTTCCCTGTTTTTTAACCATTTGACCTTAGCCTTCCTTATGATCAAAGGCTACCTCTCAAATTCGAAAGTCTAAATCAGTTCCATGCCAAGCATGGATCTACCTCTGAGAGCATCTGGTCTAATGACAGACCATTTGCGGTGAAAAGTTACAAGGTAAGGAAGTTTATGAAGACGGATTTTGTTCACTATACACTTATAAGGAGAGGCGGTGATTACATTAGGACTCAAGCTGATTTTCCTTGCATAAGTCCTGAAGAAGTATTTCTGATTGCAAGAGTCTTTCAAATCAAGTCCGAGAAGCACCCGAAGATGATAATTGCTTATGCGAGAGCTTGTGAATTTCTCAAGTCATTGGTGTGTGAATTTGCCAGGATCGATGCAGACATTCATCCTGTGCTTGCCTAAAAATTTAATCTCCCAGCTCTCAAGCCTGGACCAGTTTTCACTGAAGGTTATGAAGAAAGGTCTTTAGGAGTAACCAACTTCCTTCAACTAGGAGTTGTGTATAAAAGAGCTAACAATGATCTCAATTACTTCATCCCGATCACCACAATGCATCGGCTGACCCGCAAACAACTGGAAGTCACTCTAGCTTCGGTTCAGAGATCTAAACATATAACTGAAGAAGTGAAGTTTGAGATTACAAGGAGAATTCAATGGCTTGGCAAAGTTAAGAAGTTTTGGTGGCTTCTCATCAAATTTCTAAAACTTGACAAATAAGAAAGAAAAACTGAAGACGTCACTTTGGGGGAAAATGTTGATACATAAAGCGACCCTCTTAAACTTGACGATCTGCAGCCACTTCACTTGCCGCAATTTGTTTTTTCTACTACAATCTTTTTTTCTACCGCAACCACAATCTGAAGATATCTTCCGCAACTACCTCATCCACAATTAAGATTTCAGTTACATCATCTGACTTGTCTTATATGCATTATTTTATCCAATGAACCTTGCATGGTCACGTTTAGTCAGAAGTTTAATACTTGTTTATTTCCAATGTAACTTTTTTAGACTCTATAAATAGAGTCTTCATCTTCATGTAACTTAACCTCTGAATACACATCTCTACATCACTTATCTTCTATCTCTTACCTTCTGATTAACAATCTAAAAGATCATTCTGAGCTTACACTCCAAATATTAAGATTGTGCTCTTATCTCATCTAGTCTTCGAGACTCCTTTCACTTTAACTGATCTCATATACTAACTTGTGTCTGAATGCAAACCTTGTTAAGAGTCAGTTTAGTGTTTACTTGATATATAACTTGTTGTCATTTATATTTGCTTTACTTTTTGCACTTTACATTTCCGCAACTAAATATCTAACAAATCTAACTTCTTATTATTGTTGAGCTTTATGATCCTTTGAGATTAACTTATTCCGCAACCTTATCTTGTACTACCATATGTTCAAGTATTTCTCAAAAGTTTTTCTCTCAACAGTTTAGGACATGCTTTTCCACCCCAAAACATTTGAAAACCGAAAATAGGGGGAGGCGTGAATACTCACAATGCATTGAGATGATGCAAATGGTGCCTTGAACTACGTTCCACTTGCACCACTAACGATTCGTACAATAATGGTATACGTTAGAGAGTCTCTAATCGAAATCTAACACTAGTATACTTATTACTACAATAGAATTATGCCAATATTGTGTCAAAATTTAATATTGTTAAGTTACAAACATTTTTCTTTGAAATTTCGATTTCAATGAATCAATTTGTTGTATAAAAAATTCTAGTGGAGTTTCCCATTATTGAAATGTTATAATTTAACATTTTAGGAGGTGTTCCAATGATTAAATATTTAAAAACTAAGTAAATTTAGTTTCAAAATTTCCCAAACCTTGCATTTCAGTTTTAACTGAAGTCAAAGACCTTAAGTTAAGTTTTCTTGCATTTTTCATTTGTCTAGGTATTTTTCACCATTTTAATTTCTTGATTAATCATAAAATCTTGAAAACTACTAAATAGTTAATAAAAATTACCAAACTTCTGATTTTGGTTCTAACTGTATTAAAACACTTCTAAATAAATTTTCATGGATTATAAATATGTATAACCATTATAACTACATTTAATTCTCTAGATAGATATAAATTCATAAAAAATATCAATCAGTTTAGAAAATTTCCGAAAATATTTTTATATGCAGTAGGAGCTACGAAAAATCATAAATAATCTTTTCACATTCACTACAGTGGTTTTATGATTTATTCAAACTAAACAAAAACAAAATTAAAAACCATACTAAACGGTAACAAAAAAATTGATGAAACTTAATGAGAAGCCTTTATTAACTTTAAGGGTCATCCACAAAATTATCCAGGATTTATGGACCTCATAAAGTATTTTATATGAATTATTGTTGTATTTTCTTGAAATAATTATAATAATTCGAGAAAAAAGAATTATTTTCTGAAAACTTACAGATCATCTTAATTTGTAGTTTGGATTCTCGGAAAAATCATATTTTAACAAAAAAGAAGTTTTAGATATTTATTTGAGAATAAATCCTTTATGAACATATTTGAAAGTTTTTAACAACAAACTTTAATCATGTAGCATCTAAGTTTGAAGATCATCACATGCATGTTGGTTTGAAGACCATGCATGGACATATTTTGTTTGTAGTGATGTTATCAAAGGAAAAACTTGGATGCATAAGGTGGATGAACCTTTAAAACTTGTAAAAATCCGTATTGAAGGGTTTGGCATATATTTTGGTCCTTGGATTTCATCATTAAACAACATGCGTGCTGTTCTTGGGTGAAACCCTACCACCATTATCATCAAACTCAATATTCATGGCTATGCTCATGAATGTTCATAAAGAATGGTGTATTTACAAGTTTTTATAAAATCATATGTAGTTTCTATAAAAATTATTTGTGCATTTACAAGGTTTAATTGTATTTTTCTCTTATAAATTAAGGGTAATTGGTAATGACCTAAACCTTTATTTTCCTTGATTATATTTCCCTAAATTTAGTTATTTTAAAATGATATTCTAAGGCTCATAATTATTTTCATATAATTTTTGAGGTTAAAGTTTATAAAATTAGGTATTTAGGGTTTTTAGAATTTTGCTAAACTTTGAATATCAATATAAATTGAATTATTGAGACTTTAAATTATATTTGTTTTTCCTCACTCTTATTCAAGATATAAATAATGTTTTCAATTTATTTTTATTGGTTTATTGGCATTCTATGTAGTGCTTTTGAGATTCAAGTGAAATTGAGGAATCAAGTATACTAGTCCTAGTTTTCAACTTTGACTTAAGTTCCTACGAGACTTAGACCTAATTTATGTCACTTGGTCAAGTGTATGATGTGTGTATATGATTCATGAAAATGTGTTCAAGTCAAGGAGTGACCCGAATACGGATAGTCACTACAATTAAGTAGTTGTAGAATTCACATATCAATGTGAAATCTAAGTTCACTATCCATTGTTTCTAATTGTTTCCAAGTTTCTAGTAGGTTATAACTTAACTTCTAGTTACTAAGTCTAGTATGTGTTGTGCCTATACGTGCAACTAAGTTTATTCAAATTTAGAACTGAATCGAATTTTGACGGTTGTCACACACCTGATCTGACCCCCTCTTCCCAATGCACTCCAAATCAATCTCCTGGTCTCAGGCTTTAGAGATCATATCATTCAGGGTCTCACACCCCAAAATACTCATGAACTCCCTGATATCATCCTGTAACATATCATGATACTTTAATTTCTTCATTTCCTCATCTGCTTCATACTGTAGTACCAATAAAGCCCTCTCCCGGAACTTGGCAGTGATCTTTGCCACAATCTCAGTAGTCTGGTAGAGATCCTAAAACTCTCGCGCCAAATACTGCACCTCAAATGCCGGTGAAAATTCATCTCGAAACCTGGTCAAGAAGTCATCCCATGACATGGCATCAACAACATCATCACCCAACTCACTACCAACCTCTTCCTATCAATCACACACCTGGTCCTTAAACAGGCAGGAAGTATATCTGACCTTCGCCTCCTCGGGGCAGAAACTCGTTCTGAATGCGTTAGAAATATCTGCTAACCACCTCCTACTGACAACGGGGTTCCTCTCCCCATAGAACATATAAGCTCCACAAGCACAGAACTCCCTAAAAGAAAGAGTGCAAGCTCCAACAATAGCCTTAACCTCAACACGAAACGTACCCAAGCGCTCATCCAATATCTCTAAAATATAGCGAGAAATCTTTGATGAGATAAACTCCCGCATCCGCTCACTAATCGACTCAGCATCCGCACCAGAGCCAGAACCAGAACCAGAACCAGAACCAGAACTCAAAGCAGAACCATTTCCCTAAGTGATCATCTCCAAACTGAAATACAACAAGACAAATATCAAAACATAACTAAGGATCCTTCTCCCATAATCTTCTTAGATTCTCCAAGACTCTCCCCGATTCGAATATGGATCTTGTGCTTTTAGTAGTATGGGCACAATACTACCTTCCATACCTATCCATACTTTTCTAAGGAATTACCCTTATCTAAGTCACTTACACCACTGATGCACCAAATATTCACTAAGCAGCAACAAAAAACCCACCGAAGCAACTCCTAGGCTCCTCTAGGTTCCTGACCTCACCCTGCCATCAGCTGCTGAAGAACTCCTCATAATGCCAGTCATCCACCTCATGAATTTCATCATATAAACTTAGTAGCTGACTACTATCATCCAAGAGTTCCAAAAAGCACAAAGCAAGCGGCATTTGTGCACTAACACTCCAATCCATAGAATAATCGCAGGCATTCAAACTCACATACCACAAAGTATGTTAGAAACTTCACCCTCACTTTCGGTTGCCTTATGCATGAAAATTATACACAGAACATGATCAAATAGACTGTAGAATAACAGACTCTACCCTAGAATCACAACCAAACATGGAATAGGAAATAAGGCAAAATCAATTATTCTACGGCTATAAGATCCTAGCCGTATACAATTTTTAAAACATTCACTTAGCAATTACTATTTCCAATAGATATTCCCCTCATAACATCCAATACACCAAATGCAACAAGGCATCACATAACAGGCTAATCTATCCCGAACTAACCAGCTCTAGCATGCAAGTTTACCAGCTCATACAACAGACATACAAAGGCATCTCTCCTATCATGAAATTACGAGCAGATCCTTAGCCCTAATCTAGCATTCAATTCTCATAATAATAGCATATAGCATAATAGACATGTAATGGTATTGTAGGAACCACTTACTTGAGCTCGGCCGATTGCATGCATAACACCCCTCTCTTTGAGTAAAAATTCCTTTTTAGTTAAATATTTATTTCGTAAAATATTTCACCAACCCTTCAGTTTGAGTTTAGGCACACCCGAGGGTATGCCTAAACCCCTCAAACCAAGGCTTTGATACCAACTTGTAACATCCCAAAAACACGGGGTAAAAAACATTTCATTTTTATTATAACAAAAACATTATTGTAACTTTATTTTAAACATTGAAAAGCATTTCAAAAAAAACAATCATCAGATTCCATTCCCAAAGATCACATATTGCAGAAAACATGGTTATATACGCTGCGATCGTCCCAAGCTCTTTCATTTAAAAACTGGAGAACCTGAAATATTGACTGAAAAACGTAAGTACAAAGCTTAGTGAGTTTCCCCATAACATACCACACATGAAACCACGGAATTCCACATAAGTCATGCATGAAAACATATATAGATGCCATGAACCCTCCATGGTCTTACTCTGGGTGTCATGGGAACCCCTACATATGTTGGATTAGTGTCTAAGTCCATAACTATTTTGGTATGTACTTGACCTGATGGTGCATGGTCCTTTTGGGTTGCCTTCACCAAAGCAACTTGATAGGATGAATTATGGAGAAAGAGGATTAATTATGATTTATTAATATATTATAAGAATAATATATTAAAGGAGAAATCATATTATTTAATTAACGTTAGTCAAGAATTAATAAGAATTAAATTTGTGACTAAAAGACATTAATTAAATAAAGGGGACTAGAACTGTCAAATGTGTGACATTTGAATATTAGGCTAATGGACTCCATAGAGGATGGAGTGGACAAATTCTATGTGGAAACCCATTAGAAATCGTCCAAGGCCTCTAAGGAGGGAGTCCATGGGTTGCTTAGGGCCTAAGAAGTCAAATTACGGTTTCCTTATTAGATAACCCTAATAGCCTCACTATTTAAGGACCCCTAGGGCATCAAAAACGTGGCCAACTGATTCCTTAGGGTCTCCACATGTTTTTGGGTGCCTCCTCTCTTCTCATTCTTCATCCTCTTGCTCTTGGTGTTTGTGAGCCATTAGAGGAGTGACATTTGGGACTCTAAGATTTCTACATAACAATCAAGGTAAGATCTAAACCCTATTCTTATGTTAATATGATTAATTGTCTGCTAGATCTAGGGTTTATAGCTTTGGATATTCACTTGCATGTTTATTAGACAAACTATATCCAAAAAGCTATTAGGGTTTGCATGTACACCAGAGGAATGATGTTTTGCTCATAACCCATTAGTGGTATTAGAGACTTGGCTGTTTGTTTGATGTATGTGATGCTATTGTGAATTATCCTTGGTTAAAGATCGCAATTTAGGGTTTCTTGGGGGTTGAAATCGCCGAGTCCATAGATGAACTCGCCGAGTCCATGGTGAACTCACCAAGTCCATGCCTGACTCGACGAGTTAGCTGGTCAGAAAGACAGAAAATCGGGATTTTATGCTCTTTTGGCTGTTGGATAGTTACCAAAACGTTTTTTATTGATATAAATCATATTTTTATGATATTCGGTGATTATCTTTGCCAAAGTTAAAGATAAATTCATATTAGTTAGATAATTATTTCCTTATAAGATTAGATTTAATTATTTGAACTATATGGTGAATTATCTTGCAAGAATTTGGACTAGGTCAAATTAAATAACAACCAGTTAATTGTTAATTGCCCTATTTGAATTTTGTGATCTAGAGTATTCTTGACAAAGTTTGGAAAAGTTTCAAATTAATCCCTTTAGATTTTATAGTTTAAATTTGAACTTAAAAGTTTTGGTTTTGAAATTTAAATAAGTTAAACCCTAATGTTTTGAAATGTTTCAAAACTTGCCCTTAAGTTTTGGAATTTAAAAGTTGATTAAAAGTTTAATTTAGAAATGTTAAATTCTGAAATCCTAGTATTGTTTTGGAAAGTTCAAATCACACCCTTATGGTTTTATTGATTAATTAAGGTGTATAATTAAAAGAGATTTAATAAACCCATAAAGTTTTGGTTTACATTTAATTAAATTAAAAGTATAATTTATTTAAATTAGAACACCTAGTATTTTAAAAGTGTAAAATACACCCTATACTATATATAACATTAAAGTCTAGTATTATATATGTATGAGTAAACAATTATATATGTATGAGTAAACAGTCAGTCTTACCGTTAGTAGGCCTCATTCACGAAGCTAGTCTATAAGGGGTGTTTAAGCAAATTGCCTACAAAATGGCGATTGACTGGGTATCCACTCTTACCCACCGCACTCTTGACTAGTGGAGGGTCGTTAGCCGAACGGGTAGGATAGGACAGAAGCCTTCCATTATAAGTATAATGAAGTACAAAAGTAACTAAATGCTTTTACAAAATTCCCAATCTTAGTTACTTTAGGCAAAAGTGAATTGATGCAATTCCATGAAATTACACTTTGTGCCCTTGCGAAGACGTTAGTGGAGCGTGTGTGGTTAACCGGCACACTAAATAGTTCTAAGCAAAGGTAGCAAAGGGTGACTCATTGTTTGTCATAGTTCGCTGGAGCGTGTGTGGTTAACCAGCACATCTAATAGGTGATTGTAACATTTGGGGGCACCATGTAAGTTTGCATGATTATTCACACCCTGTTTTGTGATCCTCGGGATCCCATTCATAAATCGAGGGGCATATCAATATTTAAACATGCATTTGAAAAGTTCAATGAATCTCAAAAGATCTAGGAATTTTCAATAGATTTAAAACTTAAATTAATTTTTCGTTTTTCATGGTGGAAATTGGAAAATCGTCATTTACCTACCTTCAAATATTCTGCAACTAGATTACGGCATCCCTCTTCTAGGTTGTAGAGTATTGTGTTGGATCCTAGCCTCGATGTTTCATTTGGGTGTTACATCGAGGATTCTAATCAACTAACTTGAATTTTTTTCTACCGTTTTGTAGATGTCAAAGTATGACAACTATGGTCTTCCCAAATCCCGTGGAACAAGCTTTTCACATGAAGATGATATTCCACGATTCGATCGAGGAACACAAGATCATGCTTCACTTCCTCCACCTCCTCCTATTGTTCTCCCTAACCCACAAGTTCAAAACATTGAAAAGTTCAAACTCACTCAAGCCCTTTTAGCAAGTAAACATGAAGAAGGAAAGTCAGTGCGTGCACACATCCTAGAGATGAAGTCACACATAGATATGTTAAGAATGTTGGGATCTGTTGTCTGTGAGGAGCTCGCTGTTGACTGGGTTCTTCAGTCACTTCCTGACTCATATAGTGAGTTCGTAAGAGAGTACTATATGATGAACCATGACGTAACCCTCATCGATCTCACATATATACTTATTGCTGCTGAATCAACAATGATTCGGTGCACTGGAAAAGCAAAGTTGATTGGTGGATCTTCCTTCCAGACCTCTATCGATTTAGGCAATGGCAATGAAAGGCATTCCATGATCAAAATTTTTGATCATAAGAGAAAGGCAAAGTCAGAAGTAGTTCCGTGTGCTGTTCCAAAAGAGTCAATTTGCTTTTATTGCCAAGAGAAGGGGCATTGGAGACGAAGTTGCCCTATTTACCTAAGAGATCTAAGAGATGGGAGAGTCAAAACGTATGACTCTACTTTAGGTAAAATCCATTAACTAACTCTTTTAAATTCCTATTCTAGATTCTTAATACATGATGTGATAAGATTACATTTTAATGTTTTGTAGGATCAAAGAAAAGAGAGGAAGCTTAAGGGAAGAAGTGAGCGGAATCTAATCGTGAAGAAATGGATTTCGATCGTATTACTCGGAGATTAGATTCTTAAGCTACTACTTGGAGTTAGAATAAGATTGCTAATAAATATGTATTAACATAGTTTTTCAATTGAATCGCATTGTAAGGACAAATTTTTCCGCAATCAAATAAATTTTGATTTTATATTATTTATTTATCCATGCAATGGCGTGTATGAAAATTCGATGTTTGAAGGTTTCTTATATTAGCAATAATGGATTTGATTCTTAATTATGTTATTTGTGGAAATGTCAAGAATTTACCAAATAGGGAAAGTTTCTCATCGCCCAAATTTCAATTGGACAGAAACTTGGAATCATACAACTTGGTTGCATGATGAATGAGAAATTTCATATTTGGAAAGTAGACTAATTTGTTGACAAAGTGTCAAGTGAAGGACTAGGAGATCAAGTACGCAAGGTTGTGTGTTGATCAAGTCCACCATAAGAGCGACAAAGATATTCGTCATGATTTACTAAAGGTTTAGTAAATATGATTATACTTATAAGATTAAGTGTAATTCAGAGTTGATTGAAAGAGTTTAAATCAATAGCAGAACGAATAAGAAGAGTCAAGTAGGCAGAAAGATAAAAGTTTCTCTATTCTAAGAAGAAGGGAGAGTACCTTTTTATTATGTTTTATGATAGGTCATAATGATTAAGAACCATATCTCAATTGATCCTCTAAGTGAGTCTTAGTGCAATTGTATGTTTGAGAAGAGGAATCAAGAATTGAAGAAATGGTTAAATCAAGAAGTCAATCATAATTCGTTCCAAAAACAAGTCTCAAAGTTAACATTGTGAATTGAGTGACTGTCACACCCCAAAACCGATAACGGCGGAATACGTTTCGGGGTGGAGGACATCATGTATAGTATCATCACAATTGCATAATAGTAAAAACAAGAAACATACAACCATTGCATTTACATAGTGAATTTAATTACATGCGTGTTTTATATTGTTCAACAAACACCAAAGGTAATTCAAAAATAAGAGATGGGTCTTGTATGCTCCACCTTCTCCAAAAATGCTGCGTCTGTACCTGTCTATCTTTGACCTGAGGATACAAGTTATTTTGAAAACGAATATCAGCATAAAGCTGGTGAGTTCATAAGAGTTTAGTGTGAGTTTTTGTATAAAAGCATTAGAGCCAATAGTACGAAAAATGTGTAATTTACATTCATAAGCAGTAGAAAACCTAGAAAATCCTATATTTTCCAGGAAATAAATTGTAAGTGAAAATCTGTGAAAAAGTATGCATTCCTCATTTTTGAAAAACAGTTTATTTTAAAAGTATATTAGCAAATCTCTAAATAGTAATGTGACAGAATAGGTTAAGCCTGTAATCAGTGATAGGGGTGTAAGCTTCCTTTAGTGATAGATACTTACTTACTTTGGGATGTAGTTTAGCATTTAGTGAGGTATTTTAGTGTAGTTATGGTGTATTCCTTGTATATTTCTAATAGTGAGAATAATAGAGGATCCCATGACCTTCCCAGTCATGCACAGTATAGTGAAGTAGCGGTATCCCTGGGCCTGTACGGCGTGGACTGAAGTTAACAGTCAGGATGTAATAGCGTCTGCCCCGTATAGATCTATACATGTAGTGTCGTTTTCCTGTCGGAAAACTCCGGGCGTAGTGGATAACGAATAGGGTATCTCGTAGTGGATCAGCGTGTTATCGCCTGTTTAAGGCTTTCCTTTATGTTATAGTGTAGTAGTCTTTAGTATAGTTCATAGTGTGTTCTTTTTTCAGTGTACAGCCTCGTAATAGTGTGTATTATAGTGCATAGAGTAGTGGCTATACCGAGTAGTAGTAGTATTAACTATGCCTATCATAGTTAACTTAGTGTGTATGGTTCTTATCACTAGTGGTTTAGGCATCTAATGAAGTGAAACACTCGTATCCTATACTAATATACATGATATATAACTAAGAAGTCAACGACAGTCGGACGGATAACAACTACCCTAAGCCGACAATCAAACAAGTACAGGAAATAAGGCATGCTACCGGTCCTAAGCCCTTCAAGTCTTACTTATATAAATATATTAGAGTGGATACATTTTATAAGAAAAATTATTTAATGAAAATCTTTTATAAAGGAAACACTTAAAAACCTGTTCATTTATCCAAGATAGTTTTGAAAATGAAAAATCATTTTATAAGGCATAGTGGTAAATCACATGTGATTTGAACTACGGATAGTGAATCACATGTGATTAATTCTCGTAACGTGGAAAATCGTTCTGTATAACTTTCCATAAACATGTATAATCAATTTGTATCCCCCCCTAAAACATATAAAACATTTGAAAGGTTCATTAAAGGGGTATGAACTCACCTGAATTCGCGTAAATCGGGTGAATCGGGTAAATCGGGTAAAAGTGTCGGTTGAGCGTTTGGTACCGAATAACAACTTGAGCACCTTTTTAAGACCCTAATGTCATATGAAATATGTATTTTACAAGAAATTAATCATCTTATGCTTTTCATTAAAGTATTTGGGCATTCTAGCATCGTTTCGGGGTTTTAGGGCTTAGAAGGGGTTCCCAGGAGTGGTATAAGGCCAAGAATGATTTACGGGAGGGTCCATGAGCTCACTCCCTTGGAGTTTACGGCGCAAAGGCCACTCCTTGGGAGTTTACGGCCATAAGCCCCCTAGGCTTGGCCGTAAACTCATGTGGTCCTCCAAAATGCAAGTTTAAGGCCTTATTTCACTTCCCTAATTTATTAGCAAGTGTCTTGAACTAATATGGAGGGTTTAAACCCTCATTTTGTGAAATTTTGGGGAGTTTACGGCCAAGACTTGTGCTTGGGCCGTAAACTCCATTTAATCCCTCAAAATGGATGTTTAAATGGTACAACACACTTCCCTTCACCTTAGATAAATTCTAGAAGGCCTTAGATGGAGTTTTGGGACATTTTGGCATAAAAATTGGGGAGTTTACGGCCCAAGTATAGCCTTGGCCGTAAACTCTTCTTTTGGCCTCAAAATGAGATGTTTAATGGTACAACACACTTCCTAGGGCCTTAGCTAATTTCCTTACATGCCCTAGATAAGTTTTTGGGACTTTTAACAAGGATTTTTGGGTGTTTACGGCCTAAGCATAAGCTTGGGCTGTAAACTCCTTTTTGGGCTTCAAACTCGTGTGTTTTAATGTCCAAACTCTCCTAGGTATATCTCTTAATTAGTACATAAACTTAAAGGAAGGAAAAATGAGGCTTTTAGCAAGTTTTTAGGTATTTACGACCTAAGGGGCTTCTTAGGCCGTAAAATCCCTTTTGATCCTTGTTTTCTATGATTTTTGGCCTCTAATGACAATGAAGTATGTTTAGAATAAGATAGGGAATAAGTCCTTACGTTTGGAAGCCGGAATTCGCGGTTTTGGAGTCGGGTTCGGGTCTAGAGAGAGAAAGTAGTGAGAGAGTGTGAAGGTGTGGTAAAAGAGCTTAAATGTAGTGCCCATTTGTTTATATATGTCTCGGGTATTGCACCCGATACACGGCTACCCGATGCTAAAGTTTAACGGGGTTAAAACTTTTTACCCGGGTGAAGTGGTTGAAAAGTAATATAACTCTATTTGGTTAAACGGGGTTAACACATTCAAGTTATATTTACTAATGATAATATCTAGACATATAAATAACTAGATATTTGTTTATTGATGACTCCAAATATTACAGAAAATAACATATAGCGACGCATTCCGTTGGTGAAGATGAGATTTGTAACGGCAATAGATTTGGGGTTGTCACATCATCCCCCCGTTAGGGGAATTTCGTCCTGAAATTTAGAATTCATACAGATAAGAATTACAATACTAATAAGCAAAAAGATGGGGATATTTGAGTTTCATTTGGTCCTCGCGCTCCCAAGTGAATTCCGGTCCTCGCTTGGCGTTCCACCGAACCTTCACAATTGGGATGCGGCTTTGTTTCGTCCGTTTTACCTCCCGATCCATAATCTCTGCAGGCTCTTCTACGAGGTTGAGGCTCTCATTGACCTTGATCTCGTCGAGGGGGATCACGAGAGTCTCGTCAGACAGACATTTCTTCAAGTTTGAGACGTGGAAGGTAGGGTGTATGTTACTTAGCTCGTGGGGTAAGTTGAGTTTATAAGCTACGAGGACGATTCTGGCAAGAATCTCGAAAGGCCCTATGTACCTTGGGTTCAGCTTTCCATGCTTTCCAAAGCGTATCGTGCCCTTCCAGGGCGAGACTTTTAACAAGACTCGGTCTCCCACCTGGAATTCCAAGGGTTTTCTTCGTTTGTCGGCGTAGCTTTTCTGTCGATCCCTAGCGGCTTTTAGTCATTCACGTATCTGTACAATCTTCTTGGTCGTCTCTCGAATGATCTCCGGACCAGTGAGGGCGCTGTCAGGAACTCGTCCTTTAGCTAACTGAGTGTCACCCACCTCAGCCCAGCACAGAGGGGATCTGCACTTTCGGCCGTAGAGGGCTTCGAATGGAGCTGCCTTGATGCTCGTATGATAACTATTGTTGTAGGAAAACTCCACAAGGGGCAAGTGTGTATCCCACGATTTCCCGAAGTCGATCACACAAGCTCGCAGCATGTCTTCTAAGGTTTGGATCGTCCTCTCGCTTTGTCCGTTGGTCTGCGGATGGTAGGCTGTACTCATGTCCAGCCTCGTCCCTAATGCCTTTTGCAATGATTGCCAAAACCTAGAGGTGAATCTACTATCTCTGTCCGAGATAATAGATATAGGGACGCCATGCAGTCGTACTATTTCTTTTATGTATGTTCTCATGAGTTTCTCCATCTTGTCCGTTTCTTTGATAGGTAGGAAGTGTGCGGACTTGGTCAACCTGTCAACAATGACCCAAATGGTATCTAATCTACCCGTTGTCTTAGGCAGTTTGGTGATAAAGTCCATTGTGATTCGCTCCTACTTCCATTCCGGTATCTCGGGTTGTTGGAGGAGTCCTAATGGCTTTTGATACTCGACCTTGACCTTCGCGCAAGTAAGGCACTTACTCACAAAGGTAGCGATCTCCGCTTTCATGTTCGGCCACCAGTATAGCTTTTTGAGATCCAGATACATCTTATCTGAACCCGGGTGGACGGAGTAACGAGTGTTGTGTGCTTCCTTCATGACCAAGTCTCTGAAACCTCCATGGCGTGGAGTCCAGATTCGGTCCATGAAGTACTAGGCTCCGTCACCCTTAACCTCCAGATTTTTATCCATTCCGCGCAGGGATTCTCCCGTCACATTCTTGGGCTTTAAGGCTTCCAGCTGAGCCTCTTTGATCTGTGTGGATAGATGTGAATGGATAGTCATCGACAGCGACTTGGTCCTTCGACCAGAATACTCCTTTCTACTCAGGGCGTCTGCTACTACGTTGGCTTTCCCCGGATGATATCTAATTTCACAGTCGTAATCGTTAAGTAGCTCGACCCATCGACGCTGTCTCATGTTGAGTTCTTTTTGGTTCAGTATATGTTGGAGGCTTTTATGATCAGTGTACACCACGCTCTTCGTCCCATACAAGTAGTGTCTCTAGATTTTTAGTGCGAAGACGACCGCTCCTAACTCGAGGTCGTGAGTAGTGTAGTTCACTTCATGGGTCTTTAGCTGCCTCGAGGCATAGGCGATAACCTTGCCTCGTTGCATCCAGACACAACCGAGCCCCTGATTGGATGCATCACAGTATACAACAAAATCTTCTGTCCCTTAAGGAAGGGATAATACTGGTGCGGTGCATAGGGCTTGCTTCAGGGTCTGAAATGTCTTCTCCTGTTTCTCTTCCCATTCGAATGATACACCCTTCTGGGTTAACATAGTGAGAGGCTTCGCAATTCGAGAGAAATTTTGGATGAATCTGCGGTAGTAGCCAGCGAGGCCTAAAAATTGATGAATTTCTGTAGGCATCTTCGGTGCTGACCAGTTCTCAATAGATTTAATTTTGGAGGGATCCACGTGGATTCCGTCTTCACTGACCACGTGCCCTAAGAATTCAACTCTTCGGATCCAAAACTCACACTTAGAGAACTTCGCATATAACTTCTCGGATCGCAGTGTTTCCAGGACTCGTCGTAAATGATCCCCGTGTTCTTCCTCGCTCCGAGAGTAGACGAGTATATCGTTAATAAAGACGATGACGAACTTATCTAGATATGGACGACACACTCTATTCATCAAGTCCATGAATACTGCGGGGGCGTTCGTCAGTCCAAAGGGCATCACTACGAACTCAAAATGCCCGTAGCGGGTTCGGAAGGCTGTCTTCGGAACATCTTCCTCAAGCACCCGTAACTGATGATACTCGGATCTAAGATCAATCTTGGAGAAATAACTTGCTCCTTGGAGCTGGTCGAATAGATCGTCGATACGAGGGAGAGGATAGTGATTCTTGACCGTGAGTTTATTGAGTTCCCTATAATCGATGCACATCCGAAACGATCCATCCTTTTTCTTCACGAACAAGACCGGAGCTCCCCAAGGTGAGAAGCTCGGTCTTATAAAGCCATTGCTGAGCAGTTCGTTGAGTTGACCGGATAGTTCTTTCATTTCGGCGGGCGCTAGACGGTAGGGCGACTTAGCTACGGGGGTAGCTCCTGGGACTAGGTCGATTCTGAATTCAACCTGTCGTTTGGGAGGTAGGCCTGGAAGATCCTCTGGAAAGACATCAGGGAAATCGCATACTACGGGAATGTCTTTTGGATCTTTCGATTTCTGGTTAGTGTCGACAACGTGAGCAAGAAAGGCGCGATATTCCTTGCGCAAGTATTTCTGAGCCTGGATACTAGAGATGATACGAAGGCTCATACTTGGCTTATCTCCGTATATCAATAGGGTTTCGCGATTTGGAAGGTTCAGGCGAATGGCTTTGTCGGAGCATAAGATATCGGCGTTGTGAAGACTTAACCAACCCATACGAACAATGACATCGAAATTTTTGATTGAGACTGGTATAAGATCGATTGAAAAGGGGTGATCATCTAACGTGAGAGTACAACCTATATAGATATCGTTAGAGCTTTCAGTCTTCCCATTAGCCATTTCTACGACGAATGTTTCGTTTAGTGGTTGAGGGGTTTGTTTGAGTAAGTGTTTAAAGTTTTGATTTATGAAGCTTCTTTCTGCACCACTATCGAATAAGACACAGGCATAAGAGTTGTTGAGAAGAAACGTACCCGTGACTACCGTGGGATCAGCCACCGCTTCATTGTGACTGATAGTGAGTAGCCTTCCAGTTCCCCCATCATTTGTGGTCTTCAGACAGTTTCTCTTAAAATGTCCCGCTTCCCCGCAGCCATAACAAGTTGGGGTCACTCCCGTACCAGGAACCTGCGTGATAGGTTTGGGAGGGGCCTTACAAAATCAGACAGTATGGCCCTTTCGACCGCAGTTGGAACACTGCAGTTCACAGCAGGGGCCGTTATGGTGGAAAGGGCACTTGGGACACTTGGGCAAGTTTCCACTGTAAGCTTTCAGCGAGGCTGGAGCAGCTGAAGTGGCTGGGGTGGTGGCAGCCTGGACCGCCACAATTTGCTGGTCCTTGGAGGCGGCTTGAGTTTTCTTGCCTTTCTTCTTATCCCATTGTTTCCTTTTTCTGTCAGATGAATCGGGTGGTGCAGTGGTTGTTGTGGTTGTTGTTGCTGGAGTGGAGGAGATTTCGTGGTTGATCAGACTCTGGGCCAATTCCTTGGCGCTGTCAAAAGTGGTAGGGCGCGAGGCCAGAACATTTCCTCGATACGGGGGCACTAAACCCCAGATGTATCGTTCAATCTTCTTGCTTTCAGAGGGGATCATGTTGGGACACATAGCCGCCAAGTCGCAAAACCTGGCCGTATAAGCCGCTATGTCAGTCCCTTTCATCTTGAGGTTCCAGAGTTCTTCCTCAAGTTTCTGAACCTCGCCCCTAGGGCAGTACTCTCCTCTCATGACATCTTTTAAAGTGTCCCAGCCCATGGCATTGGCTGTGACCAAGGAGAGTGCACTGACATGGCCGTTCCACCATGACAAGGCCCTGTTAGTGAGGGTAGCAGTAGCGAACTTGATTTTGCTCTCTTCGGGACAAGAGCACGTCTCGAATACAGCTTCGATTCTTTCGAACCATTGGTACAATGCCATAATTCCTCCCGTACCGTCGAAGAAGGTAGGTTTACAGTTCATGAAATCCTTATAAGTACATCCCTGCACCAGTTGATGGACTTCACCGAACCTGGAGTTACCACCGCTCGCATCACCCGAGTTCATTTGGGCCATGGCTGCGGTTACAGCCGCAGTCACAACTGTTTGGAATAGTACTGGGTCAAACTGCGGAGGAGGAGGTGGTGGAGGAGGGATTTGAGTTGCGGGTCTTCTTCTGCTGGGACGCTTCCGTGGAGGCATCCTTCACTGGAAGATCATAGAAATGATAGCAATAGTAAGAGCCTATTGCGAATATGAATAGAGTGTTTCGTGGATTAAATCCACATAATCCAAGATCAGAATGAGAGTTATAGCAATAGAGAAATCAACTGCCAATATACTGGTATTAATGATGCAACACAAGTTCATGAAAATTAACCTAGCAGTAGGTCTTACATCATACCATAGAGAAAATGTTGGCAGTGTAGAGGTTCAACTAGAGTACTTTTAAACTAGGAATGTTTACAGACAAGAGATCTATGAAACATAGAGATAAAAAGGCTAGTCCTTTAAACAAAAGAGTGAGGTAGATAAACGTCTTCTACTGGCGACGGTTTCTTGTTGGGCGAATCCTCAGATCCGCTAGTTGACGCATAACTTCTTGAAGGTGTCGATCATGAGTCCTTTGGTGTGCACTGAGTTCCCTAACTTCAGCTCGGGATGCAGCCAGCTGATGCTGCAGAGCCTCGTTGGTCCTCCTTGTCCTGTCCATGGCTTCTTCGAGTTGGCGGATGCGAACAGTGTTGAGATTCGAGTTGGCATCCACTTCTACAACTCGACCAATAGCAGCTTGACCCTGCTCAACATTCCTGGCAATCCTTCGGATCATGATGGGCAGAACCCGATCCGCTGATCCTCCTTCGCTTATGTTGTAGAAGCTTCGGTCTCCATTGTAGGGCAAGGGCTGACCCTGCTCCTCGCTCCAACGATGCAAGGATATGGCCCACATAGGAGTGGGGCCCTGAAATGCCGGACGGGGGTTAGGGTTCGGGGCTTCAGGAGGTTGGTTGTTGACTTCTGGTTTGGAGCTCGAGCTATCCGAGAAGCCTTCATCATGATGATCATCCAAAGGGATCGGGTGATCATCGTCTGACTCCTCTTCGAGCCATCCTCCATTGCCCTGGTTCGGAAAGTACGGATCGCCGGGTAGGTGGAAGCCAGCCATGCTATCTACGCGAGAAAGGGGAAAAGAAGATTAATAGACGTACTATTCTAAGATACTTATAGGATGAATCGTTATTAGTCGACCCAATACTTGCATAGTGCATACCGATTACATGTAACCGAAGCAAGATAGTCCTTCGAATAAACCACCCTAACTTTAGACCCCCAATCAAACAAGAACAGGGAATGAAGCAAAGGCTGCAGATTCTGAGTCACATGTAATCGTGGTGTATCCACTTAGCAACTATTGTCCTACTAATAACGACCCTTTTTGTTGTCACATGCGTATAATCTAGAGATACAGAATACTCCTATAGTATTCTTATGGTAACGTTATTGTGGTAGTGTTGGTAAGTTTTAGACTTGTTGCAACACCACAGCCAAACTTAGGCACATGCTAGTCACTCTCAGGAAAATGTAGTTGATCAGGATACATCACCCCTAATGTGACTATATGTCTCTAAGCTCAATTGTGCTGCCCAACAATTTTAATACTTTTGTTCTGTTCTGGTGTGATACTGATTTCTGTGTTTTATAGTGATGTGTGTGTGTATATATATATATATATATATATATATATACTTAGTTAGATCTTTTAGATACTTAACAGTATATATTCTTGGTCAGAGTGTCTTAGTCCCGAAGTGTTTATAGTTCATATATCTTTTATAGGTTGATATACTTGATTCACTATAAACAATGCTCTGATACCAATCTGCCACACCCCAAAACCGATAACGGCGGAATACGTTTCGGGGTGGAGGACGTCATGTACAGTATCATCACAATTGCATAATAGTAAAAACAAGAAACATACAACCATTGCATTTACATAGTGAATTTAATTACATGCGTGTTTTATATTGTTCAACAAACACCAAAGGTAATTCAAAAATAAGAGATGGGTCTTGTATGCTCCACCTTCTCCAAAAATGTTGTGTCTGTACCTGTCTATCTTTGACCTGAAGATACAAGTTATTTTGAAAACGAATATCAACATAAAGCTGGTGAGTTCATAAGAGTTTAGTGTGAGTTTTTGTATAAAAGCATTAGAGCCAATAGTACGAAAAATGTGTAATTCACATTCATAAGCAGTAGAAAACCTAGAAAATCCTATATTTTCCAGGAAATAAATTGTAAGTGAAAATCTGTGAAAAAGTATGCATTCCTCATTTTTGAAAAACAGTTTATTTTAAAAGTATATCAGCAAATCTCTAAATAGTAATGTGACAGAATAGGTTAAGCCTGTAATCAGTGATAGGGGTGTAAGCTTCCTTTAGTGATAGATACTTACTTACTTCAGGATGTAGTTTAGCATTTAGTGAGGTATTTTAGTGTAGTTATGGTGTATTCCTTGTATATTTCTAATAGTGAGAATAATAGAGGATCCCATGACCTTCCCAGTCATGCACAGTATAGTGAAGTAGCGGCATCCCTGGGCCTGTACGGCGCGGACTGAAGTTAACAATCAGGATGTAATAGCGTCTGCCCCGTATAGATCTATACATGTAGTGTCGTCTTCCTGTCGGAAAACTCCGGGCGTAGTGGATAACGAATAGGGTATCTCGTAGTGGATCAGCGTGTTATCGCCTGTTTAAGGCTTTCCTTTATGTTATAGTGTAGTAGTCTTTAGTATAGTTCATAGTGTGTTCTTTTGTCAGTGTACAGCCTCGTAATAGTGTGTATTATAGTGCATAGAGTAGTGGCTATAGCGAGTAGTAGTAGTATTAACTATGCCTATCATAGTTAACTTAGTGTGTATGGTTCTTATCACTAGTGGTTTAGGCATCTAATGAAGTGAAACACTCGTATCCTATACTAATATACATGATATATAACTAAGAAGTCAACGACAGTCGGACGGATAACAACTACCCTAAGCCCACAATCAAACAAGAACAGGAAATAAGGCGTGCTACCGGTCCTAAGCCCTTCAAGTCTTACTTATATAAATATATTAGAGTGGATACATTTTATAAGAAAAATTATTTAATGAAAATCTTTTATAAAGGAAACACTTAAAAACCTGTTCATTTATCCAAGATAGTTTTGAAAATGAAAAATCATTTTATAAGGCATAGTGGTAAATCACATGTGATTTGAACTACGGATAGTGAATCACATGTGATTAATTCTCGTAACGTGGAAAATCGTTCTGTATAACTTTCCATAAACATGTATAATCAACTTGTATCCCCCCCTAGAACATATAAAACATTTGAAAGGTTCATTAAAGGGGTATGAACTCACCTGAATTCGCGTAAATCGGGTGAATCAGGTAAATCGGGTAAAAGTGTCGGTTGAGCGTTTGGTACTGAATAACAACTTGAGCACCTTTTTAAGACCCTAATGTCATATGAAATATGTATTTTACAAGAAATTAATCATCTTATGCGTTTCATTAAAGTATTTGGGCATTCTAGCATCGTTTCGGGGTTTTAGGGCCTAGAAGGGGTTCCCGGGAGTGGTATAAGGCCAAGAAAGATTTACGGGAGGGTCCATGAGCTCACTCCCTTGGAGTTTACGGCCCAAAGGCCACTCCTTGGGAGTTTACGGCCGTAAGCCCCCTAGGCTTGGCCGTAAACTCATGTGGTCCTCCAAAATGCAAGTTTAAGGCCTTATTTCACTTCCCTAATTTAATAGCAAGTGTCTTGAACTAATATGGAGGGTTTAAACCCTCATTTTGTGACCTTTTGGGGAGTTTATAGCCAAGACTTTTGCTTGGGCCGTAAACTCCATTTAATCCCTCAAAATGGATGTTTAAATGGTACAACACACTTCCCTTCACCTTTGATAAATTCTAGAAGGCCTTAGATGGAGTTTTGGGACATTTTGGCATAAAAATTGGGGAGTTTACGGCCCAAGTATAGCCTTGGCCGTAAACTCTTCTTTTGGCCTCAAAATGAGATGTTTAATGGTACAACACACTTCCTAGGGCCTTAGCTAATTTCCTTACATGCCCTAGATAAGTTTTTGGGACTTTTAACAAGGATTTTTGGGTGTTTACGGCCTAAGCATAAGCTTGGGCCGTAAGCTCTTTTTTAGGCTTCAAACTCTTGTGTTTTAATGTCCAAACACTCCTAGGTATATCTCTTAATTAGTACATAAACTTAAAGGAATGAAAAATGAGGCTTTTAGCAAGTTTTTAGGTGTTTACGGCCTAAGGGGCTTCTTAGGCCGTAAACTCCCTTTTGATCATTTTTTTCTATGATTTTTAGCCTCTAATTACAATGAAGTATGTTTAGAATAAGATAGGGAATAAGTCCTTACGTTTGGAAGCCGAAATTCGCGGTTTTGGAGTCGGGTTCGGGTCTAGAGAGAGAAAGTAGTGAGAGAGTGTGAAGGTGTGGTATAAGAGCTTAAATGTAGTGCCCATTTGTTTATATATGTCTCGGGTATTGCACCCGATACACGGCTACCCGATGCTAAAGTTTAACGGGGTTAAAACTTTTTACCCAGGTGAAGTGGTTGAAAAGTAATATAACTCTATTTGGTTAAACGGGGTTAACACATTCAAGTTATATTTACTTATGATAATATCTAGACATATAAATAACTAGATATTTGTTTATTGATGACTCCAAATATTACAGAAAATAACATATAGCGACGCATTCCGTTGGTGAAGATGGGATTTGTAACGGCAATGGATTTGGGGTTGTCACAGTGACAAGTCTTAAGAAGTGTTTTGTCTTGATAAAGGCTACACTAACTCTTGAATATTTGTTTGTCAAGAAATGTTTATTGACAAGAGAATCTTATATGTCAAGGAGTCAGTGGGAGTCTAAAAGGTCTTGAAAGGTTTCAAGATCAAATCAAGAATAAACCTTATCGATCATCACTAGCACACGAGTTGAGGTTTACAACCTATCGTGTTGACACTATTTTGTTTCTGTGCCATTCCAATTGAACTAATTATGCATGTGAGTTCTATGAGTTATTTTTTGAACGCGTAAAAGGGAAGCACCTTGATCAATGAAAAGTACATTGATAGGAAAGGGTGAACTGCTTAACTACTTGGAAGACATGGTGGGCACTCGTGTTACCATAAGGCAAGAAATCAAGATTGAGAAAGTTCGGTCCATATGAGTTTGGTTTTGTCGCAAACTTTGGTTTTGACAAATGCGCATGGATAGGAACACATACACCATTAAAATCTAAGTGTCATAAGATTCCCTCCTTCATGAAGATGACTGTGAGGAAATGCTTTCACTAAGAGAGATTTTAAGAAGATAGTGATTGTGAAATTGTATTCTCAAATTCGATTATGGTTACGGTATCCCTTTCCATAATCCGAATTGTGAGATTTGGCAATTAGTCTGAATTGTTTAAACACACATATGAGTTATCTAACCCAAAGGTGTATAAGATTAAGAAGCTTAGATAAAAGATTATCCAAACATTAGGTATTTGAAATATGAACTTAAGAAATTCAATAGGTATTGTTTTCTGGAAGTTTAGCTGTTTTCTGAATGCATGTCAAAACTAGTGGGAGCATAAGTGTTATGCTTATATGATAATAATCATCACGATAGTGGGAGCATAAAATTTGTGCTTGTATGATTATTAAGACAAGTATTGCAAGTTAGCAATATTAATTATAGAAAACAAGAGTTATACTTTGCAAAGTCGTAAGGGTTGAATAGTTGTTTTGCTATAATTAAGGGAGAGAATATTATGCTTCATTTCAAATCTAACGGCTTAGGTTGTGGAATGTTTATAAAGTTAGTCAAGGATACATAGTGTGTTCTCAAATTTCGATTATGATTATAGCATCCCTCTTCATAGTTCAAATTGTGAGAACGTGGAACATAGAATATTATGGCAGAAGATTGATAAAGTATCAGATCTTTATGTAAGACATTACGAATTGAGTTCCATACACTTCGGGTATAGGATCGATTGCAAATGCTATAATATTTGACCATTCTAAAATTTTCCAAGTGTCTAGCGCATTTTGAGGGAAAAATGACAAGAATCGGTTTTGACTAAAATAATTAAACAACTATCAAAGGACGATCCAAAGCTCGCTGAGGATTGGTCGCTTGTGAGTAGTTGGAAGTATGGTATTGGATGGACCATATCGACATTATTATGAATAGATAAGATTCTATTAAGAATAAGTTGTCGTATGGCAAAATATGGAAATGTTTCCATATTGGGAGTTGGATACTGAGAATCTATGTCTAGATTAGAAACTTTTATGCAAGAAGGATGTTCAAAGGAATGTACTTTGAGTGAGAGATATCATATCTATAGAATTGTTTCTGATAGAGATTGGCCAAGTCTTGATGATTTTGAGCTATGACTTTACGAAAGAATCGTTGCATATGATTGGAAATGTGTTCATTTGATCTATTTCACAAAGTAAGTATCGTAGATAGACATTGTGTGCATGCTAAGAGCATGGGACAAGTGTAGTTATAATTCAAGTAAAAAGTTGATTACTTGAAACAACAAATAATGAGTAATCAATATGGTGATTAAATAAAATGTTATATTTATACCCAGATTTTGGGGCCATATGGGATTAGTATTATTCTTGTGTTTCACTTTACATGTTTTGACTTCCTGATTAATTAAATTGGTAACAATCAAATTATTCGAACGAACCACAGTCGTTCATATGTTGGAAGTAGGTATGAATGAAGACTGTCGTGAATTGGTGTGTGGATTGTCTAAAGTGTATTAGACATAAGCAAATGTTTGCTGCAACGTTCATGAGTGCTTATGAATATGATTTGAGCATTGGATTAAACCCACGCTAACTTGGATCACTTCATGGATTTTATCACGAGTGATTGATGAGACGATAATATTTTATATTCTTGAAACCGAGATGTGTGAGTTGTAACTTGCGAGTCAGTTACACATTGATAATATGTAAACGCACCAGTAACTTGGTGTTATAAAACATATTGTTGTGTGTGATTCGGTGAGTGAGTGCAAGCAAGCATTGAATCAAAGTTTTTTCGTTCCTTTTATCCAAAGTAGGATAAAAGCGATATCTTTGGGCCCTCGATGATTTAGTGATGGCACCCAAGCGCTTGGCCAAGCTGAGACTAATTTGATTTGTTCAATTGTAGTATGTTGTCAGTCGTTATAAATCGGAAATCGGGAAACAAACATAGATGATAGAATGATCTAAATCCATGTCTCAGTCTATATGATATCTAGAATGGAGGAATATATGATCCATTATCTAAAGGACACGCTTCTGATAAGATCAGAGTTGACAGCGGTTTTTTGAAAGCTACGATTGCGGATCAGGATCTGAAGTCATATGCAGAATAGTTATTAGACGTATCCAAGTGGGAGACTGTTGGATTAGTTTCTAGGTCCATAACTATTTTGGTATGTACTTGACCCGATGGTGCATGGTCCTTTTGGGTTGCCTTCACCAAAGCAACTTGATAGGATGAATTATGGAGAAAGAGGATTAATTATGATTTATTAATATATTATAAGAATAATATATTAAAGGAGAAATCATATTAATATTAGTCAAGAATTAATAAGAATTAACTTTGTGGCTAAAAGACATTAATTAAATAAAGGGGACTAGAACTATCAATTGTGTGATAGTTGAATATTAGGCTAATGGACTCCATAGAGGATGGAGTGGACGAATTCTATGGGGAAACCCATTAGAAATCGTCCAAGGCCTCTAAGGAGGGAGTCCATGGGTTGCTTAGGGCCTAAGCAATCAAATTAGGGTTTCCTTGTTAGATAACCCTAATAGCCTCACTATTTAAGGACCCCTAGGGCACCAAAAACGTGTCCAACTGATTCCTTAGGGTTTCCACACGTTTTTTGGTGCCTCCTCTCTTCTCATTCTTCATCCTCTTGCTCTTGGTGTTTGTGAGCCATTAGAGGAGTGAAACTTGTGACTCTAAGCTTTCTAAAGCCATTACAAGGAGGATTTGAGATTGTTATTGCTACATAACAATCAAGGTAAGATCTAAAACCTATTCTTATGTTAATATGATTAATTGTATGCTAGATCTCGGGTTTATAGCTTTAGATATTCAATTGCATGTTCATTAGACAAACTAGATCCAAAAGCTATTCGGGTTTGCACGTACACCATAGGAATGATGTTTTGCTCATAACCCATTAACATGATCTTAACTAACTGCCATCGGAAGCCCCACTTGGTCTTGACTAACTGCTATGGGAGCCCCCACACGGTGTTATCTAATTGCCATGGGAGCCCCTACATGGTCTTATCTAACTGTCGTGGGAACTCCCACATGGTATACATAGCACAATGACAACACATTCACAAATTACCATTACAACTAAATAATATTGGCCGGCCTTGGTGCCTTCGACCCATTAATATGATGAATAGACTCACCTTGAATGTTGAAGCTTACTGAAAGAAATCCCTAGCTGCTACCCTTACGACACCTCCGATCTAACAGATAAAAATAACAACCAATTAGCAATTGGGTTCCAATCTAAGGCCCACCATCCATACTTGGGTTAAAATCACCTTTTTACCCCAGACCCCAACATGAACCAAAACTGAGGCCCAATTCCATTAACTAAAAGGCCTAAAACGAAAAGATCCACAAAGGCCCACTAATGGCCCAATTTTCCAAATTGGGCCCGCTCCCATATGGAACTTATCCTAATCCTATATTTTCCTTAAATACAACTTAGATTACCTCAAACACCCCTTGGGACAAACTAGGTCAGAGACATAAGTCAAAAGTCAAAGTCAACGACCAAGTTGGCCCAACTTGTCGAGTTTCCTTCTTTAGACTACAATATCGAGAAGAACCGATCCAACTCGTTGAGTTCTCCCAAAAACTCGTCGAGTTCATCAGGAACCGAACATCTTAATCCATTAAGCCAGCATAATTGAAACTAACAGCTTCCCCACTAAGATCTTAACTGAAATAGCGTCTAGAAGGGTAAAGTTTCCAAATTGACCCCTAGGGACCAACCAAGTGGCCTGAAAACCCAAACCCTGGTCTTAAAAGGTTAAGGGCTTAATCAATAATAAATTAATCTCCAAGACAAAGCCCTAGAAATACATATCTGGGCTTAAGACCATAAAGTTGGCACCTTTATGCTAAAAGAACTCATGAAGATCATTGATCTGAAAGACTAAACACTTGGGACTTCTACTTCCCCAACAATCATCCATCCATGGCCAAAAGCATGCAATTTAACCAAAGAAGAGATCTAAGCAAATATTAAGCAAGGTTAGAACTTTATACCCAAAATGTGATGGAAATGGAGCAGAGAATTAAGATCTGAAAGCTTCTACTGGAATCACCACCTTGCACCAAGCTTTTCTTCCCTTCAATGAGCTTCCCATCACACCAAAACACACCCATAATGGTCTGACAACACTCAAGGAGGCTCTAGGGTTTTGATATTAGGGTTAGGGGCTATGGAGGCTGGGAATGAGGCCACCACCTGGAACTTAAGGTGTTTAAATAGGGTGCAAAACTCAAATTAATTAGCATTTTTTAAAATGCATCCAACTTGTCGAGTTCCCTACACCAACTTGACGAGTTGGTCCTTAAAAAGACACGCCCTAAAAGCTTCCAACATGTCAACCTTATGTCGTAAATGCCCCTAAAAAGGGAATTTATTTCCATAATTTACCTTCTAGATTCTGAATGTTACAGACTTAATAGTTGGTTTTTGACTTCTGACGAGTACGTTGGGCGTACATGGAGGTACGCTCAACGTAATGTTGGATTATGCATTACTCGTTTGTACTTCGTGCTTCGGGTTTGAGTGTTCGGGTCGTACGTCTTGAGTACACAGGAGGTACTCCCCAGATCAGCTAGTTTGGGCCTTTTTAGGCCATTAGGTTTCTAACATTGGGCCATGGTTAGGCTGAGGGCTTCCTTGGCTTTAGTCCCATGATAGTTTTTGGGCACGATTAGGAAGCTAGTCTATACTGGGCTCTAGGTTGCCATTTTGAGCTTTTGTGCATTTAGGTTGGACCTTAGTTATGGAACAAGTATGAAAAGGGGTAAAATGGTCTTTTACCCTTTAGGAAGTTGGTTTATGGAGTGGGCCTCAGATTTTGAATTATCGGGATGATTATTGATTAAGATTGTACTTATTGTTAGTTGGCATGAGGTTATCCGGTTCAACAACCTGAGCAGTCATTTGATTATCAACGGATTGAGGTGACTTTCCTCACTATGCATAGTAGGTTTAAGATACCAATTTCGATCCATGATTTATTATGTTAGGATGCTAGATGTGTAAGTGACTCTTGCATGTGTTATGCATTGTTATATATACCGAGTAGGGCCCGATGACTGTATTGTATGCTATTGTCTTTGTGGTTATCGCATGTGTTTGTATGATTCTATATTAATATGATTATATGTGTACCAAGCAGACCTCAATGCTAGTGTAATACCCAGTCCATGTATTAGTTACATTTCGGTCCCTTATATATTGAATTACTGCTTTTGGACCTTGTTATCAGGGAGTTTGGAGGAAGGAGGGACCATTTCTGCCAACTTTAGAGTTTGGAGGCGGAGCCCGAATGCGGGGCGTTCCCACGCTGAATGCAAACCCTAATTTTTACAGTTTGGGACCTATATAAACAACATTATGACTCAAGCTCTGGCCTCCTTACCAGCCTCTCAATCTCAAAAACCCTAGATAGCCTCTCATTCCTTATTCTTGTGTGTGTTTTGGCCTTGTAAATTTCTTTGTGGTGCTTAGGAGCTTTAAAGGAGAAAGACGAAGCTAGTGAAGAAGAACTTAAGTATCCTGATCTCAAGGATCTGAGATAGCATCACCATTTGGCACTCATTTAAGGTAAAAAGTTTCAGCATTGCCTCATGTATGCTCATATCTATGTTAATGGAGTTTTGGAGCTTTTTATGTCCCAAGAAAGGATTTTTATGAGTCCAATCCATTTTTGGACTTAGGGTTGCCACCCTTGATGCTAATGGTGTTCCTATATCAGTAAAGTTTTGATCTTTGAGGTCTTAATCGGTTCATGCAAGAGTTAGGACCACATTTAAGGAAGTTGATTGCTATTTCTTGAGATTTGGAATTATAGAGATATGCAAAGTCACCAAGTCCGTAACTTTATGATTATGGAGGTCCTAGATAGCTTGGATCTGTTTTTGGATACCATGGCTTAAGAATTATGTCCTTAATGGCCTATTTTCGAAAACTGGACGCGAACGCCCTGCATAGGTTTTGGGAACGGGCTGCGTTCCCACTGGGACTCACGATCTGAACAAAGGAGGAATGCCCAACATTCCACAAGGGAACGCCCTACGTTCGTTGCATTAGTGGGCCTTTTTGGGCCATTTCCTTGGACTACTTGATTATGGGCCTTAGTGGATTATTCTTTTGGTTTGATAATGGATTTTGTTGCATATTGGACTTGAGGGAAGTCCCATTTGGAAGTCGGGCCCAATTAAGAAAATTAGGAGATAAGTGGGCCGTTAGTGGGCTTGGTGAGAATATTTGGATTTGGGCCTTCATGTTATGGATTTGGGCCTAGGTCATGGGTCCATTTAGATCAGGGGTAAAATGCACTACAAGAAAAAAGGCCTTTTACGACGCTCATTGCGCATCGTAAATGGCTCAGACGACGCGCAAATGCGTGTCAAGGAAGGCCATGTCATAAAGATAGACGACGCGCATTTGCGCGTCGTCTAGAGACGACGCGCATTTACGACGCGCATTTACGACACGCATTTACGACGCGCGGTTACGACACGCAATGCGTATCAAGGAAGGCCCTGTCATAAAGGAAGACGACACGCATTCGCGTGTCGTAACCTTACGACGCGCGTGTTAATGACACGCAATGCGTATCAAGAAAGCCCCTGTCAAGAAAGGCCATGTCATAAATGAAGATGACACACATTTTTGCGTATCGTAATTTTAAATTAAAAAAAAATTATTTATGGATTTACTTATTTTCATATTAAATTTGCATTTTATGTCACATAATGGAAAATAAAATACCATATACAAATAATACAATGCATTGCACAAAAGTTAATGTTATACAAATAATCATTCGAATAGTAGACAAATGTAATACTACAAATAATCATTCCAATAGTAGACAAATGTAAGATTTCAACATTTTTTATATAATTAACTAAATTATTAGCCAAATTTCCTAAAATACCAACATACTTTTCTATGAAGAGCATTAACACTATTCTTTTCCATCAAAAACTTCAAAACCTGCATAATTAATTTAATGTTTAATCAGCTACAGGTCAATAAGGTAGGTTTAAGCAAAAGAGGTTCATAGTAGTAAGATTTTACTTACCACTGTTGTTAATGACATTGAAAGAAGCAGCCCAACAAACACCCCCTCAGAAGGATTATTACTAAATGAAACCACAAACAAAGTTAAAAAGTCAAGTATTTTGTGACAACCCCGGAACCAGAGGCAAGGCTGTTTTTACCCATGGTATGACCTAATACATGATAATAAAGACTTGTTTAACAAAAATAAAAATGATTTCTCACGTGACATCACTATTAAGAATTGATGAAAGAGGGTACTCCACACTGTATTGCCAACAAGCTTGACACCAACACCTAAAAGCTGGAAAAAACAATAACAGAAATAAAAATAAATGTAAGATTTGAGATAACAGATGCATAATTCACATGTCTACTTTTACCAATTTATTTTATGCAACATATATGCAGCTGACATGAATGAATTATACAACAAGTTGGGAGTAAAATAAGGGATGGTTGCATATTTAGTATGATAAATAAAGAGATTTGTGGCATAAGGGTGCATAAATAATAAAAAGCAAAAAGGAAGAGGAAAGCTGACTTACATAATCAGCAAATTTCTGAATTGCTGCTTTTAACATAATACATAAGAGTGGTCTCGAAGGGATAGCTGGCAGCAAAAAATCTCAGGCAAAAAAAATTCCAGGAGAAAACAATTAGTACCTCAAAAGCAAAGGTTTTATAGGGTTAGGCATGCACCTGCAAGACAGGGACTAAGATTATAAGTGATGTGAATGGGACATAGTAATTAAAGGAATTTTTGTTACCATTGTTCCATGCATAGTGGTTGGGGTAGAGTGTTTTTCCATCACTGCTAACACGAAAGGGTCCAAGTTCTTCCATGGCTCCATATCCAAACAACAAGCATCCTAGCCCAGTAGAATACCTTCATTAATAGTGGTTCGATCTTACTCTAAATTTTGGTGCATTTGGATGATGATCTTTAGAATCTCCATTCTGATTCATGAATATTCTAATTAATTTGGTATTGTAGAATGTAGATTGGTATCTGCATTATTAAAGTTCATAGGACTTACTACTGACTCACTTTTCTTTTTTTAATCATTAGCCTTATGCAGCTCTCAAAGCTAGAGAATATCTTGATAAGCCTGCAATACATGAGACAATGGTGAAGGTATGTAGATTATATCTTATATTTCCTACACAAATATAGACAACCGTATGCTGATGTCATTATGCAGGTTAGCGCTTATCTGCTTGGAGAATACAGCCATCTTTTGGCCAGACGACCTGGGTGTAGCCCAAAGGACATTTTTGTCATTATACATGAGAAGCTTACTACTGTATCGTGAGTATTTCTATTTGTATACATCTATGTTTTCTTTTGTGATCATCATCTATTTTTTTTTGTTTCTACAGGACTCCAACAATATCCATTCTTCTCTCAACATACGCAAAGATTTTGATGCACTCTCAACCACCAGATCCCGAATTACAAAACCAGATCTGGGCAATATTCAGCAAGTGAGTTTATAATAAATAGGAGCTACACTTTTTTTTTGTATATGCAAAATTTGATAATATTTAATTTCACACACATTGACAGATATGAAACATGCATTGATACTGAGATACAACAAAGAGTTGTACAGCTATTCATTTTCAATAGCACACTTGCAAAAATTTTAAACTTTTAAAACCCATCTTAGAAGGACTAAAGGTTAGAAAGGAGAAGTAATGAAGCTATGAGTTGAGAAAAGAGTAATCACAGCAAGGTCTCTAAAACAGACCTGCTGTTCAAAATGGATTTACTCCAAAATCTAAAACAGAAACATAGCTTTAACTAAATTGTATAGGAAACTATGATTATTCAGGATTCCAGAACTATAAAGAACTCCTTCTAACTCCAAAGGATGAATTAAATATGAATTTTACAAATAGGTGTATCACTTCTGTCTCCAACAAGACAGTCAAGTGAGGTTGGCCAATTCTACCCAACTTGTAAGTAGAATTCGTCAATACCAAAATTCAGAGAAGTAACGGACATACAAATGAAAGTCTCAGAGTTGGAATTGAATGAAAAGCATTTCCCAAGCTCCGGATATAAAATTCACATTGTGGACAATCACAACACTAGTAAAAGCTGGTGACTGCCCACTGATCTGGAGTCTGGATCAACTCTAACCAATTTATAATTGGAAATAACACCCCATCTGCTCCAGATCTTAAATTCATAATATCAGGAACATATAGAAACTTGGAATCACTCTGGATCCTTTTCCAAGCCTTATAAATGATGAAAACAAAATGACATATCAAAACAGACCCGAATCAGACCTAACAGCAAAGATTCCATTCTTGCACATAGATAAAGTCCTTACCAGTGAGGTTGGCCTGCTTAAGAAAGTTAGCCAACTCAATTTGTGAACTTTGGGAACTGGTTTGGGGTCCGTTTGAGTTCTATAGCTCAAGGTATGATTTTTACAATATGACTATAGATCTGATGGAAAACAGAATCATAGGCACCCGTGATTCCGTTTGAGTTCTATAGCTCAAGGTATGATTCAAAGCCCTTTATTTTAAAGACAAAAGATCTCAAATATACATGATAAGGTTTCTCACGAAGTGTGATCTTATGCTTGTTTTCTATATATAATCCAAAGAAACACAACCATTAATTTAACCAAAAGAAACTCAACACAATTTAGATATCATGATTTGTTACTTACCCCTTTTCTGTCGGAAGGACGAGGTGCTAATTCCTTCTTGGTGACAACATGCCCTTTATTTAGACCCACAAAGAGTCCTGTGTTTGGCTATTTTGGAGCCATTGGAACCTGAAAACATAAACATATATTAGCGTAAAGCTACATACACTTCACAACAGTTCATCAACTTAGCCTATGCAGCTTTAATTCAATATGACCTGAAAACCTTACAAGCCTCAGACTACAATCAAAATGCGCAATATATATTCTTATTAAACATGAAGTTGATTACAAGATATAAATGAGTTTATGCGTGCCAATAAGTTTGTAAACACCAGCAAGCTTATAAGCACATGGAAAGCATCTCAGAACTATAAGAAGATGCGGGAAAACTAAAAGTACAATGAGGGAAGAAAAACAACCTGGGCAAGAAGAATTTGAGACCAAGTAAACTTTAGTTGCTGTACATTTTACTTGCTTCTTGAAAGAAACCCCCAAATTCTTAACTCCACACCGGAGGAATATCACGTGATGTACGTCAACGAGGATGTAAGCCTGAAGTGGGCCCTCAATTCTACAATAACAAAAAGTGTATCTTGTTATATGTAACAATATGATGAAAACAATGTAAAAGGGGTTGAGTATTGAGGTGGTTTAGTAAATACTTTGCTTTCCAGACGAGATTCTATCAACTTCAGCTTCTCATCTAATTTAAACATCATCAGAGTTGGTTCTGTAAGAATAATTCCATGCAACAAATGTGATAGTCATACTAATTTAAACATCATCAGATTTGTTTCTATAAGCATGTGTAACTATTAACTCGAGAGTAACAACACAATATACTACTTGTCTTCATTTTCAGATAAGGTGCAATGGCGTTGCTGTTCAAGGTAATATCCAATATTTTTCCTATTTTTAAAATTACTAAATTACCAATATCACTTATTAGTGTGCATTCTATTCATTACCTATGTTAATGTTACAGGATCCAACAAAGATTTCAGCGTATCGTGACAAAAGCTTTCCAGGAACACAATAAGAATATGAACACGCATTCCAAAATTCAACAACCGTATACATTGGCAACATGTCTTTCTACACTACTGAAGAAAAAAATGGGATAAACCTTGTTTAAGAGATTTATCAATTTCTGAATCTAAGAGAAAAATTAATATTAGATCTGGAGGCTGATGAAGTTAAAGCAAAGAAGAACAAGGAAAGTTTTTTTTGGAGATTGTAATATGGCCTTATGATGTCTTCCAAACAGAACCGAGGCAGTTAGCCCAAAAGGGTAACACAGGCTCATGTAACCTACAACTTCATCCAACTCATGCAAGTGGTGCACTTGGATTCATGGGATCTATTAATTGACCTACTTAAAGCTCATTGCATACCTCCCAGAGACTCGTTTATTATCTCTAAATATGATAGACAAACTAAACTTCAAGTCAAGAAACCTGCACAAAAAAGTGAACTTATTTTTATCACAGATTAACACATAAAACCCAATAAACAAAAAGAGAATCAGACCATATAAATTAGATATGAAATAGAACAGATAATGCTCATTAGAGAAAAGGAAGAAAAAGAGAACATTTCAATGAATCTAAAACCTATTTCCACTAACAATTAATCTTAAAAAATGAGAAGCTGGAGAGAGAACTAGCACATACCAAAGAGAATTTTCAACTGGGGAAGGAGAAAAAGAAAAAACAGAAAAAAAAAAAAACAGAAACCCTAACCAACCTTGGTCGTTGATATGATGGTGGAGCTTTTCCCTTGACGCAAAACCCTCCATGGTATCAAGCTCAATCTCTGTAGCCCTACGATCTGCCATGTCCAAATCTCTCTCATCCTCCAGAGAATCGTCCAACCCAACCGACCTTCATAGGCATTTCTATTGATTTCCAACTTGATATCATAAATTATGTTTCGACATGAGAGTGTGGGGAGGTTTCAAGAAGAACAGAGCAGAAGCAATAACGCAAAAGATAACATTAGGTATCAAGGGATAACTGAGTTTGATTAAAAAGGTTATAAAACTCGTAATAAAGGAAGACAAACCTCTGGAACAAATAAAGAAGTAGAATGTTGATGGTGATTGACCATGGAGTTTCGAGACCTTGACTTTAATGGAGCTACTGTTCTACTTGATATGGAAATCACTCTAAACTGTACCCCTTTGATCAATTTCATGGCCTGGTGACCAAAAAACCTTTGATTTCACTAAGAACCGGAACCCTAGTTCCAACAATAGTCAATTTTTGGTATTTGATTGAGAGAGAGAGAGAGATAGAGAGAAGAACGATTGAAAGAAGGTAGAGGAGAGCATGGCGGGGTTTTTAATTTTTTTCAGAATTTCATTTCCCCCTTTCCCCCACTACTAAAGGATGGAACGCGCGTTCCATTAAAAAATATAAAGCGACATCCTTAGACGACGCGCATTTTATTATAGGTGCCCTCCGTGTTTTTTTTAGACACTAATTTAAGGGCGCGCAATAATGCGTGTCTTCTATCCTTAAATTTTTTGAAGAGATGACATTTTTCTAATGTCACTCTCCTTTGCGTAACATAGATCAATGAGCGTCGTATTTTGCGCGTCGTAAAAGGCCTTTTTTCTTGTAGTGATGGTCTTTCACCCTAAGAAGGATTGTTTGGATTTCGACTAAGTGTTATTTGGTAATGATAGCTTGGGGAGTGGTAGGAGCAGCCGATAAAGATTCCTTACCGAGAGATTCAGCAACCAGCTTTGTGAGGTGAGTGGGTTGATGATTACTCTAGCGCAAGCCTGTTGGGTTATGAGCATTCTAACACCCCTAAGTGTACATGCAGCCCTAGAAAACCTTGGATCTATGTTTGTCTAAAATACATGCAAAATATGATTTCCAAGGTTCATAATCCTATCTAGCATACATGGGAAACTTTTAATCTAAAAGATGGCTAGAATTACATACCTGGTAGTTGATTTGATTCCTTGAAAACCTTGAGAGCCTAGCACCCCAAGTATGATGCCTTAAATGGTTCACACAACACCAAATGCTTTGGAATGACTTTGAGAGAATGCACACTCTTGTAAAAATCGGCCTAGCCCTCTTGTAACTTTGTGTAGCCGATTTTGGTAGAGAACATGTTGCTTATATAGTGTGTCACATCTAGGGTTACACCATGTAAACCCTAATGTGACATGACTCTTCATTTCCATGACCCATGGGTTTGTAACTCCCATGGAGCATTCATGGAGCATCCTATGGGTTTAACCTAACTTGATAATCCATGGAGCCTTTTAGCCCACTATACAAGTTATGGATGATTTACATAATCAACCCATATATTTAATTAGTCATCTTTTGATCACTTAATTAATTCCAAATTAATTCTTGATCAATACTAATTAAATACTACTATTAATATATTAGAACTTATAATATATTAATAAACCATAAGTGTTATTTCTCTCATTTAGTCTATCCAAATGCATGATGCCATGCAACCCAAATAGACCATGCCGGGTCAGGTCAAGTACATACCAGAAATAGTTATGGACTTAGACACCTTATCCAACAGTATCCCAGTTGGATAAGTGTAATAACTATATCTGTAAGTATGGCTTCAGGAACCGATCATCAATCGTAGCTCTTTCAAGGTCTCTCAGAACTGAGAAGATGATGATGTGCCATTTAAGATAAGTGATCATATAATCATTTGTTCTAGATATCAGCGTGCAAATACATGGAACAATGTCTTACTTATTGTCCAGCAGTTTGTTTCCCGATTTCCAATTTGTTTGACATAGAACTAAATTGAACACATCAATTCGGTTCTGACCGGGCCCGGTACATAGTTCAAAACAAAATCATTGAGGGGCCCAGTTATCGCTTCTATTCCAAGAAGGAACAGATAAACTTCGACTCATTTGCTTATTCTATTACTTGTTGAATCACACACAAAAGTACGTTTTATAACATCGAGTTACCAATGCGGTTTCATACGATCAATGTATAACCAACTCATAGGCAATAAGTCATATCTCTAGGTTTTAAGACTTATATGATATTACCGTCTCACGATCACTCGAGATAAATTCCATGAAGTGATACCAGTGAGCGTGGGTTGAGTCCAATGCTCAGAACTTATGAGCAGTCATGAGTGTTAAAGCCATGTCCAACAACTTAGACTTCTGAAACTATCTCATGACAGTCTTGATTCATACCTAGTTCCAACATATGACCGACTGTGGATATTCGAGTAATATGATATACCAAACATACTTATTCTGGAAGTCAAAACATGCAAAAGAAATATAGTAAACGATTGATAGGAGATAATAACACTTTACTCATAAATAAATAAACCTTTCATTCATCATCAATTGTCAATTACACTTCACAAATTTCAAAATTATCTAACTAGTAAAACTAATATCATCCTTCAGCCCTATGCTCCGAGCATGCTGGAGATGCTTAACCCGAGTCAGTCCCTTCGTGAGGGGATCAGCTGGGTTCTCATCCAATGATACCCTCTTTGCCACGATGAGCCCTTCTTCTATTTGATATCTGATGAAATGGTATTTTTTGTCGATGTTTCTGGATCTCCCATGATCACTTAGTTCCTTGGCTATGGCAACTGCACTTTCACTATCACAAAAAATTTCTGTTGGCTCCTTTATAGCTGGTACAACTCCAAGGTCTCCAATAAAGTTATTCAGCCATATCGCCTCCTTTGCTGCCTCGCTTGCTGCTATATACTCTGCTTCACAAGTTGAATCAGCCACTATCTCTTGCTTGGAACTCTTCCAAGTAATTGCTCCTCCATTTAAGGTAAAGACTCTGCCTGATAGAGAGTGGAAATTATCCCTATCGGTCTGAAAGCTAGCATCACTATACCCTACAACTCTCAAGTCATCACTCCCACCGAGGGCAAGGACCCGGTCCTTAGTCCTCCGTAGGCACTTGAGGATATTCTTTACCGTAGTCCAATGTGCCTTTCCAGGGTTCCCCTGATATCTACTAACCATGCTCAAAGCAAAGGCTACATCAGGTCGAGTGCAGGTCATAGCATACATGATCAAACCTACTATAGAAGCATAAGGTACTCGATTCATTTCTGATATCTAGGCCTCAGTACTCGGTCTCTGAGTTTTACTCAGTCTGGCGTTACTCTAGATGGGTTACTCTCCTTTCTTGGAGTCCTGCATGCTGAATCTCTTTAGCACCTTCTCCAAGTAAGTACTCTGACTAAGTCCGATTAGTCTTTTACTCCGGTCTCTCATAATCCTTATCGCAAGAATATAGGTAGTCTCTCCTAGGTCTTTCATAGAGAAACACTTCACAAGCCAGGACTTGACTTCCTGCAGGGTTGGGATGTCATTTCCTATGAGTAGTATGTCATCCGCATACAGAACCAAAAAGCTGACTATACTCCCACTAGCCTTGACATAGACACAAGATTCATCTTCTCTCCTCAAAAAGCCAAATTCTTTGACTTTCTCATCAAAGCAAAGATTTCATCTCCGAGGTGCCTGTTTCAATCCATAAATGGATTTCTTGAGCTTACACACTCTATTAGGGTATTCTGTACTGACAAAAACCTCTGGCTAACTCATGTAAACATCTTCAGCCAAACTTCCATTAAGGAAGGCGGTTTTGACATCTATTTGCCATATTTCATAATCATGAAATGTTGTTATGGCTAACAGAACCCTAATGGACTTAATCTTTGCAACTGATGAAAAGGTCTCATCATAGTCAACTCCCGGAGCTTGAGAAAATCCTTTTACAACCAGTCGTGCCTTATATGTGTGTACATTACCATCCATGTTGGTCTTCTTATTGAATATCCACTTGCACCCAACTGTCTTACAACCTAGTACATTGTCAACCAAGTTCCAAACTTGATTGTGATACATGGACTGTATCTTGTTGTCCATTGCCTCTTTCCATTTGGTAGACTTAGGGCATGCCATGGCTTCCGCATAATTGTTAGGTTCATCTAGATATACCAATGCCTCATCACTGATAAGTGTCTCACCTTCCGCAGTCATATGGAAACCATAATAATGCTCAGGTGCATTTCTAACCCTTGTGGAACACCTTAGAGGTACATACTTGTCAATTGGCTAAACAGGAGTTTCCTCCTCAGGTTGAGTGTTAGGGTCTGAAGTTCCTTCACCACTTGACTCTTGAATTTCTTCAAGGTCAATTTGCCTCCCACTGTTTCCTTCGCTTATGAACTATCTCTCTCTCTCTCGAAAGACACCCCTCCTTGCTTCAAAGACAACATTGTCACTAGGTCTGTAGAAGAGGTAACCAAAGGATTTATGTGGGTAGCCGATGAAAATACACCTCTCACTTCGAGGTTCAAGCTTATCATGAGTCTCGCTTCTCACGAAAGCCTCGCAACCCCAAATCTTGATGTGGTCTAGTTTGGGAACTTTACCAATCCACATATCATGAGGAGTTTTGGCAACTTTCTTTGTAGGGACCAGATTAAGGATATGGGCGGCAATCTCTAAGGCATACCCCCAAAATGAGATTGGTAGCGAAGCTCGACTCATCATGGAACGAACTATATCCAACAACGTTCAGTTACGCCTCTCAGCCATACCATTCTACTGTGGTGTCCTGGGAGGTGTTAATTGTGAGATAATCCCACATTCCTTAAGATAGTCGAGGAACTCTGTACTAAGATACTAACCACCATGATCGGATCGAAGCATCTTAATGCTCCTTCCCAATTGATTCTCGACTTCCTTTTTAAACTCTTTAAACCTTTCAAAAGTCTCTGACTTATGCTTAATTAAGTAGACATATCCGTATCTACTATAATCATCAGTAAAAGTCAAATAATAACGATTACAATCCCTTGTGGCAGATTTGAAGGGTCCACACATCCGTGTGCACTAGATCCAACAAACCTTCACCCGTAGCACAAGAACCGGTGAAGGGTGACTTTGTCATTTTTCCAAGTAAGCATGATTCATAACTATCATCAGACTTTAGGTTAAATGAATCCAAGACTCCATCCTTTTGGAGCTGGCCTATGCGTTTCTTGCTCACATGTCCAAGACAACAATGCGATAATGATGCTTTATCCAAGTTATTATTATCAGAAGAATCAATACACAACACATTATTTCCTAGATTATCTACAACAGATACAACTTCACACACACCATCACAAGGTAATGCTTTAAAATAAAGAACATTATTAAAGAAAGCATTTATTCCACCAATTTCATTATCAAAAGAAAATGTAAACCCTTGTTTGTACAAACCATGAAAGGAAATAATATTTCTTGCCATTTCTTGCAAATAACAACATTTATTCAAATCTAAAGTAAACCCACTACTTAGCAGCAAAGAATAAACTCCAATCTTGGTGACAGGTGAAGATTTCCTATTCTCCTTGATCAAGTTTATATTTCCATGCTCCATATTCTCACTTCTTCTTAGTCCCTGCAAATCAGAACAAATATGAATACCACAACCGATATCAAGGACCCAAGAGTTAGAATAGGGTGAGTTATTAGATGTAATAGTGTAAATACCTGCATGGTTGGGTTTGACTTTCCCATCCTTCATATCTTGCTGGTACTTTGGGCAGTTTCGCTTCCAGTGCGACCTTTCATGACAATAGAAGCATTCAGTTTCTTTTGGGTCAGAATAAGGAGTGACGAACCTTTCTTGGTTCCACTTGAATAAGATCCATCAAGGGTCCTAGCCTTGGTACCCTTCGAAGAGCTCTTCCTCTTCTTCCCTCTACCTTTCCCGATTGCCAAGACAGGGCGGAGTTTGGAGTAGGAGTAGGAGTGTTAACAACCGACTTACCTTTAAGACCCGTTTCTATGGTCTTTAGGAGCCGTTGAAGTTTCCTGAGTGTGACTTCTTCCTTATTCATGTGGTATGTCATGCCGAATTGATCATAACACGAGAGTAAGGAGTGAAAAGTGATATTTATTGCAAGCTCCTCGGGGAAGTTCACATTAAGCTTCAACAAACAATCTACATACCTTTGCATTTTTTTTATGTGGGCCGTGACGGATTCTCCGTCCTTCATCCTGGTTGTTATCATGGAGGAGATTATTTCATACCGCTCTTGATGAGCACTCTGATGGTATCTTTCCATCATATCTTGGTGCATCTCAAAAGGGTTGTAGTCCTCATAGGACTTCTAGAGTTCAGCTGTCATGGTGGCCATCATGATGTTTGCCACTTTGGTGGCATTTCTTTCATGAGTCCGGAAGTTAGCGATCTCCTGGGGAGTAGTAATGGACTCATCGATCTCCTTTAGCTCCTTGTCGAGGACATATTCCTTGTCCTCGTAACAAGTCACCATCCTGATGTTCCGGATCCAATCCATAAATTTGGAACCATCAAAGATGACTCTCCCACATAAGTTCATGAGGGAGAAGGAGCCAGTAGGATTTGAGCCAGAAGCAGTGTTGTTGGAAGACATCTGAAAAAGAAGAGAACAAGTTTAGTTTAGATATAAAGATAGTCCTTAATAAAACACCCAAATATCATATTAAAGCTAGGATCCAATCACAATATATTATAACTTAGAAAAGGTATGTCGTAATCTATGCTATAAAATATTTGAAAGGTAGGTGAATGACGATTCACCAATTTCCACCAAAAAATGAAATATAAACTATTAGGTTTTTAATTGGTTCTTAGAAATTCCTAGATTCTTTTGAGATTCAATGAACTTTTCAAAGGCATGTTTCAATCTTGAGTGTGCCCTCCTAGTTTTGTTACTGGGATACCGAGGATCACAAAACGAGGTGTGAAGTAACAATGAAAATCACTTGGTACCCTTAATGCTTGTCACTCAATTGGTGTGTCGGTTAACCTCACGCGCTCCACCGATACTATGAAAAACTTTAAGTCTCCCTTTACCTACCTTGTTAAGTCCAGGTTAGTGTGTCGGTTAACCACACACACTGCACTAACGACTTAATCAAAGTGTAAAGTGTAATTTCATGGATTAACACCTTATTCACATTTTCCTAAAGTAACTAAGATTGGGAATTTAATAAAACATTTAGTTACTTTATAATATTCATCATACTTTTTAATAAGAATTTATAAGTCCTTGTCCTACCCGTTCGGCTAGCGACCCTCCACCGATCAAGGAAGCGGTGGGTGAGAGTGGACATCCATTAAGCTACCATTTTATAGGCAGCAACCTTATACCCACCTTATGGACCGACTTCATGAATGAGGCCTACTAATTGTAAGACCATCTTGCTCATATACATACATACAGATATATATATATATATATATATATATATATATATATATATATATATATATATATAAACTTATAATATTATAAAGTATAAGGGTTGATTTTTAACTTTTAAAAATCTAGGGGTTGGAACTAAAGTTTTTAAAGTGACTTTACATGTTCCAAAACTTGAGGGAAAGTTTTGTAACTTTACAAAACCTTTCACATTCATAACTTATGAGTTATTAAAATCAAGACTCTTCATTTTATAGCTTATGTATTATTTTAATGGCTTTTAACACACAGAGACTTTTGGTTATCCATAACTTGAGGACAAGTTATAGACTCCATTAAAATACAAAAAGATCATGAATAACATTTAAACAAGTAATTCCTATGATCTATCAAAAACTCATAAGAACATGAATATTCATAGCAAAGTTTCAAGAACATATGAACACATAAGATCATGAAAAATTGATATTAGCCATTATAAATGGATTAGAACAACCATTACACCTTCTAAAACAAGTTTTACAACATCAAAAAAGTTTAGGGTGATGTTTCTAGTTCATTTCCAACAGCAAAAATCTAAATTCTACACTCTGCCTGGCCAACTCGTCGAGTGCACGAACGGACTCGCCGAGTTGGTTGCATTTTCACTTGGACTTGTCGAGTCCTCCCTATGGACTCGTCGAGTCCCCTGTGTAGACAACTCAAAATTCAATTTTTTAACACTATTTTGCATCAAGTGTTAACAAACAAGCCTAGGCTCTGATACCACTGTTGGGTTATGAGCATTCTAACACCCCTAAGTGTACATGCAAACCTAGAAAAACCTTGGATCTATGTTCGTCGAAAATACATGCAAAATATGATTTCCAAGGTTCATAATCCTATCTAGCATACATGGGGAACTTTTAATTTAAAAGATGGCTAGAATTGCATACCTTGTAGTTGATTTGATTCCTTGAAAACCTTGAGAGCCTAGCACCCCAAGTGTGATGCCTCAAATGCTTCACACAACACCAAATGCTTTGGAATGACTTTGAGAGAATACACACACTTGTAAAAATCGGCCTAGCCCTCTTGTAACTTTGTGTAGCCGATTTTGGTAGAGAACATGTTGCTTATATAGTGTGTCACATCTAGGGTTACACCATGTAAACCCTAATGTGACATGACTCTTCATTTCCATGACCCATGGGTTTGTAACTCCCATAGAGCATCCAATGGGTTTAACCAACTTGATAATCCATGGAGCCTTTTAGCCCACTATACAAGTTATGGATGATTTACATAATCAACCCATATATTTAATTAATCATCTTTTGATCACTTAATTAATTCCAAATTAATTGTTGATCAATACTAATTAAATACTACTATTAATATATTAGAACTTATAATATATTAATAAACCACAAGTGTTATTTCTCTCATTTAGTCTATCCAAATGCATGACGCCATGCAACCCAAATGGACCATGCCGGGTCGGGTTAAGTACATACTAGAAATAGTTATGGACTTCGACACCTTATCCAACAAAGCCTAGGATGATATTAGCGTGTGAGAAACAGTAGCAGTAGAGGGGACTTGGTGGAGTGAAGGCAGTTCTTAAGGAAAGTACGGATAGATATGGAAGGTAGTATGGGCCGTACTACTAAAAGTAGAGGATCCGTACTCGAATCAAGGAAGGCTGAGATGAACCTAGGAAACTTGTAGTATGTGAGATCCCTCGAGTTATTATGTGTATACTGATGTTTGTAATGGTGTATTTTCAGTAGGAGTAGACGAGAGAGTTCATTTCGTCTGAGGTCACGTGTAGTATTTTAGACCAGACTCATGTGATCTTCGGTACAATCAAGGAGGCTATCGTAGAGCTTTTGGATGAGAGACTGAGTGCATTCCGCACTGAAGTGGCGGCCATGATACGGTCGCGCATACTGATGTTCAGGGTGTTCCGAGCTTGCGGAGCTCCAGACTACCATGGGGCTCGGGACCCCATTGCTAGCAGCAGATGGTTAACTGATGTCGCCAACACTTTCCGTACGAGCCGGTGACCCGAGCGGGACATGGTCCGACCTGCTTCCTGTCTTCTGAAGGACAGAGCATGAGAGTGATGGGAGGAGGTTGAACCTGCCATTGGAAATGATGTAGTTCTAGATGTGACGACCTGGAGTGATTTTATGGTCAGGTTCAGGGCCTAGTTTTTGATGGGTTTTGGCCATATGAACATTCCTATGTGCACATACAAACCCTAATGCTTGGATCTAGGTTTCTCAAATTAAACATGCATTGGATCCATGACTTCTAATAGCTAACAGAGTATAAGAACAATACAAAATCAGAGTTAGAAGCTTACCTTGAAACACTTGTTTGATCTTCTTGTTCCTGGAGCTTTAGAGTCACAAATGTCACTTCTCTAATGGTTTACAAACACCAACTAGCAAGAGGATGATTTGAGAGAGAGGAGAGGGAAGAAATCGGCTAGGGTTTCTTTGCTTTAGCAGAGGTGCCGATTTCCCTTGCCCCAAGGGTCTATTTATACTTGTAAGGCTCCCAAGGTTTCACCTTTAAACCCTAATTGGATAACTTTTACTCAAAGCAATCCAAATCCTTTCCAAGATAAGTCCTTGGACGATTTGTGGCTTATCCCAAGCCCTAGAAATTTTCCAACCCTATCCATGAAGGATTTACAGCCCAAAGTGTAACTATCAAACAATTGACAGTTTATACCCTCTTATTTAATTAATCTCTTTAAGTCACCAAATTAATTCTAATTACTTTTATGACTTATATTAATCAAATAACAATATTATTATTCCTTATATTATTCTCATAATATATTTATAATATTTATTCTCTCATAATAAATCATCCTGTCAAGTTGCTATAGTGAAGGCAACCCAAAAGGACCATGCACAATCGGGTCAGATACTTGCCTAATATAGTTGTAGCCTTAGACACTATTCCAACAGTCTCCCACTTGGATAAGTCTAGTAACTATAAGCACAAGTACAATTCGATTTGCAATCGTAGCTCTCAAAGACGCTGTCAAACTCTGATCTAATCAATCTTGTCCTTTAGATAAGGGATCCTACAGTCCTCTGTTAGATATCATGCTGACAATTCTATGGAATAATTTGTCTAGCATTTGGTTTCTCGATCTCCGATTTATTCAACATAGAACTTAATCGAACACATCAATTCAGTTCTGACCGGGCCCGACACATAAGTCAAGTCAAATCATCTAGCGGCCGAGATATCGCTTTTACCCTCTTGGGATAAAAGTAACAGATAAACTTCAACTTATATGCATTTACTTATTCATTAATCAACTATACACAACAATGCGTTTTATAACACCGAGTTACTGATGTGTTTTCGCATTATCAACGTACAACTAATTAACAAATAACAAACCATATATCTAGGTTTTAAGACTATAAGATATTATCGTCTTGCGATTACTGATTTATATCATATTCCATAAGGTGATTCCAGCAAGCGTGGGTTTGTTCCAATGCTCAAAACTAGTTCATAAGCACTCATGAACGTTGCAGCAACCTTTTGCTATGTCTAAAACCATTTAGACAATCTACACACCGATTCATGACAATCTTCATTCATATCTACTTCCCACATATGAACGATTGTGGACAATTTGAATAATTCGATTATTCTTAATAAACTCAATTATTATGGAAGTCAAAACATGCAAAATGAAACAATAGTTAAACAATTAACATAAGACAGTAACATTACTCATAAATAATACTCTTTTATTTAATCATCAAATGTTAATTACATCTATCTATTACACGTTTCTACTACTATCTAATCTATGCTAATATCATCCTTCAGCCCGATACTCCTAGCATGCTGCAAGTGCTTAACCCTACTCAGTCCCTTCATAAGCGGATCTGCTGGTTTATCCTCCGATGATATCCTCTTCACTACGAGTTGTCCTTCTTCTACATGAAGTCTAATAAAGTGATATTTTCTATCGATATGTCGTGATCTACCATGATCTCTCGGTTCCTTGGTCAAGGCAACCGCTCCTTCATTATCACAGAAAATCTCCATGGGCTCCTTTATGGCAGGTACAACTCCAAGATCACCGATGAAGTTCTTCAACCATATTGCCTCCTTCGATGCTTCGCTCGCTGCAATGTACTTTGATTCGCACATTGAATCAGCTATGGTTTCCTGTTTGGAACTTTTCCAAGTCACTGCTCCTCCATTCAGGGTAAAGACCCAGCCCTATTGCGAACGGTAGTTGTCCCTGTCGGGCTGAAAGTTGGCATCACTATACCCTCGCACCTTCAAGTCATCATTCCCTCCGAGGACTAAGAACCATTCCTTTGTCCTCTGAAGGTACATAAGGATATTCTTCACCGCAATCCAATGGGCTCTGCCAGGGTTCCCTTGATATCTGCTAACCATGCTCAAAGCAAAGGCTACATCAGGGCGAGTACAAGTCATAGCATACATGATTGAGCCAACTGTGGAAGTGTATGGTACTCGGCTCATTTCTGCTATTTCGGCTTCGGTACTCGGACTTTGAGTCTTACTCAACTTGGCATTACTTTGTATCGGTAATTCTCCCTTCTTTGATTTTTCCATACTAAAACGTTTTAGTACCTTATCTAAGTAAGTGTTCTGACTAAGTCCTATTAGTCTCTTACTTCTCTCTCTTACTATCCTTATTCCCAAAATATAGGAAGCCTCTCTGAGGTCCTTCATAGCGAAGCACTTCCCGAGCTAGGACTTAACCTCTTGCAGAGTCAGGACGTCGTTTCCTATGAGTAGTATGTCATCGACATACAAAACGAGAAAGCTTACTATACTCCCACTGGTTTTGACATATACACACGATTCATCTTCGCTTCGTACAAATCCAAACTCTTTGACTTTCTCATCGAAGCAAAGATTCCATCTGCGAGACGCTTGCTTCAGTCCATAAATGGAATTCTCAAGCTTACACACTCTATTCGGATGCTTCGGATCCACAAACCCATCTGGCTGAGCCATGTAAACATCCTCAGCCAACTTCCCATTAAGGAAAGCGGTCTTGACATCCATTTGCCAAATCTCATAATCATGAAATGCGGCAATAGCTAGCATCACTCTAATAGATTTTATCTTCGCAACTGGTGAGAAGGTCTCATCATAGTCAACTCTGGGAGTTTGAGTAAAGCCCTTCGCGACCAATCGCGCTTTATATGTGTGTATGTTTCCATCCACGTCGGTCTTCTTCTTGAAAATCCATTTGCACCCAACGGTCTTACGTCCGGGCACATTATCAACCAAATTCCAAACTTGGTTATCATCCATGGATTGGATCTCGCTATCCATTGCCTCTTTCCATTTCGCAGACTCTGGGCCTGACATGGCTTCCTTATAGCTATTAGGTTCATCAAGATTTATTAGTGTACCATCACTAATATACGTGTCCCCTTCGGTAGTAATATGAAAACCATAAAACTGGGGTTGAACTCTAAATCTTTCGGAACGTCTAAGAGGTAAGGACTTGTCAATCGGTTCAACCGGAGTTTTCTCCTCGGGTTGAGTGCCAGCGGTATAGGTTCCTTCATCTATCGACTCTTGAATCTCTTCAAGCTCGATTTGCCTCCCATTGTCTCCTTGGCTTATGAGTTCTCATTCTCGGAAAACTCCTCTCCTCGCAACAAAGACAACATTGTCCTTCGGTCTATAGAAGAGATATCCAAAGGATTTCTGTGGGTAGCCGATGAAAATACATCGCTCACTCCGAGGTTCGAGCTTGTCGTGAGTATCTCGTCTTATGAAAGCCTCACAACCCCAAACCTTGATATGTGCCAACGAGGGAGCTTTCCCTGTCCACATCTCGTGAGGTGTTTTGGCAACCTTCTTAGTAGGGACTCGGTTAAGGATATGGGCGGCAGTCTCTAAGGCTTACCCCCAAAAAGAGATAGGTAGTGAAGCACGACTCATCATAGAGTGAACCATATCCAATAGGGTTCGATTACGCCTTTCTACCACACCATTCAACTGCGGTGTCCTAGGAGGCGTCAATTGCGAAACTATTCCACACTCCTTGAGATAATCGTGGAATTCAAGACTTAGGTACTCTCCTCCTCGATCGGATCGAAGCATCTTGATTTTCCTGCCCAATTGATTCTCCACTTCATTCTTGAACTCTTTGAACTTTTCAAAAGTTTCTGAATTTTGCTTGATTAAGTAGATATACCCATATCTACTATAGTCATCGGTAAAAGTCACACAGAAGCGGTTCCCATCCTTCGTGGTTGATCTAAACAGTCCACATACATCAGTATGTATTAGGTCCAATAGACCCTCACCCCTTTCACACGTACTTGTGAAGGGTGACTTAGTCATCCTTCCAAGTAAAGAAGATTTGCATGTGTCATCTTCCCTAAGGTCGAATGACTCCAACACTCCATCCTTTTGGAGTTGGGCTATGCGTTTCTTGTTGATATGTCCAAGACGACAATGCCACAAGGATGCTCTATCCATACTATTGGAAGAATCCATGCATAAAACATCATTTCCTAAGTTATCTACAATCATAACGGTTTCATAAATTCCATTACATGGTATAGCTTCAAAATAAAAAACACCATTTAGATAAGCCAAAATAGAACCATTCTCATTATTAAAAGAAAATCTAAAACCTTGTCTGAACAAACCATGAAATGAAATGATGTTTCTAGCCATTTCTGGCGAATAGCAACAATTGTTCAAATCTAGAGATAATTCATTCCTAAGCACTAAAGAATACACTCCAATCTTGGTCACAGGAAACGATCTTCTGTTCCCCATGATTAGATTTATTCTTCCATGCTCCACGTCTCGATTTCATCTTAGTCCCTGCACATTAGAACAAATGTGGTAACCCCAACCGGTATCAAGAACCCAAGAAATATCATGAAATGAATCGTTAGATTTAATTGTGTATATACCTGCGAAAGATGGCTTGAACTTTCCTTCCTTGATGGCTTGCAGGTACTCTGGGCAGCTTCTCTTCCAATGTCCTATCTTGTGGCAGTGGTGGCACTCTGCCTCCTTTGGGTTAGGGCAGGGTTTAGCAGGATCAACTTTGGTCCCACTAGAAGAGGCACCATCTCGGGTCTTAACATTGCGATGGTTCTTAGGTGAAGCCTTCCTCTTCTTTCCCCTTCCTTGTCCAATAGCCAAGACAGGAGCAGCGGGTGGATTGGGAGTTGGTGCAACAGACTTGTCCTTGAAGTTGCTTTCAGCGACCCTCAAGAGACCTTGGAGCTTGCTTAGGATGACCTCTTCTTTGTTCATGTGGTAGGTCATCCTAAATTGATTGTAACTTGGAGGCAAAGAGTGAAGCACCATGTCGATCGCCAAGTCTTCCCCAAAGTCAACATTCAACTTGCGAAGACGGTCGACATACCTTTGCATCTTTTGCAGGTGCACGGTAAGAGACTCTCCATGACCCATCTTAGCAGAAATCATGTTAGTGAAAATCTCATAACGCTCTTGTCTCGCATTTTGGTGGTATCTCTCCAACAAGTCTTGGTGCATCTCGTACGGGTACATGTCCTCATAGGACTTTTGGAATTCGGAGTTCATAGTGGCTATCATGATGCAATGTACCTTCGTTGCATCATGCTCGTGAGTTTCAAAAGCGGTCATTTCAGCTGGAGTAGCGATTTCAGGGTTGATTTTCTCGAGCTTCTCATCGAGGACATACTCCTTGTCCTCATAGCGAGCAATAGTGCGAATGTATCTTATCCATTCGCTAAAGTTCGTCCCATCGAAAGTGACCTTTTGACAAAGGCTCATCAATGTGAATGAACTAGCAGCAACGTTGTTTGCATTCGACATCTACAAATAGAAACGACAAAGATAGATTAGAATATGAATCGCTAATTATCACCCAATAAGAAAAATTAGGGCTAGGATCCAACAACAATATTTACATATTAGAAAAGGGATGCCGTAATCTAACATGCAAACAATTTGAAGGTAAGTGAATGACGATTCACTAATTCTTCACCACAAAACATAACTCTAAGTTCTAAATGTATTGAGAATTCCTAGGTTTAGATGAGATTCATTGGAACTTTTCAATGGCATGTTTAAATCTCGATATGCCCCTCTTGTTTGTGACTGGGATACCGAGGATCACAAAGCGGGTGTGAATCACCTTGCAAATTCACATGGTGCCTTCATTGTAACGATCACCTATTCGATGTGCCGGTAAACCACACACGCTCCATCGAACTATGATAAACAATGAATCACCCTTTGCCACCTTTGCTTAGAACCAATTAGTGTGCCGGTAAACCACACACGCTCCACTAACTTCTTAGCAAGGGTGCAAATTGTAATTTCATGGGATTGCATCAATTCACTTTTCCTAAAGTGACTAAGATTGGGAAATTTTGAAAAAGATGTAGTTACTTTGTATTTCATATTATACTTTTAATGAGAGGATGAGGTTGCCCTATCCTACCCGTTCGGCTATCGACCCTCCACCGATCAAGCAAGCGGTAGGTGTGAGTGTACACCCATTAAGCGCCATTTTATAGGCAGCAACCTTATACCCACCTTATAGACCGACTTCGTGAATGACGCCTACTAACGGTAAGACTAGCATTTTTAGTTATACGTATATATATATATATATATATATATATATATATATATATATATATACTAGCAAGAGGATGATTTGAGAGAGAGGAGAGGGAAGAAATCGGCCATGGTTTCTTTGCTTTAGCAGAGGTGCCGATTTCCCTTGCCCCAAGGGTCTATTTATACTTGTAAGGCTCCTAGGGTTTCACCCTTAAACCCTAATTGGATAACTTTTACTCAAAGCAATCCAAATCCTTTCCAAGATAAGCCCTTGGACTATTTGTGGCTTATCCCAAGCCCTAGAAATTGTCCAACCCTATCCGTGAAGGATTTACAGCCCAAAGTGTAACTATCAAACAATTGACAGTTTATACCCTCTTATTTAATTAATCTCTTTAAGTCACCAAATTAATTCTAATTAATTTTATGACTTATATTAATCAAATAACAATATTATTAGTCCTTATATTATTCTCATAATATATTAATAATATTTATTCTCTCATAATAAATCATCCTGTCAAGTTGCTATGGTGAAGGCAACCCAAAAGGACCATGCACAATCGGGTCAGATACTTGCCTAATATAGTTGTAGCCTTAGACACTATTCCAATAGTTTTCACCTGTGATCTAGGTACAACGGCTTGCTAGTGAGTTCTAGGATCTCCAGCAGATGACTGAGACGGTAACCGAGATCACCGCCGTGTTTAGGGAGAGGGCCCTTCTCGTTCCGCACTATGTGGCAGACGAGGAGATGAAAAGGCCCGATATCATGAGATGTTGTGGAATGATATCCACTAGTTTGTGAGCCGATCCAACTGCAAGAAGTTGGAGGATGTGATTGTTAGGGCGAGAGAGAGAGAGAGAGAGAGAGAGAGAGAGTTGGAATTGGAGATGGAGAAGAAGATGAAACCTAAAGGGTTTCAGTCAGGGAGTGCGGTCAAGAAGCCCAAGATATCAGACCACAAACCTAGGAGCCAGCAGGGCCGCAGCCGTTGTGGCAAATGCGGCAAGTTGCACGAGGGGACGTGCAAGGCAGGGAGTTCAGGCTGATTTAAGTGCGGCCGAAATGGTCATGTGAGAAGAGATTGTACAACTACTACCACCACCACGATAGTATCAGATCTGATTTGCTTTCAGTTCAATCAGAGGGGACACAAACGGTCCTAGTGCCCGAGTTTAGGAGCAGCGGTACAGGTGGCAGCACCCGCTCCTGCTATGTTGAGGATTACAGACGGTCGTCGGGGCCAGCCACATGCACATGTGGCAAGGAGTAGGGCCTTTCAGTTGATAGCGGAGGAGGCATGTGCAGCTCCAGACATGGTGACGGGATCGTTCCTTTTGAACGGTATATCTTCCCTGGTATTGTTTGATTCGGCAGCTACCCGATATTTTGTGTCGCTCGTTCTCATCAACCGATTCGTAGGGGCTCCGGGGGAGCTGGATTGCCCACTTGATGTAGATATAGCAGATGATAGGACCATTCGGGTTGCGAGGTTTCACCGAGGATGTACACTGTAGTTGTTTGATATGCAGTTTTCTGTGGATTTGGTTCCTATTCCCCTTCGAGGGAATAAGGTTATAGTTGGTATAGACTGGTTTAGCCCCAATGGGGTAGTGATAGACTGTGAGCAGTAGCTAGTGAGAGTTTGGACTCCTATTGGGGGAGGGTTAGTGATTCGGGGCGAGAGGCCGCAAGGTGGACCGACTCTATGTTCAGCAGTGAGAGCGAGATGCTACCTTCAGTAGGGTTGCGCGGCTTATGTTGCATATGTCATGGATACCCAGGGTAAGGGTAAGGCGATAGTGGATGATGTACCGATCGTGCCAGAGTACCCGGACGTATTCCGGGAGGATTTTCCTAGCATACCTCCAGACAGGCAGGTTGAGTTCATGAATGACCTAGTTCCTGGTGCGGCTCCGATAGCCAAGGAACTGTATCATTTGGCTCCTATCGAGGTGCAGGAGTTCTCTACACAGCTTCAAGAGCTGTTAGAAATGGATATATCAGGCCGAGTAGTTCACCATGGGGTGCCCCGATCCTATTTGTGATGAAGAAGGACGGGTCACATAGCATGTGCATAGACTATCGGGAGCTGAATAAGGTAACGGTGAAGAACCGTTATCCCCTCTCGAGGATCGATGATTTGTTTGACCGGCTACAGGTGCATCTTGGTTCTCCAAGATTGATCTGCGATCGGGTTACCACCATATGCGATTCAAGGAAGACAATGTGCCGAAGACAGCCTTTCGGACTCGCTATGGTTACTATAAGTTCGTGGTGATGCTGTTTGGGCTTACCAATGCTCCATCCGCATTCATGGATCTCATGAACCGCGTGTGCAGGCGGATGCTAGACCGGTCTGTTATTGTCTTCATTGATGACATCTTGGTTTATTCGAAGACTCAGGAGTAGCATGACGAGCACATGAGGAGGGGGAGACTTTTCGCAAAGTTCCCCCGAGGTCTCCAACTGAGATTCAGAGTTTCCTTAGTCTAGCGGGTTATTACCGAAGATTCATCCATTATTTCTCCAAGATCGTTGTTCCTTTGACCCAACTGACCAAGAAGTCGGTGACATTCCGTTGGGGGCCTAAGCAGCAGGCAACTTTTGAGACTCTCAGACAGTGGCTATGCGAGGCATATATTCTGACATTGTTGGAGGCCGTCGATGACTTCATGGTTTATTGTGACGCTTTGATCATGGGCATGGGTGTAGTACTGATGCAGCGGGATCATGTGATAGCATACACTTCGAGGCAGTTGAAGCCTCATAGGGTGAACTACCCGTCGCATGATTTGGAGCTGAGGGTTGTTTTTTTCTCCCTCAAGATTTGGCGGCATTACCTGTATGGGGTTCGTTGTACTATTTACACGGACCACAAGAGTTCTAGGTACCTCATGGATCAGCTGAATCTGAACATGAGGCAACATCGGTGGTTAGATGTGGTGAAGGATTACAACTATGAGATCCTTTACCACCCGGGCAAGGCCAATGTGGTGGTCGATGCTCTTATCCGTAAGGTGGTGTCGGCACCGATTTGAGACATATGTCTGAGGATGACAGTGAATACTCTGCTGCTGGAGCAGATCCGCGAGGCGCATGTCGATGGTATAAAGGAGGAACGTCGGAAGTATGAACAAATCATAGGCCAGGTGGCCTCATTTGATTATGGTAGTCTTGGATTGTTGACCCTGCTTGGGAAGGTTTGGGTTCCGTACTAGGGTGGAGTAACACAGGTTTTGATGGATGAGGCCTACAAGTCAAGGTTCTCCATCCATCTTGGGGTGACGAAGATGTATCGGGATCTTCATCCCGATTATTGGTGGCCTTGCATGAAATGGGATGTGGCATGGTATGTGGAGCGGTGCGGCAAGATATAACCCTTGGATATTCCCGTGTGGAAATGGGAAGACATCACCAAGCTTCCCAGGACCGCACATGGAGTAGATTCGTTTTGAGTCATCATGGATTGGTTTACCAAGAGTGCACATTTCATCTCGATCCAGGAGAGTATATCGACTGAGAAGTTAGCAGAGATCTACGTTTGCAAGGTGGTGGCACGTCATGGAGTGCCCGTTTCGGTGGTGTCAAACCAAGATGTTCGTTTCACTTCCAGATATTTGAAGCAGTTTCATAACGAGATGGGTACTCGTCTCCACTTCAGCATCGATTTTCACCCTTAGACGGATGGGCAGAGCGAGATGACGATTCAGACTCTCGAGGACATTTTGCACACATATGTTTTGGATTTCGGTGGCAGTTGGGATACGTATCTTCCATTAGCGGAATTTTAGTATAACAACAATTACCACGCCAACATAGACCGACCTCCCTTTGTGATGCTCTATGGGAGGAAGTGTAGGACCCCAATCTGTTGGGTCGAGGTCGGACAGAGGGTCGTAGGGAGTACTGAGGTAGTACTCAAGACTAATAAGAGGATTTAGCAGGTCCGGAGCAGGCTCCAGACTGCTCAGAGTTGGCAGTAAAGCTATGTCGACAAGCATTATTCAGACTTGGAGTTTCAGGTGGGGCGACATGGTCCTCCTGAAGGTGTCACCTTGGAAAGGTGCCATCCAGTTTAGGAAGCGAGGCAAGTTAGGCCCCAGGTACATCGGTCCATTCATGGTTTTGGCTCGGGTGGGTCGGGTTGCTTACCGTTTGGATCTTCCAGCAGAGCTCAGCCAGATCCACAGTATTTTCCATATCTCCCAGTTGCGGAAGGTTTTAGTGGATGACTCCGTAGTTTTGCCTTTAAAGGATATACAGGTGGATGACATCCTGAACTAAATCGAGAGACCAGTAGCCATTCTCTATAGGAAGAAGAAAGAGCTGAGGAACAAGAGAGAAGAGCTGGTGAATGTATAGTGGGAGTACCACAAGGGCTCAGAATGGACTAGGGAACCCAAGGAGGAGATAAGGGAGTATTACCCAGATTTATTTCCAGATGCAGTAGACTTCGAGGACGATGTCTGATTCAAGTGGGGGAGAATTATAACACCCGGTCCAGGTATTATTTACATTTTAGTCCCTTATATATTGAATTACTGCTTTTGGACCTTGTTATTACGGAGTTTGGAGGAAGGAGGGACCATTTCTGCCAACTTTGGATTTTGGAGGCGGAGCCCGAACGCGGGGCATTCCCCTTAAGAACGCGCCACACTCGCGTACTGAATGCAAACCTTATTTTTTAGGGTTTGTGGCCTATATAAACAACATTGTTACTCAAGCCCTGGCCTCGTACCAACCTCTCAACCTCAAAAACCCTATATAGCCTCTCATTCCTTACTATTGTGTGTGTTTTGGCCTTGTGAAGTTATTTGGGGTTCTTAGGAGCTTGAAATGAGAAAGACAAAGCTAATGAAGAAGAACTTGACTATCTTGAGCTCAAGGATCCGAGATAGCATCACCATTTGGCACTTATTTGAGGTAAAAAGCTTCCAACTTGCCTCATGTATGCTTAGATCTATGTTAATGGAGTTTTGGACCTTTTGGGTCCCAATAAAGGATTTTATGACTCCAATCTGTTTTTGGACTTAGGGTTGCCACCCTTGATGCTAATGGTCTTCCTATATCAGTAAAGTTTTGATCATTGAGGTCTTAATGGGTTCATGCAAAATTTAGGTACTCATTTATGGAAGTTGATTGCTATTTCTTGAGATTTGGACTTATGGGGACATGCAAAGTCACCAAGTCGGTGACTTTTTGATTCTAGAGGTCCTAGATAGTTTGGATCTGTGTTTAGATAGCATGGCTTAAGCATTAAGTGCTTAATGGCCCGTTTTTAAAAACTGGACGCGAACACCCTACGTAGGTCTTGGGAACACGATGCGTTCCCACTAAGACTCATGATCTCAACCAAGGAGGAACGCCTAGCGTTCCACAAGGGAACGCTCTGCGTGTGTTGCGTCAGTGGGCCTTTTTGGGCCATATCCTTGGACTAGTTGATTATGAGCCTTCATTGGATTATTCTTTTGGGCTGATAATGGATTTTATTGCATATTGGACTTCATGGAAGGCCTATTTGAGAATTTGGGCCCAATTTAGAAAATTGTGCCATAAGTGGGCCATTAGTGGGCTTGGTGAGAATATATAGATTTGGGCCTAGGTCATGGGTCCATTTAGATCAGGGGTAAATGGTCATTTTACCCTAAGAATGATTGTATGGATTTTAACTAAGTGTTATTTGGTAATGATAGCTCGGGGAGTCGTGGGAGCAGCCGATAGAGATTCCTTACCGAGAGATTCAGCAGCCAGCTTTGTGAGGTGATTTTTCCTCCAATAAGAATGGGTCGAAGGCACCAGTGTCGGTCCGTTTATGTATGTTAGCAGACGTTGGACTAAGGTCCGGTGCCAGGCTGAACCCAATGTAGGTTTATATGTTTCCGGACTTCGGTCCGATGTTGGGGAAATCCCGAGGAATGTTTGTATGCTTGATGTCTTTGTGTTTCTTGTATGTGTTTGATTATGTGTTCCGGGCTTCAGTCCGATGTCGGGGCAAGCCCGAGGAATGTTTAGCTTATATGTTATGTTTATATGTTCCTGGCTTTCATCCGATGCCAAGGCAAGCCCGATGAATGTTTATATGTTTATGTTATGTTTTTATGTTATATTCTTATTGATATGTTATTTGTATACCGGACTTCGGTCCGACATTGGGCGGGGCCCGATGCCGGATTTTGGTCCGACGTCGGGCGGGGCCCGATGCCGGAGTTTGGTCCGATGCCAGGGGGTCCCGATGTAGCGGGCAAGGCCCAATTTATATCATTATGTGATTATGTGTATGGTATGTGGTAGTTTGGGGAGACTCATTATGCTTCCGCTAGTAAGGGGAAGAGCTCGGGATGACTACATGGCACATACCACAACGTTTAACCTGGGATGATTTACTCTGATGTTTTGACATATGATTTTGATATAGTGACAGATGTTTATGATATTTTTGGAGATACACGACTCATGGTTTTTATATGACGAATGATATTTATGGTTTCATTAATGATTTAAAATGAAATTTTTAGATTGTATTTTTGGGATGTTTCATCTCGGAGGGGCTTGATGATTTATATATATGTATACCAAGCAGGGCTCGATGTCGGGCGGGGACCCGAGACTGGGCAAGGCTCGATGAAGGGCGGGGTCCTATTATGTGATTATTATGTATGGTGTGTGGTATTTTGGGGGACTCACTAAGCTTTGTGCTTACTGTTTTTATGGTTATGGTTTCAGGTACTTTTGGTTCAAAAGGGGAGGGCTCAGCTTGAATGCAGCAAATCCACCCATGTTTCCGCATTATGATGATTTTAGGAATACTATGATAACTGTTTTATTATAAAGTAGTTTTGAATATTTAGAAAAAAAGGATAATGAATGTTGACTTAAAGATAATTAATGTTTTGGTTGAAATAAAAATGAAATTTTTTCGGGACGGTACAAATGTATTACTATGAGCCGCTATAATCGATGTTGTTTGACTAATAATTTTTTCCCCGCCCCAACGTTTAATCAAACGTTAAAGAGTGAATAATAAGAAAGTTATCATGTCATGATTATAGCTAGCAATCGCAGGTGGGGTTGTCAATCCCCGTATAGATCTATACATATCTTTCTAGCTCTCGCAAGATTAACAATTATAGGTATCTGGAGAATGTTGAATTTAATCAATTCCTTTGGATGAATTAACAACTCACTAACGCATTGACCTTGGGTATTTATCGTTTATCTTAATCCTTCCTAGGTATTTCCTATAACTATCACAATATAAATCTTTTATCTTATATTTGATAATTATAACTATAGATCTCATAATTATATATATATATATATATATATATATATATATATATATATATATATATATATATATATATACACCATAATTATGGTTATTTGAAAACATGATATTCGGGTAGAGTAACAACTAAGTATAGTGCATATCCTTATATTTAACTAGCATAACTTCTAGGTACTATGTTATCCTAGGGATTTAGCCATTATAACATTTAGGTATTATCTCTTCCCAGACTATCGGACATCATATCCCTTAGGCATAATATCAAAGGTTAACACTAGGCATAGTATCTATAGCTACATTATCCTAAGGCTTTAAGTTTTATCAACAATTTGATATTTATAACTATAAATATATTTGATAAATCGTATTCCCCTCCCCCCCCCCCCCCCCCCCCCGGGTAAATATTTAAAAACAGTGAAATAGGGGTTGTGTACTCACCCTAGTTGCACGAAACCTTTGATGTAGGTTTCAATTGGGCTCAGGACCATGGGGACCGCTCTAGAGGGTGGCCGTTTCGAGATAGTGAGTGAGAGAGAAGTCTACAGGTGTGCATAACAAGAATGACAATGCCTTCTATTTATAGTCGAGTTTTGGACGTGCATGTCGGGAAAATATATGTGTGCATCGTGCAAGAACATTGTGGCTCTATATGAAAGTTGCCACGTGTCACTTCCCTACTTGGCCACGTCACTCGCAATATACTCGAATGTGGTGTCAGGTGTGCGGTGTGCGGAGGCGTGCACCTAACGTGCATGAAAAGATTTTATAAAAATCATAACTTCTTCGTGCAAGCTCCGATCTAAGCTCTCTCTATATCTATGCGAAACCAATAATAGATGTTTCGAACTAACTATAATTTTATAATTTTTAGATTTGTTTAAAATAAAACCATCTTTAAAAAAAAATCAAGTTTGTATGTCTTTTTTTGGGTTGTGTTTTTTAGCCCATACAAGGATTTAACAAGTTTACATATCTATGCTCGTTTTTAGGCATGATGAAACTTCTAATTGTTTCATGTATACCTTTTCGTCAAAATCACCATTTAAGAATGTTGTCTAGACATACAATTGATGGACTACTAGATCGTGAATAGCTGCCAAGGAAATTAACAATCTAGTTGTGGAAATCCTTACCATCCGAGTATAAGTATCAAAATAGTCAATATCAGGTTTCTTTAAACACTTCAACCAACCTGGATTTGAATTTATCACTTGACCCATAAACTTTAATCTACTTTTTGAAATTTTTTGTAACAAACGAGTTTAGAACCTGGAGGAAAATTTGATAACACCCAGGTGTTATTTTTAAGAATCGAAGACATTTGGCAATAAATTGTTTCTTTCCAAAAAGCTACATCTCCTAATATTGTAGCTTCTTTAAATGTCCTTGAATCATATTTTGTATTATTACAATAAAGGTATTGAAATCAAGTTTCATCTCTAGAACTTTCCACCAAATAAAGTTGGAAATCACTACCAAGTTTTTAGCAATACAACCTCTTTTACTTTTCTAGACTTATTCTGTGTTTCTGGTTCAATGTCACCTTCCAAACATTTTGGATTTTGCACTCCACTCATACTAGAAATTAGGTCATTATACCTTTGTATTGATAAAAAAAACGTTTTCCATCAAAAATTACATCACGCAACTCAATAACGATGTTAATCGATACCAAATCATTAGCTTTCATTACCTAGAACCTATAGGCTATTGAATATCATCATAGCCAATGCATATGAAATCTATTCCAGTTTTTCTTTAAAGTTTTATTTTAGGATCATGCAATTTTACAATTATCCAATAGCCCCAAATCCAAAACTACTTCAAATTTGAAGCTTTCTTGAACTAAAGTTTATATGGGGTTGTTTTGTTCATTTCTTGAATCAAACTTCAAAGTTAGGACCAGAATTAATGATTTGTCCTTAGACACCAGAAGAGGACACAACCCCATTGACCCTACATTTTGTTGCGTTCAGGGTTAAACATGTCTTATACAAAATGTACACTCTGCACGACCGAACTTATATTTGATCATATATAGTTTTGATCCTTTTTGAAATTAATATATATTTCTGTTAAAGTTAAATGACATGTGATCTAAAATTACCGATATGTAGGGTGTCGAATATTTTGTAATTATGAAATTGAAGTAGTCAAAATTTTGATAGATTAGATGCTTCCACAATGCAATAAAAAAAAAAAAATTAAGTGGCAATGAAATTACTATTTTACATGGCTTTCTCGAGTCCACATGATACGATGACGATTCCTTTCATTCTTCTATAAGGAAAAGATAGTACATTAGCCCATTTTATCCTTCAAAAGTTTCATAGAGTAGACAACCATTTTCACACAAGCTTTTATGTGAAATCTTGTATTTGTTTTGCTATGTTAAAAGGAAAATGGATGTTTTGTTCTAAAGAAATTTCTACCGTTTACAAAGAGACTACTGACAAATATATAATTAAAATTGCATACCGTAAGTCGTAAAAGCACATAAACATCAAATTCTATTTTCACATTACAAGATGCGACTTTCAATCTTGTTGGCGATTATGGAACCTTCCTGTCTGTATCTCCTCTAACCAATAATTATTTGTATGTATGTAGCTTTGACCTTTCAGAAGTCAACTATTTCTAATATTTTGACCATTTCTAATTGCTAATATGCCAAAATATTGACCTTGTCATACATTGTTCTCTTAGGTTCATGATCGTATTATGTGTTTTGTATCTGGTTAAAATATTTAACTTGCCAACGTGTTATATGTTGACAATAAGTTGTATATGTTAAGACTTTAATTTGAATATCAACGATTGATGTTGGAAAAAATAATATCAGTATCCCAAGTTGCATTTATTAAATTGGAAAAAACACAAATTATCATACGTAATGGACGAAATCTTGTTAAATAAATTTCTATAAATCATATGTAGTTATTTTTGTATTAAAATGTATTTTTGAAGTGATAGTTTTGTATAAGCACTAAAGATGAATTATGGGATATTGATTAAACTAATCATATTTTAACTATATTTAATGAAATTAACATGATTTTTATATTAATGGGCAAAATGACCTACAATTCCGGTACGGGCCATTTCAGACTCGAGTTCGGCCGTTAAAAAATGGTTACCGGAACAACATAGTGGACACCATATTTAAAGAAATTCCGGATTTCGGATTTCGCATTCACTATCTCCCCAAAACGTCATTTCCAAGTTATTGTAGATGTAAAAAATGACAATTGTTTCTGACGATATTGTTGATTAACTGGTATGTTGAAATGACATTCGGAATTCGAAAATAAGTTCGGAATCAGACATTATTTTGAATCGGAAAACTTATAAAGCTATTTATTTTTCATTAGATACCCTTTGATAACTTACAAGAAGAGTAATATAGTCATATTTGTTGCCAGTAGCACACATTTTGAGAATTCCGCAATGCTCTTCGAATTCTGACCATATGCAAAAAAATAATTTAAAAAAAAAAAACTGAAAAATAAATATTTTTCATTAATTTTCATGTTTTTTAATATCCAAAATAATAAAAAATAGTCACCACTAAAATATTCTAAAAACATATTTTTCATAATAAATACTACTTTTAATATTCAATAAAATATTCTTAAGATTTTAAAACTTTACATGTTGTATCCTATATCTCTAAAATAAATCAACAAGGGACATCAAATTCGCAAAAACTATACTTCCCCCATGTGTCAATCTGATACCAATTACTAGGGTGGGAATTGTGTCGGGGGTTCAGATTTGCAGGTCGCAGGTTAATAGATTTGAGGGTCAGAATGTGTCAAGTTGTATAGGACCCATATAATTATTCATGGCACGAGTTGGCGGGTTGGAAACATTAATTAATCCCGAACACGACCGTCTAACCCATTTAGTTATATGGGTTCGCGGGTCTATGGAGTAGATTCGGGTTAGTGGGTTGATCGTGAAACAAAATATTATTTGCGTAATAGTGAAGATTTGTTTAATATAAGGCAGGAAACATACATAAGACGACATTCATAGTCATATAACTTAAATATTAATATATTATATGGTGAATCTTTCCATAGGGAGATTTTGGGTTCAAATCTGTCCATACTCATTTCAGGGTAGCCAAGACGGGTTTATGTAGCAAAGTTTGCAAATGCAAGACAAAGTGTGTCTATGTCTTCACCAAATGGTGAACCTGATGGATTTTATAGATTATAAAATTACATGTGAATGTGGAAAAATCACTTAACACTTAAGGGCAAATGCAACCTATAGGGATCTATGTCTTCACAATTAATTACAACATACTATGAAAATCAAGAACCCTACCACATACCATACACATATGAAAATCAAGAACCCTACCACATACCTCTTAGAAAGTTTGTGCACGAAATTTGGCTCCCAATGGGTCCTATTTATAGTTTAGGTAACTTGCGGACAAAGCCTAACGTGAAGTGATTAAATAATATATTAAATACCAATTCAAATGATTTCCTTATCTGCAACCAAGAGGCTTCTACAAACCCTTGGAATCCCTCCAAAACCGTCCATATCGTGGACAGTTCTAGAATTGCTTCTTTTGTTCAACTATTGAACTATTACAATTCACTCATTGCACCTTTAATTAACTCCAATTAATCATGAATTAATTCTAGAGTAATTTTGATTAATAATTAATTAATTCTTATTGATTTCATATTAATTTATTAACCATATAAATTAAAAAATAAATCATTTAACTATTAATCTCATATTAATTTACTAATCACATAATAAATTAACAAATCAATCATCTATTTCCAATTAACATATTAATCATATAATATATTAACAAATCATTTCCCTATAATTTCCAATTAGTTTATTAATCATAAAATAATCTGATAAATTATATGTTTCTCTCCTAATATCATTTCTAGCTATTTCTGGTGATGAGGGTCACCCAAAAAGGACTTTGCTTCTAATTATAAGAATATATCAATTTAGTTATGAGCTTAGACACCTTAATCCAACAGTCTCTCACTTGGATAAGTCTATAACCATAATTGCAAGTATAACCTAGAACTAAACAGCAAAGTGTGCTTTCCAAAGCCATTGTCGAACTCTAATTCAAATAAAACGTTGGACCTAAGATTAGTGATCAGCTATTCCTTCGTTATACAAGATATTGTATGAACAAAGCCATGGATTAAATGATGTTTATTTCTCGGTCTCCGATTTTATGATCAAATCCAGACTACAAAATCAAACACATCAATTTAGTCTAGACTAGGCGCCTGGTTTTAATAGATCAAATCAAATCACAAAGGGGCCAAATATATCGCTTTTCCTTTTAGGGAAAAAGGAATGAATAAAATTTGACTACATAACTGTAACATTTACTCATCAAATCATGCAGGCCACTACGTTTTATAACATCATGTTATTGATGTGCTTACGCAACGCCAATGCACAACTGTCTTGTAGATTACAACTTATGCATCTCCGTTTGAAGAATAGAAGATATTATCGTCTTAAAATTACTCGTGACTGAATCCATGAAGTAATCTCTAAGTGTAAGTTTATCCAATAATCAAAATCTCTATTTTCTAAGTGAATATTGCAGCAATCCCTATGTTTTGTCCAATCGCTATGGACAATCTAAAAATCAATTCATGACAGTCTTAATCTACTACTTACTTCCAAAAGTATGGGCGACTGTGGAATTTTGAATAACATTTAAATTACTTAGGAATTAAAACATGCAAAGTGAAACACAATAATAACCTACTTTACAATTTTATCATACCTATTGAATATAAATAAATCCATATTATTTAATCACTATAACAATTATGTATTTATTCATTGTATAATGTTCAAGCAATTAACTAACCATTTTAGTTAAATAAAATCAGTCATTCCATGGTATAAACATGCATACTATGGCTCTTGACGGTCCTTCCTTTGTGAACATTATTCCAACGATGCTCATTTCACAATTCCAAATTCTTATCACTATCCAAGATGTAGTGGAATTCCAATTTTACATGCATTGACCTCCTATGATGTCAAGGTTCTAAAGTCATAGAGACTGAGCCTTTGATATTACAAATTGTTCCACTGTAACTTATTACTAGAAACAATTCCATGGTTATGAAATCTCGAATTCAAGATACAGTCCTTGAATACTTATCTTGCATTAAAGTTTCCAATGTACATGTAGATTCTATAAGCATCTCTCATTATGGGAACATTTCCATATTCCCATGTGACAATTAATTCTGACCAAGAATCATCTCAATCCAAAACATGGCACTATGGTCCTTACCAGCTAATATTATACTTCTAATTGTCCACAAGCAACCAGTCTGCAGTAAAACCTTAGAATGTTCTTGAAAATTTCTTAACAATTTTAGTCACATAAAATTCTAATTCTTTTCTCATAATGCTCAAGACATTTGAGCAGGGGTGTAGCTATGCTTGTACAAGGTAGGTCCAAAGACCTACCTTTTTTTAATACAATAAATATATAGAGAAAAAATGTAGGACCTATCTTATTTTTTCTAAAAGACCTAACTATTTTTGCTAAAAAAAACTACCTATTTCAGTTTTATTTACATAAGGAACCACGTGGTTTTTGGTTCTAGATTCGCCACTACATCTGAGAAATTAGAATAAGTACATATTATAGCATACGTGATCGATCATCTATTCGAAGCATATAGGGTCCGAATTATTATTACCTGTACAAGGATTTAATATATGTTCTATAATATTTCCATATAGAATCTTCTATGTTGAAACGTTTCAACATGATATTCATATATGCCTCTGACTAAGTTCTATTAAACTATACAATCTAAACCTTTAGATTGGAAATAAAGTATGAATGTCATTTCCCTTAACTCCACTATAGCGAAACATTTATCGAACTTTGCAATTTGCAAATTAGAGACATTGTTCCCTACGAATAGTATTGTCAACATCATATACTAGCATAATAATTATGCTCCAACTAGCTTTGATGTGTACCCATAAATCTATTGGACTTCTAGAAATCAATACCCTTCTTTCTTAAGGAAGTACATCTTTTTGTTACGCGATGATTCGATAAGTCTCTAACTAGACTTCTCAAGGTATACACCTTAGTTGGATAGTGTGTGTGTGTGTGTGTATTTAAACATATCAAGACTTGATAGACATGTCTCTCCAAGAATTCAAACAATTTCTTGCCAATACTCATAGTTCATATGAAGAGGGATGTTGTAATCATATTGTGAATTGGAGAATGTAACTAACACAACCAATATCTATATTAATCTTTATCAGATCTTTAAAATCTATTAGCAAAAGTATTTCCTCATAATCATTTTCATGAATTAGAGCAAAACCTTTACCACATAGATTTCAAGGTGTATATGTTCCTACCCATGGGGATCTTTCATTTCCAACCTACAGTCATAAGACTAGGTTTAGGACGACCCAAGTTCAAACTAAGTTTTCCTTCATGAATCGAACTTCGCTATTCTTAATTTTTTTTCTTTTTGGCAGCTCAAGGCCTACCAGTTCTTCCGTGTCGTTAGCAGCCCATCAGTATTGATCACTGTACCTTTACTGACCAACATGTTTTACTTTTTCATTAAAATGAAAACATAGTAATAAAAAGCATAGCCAACTTTAACTGGAAGTGCACATAAATAAGAATGTGTCAACTAAACACAATAGGTATTCAACCGTGCTAGTGATAACTAAAACATTTGTTGTCGGTTGACTCATGAAACTGTCAAGATAAATACGAATCCCACTGAATTCTTGACATACGATTTTCTCTCAAGGAACATTCATTGACAAGCTAGACAAATATACAAAAGTTTGTGTGGATTTCCGACAAGAAAACACTTCATATAATTAGTCTCAATTTATCCTTTGTTTATCGATCAACGAAAACATCACAACTCCAATTCTAAATGTACCAGAGTAAGAAAAGCATTCTTACTCCACATATTATAAGGTGTTATCAACCTTCGTAGTTTAGAATGAGTTTCAAGATATGATTTATAGTTACTAGAGAACAACTCTAAAACTTGTTTGGAATGAAACATGACTCGTCTATGATCGAACCATTCAAAAAAAGTTTGATTCCTCTTCCTAGTGACACAATTGCAATAAGATGTTCTTTGAGGATCAATTGTGATACAATTCCAAAATTACTAAGATGATCATCAAACATGATACTAGAGTACTCTCATTTCCTTTCAGATTAGAGAATATTTTATCCTTCTGCCCAATAGATTCTTCTATTCATTCCGCTACTCTTTGAACCCATTCAAAAGTATTAGAATTTTATTTAATCTTATAAACATAATCATCTATACTGAAATATCAGTAAATTATAACGAATAGAGTTATCGTCCCTTGTGGTGGATCTGAAAGGTCTATATCAATATATAATAGATCAATCAATCCTTCACTTGCTTAACATAAACAGGTGAACAATGAGTTAGTCATAATTTTTCAATGAACAAGATTCTCATGCATCATGCAATTTGAATTGTATGACTCCAAGTTTTTGTCCAAATGAACTTGGTGATGAGATTTCTTTTCAATTTCTCAATTATGATAGTACCACAAACGATATTGATACGGAATTGATATACTAGTTTTAACTAACTAATTTTACTAACTATTATGCCTCAGACAATGTACCGAATCGAAAATAGAATAGCACAAATAGTCGGGTATTTAACACATGGAACAAAATTACTAGATATATCCATCTACTAAAGTTACCTCAACTACTATTTAATTAAAAAGAGGTTTCTCTTTAGTTTTGCAAGACTAGAAACTTAAAGAATCAAACTAAAACTTAGAAAGGAACTAATTATCAACTAATGAAACACAAGGCAAAACTAAAAGGCAGGAAACACAAAAGATGATTTTGATCAAGATAAATGAGATACTTTCGTTTAGATTCGATATACTTGCTATGATGGTTGATTTAATGGAGGTGAAATGGATTAATACTTCGTTGATTACCGATTCCTAAGATAACTAGATTAATGTTCACTAACCTAATCCTTTAGCAAATAAGTTCATTCATACGTTGATCAAGCAGATAAACTAACAAATTTACTTGTGTTTAATTAGAGTTATGTGAGACTTATAATGGATTGATCTATTTGGTTGATTAAATCAATTCAATATATGATTGGTCTTCATATGTTAGCTCCTACATTTACTTACCCACTTTCTATTTAACCCTAGGTTTTTGGTCAAAACACTAGTCCTACTATTTTTCAAATCACATGATCATAAGATTCAAGTCAATTAAGAATGATAGGTCATGCAAACTTAATTAAAATCAACAATAAACAAAAAAGTAGTTATCATAAACATAGAAATGTTCTTTAATAAGATAACATAACAAATAATGACCTTAGCATAATCCAATCCATAAATTAACTCTTAAATAAGCAAGTAATCCAGTCTAAACGAAAGTTAGGGTGTTTAAACCAAAATCTTCAGCAAACAAAAATGTAAAAACAAGGTTCACTTTGAAAAACATGATCAAATCGAAGTAAAACAAGTCAAATGGAGTAATGTTGCCTTATATATCTCAAAAATCAAGCAAGCAATCAAATTCTGAACTTCAAAGCCTTCAAGGTTTGTCTTTGATCTCTAGAAGTCGATAATAACCTCCAGCATCTTCCTGTTTTGAGAGAATAGTCGATCTATTTATAAATTTATGAAAGCAGTGAACCGTGGCATCGTTAATGGTCAAATTCCTAGCTTCCAACTTCCAATTTGCTTCCTTTTTATCCAAGCATGTCTTTTCCTGCTAATACACAAAACATAGCAAATTAAGTATCTTTTGTCCTAATAATGAACATAATTAAGGCTAAAACACTACAAGAAAAAGAGCCTTTTACGACGCGCAAACCACGACACTCATTGATTTATGTTACGCAAAAGAGAGTGACAGTAACAATGTGTCATCTGTTCAAAAAATTTAAGGATTTAGGTCACGCATTATTGTGTGCCGTTAAATTAGTGTCTCATGTAAAAAAAATAAAAAACACGGAGGGCACTTTATGTAAAATATGCGTCCTCTATGAATGTCGTTTTATATTTTTTAAGAAACGCACGTCTCTCTTCTGAGAGGGAAAATGAAATCCCCAAAAATATTAAACGCCGCTTTCTTCTCCTACATTTGTTCCGATGATCTGTTCTCTAATATCTCCATTCCTTCGTCTCCACCCCTCACCCACCTCCACTACCTCCAACCCACACCAACTCTTCAAGCCTGCACGACGACGACGTATCGGCCTTATCGACTAACACTTCATCCATCATCACCATTTGTAGCTCTCTCACACTGTCCTCACTGTTAAACCTTACAAAATCCTTATATAACTTTCCGATAACAATCAAATTCCGGCGCTCTGTGACTATCGCCACGAGCAAAAACCTAATTTCGAGTCCCTGTGTGTATATTTTGGTATAGAACTCGAAGGAGGAAGTACGAGTGGCTCTGGACCAAAAACCTAATTTCGGAAGCAAAAACCTAATTTCGAGTCAATGGCCTCTCGATCTCTGGCTCATTATCGCGGTTAGTTTCGTTCCTAAGTATTACCTAATAGATTTAATTGCCACTTAAAATTTTATTGTCTTGAACGATTACAACTTTTCTTGAGATATATTGTATTTATTTTGATTTTTTGTAATTTACTGAATCCCAATCTCGATGATTCAAGAGTATTTGATATTTCGAGTAAGGGCTATGCGATTATGGACCTTGTGGAAAACCTGCTCTCTCTTTTTTTGTGATTTAGGTCAAACTTTTGTTAAATTTAGGTTTATTTATTTATTTAGGGGAGTCGGTGAGTACATTTCATCTGATAAATCACATGTCCACCAGATCTCTATGGTTCAGTGGGCTATGAGGCTTCCCACTAGACATTGCTTTGAAATCACAAACTTGGATTCCCAAAATTATGACCAAAATGACGGAATACCAGAAAATGGAGCAATTGTTTGTGTGGGTGATGATGAATTTCAATCTGATCCATCTTCTTCCCCAGATCATGATTCGATTCTTTTACCAAAAGAATTAGAGGGTCTTCATGAAAAATACTCAGCCACTTGTAGATTGTTTTAGTATCGAGAGCTTCTATCAGCAACATCAAACTTCAAACCCGGTTTGTGTTCTATTTGTTATCTTGAAATAATATTTATGTGGATTATCATTGCTGATTTACTTTTCTTGAACCTTTTCAGAGAACATGATAGGAAAAGGAGGGAATAGTAAGGTTTACAAAGGATGTCTTCCCTTTTTGAAATAGCTGTTAAAATCTTTTCAGAGAACATGATGGGAAGGAAATAGCTTTTAAAATCTTGAAATCATCTGAAGATTTCTTGAAAGAATTCATGTTAGAAATTGAGATTATTATTGCTCTGAATCATCAAAATATCATTTCCCTTTTTGGGCTTTGCTTTGAAGACAACAATCTCCTCTTAGTTTATGATTTCCTATCAAGAGGAAGCCTTGAAGACAATTTACATAGTATGTTCCTTTACATTTAAAAAGAACACAAATCTCATACACTTGGAATCATGTTTTTTCATTTTTCTTATTTCATAATATTATCTTTTAGGCAACGAGAAATATCTTGCATTTGGATGGTCTGAAAGGTATAAAGGTGCTCTAGGTGTAGCTGAGGCACTTTTTTTTATCTACACATCAAGTGTATATTTTACTCTCTGATGATTTTGAACCACAGGTGATTTACTCTATGATGATTTTGAACCACAGGTGATTTACTATTTATTAATCATTTATTTCCTTAATTTTTAATTTTAGTAAATGACTAAACTTTATAAACAATTTTTGTTGATTCAGCTCTCCGGTTTTGGGCTTGCAAAGTGGGGTTCAACTACCTCATCTCATATAACTTGCACAGATGTTGCAGGAACTTTTGGGTTCAACCACCTCATCTCATATACTTCAACAAATTATTATTAACGAGATCTCTAACTTGTTACTTTTTTTAGGTTATATTGGCATAGTGCTTAAAATCATTTGGTCCCTGGTGAGCGAATCTATAATTTTTAATCACATAACTTTTAATATTTTCTAATAATATTTTTTTTGTGATAATAGGATGATTGCTCATGCTACAGAGTTACTGACACCTGGCAATATTCAAGTAGAAATTCTTTTAAAAGAAGAAAGACATAATGTTCAATTACTTTTGTACTGTAAACAGAATATTGAGATATATCGTTTATATAATCTTGATAGTGTAAGTCCAAATGATATGAAGGTAATTTTATTAAATCAATGTTTTCTATAAATGTTTTATTGAATAATTGATTATAACAGAATGAGATATTACATATTAATTAACAGATTGCTATAATGCATCACTGGAAGCATGGTAGAAAAGGTTCCGGAATCTTCTGGCTACAACAAGCTCATGATGAAGTTCGCCTTAATAGAAATGCTCAGAAGTTGTTTGACTTTGTTGGAAAGTTAATCTCTGATGAATATATCTTTTACAAGGGTAACAATTAAGTGTCATAATATATATTTTCTCATTAAGCTCTCAATGGGATTCTAACGGTTTTTATATCAATTGTTTGTAGGAGGAAAAAACATGGTAGATCATTGTTTAGTCTTGAATCCGGGATAGGTGTTCTTAGTGATGGTGTTCTTGGAGATGACGATTTTGCTAATTCTTAGTTTTTATGATTAATTAAGGATTAGCCCTTTTGCTCCCAAAGCCTAAAGCGCTTTGGGGCGCTTTAAGCTATTTAAAACCAAGATAAACCTTACAGATTGAGTGTTTAATACATTAAGCTCGGAAAGTAAAAAGAAAAAACCCCTAAAAATCGTATATAAAAAGATTTCTAATGTTTTTATATAAAATAATGTGTGTAGGTTTTAAAGGTGCAAGGTGCAGCAAAAGCAAAAGGTTATTCAGATGTGTTGTATCTTGACAGTGGGCACAAAAAGTATTGGGAAGAGGTCTCCTCATGTAATATTCTTATTGTAAAGGTATATAAAAATTATACTAATCATTTTTTGTTATTTAACTGTTTTTGTAAATAACTAATATTGTTATCCTATAATTTGGTAAAGGGCAAAACTATTTCCACTCCCGATTAAAAGGGACTATCTGGATTCTAGGTACTTCAAATGTCTAAAAAACCCCTCCAATAAAAATAATAATAATAAAATAATGGAAGAATAACATAAAATATTTTGGCTCTATACTTTTAGAAGAAGAATAACATAAATAATATTTAAAATCATAGGTACCTTAATCATACTTTATTGTGCTATATGTACTTTATTACTTACTCATAACATATACTTGAATCTGATTATTAATTATGTTTGGTCTACTTTAGCACTTTGCAGCTTGTGAAGAAGCTAGAGTTTTAGGTACCTATCATAAAGGTCTATTCACATGGTTTCTTTTTTATTGTTTTTATTTTCATGTTATAGATGCTTGTGCTAAAGGAAACTTGGGTCGTTTTATAAATCACAACTGTCAACCAAATTTTCGCACTGAAAAGGTTAAGTTTATGAAATTCCTACTCTCATAAACTAGTTTTAGGTTAAATTTGGTAGATCATTCAGGTTAATTTCGAATTTGAAAGTCTAAGGTTTAACGTAAAAAGTATCAAAATATCCATTCATCTGTAATGACATTTGAAAAGTAATTTCACAGGGAGGCACCTTGTGGTTCTGTAATCGTATCATGGAAATTTTTTTAGTGTTTGCTAGTTTGGTGTAGTCACAAAACCACTGGCTCATGCAGGTCAAGCTGATGTATATATCTTGGGTTTGTGGTCAATTTATTTAGGTTTTAAAGGAAGCACATTTCTAGCCACACACTATCTTCTTTTAATGATGCCATCTCTTGTCTCTATATGCATCATATCTGTTCCAGATTCTTGTTCTTTTAAGTTTTATAAAAACATGAATACTGCTTTCACTGCCATAGGCTCAATAGTACACAATTTTTGACTTCTTTACCATATATATATATATATATATATATATATATATATATATATATATATATATATATATTAATTTCAGCATTTGAGTTAGATTAATTTCAAGGGAGCAAAATGAAATGCCAACATTCATACATAATCAAAAGGTTTTAAGGAGTATGGTGCATCAAATCATTTGAAGATCATCATATACACAACTATGTGGTGTAACGCATGCTGGAGGGAGCTGGAAGGAAGAGCTATTTCAACCACATGTGGCCATCTCTTGTGTATCCTAAACTTATAATCTTATAGACTGTAGTCATATACACTTCTTTCAAGCAATGAATGACATGATACACAACTTATTTTCCTTAATCAGATTCAAAGGCCACGAAGATGATAGTAAGATACTAAGCAATGATGCAGTTTGGCCTCTTTTTGATCATCCATATACTCCTATCTCACCTTTTAGTTGATTTTAAACTTAATATGTGTTTTTGCTTTCAGTCTAATGAAACCTGTGGATAACAGAGATCCCATAAGGAAAGGTAATCTCATTTTGTTTATCAAAAGCTATTTAAATATGATAGATTCATATATAGATATCTTCACTTTTTCATAATATTATCCTGAAATAAAAAACAAAGTACATTGCGCGTCGTAAAAGGCTGTTTTTCTAGTAGTGTATGAAATTACCTTCTGTTCAAGCTTAACCTTCTTTCCTTACCCAAGAATCTCCTGTAAAGTGTGAAACTTTACACATACAACATCAGAACACTTCATGTTGAAGTTGCAAGAAATAGTGAAATCGAAGCATCACTTGTGGTTTAATTCAGATTCTAGGACAAAAAGAGTCCTAGGGGTATTTTTGGAATATTTAGTTTTTCTAACTTTTATGCGTAGTCCTAGGGGCTACAAAAGGTGCTGATGTTAGTGATGAAAGCTTGGTTCAGATTCAAAAAGTGTTATAGAGCTAACAAATGGTTCTTCAGGTATGCAATACTCTAGGCATAATTATAATATAAAACTATAAAAAATTTCATTTTTTGATATATATATATTTGTTTGTTTTGCAGAGGTTACTAAAGAGCAAATCTTGCAAAGGATATTTTTTGTTTTGTTTTGTAGAGGATACCCCTCACATTTTCCCAAATTACCCCTTCCTCTACAATGTTTTTTTTGTTTCTGTGGATTTTGTGCATCAGGTAAAGTTGGTGGAAGAAAGGAATATGAAGCCACTTGATTCAAGTCTTGCAACATTATCAGCAAGATGCAGTAAAGACTTGGAGTTGAATTTGGCTAAGTCATTCTTAAGTGAGATGGGCCTATGTACAACTGCTTATCCATACAATTAGCTACTTGGAGCATTAGTCTTAAAGAATTATGAAAGGCAAGATGAAACTTTACTTAGTTGGAATATGATGTATAGAGTAAATTAGATGCAAATTTAGATATTGTAAAAAATAGAATTGTATGACATTAAATTTTATGCAATGGATTGCATTTTTTGTATATGATATTTCATTTCTATTATGAGACATTAAATGCAAAATTAATTTAAAAATTAATAAATATATAAATATATATTTTTTAGAACATTTAAAATTATGATACGCAAAAATGTGTGTCATCTTCATTTATGACATGGCCTTTCTTGACAGGGGCTTCCTTGATACGCATTGCGTGTCATAAACACGCGCGTCGTAAGGTTACGACACACAAATGTGTGTCGTCTTCATTTATGACAAGGCCTTCCTTGATACGCATTGTGTGTCATAACCGCGCGTCGTAAATGCGCGTCATAAATGCGCATCGTAAATGCGCGTCGTCTATAGATGAAGCGCAAAAGTGTGTCATCTCTCTTTATGACATGGCCTTCCTTGACGCGCATTTGCGCATCGTCTGAGCGTTTTACGACGCGCAATGAGCGTCGTAAAAGGCCTTTTTTCTAGTAGTGAAATATTAAGATATGATATATATATATATATATATATATACACACACACACACACACAGAGAGAGAGAGAGAGAGAGAGAGATATTCACATATCAGATATCCATAAGATCAAATCCACAATTAATATTGATATTACTAGAAACATGATCAACACGTTCATTAAAGCCATTGCAAGGATATGTAAAATAAGGCAATCATACAAACCAAAACTTTACCTTATATTGATTAAAAAGAAAATCCAAACTTGTCCTTGCATGAAAAATTAAAAAATTATGTTTCTAGACATCTATGAAGACTAATAGTAATCTATTAAATTATCATAACTCCTTAGTAGTGGCTCCAAATTCTAACCACCGAACCATGCGACAAAAGTCCATTTCCCACGATCAGATTTAACTCACTTATGCTTGAACTTTCTTCTTTCTTTTAGATCTTGGAATACCATCAAAATGATATCATCACATCATGTATTAAGAGTCTATGAATATGAACTTATAATGGAGTTAGACAATGGATGTGCGTTAAGGAGAGTCACACGAATTAAATTTACCATCTTCAATATCCTTCAGGTATTTTGGGCAGCTTCGTTTCCAATGTCCCTTCAATTGGTAGTAGAAAGAAATGGACTCATTGGGGTCAACATTAGGGATGATCTTAGAATCAACCTTTCTCCTTACCATACAATTAAATGGTTTGACCTTGGCCGATCCCTTTTGATTGGGAAGAGAAACATTTTCTTGATCATAAATGTTAGCATTGTCAATGTCCATGGAAACCTTAGGATCAGACCTTAAAAACATTTCCGCTTAATATGTTTTCTTAAGCATTTTTTCTTCATCAACTATCAACATCCCAGTCAGATCAGTTAGGGTCACAAAGAGATTCATCATATGAAGGTTCTCAACGAACTGCCATATGACTTAGGAAGTGAGATAAGAACCAAAACAATGGTGTTTACCTTTGGGAATATGACACATATTTTTTGTAATTTGTCAATGTACGATTTCATTTTCAGAACATGTGCATACACAGAATATCCATCGTTGTGTTTACATGCCAATGGGGCTTGAGTAGTTTCATATCTCTCAACTTAAGGAAAACGTGACGCTAGGAGAGTCACAGGAAGAGGTGGAAGAGGTAAAGAGAGACGATGTCTAGTTCCATCATTACCAAGGAAGGGAAGACAATTTCACCTTGACTTGATTATGGAAGACCATCTCCAGATGATTGAGGAAAAACATTTCCATAAGAACAAGGAAGACCATTTTTATCTTCATAAGACATCTAAAAATAGGAGAAAGGAGAATTCAAGTTAGTTGATTTTAATCCATAATTATTAACCCAAATTTAAATTAAGGCTAGGATCCATATTTTCATATTCGTAATATGAATAGGGGATTCGTATTCATATCACAAAACTATTTTAGGAGGTAGAGACATTTCTCCAATTTCAATCACATGAAACTCCTATATCTTTTGAGATTTTCATTGAAACATCAATGGCATGTTTAATCTTGAATTATGCTCTTACCAATTGTGACTAGGATGTCAAGGATCACAATTAAGATGTGAATAACCATGAAAAGCCGCTCAAACACCCTCGATCGATTTATAATCTCCCATTGATATGTCGGTTAACCACACACGCTCCATCAACAATTATAAACATGAGTTGTTTCATCATTTCATCTTTATAGCCCCACATTAGTCTGTCGGTTAACCACACACACTCCACTAACGAATCATAAAGAAACGATGTGTGTTTTCAAGGATTAGCGTACAAATTCACATTTTTCCTACAGTAACTAGATTGGAAATTTTAGAGAAGGTTATAATACTTTATATCATTATACTTTTAATGAGACTATTTTCTATCAAAACCGTTTGGCTAATGACCATCCACCATACAAAAGAGCGGTGGGTGAAAAAGACACCCATTCAATTGTTATCTAATATGTCGTTTCCTTATATCCCTCTTAGAGTGTGGCTTCGTGAATGAGGACTAATATTGAATTGATTGACTTTTAGTGATACATATAGTATTAAGTTTTTACATATGTATAGGGTGAATTTTAAACATTTTAAAAAACAATGTTTAAATATTTGTTATCTAAATTAATCATATAACTAATTAATCAATTTAAACCTAATATGATTTAATGTTTTCTTTTAATTAAACAATAAATTAAAATAATTAAATCCTTCATGAATTAAATAATTATCTTTGATTATACATTTAACTAAATAATTCAAATTTAATCCTAATCCTTCTAATTTTCGAAATTAGGATTAGGTTTACCACGTTTTAATTGTTCAAGTTTTAAGGCGTTTAAAATAACAAATAAGGAAACTAGAAAACCTAAGACAACCCTAGGGATTTCCGAAAATAGGCAAGGAGGCTAGGGTTTCAAGAAACCTTAGCAATTATCGAAATTTACAAGAGGCAACGGTTTATTTTCAATAAACCCTAGCTTTATCAATTGATCTCAGGCACAATCAATTGTGAGACCAAGGCTCTGATACAACTAATGGATTTATAGGTTATAAGATTACATGTGAATGTTGAAAAACTCACTTAACACTTTATGGCACGTGCAACCTATAGGGATCTATGTCTTCACAATTAATAGTAACATACTATGAATATCAAGAACCCTACGAGAATCCTACTATAATCAAAATTAGTAGATCTAGGGTTGCATACTTTTGAATTGTTGTACTAAAGAATTCCTTGAATTCCTTCCTTTGTAGATCTTGGAATGCTAGCACAAAAAGTATGCTGACTCTAATGGCTTACACCTAAAACCCTAACCCTAAATAAACATAAGAGAGGGGGAGGAGAGGGAATTTTTGTTCATAAGCCTCTTAGAAAGGTTGTGCGTGAAATTTGGCTCCCAAGGGGTCCTATTTATAGTTTAAGTAACTTGCAGGTAAAATCATATTTGAATTGATTAATTAATAGATTTAATCCCAATTCAAACTCTTTCCTTATCTGCAACCAGGAGGCTTCCAAAAACCCTAGAAATCCCTTCAAAATCGTACATACCATGGAGGGTTCTAGAATTGCTACTTTTGTTCAACTAGTGAACAATTACAATTCACCCCTTACACCTTTAATTAATTCCAATTAAACCCGAATGAATACTAGATTAATTCTGATTAATAGTTAATTAATTCTTATTGATTTCATATTAACAAATCAAGCATTTAACTGTTGATCTCATATAAATTTATTAAGCATATAATAAATAAAAAACCCAACCATCTATTTCCAGTTAACATATTAATCATATAAAATATTAACAAACCAGTTTACCATAATTTCCAATTAATTTATTAATCATATAATAATCTAATAAGTTATCATTCTCTCTCAAAATATCATTTCTAGCTATTTTTGGATATGAGAATAATCCAAAAAGGTTTTGCTTCTAATTACAAAGAATATACCAATTCAGTTATGAGCTTAAACACCTTAATCCAACATAACCACCTCCGCCAGGGGGGATACTTTAAAAGACAATACATTTAAATAAAAAAACGGCTTGGCAGGTTGACCCGGAAACCTAAATACCAATCCAAACACGAACTGTCTATTTGACTGGTTGACGGGTCATAAATCTCAACCCAAATCCATGTATTTACGTGTTGGGTTCGTGTTGTGTCGTGGGTCGTGTCGAGAATTGTCACCCTACTAATTACCAACCATTCCAGTTGTTTACATCTTCTAATTCAAACATCTTCTCTTTCAATTTTCTCAGGTACTTAAACAACATTATCATGGAAGAAGAAACAAAATAAACAACATTTCACCATTACAAACTTCATAGAAGCATTTACCTTACACACAAGAAGCTAGATCTACAAGTCCCCCATATCAATCACACCACCAACATAACCAAAACCTTCCCAACAAAATAAGATTTTAAAAGAACATGTGTTGCCACAAACAACCCCATCACCTTGTCCATACTTAATACTACTTGTAATATTTAAAGAATAGTATCATTTTTAAACTTTTATACACTCTATTATCCTTACTAGTAAAAAACTCATGCTACGCAATGGGTCAGTTTTTATTATTATTATTTTTCTTATAGCATTGTCTTCGTAGTCTTACTAATTGATAGTATAAGTTTGAATGCTGGTTTTTGACATAAGTGGTATGTGGAACATCAGATACAAGTTGAAGGCATACATGTATTGTTTTCTTCAGGTTTTTGATGATGTCCATCACTTTCTGTTACATAGTTTGGAAAGACTATATCATCACTGCTAACTCATACTTGGTGTTTTTTTTTTTGCATTTTTTATGGATATTAACTATTTTTTTTTAATTAATTGTAACTACATATAATTGAAGTTTTTATTTTTATTTTACAACAATATGTATAATGAACATACTTGGCCTTTTAACACAAAAGAACGAATATAATATAATTCCCTCCACCCTCACCTAAGAATATTGAAATCCATAATGCATGGATTTGAAGGATTCTTATGGAACTAAATTCCAAAACACACCATGGAATGGAATCTCAAACTCCAATTACGTTAGAATTTAAAAACCAAATGCACCCTTATTCTGAAAACATACGGTTTTCATATTCTAGAGCTTGAAGTATCATCTCAATCTGAATGGATAAAACCGAAAGGAAAAGCAAAATCCTAGTGTAATGCCAACAATTAGAGTAAACAAACAAAAACATATACGAACATAATAAGACCATTACCATAAATACCTTTCCCGTGTTGTATTTTCACCACATAATTCATGTGTTTGTGGAGTGGTAATATAGATTTTACATAACACACCTTCCAAGCTAGCAAAGGAAGAAAGCAAACGTGGGCAGGAGCTTCATATCTTGAGCCACCATGAAGCAAGAAGGCAGTCAATACAAAGTAAACAAAATCAACAAAAGTGAAGGATCAATAGACTCAACAATATTAGATGTACAAACAATAATTGAGAATCTAAGTTAGCAATTAGAATATTATTAGAAAACTTCACTTAACATTTTTGGATCTTATTTTATAAAAACCATATTATATAGAAAACGATCAATGAGATTCTTTTTACAAATGAACTCAATCGTCAAGAAGCAATGAAAACTAAGACCAAAGTAAATTAAAGAACGCCCACTTAAATTTACCAATTAGTTATAATTAATTTCATAAAACGTTGAAATTTCTCTAACCCATTAGTCAATCAAGCCAATCAAGTGGAAAGATTAAACCTCTTTTCCTAAATTTCTCAACCGATAAACCACTTTGATCAATGAACAACTATCTCATTCACTCATAATCAAAATATATCATGTCCATCAGTTAATTTAGCTAATGAACAAAATTTCTTGATAAAAAACTCAGATCAATTCAATCAAACAAGCCTAGAAACAAATTTCACTAAAATCACAATCCTAAGATTCACGAACTCAAGTAATTCAATAATGAAAGCAAAAACAAAACAGAAGTTCAAACTTGTGCAAGTGAAACCCAATGAAGAAACTGTAGGTATCTGAATCAAATCGAGATAGAAGAACCAAAGTGTGAACGGTGGGTAAATATGACATCCCCATTTTCAAGGCCAGAAAAGAGGAATTTGTTTATGCTTTATTTTGAAAATCAGAATATCTTTTAAAGAAATATGTTGCGGAATTTATTCCCAGAAAAACATGATAAATATATTATCAAAGCATTTCCAAATAAATGTATTTTATTCCTTTTTAAAACATTAAGATGTCATCGTCAATACAGAAATATAAGCATAAACAGACATTACATTCATTTAACCTAGTGATCTACATCTCCTTAGTCTCTCAGTGTAATGTAGCTTCGTATCGACACCTGTGATACAAAAAACTGAGTGGGTCAGGTTGGGAAACCTGGTGAGTACATAGGGGTTTCAATCCCACAATGTTATATCATATATATAATTGAGAACTCAAAATATAGTATTTCACCATATATATATATATATATATATATATATATATATATATATATATATATATATATATATATAAGCAACTCTTACCCCACCCCGTCGATCCTCACAACGACACTATCCATAGTCTCGGACCTTAAAATTTATCTCTTTACTTAATCCATACTCCCGGATCTAATCCATGCACTCGGATCAATAATTGTGCACATTCCATACTCTCGGACTAGGGACAAATGTCTAAATCCATACTTCTAGATTAATGTCAAATAACTATGTCCTATCCATACTCCCGGACTAAGGACAACCGACTATGTCTTAATCCATACTCCTGGATTAATGAGAACTGACTATGTCTTAATCCATACTCCTGGATTAATAAAAATTGACTATGTCCAATCCATACTCTCGGACGAGGGAAAATGATTGTGTCTAATCCATGCTCCCAGGTCAATGACATAATTTAAAGTTCTATTCTATGTGTATAACTCAGTCATACTCATAAGATGATACTACCCAATATTCCCCATAGTTAATTTAGGTTTACTCTTTATCCTAAATTATCGTATTTAATCAGGTATGTTTTTTAACACATATTTCAGGCAACATCAAATAACTCGCACATAAATATATACTTCAATCAACACTTGTATTAAAATCATGTTCATGAAAGGTACTATGCACTCACTTGTCAAAGTGATGATTCCAAACTCGGGCAGCGCTTCGCGTCTAACGATTATATTTTCCTTTGACGAAACCTACCATTATTATCGCTAAGTTTTAGTCTAATCTTTATTACGACTCATTATTAGTCTAGATTCATCATTAAATCAAAGTCTACTTCATGATCTATCAAGTAAGGAACAACTAGGTAGGATCATATCGGAGGTAGGGTCCGTTTGGTATACGAAGTATACTGTCTGGAAATCCCACTTTAAACATCTCACTAAATCACAACCTAGACATCATCTCCGTAAGTAGATCAATCAGTATAACGACTTTGAATTACTGATAAATCTTATTTATAGGTTCATAATAATGATATCATATTTAAATTCAAGCTATATTTAAAGTAGGGTAGGCGTATCTCACTTACAACGGGTTTTGCTAAAAACCGAGTTCCGCTGGAGCAGAGCTTCTGATCCGAAAAGCTCTTTTTCTCGGAGCCTTTGGGCGCTCTTTGTCTTTCCTCTAGAAACTTGAGGTTACTAGGGATTCAAAGGGGTTTTGGGACTCTAGAGAGAAGTTAGAGAGAGAAAGAAAGGCTTATGGCGTGAAGACAATATGAAGGATTCACCCTTTATTTATAGGGATTTTATTGTAGAGTAAGCCCTAGGTTTCTTCCTTATCTTCCACGTGTGAGCTTATTTTTCTATGTTCTTTATATCCACACGTTGGTATTTACGATTACTACAACTTTCATTTACACTCTGTCGACTAATTCTCATTCTATCTCCAATTTGCAAAACTGTATCCAATTTATCGTGCTCGAAGAGTGGGGACTAAGTTTCGTCCATATCTTTAACATACGAGCTCTATTATCAATGTTCTTTATATCCATGCGTTATTATTTACAAGTACTACAACTTTCATTTAAATCCCGTTGGCTAATTGTTATTATATCTAAGATTTACAAAACTGTATCAAATTCGTAGAGCTCGAAGAGTAGGGACTAAGTTTCGTCCATATCTTTCGCATACGAGCTCCGTTTTTGACTGTCTTTTTATGTTTGGACTCCCATTAATGATATCTTCATTTCTTGTTTAGATTATTTTGGCTAAAAATCGACCGATCTAAAATTCAAATTTCGGGTTGTGCACTGTTATGCTAAATCTTAGAAAAATCATAACTTCCCCATACGAAGTCAAATTTGGACGTCCTTTTTATCCACACTCTAGGTTTAACATATACTACAACTTTGTTTAGATCGATAAGGCTAGAAAGTATTTTATCGTAAATTCACTTTTTACGATTTCCGGTGTCGTGCCGGTTTTGTCGTAAAACTTCGACGGGTCATAACTTCTTTGTTATAACTCGGATTTCAGTGTTCTTTATATGTACGGAACCCTTGTGACATATACTATAACTTGGTAAACATTATTTATGCTAAATAATCTTATATCAAAAAATTTATTTTTGATGCTTATTGTCTCTAAATTGACTAACATGAATCTGCGGGTGCTACAATTATCTCCCCCTTAGGATGATTATGTCCCAGAATCATCAACGAAATAGGGCTAGTATAATGACTCCATACATTATATTTTCATCCTAGGTAATAATCATAACTCCTATGTTCCTTCGAATGAGTATCTAACTCTTGGACTTCTGGACTGCAGGCGGTGCTTGATCTTGCACCCAATCTCTATCTCATGTTGGACATTCAATCGTGACCTTCAAGTCACAATCTCGATCCTTATTAGAGACTCATGCTCCTTTGGAAATAGTCTTTACTTCGATTATCGTAACAAACCGATGGGACATGTTCTAATGACAACTCGTCGTATGATGCAACGCTTAGACTCAGGTCTTTTAGAGTCAAATTCCATAACGGAATATACCTTCCTTCATGTTCTAATCAAGGTTGTAGAACTCGTTACTCGGTACCTGCTCGGCCGACTACCGAGTAGCGAGTACTCGGGGAGTACTTGGATTCGGTAATTCATGTAGAAATATTTTTAAGGAAATTATATATGTCAAAATCATAAGTTGATATAAATATATAAGAAAACCAGATATATGTGAATACACAAAAACTGAAAAGCACATAATGGTCTCACGTCGTGAATAATTACTGTAAGTTTAACATATATATGTAGTACTAATCACATGTGTGTGTCTGTTAAATAATCAATCATTTAGTATATTATATATATATATATATATATATAATATATATATATATATATATATATATATATATATTAATCACTGAGTTGACCAATTTTTACAACACTGCTCAGTTCAGTAAGAGACCAATCGAGGAGTACTCGGGATTATGTAACTCGCCTCAGCAAGAGGCTGAGTAGCGATTACTCGGAGGAGTACTCGGCCAACTCGGCGAGTTTTACAACATTAGTTCTAATGTGATATAATCACATTCTAGCATGTAGTACTTCTAGGTAAAAGCTTCTAACCTTAACAACGGTTTCGATACTTCTATTGATCGCTTTGATTATCTTTCACTTCAATCTTCTAACTTAAGTCAGATGCTACATCGATCTTGGTTCTTTGAACCACATAACATAATCATCTTAGTTGAACTCGATTTGATATGACCAATAGGGTCGGATTAACAATCATCTTCTTCGTCATTACTGAAACGATGGTAACGACAGACATGAAGAAAACATAATCAATTACTAGTGCATTGGTAACCTTGTGACTTTCCCTGGTCCAAGTGTGAGTCCTTTGATTCTGGTAGTATAGGCCTCTAATACCGTTCAGACCTACTCATACCTGTCCCAAGTATTGTCTTGTAGTTTTTCCATGTCACCATTCAAGAATTTCACATAATCATTTAACACATCAAATAACATAATGAATCTTTATATTATTTCTTGAAACGATTACATAAATGTTCAAGTTCAACCTACACTAGGCATCTAATAGGCTACAACACATGATACTATCCACATGGTTACTTAATAGATCCTTATTCCTGATCCCTTGCTATGCCACCTGCTTCATGAAGGATCGTTTGGAATGCTCTTGCCTTTGGCCTTGGCGGCACATTTGGCTTTGCAGCCCCTTCCTTATTTGGGCAATCTTGCTTGAAGTGTCCTTCTTCACCACAGTTAAAACAAACTTCTTTCTTGGCTTTGCATTTGTCGGCATAGTGACCGGTCTTCCCGCATTTGAAGCAGGTCACCTCTTTAGAGCATCTCCCAACGTGTTTCCTTCTACGCTTGTCGAACCATTGTGCTCCTTCTTCGAACTTCTTCGAACCAAACTTTGAGAATTTTCTCTTCTCGTCGGACCTTGAAGATCCTTCAAACTTTCTCTTCTTCGAACCAAACTTTAAGAATTTTATCTTATCGTTGAGTTCCTATTAATGAGATCTTTAACTCTCATTTAGGTTGCGTAGGCCAAAAACCGCTCAAACTAAAATTCGAGTTTCGGGTCGTGCACTGCTAGGCCAAATCTTAGAAAATTCATAACTTCCTCATACGAAGTCAGATTTGGTCGTTCTTTTTTTGTATGTTATTGGTTTAAAGTATACTACAACTTTTGTTTAGATCACTAAGGCTAAAAAGTCCTCTATCATAAATTCACTATTTACGTCTCCCGGTGCCGTATCGGTTTTGTGGTAAAACTTTGACGGACAATAACTTTTTCGTTATAAGTCAGATTTCGGTATTCTTTATATGTACAGAACCCTTGAGACATATTCTACAACTTGGTTAAGATTATTTATTCTAAATAATATTTTGTCGAAAATTCGTTTTCGACCCCTATTATCTCTAAATTAACTAGTCCGGATCTACGGGCATTACAACATCAAATAACTCCCACATAAACATATATTTAATATTTCAATCAATACTTGTATTAAGATCATGTTAATGAAATGGACTATGCACTCACTTGTCAAAGTGATGATTCCAAACTCGGACAGTGCTTCACTTCTAACGATTCTATTTTCCTTTGACGAAACCTAGCATTATTATCGCTAAGTTTTATTCTAATCTTTATTGCGACTAATTATTAGTCTAGATTCATCATTAAATCAAAGTCTATTCATGATCTATCAAGTAAGGAGCAACTGGGTAGGATCATATCGGAGGTAGGGTCCGTTTGGTATATGAAGTATACGGTTTGGAAATCCAACTTTAAACACCTCACTAAATCACAACCTAGACATCATCCCTGTAAGTAGATCAATCAGTATAACGAATTTGAATCACTGATAAATCTTATTTATAGGTTCATAATAACGATATTTTATTTAAATATAAGTTATATTTAAATTAGGATAGGCGTAACGCACTTACAGCGGGTTTTGCTAAAAACCGGGTTCCGCTGGAGCAGAGCTTCTAAGCCGAAAAGCTCTTTTCTCGGATCCTTTGGGCGCTCTGGGTCATTCCTCTAGCAAATTGAGGTTACTAGGGATTCAGAGGGGTTTTGGGAGTCTAGAGAGAAGTTAGAGAGAGAAAGAAAGGATTATGGTGTGAAGAAAATATGAAGGATTCGTCATTTATTTATAGGGATTTTATCGTAGAGTATGCCCTAAGTTTCGTCCGTATCTTCCGCGTACGAGCTCCGTTTTCTACATTTTTTATATCCACACGTTGGTATTTACGAGTAATATAACTTTCATTTAGACTCTGTCGGCTAATTCTCATTCTATCTCCGATTTGCAAAATTGTGTTGAATTTATCATGATCAAAGAGTAAGGACTAAGTTTCGTCCATATCTTTAACATACGAGCTCTATTATCGACGTTATTTATATCCACGCTTTGGTATTTATGAGTACTACAACTTTTATTTAGATCCCGTCGACTAATTCTCAATCCATCCCAGATTTACAAAACTATATCGAATTTGCCTCGCTCGAAGAGTAGGGCCTAAGTTTCGTCCATATCTTTCGCATATGAGCTCTGTTTTCGATTGTCTTTTTATCATTCAACTCCTATTAACGATATCTTCATTTCTTGTTTAGATTATTTTGGCTAAAAATCGACCGTTCTAAAATTCAACTTTCGGTTTGTGCACTGTTATGCTAAATCTTAGAAAAATCATAACTTCCTCATACGAAGGCAGATTTGGACGTTCTTTTTATGCACACTCTCGGTTTAACATATACTACGGATTTTGTTTAGATCGCTAAGGATAGAAAGTATTTTACCCTAAATTCACTTTTTACGATTCCCGATGTCGTGTCGGTTTTGCCGTAAAACTTTGACGGATCATAACTTCTTTGTTATAACTCGGATTTCAACGTTCTTTATATCTACGGAACCATTGTGACATATAATATAACTTGGTCAAGATTATTTATTCTAAATAATCTTATATCAAAAAAGTTATTTTTGATGCTTATTGTCTTTAAATTGATCAACCTGAATCTACGGGTGTTACGGGAAGAAAGTTGAAATCACATACTAAAACACAAGAAGATCACAACACCTGAAATATCATCAGGACATCGACTTGAGGGGGTAGAGAAGTGTGGTACTTCATGTAATCAGGTCCTACCATACCTCATGCCCTGCATCTGCCCCTGACCCCAATCATCAAAACCATCGCCGACTTTCAGAAACAAAGTAAAGAAGGTAGGCGGAGAACGGAGCTGGTAGAAGATCGAGAGCAAGCTTGCTTCTCAGATTTTGAAATGGTGATCTTGTTAAGCATACCTGTTAATTAGGTCGGTCATTTCATCAAGCGCCTTATAAGCATCAACAATAACCTTTTTCACCCTTTCTATTTCCCAAAGTTGTACTCATTCGTGGAATTCATCTTTGAGGGAGATAACGGACTTTGCCCGACAATTTTTGGCTTAAACATCAGTGGAGGATCAGCCGATGTAGGGTTCGATGGACGGTGTCTTGTTAGAGGGAGAACATCATTGAGATGTAGAAGGAAAAAGGGGAGACACCCTACGTTAGAAGAGGACAAAAGGGAGTCTTCACTTTGAGATAGAAGAAAAAAGGAGGCAGAAGCATAGAAGACGGATTGAATTGGTGAGTTGAAGTAACATCGACTGAAAATCAGGCCACAGTGGACTGATATTAGGAGTAGATGTTCGGGCGGTAAGCGGATGATTATAATCGATGCGGTGGTTAATGAATTATCGAGGAAGAAACTGTCAAACTCAATAAACAGATGTGGCCAAAACCTTAAATGGGTAAAGTATATTATTCCTTTATGTTATGGGAATTAATAGTATGTATAATAATAAAAAAAAATATACATATTATATTTTATTAATAGTATTCTGAAACATGTGTCCTTAGACACATCGTCATGTCTTACAAAAATAGTCATTTTTCAAATGAACGCTTTCACACACACACACACACACACACACACACACACACACACACACACACATATATATATATATATATATATATATATATATATATATAACATAATTAACTATTACCATTACCTGATTTGGTCATTAAATTATTTTTTGTGCAATAGATCAACAAACTTATAAGTTACATGTATATTGAGTAACTTTCGTTAGTTTTTAACAGATCTTCCGTTCATCAACAACATCACCACCGTTCACTTCGTCAGCCCCCACTATTTAGTTCCGACATCCACCACCATTTACATAAACATCTCATCCCTATTAGTGACGGTGGTGTTGCGTTCCACCGACACCACTGAAACCTACCAGAGTCACTACATATAGTTTGTCCGCACCCAATTTAGTTATCAGCTTTGATGCACATTTAACTGCGACAATATTTGTTGATGGCACCAACCACTTCTCTAGCACGCCACTTTGCGTTATCGAAATTCGTTATGTATCGGCCGGAAAAATACTTAAGTTTTAGAAAAAAGACATACGACATTTAAAATTATTTTATTTATTTATTAGGTATGGAAGATGAAAGATATGAAATTTTTTTTGAAAAGATTTGTCTCTTATTTTAATTACTTTTTAATTTAGTTTCATACCTGATTATCATTGGCACTTTCTAAACTAAATTGTTTCGTATCTGATATGCTTGTTATACATAATTAAGTTCTAAACACACAATGATCTTAATAATTAGTTTTAGAATCCATATGAAAACAAATAATTGACTATAATAAATTTAAATTAAGTCAAAATCATAATTGAAATTATGGAGGAAAATTGCAAATTTTAGGTTCCAAAATTCAAAACCTAAAAATCTTCAAGCGACTTGTTTAAAAATATTTAAAAAGAATCAGAATATTTGGAGAATTTCAACTTCCATATTTATTGGCTATTGATTCTCAAAGAGTCGGTGATTTGTCAATTGTCACCAATAATATATGAAACTTCGAAAAACTATAAAAAAATATATATTACTATGCATTTACCTTTATATTAATAGCGACGAGGTAAAAGTTCATGTGGTTGGCTAGAAGACACACAATTTTATCATATAAACACTCTATTTATTTTATACGTAAATAGTGTTTTTCTTTCGACCATGCCAATCATTCAGATCTTGACGTCATCTCAGTTCTTTTTTTTTTTTCTTCGAACGGCGGCATTAAAAGTTTTTTTTATTCTTTACATTTTCATTTTTCTCACTCATATTATAAATTAGATGTAAGACCCGTGTATTAAACGGGTTTATTAAAAATAAAATTTTAATACCAATACATAAATATGAAATATTTTATAATGTAATACTTCATGTTATATAGCATAATGTAATCTTTTGAAAATTTACAAAAAAAAACTAAATCGTTTGAAATATTTATGAGAATTTATTACCAAATTAATAAGATGATTTTATTTCTTTATAGAACCCATTACAAATTTATGGAATTTTATTTTAAGAAATTGAAAATCCCTAAAAAATGACAAGTAGAAAATAAAAATTTTAATATACTCACAAAATGACAAGTGTCAAAATGAATAAGAAGATGACATATGACAAAAAAAACTTTCATTTATTAAAGAGGATTATTAAAGAGGATAATAATTCATATTTCTCAATTAAAATCGTTAAAATCGGTATTTACACTTTTGTCAGAAGTTTGTGAAAAAAAAATAACAATTCGTTTTGTAGCCGTAGAAATTAAAATAATAAATAATTGATCCTATGAAAGTTTCAACACGAAATCCAAATCAAATAAGTCGTCCATTATAAAATTTAATTGTAAACTCATTGCATAATATAATAATAATAATAATAATAATAATAATAATAATAATAAATTGGATTATTATTTTAAATTTTTTATTTTTATTATTGAACATACATTTTCTATCTTACACTTAAAAACATCTAAAATGATAGTTTTCTTTTTAATTGTTTTACTATTAGGTTATAATGCGTGGAAATCACGGTTAGCAAAGTAAAAGAATATATATATATATATATATATATATATATATATATATATATATATATATATATATATATAAAAGATCAAATGAGAACACCTAAAAGATTGAGAATGCGAGAACAAATCTAGACCTTCCATTAATTAAGATCTAAAGCTAATATCAATGTGTCGTTTATATAACTTCTAAAACTCATGGGATGAAATTGTAAATATTTAATTGACTAAAAGGGTATTTTAGTCATCAAAGTCTAAACTATTTTTATCAGGTTCCTTAAATCCCTACATTTCCTTCTTCTCTCTCTGATTCAAACATTTAAACCCTAATCCGTACGAGTCGTCACCACCGTTCACTACAAACACCATCGTCACCGCATCTACAATTCCCATAACTCGATTTCAAGACTTGCAAGTTGATTTCCAATCAGCCTTTTGCAACTTAATCTCCAATCGGTCTTCTATAACTCGATTTTAGTTCATCAGTTGTCTTTGGAGATTGTAGACATGCATATTGATTTCAATTTTGAAGGTATGGTCTCGATTTTGCTTGAATGTTTGTATCATGATAAAGGTTGATGATGGAGGATCTGTCGATGTTGGTTTCTTGGTGACGAAGGGTGAAGGTTGTCGGCATGTCATGATGATAGCGATGGGTACGATTAGGGCTTCCTTTACCTTTCATGTGTTCATCGTCAACGATGCACAACTATTAGACAGAGGGCACGAGGAATCAGAGAGATATCTGAGAAAGTTTTGAGTTGACTATAAGGGTTCTGAGAGTTCTTCAGATTTCATGTTCTAGGATTCAAGCACACTAAATTCTATATTTTGGTAAGTCTTTCAGCCCTTCTATTTTCATCCGCAAATAGTCTTGTGTTCCGCTTTGATTTCTCGATGATCTGCGCTACATTAAAACAACCTTTATCTTTAGTGAAGTTTATAATTTTCAATTTGTAGGAATAAATCATTTAACTAAAAAATTTATCATTTATGAATAAAATCGGTGTATGTGAATACATAGAATGATTCTACTTTTACTTTTTCTCCTCTAAAATGATAATAATTTCTGAATACAAGTCTTATTCGTTAATGAATAGAATACACTGACAATTGATTCTTACTAAGTGGTATTTATTAGCTAAAGTGTATATGTTTGTATCAACCAGATATTGATTTAGTTTACTCACTTCTGTTTCAATTCGCATAACCATTGGTATCTTTAATATGTTTAGCATTGTTTTTATTATGTAATTGTTTGGTTTCTCATAATCATTGGTGATTATAGTTGATGATTTTAATTGGTAAACATGTTTTATTCTATTTCTGTAATTTTTTCGACCTACAGTCGCCTTACATGATGCTGCCAACATGATGTAAACCAGTGAAAAAAGAGATTATGATAGTGAATAGGTGGTGTGTGAAGCAGGAGGAGGAATGAACATTGATAGAGATAAAGATAAGGAATACCATATTCATTTTTATAATCTAGTGATTTTTGTGTTAGGTCCATTGAGAAGACATAAGGAAACAAAAAAACAATTGGAAGCAAATTTTCAAGAAAAATGAGCTTGATGTTTCATATATGTATTGTAATTTCATTTTTTATTAGAAGTATATTTCATTTGTGATTGAAATGTATTCGATATTGATTAGAGGTCTTTGTATCTTGGTTGAATAAATGAGAATGAACATATATTCGTGTTTATTTTTTTTTCTTTTATATGTAATTTATATATTATTTTGTTATATTCATTTGTGATTAAAACAATATCCATTTGTGATATTTGTGAATAATAGGGTATATTCATTTGTGATTGTGAATATAAGTATATTAAAATGGGATCGTAAATAACAGTTGATTTATTTGTGATTTGAGTTGTACTGATTTCCTTTTAAAGAAAAAGAAACGGTCATAAATTATTTTTGGGAAAAATCATAAAAAATATTTATATATATTCCACTAACTAAAAAGAACTATTAATTTTTTTTAGGTAATTAAAATTATTATACCTAGATTTTAGGAAATCATTAATTAATATTTATATAAAGTTACTAATATACCTCTATATAATGATTGGTCCAGAATTGTTCTTACGTTCTCAACCTTCTAGGTGTTCTCATTTGATCTTCTCACTATATATATATATATATATATATATATATATATATATATATATATATATGTATTGTAATTTCATTTTTTATTAAAAGTATATTTCATTTGTGATTGAAATGTATTCAATATTGATTAGAGGTGTTTGTATCTTGGTTGAATAAATGAGAATGAACATATATTCGTGCTTATCTTTTTCTTTTATATGTAATTTATATATTATTTTGTTATATTCATTTGTGATTAAAACAATATCCATTTGTGATATTTGTGAAAAATAGTGTATATTCATTTGTGATTGTGAATATAAGTATATTAAAATGGGATTGTAAATAAAAGTTGATTTATTTGTGATTTGAATTGTACTGATTTCCTTTTAAAGAAAAAGAAACGGTCATAAATTATTTTTGAGAAAAATCATAAAAAATATTTATATGTATTCCATTAACTAAAAAGAACTATTAATTTTTTTAGGTAATTAAAATTATTATCCCTAGATTTTAGGAAATCATTAACTAATATTTATATAAAGTAACTAATATACCTCTATATAATGATTGGTCCAGAACTATTCTCGCGTTCTCAACCTTCTAGGTGTTCTCATTTGATCTTCTCACTATATATATATATATATATATATATATATATATATATATATATATATATATATATATATATATATATAATTTGTTTCAAACAATTATTAACTTACAAAGTTAGGTGATTTGTCACTAAGTTTATAATTCTTGATTTAAATTAATATATAAAATGGTTTTAAAATATGAGCGACGTTATTTACATGTAAATTAATAAAAAAATGATAATATTATATAATGAAATATAAAATTGAATAGTATGTAAAAAAAACTTAACACAGTTAATCATGAAAACACAACCGTTAGATGACAAAATTAAAATAAGTTATTGTAAGAAACATACATGAACACAATAAAATAAATTAGAAATAAAAATTAAGATTAAAATGTGTTTTGCTATTAAGAAATATAAGATGCTATAAGAAATAAAATTATAAAAATTGTTTAAAATTTTCTAAAAACTTGTTTATAAAAATTGTTTATAAATTTTTAAAAACTTCTTTATAGGTGCAGGGCAATAATCATAAAAACATATGAAAAAAATTAAGCGATATTTTTAATTGAGCTTTGCAAAATAAGAGAATATTATTTAATAATGATGTTTTAAGTAAACTAAAGATAGGCTAAAAGAAAATGCAAGATTTATGATGTTGGTAATTTTATGTATCTAGAACTCAATGTTTCTGGGTAACTCCTGTCAATTCAGAACATCAATATAACTTTTGAGCATACTTTCAACCCCATCTAAAGGCTGCTGCAATTCTTATTTACAAAAATGTGTTATCAATTTTGGCATGTAAACCACATAATTTTCCACTAAAACATAAAGATATAGATATATACTTTATAATGTGGAACCTTATATGGATTAGAAGTAAAGACCTGCAAAATATTCTTAGTAGAATTTAAGTTAACCAAGAAAATACATCACACCATGATAAGAATAAAGTACATACATTTACACCACACATCATTAAAGTACAATGCCCGTTTAAGGAAAACATATGAAGAACGATGCTATAGTGTGATAGAATTTTCAGACTATAATGCCTCAACAAAAAATATGAAGTACATTGTTGTAAAAGAAAGAAATAAAAGTTCAATCCCTAAAATTTAATAGGTTCTAGAGGAGTTTTACCGTTCCATTAAATCTATAAGAAAACCAACATGTAAAATGCATAAATTTAAAGAAAAAAAACATATTTTTCCTCATGAATTCAATTAATACAGAAAGGCAACAATGTTTAATGAAATGTAAATGTTACCTATAGATGGTATGTGTATGCTAAAACCATATTTGGTGCTTAAGCTTATTGTTGAAAGTGTAAGGGCCTTTTCATAATATGTGATTGCTTTCTACAACTTGATTCAAAATCATACAAAAATCCTACACATTAAAATGGAGTTACATCAAACGAAAGTGAAAAAATTGTTATAAACCATGAAAAAAAATAGATAACAAACATGTCAAATTGATTAAATATTCTTTTTTCTTGTCTATACATGAAATTATAATAAAATTATGTAACTTAAAATCATTGTTTTGTCTTGTTTTTTTTTTTTTTTTTACTTTCATCATTTAAAGTCATAGATTTTTTTTCTTTGAAAACATCGGCACTGGATGTTATAAAGTTGGCATTAATATATCTAGGAGCTCCTTTCTACTTCTAGCATCCATATTTATAGAAGAACAAACTTTCATTTTTTGTTTCTACAGCCGATATGGATAAATGCAAGTTTGTGAACCTTTTTTCCTTTCATCTAGTCACGCAAATCTTGATTTCCTTTTTAATGGACTGCAAATCACTTTAACATCAAAAGATCTGCTACTTAACATGTCATTTCCACAAAGTCAGCTGAATTGTAACCAAACATACAACCATAAAATGAGACCATGTATCCTCCAAATTTCTATTTTTTCATGCAAGCCAAAATATGGAGACATGAATTTATTCTTCATAAAATCAATTGGCGACCTGATACCTATATTGTTGATCAAGAAATAGAATTTCGAATGAATGGTATCAATGATTTATATTAGTATCTTATCAGAATTCAACGTTTGAGAATTGAATTGACCGAGATGTATCGATGTATCTATAAAAATTGATCAGCAACCTAAATCGGTTAGAACAACAATGAGAATTATGCATATAAAATGACATATTATGAAATTAAATGAGAAGGTGTAAAGCTATTTAGATTCACTTTTAAGCAGGAATTACCAATATATATATATATATATATATATATATATATATATATATATATATATATATATATATATATATGGGGGAGGGGAAATTGAGTTGAAATAGAATCAGTAGCTGTCATATGAAAAATTGTGGTGGAACTTATATTCAATTATTGTAGAGTAAAGATAAAATTTTTGTATTATATTTTACATCTAATCATAGAAAAAAATGAGTTACTCGATTACCAATTAAGGTGCTTGATGACGTTTTGTCCCCATGTCATTGTTCTTGTTTGTTCATGTTCATTTTTCATATGGAGTATAACTTATAATAGGGTTCCTCCCACCAATATCTATATTCTCCTCCATAATTCATTTCATGTAATAGATTAAACAATTGATTCGTGGTTCCCATGATTGTGACAAAGAGAAATCAATTGCATTGTTGAATTCTTATGCCTTAGTTCATAAAACAGCTGCAAACAAAACAAAATATTAATTAACTTCCACATCTTTAGAAATTAGAAGGGTGAATAAAAGTATATATAAATTACCTCAATGACACAAGGCTCTGCTTTTGCATTATTTTGTTGGTCTCTTAGATGGTCATCCAATATCTTGCATAATTAGACCAACGTATCACTATTAAGTTCACCAATATCAATATCAATATCAATTAGAAGAGGAAGCATAAGAACATGTAGAGAAACATCATTCTAAAATCTCATTTTCATCGGGAAAGTTTGTTTCTATTAAATATAGAGACGAATAAACCCTGACCTGATTTGTTTCTCTTGTTCCTTAGCCATGTTCTTCTTCATGCGTCAATATCAAGACCTAAACCTTATTTGAAGATTTGAAAATTGAAACAAAATGGAATCTTATCAATCTAGGGCATTAAATGGAAGCAACAAAATCGAAATATAGCCACCAAATTGAAGCTAAACAAAAACATTTAAGTAAAACCATAAGAAAAAACATCCAAAATTGAAGGAAGTTGACCCAGATCAAGAATTTGTTGTCTTCATCCAAATTTTCATGGATTTCATAGCCTATATCCTGATATAAAAACCCCATTAATGGCCTTCATCAAGGCCCTATTTAGGGTTTTAAGTTGTGGGCAGGAGGAGAACGATTATGTAACATCCCAAATTTCAAAAGTACGATTTAAGAGTTTAAAGTGAAATTTCGAAGAAGGGACTCGACGAGTAGGTACGCTTACTCGCCGAGTCGGAGCGGGTTTAGGTCGCGAATTAAGTGACCAACTCGCCGAGTCGGAAGCTGGACTCGACGAGTTGGTACCAGGATGAGAAAAACCCTAATCTTAGGGTTTGCACCCTATTTAAAGGACTTAATGTCCTCTCCTCAGCTCCCTTAGCCCCCTTTGAGATCCAGTAAACCCTAGCTCGTGTGTATAAGGCCATTGGAGGGAGATTGAAGCTTTGAGAGATATTCTAGTGGAAGAAACTTGAAGATCAAAAGGGTTTGCATCAAGAAAGTAGTGTAGATCCAGAATCTACTACAGTTTTGGGCACATCTTGGAGGTAATGAGCTGTTACCTTTCCTTTGTTGCTTCTAGATTTATTCTTGAATGAGATTTGGGGCCATTTTGGTATGATTGAGATCCACTTCGGGTTTGGAGTCCATATCTGAGGTTGCTACTTCAGATCTAGACTTGTATTGGTCCAGAAAGTCATAAAGCATCAGTTATTGAGTTGTTGGTGAAGCCCTTTTGTCTAAAACCCAAGCCTTAGTGTGTTTTGGGCCTATATCTCTTTGGTTTCACGTAAAGTTTGCAAGTTTATGTGAGGGATAGATTGTAGAAGGGTGGATCTACGGATTGGAGCCTCAACATGGCTTGAAAAACCATTGAATGGATTGAGAACTGGAGAGACTCGGCGAGTCACATGGGTATACTCGACGAGTTGTATGAACACGTGCATGGACTCGACAAGTTGGAAGAACAACTCGGCGAGTCTGTTGAAGATTGCCTTGGACTCGGCGAGTTAGGTCGCAGAACCCCAACCTCTTTTGGTTAAAGCCTTGGATTAGTAAGTCGGTTTGGCGACTCAGTGAGTTCGACAGGATGGGACTCAGAGATCGTTGGACTTGGCGAGTCTTGGGGCGACTTGGCGAGTTAAGTTGTGTCATGAGAGTTTTCTGGGTAAGGGGACTCGGCGAGTCGACGGGGTGACTCGACAAGTAGAGTCAACCAGGAAGGTTGACTTTGACTGAGGACTTTGACCTTGACCAAGAGTTGACCAGTTTGACTTCCAAGGGTACTTTGGTAATATTGGTATTTATGGAATTGGTACTTTGGTAGTGTTCAGTGGCGGCGATCGTGTCAGAAGTCGAAGCAACTAGGTCTTATCTTTTCAGTCAACAATTTCAGGTGAGTTATCCTCACTATACCAATAGGGTCTAAGGCACCAAGGTCAGCCCTTTTAGTTGTTATCTTGGTTATAGTATGCTACATGTGGTTATGATCTGGTAGATTGGTATCATAATAGACAGTATGTTGTTATGCTCATGTGATCCATTAGGATTCATATGTTAGTGACCTGGTTAGGTCGATGCCTTGGTCATGAGAGATTGCTATGATCGATGATCTGTGAGATAGTTATATCTGATATCTGTACTCGTACTGTTGATGTGCTTATTGATCTGTTAGATCGACGTCCTGGTAATTGGGACAGTATTATGTCAGTGACCTGGTTTAGGTCGGTATCATGGTATATAGGATGATGCTATGTTAGTGACCTGGTTTAAGTCGGTATCCTGGTATATAGGATGATGCTATGTTAGTGACTGGTTAGGTCGATATCCTGGTAAGGATGATGCTATGCTTTATGATCTGGTAGATCGATTTGTTTGCCTATGGACTGTTATGTGATTTCCTGTTATATGTACACATGGTTATTTGCTTGATGTTTTGGTTGAGGCGGTGCTGCTTTGTGCTGATGTCCAACATACCCTACAAGCGGTCCGGATAGATTGTAGGCCCGTATGGCGGTCCAGTCATACCAAAGGCTCGGATAGATCCAGATAGACTGAAGGCCCAGTGCAGGTGGTCCAGTCATACTGTAGACTCAGAGAGTGGATCAGGTGAACTGAAGGCATGTTGAAGGCAGACCAGTCACGCTGCAGACTTGAGAGGCATGTTTTTTCTGTATTGTGATACAATATGTTATGATTATGGTTGTATGTGGTTGGTATTTTGGGGGTAACTCACTAAGCTTTCAGGCTTACGGTTCAGTGTATTGTTTCAGGTACTTCAGGAGATTGTGGCAAAGCGAAGGCGTGATCGTACTGCTCCTCATGTTTTATGATTCATGTGATATGGTTATGGGGGATACTCTGATGTTTAAACTATTTTGAAAATAAGATGTATGAACTTAATGGTTTTTAAATGAAATAAAATGTTTTAAATTGGCTCAAACTTTTAGTCGGTACAGATTAAAAGAGAAAGTGTTCGATGTGATTTCAAAAGTGGTAAACGGAATTTGTATTTCAAAAAATTAAATCATACTATTTAGGGGATGTGATAAGAAAATAAGGGGACAATGTTTTAATGGGAAATAAAATTCAAAATGTATAGCATCTTGAGCAGGAAATAAGAAATAAAGAAGATGTTAGGTATTCTAATTTTTAATACACAATTATGGTGGAGGTGGCGAGTAGATAATTTATGGAATAAATCCCTATCAAGGAGAAGTAGGGATATCAATATTGAGCTTCACGATGATATCGGGATCAATATGATTGAGCAAGAACTGCGCCAAAATGGGAGATTAAGAGATAATGGAGTGAATGAGCGGGAAAATGAGCACAGTAGTACACGTGTAATTTTTAGAATGTTTGTGCAAAATAATTGTAAATTATAAGAAATTAACATGTAGACAACATTAAAGTCTTTTATTAGAAGTAGGGATTTGAAAAAGCTTAAGTTTTTTACAATAGTTTTTATTTTAAACTAGGGATGTATCATCCGTGTTGCGGGGGTTAGACGGTTCACTATATAATAATATTTTTTTCATCGACTCCATAATTCAATCATCAATTGCCTCTGTAGCTAAAGTTTCATCATCAACTTCAGAAATTTGTGACCATTGGATCATCAGATGTTGTTATTTCACCATTTAAGTTGTTCACTTTCTCAATAAGCTTCTCATTTTCAAAAACCAGTTTCTCAATCATACCCCTTGTAGATTCCAGTTGTGTCTTCATCTCCTCATCTTCCATAACAACATCCTACACCACCAAACAAAAATCGATCATCACTTAAAAAATTGTATAAATTATAGTACACTATGTTGGGTTATAAAAAATGATACAAACCTTTGACTTTGACTTTTCACATGATAATCAGGTTGCCATAGAATTCTCAAGGTCTTGAATTTTTGATTGAAGAACAGACACGTGTTCTTTTAGCTACTGATTTTGGTGGGAAATATCATATTTGGATGCTTCCAGCTCAATCACCTACAAGGCTTTGGTTTATTTTCCATATCAGAACAAATAAAGCACACTTTCTAGTTTCTAGCACCTTACCTTTATATTTTACAACATAAAGTGACAAATATTCTATACAGATGATTATAAAAACAACACCAAAAATGTACTTGTGCTTGTAATCTTGCATTACCCTTGTTTAAAGTATTTATTTCTTCAACCAAATAGTTAACTATATCCTGATTATCACCCTGAAAAATGAGCAGTTGTTATAACGATGATGCTAAAATCAATCGGGATAAAAAATTACTAATATTGACTCACCTCTTTCTGAATCCACAAATCTTTATAGTTTGTAACTGTAAAGTTCTTGTCTTAAACGCAGTCCGATGATCAAATCACAAATGGATATAACAAATCAACAATAATTAATTAAACATATGTACCATTTTTTACAATTATAACAATCATTTTGGCTAGTTGTGTCAGTCACCTCTTTATGATACCATGAGTTTATTTCTTTTTGTGATTGTGAAAGGTTTCTCTCTAAATCAACCTGAAACCATGCAACAATAAAAACATAAGAAAGAGTTTTACCAATTCAACATGAAATTTGAACTTCATTACAATGAATGATCAAATTAGTTCATCAAAGAAATTTAAGAGAAATGTGAACTTCATACCTCCCTTAGTATGTGCATATCCAATTGCTCTTGCAGTTCTTTTATTTTTTGTAATATAGAAGCCTATAAATTGTATAAAATAACTAAGATAAAGATAGGATATATTAACTAACACATGAGCCACAATAATTTTAATAAATGCATATTTAGTAGCAGAAGTTACCCCTCGCTGCAAGCTTCATTCACAACGACTACAAAAAAAACAACAAAAAAACAAATAAAAAAAACTTCAATTTACATATATTTCAATATTAGCAATCAAGAAATGTTTATTTTTGTTGTAATAATACCTCAAATTTATAATGATTATCTTTATCAAATGCACCATTCCATCTCCCCTTACTTAAAGTTTTCCCAACTTGAAAATAGTTAAACATCCACCAACCTTTAACACATTGTGATAGGATTAGTAACCATGAAATTTTAATCATCGATAAAGATAGAAGAGACCAAATATATAATTTGAACAACAAACAAAAGAATGAGCAAAAAAACCCCCGATTAATAACAACTTGGAGCTTGTTTTGAACAGACCGTGGGCTTGAAGCACATAAATAATAGTATGAAATAAAAGCATAATATTTTAAAGACAATTGATAATAGTTAATACATACCTTAATGGTGAGTTTTTTTTTTCAATAATTAGAAAGAAAAAAATGGATAAAAAGAACAAAAAACATACCCTTTTGACGGATAAGGATTCATGAGACCTTTTTGTAACAGATATGGGATACACAGCAAATATATTAGATCCACTTTTCGAAAAACTTTGCACCCAAAACTTGCAATATCAAATGGTATGTCAATATAATGTTCCATTTACGTACACAAAGAAGCAAAAAAAGCTCATGTACCTCACATGTTAGTCTAAAAAATAAATCCTTCAATTGTGAATATTACTTGCTCTGCATACGTATGTCATGAAAAATTTAGCCCATTATATATTAGTTGTAATGTAAGAACTGTTATAAAATATGACCGTATAACAAGATAAATTATAGAGTAAAGTAAAACATGAAAGTGTATATTACTTTTATTCCCATACGTGTGATGAAATCATTAACTTTCTAATACATATGGATCTCCATTTATACAACCAAAATAAGATGAAAGATGAATACACATTATGATGGTGCATTATTACACTCATAAAACACATTGAAATGGTTGTTACTAATGCTAAGTAATGATAGAGAGTTATGGGAGAAATGGGAAATCCAATGGTCAATCACAAACTAATATTTCATAAGACTCCCCCTTGAATGATGATTGTATCATGCCTTGTTAAAACCTTAATTGGTAAAACCTCATGGGAAAAACCCTTTATTAAGGAAAAAGAGTACATGATTAATAATAGATATTAGAAACAATTGCCTCATTAAAAACCTTGATAAGAAGACCAGTAGGAAAAACATAGCTAAAAAAAGTACAATATGTTTCCAAGTCCCCCTGATCAGCACATCACTTGATTTCCTTAAAGAGCCGAATAGCAGTGCTTCGTACCATCTTTTCAAATTTGGATGCAGGAAGTGCTTTAGTGAACAAATCGGGAAAGTTGTTACTTGATTGAATTTTTTGGATGTTGATACATCACTCTTTTTGAAGATCATGAGTGAAAAAGAACTTAGGTGATATATGCTTGGTTCTATCTCATTTGATAAATCCTTCCTTGTATGCAACACTGCAAGTCGTATTATCTTCATACAGTATGGTTGAAACATCCCTGTTAGAAGTTAGACCACAATTCTTGCGAATGCGTTGAGTTAACTTTCTTAACCAAATACATTCATGACTTGCCTTATGAATTGCTATAATCTCTGCATGGTTAGAATAAGTAGCAACAAAAGTTTTTTTAACATAATGTCATGAAATTTTCTTACCTCCATAAGTGAATAGATAACCTGTTTGAGTTTGAGCTTTTCGTGGATCAGATAAATATCCAGCATCTGTATAACCAATTAACTTCACATTTGATGAATTTGATTAGTATAAATTCATATCCATTGTACCTCGAAGACACCAAATAATGTGTTTGACTCCATTCTAGTGTCTTTTTGTTCGACAAGAACTATATCTTGCTATTAAGTTTACGATAAAAGATATATCGGGTCTTGTATTAATAGTAAGGTATATTAGTGCACCAATAGCACTAAGATATGGTTCTTCGGGAGCAAGAAGATTTTCATGTTTTTTATGATGTTCAAATTGGTCCTTTTTGGCATCTAAGTGTCTTACTACTATTGGGTTACTCATGGATGTGAGTTATTCATATAAAACCTTTTAAACACCTTTCCTAGATATTATCGTACAAAAACTCCATTTTTGTGTGCTCAATTTGAAGACCCAAACAAAATTTCATTTTACCAAGATCATTCATTTCAATTTTTTCTTTCAAACAAGAAGTGGCCTTTTCCAGTTCTCTAGAAGTTCCAATTATGTTCAAATCATCTACAATAACATCAATTATGACAAGTTCTAATCTAGATATTTTTATGAATACACATGGGCTTATTGGATCATTTTTGTAGCCCTTTTTCAACAAAAATGTACTTAAACAATGGAACCACATATGGTCATATTGTTTAAATCCATACAATGATTTATTTAATTTTACGAGTATACTTCTCGAGAATTAGAAGTTTGTGCTTCTGGCATCTTAAACTACTTCTCACGGATTATGGTACTTGTCGAATTCAGGATTTTTTGTACAAGCATTTTCCGATGCCGACTTAGGTAGATGTGGGCTTGATCGGAAAATTACATCAGGGGGGATGTTAGTTTCTGGATGGCAAACTTGTAAGTTGGCAATCTAACAATCAAACTTGTGTCTCCTTATCCACCGCTGAAGCTGAATAAATTGTTACCGCATCATGTACATCACAAGTAGTGTGGATTCAAAACCAGCTTAGGGATTATGGAATTAATATGAAGAGAATCCCTCTATATTGTGATTCTGAATGTGCAATTAGATTTTCCCATAATCCAGTGCAACACTCAAATACAAAGTATATTGCACTGAGATATCATTTTATAAAGGATCATGTCGAGGATGGTAATATTGAAGTTAATTTCGTTAGAACCTCGGATCAGTTCGACCACATCTTGAAAAAAGCCTTACCTGAACCTACGTTTAATCAGATTTTACAAGGGCTAGGAATGATGGAAGCTACTCAGTTCCGAAATCTTCTTCGTAATCGGAATTTACTGTTCATGTTCCGAATGGTTCCGAGCTTCGGAACGTCTCGAAATTCATTTTTCAAATTCCGATTGGTTCTGAGCTTCAGAATCTACTATTCATTGGAGTTGGAAAATTTTTTATCCTTTGTACACTAAGTCTCTTCCGACTGGTTTCGAGCTTCGAAATGTTTCGGAAGTTACTATTCATTTCTTTTTCTGAATTTTTTTGTCTTAAATTTTTTTGTTTTATCTTTTTCTGAAAATCAAAAGTTACAAAAATATTTTTCTTTATTTATGTTTTATTTTTTTTAGAAGATCAAAAATTACAAAAATATTTTACTTTGTTTCTATTTTATCTTCTTCAGAAAATCAAAAATAACAAAAATATTTTCATTTCTTTTGTAAAGCTAATGCGTTCTTTTCAGGATAATATTCTTTCTAATCTCAATTCAGAACAATGGGGAAGGTATAATTCCAAATCTTTGTACTAGCTAAGTGTCCCTAGAAGCATGCTGCTGCATGTTGTCCCAAGGCTCTGAGACTCTATGATTGAAGTCTTAGTGAAACTTTCATTCCAATCGTTTCTCCCCAATTAGGTTATTCATTCACATAAGTCATTGAGCTATCTTACTCTTCTCACAATGAGTTAAGAGTTGACTGCTTTGTTAATCATTTATAGCAGAGGTACACTTTCTTCTTCGGAACCAATCTACAATTTCTCCATCATTTTCATGTTCATAAACGTAACCCTTGTGACTCTCAGAAATGACCACTGAGGTTTATGGTTACACAACATCTGTGTTTATGATCTTGAAATCTTTATTACCACGATTTTGAGTGAGACCCAAAAATACGAAACCTATTTCTGAATTAATGGTGAAAAATTAAATGTTCTAGATATTTTCACCAAGGAATTTTCAAATTGAACCTTTTTGGTTTGTACCATTATAATTTGAAATCTCAATTTTCTTTTTAGTGATCTTAATGAAATGTTCTCAACCCAAGACATTTCTGCCCAACTAGATCCATTTTTTTATTTCCATAATATATAGCCACTAAAAGAATATCCAAAGCTTACTTGTTCTTATGGCTAAACTGGTCAAACAAGTACTTCTTTCAGATCTTTGGACTTATTTCACGTTTCGGAATCTAGTTGAAGCTTAACCACCCATGAAGCCTATTAAAAGAAACCTTTCACCGTTTCTTACTAAACGAGTTATCGTAATTCAATGGGATGCCACACAAGCACTTCTAAGTCTCTCTTGAATTAGAAGGTAGAGATCATTGCCTGGGATCCATCTGATTTTATGTCAATCTTATTTGACATCACAGAATCCCTAAAATTAATTTGCTTTATTTCTTTATCTTTGGCACACTCTTGCACAAAAATCCTTATGTTTTTTCCAAGTCTGGTTCTAAATTCTGAATGGTTACTTTCATTCTGAGAATAGGTCATGATCTTAATGTTAGCGAATGGTTCCTAATTCCAAAATCATCAAATCCGAAATGACAGTTTATTGGAGATAAGATCTCAATTAGGCGCGGATTTTTGAAAATCCCTGACATAATGCTTGTCAGTTACAACATCGTCTGACACATTGATGAGTTGTCACAAGTTTCAAGGCTACTTTTACGAGGTAATGGAACGTCAAACGGTGCTTTTCTCTCACCAATTATCACTTATCGTATAAAAAGGGGTATTCAAACGGTTTTCTCTCACCGCAAACATTATTCTCGAATCCCTTACAGCAAAACCCCCCAATTCCCTCTATTGTTCATCGTTATCTTCACCAGAACAATGGCAGGTTCGTTTGAGCACATCTCCTTTGTTGATCAATCAGCCTCCGTAATCATGCTCAACGTGAAGAATGGGCAAAACATGATCATTGATCTTGAATCCTCACGCTACGACAAAGTTCTCAGGCCTATTATTGAATGTATGTGATTTACGCCACTGGCTCAAGAATAGGCAAACATGATCATTGATCTTGAATCCTTACACTTGTGAACTTGGTTTAATGCAAAACCATTAGACAGGATCATATCATCAAACTTTTGATGTCATTGTTTTGGTGCCTATTTCTTTAACATGCACTCATTCTTTTAATTTCCAAACATCATAAATCCTTCAGGTTGTTTCATGTAAATCTCCTCATCCAAGTCACCATTCAAGAATATTTTCACATCCATTTGGTGAATTACCATATTTTATATAGTTGTAAGAGCTAACAGTAATATAATAGTGGAAATCCTAGCAACATGAGCATAAGTATCAAATAAGTCAATGTCTTGATTTTGCCTAAAGCCTTGGATAACCAATCTGGCTTTGTACTTAACTATAGTGCCATCCACTTTCATTTTTCTTTTCAGAATCCATTTTTTTATCTAATGCTTTGCATATAGGAGGTAAATCAACCAATACCCAAGTATTATTATACATGATAGAATCAATCTCATCATGGATTGCTTCTTTTCAAAAAGAAACATCCATAAATATCATCGTTTAACTAAAAGTGTTTGGATCCTCTTCAATAATAAAACAATATTGATCTTGAGACAAAATCTCATTCCTTGTTCCTTCAACTAAATAAAGTTGAAAATAATATAAAAAAGACATTGGTTTTCTAGCTCTAGTGCTCTTCCTAGGTTCAGGTATAGAACTTATACCACCAGAAACATCTTCAACTTGATTTTTATTCTTGCTACAGTATTGCTAAATCATATCCCTTGGTCTAGGTATAGATATAAATATATATTCATGAAATATAGCGTCTCTTTACTATATAACAGTCTTCACAGACACAGAGTCATTAGATTCTATATCATAGAATCTATATGCTTTGGAATGTAGACCATACCCAAGGAAGATACCATTTATACCTTTATCACCAAGCTTTTCCTTTTGGGTTCATTGAACCTTACAACTACTCTACAACCCCAAACTTTGAGATAACTCAAATTTGGTAAATTTTAAACCAAAGCTCATAAGGAGTATTCTTACTCCTTTTTAGAGTTTTATTCAAGATATAACAAGCTGTCAATAAAGCTTTCCTCCAAAATCCTTCACTCGGACCAGAATAGGATAACATGGAATTAACCATTTCCTTTAAAGTCATATTCTTCCTTTCACATATACAATAAAGCCTTCCTCCAAAATCCTCCACGCCCTCTGACAGGGCTAGGATCAACACCTCACACAACCTCTGCCTCAATGTCTCAAACGCTGCCTACTGCTCAAGCCCCCAACGAAAGACCACGACCTTCTTCGTTAACCAGGTCAAGGGTACGGCTATCTTGGAGAAGTCCTGAATGAATCTCCGATAATAGCCTGCCAATCCAAGGAAACTCCGAATCTCAGATGCAGACTTTGTAACCTCCCATCTCATCACCGCCTCTACTTTGGCCGGGTCAACCAAAATATCTTTCTGGTTGACAAGGTGCCCAAGTAACTGCACCTCGCGCATCCAAAACCCACACTTGGAGAACTTGGCGTACAAGCTCTCCCTCCTCAAGCTATCCAGGACCTCTCGCAAGCGCTCCTCGTGTTGCTCCTACTTCTTGGAATAAACCAATATGTCATCAATAAAACTATCACATACCAATCCAACATCGGTCTGCATACACGGTGTTGGGTTTTGAGCAATCTAACACTTCCTAAGTATGCATGCAACCCTAATAAACCTTGGATCTATGTTTGTCTAAATACATGCAAAATAATAATTTTCCAAGGTTCATAACCTATCTAACATGGCATGGGGTACTTTTAAACATAAAAGAGTTAGAAGAGATTACATACCTTTTTGATGAGATTGATTCTTTGGAATTTGAGGGCCAAGCACCAATAGTGTGAATGCCTCAAATGGAATCACAAATCACCACAAACTCTTGGAATAACTTTGAGAGAGTACACACACACTTATATTTTCGGCCACACACAAGCATACACCACTAGTTCACTAGTTGCCATTTCATGCATCATAAGCATGCTTATATAGTGTACATGGTTAGGGTGAAACCCTAATAACCCATGACCTTTCCTTTTCCAAGGATCCATGGGTTAAAAGCTCCATGGATCATCCATGGACTTCCATCCAAGCCTAGCCCATTAACAAATGAGTGTTAGCCCACACCATATAAAACCAATAGCCCATAATCTAATTAGTCTTCCTTTTAATCTCTAAATTAATTCATAATTAATTTAAGACTAAGACTAACTAAAAAAAACATAACTTCATATTAATATATTAATAAACATATGTGTATAACTCTCATAAAATTATCCATAAATAGTTCGGATGAAATGCAACCCAAATGGACCATGCCGAGTCGGGTCAAGTATATACCAAATAAGTTATGGACTTAGACACCTTATCCAACAGACTCCAACTTGGATAAGTCTAATAACTGTATTTGCCTATATAACTTTAGGAACCAACCAACAATCGTAGCTCTCGAAAATTCCGTTGAACTATGAAGCGCCATTTTAAGACAAGTGATCATATAATCCTCTATTCTCATGATATCAGCCGGACAAACACATGGAATTATGTCTTGCTTATTGTCTGGCAGTTGTTTCTCGATTTCCGATTTGTTTGACAAAGAACTTCATTGAACACATCGGTTTAGTTCTGACCGGGCCCGGTACATGGGTCAACACAAAATCATCGAGGGGCCCAGATATCGCTTCTATTTCTAGAAGGAACAGATAAACTTCGACTCATATGCTTGTTCTACTACTTGTTGAATTGTACACAAAGGCACGTTTTATAACATCAAGTTACTGATGCGTTTACGTGCAATCAATGCACAACCAACTCATAGGTAACAACTCATATCTCTAGGTTTGAAGATTTATATGATATTATCGTCTCACGATCACTCGAGATAAATTCCATGAAGTGATACAAGTGAGCGTGGGTTTATACCAATACTCATAACTTATGAGTACTCATGAATGTTGCAGTAACCATTGCCATGTCTAAACACCTTTAGCCATCTACAAACCCAATTCATTACAATCTTGATTCATACCTACTTCCGACGTATGATCGATTGTGGAGGTTTGAATAAATTAATTATTCTGGAAGTCAAAACATGCAAAACTGAAACAATAGTAAATAATTGACAATGACAGTAACACTTTACTCATAAATAAATCACAAATTTTATTCATCATCAAACGTCGATTACATTTTACAAGCTTCAGGAAAACTATCTAATCTATAAAACTAATGTCGTCCCTCAGCCCGATGCGCCTCGCATGCTGAAAATGCTTAACCCTCGTCAGTCCCTTCGTAAGGGGATCTGCAGGATTCTCATCCGACGATATCCTCCTTGTCACGAGGAGTCCTTCTTCAATCTTGTGTCTTATGAAGTGATATTTTCTGTCAATGTGTCAGGATCTGCCATGATCTCTTGGTTCCTTAGCTAAGGCAACCGCACTATTGTTGTCACAGAAAATCTCCATAGGTTCCTTAATAGCTTGTACAACTCCAAGGTCTCCGGTGAAGTTCTTTAGCCATATCGCCTCCTTCGCTGCTTCACTCGCTGCTATATACTCTGATTCACAAGTCGAATCAGCCACCGTCTCCTACTTGGAACTCTTCCAAGAAATTGCCCCTCCATTTAAGGTAAAGATCCAGCCCGACTGAGAGCGGAAGTTATCCCTATCAGTCTGAAAACTAGCATCACTATACCCTAATACTCTCAAGTCATCACTCCCACCAAGGGTAAGGATCCAATCCTTAGTCCTCTGCAAGTACTTTAGAATGTTCTTTATCGCGGTCCAATGAGCCTTGCCAGGGTTCCCCTGATACCTGCTGACCATGCTCAAAGCAAAGGCCACATCAGGGCGGGTACAAGTCATAGCATACATGATCGAGCCAACAGCGGAAGCATATGGTAGTTGGCTCATCTCAGCTATCTCTGCCTCTGTACTCGGACTCTGAGTCTTACTCAGTTTGGCATTGCTTTGGATCGGTAAATCTCCTTTCTTGGAATTCTCCATGTTGAACCTTTTCAACACCTTATCCAAGTAGGTACTCTGACTAAGTCCAATTAGTCTTTTACTCCTTTCTCTTAATATCCTTATCCCTAGGATATAGGCAGCCTCCCCTAGGTCCTTCATAGCAAAGCACTTCCCAAGCCAGGACTTGACCTCCTGCAAGGTTGGGATGTCATTTCCTATAAGTAGTATGTCATCCACATATGGTACCAAGAAGCTAACTATACTCCCACTAGCTCTGACATACACGCAAGACTCATCTTCACTTCTCGAGAAGCCAAACTCTTTTATCTTCTCATCAAAACAAAGATTCCAGCTACGAGATGCTTGTTTTAATCCATAAATGGACTTCTTAAGCTTGCATACTCTATTAGGGTATTCCGCACTGACAAAACCCTCTGGCTGATTCATGTACACATCCTCAACCAACTTTCCATTAAGGAAAGCGGTTTTGACATCCATTTGCCATATTTCATAATCATGAAATGCGGCAATGGCTAGCATAACCCTAATAGACTTAATCTTTGCTACCGGCGAGAAGGTTTCATCATAATCAATACCTTGAGTTTGAGTAAAACCCTTCGCAACCAGTCGAGCCTTATAAGTATGCACTTTTCCTTCCATGTCGGTCTTCTTCTTGAAGATCCATTTGCACCCGACTGTTTTACGGCCTGGTACATTGTCAACCAAGTTCCAAACTTGATTGTCATACATGGACTGTATCTCGCTGTCCATAGCCTCCTTCCATTTAGCAGACTCCGGGCCTGCCATGGCTTCCTTAACACTGCTAGGTTCATCCAAATTTACCAGTGTACTATCACTGATAAACGTATCACCTTCCGTAGTAATATGAAAGCCATAATAAAACGAAGGTGTGTTCCTAGCCCGTGTGGAACGCCTCAGAGGTACAAACATGTCAGCTTGCTCAATAGGAGTTTCCTCCTCAGGTTGATTGCTAGTGTCTGAGGTTCCTTCACCGATTGCCTCTTGAATTTCTTCAAGATCAATTTGCCTCCCACTGTCTCCTTGGCTTATAAATTCTCTCTCACGAAAGACCCCTCTTCTTGCTACAAAGACCACATTCTCACTGGGTCTATAGAAGAGGTAACCGAAGGATTTTTGTGGGTAGTCGATGAAAATACACCTTTCACTTCAGGGTTCGAGCTTATCATGAGTCTCACGCCTCACGAAAGCCTCGCAACCCCAAATCTTGATGTGGTCTAAATTGGGAATCTTCCCAGTCCACATCTCATGAGGTGTTTTGGTAACCTTCTTTGTAGGGACTAGATTAAGGATATGGGTGGCAGTCTCTAAGGCATACCCCCAAAAAGAGATTGGTAACGAAACTCGACTCATCATAGAGCGAACCATGTCTAACAAGGTTCGATTACGCCTCTCAGCTACACCATTCAGCTGTGGTGTCCTGGGAGGAGTCAATTGTGAGACAATCCCACACTCCTTAAGATAGTCAAGGAACTCGGTACTAAGATACTCACCACCTCGATCGGATCGAAGCATCTTAATGTTCCTGCCCAATTGATTTTTTACTTCCTGTTTGAATTCCTTAAACCTTTCAAAGGTTTCTGACTTATGTTTGATAAAGTAGACATACACATATCTACTAAAATCATCAATAAAAGTCACATAATACCGATTAGCATCCCTTGTGGCGGTTTTGAATGGCCCACATACATCAGTATGTATTAGGTCCAACAAACCCTCACCCCTTTCAGAAGTTCTAGTGAAGGGTGATTTTGTCATCTTTCCAAGTAGACAAGATTCACAACTATCATCCGATTTAAGGTCGAATGATTCCAAGACTCCACTCTTTTGGAGTTGGCCTATGCGTTTCTTGTTTACATGTCCTAGACGACAATGCCACAATGATGCTTTATCTAGGCTAGTAGAAGAATCAATATACAACACATTATTTCCTAAGTTGTCTACAATCGACACAGTTTCATACATACCATCACAAGGTAACGCTTTAAAATAAAACACATTTTTAAAGAAAGCATTAATACCACCACATTCATTATCAAACGAAAAGGTAAAACCTTGTTTGTACAAAGCATGAAAAGAAATAATATTCCTCGCCATATCAGACGAGTACACATATTTATTCAAATCTAATTTTAACCCATTATTAAGCAACAAAGTATAAACTCCAATCTTGGAAACAGGTGAAGCCTTCCCCATGATCAAGTTTATCTTCCCGTGCTCCACATCCTCACTTCTTCTTAGGCCCTGCAAATCAGAACATATGTGAATACCACATCCTGTATCAAGCACCCAAGAGTTAGAATATGTCGAGTAATTAGACAATATAGTGTAAATACCAGCATGGGTGGGTTTCACTTTCCCATCCTTTAGATCCTGCAAGTACTTAGGGCAGTTTCGCTTCCAGCGTGCCTTTTCATGGCAATAAAAGCATTCAGCATCCTTGGGAATGGCAGAAGGAGTGACAGAACCACTCTTGGTCTTCGATGAGGAGCCTTCAAGAGACTTTCGCTTGGTACCCTTCGAAGGGTGCTTCCTCTTTTTCCCTTTGCCTTGCCCGATAGCTAAAACAGGGGTAGATGTTGGAGTAGGAGTAGTAGAGGTAACAACCGCCTTGCCCTTAAGACCGGATTCATCGGTCTTCAAGAGTCCTTGAAGCTTGCTGAGGGTAACTTCCTCCTTGTTCATATGATATGTCATACGAAAATGATCATAACAAGAAGGTAAGGAGTGCAAAATGATGTCAATTGCCAACTCCTCAGGGATGTTCACATTCAGCTTCAGCAAACGGTCCACATACCTTTGCATCTTTTGCATGTGAGCCGTGACGGAATCACCGTCCTTCATGCGGGTAGTTATTATGGAGGAGATTATTTCATACCGTTCCTGACGAGCACGCTGATGGTACCTTTCCATCAGGTCTTAGTGCATCTCAAAAGGGTAGAAATTTTCATATGACTTTTGGAGCTCGGCTGTCATCGTGGCCATCATGATACATGCCACCTTAGTAGCATCTCTCTCATGTGTCCTGAATTCAGCGATCTCCTCAGGAGTAGCAGTAGACTCATCAAGCTCTTTTAACTCCTTATCGATAACATATTCCTTGTCCTCATAACGAGTAACCATCCTGATGTTCCTAATCCAATCCATGAAGTTGGAACCATCAAAGATGACCCTCCCACAAAGATTCATGAGAGAGAAAGAACCAGTTGGGTTAGAGCCTGAAGCATTAGTGTTGGAAGACATCTGAAAGAGGAAAGCAAGTTTAGATTAGATATATAGAATCCTTAAAAAGACACCCAAATGTAATATTAAGGCTAGGACCCAATCACAATATATTATACTTAGAAGAGGGATGCCGTAATCTAAGTAATAATATATTTGAAAGGTAGGTGAATGACGATTCACCAATTTCCACCATGAAAAACAAAATGAATTATTAGTTTTTAATTGGATTTGAAATTCCTAGATTCTTTTGAGATTCATTGAACTTTTCAATGGCATGTTTCAATCTCGATTGTGCCCTTCAAGTTTTGTGACTGGGATGCTGAGGATCACAAAACAAGGTGTGAATAACCATGCTAATTCACTTGGTACCCTTAATATTATCACCTAATCAATGTGCCGGTTAACCACACACGCTCCATTGATCTATGACAAACATTAAGTCACCCTTCGTGATCCTTACTAGTCCAAGTTAGTGTGCCGGTTAACCACACACGCTCCACCAACGACTTGGTAAGGTACAAAGTGTGAATTCCATGGACTAGCACCATGTTCACATTTTTCCTAAAATAACTAAGACTGGGAATTAAAAGGTTTAGTTACTTTATAATAATCATTATACTTTTAATGAGGATTTAAAGTCACTGTCCTACCCGTTCAGCTAACGACCCTCCACCAGTCAAGCAAGCGGCGGGTGAGAGTGGACACCCATTAAGTCGCCATTTTATAGGCAACAACCTTATACCCACCTTATAGACCGGCTTCGTGAATGAGGCCTACTAACGGTAGAACGACTTATTCTTATACATATATATAATATTTAACCATTAATGTTATAAATAGTATAAGGGTTGAAATTTAACTATTAAAACTCTAAGGGTTGGAATTAAAGTTTATTAAAGTGTGTGAAACTTTACAAATTCCAAAACTTCAGGGCAAGTTTTGTAACTATCCAAAACTTTTCATTTCATAACTTATGAATTAAAGGACTATAAAAATGAAGACTCTTCATTTTCATGTAACTTATGTGTTTAAATGTGTGTGTTAAAGAAAGTGACCTTTGGATATCCATAACTTGAGGACAAATTATGGACTCCATTAAAACACATAAATGATCAAGAATTAATTCTAAACAATTCAGCAAATAATTCCTATCATCTTCTAAATTCATAAGAATATGAACATGATCATCAAAATTTCAAGAATTATATGAACACATAAAAATCATGAAATTTGGATATATGCTATTGTAAATGGATTAGAACAACCATTACACCAACTAAAACAAATTTTAAAACACCATAACAGTTTAGGGTAATGTTTTTAGTCCATTTCCAGCAGCTAAAGTCGAAAATCTGCACTCTGTCGCTCCTACTCGTCGAGTGAATGAACCTACTCGGCGAGTAGGTTGAAGATACACATGGACTCGGCGAGTCCCCCCATGGACTCGGCGAGTTCATCAGGCAGATAGCAAGTTTTTCGACTTTTTCAACTATTTTGCATCAAGTATCAAACAAGCAAGCCTAGGCTCTGATACCACTGTTGGGTTTTGAGCAATCTAACACTTCCTAAGTGTGCATGCAACCCTAATAAACCTTGGATCTATGTTTGTCTAAAGACATGCAAAATAATAATTTTCCAAGGTTCATAACCTATCTAACATGGCATGGGGTACTTTTAAACATAAAAGAGTTAGAAGAGATTACATACCTTTTTGATGAGATTGATTCTTTGGAATTTGAGGGCCAAGCACCAATAGTGTGAATGCCTCAAATGGAATCACAAATCACCACAAACTCTTGGAATAACTTTGAGAGAGTACACACACACTTATATTTTCGGCCACACACAAGCATACACCACTAGTTCACTAGTTTCCATTTCATGCATCATAAGCATGCTTATATAGTGTACATGGTTAGGGTGAAACCCTAATAAACCATGACCTTTCCTTTTCCAAGGATCCATGGGTTAAAAGCTCCATGGATCATCCATGGACTTCCATCCAAGCCTAGCCCATTAACAAATGAGTGTTAGCCCACACCATATAAAACCAATAGCCCATAATCTAATTAGTCTTCCTTTGAATCTCTAAATTAATTCATAATTAATTTAAGACTAAGACTAACTAAAAAAAACATAACTTCATATTGATATATTAATAAACATACGTGTATAACTCTCATAAAATTATCTATAAATAGTTCGGATGAAATGCAACCCAAATGGACCATGCCGGGTCGGGTCAAGTATATACCAAATAAGTTATGGACTTAGACACCTTATCCAACACAAGGTTCATGAGGTCAATGAACGCAGAGGGCATCATCATGAACTCGTAGTGGCCATAGCGAGTCCGAAAAGTAGTCTTCTATACATCTTCGTTTCTGACCCCCAAATGATGGTACCATGAATGCAAATCTATCTTGGAAAACCAAGATGCACCTGTAGTTGGTCGAAGAGATCATCAATCCTCGGTAGGGAGTAATGGTTCTTCACTGTCACCTTGTTTAGCTCCCGGTAATCTATACACATCCGATGCGACCCATCCTTCTTCTTCACAAACAAGACCGGCGCTCCTAGGGTGAACTGCTCGGCCTAATGAATCCCTTGTTTAATAGCTCCTGCAGTTGTATATACAACTCATGCATCTTAGGAGGAGCCAACCGATATGGTACCATGGCTATCGGAGCTGCACCAGGGACTAGGTCGATTATGAACTTCACATGCCTCTCCAGAGGTATCCCAGGCAGCTCCTCTAGAAATACGTCTGGGTACTCTCACACCACTGGTACATCGCGCACAGTCGCCTTACCCCCATCCCCGGTATCCATAACGTAGGTGACATACCATGCGCAACCCTGCTGAAGGTAGCGCCTAACCCTCGCTGCCGAACACATAGCTGGTGTACGTTGTGGCCTCTCGCCCTAAATCACCAGCTCTCCCCCACTCGGGGTCCTAACACGTACCAATTGTTGAGCACAGTCGATCACCACTCCATTAGGGATCAGACAATCCATAACTATGATAACCTTGTTCCCATGCAATGGGATGGGAACCAAATCCACTAGGTAGCGCTTGTCGTACAACCTCAAGATGCAATCTCTGAAAACCTCTGATTCCCAAACAGATCGGTCATCAGCAATCTCAACCTTTAGAGGGCAATCCTACATCCCCGAAGACTCAGGGAACCTCTTTCTAAGTGCAAGAGAGACAAATGATCGGGTAGCCCCCAAACCGAATAACACCTGAACTGGATACCATTCACATGGAACGATCCTGAACAACACATAATACATACACATAAATATCATAACTGACATCTAATAAAAATTAGGGAGAAAAAATCATACTCGTCACCAAATCCGATGCGGCACACGCCTCCTCGGTGGTCAGTTGTAAGGCTCGGCTCCTCACCACTGGAGCAGCTTGTTGGATTAGGTGTCTAAGCCCATAACTATTTTAGGTGTGTACTTGATTTGATTATGAGCATGGTCCTTTTGGGTTTCCTTCACTCATGCAACGTGATTGGATGACAAGAGGAGAGAGAGTAGAATTTATTATATGAATAATAAATTAGTACTCGAAAATGGTTTTATTAATATATTACAAGTTTAATATATTATTTGGAAATCATACTATTTAATTAGTATTGGTCAAAATTTAATTTGGTGATCAAAAGAGACTGGTTTAATAAAGGGGAGTGATAATGTAATTATCTTATAGTTGCTAGTTGGGCCATGGATTCCTAATAGAGAGGGATTGGACGAAATCTATGGAGAGTCCAAGAAGATTTCGTCCAAGGCCTTTCTAGGTGGGCTCCATGGATTGCTTAAAGGCCTAAGCAGAGAATTAGGGTTTCCATATGAAACCCTAGCAGCCCACACAACTATAAATAGACCCCATTACAAGGGAAATTTCGTCCAAGGCTTAAGAAACCCTAGAGTGGTCGAAATTCTTCTCTCTCCTACTTCATCCTTTGCATAGAGTGTTTGTGAATCGATTAGAGGTGCAACACTTGGGGCACTAACCTTTCAAGAGTCAAGGACTTTGTGGATTGACTTGTTATTGCTACATAACAATTAAGGTAAAATTCCAAACCCTTATTTACAAATGAATTTCGTTCTTAGACATGATAAATTCGGATTTATGCTTTGGAAGATTGTTTGCATGCTTAAATTGAGTAAAACCTAGATCCAAAGCATTAGGGTTTCATGTACACCATAGGAATGATGTTATGCTCAAAACCCGTCACATATGTCTTGCCCTGTCGGCCATCCATGATCCGCATGGCCGCTGGAGCTGGCGCCGCCACTGGCGCTCCTGATGCCAGCCTCAGATAGTTGGCCTTTTTATCACTCTTCTTATTACAATGGAATCAAATTAGGTCTGACGTCTGAAGGGTGGGGGTAGGGGCAGTACAATCCCTACCAAAGTGCCCAAGCTTGCTGCACTTATAACATCTTGATGATCCCAGTCTACAAACTCCCTCATGAGTCTTGTCACATTTCCCACAACGGCTCCGGCCCCACTGGCCCTTCGACCTAGTATCGGATCCGTTGGGTTGGTTCCTCGAAACCCCAATAACTTGCCCAACCTCCGCCTTCCTCTTCCGGATGTGCTCAATATTAATCTCCCTCTCCCTCGCCCTGGTTATCATGTCCTCCAAGGACGGGCACGCTGAGTAGCTGACATGTTTGCGAATGTCAGCTCTCAACATATCATAGTACCGGGTCTTCCTCATCTCCTCGTCCCCCGCATACGGAGGTACCAATAAGGTCATCTCCCTGAACTTGGCAGTAATCTCCGCCACCGACTCAATCGTCTGTCTCATGTCAAGAAACTCCTTGGCTAGCTGTTGAATCTCCACAGCTGGCACAAACTCAGCCCTAAACCTGGTCACAAAGTCCGACCAGGTCATAGCCTCAATGGATGGTGCTCCCAATGAGTCGCTAACTTCCTCCCACCAATCTCTAGCCCTGTCCCTCAAACACCCTGCAGCATACTGGACATTCGACACCTTTGGGCAGAAGCTCATTAACTGTGCAGACTTGATGTCTGCAATCCATCTTCAGGAAACAATGGGGTTCTTGACCCCGTGGAAGTCTGGCGCACCACATCCCCTGAAATCCTTGAAGGAGAGTGTGTGTCCCTGCCTGGCCAGATGCCATGTCGCTCCTGAACACCCTGAGGCGATCCTCCATCAGCTCGATAATCCCTTCCTTGATCGACCTGAAAATCACCGGGGTCGCCTCAAGGATGCCTCTCTTGATCTCAGACGCGATGAACTTGCATAGTCCATCATCAACTGGCTCGGAACCTGCACCCGACCCTGAACCTGATCCTGAACCTCCTGCTCTGTGACGTGTCACCGCCATTCTGAAACAAAACATACACTTGTCAGGGTCATACATACCTCGAGAGGTCTCACACACTCTACAAGTTCCTTGGTTCTATCTTGACCCTGCTTGACTCGAGTACGAATCCTCTGCTTTCAGTAGTATGGCCCATACTACCTTCCTAATCTATCCATACCTTCCTCAAGGATTGCTTCGACTTCACCAAGTCCCTTCTACTACTACTGCACTCTGTGCTAATCTCATCCTAGGCTTACTCTAGGGTAACTCTCCAACCCATTCTCCGCCATCAGCTGCATAAGGAGTGCCTGCTACCTTTACCTAAGTAGCTCGCGAATACCATTACATATCACTAAGACTAATTAATTCTTCAAGTGAGAGGTCCTACCCTACAATGGTTGGACTGAAACAAGAGTTGCGCAGTAGGGCTAGACCTAACCTTCTGAAATTATTTATTCCTTGCAATATGTAACTTAACGTATTCGTTTACTAGTTAGTTAAAGATAACTAGAACTCCTAAAAGAAGAAAGCAAACAACATTCCATCGTTGAGTAATCATACCAAGCATATCCTATTCATGCCATCATATTACTGACTAATCGGTTCTAGCATGTAACTCAATAAGCATATACAACAGACACATAAGGCATCTTCCTAGATCCTTAGCCCTAATCTAGCATGTAGTTCTCATACACATACAATAGGCATATAAGGCATCCTTCCAAGATCCTTAGCCCTAATATAACATGCAGTTCTCATAATCATATCATATAATAACATGTATGGGTATCTTGGGGAAAACTTACTTGAGCTCGGTCGATCGCATGCATCACACACCTTGTTCTTTCTCATAGCTCTTTGTATTAACTTTTAGAAAAACTATTTTCTTTGTGAAAATCTTTCAAACCCTTTATTTGAGTCCAGAAACCCCGGAAGGCGTGTTCGAATCCCTCAAACCAAGGCTGTGATACCAACTTGTAACATCCCAATTTTCAAGACCAAAAATTTCATTTTGATATAATAATTTATAAAATCAATTATAAGAAAACGTCATGAAGTCACTTCATTTCATTAAACCATAGTCGCATGTCTCAAAACCATATCAAAAATAGTAACAATGTCATAGTACAATCCTAAGAATCTAATAATGCGGAAATCATATGTGTGTGATGCGCTGCTACCGTGTCGGCTCCTTCCCTTTTGATGAAGAGGTACCTGAAAACAAAACTAAAAATTGTAAGCACGAAACTTAATGAGTTCCCCATCATACCTCATACCATACATAACACATAGTATCTAACATATTTGGCTACTAGCTACCACTTCGGTCCTGTCGACCGGTACCTTGCCTAGCATATCAGGGTGCTGGCCTACCCCTTCAATCCTGTCAACTGGTAACCTTGCCTAGCATATTAGGGTGATGTCCTACCCCTTCGGTCCTGTCGACCGGTAACCTTGCCTATCATATCAGGGTGGTGGCCTACCCTTTCGGTCCTTTCGAACGGTACCAAGGACTATTTCACCCCTACTCTACCACATAGCATCCAAGTGCATAAACACATGATTCATATACTGCCTAGCTTATCTGGGTGCTGGCATACCCCTTCGATTATATCGACCGGTACTGGGGTCTATCCTACCCCTCCTATCACATATCACATAACATTATAGCATACTTGTACATAATCATAATAGATAGCAACATACCAGATAATTATCACAAAGACAATTATCTCTACTATAACTCGTACTAGTGGGCTGACCTTGGTGCCTTGGACCTACTTCTACTAGAAGGTAACTCACCTCAATGTCGCGTAGTAGCTGAACTGTCCTCGGTGATGGGATCAACTCCTCTCAAACTCCTACACACAACAATCTTCCTTAATTACCCTTTCATACTCATAACCCTTTCAAGGGTCAACCCAGGTCAAAGTCAAAGTCAAGCTCAACCCCCTGGTCAAATTCATCATCTGGTTGACTTAACTCACCGAGTTGGTCCACCAACTCATCGAGTTCCATATTCCACAAAATTCTGGAACTTTGATCCTACTCGTCGAGTCTTTCAAGAACTCGTCGAGTACCTCCTACATAGTCGGGAATTTTGCTCCTAACTCCCAAAGTTCTCCTTGAACTCGTCGATTTCTCTTTCATATGGAATCGGGACCTTCTGCTCATGACTCACCAAGTTCATCCTTGAACCTGTCGAGTCCTACTTCATATCAGTTGGGACGTTTAGCCCTTGACTCGTCGAGTTCTTCCTTGAACTCGTCGAGTTATTCTTCATAATAGTCGGGACATTTGCTTTCAACTCATCGAGTTCTTTGATTTTCATGTCAATAATCATGTCCATCTTGCTGAGTCTTCTTCTAGACTCAACTAGATTGTTCAGAAACAGAAAAGGTTGGGGAACCACAACCCGACTCGCCGAGTCCTATGAACGACTCGTCGAGTCCCCCACAGTCCAAGTCCATCCAGTTGATTTTAGTGGGGCTTATTGCATCCAAAGCATAGATATGACCTCTTAGGGTCGATATAACACGTAAAGTTACAAACTTTACGTGCATCCATGGGTGTTATGAGTCTAGAACACCAACACTAAGCCATACAAGAGTTCCAATGCATGGGATAAGGCCATATCTCAATAAAGGTGTCAACTTTAAGCTTCCTGAGCTCAAAAGTTCCCAGATCTAAAGTCATTACTCTAATGTGCACTCAAATCCCGAGAGTGACTTAAAAATGGCCCAAAAATGACAACATGCAAGCCCTAAAGAAGATCTAAGTGATGGAAGGCCAAGGTTTATGCTTTTTACCTCAAACAAACTGGAAATGCAACCAAAGCTCTGGATCTACTGCCTTCTTCTTGAATCTTCAAGACTTTCCTTCCTTCTCCAAGCTTCAAATCACTAAAATGGCACAAAATAGCTCAAGAACACTCACAAGCTGATTAGGGTTTCGAGAATGAGGTATGAGGGTGATGGAGGCTGGGGTGGATGCCATATAAGGTGTTTAAATAGGATGCAAACCCTAAAATATATGGTTTCATTCAGACAGCTCTACTCTTCGAGTCGGGGCTTCCGACTTGTCGAGTAGACTCTTCCACCCGCGTCCAAGATTCGCCCCTACTTGACGAGTTTGGGGCCTCCAACTCATCGAGTCCTAGTATAAAAATGCAAAAATTCATATTTAAAATACTGATGTGTGTTTAATGTGTTTATGTTTTTATTCAAGTTTTAAATTTATAAAAGTTATTTCCTTCACTAGACTATTAAACACACTAGGAAGTGTACCTAATCGTGCAATAGTATAGCTATGGTAAGAACGAGTGTCGAACTCAAGGAATGGTGTTTCAATTAACTTTATTCTACTATTAAATAATTACTAATTAAATGAGAAAAAGGTTTTGTTTTCTAGTTTTGCAAGACTAGATACTTGAATTATCAAATTAACTCAAAATTCACTTAATTAAACTATCACTAAACTAAGCAAGCAAACAAGTATGAATTAACCAAGGTGGGAAAGAGACTTTCGTTCAGCTTCGGATTTGTTGTTATTATGGTTGATTTATGGAGGTGCAATGAATTTAGTTTCTTTTGTTACCGATTCCTAAGATGACCAATTTAGTATTCACTAATTAAATCCTTTAGCAAACTAGCTTATTTATTCGATGATCAGATGGACAAACTTACAAGCTCACTAGTATTCAGTTCGAATTGATTAGACTTATAATTAATTGACCAATTTGGTTTATTGCTTCAATTTAATATATGATTTTTCATCATATATTAGCTCCTATACTCTTTTACCCACTTTTCTACTTAACCCTAGGTTTTGTTCAAAACTCTAGTCCTATAATTTTGCAAATCACAAAATCATAAGATTTAAATTTATGGTCATACTAACTTAATCAAATTCAGCAATAAGTAGAGAAAAGTAGTTATCAAAAGTACTTGATGTTCTTTAATAAGCTAAATCAACAAATAACAAAATATCTAAATCCAAACCATAAAATCAACCCTAAATATTTAACTCATCCTAGACTAAACGAAAGTCATGAGTATTTAGCTCATGATTTCAGCAAACAAAGTCACATAAACGAAATTCAAAGTGTAAGACATGGCTAATTCTAATAAAAATCGAAGTGTAAGTTCAATTGCCTTAATGCTCTTCCTTCCAATGGTTGTGAACGAAATCCTTGCTTCCAATGCTCAATTCCAGTGTTTTGCCTCCAAAAGTACTGATTTCTCCAAAGCCAAAAGTCCCAATTCGGTGGTTTAAGTGATCTATTTATACTTTTCCCGAAATGAGAGCACCACATCGTGATAGATCCAGCACGTCGTGGTCATCGTGCTTATCCAGTGATCTCCAAATCTTCGAAGCTGATCGGGTTTCTTCAAGTCACCATGTCGTGGTAAGATCACCACGATGTGTTGGGCATATTTTTCTTCATTTTAGAGCTTTGGTTCAAACTTCCATTTTCCAGCTTCCTTAATCCAACTTCCAACTTCCTTTTTGCTCCAAGCATGTCTTTTGGTCCCTACAACACAATTCATATCAAAGTATCTTTTGTTCAATTAAGGGCATAAAAGTAATCAATATATTAACGTATGGTTTATAAATATGTGTGTAAATATGCACATATCAAATACGTACTGAGAACCGGGCGTTACATATACTTTTATTTTTCATTTCAAAATCATGACTTAAACTCATTTTAGACATGTCTTTTAATCTTTTGTAATGAATATGTTCTAGTCTATCATGCCATAATTTTGATTTGTTCAAGTTATTGATAGTAATAGTTGAAGTTATGAAAATCGAATTATCATAAGAAGGATAATTAAAATTAAGCCTAGTCGTACCATTACATACATATCCAAATCCAAAAAAAGGTACCAGGTCTTGACAAGATATACTTGTCACTTTTCTAACACTTGTTTGTAGCCACATTTATTTTATAAAATTTCAGATAAGAGATTATTTTGAATCCCCAGTTCATAAAACACATTGTCTAAACACAAACATTTTCCAGAAGTAAAATTAAGTAGAACACTTCCTACACCCTTGATTGGTTCGGTCGCCAAATTGCCCATCTTCACGTTAGATCCTTCGTCAATTGGTTGGCATTCTTTAAACCAACGAAGATCCTTGAAAGCATGACTTGTTGCACATAAATCAACCCACCAAGCAACATCAACATTATACACATAAAATGCCTCATAATCATATAGAAACATAATTCTAAACATAATTCAAATTCTTCATTAAATCATAATTTTGACCTTGTTGCTTTTCTGGATCCTTAGATCCACTTAGACCAACATTTTTGTTCACTTTACGAAGACGACAATCCTTCTTGAAATGCCTCGGTTTTTCATAGTTCCAACACACCGATTTTTCCTTTTTATTGGAAGATTTATAATCCTTTCATCTGTACTTCCTTTTTTCGTTAGACTTGTTAGAATTCTTTGTTCCATTACCTTCAACCATATTCATAGAAGAAGAACCAACTTGGTTCTTACCATTAGGATTGTTATCAAGTTCTTAAGTCCTCAAAGACTCTTCAATCCTTAAGTGACTTCCAAGTTGAACCAAGTTAACTCTTCCTTGTTATGTTTTAGAGTGTCTTTAAACTCTTCACAAGAAGGAGGCAGTTTGTCAACGATTACAACCATATAAATGGCTTCATCTATTTTTAGATTATGTTGAACAAACTGTCCCAAAATCCTTAAAATTTCATAGACTTGTTCCATTATAGGAATGGTATCAACCATCTTGTAACCCATGAAATTATTGACCAAAAACTTCTTGCTTGAATCATCCTCATCCATATACTTGGATTCTAGTGAAACCAATAGTTCATGTGCATATTTAACATTTTGATAAACATTAAATAGAGAGTCATACACACCATTAAGAATGTGACCACGACAAATGTAATCATCGTTTCCCACTTTTATCTCATCCTTTTTCCTCCAAGGTTTAATCTTCAGTGAATTCTTGCATGGGTGTACTCAAAACATACACCACTTCAGAGTAGTAAGGAGGAAATGCATTTTCTTCTGCCATCTACGAAAATCACACCCTTCAAGGTTGATCAACTTGTCAAATTTTCTTTTCGTGTCCTTCACAGAATCTCCAGTCACCATTTCTGTATAATACGTCAAGTTTTGTTAGAAATCAGGGGTAAAAATATTTCTTGGAATCCATTAAAAGTCATGAATCGCTATCAAATTGAAGTTTTTTCGATGGTACAAATCGAAAGCTCAGTTGGATAAAATTCAATGGCTCTAAATAGATAGAATAGAAGAATGTAATGTTCTTAATGTACCACAAAAATTACAAAACACAGATTATTAACTTCTATGTATGAAAACTACCTAAACTGTCATCAAGTAGTTTCCAAACTGTCATGAAAATGGTTTCAGATAAGGGTCAACGCAAGGGTCAAAACGGGAAAATTTTCTAAACTCTAGATTTTTATGCATTTTCTATAAAGCAACATTTCCCCTTAGAACCCACCAAGGGTTGCCACCCCCTGGACCCCGCTACCAAGGGCGCTTCCCCTGCACCCCAGTTGGTATAGGCGCTTCGCCCTGCTACCAACATGCAGCCTATCCGGACTGTTCTATGTGCCTTCGACCATACTGGTATGCCTCTCAGGCCTGTAGTCTATCTGGGATGCCCTGAGTCTCTTGGCCTTTAGTCTACACTGGTCCGTCTCAGCCTAACCGCACACAACATGTCAACATATACATAACAAATAACATATATATATATATATATATATATATATATATATATATATATATATATAACCAGTCAACAGACAATCAGACATATATCACAAATCACTAAGCATAACATCATCCTATATACCAGGATACAGATCTAACAGATCACTACAACATGATAACACACTATCACATAACAGGATATTAAATTCAAAGGGCCAGCCTTGGTGCCTTCGACCCGCAAGTACAGTGAGGAAAACTCACCTCACAAACTAGAAAAAAGCCGATAAGTTCTCGACTCCGAATCTTATCTCTAATCAACACCTATTCCAACCAAATGACCAATCTCAATCAAAATCCCAGAATACCTAAAATACCCTTAAGGACAAACTTGGTCAAAGTCAAAGTCAACTGAGTCAACCCAACCGAGTGAACTCAGAGCGAGTATATGGGGCGTACTCTGAAGGTAGGTTGGGCGTACTCGTATGTTGACCACCATCGGGGAGGTTGACGTCGTACGCAAGGTGTACTCCCAAAAGTCTTTAAACTCAATAAGTGCTTAATGGCTTAAGCACCCACGTCCATTTTTCAGATCCATGGCTAAAATACCTTCAAGAATCATAAAGTTTCCAACTTTATGACTTTGCATGTCCATTAAGAGCTTAACTCAACTTCTTAATCCATTAAGACCTTCTAAATGACGCATGGAGCAAAACCAACCACTTGGAATCCATTTTATGACTCAAGACCCTTCCAAGGGTCTGAAAGGACATCTTAATGGGTCAAGAACGTGCTAAGTTCATCAATCATCATTTTGGGACCAAAAAGGTGACTTAAAGAGCAAAATCTACAAGATAGGATGGTAAAGATGCAAGCTTTATACCTTCAAGATGTTGCAAACCAAGGAGAAAACCCAAATCCAAAGTGTTCTCAACTCCAAGATCTTCTCACCACCTTCTTCTTTCTCCAAAACTCACTTAAAAGCTCAAACTTTGGTCTCTCTAGCTCTAGGGTTGCTTAAGGGTCAAAATAACAAAAGGAGGTTAGGTAAGAATATGATAAGAGTCCATAAGGTTTCTTTAATATGACCCAAATCCCTAAAATTAGGGTTTGCATGCATTCTACGTATACCCTACATACGAAGTGTACACCCATTGTACACATACGTACACACGTTGTACTTATTCCATCCCAAATTTTGCCAAAATGCCACTTTGGGCCCCCCTTTTCACTCTTTCTTAACTGGGGGACCAAAAATGCAACATAATAAAATTATAGAGTCCAAACTAAGAAGTACCTTAACATCGGGATGTTACAAGTGTACTTTGAATCATGAACAAACTCAAATAAGTGTGCACTCTGCACCACCCTTCTTCAATATTTATCAAGATTGTATTTGGTCAAAGTATGTTGTTCCATTACACGTAAATAATATTAGTTTGTTAATATAAATTACTAACAATTTGCTCCTGGCAAAGGATCATTTGGTACTAAGTTTTCTGGAGAAGGACAAACTTCAACTTAGGTACCACCTTCTTCTTCCATTCTTGGTACTACATTCATTTTTTGTATATTTCAAGTTTATTGAAACATCATGCTATGCCATTCTTTATAAAGGGGGTTTCTTTGGGTTCTTCGTTTAGACCCATATCTTTCTAGTTGTCAATTTTTGATTGGTTTTATTACTACACCCTTACTTTATGATATGTATATATGGTGGTATAGTAAGTGATTCTGATTATGTTTTTGTGAGAGTTCATGTTCCAAGAACACTTGAGCCTTTGTAATCACTTTACCAATAACTTAAGAATGTATTTATAATTTTCTTATTGTTATTATATTCCACATTTAGTTTGTCATTAAAGTCTTGTTTCATTAATCACTATGGACAATGAGGCGAGTTATCCCTTATGTGGTTCTTGCGGGATAGTTCACAAGTTACCTTGGTTACACGGGTTCTCGATGTATTGTGTAGATATGTCTACTGTATATGAGTCTATTTTAACCATCATTGTAAGCTTTAAACTTCAAGATTAACTATAGGGTTGGCAATGGAAGCATATTTACTACTTATTTTAATTGTTGAAATATTCCCTTTTTGGATTATATCTTGAAAATTATTGACTTCTCTAAACTATGTATTTATTAATGTTAAATCTATTGGTTTATTGGAACTTGGGATTATGGGTCGAATGTACCCTTGACATTGGATTATTCATTTATTGGAAAATTTTAACATTTTGAACTATTTTTTAGGGTTAAACTTTAAGTTTGGGATGATCTCTATCATCTGATACTCTATAAGAATAGGCCTCATATGTACTCACTAGGCTTTTCAAGCCTAACACTTGTATTTTTATATGTACCCATATTAGTACCTTGGAAATGACGACAAAAGAAGACCTTAGATGTTTAGAAACATTAATCTTAAATTCGTGTACTTTGTAACATCCCAAAAATTAAGACTAAAAAGATTTGATTTTCATATTAATTAAAACCATTATCCAAACAACATCATAAAAACATGGTGAATCAAAGAGTATCGATAACATCCAAGTACATTAGAGTAATAAAAATGAGGAACGATGTGGTGTGTGTACTGCAATCACCCCGGCTCTTACCATTTGAACCAAAAGTACCTGAAACATAAATTGAAAATCTTAAGCACAAAGCTTAGTAAGTTCCCCAAAATACCACATACCATAAATAGCAAACATATAATGGGCCCCGCCCGACATCAGGCTCTGCTCGGTAAATAGATTTGTCAGTCATCAGGCCACGCCCGCCATACACTTAAAAAATAAACATATAATCATGAGGCCCCGCCAAGTAAACATATAACACATGTCACATGCAAGAGTCATGGAGAAAACTAGCATCCTAAACATAACAAACCATGAGCCAGCATTTGTGCCTTCGACTCGCTAAACACAGTGAGGAAACTCACCTCTATCTGCTGAATCTCTCAAATAAATCTCGTTTTGCTGGTTCGGAAAATCCTCGTGCTACGATCATTAGATAATATCCATTTAATAATTGGATCTTGACCCATATTCAAGAATCTAAGCTACTTGACCAATTTCCAGGGTAAAAGACCATTTTACCCTATTCCTTACTTGGCCCAAAACCAAGGTCCAGTCCAACTACCAAGATGTCCCAAATTCCTTAAATGACATCAGAAGGCCCAATAAGGCCCAACTTCCAAATTGGGCCCAAAAATCATTATAGGTCTAATCCAAAGAAAGTCCATAGTCTATCCATGGCTCAAAGTCAGAAGTCTAATGACCCATCAAGGCCCAAACCCTAAAAGCCCAAGATAAGGCCCAAACCAAAAGCCCACCTGCTGAGTATGCGAGGCATACTCAGCTTGTACGCTTAGCGTACTCCTTCCGGGGACAATATGCGCAGCTTACCAGCTGGGTACACCCAACGTACTCCCCAGACTACCAATCCACTCCATTAAGCACTTCATGAATTGAGACCTCTAGCCAAACTCTCAAATCTGATCCTAAAGGGTGACTTAATACATAAAGTTCGAAACTTTACACCCATGCATGACTTAATGGGACCCAACACTAAAAAAGAAGCTTAATAAGGCTCTTAACACTTTCATGGACCAATATCTTTCATAAAGTTTGCATTTTTATGAACAAGGGACCTCCATGGTGCTAAAATCTAACATCCATGGCTTCTGGAGTAGATCAAAAGCTCAACTTTAGTTCAAAAGACCCAAAATGCATAAACAAAGTCCCAAAACTAGATCTAGCATAATTAACCATTAAGTAGAGAACTTTATACCTCAAATGGCTTGCAAAGATGATAATGAATTTGGATATGCAAGCTCAAGCTACTCCCAAGCAATAACCAATAGTTCTTCTTCTTCTTCTTCTTCTTTCACTAAAACACCACCAAAATCTTACTTTCAAGCTCAAAACTCACAAGAGGAACTTAGGGTTTCGTTTTTAGGGTACTAGGTGATGGAGGTTTAAGTTGTTTAAATAGGGTGCAAACCCTAAAACTTACGGTTTGCCCAATCCTTGCATACACCCAACGTACTCCCACATACGCCCAATGTACATAGGTGAAGCCCACGACCAGAAAAGAGCTAGTACGCTAAGTGTACTCATAGAGTATGCCCCGCGTACTAGCTAGGGACCAAAATGAAGGGGCTAAAAGGAAACTTGCCAAATTACAAATGTTACTTACTTAGCTATTGTTTTGAAATGATTTGTCATTTTCCTCATAATTTTAACAAACTTACGTTTAATTTGACTTTGGTACTTATTTTTCTCACTATTAAACTATTGAACAATTATAAAATTTGGTTTTATAATCTATTTTAAAACAACGTAATCTATTTTAAAACCACAGAAGTGATGATGCTTCACTAGCCTTCATACTAGCCACCACTACCAAATAATCACCATTGCAAACATTTTTCCTCCTTTTCCATCATTATTGTTAATTCTAGTACACTTCAACCTTACAAAATCACCACTATCACTCCATCTTTATGCTTTTCATCGGTGTTAGATCTTATTTAAGGTCAATTCTCTCTTCGGTAACGTTGGCTGATCTGGTACGAGACCAACCTTCCCCTCCAATGACGAAACCTATAGGGACCTACCACCTCTATCACTCCATCCTTTACATCACGGGGTCTTGAAATAAAAAAAACACATGATTCTCTGTTAAGGTAAGCACGAATAAAGGAAAGAAAACAAAAAGAAAAATAGTCGAAAAAAGGTTTGCTCTTGGTGATTACCATGGTTTTACCAAGAATGAAGTTCTTTCTTTTATAAAAAGACATGACATCATTGTGTGTGTCTATGTTTACATTAGTGTGTATATGTGTGTTTATTGACTTTCATGTAGAAATAAGAAATGAATTACGTGTAAAAGTTGTAGTTTTTAGCTGTATATATTGTTTTTACATATAGCCTTTTACTCTTTTAGATTGTATTCATTTGAAATATATCTTGTTTCATATTCTCTTTGGGATATAATGTGTTTTGAAATGAATTTGGAATCGAATTTGAAATAATTTTTTTCTTTTTTATCGTGTTCATGATTCTCTTATTCGTCTTCATTAAATTTTAGGTTGAACATACTTTAAGGCGGAGGTGGGGGTGGATGGTGTTAAATGGTTGTGTGTGTGTGTGTGAGTGTGTGTGTGTGTGTGAGAGAGAGAGAGAGAGAGAGAGAGAGAGAGAGAGAGAGCTAATTATATTTTTTTAATCAAATAATTTAAAAGATAGAATAGATTTAAAGAGTAGAATTGTCATTTTACATGCATAAAGGACCAAGCCGTGAGGTTTAGAAACCACATGGATCGTCTGTTAAGTTATTTAGATAGTTGTTCCAACCATGTAACTTTTTGCGAACCATAATGAGCTGTCATGAAATTTTGTCTAGTCCCCCTACCATTAAGTTATTCTTATAGTTGTTCCAACCATGCGGTTTTTGCGAACTATAAGAAGTAGTCATGAAATTTTGTCTAACACACATACAAACCGTCTGAACAATACAAACATTTTAACCTTCATTTAATTAAAAAAATTGTTGTAACTTTTTGTTTAGTTTTCCTCATTTTTACGATAAATAAAATCATCTGAACAATACAAACTAACATTTTACCCTTCGTTTATTTAAAGAAAAAATTGTTGTAACTTAGAGCATCCACCATATGAAATCTTTTTGGTGAAACTGTTTTTGATTGAAAAACTCCATATGAAAAATCTTATTTTATCTCGATAATAAAAGTTTTTTCGTTTTGTTTATTTGTTAGAACTATTATTTTTGTCTTTATCGTTTTATTGTTGTTTACTTGTTTGTAAAATACCTATTGGTTGAAAACCTATTTAATCATCAAATCATTAAAAAAAATTTGGGATTACTTGTTAATTAACAAAGTTTTTTGAAAAAGTTCTCGATCGAAAAAAAAATCGAAAAAAACTTCTACTATATATGCTCTGATTTCATTGTGCTTCTGTACAAGGATTCCAAGTACAATTATGATCAACTATTTTAGTTTTGCACTGGCCTATGATAAATGTGGGCCGGCCCTGTTCTTTAGTTCTAGTGATAAAAATATACATTTGTGTCGCAAAAAGCTCCATTCTTATTGTGCCGGTATATTTAGCGACTTTTTCCCGTGTAGGTGAAACACCCCAACATCTTTTTTCTTGTAGTGGGAGACCATTGATGCTAGATGTTATTCTATATCATTATGAAGCGTAAAAAATGCAACTATTTTAATGAAACCATGACTAATGAATCAATAAACACGAGTACATATGGGCCTGTATTTGGGGATATTAGAGAAATGTTTTGAGTTGATCGAGATCAAATACAAACTTGTTCAAAATTTCTGTTTAATAACGATTTAAATTTTGGTGAAATAGTTGATATGATTCTTCTTATCGATAATTGTTATTTATAATATTATTTTGAAAATTTTATATGTCCAAACAAATATATAAAAAAACTTTCTTAGTGAATAATTAGAAATGGATGTGGATATATCCGGTTTTATTTAACGTGTAGATAATATATATATATATATATATATATATATATATATATATATATATATATATATATATATATATATATATATATATATATATATATATATAAATCATGTTTAAATATGTGATTATAAAATTTGGCCAGTTAAGATCATATTTCAATTTAATTTAAATTATTGGAATTTATGTTATAAAAACTGAAATCAATTTAAATTTACCTAATTAGATCTGCTCGAACCTATCCAACTAAGAGAACACTCATATCCACGATATAAAATGGAATCCTTGAAATTATTATTATTATTGCTAAAAACCTACATACATCATTAGCATATCGAAGAAGTATAACAAATAAGGGACAATTAGTGATAACTATTGCTAATTAATTCTATATTTAGACAAGAATTTACAGGTTCACTTGTAATCTATTTGGTACCTATATAAATAGGTTGTACATCGTTGTCTATGAATTAACATAATAGATTGAGATTGTTTCAATATCTTTACATGGTATCATAGCAATCAGTTAACCCATTCAACACATAGTTGCGGAACAGAATTTCTGATTGCTTCCATGCATCCACTGTATTGACAGATTGAGCATCAGCCTGCCCTTAACAATTATAGGACCAGTTTCTGTTAGGAACCGAGCCAGGTTCAAGGCGGTCAAGTAGAATAGCATTTTCTACTGCCACCTCTTGAAGTTCAGACCAGAAAATTTTTCGGGTCTCTCAGCATCATTAGCCATGATGTTTGGAACCGGTGCATTTGGATTCACAGCAGGGGTAGCACCGGCAGCAGGAGTTCCAGTAGCAAAGAAAGTTCCAGTCATTCTGAAAGAGTCGTAACCACAGTTAAATAGATTGCAGGGAAAAAGTGATACAAAAACGATTTAGAATAAATGTCACACCCCCAAACCGGAACGGAGGAAACGTTCGGGGGCGGATGACTTCATGTGGTAACGTAACAAATGAATACATAGTAAAGAAAGCAATACAACCATCATATATATAATTGAAAGTTTACATTGTTAAAAGGTACATGTTCAAAACCAATTACAATATGATGCCAAAATATGAATTTAAACTGGCGCCGCAGCGTCCCTTCTTCAAAAGTTGTTTGTTACCTGTAATTACTGAATCCCTGGGACATACAAGTAGTTTTGAAAGAGTAGATCAACATTTAAGTTGGTGAGTTTCATAAGTATTAAATGACAATGTTTGTACGAAATGAAATTTTTTGTTCTTGTTTGTTTGTTCCTAGAAAATCCTATATTTTCTACTAGCATAAATGTAGCCTTCTTTCAAGACCAATGTTTGTTTCTAGAAAATGTATGTACGTATAAAATTTCCAATATGTCTGAAAAAACCCGTAAATCAATGTGTTTTTAATACTCCATGTGAGTTTTATAACCATGCTATTGACTAGAAATGCCTATACACAACGTTCTTCAGGCGTTGGAATGTTCTGACGTTTGTCACCCCAAATGGTGGACTGTAGCTAACAGTCAGGGCGTGGGTTGTCAAGCCCGTATAGATCTATACACAAACACCATGCTCCCCCTCCAAGGGATTCTGGTATATAATACAGGACTTGAAATGCGTACTCGAACGTACATGAAGTTGATGTCTCACAAAACTTAGTATAAAACAGATTTATGTGTGAAAATGTTCGTTTAAATGATCATCCCCTAAGACTGGGATAGCTATGAAAAACGACGTGAAATCTTTAGATATGCATTTGACAATATTTTACCCTTTGCTCTACAGGATACAAATGGAGTAGAGTTTTGTAAACTATATATGTATATTTTTGATGTAGAAGACAAGTTTGTAAACAAAACATATATATGTATATGGTTATATATATATATATATATATATATATATATATATATATATATGTATCAATTTTAAAAGATGATTTGGTACGTTTCGTAATTGTTGTTCATATTCTTACGTTTTTATTAGAAACTTTGCATGAAATAATCCTTAAGTTTGATACTAAAGACCTTTTTGTACTTATCACTTTTGCAAAAATGGTAATTAACCATATTTAAATGATTGTGTTTTAACTTCCTCAATGTATAAACATTGCTCAAAAATGTTAGAAGGTGTTAATAAATCTATAAACCACTTTTGACAGTTTTACCCTTTACTGTCACTGTTTTTAGAAAACTCATAGAAAAATCATCGTAAGTCAAAAACTGAATCTGTCACCTCTGAGAGTTTATAAAATGAGTCTACTTTGTTCCTAATTTTTATTATGATTTTTGGTGGTCTCAAACTAGTGTGAAAATGAACATCCTGACAGACTGGTCCGAAATCACTTCTGAAATGACAGACAGTTTTATAAAAATCGCCATAAATTGTAGAAAAATCGTATGAACGCGTGCGAGTAGTCCTTAGAAAGGTATAAACTTGAACTATTTGAATATTGTACAGTTTTGAAATATATTAAGTTTAAGATGGTCAAAACAGTCCGTGAACACGACTCAACTTTTCTGTAGAAAGCTGTCATTTAAATTTAAGTTATGTTTAGTGTTCTAACTTGTATCCCCCCCCCCCCCCCTGAAAACTTGAAGAAAACATGAAAATGTAGGGGTATGAACTCACCTTATGTGAATACTTGAATAATGGAAGGTTGAAGATGAACTTTTGGTTGTTGGTTTGATGCTCCAAAACAGCCACTCTTTTGGCTATGTTGCTATCACGAAAATTTCACAGCAAAAGAGCAAGAAAAAGGATAGTTTACTCACTGTTTTGAATCAATAATTTTGATTATCATAACAAGTAACTTCCAGGGGTATTTGGTGGTAAAAATATCAAGCAAAAGGAAGGTGTATATGGGTGAAATGGTGGCTGAAACACAAAAGGGACAGCAGCCCTTTAGTTCATGGTTTTGATGGCTTTGGAAGGAAGTTCTTGTGCTTGAAAATTAGATGAAGGTTGAGAGTAATTCCCTGGAGTATTGGCTGGTCAAATGAGGGTAAAATGAAGAGGAAATTTCATGGATATGATGGAGGAAAGAGTGGAAGAGGATAAGGGGACAAAACCTAGACTAGCTTGTGATGGGATGTGAGTTTAAGTGATGTGATATTGTCTAGCCACTTGCTTGGGTGGTTGCTTAGAGATAGGGTTAGTTAACTAACTAACTACTAGTTATTTAGTTAGTTAGGAGTTCTATTTAAGGAGAAGGAAGGTCTTAATCTCGAAAATTAGAAGAGGGATTAAGAAACATTCTTAGTAAAATGTCTTAAGTGATTAAGCACTTATTAATTAAGTTGGCACTTATCTCCACCAATTCTCTTATCTTAATTGATTTAGAAATCATAAAACTTACATGAAATCACTTTAAGTCATGACCCATATCTAGTCATTTACTAGATAATAATACATATATACAAATACATACATGTATACTTAGTATAAAATAGCAATGTAGTTTTTGTATATTTGAACTTTAATGTTTATATTTTATTCTTTTTATTCAAAAACACTTAAATACATTCTAATTATACCTTATAATAATTCATTTTATATTTTAATTTATATAAATATAAAATTTATTGACCAATGTATAATTTCGTGACATTTAACCCGTTAACCATATCATTAAACACGTTTTGTCACTTTGGTTCGTATATTTGTCAAATTTAAATCATCCACATCTATTAAGCAATCGTTTACATAGAACCTAACTTACTTATCAACTAGAGAAATGTTGATACAAAAATTAAGTTTGTTGCGTTTAAATGATGTTATATGCTAATTTCACAAACTGCTGATGGTTCGTAGCCATACATCATAACGAAGTTTATCAATAGCTACTTGTTTTATATTTCACAATAACTTATTTAAATAAAAGAGGTTAAATTCCTTCAACCATTCTTGATAAAATACTCATATTTCTTAATAATCAAAACATAGCATCGTACAATTGTTCCTATTTTTACCAATTGTTACATTCTCCCCCGTTAAAAGAATTTCGCCCCGAAATTCAACTTGTAGACGGGATATCACTAAACAATTGGAGGTGTTTTTTTTTCTCGCATTCCTTAGTGAATTTTGGTCCTCGCTTGGCGTTCCAACGAGCCTTCACTATGGGCATGCGACTTTGTTTTGTCCTTTTGACCTTCTGATCCATGATTTCCACCGGTTCTTCGATGAAGTTTAGACTCCCGTTGATTTCAATTTCATCTAGTGGAATAACAAGAGTCTCATCAGACAAGCTCTTCTTCCGATCCTGGGATGCATTCAATCATTCACGGGTTTGAACAATCTTCTCTGTAGTTTCTCGTATGATCTGGGGGCTGGTGAGAGTGTTGTTAGGAACTTGCTTGTTAGCTATTTGCGTGTCACCTACCTCATCCCATCAAAGAGGTGATCTACACTTGCTTCTGCAGAGAGCTTCAAATGACGTGACTTTGATGTTAATGTAATAGTTGATGTTGTATAAGGATTCGATGAATGGTTCTTCCTCTTTGTCTTTCAGTTTGAGGGTGATAAAAAGGACTTCTTTAACGAATATCGAAAACACGAGGCGAATCACCTGTCCCTTATCCAAAATGATAGATAGTGGTATACTCTGCAGTCTCGCAATCTTCTTGTGATATGCTCCTGTCAGCTTTTCTATTTTTCTTTGTAGCCTTGGTCGGTAGAAAGTGTGTGGGTTTGGTTGATTTGTCTACGATCGCTCAAGTGGTAGCATGTCCATCCACTGTCCTGGGTAACTTGTCATGGAGTTCATGGTATGACTCATAACTGATTCATCTATCATCTCTTTGTGTTTATAAGTCGTATATAATTAAGATTGAAAAGACAGTCGAATCGGTGATTCTATTCTAAGCCCACATCCAAACAAGGAAAAGGATTTAAAGCGGAATTACCAACCCTAAGTTCGTAGAATCTTAATTATATAGGGCTCCAATATATACACTTAGTAATCATAGATTCACTAGTATGGGTCCATAGAATCTACTTGAGTGGGGTGATTAACTTGGGTGAGATGACATTTACAACAACCCTTTCCCACAACTACTGCACTTAGGTTGATTTTTGAACTCGGGTTGCCGTATGGATGGTATTCCCAGGAGATCTTCTCGGAATATATTGAGAAGGTTACGGGCTTTTTCAACATCCATGATGTCTTTCTCTTCTTGTTTTTTATCCACAACACGGGCTAGGACAATGTGGTACCTCCTGTGTAGGTACTTCTGAGTCTTGTTGTAAAAGGTGAGTCGGGGGATTGTGTCCGGTTTGTCGCCATAGACAACGAGGGTTCCATTACTCGATAGGTTTAGGCAAATGGCCTTTTCTTAATATATGATATCGGTATGGTGAGGAAACTAACTAATACGTTGTTAAAATGAAAATGTTGTAAATTTTTATTGTGACCGGTGTTAGGATGATTTGAACGAATTGGTTGATTTAGTGTTAGAGTGCACCCTATGTACACGTCTCTAGTGCTTTTGATTATTCCAATTCTACTGTAAATATTTCGATTAAGTTTTTGAGGTTTTTGGTTGAGAAATTGATTAAATCTACGACTCACAATACTCCTCTCCGCGTTGCTATTATATAGTATCCATGCATATGTGCTATCGGGAATGAACGTACCGGAATCTCAGCGGGGTCTATTACTTTTTTCCCACGCTCTGTTGCTAAAACACTTCCGATGCTCCTGACATCTTTGTTTTTAGTCTCCGGGAACTCCTTTATGAAATGCCCTACTTCTCCACATCTGTAGCAAGTCCGACTCATCCCAGCTTTTGTGTTCTAGGCGGTCTGTTGAGCCGGCACCCTATAGAAATTTGTGGTATGCCCCTTTTCATTACAGGTCTTGCAGTGCATTTCCCTGCACTTTCCTTTGTGATGAAAGCTACACTTGGTGCATTTTGGCAGGTTTCCAACATATGGTCTTGTCGGCACTGAGGTAGTAGGGATGGTGGTGGTATGGAATGTCACTGTCTGTTGTCTTTTGGTAGGTCCTTGATTTGGGGCGTCGTTGCAGGAACATACTCTGGGTGTCCCTGGTTATTATTACGATTGGAACTTTCGGCGTTGTTCCCGCTTTTGTTTGTGTTGTTAGCGCCGAGGTGTGCCATGACTGCTGTCACGACGGCTGTTACCGCAATTTGAAATGTTGTAGGGTCTATTTAAAGAACTAGTGTTGCACCAGTATGCTGATTACCTTCATGTGTCGGCATGATTCTATTTCGTGAGTGGCCTCCTCTGTTCTCAGTTCTGTGATGACTGTCCAGGTTGTAGCTGTAAGGGTTCTTTGTCCTATAACGACTATCTCCTTTTCTAAGGAGTGTAGGTGATCCGTATTGTTCTCTTGATCTGCTTGCCGGTCTATGGGTGCTATGGCCCGAAGTACGGTGCAGTGAGTTTATGTCGGTTGTGGATCATTGGTTGTCCTCTCCAGTCTATATGTGTGGCTAGGTAGTTAACTGCGGGTTGCTTCCTGAAATGAGAGGTGGAGGTTCTCACACTCCTCTTGATAGGGTAAGGTTTATTGATGGTATCTCCCGAACTTGTTTCTCCATCTGGTCCCTTCTCGGAAATCTTCTTCCTCGTATTTCATCTATTGGTACTCTTCGAAATCTCCTTCTGGATCCTTCTTGATCCATCTATTGGCTTCGGTGGCAGGATAGTAGGGGTCTATGTGGAGATGAAGTCTAGCTGATATGCCTATGCGAGAATAGGGGTGAGAAGCATATGAAGAATCTAAGTGTGTGGTTCTATTGTAATGCAAAATACTCCTATAGTATTTTAAATTTGTATGTTAAAGTTTTCTTTGTATGGTTTGTTGATAAGTTTTAGACTCGTTATCCACTACGACCATTCCTCGGCGTACGTTGGTCACCTCTTGGATAAATATAGTTGATCAGGCTATATTCATCCCAGACAAGATTACATACCTCGAGGCTTACTCGCAGTGTTTAACTTATCTTAATACTTTTTGTTTTGTTGCCAATATGACTCCTTACTAGTATCTTTGTATGCACTTACATTTTTCGTGAAATCTCGGGCCATTCCAGGTGCTTCTATGGTTGCCTTGTGTATACAGGTCATATATAGTCAAGATTAAATAGTCAGTCGAATAAGTGATCTTACCTTATATCCACATCCAAACAAGGAAAGGGAAGTAAAGTGAAAATCTCAAATTCTAAGTCTATAAAACTTTTAGTATATATCACCTTAACGTATACACTAAGCAAACATAGACTTAACAGCAAAGGACCCCTAATGTTCCTGTTTTGAAATTGTTAAGTTAGAGAGTTTTAGTCCCTATGTATTTATAGTTTGTATATCTTATGTGGTTTGATATACTTAGCTCACTATAAACAATGCTCTGATACCAATCTGTCACAACCCCAAACCGGAACAACGGAAACGTTCGGGGGCGGATGACTTCATGTGGTATCGTAACAAATGAATACATAATAAAGAAAGCAATACAACCATCATATATATAATTGAAAGTTTACATTGTTAAAAGGTACATGTTCAAAACCAATTACAATATGATGCCAAAATATGAATTTAAACTGGCGCCGCAGCGTCCCTTCTTCAAAAGTTGTTTGTTACCTGTAATTACTGAATCCCTGGGACATACAAGTAGTTTTGAAAGAGTAGATCAGCATTTAAGTTGGTGAGTTTCATAAGTATTAAATGACAATGTTTGTACGAAATGAAATTTTTTGTTCTTGTTTGTTTGTTCCTAGAAAATCCTATATTTTCTACTAGCATAAATGTAGCCTTCTTTCAAGACCAATGTTTGTTTCTAGAAAATGTATGTACGTATAAAATTTCCAATATGTCTGAAAAAACCCCGTAAATCAATGTGTTTTTAATACTCCATGTGAGTTTTATAACCATGCTATTGACTAGAAATGCCTATACACAACGTTCTTCAGGCGTTGGAATGTTCTGACGTTTGTCACCCCAAATGGTGGACTGTAGCTAACAGTCAGGGCGCGGGTTGTCAAGCCCGTATAGATCTATACACAAACACCATGCTCCCCCTCCAAGGGATTCTGGTATATAATACAGGACTTGAAATGCGTACTCGAACGTACGTGAAGTTGATGTCTCACAAAACTTAGTATAAAACAAATTTATGTGTGAAAATGTTCGTTTAAATGATCATCCCCTAAGACTGGGATAGCTATGAAAAACGACGTGAAATCTTTAGATATGCATTTGACAATATTTTACCCTTTGCTCAACAGGATACAAATGGAGTAGAGTTTCGTAAACTATATATGTATATTTTTGATGTAGAAGACAAGTTTGTAAACAAAACATATATATGTATATGGTTATATATATGTATCAATTTTAAAAGATGATTTGGTATGTTTCGTAATTGTTGTTCATATTCTTACGTTTTTATTAGAAACTTTGCATGAAATAATCCTTAAGTTTGATACTAAAGACCTTTTTGTACTTATCACTTTTGCAAAAATGGTAGTTAACCATATTTAAATGATTGTGTTTTAACTTCCTCAATGTATAAACATTGCTCAAAAATGTTAGAAGGTGTTAATAAATCTATAAACCACTTTTGACAGTTTTACGCTTTACTGTCACTGTTTTTAGAAAACTCATAGGAAAATCATCGTAAGTCAAAAACTGAATCTGTCACCTCTGAGAGTTTATAAAATGAGTCTACTTTGTTCCTAATTTTTATTAGGATTTTTAGTGGTCTCAAACTAGTGTGAAAATGAACATCTTGACAGACTGGTCCGAAATCACTTCTGAAATGACAGTCAGTTTTATAAAAATCGCCATAAACTGTAGAAAAATCGTATGAACGCGTGCGAGTAGTCCTTAGAAAGGTATAAACTTGAACTATTTGAATATTGTATAGTTTTGAAATATATTAAGTTTAAGATGGTCAAAACAGTCCGTGAACACGACTCAACTTTTCTGTAGAAAACTGTCATTTAAATTTAAGTTATGTTTAGTGTTCTAACTTGTATTCCCCCCCCCCCCCCTTAAAACTTGAAGAAAACATGAAAATGTAGGGGTATGAACTCACCTTATGTGAATACTTGAATAATGGAAGGTTGAAGATGAACTTTTGGTTGTTGGTTTGATCCTCCAAAACAGCCACTCTTTTGGCTATGTTGTTGTCACGAAAATTTCACAGCAAAAGAGCAAGAAAAAGGATAGTTTACTCACTGTTTTGAATCAATAATTTTGAGTATCATAACAAGTAACTTCCAGGGGTATTTGGTGGTAAAAATATCAAGCAAAAGGAAGGTGTATATGGGTGAAATGGTGGCTGAAACACAAAAGGGACAGCAACCCTTTAGTTCATGGTTTTGATGGCTTTGGAAGGAAGTTCTTGTGCTTAAAAATGAGATGAAGGTTGAGAGTAATTCTCTGGAGTATTGGCTGGTCAAATGAGGGTAAAATGAAGAGGAAATTTCATGGATATGATGGAGGAAAGAGTGGAAGAGGATAAGGGGACAAAACCTAGACTAGCTTGTGATGGGATGTGAGTTTAAGTGATGTGATATTGTCTAGCCACTTGCTTGGGTGGTTGCTTAGAGATAGGGTTAGTTAACTAACTAACTACTAGTTATTTAGTTAGTTAGGAGTTCTAGTTAAGGAGTGGGAAGGTCTTAATCTCGAAAATTAGAAGAGGGATTAAGAAACATTCTTAGTAAAATGTCTTAAGTGATTAAGCACTTATTAATTAAGTTGGCACTTATCTCCACCAATTCTCTTATCTTAATTGATTTAGACATCATAAAACTTACATGAAATCACTTTAAGTCATGACCCATAACTAGTCATTCACTAGATAATAATACATATATACAAATACATACATGTATACTTAGTATAAAATAACAATGTAGTTTTTGTGTATTTGAACTTTAGTGTTTATGTTTTATTCTTTTTATTCAAAAACACTTAAATACATTCTAATTATACCTTATAATAATACATTTTATATTTTAATTTATTTAAATATAAAGTTTATTGACCAATGTATAATTTCGTGACATTTAACCGGTTAACCATATTGTTAAACACGTTTTGTCACTTTGGTTCGTATATTTGTCAAATTTAAATCCTCCACATCTATTAAGCAAACGTTTTACATATAACCTAACTTACTTATCAACTAGAGAAATGTTGATACAAAAATTAAGTTTGTTGCGTTTAAATGATATTATTGATGGGTTTTAGCCATAAGAACTTTCCTATATGCGCATGCAAAACCCTAATGCTTGGATCTAGGCTTTCTAATAAACATGCTTTGAATCCAGGACTTCTAATGACTAATAAGGTTAAATAACAACATTGAAATAGATCTAGAACCATACCTTTGAGTTCCTTGTTGATCTTGAGGTCTTGAAGCTTCTAGAGTCACAAATGTCACTCCTCTAATGGCTTACAAACACCAATAGCAAAGAAGATGATTTAGGAGAGAGGAGAGGGGAGGAAATCGGCTAGGGTTCTCTTGCTTTAGGAGAGGTGCCGATTTCCTTATGCCATGGGGTCTATTTATACTTGTAGACTCCTTAAGGGTACAACTTAAACCCTAATTGGATAATCTTCTCTTAAGGCTATCCAAATCCTTTCCATAGATAAGCCTTGGATGAATTAGCTATCCTTTTAGCTTCTAGAATTCGTCCCTTGTATATCTACAAGGATTTACAGTCTAAAGCTTAACTATCAAACAATTGACAGTTTATACCCCTTTATTTAATTAATCTCTTTAAGTCACCAAATTAATTCTAATTAATTCTATGACTTATATTAATCAAATAACAATATATTATTCTTTATATTATTCCCATAATATATAAATAATATTTACTCTCTCTTAATAAATCATCCTATCAAGTTGCTATGGTGAAGGCAACCCAAAAGGACCATGCACAACCGGGTCAAATACTTGCCTAATATAGTTACAGCCTTAGACACTATTCCAACAGTCTCCCACTTGGATAAGTCTAGTAACTATATGCACAAGTACAATTCGGTTTGCAATCGTAGCTCTCAAAGACACTGTCAAACTCTGATCTAATCAATCTTGTCCTTTAGATAAGGGAACGCACAGTCCTCTGTTAGATATCATACTGACAATCCTATGAAATGGTTAGTCAAGCATTTAGGTTTCTCGATCTCTGATTTATTTGACATAGAACTTAATCGAACACATCAATTCAGTTCTGATCGGGCCCGGCACATAAGTCAAATCAAATCATCGAGCGGCCGAGATATCGCTTTTACCTTCTTAGATAAGAGTTACAGATAAACTTCGACTTATATGCATTTACTTATTTATTGACCAACTATACACAACAATGCATTTTATAACACCGAGTTACTGATGCGTTTTCGCATTATCAATGTACAATCAATTAACAAATAACAAACCATATATCTAGATTTTAAGACTATATGATATTATCGTCTTGCGATCACCTTTTATATCATATTCCATAAGGTGATTCCAGCAAGCGCGGGTTTGTTCCAATGCTCAAAACTAGTTCATAAGCACTCATGAACGTTGCAACAACCCTTTGCTATGTCTAACACCATTTAGACATTCTACACACCAATTCATGACAATCTTCATTCATATCTACTTCCAACATATGAACGATTGTGGACCATTTGAACAATTTCTATTATTCTTAATAATCTCAATTATTCTGGAAGTCAAAACATGCAAAGTGAAACAATAGTTAAACAATTAACATAAGATAGTAACATTACTCATAAATAAAACTCCTTTATTTAATCATCAAATGTTAATTACATTTATCTATTATACGTTTCTAATACTATCTAATCTATGCTAATATCATCCTTCAACCCAATACTCCTAGCATGCTGCAAGTGCTTAACCCTACTCAATCCCTTCGTAAGCGGATCTGCTGGGTTATCTTCTGATGATATCCTCTTCACTACGAGTTGTCCTTCTTCTACACGATGTCTAATGAAGTGATATTTTATGTCGATATGTCTTGATCTACCATGATCCCTCGGTTCCTTGGTCAAGGCAACCGCTCCTTCGTTATCATAGAAAATCTCCATGGGCTCCTTTATGGCAGGTACAATTCCAAGGTCACCGATGAAGTTCTTTAGCCATATCGCCTCCTTCGACGCTTCGCTCGCTGCAATGTACTCTGATTCGCACGTTGAATCAGCTACGGTCTCCTGCTTGGAACTCTTCCATGTCACTGCTCCTCCATTTAGGGTAAAGACCCAGCCCGACTGCGAACGGTTATTGTCCCTGTTGGTCTAAAAACTAGCGTCACTATATCCTCGCACCTTCAAGTCATCACTCCCTCCGAGGACTAAGAACCATTCCTTCGTCCTCCGAAGGTACTTAAGGATGTTCTTCACCGCAATCCAATGTGCTTTGCCAGGATTCCCTTGATATCTACTAACCATGCTCAAAGCGAAGGCTACATCAGGGCGAGTACAAGTCATAGCGTACATGATTGAGCCAACTGCGGAAGCATATGGTACTCGGCTCATTTCTGCTATCTCAGCTTCGGTACTCGGACTTTGAGTCTTACTCAACTTGGCATTGCTTTGTATCGGTAATTCTCCCTTCTTTGAGTTTTCCATACTAAAACGTTTTAGTAACTTCTCTATGTAAGTATTTTGACTATGTCTAATTAGTCTCTTACTTCTTTCTCTTACTATCCTTACTCCCAAAATGTAAGAAGCCTCTCCGAGGTCCTTCATAGTGAAGCACTTCCCGAGCCAGGACTTAACCTCCTGCAGAGTCGGGATGTCGTTTCCCATGAGCAATATGTCATCGACATATAGAACGAGAAAGCTTACTATACTCCCACTGGCTTTGACATATACACAAGATTCGTCTTCGCTTCGTACAAATCCAAACTCTTTGACTTTCTCATCGAAGCAAAGATTCCATCTGCGAGATGCTTGCTTAAGTCCATAAATGGACTTCTCAAGCTTACACACTCTATTCGGATGCTTCGGATCCACAAACCCCTCTGGCTGAGCCATGTAAACATCCTCAGCCAACTTTCCGTTAAGGAAAGCGGTCTTGACATCCATTTGCCAAATCTCATAATCATGAAATGCGGCAATTGCTAGCATCACTCTAATCGATTTAATCTTCGCAACTGGTGAGAAGGTCTCATCATAGTCAACTCCGGGAGTTTGAGTAAAGCCCTTCGCAACCAATCGCGCTTTATATGTGTGCACGTTTCCATCCACGTCGGTCTTCTTCTTGAAGATCCATTTGCACCCAACGGTCTTACGTCCGGGCACATAATCAACCAAATTCCAAACTTGGTTGTCATACATGGATTGGATCTCGCTATCCATTGCCTCTTTCCATTTTGCAGACTCCGGGCCTGCCATGGCTTCCTTATAGCTATTAGGTTCATCAAGATTTACTAGTGTACCATCACTAATATACGTGTCCCCTTCGGTAGTAATATGAAAACCATAAAACTAGGGATGAACTCTAACTCTATCGGAATGTCTAAGAGGTAAGGATTCGTCAATCGGTTCAACCGGAGTTTCCTCCTCGGGTTGAATGCCAGCGGTAGAGGTTCCTTCATCTATCGACTCTTGAATCTCTTCAAGTTCGATTTGCCTCCCACTGTCTCCTTGGCTTATGATTTCTCGCTCTCGGAAAACTCCTCTCCTCGCAACGAAGACAACATTGTCCTTCGGTCTATAGAAGAGATATCCAAAGGATGTCTGCGGGTAGCCGATGAAAATACATCGCTCACTTCGAGGTTCGAGCTTGTCGTGAGTATCTCGTCTTACGAAAGCCTCGCAACCCCAAACCTTGATATGTGCCAACGAGGGAGCTTTCCATGTCCACATCTCGTGAGGTGTTTTGGCAACCTTCTTAGTAGGGACTCGGTTAAGGATATGGGCGGCAGTCTCTAAGGCATACCCCCAAAAAGAGATAAGTAGTGAAGCACGACTCATCATAGAGCGAACCATATCCAATAAGGTTCGATTACGCCTTTCTGCCACACCATTCAACTGCGGTGTCCTAGGAGGCGTCAATTGCGAAACTATTCCACACTCCTTAAGATAATCGTGGAATTCAAGACTTAGGTACTCTCCTCCTCGATCGGATCGAAGCATCTTGATTTTCCTGCCCAATTGATTCTCCACTTCATTCTTGAACTCTTTGAACTTTTCAAAGGTTTCTGACTTTTGCTTGATTAAATAGATATACCCATATCTACTATAATCATCGGTAAAAGTCACGTAGAAGCAGTTCCCATCCTTCATGGTTGATCTAAACGGTCCACATACATCGGTATGTATTAGGTCCAATAAACCCTCTCCCCTTTCACATGTACTCGTGAAGGGTGACTTAGTCATCTTTCCAAGTAAACAAGACTCGCATGTGTCATCTTCCCTAAGGTCGAATGACTCCAACACTCCATCCTTTTGGAGTTGGGCTATGCGTTTCTTGTTGACATGTCCAAGACGACAATGCCACAAGGATGCTTTATCCATACTAGTGGAAGAATCAATATTCAAAACATCATTTCCTAAGTTATCAACAATCATAACGGTTTCATATATTCCATTACATGGTATAGCTTCAAAGTAAAAGACACCATTTAGATAAGCCAAAATAGAACCATTCTCATTATTAAAAGAAAATCTAAATCCTTGTCTATATAGACCATGAAATGAAATGATGTTTCTATCCATTTCTGGCGAATAGCAACAATTGTTCAAATCTAAAACCAAACTATTCCTAAGCACTAAAGAATACACTCCAATCTTGGTCACAGGCGACGATCTTTTGTTCCCCATGATTAGATTGATCCTTCCTTGCTCCACATCCCTACTTCTTCTTAGTCCCTGCACATTTGAACAAATGTGATAACCACAATTGGTATCAAGAACCCAAGAAATAGCATGATTAGAATCGTTAGATTTAATTGTGTATAAACCTACGAAAGATGGCTTGATCTTTCCTTCTTTGATTGCTTGCAGGTACTTTGGGCAGCTTCTCTTCCAATGTCCTATCTTGTGGCAATGGTGGCACTCTGCCTCCTTCGGGTTAGGACAGGGCTTAGCGGGATCAACTTTGGTCGCACTAGAAGAGGCACCATCTCGGGCTCTGACCTTGCGATAGTTCTTCGATGAAGCCTTCCTCTTCTTTCCCTTTCCTTGACCAATAGCCAAGACAGGAGCAGTAGGTGGATTGGGAGTAGGTGCAACAGACTTGTCTTTGAAGTTGCTCTCGGCGACCCTCAAAAGACCTTGGAGTTTGCTTAGGGTGACCTCCTCTTTGTTCATGTGGTAGGTCATCCTAAATTGGTTGTACATCGAAGGCAAAGAGTGAAGCACCATCTCGATCGCCAAGTCTTCACCAAAGTCAACGTTTAACTTGCGAAGGCGGTCGACATACCTTTGCATCTTTTGCAGGTGCACGGTAAGTGAAAGGTCAAGCCTTGAAATATGATAATGTTTAAAACAGACTTAGCGTCAGCATGTATCTCAGCATCAGCGCCAGCATGTCAGCAGCTCAGTTTGTAATAGTTTAGCTTATTCAGTGCTTTGTAACAAATCTTGTATTTATCCTGTTTCCTTAGTTATCTTGATTTATTAGCTGGCGTATCCCTGAATTGTAGGGATCATCTAGAATAGCAGTATATATAATTTTATATAGGTTTGTGAATGGTCAAGCTTTTCACAAACCCTAATTGTCGCTTTGTGCACATGATAATCTCTTTGTGAGATTATCTTTCTTAGTGAAAGTTTTTCTTCGTGAATTTCTCTTGTTCTTATTCATAGTCATTGTTTGATATTTCGATTGATCTAAAGGTCTCTTCAATTGGTATCAGAGCAGGTTTCTTTTATCAAACAAATGGCTTCATCTTCTTCTTCATCAAACTCGTCAAATCATCCTTCTGCTAAAATCCCTCCTTTCGATGAAACTAACTTTGCTATGTGGAAAATAAAGGCTCTATATGCCTTGGAATCTGTTGATGAAGACATGCTGGACATCGTTGAAAAAGGTCCTTATGTTCCGATGTATCAGCCTCTTAAAAACAATGTTCCTGATGGCACTATGAAGAAAACTCCAAAAGAAAACTGGACGGCAGACGACAAGAGAAAACATGGTTTGGATGTTCGTGCTCGTGCCGCTATCAGCTACTCATTGCCATACAACATCTTTGGGCTGGTTCAAAATTGCATCTCAGCAAAAGAGATGATGGATACGCTGACTGTATCTTTTGAAGGAACTGAAGAAGTCAAGGCTACTCAAATAAATGATCTTAACCGAAGGTATGAACATTTTTTGGCTAAGAAAGGTGAAACCTTGACTCAAACTTTTAACAGATTTAATACTCTTGTTAACGATCTTCGGAGACTAGATCAGTTGAAGCATAGAACTGTTCTAGTGCAAAAGTTTTTGGATTCTCTAGGTGCAGGTTGGGAGAATCATGTTGATGTGCTGAAAAACAGTGAGAAGATCAACTCTATGGACTTACAAAGTCTCTATGGAAATCTTCGATACTATGAAGAATCCAAGCTTCAAAGAAAGGAACTGATGAAGGATTCTCAGCGTGAATCTTCTGTAGCCTTGTTCTCCAACAAAAAGCTTGTGGCAGACTCAGACACTGAAAGTGATTCAGACAATGATTCATCTAAAACTGACACTGATGATATTGAAAAGGTTGTAGCTAGTGCAGCCTTGATTGTGAAGACCTTTGAAAAATCAGGTCGAAACTTCTCAAAGTTTCAAAAGAAGATTGATGGAAAGTTCTCAAAAGGGTCAGGAGCTGATAAAAGGCATGGTGCTGATAAGAAAGAGAAGGCTCAGTGCTTTAACTGTGGGAGCACTGATCATTTTGCAAAGGATTGTAAACAAAAGAAACAAGGCACAGATGAATACTGGAAGTAGAAGTACAACAAGCTGATTGAGAAGCTGAAAGCTGAAAATCTGGAACATAAAGTGCTTGTAGCTGAAGAAGAAAAATGGAAAACTGATGAAGAGTCATCAGATGATGAAGTCAAGTGTCTCATGGTCAAAATAGAGGACCCGGATATTCCTGATAAAGACAAAAGTACTTTTGACACTGATATGTCTGATGCTGAAAATTCCAGGAAGCACAACATTGACTCTTCTTCAATGTATCAGGTTAAAAACTTTGTTTCCTATTCAATGAATGAAAAAATCAAAATGTTTGAGTATTTGGGTATCATTAATTCTAAGAAGAATCAAACCATAAGAAATTTGCAAAATCAAATTGATCTTCTTGAAACTGATATATCCATAAAAAATAGCATTATTGAGTCCACTTAGGAAAATCTTAGAATTACCAGTTTGTCAAATTCATCCTTGTCTGCTGAAATTGACGATGTTAAAAATCTTTTGATTAAAGAACAAACTGTGCTCCACACTTGGGAAAAATCTCATAAGAATGCCAATTATATTATTTCAGCTAAAATTCCACATTCTTGTGAAAAAATTCTTGGGGGTAATTTTGCAGAAGCTGAAAAGGTTTTTAAATCACAAGAAAAGGAATCTGAGGTCTATTCCATGAATGAGATGAAAAATAATTTCAAAAATAAGTTTGTCAGTAATTCTTTTATTAATCAAAGTTTAATTGATGAATATTGTACTATTAATTCTGATGGTATCACTGAGTGTAATGTTGAAATTACTGGAATTGATCCTACCTCTTATCCTACACATCTTGTTAGACCAACCCCTCTGATTGAGAATATTATTGCTTTTCCTATCTCTAATGGAGTGTTTCATGCTGTTCATGAACAACTCAAGCACTTCCCTGATTGCAATCCATCTGTGAATGAGTCAAAATCAGATACTGATATTTCATCTTCTAACACTGATCAAATTCCTTCTGACACTGAACTCAGTCGTGACTCAGTGATAAACAAAAGGACTCAAAGCTCTATTGGTGAATCTTACATATCAAAATGTGTTAAATCAAAAAATTTGCTCACCAAGAAGAACTTTGGAACTAGAGTTTGTTACAGATGTGGTGACTCCTCTCACAAGATCAGTGAATGTTCTTTTGATAAATCATCCTCAAGAGCTGAAAATATTAAAGTTAGGAATGAAAAATGGACTCTTAAGTCAAACTCTTTAAACTGTCTTCCTAAGGAGTGTTATAATTTGTTATCAAATAACTTTGTGAATGACCCATCTTCGAATGGGTCAGTGTGTTCTAACTAGTTTCTCAGCACTGCAGGGTCAGGAGCATCTTTGGTACTTAGACAGTGGTTGCTCAAGACATATGACAGGATCAAAGTCTCTCCTGGAAGATTATGTTAAGAAAACTGGTCCTGCAGTTACTTATGGAGACAATGGAAAGGGGTTCACTAAGGGATATGGAAACATCAAATGCAATAACGTGGTTTTCCAAAACGTTTCATATGTTAAGGGTCTCAAACACAACCTTATTTCTATTAGTCAATTGTGTGATGCTGACTATGAAGTTCACTTTACAAAGAAAGAAGGCATAGTTGTAAACACTGACAAGAACATCGTACTCTCAGCAAGTAGAAAAGATGATATATATGTTCTTGACATGTTCTCAAGTGACAAGGCACTGATGCATTGTTTCTTTACAAAGTCTCAGACGAATCTTAGCTGGATTTGGCACAAAAGGTTTTCTCATCTGAACTTCAAGAATCTATCTAAGATATCCAATCAAGACCTAGTTAGAGGGCTCCCAAAATTCAGCGTTGTGAAAGACAAGATGTGTTCAGCGTGTGAACAAGGAAAACAAACCAAGTCCTCTTTCAAACCCAAGTCATGTTCCAGTATATCAGTCCCTCTTCATCTACTCCACATGGACTTGTTTGGACCTATTCCTGTTCGTTCTGTAGGTGGAAATAAGTATACTCTAGTGGTCGTTGATGAGTTCACTCGATTTACATGGGTAGTTTTCTTGAAGAAGAAAAGTCATGCTGCACAGGAAATCATATCACTGATTTGTAAAAATGAGACACTGACAGGTCTTAAAGTTAGGCAACTAAGAAGTGATCATGGCACTGAGTTCCGAAACTCAACTCTTGAAGAATTTTGTGATCATAAAGGAATTGGACAAAACTTCTCAGCTCCTCGCACTCCTCAACAAAATGGTGTTGCTGAACGAAGAAATAGAACACTGATTGAGGCAAGAAGGACCTTGATGATCCATGCTGGTCTTCCTATGTCGTTTTGGGCTGAAGCTGTCAATACAACATGTTTTACTCAGAATCGATCTCTAATTCACAGGATTTACAAGAACACTCCATATGAAATGCTGAAAGATCGAAAACCAGATGTATCCTTTTTTCATGTGTTCGGATGTCTTTGCTATATTCTAAATCAACGTGACCCAAGATCCAAGTTTGAACCTAAGGCTGATAAAGGTATTTTTTTGGGTACTCATCTATTTCAAAGGCTTTTCGTGTTTTTCATGTGAACAGGCAATGTGTTGAAGAATCCATTCATGTGAAGTTTGATGAGGAATCATGCACTGATGAAAAAGTCACTCATTCTCCTTCTATCTTTCAAGAGCTTCTCTCTTGTCCATTCGATGAATCACCTTGTGCTGAGGAGAAGTCCGATTCTTCTGATCCTATCATTCCAGTTCCATGTCCCTTGAGTCAAGATACTACAGCCACATCAGCAGATAACTCATTAGATGCTGATGAAACCCTTGAAGCTGAAGACTCTCCTGAAACTGATAATGTGTCAGTGTCTATCTCTCCTGAATCAACATCAGTCATTGAACATCGAGATCATCCTGTTGATCGAATTATAGGGAATATTCATGATGGTGTCCGAACCAGATCTAGTGTACTTAATAACTTTTTCATGTATGTTAACTTTGTTTCAATGATCTTACCTGATAAAGTACACACAGCTCTTCAAGATGCTGATTGGATCAAAGCCATGCAAGAAGAACTGAATGAGTTTAAAAGGCACAATGTTTGGACTCTTGTCCCAAGACCATCTGGGAAGTCTATCACTGGAACTCGCTGGGTCTATCGTAACAAGGTTGATAAAGATGGAATCATCACTTGCAATAAGGCAAGGCTTGTAGCTCAAGGGTTTACTCAGATTGAATCTATCGACTATGGGGAAACTTTTGCCCCAGTTGCTCGCATTGAAGCTATCAGGCTGTTTCTCGCATACGCATCCTACATGAACTTCGTTGTCTATCAGATGGATGTGAAAACAACATTCCTTCATGGTGTGTTAGAAGAAGAAGTGTTCCTAAATCAGCCCCAGGCTTTGTGGACAAAGATCATCCTGATTACGTGTACCGGTTAGATAAAGCTGTTTATGGACTAAAGCAAGCTCCCAGGGCTTGGTATGAGACGCTGACATCGTATCTGCTTGAAAATGGATACAGACGAGGAGCAATCGACAACACTCTCTTCATCAAAAACAAAGGCTCAGATATGGTTCTTGTTCAAATTTATGTCGATGACATTATTTTTGGCTCTCCAAATGAGACACTGAGCAAGGAATTTGCAGAGATCATGTCTCAAAGGTTCGAAATGAGCATGATGGGAAAGATGACCTTTTTCTTAGGTCTTGAGGTTCAGCAACAAAAGACAGGTATTTCCATTTGTCAAAGTAAATATATTTTTGACCTGCTTGTTAAGTATTCTCTCAGTGACTGCAAACCAGCCTCTACCCCAGTATCTAAGACTGATAAGCTACACGCTGATCTAACTGGAACTGATGTCAATCACCCTCTGTATCGAGGAATGATTGGATCCCTCTTATATCTCACAGCAAGTCGTCCTGATATCATGTTTGGAACCATTCTCTTTGCTCGATTCCAAGCTAATCCCAAAGAATCTCATCTCATGGCTGTCAAACGTATTTTTCGATACTTAAAGGGAACTCAAAACCTTGCACTGTGTTATCCTCGCGACTCAGCATTTGAACTTTATGGATACACTGACTCAGATTATGCATGATGCAATTTAGACAAAAAGAGTACATCTGGTGGATGTCACTTCCTTGGCAACCATCTCATCAGCTGGTCTAGCAAGAAGCAAACATCAGTTGCCATCTCAACTGCAGAAGCTTAGTATGTTGCCGCTGGGAGATGATGTGCTCAGCTCTTATGGATTCAAAATCAGCTTCTTGATTATGGGTTTAAGTTCTCAAAGACTCCCATCTATTGTGACAACACCAGTGCCATTCAAATCACACAAAATCCTGTTCAGCACTCAAAGACAAAGCATATCGAGATCAGACATCACTTCATCAGAGATAATGTTGAAAAAGGAAAAGTTGTTCTTGAACATGTCAAGACTTCAGAGCAACTTGCTGATATCTTCACAAAGGCACTGGATTCTCAATCAACTGCTTACATTATTGGAGAGCTGGGAATGATTTCCTTGTAATTGATTTTGATGTTTAATTGTACTAATGTTTGATTTTGTCTTATAAGCTGATGTACATTGTGCTGATGATGACATACTGATGATATTTGCTACTGGGCACTTTGGTTTGATTTCTTATCTCTATCTCTTCCTCAAATCTTCTAAATAAAAGTTGAATGATTCACTGTATTAAACCATACACTGATAACGACTTGAAACTCTTTGCCGATGGTTAGATCAAAACACCAAGATCTATCACACGCAACTACCCCTTCTTACCAATCTTACACTGATTCTATGATTTAGTGTGCCAAAACACACACTGATGAGAATCTAAAATCTTTGCCAATGGTTAGACCAAAACACCAAGATCTATCACACGCAACTACCCCTTCTTACCAATCTTACACTGATTCTGTGATTCAGTGTGCAAAAACACACGCTGATGAGAGTCTAAAAATCTTTGCCGATGGTTAGACCAAAACACCAAGGTTTATCACACGCAACAATCCATTCTTTACGCTCCTCTTATTCAGTGTCTAATGATTCAGTAAGATAAACCACTCATTGGTGAAGTCACAAAACTCTGTGCCGATGGTTAGATTATGTAACTAGTATCTATCACACGCACCACTCTCCTTGCTAGCCCTGAATAAGCAAGTTGTACCTTGATTTGATGGAGAAATATCTTCAGCATGTAACTTTTGTGACACTGAGCTCAGCGCTTCCGCAAACACTGATTGACGTTTCACATTCAGTCAACGGCTCTTTTATCCAACGGCTATATTCTGCTCTGACAGGTTGTTACGATGCGCCGTTATCCTTAATGACGATAATCAAGCAGATCAGAAGATAATCATCACCTATTTTAATGAAGATAATCATTACCTTTTAAAAAACCCCTTTTATTCCATATTTAAACCTCTTTCTCCCTTGGTTTAATTTTTCCTTCCAAAAACCTTGAACTTCTCTCAAAAACCCTAGAATTCTCAAATTCTCTCCAATGGCGGCATCTCTGTTTACATAATCCTCAACCTCTCGAAGGGTCATTCCTGCCCCAAACTCTCCTCCTCTTCCCATTCACATCAAGGCCACCAATGTAGTCTTCAACCCAGACATTCCAGAGGTTCATCGAGGTCTTGGACTCGATGATTTCGTCAATTTCTTGGCTTCTTGTCGCCTTCGATATGCAATCAGCGATGTACCATCCGAGTTCTTTCCAGAACAAGTATGTGAGTTCTACTACATTGCAACCATTAATGAAGAAAACAACGCCATCACCGGAACCATTGGCCATGGAAGACACTCCGTGTTCATCACCGCAGAACTTCTCAGTGCTGCTTTAAGGTTACCAATTTTCAAACCCTTCTCTGAACCCCCAACTATTGAAAGATGTAAACGCATGTTTGATCAACTGGGCTATGATCACTCAAAGGCTGGTACTCGATCAGCTCTTATTTTGCGTCAGTGCATGACCCCAGGCTGGAAGTTTTTCACTGGAGCTCTATGCAAGTGTGTGGGTCACAAGTCTCGTAGTGGTGACCAACTGAGCAACTATGAGCAACAAGTTGTCTGCTCCCTTCTTCTCAACAAAAGGCTGGATTATGGGGCAATATTCTTTGATCAGGTTGTTCAGCTTCTACGTGCAAATGTGTGTGCTGATCATGTTCCCTTTCCACGCTGGATTGCCCTGGTATTCGACAAGTTCTTCGCTGCTGACTACTTTTCTCACTCTGGGAATCCAATCCAATGTCCTCGAATGTCAGTTCGTATGTATCAGGATGATCCTTTAGATACCGACATTGGAATCTCCGATCGGATGAGAGAATGGATTGCCAATCCATACACTATGCCTTCTCTCACCGCTGACACTGATGAAGGAGGTGCTGATGGTAATCATATGGATCATGCTGATCAAGAGGTGGAGCATCATGATGGCAATCATTTCTCCCCTCAACTGTCTCATCACATCATCTCGGACTCTGGCAAATCCTCCTCAGCACCACAGGATTTGATGCCTCAGGGGGAGCATCCATCTCAGGGGGAGCATCCCTCACAGGGGGAACATCAGTCTCAGGGGGAGCATCAATAACCGGCAAATCACCATTTCTCTCCAAGAATGCCTCCTAGCTCTCCAGTTGCCCCAGGTACCTCAATGGTTCAAACTCCTGCTTCAGCATTTTCTGAACTGATGTCACTGACTCGGGACATGAGTCAGCGTCTGCTTCGAATTGAGGCTGATGTTCAACAAATCAAGGAGGTTCTCTTACTTACTCCTCCCGCTAGTCCCCACTATGATGATGCTAAAAAAGGGGGAGATACTAATGCTGATGATCATGCTTATGGTGAACCAAATGAGAAAGACACAGAACCTGCTGCTGACAACACTATCATTCAGCATGAATCTCCCAACCCCGTTCGTAAATCTGATTCTGCGGGGCATAATAGTCCAGCAGCTACTGAAAAATTGTTTGAAGACAGTGAGCATGATGAAGAGCATGATGAACCTGATGACGAATGTCAAATTCTTGACATGAACTTCATTGATCCTCTCATTCCAGTTCAGCAAGAAAGCTCAGATGACCTTGAAGAATCTCATCCGATTCTAGCTGATGATATTGCTGATCCTATCATTCCGGTCCAAGGAGAGGATTCGGACGTTGCCAGTGAAGAATCTCATCCGTTGTCTCGAAAGCGGAAGGTAGCAGATACTGACTTGGATTATTCTCAAACTGATACTTCTTCAACTGTGAAGAAACCCAAATCTATTGTCAGTATTTCAAACCTTGCCACTGAATGGAACATGTCCCCTGACCAAGTCAATCAAATTCTTGATGAAGCCAATCGAGCTCAGCTTCTAAAGAACATTGCTCAAGCTGATGAATCCCTTATTCAGCACAAACTTCAGGCTAAGGGATTGTTTGAACCTCCGATGCAGAAGTTCCTGGAATTTTAGTCCAAGGCTCAGTCTTCTCAACCTCCTAGTGGCTCTAGTAAGCCTAAGGCTGACAGTGTTCTTGACCGGATTGATCGAAAGAGATTTGAAGATGTTTTCAATCGGCGAATGTGTGGTGACAAGATCATCAAGGTCAAAGCTTCCAAACCTCGAAACGAGAAAATCCTTTCGTTGCTGATTACTCGTCAAGGTCCTCAGCATTCATATACTGAGGTTGTCAAAAGAGATGAGCTGATCAGATATGGGTATTCGGAATGGATGGAACTGCTCGATCTAGCATCCAAGCAAACCTCAGCTCACTCTTCCGAACTAACTAGTGCTCTTCATCTACTGATCAAGAAGGTTCAGCGTTTGGATCTTGTTCCTAAAGAACGACCTCAGCATCAAGGCCAAAGGTCGTCAGTTCCTAGATCTCGAAGGACCAAGTTTCATGTTGATGGTGAAGAAGTATTGGTTCTAGACTTCGGTGCTGATATGATTAATAATTCTCTTCCTCTCGGTGTTGATCCGGTTCAGCATCAATTCATCTCAGCTCCTGAACACGGGATGTTCTACCTTGATAAAAACAGGAGGATGTGCTTTCAACGCACTACTGAGATTCCAAAAGCTCCAACCACTCACCTTGTTGGCTTAAGGCAAATGTGCATGAGTCATCAAGATCTATCTGGAGAATTTCACATTCTTATCGCCATGGAGCTGCTGAACAGAAGACAGGAGTTGCTGGACAGTCCTTATTGGCCCGTTAAAATTGAAGCTGAAGCTGAGTATGAAGAATTCCATTCAAGGGGTGTCTTAATTTAGTTTGTTTTGAACATCATCATATTGGGGGAGATTGAAAGGTCAAGCCTTGAAATATGATAATGTTTAAAACAGACTCAGCGTCAGCATGTATCTCAGCATCAGCGCCAGCATGTCAGCAGCTCAGTTTGTAATAGTTTAGCTTATTCAGTGCTTTGTAACAAATCTTGTATTTATCCTGTTTCCTTAGTTATCTTGATTTATTAGCTGGCGTATCCCTGAATTGTACGGATCGTCTAGAATAGCAGTATATATAATTTTGTATAGGTTTGTGAATGGTCAAGCTTTTCACAAACCCTAATTGTCGCTTTGTGCACACGATAATCTCTTTGTGAGATTATCTTTCTTAGTGAAAGTTTTTCTTCGTGAATTTCTCTTGTTCTTATTCATAGTCATTGTTTGATATTTCGATTGATCTAAAGGTCTCTTCAGTAAGAGATTCTCCATGACCCATCTTGGCAGAAATCATGTTGGTGAAAATCTCATAACGCTCTTGTCTCGCGTTTTGGTGGTATCTCTCCAATAAGTCTTGATGCATCTCGTACGGGTACATGTCCTCGTAGGACTTTTGGAATTCGGAGTTCATGGTGGCAATCATGATGCAATGTACCTTCGTTGCATCTCGCTCATGAGTCTCAAAAGCGGTGATTTCGGCCGGAGTAGCGATTTCGGGGTTGATTTTCTCGAGCTTCTCATCGAGGACATACTCCTTATCCTCATAGCGAGCAATGGTGCGAATGTATCTTATCCATTTGCTAAATTTCATTCCATCGAAGGTGACCTTTTGGCAAAGGCTCATCAACGTGAAAGAACTAGCAGCAGCGTTGTTTGCGTTCGACATCTACAAAAGAGAAAGGACAAAGATAGATTAGAATAAGAATCCATAATTATCACCCAATAAGAAAAATTAGGGCTAGGATCCAACAATAACATTTACATACTAGAAAAGGGATGCCGTAATCTAACATGAAAATAAATTGAAGGTAAGTGAATGACGATTCACTAATTCTCCATCACAAAACTTAAACTATTAGTCCTAAGTGTATTGAGAATTCATAGGTTCGGATGAGATTCATTGAAACTATTCAATGGCATGTTTAAATCTCGATATGCCCCTCTAGTTTGTGACTGGGATACCGAGGATCACAAAGCGGGTTTGAATTACCATGCAAATTCACATGGTGCCTTCATTGTAACGATCACCTATTCGATGTGCCGGTAAACCACACACGCTCCATCGAACTATGATAAACAATGAATCACCCTTTGCCACCTTTGCTTAGAACCAATTAGTGTGCCGGTAAACCACACACGCTCCACTAACTTCTTAGCAAGGATGCAAAGTGTAATTTCATGGGATTGCATCAATTCACTTTTCCTAAAGTAACTAAGATTGGGAAATTTTAAAATATGTGTAGTTACTTTGTATTACTTATTATACTTTTAATGAGAGGATGAGGTTGCCCTATCCTACCCGTTCGGCTAACGACCCTCCACCAATCAAGCAAGCGGTGGGTGTGAGTGTACACCCATTAAGCACCATTTTATAGGTCGCAACCTTATACCCACCTTATAGATCGGCTTCGTGAATGAGGCCTACTAACGGTAAGACTAGCATTTAGTTAAACATATATATATATATATATATATATATATATATATATATATATGTATATTATTCTAGTAATATCATATTAGTATAGGGTTGTATTTTAAAACTTTTAAAATCTAGGGTTTGAAATTTAAGTTGTCTAAATTAAAATTTTTAATCACAAATATAAATTTCAAAACTTGTGGGCAAGTTTTAAACATTTAAAACATAGAGGATCAAATAACAAATAATTCCAATTAACAATTAATATCCTAATTATCTATATTTGATTTTATTCAAGATTTCTTTGAAAGATAATTACCAAAATAATTAAAATAATTAATTAATTGTCATATAAGGAAATTAAATATTTTATTAGTTGATAAATACCTTTAACTAGATCAAGATAATAGTCATATATATCAAAAAATCGGATTGAGATTGATCTATTATGATTCAGATAAGTTTCCATAAGATAATTATGAAAAAATCCCGAATCTGGCTATTCCTGACGCCTGGACTCGCCGAGTGCACAAAGGGACTCGCCGAGTCAGGCCTACTCGCCGAGTCCACTTTGGAACTCGCCGAGTCCATGACTCAGAAACCAAAAAATCGAATTTTGCAGGTTTATTTCAGTTAATCAAGCAACAATTTAAAGAAAACCAAGCTAGTCTCTAATACCACTGATGGGTTTTAGCCATAAGAACTTTCCTATGTGCGCATGCAAAACCCTAATGCTTGGATCTAGGCTTTCTAATAAACATGCTTTGAATCCAAGACTTCTAATGACTAATAAGGTTAAATAACAACATTGAAACAGATCTAGAACCATACCTTTGAGTTCCTTGTTGATCTTGAGGTCTTGGAGCTTCTAGAGTCACAAATGTCACTCCTCTAATGGCTTACAAACACCAATAGCAAAGAAGATGATTTAGGAGAGAGGAGAGGGGACGAAATCGGCCAGGGTTCTCTTGCTTTAGGAGAGGTGCCGATTTCCTTATGCCATGGGGTCTATTTATACTTGTAGACTCCTTAAGGGTACAACCTAAACCCTAATTGGATAATCTTCTCTTAAGGCTATCCAAATCCTTTCCATAGATAAGCCTTGGACGAATTAGCTATCCTTTTAGCTTCTAGAATTCGTCCCTTGTATATCTACAAGGATTTATAGTCTAAAGCTTAACTATCAAACAATTGACAGTTTATACCCCTTTATTTAATTAATCTCTTTAAGTCACCAAATTAATTCTAATTAATTCTATGACTTATATTAATTAAATAACAATATATTATTCTTTATATTATTCCCATAATATATAAATAATATTTACTCTCTCTTAATAAATCATCCTATCAAGTTGCTATGGTGAAGGCAACCCAAAAGGACCATGCACAACCGGGTCAAATACTTGCCTAATATAGTTGTAGCCTTAGACGCTATTCCAACAGTTATATGCTAATTTCACAAACCGGTAATGGTTCGTAGCCATACATCATAACGAAATTTATCAATAGCTACTTGTTTTATATTTCACAATAACTAATTTAAATAAAAGAGGTTAAATTCCTTCAACCATTCTTGATAAAATACTCATATTGCTTAATAATCAAAATATAGCATCGTACGATCGTTCCTATTTTTACCAATTGTTACAATAAAAGAACAGAAAAATGAAAGGTTTAGAACAAAGAAGAAATATGTTTAAGACTGTTAGTGTAAGGACTTCATTTTTCTTCTTTCGCGATTCCTGTAAGGAAAAGATTAGTAGCAAACGAGGTGACCGAGGCTCGAGTTGGACTCGATTCCCTTAAAAAGATTCGTCGTCTGTTCCCAGGGTACAACAACATTAACAGTATGTGTATTGTTGGAAATTTCCACTTGCCTGAAATAGTCGCCAGAAGCAGGTGTACAGAGAAGGAGGAGGAAGAAGAGTATTTTCATTCGTGTGTCAAATGAGATGGTAGAGGTCTCCTTTTATAGTTGAAACGTAACGGAAACAAATCAATTCTATATTAAGGAATTGATTATGCATTGAATGTCAATAAATGTCATTAATTATGTAATTAGTGCATCCGTTACAGAATTAAAAATTAGGACCAAAATTGTCAAATTTAGCAAAAACGAGGGTAGCCCGAGCCCGAGTTTTCTGAGCTGCATTCGTGTCCGCTGGTCGCGCCCTTGCACAAGTTCGGTGTTTTTGGTCTTCGAAATCCAAGATTTGCACTCCCCCGCACGTGGGTAAGAATTATAGTAAAACCATAGACACAAGCTTGTAAGCCTTTCATGCATTCAAGCTTATAAACCTTGTTGAGTTTGGTCTTTCTACTAATGTGAGACTCATTCCCACATTCATCTCTTTTGCTAAATTTATTCTCAAATACCCACCTTTGAGTATCGATATCTCATTCACATATACTCCATTTTGGACATATAATATATCATTTTGAAGTTCTCACGGAGGACAACACAAACCCACTTAAAGTTAATTATATATACAACATATGTATATATTTCTATATGTCCAAAATTAGTAAGAATATAGATATTTATACTAAATTTCCCAACAATCCCCCACATGAATCGAGATCGATCTCTGCACATCCAATTTCCAAACAAAATTTTCAACAGTTGAATCCTACATAGGATAGGTAGGTATTACCCTTTGAACCCTCCCTTAAGAAATTACACTTAATCTCCTAGAAGTTAGTAGATCTCGATTTCTTTGAACTGAGCTATCATTTGTGTAGACGACAATATAATTCTCACAGGACTCTCCCTGACAAGGTCATATCCTCATAGACATGTTCGTTTTGGTCATGAACACTAACCTGGTTCTGCAAGAGCTTTAGGAATTGTGCCCCCATAATTCCCTTCAAAGCGACCCCGCTTATCTCTCACATAGGTGACTCCAAGAATCACTAAAAACCATATGTTTAGCCTAATTTTTTCACTACATATAGGAATGGAATAGGAAGTAACGTTAACTCCCCCCCCCCCCCACAGTGACATGCCTCACTCATACAATTAGGTTATCCTTTTGAACCCATATCTTGGGATCTCCAATCTTCTGGGTAAGTTTTCCTTCATATGAATTTATTCATTCATGTGCTTTAGTCCCATTCCTCTTGATGACTTGTAAACTACATCTCTACTCAAACGTTTTGTAAGCGGATCCGCAATGTTATCCTTTGACTTTACCCAGTCAACCGTGATAACCCCCATAGAGATTAGTTGTCATATCGTTTTATGTCTACATATAATGTGCCTTGATTTCCCGTTATACATTGTATTTTGAGCTCTACCAATTGTCGATTGGTTATCATAATGTATACATATGGCCGTTACCGGCTCAGGCCATTCAGGAATGTCCTCTACAAATTGATGTAGCCACTCCGCCTCTTCAGCACAAATATCTAAGGTGATAAATTCAGATTCCATCATGGATTTGGATATAACTGTTTGCTTGGATAATTTCTAGGCTACAACAACACCTCCAAATGTAAACACATATCCACTCATAGGTCTGGAATCTTTTATGTCAGATATCCAATTTTGTTAGGTCACATTTTGTTGGTTTGGGCTAGGCATGTATCTGAATAGGTCTTGATAGGGTATTGGTCATGTTATGTGTGTTTTCGGTTGTGTTTACGGCCGAGTAGGGTTCACGGCCGTGAACGTGTGTACGTCCGTGGATGGGTTTGTGATTGGTTGGTCCCTATATATAATGCCAGATGTGTCAGATGAATAGAAATTATATGTGTGTGTTTCCAAGTGTATTGTTGGAACTTCTTTTCTTCTACTCCTTCTTATTCTTATTGTTTTGGATCTTGATTGTGCTTGATCACTGATTGGTTCGCGTTTATGGGACTTACAATTGGTATCAGAGCCATATCGGTGTCAAAACGTATTCAAGTTGTGTTTTCGGTTGAAAGATTCTTCGTTTTCATCATTATTCAAACTTGCTTATGCATTTGATCGTGATTTCAAGGCTATAGGGATTGAAATCTGCTCAAAATCATCGATTATCTTCAAAAAAATAGGTGTTTACGGTCTCAACTTTTGAAGTGTTTACGGTTGTGAACTCGATTTCAACCGTGAACCACTCATCTTAATTGACCGTGAACTACTTTTTGACCGTGAATCATTTTTGGATTGTGATCCATTGCTTGACTGTGAATCACTCATTGAGCGGTGAATTGATTGGACCGTGAAGCCGTGTACGACCATGAACTGATTACGTACGTGAACTCATCTTGACCGTGAAACTTTTCTTTTTGTTACAAAACTCTCTTTTCAAGATTATTTTCATTTAATCAAGAAAATAAAAAAAAAACAAAATAAGAATGGATTCACAAAACTTAACAGTTCATTAGGAATTGGACTCTATCATGGGAACCACTACTCAAATTCCTCGCTTACTGTCAGCTGAAGGTTTCCAAGAATGGAAATATCGAATGGAAAAGTACATCAAGATGAAAGATTTCAAAATCTGGCATAGAATTTTGAAAGGACCAGTTTGAATCACCACTGCACTTGAGAATGGAACTATTATCGACAAAAAATTTGAGAATTACACAGATCAGGATTTTGACAAGATCGAAGAACAAGAGAAAGCTCTTGCTACACTTACCATGGCCCTATCTCCTAAAATCGCGCAAGGATTTTGTAAATATGATTCCGCTAAAGCTCTATGAGAAGCTTTGATAGAAGTGTAAGAAGGAAATGAAGACATGAAGCAGAGTCATCAGGATATGCTTAGACAGAAGTTCAATATGTTCAACCACATTCTTGGAGAAACCCTGGAAGTTCAACTTCAATGATTCATCACACTGACCACTGAGATGAATTCTACCGGAATCTCAGTGCCAAGATCTAAAATCAACAAAAAGCTGCTGAACTCTCTCCGAAAGGCATGGGATATGATTGTTGCTGTTATCAAGAAAAAAAGGATCTTAACCGACTTAGTCTTGCTGAAACCATGGATATAATCAAAGCTTGTGATCTTGATGACAAATAGAGGGAAATAAATCATGTGAACTCGTATTCAACTGTAAATCTTGCGATCTCTACAAATAATGATTTTTAATCATTTACCTCACCACAAAATCAAGTGTTTGCTGCTCCACAACCATCATCTTATGTTGCTCCACCATCAATTCCTTATCCACAAGCTACTTCTTCTTCAAAAGCTCTTGCTCCAGTATCTGCTCCAAAAGAAGCTGAAGAAAATATGGCCCTTGCATCTAGATTGGTGAACTGCTATAACACTTTTATTGCTGGAGAGTTGCCTCCTCAGATTTCATTTGCCGATCTTGATCAGATACACCCTGAAGATGTTGAAGAGATGGACATCACTTGGCTAATTGCGATGGCGGTTTTCAGGGCAAAACAACTTGCAAAAAAGGAAAGGAAAAATAATTGGGGAATGAATGCGGAAAAGAAGTTGGGTTTCAACAAGGGAAATCTTAAATGTTTTAACTGTGACAAGCCTGATCATTTTGCTCGTGACTGTCCAAAACCCGAAAGGAGAGTGAATCATGAACGAACGATGGTACCAGTCGGAAACAATAAGGGAGCTATTGCTTCTAACAACGAAACTGCTAACCTGGCGGTGGTAGCTTAGTCATTTGACTGGGAGCACCAAATTCAAGCCCTGAATATTTCAGGACCTGAAAATGCTCACATGGCCCAGATCAATGACATCTCTGAAGAAAAAGGTGAGTTGGACCCAGAGGAAGAAATGATGGAGATGCAGTTTACATTCAAGGTAACCACAACTCCAGAACTGGAGAAAAAGGAGGTCAGTCAAAATTCTTGCTCTCAAACTTGTATTGATATTGTTAAATTTTTACGTGAGCAAATAGAATTACTGCGTAGAGAGAAGGAGGACCTAAAATATGATGGATATCAACTTAGGAAGGGCTAAAAACCACTAAAAGAACAATTAGAGGCCAAGACTAGGGATTTTAGGCAATTGCAGGAAGATTATAACAATAAATGTGAGAATTACGACTTTATCAAGAAACAATTTGCATCTGTGACTGACGAACTTGACACATTGAAAACTCGTTTTGAAAATGCTGATTTTAACTTTAAAAAATTTGATGTGTCAAGTGAGAAAGTCGCAACTATGATAGAAAAACAAATGAAATGGAAAGATCAGAAGCAAGTAGGTCTAGGTTATTGTAGCGTCCCTCCTCCTTTCAATCATAATTACTTTGCTATCCCTATGACCCAAGAAGAAATAGACAGAGAAGAACATCTTGTGTATGGCAAACCTGTTGTACCTGTAACGAAAAGTAGTGCTAGAGAAAAGGATACTAACGTTTCTACTTCCCATGCAGATTCACTATGTCAAGGCAAGAAGGATTCTTGAAAGAGTAGTACCAATAATAATTTTGTTTCAAAACTTGATGTTTCTGTTTCAGAAAATATAGTTGTTGGGTTGAAGACTCGTTTGAAGATTGTGTCATTGGGCTCGGCTGTTAGTCCTTTTGTACTCCGGTTTTGGGCCTGTCCAACCGTGAGTTTGCTAGGTTTACTATATAAAGATATGCTTGCATGCATAGTAGGTTAATGTTTTAGAGAATAACGATAGTATTTTACAGATTTCTTTATCGTTCTTGTAAACCTCCAACCCTCTACAGTTGATGTTCTTGATCGAGCTCTTCTGAGGGTTTATTTATAATCATTCGACTCGTTATATTCATCGTTGAGTTGTTCTTTATTTTGCATTCGTTCTTACTGTTTAATATTTATTTACCTGTTTAAGATCTAATCGATCTTCAAGATTAAGTTTTAATCTCATCAATTGGTATCAGAGCAGGAGGCTGTGTAATCGATGCACTTCTTTTCTGTGAAAAGGTTTCAATTAGGGTTTTTCCGCAATTACTGATATTTATTGAGCCGTCATCTCATTATTTACGTATCTTGATATTTATTATTTTGCCCTAATCTGAGTTATTACAAGTCTGATCTTTGAACAGGTTTTTCGATCATAATGGACGAGTCGCAATCGAATCCCATCAATATTTCCAACAGCATCGGTTCAACCACGAAGATTACCATCCTATATACCCATGATTATGAAGTCTGTGCGCACCACTTCGAAGACTACGTTATAGGATCTGAGGATAATGGATACCTCATATGGGAAGCAATCATTAATGGACCTTTTTCTCACTCTGCAACGTCGAGGATTATTAAAACTCAAAAGGAGTATATTGATCTGCTGAAGGATGTTAAAGATATTGCGCAAGATGAAAAGGACAAATTCCAGTGCAATATCAAGGCGTTACGATTGATCAGATTCGCCCTTCTGTCCGACACCTTCAGGTTGGTAAGTTCATGCACGACGGCAAAGGAAGTTTGGGATAGACTTCATGAACTGTACTCTACAGACGAGGATCTTGAACACTCTATCCAAACCTTGCTCTTATCTGAGTTTGGAGAATTTAGGCAAGGAGCCGAAGAAACTGTGACCCAGACGTTCGATCGCTTCAATCATCTTCTCAGCAAGATGATCAAACATGACATCGAAAGGAAGCTTATCGAGCAGAAGGTTACGTTTCTAGATGGTCTAAGGTCAGAGTGGAGAGCGGTGGTGTCCACGGTTAAAGCCCATGAACAGTTTAAATCTTATTCTTTGGCGAAACTGGTGGGTATTCTCAAGTCCAAGGAGAAGATTGTAGTGCAGGAAAAGAACGTTGTTTCAAGCCTAAGTTCGATGGCCCTCCTTTCAAAAAGTAAAGCTGTGATGGAGGATGAAGACTTCAACCTGGAGGAGTATGACCTCACGTCTGAGGATTATGCTATGATGGTGTCTAATCCCAAGAGGTTCTTTAAGAAAAGATTCCCCAGCAACAAAAATCGAAACTGGCAGGGGAGTTATAGTTCAGAAAAGGTTAACAATGAACCAAAGGTTGAAGAGCCCAAGAAGGAACCGAAGGCAGATGGTGATTCTGGAGTGAGCTGTTACTACTGTGGTGGGAAAAACCACTATGCTAAGGATTGTGTCCTCAAAAAGATGGCTAAAAAAGATGAGGAAAAGGATGAGGAAGCTTTGCTGCAGAAAAAGCTTGATGAGATGAGGAAGAAGAAATCTACCACTAACCCTTCCATGAATGCTCTAATTGTGCAGGGTTCGGTTGCTGATGACGAGTTCGGTGGAGTGGAAGTTTGGTCAACCGACTCCGAAGACGATGAAGTGAGGAGGCCTTCGCATGGAAAGGCTTGTGTGGCTAAAGAGGAGAGTAGTGGAGGCAGATGCTTGATGGTGTTTGAAGTATCTCAGATAAGGGGATACAACACTGATGGTGGAGGCAATGAACCGAAGGAGCAGCAGGATATGTGCTTTACGGCCAAACCGCTCAGCGTGCAGTTCAACAAACTCGATGAACTGATCAAGAAGGTACAATCGGTTTTTGTTTCATTTAAAGTACCACAAAGCTCCTATGAAAAAGAACTAAAAAGTGTTAATTCATGAATCTCACATCTAGATAGTAGTTTAACTCAAACTCGAGTCACCAATTCTAACCTAACTGATCAATTAAGCAGGGTGTCTTCGAAGAGTGAGGAGCGGCGCATGTGGATCGAGTTGAAGGAGTCTGAATTAGTTAAAATAAAAGACAAAAACATTTATTTACAGAGAGACAATTTAAAGTTGTTAAAACAGCGTAATGTTTATTGTTTGATTGCAAAACGTCTTTATACTAATATTACTCAGCTTCACTTGGATTGTGAGATAGGACAAAAGATTCATCGCATGATTTTGCCCTTCCTTGAGTTTAAGGAGGATGAAATCGATGCTGAAGCTTATAATTGTGAGAGTGTGATATCATCTGATGATGTCAATCCGACCTATATGTATGGACCGGACAAAATGGAATCTTTCATTAAATCCAAGGACCACAAGGACATGCTCAAAAACCTTTTGGATGAAAATGATAGACTTAAACTGAGAACCGAAACCATACAAAAATTTGACTCTTTAAACGCCAACTTGAGCTCAGAAAATAAAATTGATGTTGAAAATGCATCTGAGCTTAATGAGGATGAAAATATGAGTGAAATTTCTGTAGAGGACACGGTTGACTACTCAGAATTTGTGAAAAGCGAACCTGAAAACCACAAGAATGTAATTTCAGAAAATTCAGTGGAGTTCGCTCAATTGTCCCAATAAAAGTCCCCGATCTTAGCAGAGAAAGCGGTTGTATATCAAAAGGTCAGGACCACTCCAAATCAAGTGTACAAGGTCACTGGAGTAACCGAACATCAAACTGCTGAACTCACAGCAATTGTAAACGAAGACAATGCTGATGGCTACGATGAGTTCTTCTGGTCTGCTCCAATCGATAATGCAGATGAAACGGTAGGCTTGTCAGAAAGGACCTCTTGGATTAGTAAAGGTAGATACATACCAGAACCCTTGAACAAGCCAGATAATTTCGATGTGCCAAGTACTAGTGGTACGAAAGACATTCCTCAAGAGAATGGAAGTTCGGTAAAAGAAGACATTCCCTCTAGTTCCTCTGTTCAAAGTGAAACTCCCACAGTTCAAAGTGAACCAGCCAAGGAGAAACTGAAAATGAAAGCCAATATCCATCATCAACCGAAGTAGATGAGGAATAAGAAACGTGAAAGGAACCAAAGATACAGGAAGAATCTCTCTGAAAGGAAACAATTCTGGCAATCCCAGAATGCATATTTCTCACATCAAGACAAGAATCTGAAGTTTGAGAACAATCCTGTCAAAAAGCATGAGAGCCATAACAACCGAAAGCCAAGGTTCGGTTCGGAAAAGAATACCAACCGAAAGCAAAGGTTCGGTTCTGAGGATGACTCCAACCGAAAGCAAAGGTTCGGTTCACAGAACGACTCCAACCGAAAGCATAGGTTCGTTTCTGAAATCAAAGGAAATCAAAACTCTAAGGTCAGTCCCACCAATGATCAAAAGCAAAAGGGTCACCTAGAGTCTCCAGCCAAGAAGTCATCTCAATCTAAGCCCACTCCTTCACACTCATCTAATTCTTCTAATTCTTCCAATTCATCTCCATCTTGCTCTAAAGCTCATTCTGTTTGTTCTCAAAAATCTCATTCGTCAGCTGAACAAAAGGGCAAACAGATGGTTTCTGCATCCACACCAGAGTCTAAACCGAACGCACCCAATCCTAATAAAATAAAAGTCTTTACCATTAAAAAGAAAAATGAAACAACACTTATAAAACGAACATATCTTGTTGACATCTCTCTTACTATTCCTGTTCCTGTGAAAGGCTCACGTGGACCCAAGAAACTTTGGGTTCCTAAATCTGCTTAATTTTTGCAGGTTATAAGTGACGAGCAGTTTGACGAAGAATGGTACATCGATAGTGGCTACTCGCGTCACATGACAGGGAGGAAAGAGGAGCTCAGGGAATACAGGTCTCTTGCAAATGGTGGCAACGTCAAGTTTGGAAACAACTCTTTCGGCACCATAAAGGGATACGGAATGATAACTAATGGTGATTTTACTATAAGGAAGGTGGCATATGTGGAAGGACTGCAACACAACCTCATCAGTGTATCTCAGCTTGTTGGAGATACAGGTCTCAAAGTATCATTCGACGATGAAGGTTCTGAAATTATTGAGAAGAAGACGAAGAAAGTAATTCTCAAATCTGAACGTAAGGGTGAAATGTTTCCTCTAAACCTCAAACCCATCAAAGGAAACCCAGCTATATGTTTGTTATCAAAAGCGCAATCTGACGAAAGCTGGTTGTGGCACCGAAGACTCTCTCATCTCAACTTTAAAGATATCAACAAACTTGTCACTGGAGGTCATGTTCGAGGTCTTCCTTTGCTCAAGTTCGACAGAGATCATTTGTGTGCTGCATGCAAAATGGGGAAGCAGATTCGTCAAAGTCATCCATCTATAATTAACACTAAAGTTGTTGAACCACTCGAATTACTTCATATTGATTTGTGTGGTCCATCATCTATCGAAAGCATCGGTGGTAGCAAGTATATTCTTGTTATTGTTGATGACTTTTCGCGATTTACATGGGTGTTCTTTCTAAAGCTCAAATCTGAAGCGACTCATAAACTGAAAGTGTTCATCAAGCAAATTGAAGTACAGCTCAAGAAGGTCGTTCGCAACATCAGGAGCGACAATGGTCTGGAATTCAAGAACAGGGAATTTGAAGAATTTCTAGCAGAAAAGGGAATAAGTCACAACTTCTCAGCTCCCTACACACCTCAACAGAACGGAATTGTCGAAAGACGAAACCGATCTTTGTGTGAAACTACCCGAACTATGCTAAGTTTCGCTTCCTTACCTCTTTATTTTTGGGCTGATGCTATCTCTGCTGCTTGTTTTACGCAGAACAGGTCATATCTCAACAAGCGCTTCACGCTCACACCTTACAAGATTCTCAACAACAGAAAGCCCAATGTAAAATTTTTCCACGTGTTCGGCTCACAGTGTTTCATCTTTAACTCTAAAGAACACCGCAACAAGTTTGATGTCAAAGCTGACGAGGGAATCTTTCTAGGTTACTCTCTTACTTCCAAAGCATACAGAGTCCTAAACAAGCGTTCGAGGAAAATCAAAGAGACCTATTACGTGACCTTTGATGATAGCTATGTCAACAAGGTACAGGACAAGGTAGACACAGCTGGGGAAATCTTTCCTCAAACTGGCCAAGTCACAGTCTCGATCGCTAATCTATACGAGAAGTTTATGGAGCTCTTTGACGAACCAGAGAAAGCTACTCTCTCAGAAGCAGGCGCAGCAGACAACAAGGTAAACCATATGAAACAAATTGTCGAAGAAGCTGCCAGGAGAATGAACGAAGGAGGATCGAATTTTAATGAATCTCCATCCAACAATGCTTCAGTTGAGGGGGAGCCAAGCTCACATGTTGAGGGGGAGCCAAGCTCTACAACTGCTCCAGAAAGTCCAACTCCAACCGAAAGTACTTCTCCAACCGAAAGTGCTTCACCAACTGAAGTTGCATCAACGCCTGAAAGCCCAGCACCACAAGAAACCTCTGAACCTCAAGTTTCTCAAAGCATTCCAGAAAACTCATCTATCGAGGGGGAGCATGCTGATATGTCACTCGACTACGAAAGCCAATCTGAGCCAGAAGAAATGATCAATGCTGAACTAGATCCAACCTTTGATCCAAACTATCCTCCTCTCACCAAATGGACCAGAGATCATCCTATCTCTCAAGTGGTTGGTGATGTCTCTGAAAAGGTTCTGACCCGATCACAACTGAAGGCAAAACAGACATCCTTATTTTCAAAAGTTGAGTTTTGTATGTTTAACTCTTTCGTATCAAAAGTTGAACCGAAGACAGTTAACACTGCCCTCGATCACTCTGATTGGGTTCAAGCAATGCAAGACGAACTGAACGAATTTGAAAGGAACAAAGTATGGCGCCTCATTCCAACTCCTCCAGATGCCTCGGTTGTTGGTCTCAAATGGGTCTTTAGAAATAAAATGGACAAGGAAGGGAACGTGATAAGGAACAAAGCTCGTCTGGTTGTAAAAGGATATTGTCAGGAGGAAGGGATTGATTATGAAGAGACTTTCGCTCCGGTAGCTAGGCTGGAATCTGTAAGAATATTTCTTGCTTACGCTGCCCACAAAAACTTCGAAGTTTTCCAAATGGACGTCAAGTGTGCATTTCTTAATGGAGAACTCGAAGAAACCCTGTATGTGGAGCAACCTCCTGGGTTCGTGAACGAAAAATATCCAAATCATTGCTACATTTTGGATAAAGCTGTGTATGGACTCAAACAAGCTCCGAGAGCCTGGTATGAAACGCTAACTAAATTCTTAAAGATGTCTAAATTCAAACAAGGTTCGGTTGACCCAACCTTCTTTCACAAAAGGAAGGTAACCACCTTATGATAGTTCAAATTTATGTCGATGACATCATCTTTGGCTCAACGAATCCCAGCCTAACAGCTGAATTCATAAAGTTGATGGAGACTAAATTTGAAATGAGCTCAATGGGTCCTATTAACTTTTTCCTTGGTTTAAATATTAGACAGGGACCCGAAGGCATCTTTATCAATCAGGAAGCTTACACGAAGACTCTCCTAGCAAAGTTTGGTATGATGGGAGACTCCAAAGTCAAAGTCCCAATGGCATTTGACAACAAACTAACTCCATCTCTAGACAAACCGGCTGTTGATATCACGCTCTATCGTCAAATGATAGGCTCACTAATGTATCTTACTGCTAGCAGGCCTGACATCATGTTTTCTGTGTGTTACTGTGCTAGATTTCAGGCAAACCCACGCGACCCTCACATGCTTGCAGTCAAGAACATTCTCCGCTATCTCAAGCGAACTGCCTCCTTAGGTCTTTGGTATCCTTCCAACTCAAGCTTCTTCGTTCAAGCCTATTCAGATGCTGACCTTGGAGGATGTGGACTCGACAGAAAAAGCACCACTGGCGGCTGTCAATTCCTTGACGGGAAGTTGGTTAGCTGGCAATACAAGAAACAAACGTGCGTGTCGTTGTCTACTGCCGAAGCGGAATACATAGCCGCTGCATCCTGCACCTCCCAAGTGATTTGGATCCAGAGTCAACTTCGAGACTATGGACTCAATATGAAGAAGATCCTACTATATTGTGACTCTGAAAGTGCAATTAGGATCTGTCATAACCCAGTGCAACACTCTAAAACCAAACACATAACACTGAGGTATCACTTCATCAAAGATCACGTGGAAGATGGAAACGTCGAAGTACACTTTGTAAGAACCACTGATCAACTGGCTGATGTCTTTACCAAAGCTCTTCCTGAAGCATCGCTCAACAGAATTTTACAAGGGCTAGGTATGATGAAATCAGAGTCAGTACCTCAAACTACCTCTCAACCTCAAACGTAAGAAGCGACATTAACCGAAAGTTCAGGTTCGGTTAAATAATCTGGCTCGCTCATCACCACAAAGGTAGTTTTCTTGGTTGTATATTTCTTGTACAAAGTTCTTTATCTTATTGTTAAAAGTATTTTCTAATTGCATGTCTAAATTCCTAAGTTTTCTAAAATTTTCCAAAATCGAAACCTACCGAAGGTTCGGGTTCGGTTTTTCAAAATTTTCTTGAACCGAAACCAACCGAAGGTTCGGGTTCGGTTTTTCAAAATTTTCTTGAACCGAAACCAACCGAACGCTCGGGTTCGGGTTTTCAAAGTTTTCTTGAACCGAAACCAACCGAACGCTTGGGTTTGGTTTTTCAAAATTTTCTTGAACCGAAACCAACCGAACGCTCGGGTTCGGTTTTTCAAAATTTTCTAGAACCGAAACCAACCGAACGTTCGGGTTCGGTTTTTCAAATTTTTCCCAACCGAAACCAACCGAACATTTGGGTTCGGTTTTTTTAAATTTTTCCAAAGTTTTTTTTACTTACTTTTTCCAACTCTTAATTTTTTTTTCTTGCTTATTTATTTTATTTTATTTTATTTTTATCTATTTCAAAAACTCCAAAAATATTTTTCTCTTTTAATTTTGTTTGTGTGTTCGTTCTTTATGGGGATATAATTGTTGGATTACTTAAGTGTCCCTAGAAGCATGCTGCTGTATGTGTCCCAAGCCTCATAAGATTTTGAATAATAGCCTTAATGACTTTGTATAAACAAACCTTGTCTTCCCAATTAGGCCATCACATTTATTCTAATCTTGAGCTACCTCACTCTCTTCTCACATGAGATAAGAGTTTTCTGCTTGGTCCTTATTTTCGCAGCAGAGGTACTTTAATTTCTTATACCATCTCCATTACGTTTCTCCATTACATTCGTTTCATCAATGTGACCCTTGAGACTCTCAGAAATTACCACTGAGGTTTATGGTTACACAACAACTGTGTTTATGATTTCAGTTTCGTGCCACTACGAGCTGAGTGAAACCCAACATTCAACACAAAATCTGAATTGACGGTGAACAATAAATTTGCTCAAGTATTCACCAACGAATTGACGGATGTATCCTACTGAAATCTCAAATTTTAATTTTTGTGTGATTCCTATGAAATTGTTAAACACCATAACATTTCTTCCCTTGGGATCCAGTTTTTAATTTTTTGTTGATATTTTATATTTTCCAAGCCAATTTAAAATTAATTCCTACCTACTTGTTCAACAGACTACACCGGTCTCACAAGTACTTTGTTCACTTTCTTTCTTATTTCAAGATTAGAATTGCTGAATCAAAGCGAAAGCCACCCTTACTTAGCCTAATTAAAAGAAGCCTTTCAACACTTATTAACAAATGTTTGATCGTTATTCAACGGGAAACCACATTAACACTTGAAGGTCTCTCTTGATCTTGAAGGAAGAGATTCGTGCCCGGGATCACTTGTTTTGTGTCATTATTGACATCACAGTCATTCATAAAAAGAGTTGCTTTATTTCTTTTCTTTTCTTTGGTGGTTAATTATCAGGTTGTGGTCAAAAATCATCCACGTGGGTATTTAATTCAAAAGATGCCATTTAAAAGATAAGACAAAAGGTTGCTGACTCAGGCGGGAGTTAAAGGATTGAATTTCAAATGACGGTAAAAAGGGAACGCGTGTGAATTTGGAACGCCCACACTTTTACTGACATCATGGACGAGTGTGCGAATTTCATGCGACACTTCTCTGGCACTTAAAGGCGCGTGAGGATTTGAAATGGTATGTTCTGAAACGGCGCTTGTTGGGCGGCGTGATCCTAGGAATCTGACACTCTCTCTCCTACGTGATCATCGCATGCTTAACTGTCACGCATCTGTCATTCCGGAAATCCTTTCGTATTTCCATAGAAGATTTGAAACGATTTTTCTCTCTCCTTTCACCCACTATAAAAGGCAGTCTATACTCCCATTTACCTCTTTACTGCATCCAGAATTTCCAAGAGAGCAAAAACTCCCAAAAGCTTCACTGTTCATCTTCTTCTTCTACCTTCAACAATGGCAGAATCATCCTCAGTCCATGCTACCTCACACATACTTCCTATTCGTCCTCACCAATGCTTGGTGATCGATCTAAACCCTCTGGCGTACGACTCTTATATGTCGCCGATCATTGAGTGCCTGAAGTACTCCCAAATCGCTCCAGCTCTCTCCAGGATTGAGTCTGTGCCCATGGAGATTCTCTCGCAGGTGTATGCGACTGCATATTACGACAAAGCAGTTGAGTGGGTGTTCTTCGAGGTTGCTGATCACTAGACCTCCATTTCTCGACAACGATTCTGCACACTGCTAGGGTTGGCTGCTGACCCATCGAGAATTAATCCGGAGACGATTCCTCTTGGCCATCTGTACAACATGTTCTATAATATGGGGTACACGGAGGCGCTCACCTCCGTCGCAAAGTTCAAGAAATCCTGCTTGCCGCCACAATGGAACGTCATGTTTACAGTCCTCTTCAAGGGCTTATCTGAACGGAACTCAGGATCCGATGGTTCTAGTCGACTGTTCTTGTCGATTATGTATGCAGTTTACAACGGAGTCAACCTCGACTTTGGGTTGGTCCTCTGGCAACAGCTCATCCAGAGCCTTTCTTCTTCATCACGACATTCTGAGGTGTCGTATGCCCGGTTCTGGATTCTCATTACCAAATGGGCGACGGACAAATTCGATATTCCAACCGCTGCAGGTGCATCGATGTCTTCGGTCGGTACTTTTCATACCACGAAGATCATCGTTTCTGATGCATCCAAGTTCTCGTTCATTGGCTCTATTCCGGAGACAATGTATGGCGATGTTCCCTCCGACAGCAGAATCATCCGAACCGTCAAGGAATTCAAGGCATCTGGACCTAGGCAACTTACTCAGGAAATGCTGAATTCCATTCACGATGCTGACAAGCCTGTTAGGGGCAAAAAGGCGGAAAAAGGGAAGCAAGTGACCAAGGCTCCTAAAGGTCCTTCTCCCAGGAAGAGGAAACAAACAAAACCGGCACAGTCCCCGCAACCGAAGAGAAAGAAGCCTCAATCGAAGCGAAAGCTTGTAATCACTTCCTCTTTGAGTGACTCAGAAAATGAGAGTTCGGGTTCGGACGGCACTCAAAGAGGCGAAACCCCTCCCAGAGGCAACACCCCACCCCGATCACCTACCCCAGACATGGAAATTCATGTCTCACCAGTTCCTTCACCTCCTCCAACCATCCCTACTTCCATTCCCACCATAAACCTCGCCACCACCATTCCTAAAACCTCTATCCCTATACCACCACCCATTTTCACAGATACAACTACAACCACTGCAAAGGTTACAACCAACGTATCTGATACGGGGGTTCATACCAGTGCAACCGAAACACCACCCGTAACCGAACCACCTCAAACCGAAACCCAGCATACAACCGAGCCTACCCATACTCAACCACCACCCGAAACTACACCCACAAACACTCAACCTGAACCTACCCAAACCACAACACCCCCAGCTTCACCACCCCCACCATCTCCAGATCATGCCTCTGATGGAGATAACCCATTCCTTGGCGGTGACAACATGACCTTCGATTCGGTCTACTTTAGTCCGTTTCAGGTTCTAAGTGATGATGAGGACGATGCTCCAGTAACAAAGAATCATCTAAAGGAGCTAAACGAGAAGGTTGACTTACTTATTGCGTCATCCACCAACTCTCAGTCCTCTCTCTCTGAAGCCGCTCTTCAGAAGATTGTTGACGCCTTCTCCAGGGCTCAACATGATTCTGTTGCTTCAGCCACAGCCGCTATAGACGCCTCCACAAAAGCCTGTGAGGCTGCGACCGCAAAAGTCGATAAACTATTCTCAGACGCCTCTTCCGTGTTGAAGTCCTTACAGGAGAGCGCTAAGGCCACGAAGACAACTTTGGAACCAATCGTTCAGCAATTGGCCAAGTTCGTCTCAACGGAGTTACAGTCATTCGCTACCCTTCGCCAATCCATCAGCGATGACAACTCGGCCCTTCGTGCCTCCATTGACGAGCGCCTCGCTAAGCTTCAAGAGGATCTCGCAGCTGAAAATTCGTTAATGGACGTTTTAGTAAGCAAAACCACCGCCCTCAAGGTCAAGAGCACTCAGCTTTCAAACTCTCAACAACAGATTGAAGCTCTTCGATCCGAACAGGAGGTGATCAAAACTTGTGTTTCAGATGTACACGTTGCCCTATCTAACATCCTGGAAGCACACGATCCGATTCTCAATCATTCGGTGAGGCGAACCCTTGCTGAGAAACTTACTCCTGCCATGGACCTTCTTAGTAAAATCGAAGGCTTACCTAGTTTCGTGTCCAATCCGAAACAAGGGGGAGAAGGGAAGTCCGGATCGAAACCACCTCCTTCCTCAACAGCTACTCACACAACCGAACCACCTCCGACTGGTCAAGCTTCGGGTTCAGGTGTGAAGGATAAAGGGAAAAACATAGCTGAGGAAGAAGATGAAGATGAAGATAAAGAAACCATTGCGGACATGTTGAAACGTAAAAACAGTCGCAATGTTGATGATGACTACATTCCTGTGGCGCGAGAGGCTGAAGAAGCCGAACGCAAGCAGAAAGAAGCCCACGATCTCCTCGAGAGCAGGAAGACTCTCTTCCCTGCCTGGACTCGGGAGAGAATGATAAAGGAGGCCAAAGATACTCCTAGCATCCTATGGCTCGAGCCGGTGATCTCCTTCGACTGCTATAATTCTGTCGATTCGCAGTTCGACATGTCGTTGACTCGAAAGGCGTTTATCTTCCACGCCTTCTCCAATATTTTTGAAGTCCCTCATCCGAACCCTGAGGTTGATAGGGAGCTGATCGAATTCTATCTGAAGGCTGCTCGACCTCAATATCAAACATGGAGCACTCAGAAGATAGTGAATGTTCGGGTTTTGAAGCCTTATACCGAAGGAAGATTCATCAATGTTTGGTTCAAGGTGATTCGAGGGTCTGCAAGAACTGAACATCTTATATCCTTGGCAGATCTACGGAACCTAAATCCTCATGATTGGATTGTTTTGCATAACATCCTTTTGAAGAATGAAGTCGAATATGGTCCAATTATAGACCATCTCAAAAGGATGTTAGTCTGTTACATCATGGAGGTAGCCCTAATGGATCAGGAGGTAGCCACAGTCTTCAAGAAGAAACCAAAGATATCTCCTGTGGGATCGGCCAGTGATCTCAATCAAATGCAAATGGGCAAGATCGACCCGAAGCACAATTCGGTCATGTTCACTAGAGCAGAAGGACATAAATGTCTCTTTGCTTTAGCTGACAAACATCTTTACACCACTGCTTGTCTAGAGCACGTGCTATCGATCATCCGAAGGTGTAAGGAGAATGCACCAGACGATGTCAAGTACTTCAACGACATGATCCAATGGTACATCAGATTCAGGCAGACGATACTTACTCTGATATCTCGTCTGTTTGAGACCGTGAAGAAGAAGGTACCTGGTGCTGCTGCTGGCCCAAGTAAAAAGTGAAGATCTCGCTCCAATTGACGCAAAGGGGGAGATTGTTGGGTTGAAGACTCGTTTGAAGATTGCGTCATTGGGCTTGGCTGTTAGTCCATTTATTTTGTACTCCGGTTTTGGGCCTGTCCAACCGTGAGTTTGCTAGGTTTACTATATAAAGATATGCTTGCATGCATATTAGGTTAACGTTTTAGAGAATAACGATAGTATTTTACAGATTTCTTTATCGTTCTTGTAAACCTCCAACCCTCTACAGTTGATGTTCTTGATCGAGCTCTTCTGAGGGTTTATTTATAATCATTCGACTCGTTTGATTCATCGTTGAGTTGTTCTTTATTTTGCATTCGTTCTTACTGTTTAATATTTATTTACCTGTTTAAGATCTAATCGATCTTCAAGATTAAGTTTTAATCTCATCAATAGTTTTTTTTTTCTAAAACTGATGATTTGATTTGTGATGATTTTGTGTCAAAATCTAATGTTTTTGATAAATGTGGTGATGCTTTTGATAAAACTGATGTATCTGACACAAGCATATCCACTCCATCAACACCTGTCACACAATCTGATTTTTTCACATGCACGTGTGGGAAAAATAGAGGCGTAAATAAGAGCACAAAATAAGAAAAAGGCGGTACCAGTTTTTGCACTAAAAAGCAAATATGTTTTAACTGTGGAACTGCCGGTCATATTGCTCGAAATTGTCCTAATCGGGCATTTTTTTCATTTTTCTGCACCAAGAAAATAAATAACGAGGAAGGTCTGTCACAAGAAAACCCTCGAGATCTCGTCTTCGTAATGGTGACTGGAATGTTCATAAGGACAGAAAAGGGGCTGAACTTAAGAAGGATAAACTGGTTTTCTATAAAACAGCCATAAGTGCTTTGATGAAATCGAATGCGGCCAAGACAAGATCGATATCGTCAAAGGCAGCATCTGGATCCTTGACTAATCCTAGCTGGAAATCCAAACCCTCAAAACAAAAGAAAAACATTTCAAAATCACGTGTTAATATTTCAAAATCTAAATACCAATGGGTGCCCAAATCTTTAATTGTCCAATCACCTTCGTCTTCTGGAAGTGCATATGATAGTATATTAAAATCAGGAAGCGAAAAAGAAAAATCTATTAATGTCAAGGGAAAACACAGTGTTAGAATGACCAGGGTTCCAAAATCTCACTAATCTCTCGCGCATCATACATGAAAAGCTACGGAGGAATGTTGACAGACCTTGGTATGTCGACAGAGGTTGTTCTAGGCATATGACAAGAGACATATCGCAGCTACATGACATTCAAAGTTTTAATGAGGGTTATGTTTCCTTCGCAGGAGGTGAAGGTGGAAAGATCACACAGAATGTCAACTACACTCCCGAGTTAAAGCATAATCTATTGAGTGTCTCTCAGATATGCAACAAAGGCTATTCAACACACTTCACAGACAAAGAATGCCTGATATTGAAGCTTGGTATTATAATCCCTGAAAATTGGATCTTGATGAAGTCAAAGAGGGATGGAAATGCTTACATCATAGACATGAATCATGATTTCCCGGATCAAATCACGTGTCTCTTTTCTAAGGTCTCTGAGCATAATGCCATGCTTTGGCATTGTCTACTCGGTCATGCAAATGCCAAGAACCCGAATCGTCTTGCCAAGAATGAGATAGCGCATGGCCTACCTGTCAAAGACTTCATTACTTTTGAAAAATGTGTGGCGTGTGCTCAAGGTAAATATCATAGAAAGCCCTACTTGCCAAAGGCGGTTAATTCAATCAGCAAGGTTCTCCAATTATTGCACATGGATTTGTTTGGTCCTGTCAATGTCCTCAGCATCAACAAAAGCTCTTACTACTTGGTTGTGATAGATGACTACTCGTGTTTCACATGGGTCTTCTTCTTATCCAAGAAGAGTGGGATCTCAGAATTGATCAAGAAATTCATGGTGATGATTGAGAATCAGACTAATGAGAAGGTGAAAGCGCTCAGAACGGATAACAGCACAGAATTCAAGAACGCTGTTCTGGATCACTTTTGCGCAGAAAAAGGGATTGTGCGTCAATATAGTGTCGTTCGGACACCTCAACAAAATGGTGTTGTGGAACGGCGGAACCGAACATTGATGGACGCCGCAAGGACGATGCTGTGTGATTCTAAACCTCCGGTCTTCTTTTGGGAAGAGGCGATCAACACTGCTTGCTACGTTCAGAATCGTGTCCTGATCAATAAAGCCCATATGAAATTCTATACAATCACAAGCCATCAGTTGCTCACTTCCGAATTTTTGGATATCCTTGCACCCTTCTTCACCTCGAATCCAACCCCAAATTCAACTCTAAAGCCGATGCATGTTACTTCGTGGGATATGTAGCGCATACAATTTATCGTGTCTACAACAAGAAGATCAAGCAGATCGTGGAATCTTTTGATGTTCGCTGGTTATTATTGAAGATGAAGAGGAAGATGTTGTGTACAGACCACCTCTGGTGCCTTCTAGGACTCCTAGGGTGGATGACTCTGCTCCAAGTACTTCTTTAGATTCTCCTACTCAAAGAACTAATCCTGATGCTGAACTACTCCACTCACTCCTGCTGAAAGAGAGTTCATGACCAGAGATACTTCTGCTGCAACTCTAAATTTTATGGAGCTTCTCTTTCCCGAGCCGATTGCAAATGAGTACGTGGCAAGCACCTTTCACGGTTCAAGATCGCCTGAGGCGGATGCATCAACAGATGACGGATTTATCAATATCAATATCCTTCCTGTCACACTCATTGATATCAGCCACGAAATTCCTACCTGACTCCAACGCGATCATCATATAGAGAACGTCATTGGTCAACTAGGCGACGGAGTTTGAATGAGAAGTCAGAGTGGTAACGTAAATACATGTCTCTACTCTTGCTTCATCTCTCAGATAGAGCCAAAGAATGTAGAAATGGCACTGAATGAGCCTAGTTGGGTTGATGTAATGCATGAAGAGTTACATCAATTCGAAAAATTGGGGGTTTGGAAGCTGGTTGAGCTGTCCAAAGGAAAGAAGTCACTAGATACCCGCTGGGTGTTTCGCAATAAACAAGATGATTGTGCGAAATAAAGCGCGGTTGGTCGTTCGTGGGTTTAGAAAAATCGAAGGACTTGACTACACTAAGGTGTATGCTCCTGTAGCGCGTCTTGAAGCTATCTGTATCTTCCTGGCATATGCATCCTACATGGGGTTAACTATGTATCAGATGGACGTTAAGGCTGCATTTCTGTATGGAGCAGTGAAAGAAGAAATTTACGTTGATCAACCTCCCGGTTTCGTCAACTCAAAGTTTCCGAATCATGTCTACAAATTAGACAAGGCTCTATATGGGTTACATCAGGCTCTTCGGGCCTGCTATGCTACCATAACAGATCATTTGCTAGAGCGTGGTTATAGCAGAGGCACGATTGATAAGATGTTATTTATCAAGCATGTGGATAGAGACATAATTCTTGTTCAGATCTATGTCGATGACATCATTTTTGGTTCAACGAGTCAAAAGTTGTGCACCGAGTTCAAGACCATTATGAAGAAGAGATTCGAGATGAGCTCCTTGGGGGAAATGACTATGTTTTTGGGTTTGCAGGTCCGTCAAGATTCAACCGGAATCCTGCTCCATCACGGAAAATATGTTGAAGACATGCTTGAGAGGTTCAGGTTCAAAGATTCCAAAGTTGCCTTGACGCCGATGGTTGAACGACCCCTGTTGACTCCCGATTCTTAAGGCGAACTCGTAGATCAGACAGAGTACAGATCGATGATCGGCTCCCTGATGTATCTGACTGCGAGCAGACCAGAAATCATGCTCGTAGTTTGTCAATGTGCACGATATCAGGCTAATCCTAAACTCTCTCACTTAATTGATGTTAAAAGGATCTTTAGGTATCTCAAAGGTAGCCCTAAATTGGGTTTTTGGTACACTAAGAATCCTGATTTTGACTTATATGCATTTGCTGACAGCAATTATGGAGGTTGTGAACTTGGCAGGAAATCAACTTCTGAGAGATGTCAATTTTTAGGTAACCATCTAGTGTCATGGCAGTGCAAGAAACAACACACAGTCTCAACCTCAACGGCGAAGGCGGAATACGTTGCTTTTTTGCCTGTTTCTCTCCAGTCATTTGGATTCAACATCAGCTGTTGGATTACGGTTTGAATTTTCTTGAAACTCTTATATTCTGTGACAATGATGCTACAATTCAAATAGCCAAAAACCTTGTCCAACATACTAAAACCAAGCACATCGACATCAAAGTTCATTTTATCGGAGATTGTTATGAGCGTTCGCTCATTCGGTTGGAGCAGACCCACACTGATAATAATGTGGCAGATATGTTCACAAAACCGTTTAACAATGCTCAATTCGATGTGCTGGTGGGATTTCTAAAAATGCTATGTTTTGAGGTCTGTTTTTTGTTTTTAGGTAGTTTAAATTTGTGCATTTCATTTTCATTCTCTCCTGTGCACAAATTTAGGGGGAGAAATAATCAAAAACAAAACAAAAAAATTTAAAAATCAAATATCCAAAAATAGGGTTATTTCTGTTTTATTTTTTTTCAAAAAATATGAAAAACCAAAAAAAATAGTGCCTCATGTTAGTCGGGCTGCAGGTGATGTGTTGGGAAGTGATATCAACTCAATGATAACAGTAAATCTTGATTTGTGTAAGGTACCAAGGTTGAACTGATCTAGACTCTATGTTCGATGCGCTGGTAGGCACAAAAGATTTAAATGGACCAGAATAGGTATAGATTGACATTTAAAAGGACTTCACAAGTAATTGACTTAGATAGTTTTGTTTGGCCTGACAATACGACGCTCGGGTAGATTGAGCAGTGAGATATACAAGGGAATCTGCGGGCTACACTAAAGTAATCTGTATCTAGAACTGTGGCGTCACTTTTCCTCGATGTATGGATGCATGTCCTTAATTCCGACATTGATAGGACAATTGGGGAATTCCGATAAAGTAGATCTGTAGAAAGTTATTTTCTTGCTTTCTTTCTGTAAGTCATATGTTGCCTCCTTTGTGCGATTGGAACATATCCGACCTGGAATGCAACATATGCAATTCTTTCTATCTGTTAACCATATGTTGTCCCCTCAGCGTGATCAGAAGATCCGACCTGGGACACATCATATGCACCATTCTATTTCTCAATCCCTCTATCCAGTTACTCATATGCTTATCCTTCTACGTGATTGGAAGATTCGACCTGCGTGTACAACATATGCAGTCTAAATCTGACTTCCCTCCTAAGAATTGTCTGCTCATCTAAAGTAAGGAGTATTCTGGAAGTTCCTAATTACCGGAGTATGTCAGGAAGCAGGAAATATGTTCTAGTACACCTAAAATTCAACATTCAATAGGTTGTCAATAGATATCACTGCTAAATTTAGGTGGACAACAATATCCGTAGTCGTCTTCACTTAAATGGTCTTCTAGGAATAATAGTTCGGATCATAGGGTCAAATGTCTTGTCACTTGTATCATGTCCAAACTTGTCATAATTTTTCGTGTTTAAGTGGACCACAATACCAGCGATTGATCGGATCTACTCATGAAGCGTACTGTAAAACAGATTAAGGTTGTCCCAGAACTTTGAACCCAAAATCACAAAAAGGATATCTGCATTGGTGAAAAATTTTTTTGTGATATTTTAATTTATTTTATTTTTTCTAAAAATTAAAAATTAAAAAATTTGTAGAATTATTTTAGTTTAAAATTTTAGATTTTATTTTATTTTAATTTTAATTTTTTAAATGTCCTCAAAATGTTTTATTTTTAATTAAATATTGGATGTATTGGGTTGGATTTGCGACCCTGTGGGTTTACAATCCATGCTCTATGAGTCGTGAATAGGTCCAGGTATAAAAGCAATGGTTCTTGACTGTTTAACCCTCATCATTCCTTATCTTTGTTTGCAGCCGTGAACCCCTCATCTCTCTCTCTCTCTCTCACTCTCTCTCTCTCTCTGTCTCTCTCTCTCTCCCTCTTTCTCTCTCGATTCTCGATTCGTCATTTTTTTAGTGTTTATCATCCGAAATTGTGTGTTGATTTGTGTACGTATGTTCAAGGCGACATCATTCATACTTAACTTGAAAAGAATCGAACATGTTTTAAGGGCCTATTGGAACAAATCGTGTTTTCGGCGCTGTTGTGACGTTCATGACCTATGAACCGTTCACAACCGATGAAGCATTCACGGCCGTGAACCCATTTACGGCCGTAAACACTCTTTTGACCATGAACTCATTTTTACTTAATTTCATTCAATATTAAAGTCTAATTAACTGATAAATGACAAAAATTAAGCTTAATTATTTAAATCATTTGTTTTCTCACTTGGCTTGGCTAAGTGCAAATCAAAAATGGTTGAATTGAAGATTTCCGACAATCACAACATTGTTGTGTTTCTAATGGATCCACCAGCTGCACATAGTGACTTCAAGTCCATGATTCATGCACTGAAGAAATGTTGTCTGGAATATGCTTTCACATCTATTCCAATGATTTATCAAGATCTTGTGAAGCAGTTCTGGAACACAGCTGCGGTGTGCAAAGAAGATGAAGATGCAATCTCCATAGAAGCAATTGTCAATAGAAGGAAGATCGTTGTAACTGAGTAAGTCATCTGCGAGGTATTGCAGATCAATGAACAGTCTGGATTTCCAATCGAGTTCTCCATGAACCAGACTGAGGAGATCATCGAACAAATGGGCTATAAGGGTGTGTTTCCTCCTATAATCAAGAAACTGCTACCACCTTATTAGAGGTTCCTTGTCCATGTGTTCGTGAGCTGCATCTCTAGAAGGAGAGTCGGTGCTGACGAGATCTCGTTACTAAACACGGGTGCCATTGCTGCTCTCGCTACGAGTCTCGACTTCAACTTTTCAAGATAAATCTTGAATGAAATGGTTGGAAATGTTGAAGGAAAAAAGAAAAGATAAATTTATCATGTTTCCGAGGTTCCTAAAGATGATCTTCAACAACAAATACCCGAAACTTGAGAAAAGAGGAGAAATACTTTATTTGAAATCCCTTGGTTCCACCACTTTCAAGCTCATGAAGCAAAACAGAAAAAGAAATTTCATGTTCGAAGGAAAATTTCCTTTAGTGAAATTTGGCCAATTTGTAGAAGTTAGTAATGCATCTGAGACTGAAATCTCCTCAGCTGATGAAGAAACTGAAGATGAAGTCATTATTGCTTTTGAACACGAAGAGGAACCTGTTTCTCCAATGGAAATCATTGCCGAAGAGCATGTGCTGGTAACGGATGAAGAAGAAAATGATGATGTGTATGCTAATGATGATGATGAGAGTGATTTTGAGAGAGGCTTGATGGATAATGTTGTAAATGAATATGATGGTGAAGATGATATGGATCAGGGTGAAGATATAACTAATTATGATAACGATGACTTAATCTTCGGTTTTGAGCAGGATCAAGATATAAGGTAAAGCGCTAAAGACCTTGATGCTTTCTTCGACAACATCAGTGAAGTTGCACAATCTTCAACGGCGACAATGGGAGATGATGATGTTCTTAAGACAATGCTTCTAACTTCAACTCAGATGGCCAACCCTTCAAATATTATGGCTTCAACTTCAAGGATTCCTCCCCTTCCTGTTGCTATTCCAACTTTCTTGCCATCTGATAGTGATCTCAATCTGACACAAGCCTCCCATCCTCCAATTAAACAGAGAAGAGTTGATCCCAGGTCGGGAATTCTAGTAAGGGAACAAACCACTTGTTCAACAACCCACGACAGTTGCTACACCTACTCAACCAACCCAAGAAGGCCCAAGTGTTATACGATCTATCATGAAGTCGGGAGCTCTTTAGCTCCTAGGGGTTCCTCTCCACCAATACATGTGCATGATGCCGCTTCTGAAAGGCTTGCCAGGTTATTAGTGCAACCATATTTTGACTCCTTTTCCCGATCTAAAGGAATATCTATAGGGGAAGGAAATGTAGGGGGAGCGGACCCGTCGGTTTTTGATCTGAAAGCGGAGATTGGAGTTTTGAACCAAAAGCTTATTGAAAAAGATGTTTTGATTGGAAACCTTGATGTTCAAGTTTCTGAACTTGAAGAAGAAAATTCATCAAAGTCAAAACAAATCTCCTCCCTGCAAGTCAATCTTGGAGCACTGATGGTTGGATATTACGACTTAAAAAATAAGCTCGTTGTTGAATTTGTTGACGAGTTCAAGACCATAGTCGAAGATCCGAATGCAACCCAGACTTCTCAATCAGCCCCAGCCAATACATCACAATACAATCAACTTGGTGACACTCCTCCAGTCAGAACCACTACAATCGTTGACAATTTTGAATAAGAACTAGAGCAAGCCAATCCAAGAATTACAATAAAAAGAGATGGGAAATAGGTCACTTAACAGAATAGGGGAAGGTTGCTCTTCATGAAGAGCTCTGATCAAAATTTTCGTGGAGACCAGCCTCAACTAACAGTGACTGAGCTCGACAACAAGAGGTTCAAACACAAATATGGTGACCGGTCAAGGATTCGTATGTGGGCTTTCATGATAAACTCAATTGCTGGCTGGTGAAATGAAAAAGTAATAATGTAGAATATTACAAAGATAAGAACGATTTTTCTTCCTTCACCAAGGTGGACCTCGCTGAGTTGTCTGAAGCTCCATTCTCCAACCCTTCCAATGATCCTCATGCAACTGATTTTAAACTCTTCTTAGAGAGACAAGTGAGGAGATGATTTGATGCGATGAAGACCGCCGAATCTTTCTTGAAGACAGCCAAAGATGTGTTTGACCCGATCACCAACAAGTCCTTCAAGAATGTAATGTGGCCTCCAACGAAGCAGATGACAAAGATTCCCATCGTCAAGAAATTTTGTGATGGTTAGCTACGCGACATGTAGTAATGGGTTTTTGATGAAGCCGCAACCACTATTGTAATCAAGTTCAAAGATGGTTGCTTCTGTGTAATCAGTGTTCTAAAAGGCGCGCCATGGCATGAGGCGTGGCTCCGCCGTTATGAAAAGCCTCATAACGTTGCTGTTAGGCGTGGCATGTGTCAAGGCGTGATATGGCGCGCCATGGCACGTTATGGCGTGTTATGGCGCGTGTTTTTTTCGTTTGAGACACGGTTTTTTTTCTCTTTGTTATGTCTTTTCTAATCGGAGATACAGGTGTTGTGGTTTTCGTTAAATTTTTGTTACTAGTTATTGATCTAACACTTATAAAAAGTAGTTATATTTAATATAAATTTATATTTATGTGGTAATATAATTTTAAATTAATACAAAATCGCCGCCTTACATCACGCCTTGAAAAACGCCATGGATCGCCATGGCTCGTTAAGCTTGAGGCTTAACCATGCCGCCACGCCACGCCTCACGCCATTTAGAACCTTGTGTGTAATAGATAAGAAGGACATGCTTCAGTTTGGTGAAAGGGACATCCACACCTTGGCTGCACATTAGATTTTATGCGATCAGGAGATCATGGAGGCTGCTGCCAAGGAGTTCACAAGCATGATAGTGGAGATCATCGATAAGAGGATGTGGCTGGATGCTTTGGGAAGATCAGATGTATTGGTAATCAAGAAAGACTGAATCTATGCTAGCTCAAACCAAGGGGGAGACTGTTAGGTCACATTTTGTTGGTATAGGCTAGGCATCTATCTGTATAGGTCTTGATAGGGTTTTGGTCATGTTATGTGTGTTTGCGGTTGTGTTTACGGCCGAGTAGGGTTCACGGCCGTGAACATGTGTACGGCTGTGAATGGGTTTGCGGTTGGTTGGTCCCTATATATAGTCTCAGATGAACAGAAATCGTATGTGTGTGTTTCTAAGTGTACCAGACGTTTACGTCCCTAATAGAATGTATGCATTGTTGGAACTTGTTTGCTTCTACTCCTTCTTATTCTTACTGTTTTGCATCTTGATTGTGTTTGATCACTGATTGGTTCTGATGGGTTTTGGTCATAAGACATCCTATGTGCTCATACAAACCCTAATGCTTGGATCTAGGTTTCTCTATTGTACATGCTTTGAATCCAAGACTATAAACCCTAATTCTAGCATACAAGTAATCATATTAGATATTAGAATAAGTTTATAATGTTACCTTGATTGTTATGTAGCAATAACAATCCCAATTCCTCCTTGAATTGACTTTGGAAGGCTTAGAGTCACAAGTGTCACTCCTCTAATGGTTCACAAACACCATAAGCAAGAGGATGAAGAGGAGAGAGGTTAGAGGCTGCCCAAAAACGTGTGAAACCCTAGAAGGTTGCTTGTCCACGTTTTTGAGGCATAAGGGGTCTTTATATAGCAAGGCTATTAGGGTTATCTAACAAGGAAACCCTAATTTGGTTGCTTAAGCCCTAAGCAACCCATGGAGCCCTTTTCTTAAAGCCTTGGACGACTTCATATAGGCTTCCCCATTTGAATTCGTCCACCTTATAATAAAAGGCAATCCATGGCCCTAATTGCAATTATCTTATAATTACAATTCCAGTCCCTTAAATTTAATTAATCTCTTTTAGTCACAAAACTAATTACCAATTAATTATTGACTAATATTAATTAAACAATATGATTTCTCCTTTAATATATTATTCCCATAATATATTAATAAATCATATTTAATCCTTTCTCTCCATAATTCATCCTATCAAGTTGCTTTGGTGAAGGCAACCCAAAAGGACCATGCACCATCGGGTCAAGTACATACCAAAATAGTTATGGACTTAGACACTAATCCAACAGTCTCCCACTTGGATAAGTCTAATAACTATTCTGCGTATGACTTCGGATCTCGATCTGCGATCGTAGCTTTCCAAAGTCGCTGTCAACTCTGATCATATCAGATATGCGTGTCCTCATATAAGGGATCATATATTCCTCCATTCAAGATATCATATGAGATATGATTTCAAATCATTCTCTTTGTACTATATCTTGATTTCTGATTTATGACGACTGACTAATTGAACAAATCAAATTAGCCCTAGCCCGGCCAAGCATTTACGTTTGTCATCATTAAACCATCGAGGGGCCCAAAGATACCGCTTTTATTATACTTTGAATAAAAGGAACGGATAAACTTTGATACAATGCTTGCTTGCACTCACCCACCGAATTACACACAACAATATGTTTTATAACACCAAGTTACTGGTGTGTTTACATATTATCAATGTGCAACCGATTTGCAAGATACAACTCACACATCTCGGTTTCAAGAATATAAGATGTTATCGTCTCACCAATCACTCGCGATACAATTCATGGAGTGATCCAAGTGAGCGTGGGTTTAATCCAATGCTCAAATTATATTCATAAGCACTCATGAACGTTGCAACAAACATTTGCTTATGTCTAATGCTCTTTAGACAATCCACACACCAATTCACGACAGTCTTCATTCATATCTACTTCCAACATACGAATGACTGTGGCCCGTTCGAATAATTCGATTATTCATAATAAACTCAATTATTCTGGAAGTCAAAACATGCAAAGTGAAACACAAGAATAATACTAATCCCATATGGCCTCAAACCTTTGAGTATAAATTAAACACCTTTAATTTATCACCATATCGATTACTCATTATTTGTCGTTTCGGTTAATCAACTTCTTACTTGAATTCCAACACTTGTTCCATGCTCCTAGCATGCACACAATGTTTACCTATGGTTCTTACTTCGTGAAATAGATCACATTGAACACATTTCCAATCCTTCTCATTTCACAACTCCAAATCCGTTTTTCATAAGTCAAAGAATATCAAATTCTTGCTACTTATAGAATATGCTAGATTCTAACATTCTATGCAACTATCCTTTCGTAATGTCACTGCACCAAAGTCACAAAGACTATTGCCAATGATATTACAAAGTCCTCTATCGGAGATTGTTACAAGACAAGTCCATAGACGTGATGTCTCTCACTCAAAGTACATTCTTTGAACATCCTTTTGCATAGAAGTTTCTAATCTAGTCATAGATTTCTCAATATTCAATTCCCAATATGGACACACTTCCATATATGACAACTCATTCTTAATAGAATCTTATCTATTCGTAATGATTTCGATACGATCCATCCAATATGGAAACATTTCCATATTTTCCAATACTATACTTCCAACTACTCACAAGCGACCAATCCTCGTCGAACTTTGGGCTGTCCTTTGATAGTTGTTTAATTGTTTTAGTCAAAACCAATTCTAGTCCCTTTTCCCTCTAAATGCGCTCGACATTTGGAAAATTTTAGAATGGTCAAACATTAAAGCATTTGCAATCGATCCTATACCCGAAGCGTATGGGACACGACGCATAATATTTTATTTGCTATGTTCTCAAAATTCGAATTGTGAAGAGGGATGCCGTAATCATAATCGAAATTTTAAGAACACACTATGTACCTTTGACTAAATTTATTAACATTTCTCAACCTAATCCTTTTGATTTGAAATGAAGCATAATATTCTCTCCCTTAATTATAGCAAAACAACCTTTCAACTCTTACAATTTTGCAAAGTATGACTGTTGTTTTCTATATTTAATATTGCTAACCTTGCAATACTTTCCTTAGTAATCATACAATCATAACTTTTATGCTCCCACTATCATGATGATTATTATAAAACATAACACTTATGCTCCCACTAGCTTCGACATGTATTCATAAACATCTCAACTTCCAGAAAGACAATACTTATTGAATTTCTTAAGTTCATGTTTCTAATACTTAGTGCTTTGATAATCCTTTATCAATGCTTCTTGAACTTATACACCTTTGCCTTCGATAGTTCATATGTGTGTCTAAACAATTAAGACTAATTGCCAAACCTCACAATTCAAATTATGGAAAGGGATGTCGTAACCATGATTGAATTTGAGAATGCAATTTTACAATCACTATCTTCTTAAAATCTCTCTTAGTGAAAGTATTTCTTCACAATCATTTTCATGAAGGAGGAAATCTTATGACACTTAGATTTGAGCGGTGTACGTGTTCCTATCCATGTGAATTTGTCAAAACCAAGGTCTATGACAAATTCAAACTCTTATGGATCTAACTTTCTTGATCTCGATTTCTTGCCTTTATGGTAGCACAGCTGCCCACCATGTCTTCCAAGTAGTTAAGCAGCTCACCCTTTCCTATCAATGTACCTTTCATTGATTAAGGTGCTTTGCCTTTTATGCGTTCAAAATGAGAACTCATAGAACTCACATGCATAATTAACTCGATTGGATTGGCACAAAATCAAAATAATTTCAACACGATAGGTTGTAAACCTCAACTCGTGTGCTAGTGATGATCGATAAGGTTTATTTGATTTGTTCTTGAAACTTTTCAAGACAATTAAGACTCCCACTGACTCCTTGATATATAAGGTTCTCTTGTCAATAACCATTTCTTGACAAACAATTATTCAAGAGTTAGTGTAGCTTTTATCAAAACACTTCATAAATTGGTCTTAGTTGGTCTTTGTCTTATCCAAGACATCACAACTTTCCACATTTAATGAAAGTTACAAACCTTCTTAATACCTTTCACTCAATGTCACAATCTTAACTTTAAGACTTGTTATTGGAACGAAGTATGATTGACTTGTTGATTTAACCATTTCTTCAATTCTTGATTCCTCTTCTTAGACATACAATTGTACTAAGACTCACTTAGAGGATCAATTGAGATATGGTTCTTAATCATTAAGACCTATCATAAAGCATAAAAGGTACTCTCCCTTCTTCTTAGAATGGAGAAACTTTTATCTCTCTGCCTAGTTGATTCTTGTTATTCGTTCTGCTATTGATCTAAATCGTTTAATCAATTCAAAATTACACTTAATCTTGTAAGTGTAATCATATTTACTAAACCTTTAGTAAATCATGACAAATATCATTGTTACTCTTATGGTTGACTTGATCAACACACAACTTGTGTACTCGATCTCCTAGTCCTTCACTTGACACTTTGTCAATGAATTAGTCTAATTTCCAAATACGAAATTTCTCATTCATCGTGCAACCAAGTTGCATGATTCCAAGTTTCTGTCCAATTGAAACTTGGGCGATGAGAAACTCTCCCTATTTGGTAAATTCTCGACTTTCCATAAATAAGAACCAAATCCATTATTGCTATAATAGAAACATTTTAACATCAATTTTTCATACACGCCATTGCAAGGATAAATAAATAAAATTTAAAATCAAAATTTATTTTATTGCGGAAAAATTTGTCCTTACAATGCAATTCATTGAAAAACTATGCTAATACATCTTTCTTAGCAATCTAATTCTAACTCTAAGTAGTAGCTCAAGAATCTAATCTTTGAGAAATGCGATCGAAATCCATTCCTTCACGGTTAGATTCTGCTCACTTCTTCCTTTAAGCTTCCTTTCTTTTCTTCGATCCTATAAAACATCAATTGTAATCTTATCACATTATGTATTAAGAATCTAGAATAGAAGCTTAAAAGAGTTAGTTAATGGATTTTACCTAGATTAGAGCCATGTGTTTCGACTCTCCCATCTCTTAGATCTCTTAGGTAAATGGGGCAGCTTCGTCTCCAATGCCCCTTCTCTTGGCAATAAAAGCAAATCGACTCCTTTGGAACAGGACATGCAACTACTTCAGACATCGCCTTTCTCTTATGATCAAACTTTTCGATCATAGCATGTCTTTCGTTGCCATTGTCTATATCCATAGAGGTCTCGAAGGCAGATTCACCAATCAACTTTGCTTTTCTATTGCGCCAAATCATTGCAGATTCAGCATCAATAAGCATATAGGTGAAATCTATAAGGGTCACGTCGTGGTTCATCATATAGTACTCTCTTACGAACTCACTATATGAGTTGGGAAGTGACTGAAGAACCCAATCAACAGCCATTTCCTCACAGACAACGGATCCCAACATTCTTAACTTATCAATGTGTGACTTCATCCCTAGGACGTGTGCACACACAGACTTTCCTTCTTTATGTTTACTTGCCAAAAGGGCTTGAGTGATCTTGAACTTTTCAAGCCTTTGAACTTGTGGGTTAGGGAGAATAATTGGAGGAGGTAGAGGAAGTGAAGCATGATTTCTTGTTCCTCGATCGAATCGTGGAATATCATCTTCATGTGGAATGCTTGTTCCACGGGATTTGGGAAGACCATAGTTGTCGAACTTTGACATCTACAAAACGGGAGAAAAAAAAACGAATTCAAGTTAGTTGATAGATTGAGTCCTTGGTAGATCACCCAAATGAAATTCCAAGGCTAGGACCCAACACAATACGCTACAACCTAGAAAAGGGATGTCGTAATCTAGTTGCAGAATATTTGAAGGTAAGTGAATGACGATTCACTAATTTCCATCATGAATAACGAAAAAGAAATTTAAGTTTTAAATCTATGAAAACTCCTAGATCCTTTGAGATACATTGAACTTTCAATGGCATGTTTATATCTCGATATGCCCCTCTTGTTTGTGACTGGGATGCCGAGGATCACAAAGCGGGTGTGAATAACCATGCAAACCACATGGTGCCCTCACATGTTACAGTCACCTATTCGATGTGCCGGTAAACCACACACGCTCCATCGAACTATGACAAACATTGAGTCACCCTTTGCTACCTTTGCTTAGACCCATTTAGTGTGCCGGTTAACCACACACGCTCCACTAACGTCTTCGCAAGGGCACAAAGTGTAATTTCATGGAATTGCATCAATTCACTTTTGCCTAAGTAACTAAGATTGGGAATTTTATGAAAACATTTAGTTACTTTAGTAATTCATTATACTTATAATGGAAGGTTTTGTCCTATCCTACCCGTTCGGCTAACGACCCTCCACTAGTCAAGAGTGCGGTGGGTAAGAGTGGATACCCATTCAATCGCCATTTTATAGGCAATTTCCTTAAACACCCCTTATAGACTAGCTTCGTGAATGAGGCCTACTAACGGTAAGACTGACTTTTACTCATACATATATATAATGTTAGACTTTTAATGTTATATATATATATATATATATATATATATATATATATATATATATATATATAGTATAGGGTGTATTTTATACTTTTAAAATATTAGGTGGTCTAATTTAACAATTAGACTTTTAATTCAATTAAATTGTAAACCTAAACTTTTATGGATTTATTAAATCTCTTTTAATTATACACCTTAATTAGTTAATAAAACCATAAGGGTGTGATTTGAACTTTTTCAAAACAATACTGGAGTTTTAGAATTTAACATTTCTAATTAAACTTTTAATCAACTTTTAAATTCCAAAACTTGAGGGCAAGTTTTGAAACATTTCAACACATTAGGGTTTAGAATTTAAATATACATTAAAATTAAACAATTAATCAAAATTTAAATTCCAAAACTTGAGGGCAAGTTTTGAAACCTTTTTCAAAACATTAGGGTTTCAACTATTTAAATTTCAAAACAACAAAACTTTTGGGTTCAAATTTAAACTATAAAACCTAAAAGGCAAAATATGAAACTTTTCATAACAACAAGGATCAAATAACAAATAATCTAAATTAACAATTAATCACATAATTATCCATTTTTGATTTATTTAATGATTTCTTACAAAACAATTTATCAATTTACTCAAAATAATTAATCAATTATCACATAAGGAAACAATTATCTTATTAATTGATAAATATCTTCAATTAGATCAAAATTATAGTCAAATATATCATATAATCGGATTAATATTGATCTAACATGATAAGGTAACTATCCATAAGCAAAAACAGCAAGAAATCCCGAAGTACCCTCCTTCTGACGAGTTGACTCGTCGAGTCAGACTTGGACTCGTCGAGTCACCTTGGACTCGGCGAGTTCAGCCATGGACTCGGCGAGTCCAGCCTCCAGAATGCAAAAAATCAAAATTTTCAGTTACAACAAGCATCAATACAATAGAAACCAATCAAGGCTCTGATACCACTGATGGGTTTTGGTCATAAGACATCCTATGTGCTCATACAAACCCTAATGCTTGGATCTAGGTTTCTCTATTGTACATGCTTTGAATCCAAGACTATAAACCCTAATTCTAGCATACAAGTAATCATATTAGATATTAGAATAAGTTTATAATGTTACCTTGATTGTTATGTAGCAATAACAATCCCAATTCCTCCTTGAATTGACTTTGGAAGGCTTAGAGTCACAAGTGTCACTCCTCTAATGGTTCACAATTACCATAAGCAAGAGGATGAAGAGGAGAGAGGTTAGAGGCTGCCCAAAAACGTGTGATACCCTAGAAGGTTGCTTGTCCACGTTTTTGAGGCATAAGGGGTCTTTATATAGCAAGGCTATTAGGGTTATCTAACAAGGAAACCCTAATTTGGTTGCTTAAGCCCTAAGCAACCCATAGAGCCCTTTTCTTAAAGCCTTGGACGACTTCATATAGGCTTCCCCATTAGAATTCGTCCACCTTATAATAAAAGGCAATCCATGGCCCTAATTGCAATTATCTTATAATTACAATTCCAGTCCCTTAAGTTTAATTAATCTCTTTTAGTCACAAAACTAATTACTAATTAATTATTGACTGATATTAATTAAACAATATGATTTCTCCTTTAATATATTATTCCCATAATATATTAATAAATCATATTTAATCCATTCTCTCCATAATTAATCCTATCAAGTTGCTTTGGTGAAGGCAACCCAAAAGGACCATGCATCATCGGGTCAAGTACATACCAAAATAGTTATGGACTTAGACACTAATCCAACAGGTTCACGTTTGTGGGACTTAAAATTTTGCATCTGTGTATCCTTCGATAACTGCTAGATGTCTTCCATAATGTAGTCCATATTTTCACGTGTATCTTACATACCTTAGCAACCTAGTAATACTCTTCCAGTGTTCGGAACTGGGTTTACTAGTGTATCTACTTAATCTGCTCATAACATATGATAAGTTAGGTCTGGTACAACTCATTAGATACATCATACTGCCAATAGTTCTTGAATATTCCACTTGATTAACACTATCACCTCTCTTTTTACATAGATGTTGACTGGTGTCAATTGGAGTTCTAGCTATGCTAGTATCTCCCTTAGCAAATTTTTCAAGAATCTTATCCACATAGTGTGCTTGACATAAGATCACACCACTTTGGGTTCTTGTGATCTTGACTCCAAAAATCACATCTGCTAAACTCATATCTTTCATGTTGAACCTGGATTTCAACATATCCTTCATAGATCTTATTTTCTTGTCATCACTACTAATGATAAGCATATTATCAACATATAAACACAAGATGACATAACCATGAGTGGTGCTTTTCACATATATACACTCATCACACTCATTGATTCTAAAGCCACTTTCCATCATGACTTGATCAAACTTTTGATGCCATTGTTTTGGAGCTTGTTTTAATCCATATAGAGACTTAACAAGTTTACAAACCTTGTTCGCCTATCCCGAGGAAATGAAGCCCTCAGGTTGCTCCATATAAATTTATTCTTCCAACTCCTCATTTAAGAAAGCACTTTTCACATCCATTTGATGAACTTGCAGGTTTCTAATAGCTACAACGGCAAGAACTAATCTAATGGATGTTATCCGTGTTACCGGTGAATACGTATCAAAGTAATCTAGACCTTCCTTTTGTCTATAATCTTTGATTACTAGCATTTCTTGTATTTATCAATACTGCCATCAGGTTTCATATTTCTCTTAAAAATCCAGTGGTAACCCAGTGGCTTGCTACCTGGAGGTAGGTCCACTAGTTCCCACATATGATTTTGTAAGATAGATTCTACCTCATTCTTGATGGCTTCTTTCCATTAAGGTCCCTCAAAAGAAGTAACCGCTTCTTGGTAGGTTTTAGGTTCACTTTCCACCACATAGGTGTAAAAATCATCACCAAATGAATTTTCAACTCTAGCCCTCTTACTTCTTTTGAGTTTTATCTCTTCTTCCTTGGATTGAGCTTGTTCTTCCTCTCGAACAGCTTCGTTATTGGGTAAAGATGGGCTTTAAACTTCCTTGTTCAAACAAGGAAATACATCTTCAATGAATGAATCATTCCTTGATTCCAGTATGGTATTCTTGTGTATTTCAGGAGTCTTAGAATCATTCACAAGGAAATGATAAGCACTACTACTTTGTGCATACCAAATGAATACATAATCCATTGTTTTAGGTCCTAACTTTTATACCTTAGGCGGTGGTACAACAACTTTAGCTAGGCACCCCACACTCGTAAGTACTTATACAATGACTTTCTTCCCATACAAATTTCATATGGTGTTTCATTCTTTTCTTTACGAGGTGTCTTATCTAAAAGATTGTTAGCCGACAAAATAGCTTCCCCCCACATTGTCTGGTTTACACTCGAACTAATTATCATGGCTTTGACCATTTCCATTGGATTTAGGAGAATAGGGTGATGCGAATTCATGACGAATTCCATTTTTCTCACAAAATTCAGCATAATGAGAAACATATTCTCCACCCCTATCACTTCTGACTACTATAATTCTTTTGTTGAGTTGATTCTCAACTTCATTTTTGTACAAGAAAAACTTGTCTATTGCTTCATCTTTACTCTTAAGTAAATATATGTAACAATATTTTGTGCTATCATCGATGAATGTAATAAAGTATTTGTTCCCACATTAAGTAGGAATTGATTTTAAATCACACACATCATAGTGAATTAAATCAAGAGGTTCGGTGTTTCTTTTGATTGTTTGGAAAGGTAATCTAGTTTGTTTGGCTTCAACACATGTGGGACATTTGTGATTTGAGTCAATATTAAGTTTTGGTATGTATTCTAGTTTAATTAATCGCTTAATAGAATTGTAATTTACATGTCCTAAGAAACCATGCCAAACATTTGAACAATCAAGCAAATAAGAGAACTAGAACTTGCATTATTCATTTTGTTTGTCACCATTACATTCAATTTGAACATGCCATTCAAGGCATATCCTTTTATTGGATTTCGTCTCTAAGCCCATAACTATAACTGGGATGTACTTGACCCAATTGTAGCATGGTCCTTTTAGGTTGCCTGCACGAGTACAATTTGATAGGACAGACTTTGGAGAACAAGGTTATTTATGATTTATTAATATATTATAAGTATAACATATTAATGTGAAATCATATTATTTAATTAGTATTGATCAAGAATTAATTTGGAATAAATTTTGTGATCAAAAGAGACTAATTAAATATATGGGGATTGATTATGTAAATCAATGATTCTTATAGTGTGGGCTAATGATCAATGGTTATTTAGGATGGGCTAAACCAATGAGATAATCAATGGAAAGTCCATGGAGGTTAACCCATGGAGCCTATATAATATGAAAGTTCATTAGGGTTTACAATGTGTAACCCTACCATTTTCTACATTATAAATAAACCCCTTTAGATCCAAAATCGGTGGCCACAACATTCTTGGAGAGTGTGTATTGATTTTGGGCTATATAACTTATTCTCTTAAGCCTCCTCTTTTATATTGGTGTTTGTGAACCATTAGAGGCATCACACATGAGGTGCTCATGCTTTCAAAGGTCAAGAACTACAAGTCCTTCTAAGAGGTAAGTCATCTAAGTAGTTATATTGTTCATTTGACAATTTGTATGCTAGTTAGGATATATGCTTTGGAAAATTGAAAATATGCATATATAATTTGAGAAAACATATATCCAAAGCATTTATGGTTGCATGTGCATCATAGGAGTGTTATATTGCTCAAAACCCAACAGTGGTATCAAAGCCTAGGAATGTTTTCTGTTATACTTGATGCTTGTTAATTTTCAAAGTTGAAAAAATCGATTTTTTGGCCTATGACTGGTGAACTTCTCGAGTCCACTGGCTGACTCGACGAGACCACTCAATAACAAGGGCAGCTCGATGAGTCGGTGCATGCGCTCGTCGAGTGCAAGGCTCTGGTTGCCGAATTTCGAGTTTTCTTGGCCTAGATTGGATTGGAATCATTATTACAAACTATTTTACATTATTAAATCTATTTTTCATGATATGGTAATGATTATGCTCATCCAATCTCAAGAGAATTGTAAAAGTTTTATGATAATTTTTGTTTTATATGATAAACAAAGTTGCTTGCAAATTGTTGACTTGATATTATCTTGTTTATGAGTTTAGCTAGGTCAATCTTGAATTATATGCTAATTTTAGTTGTTGAAAAATTGATCTTACTGATTTTTATGACCTCCATAAGTTGTCCTGAAGTTAGGGAAAAATGAAAAGTCTCATCTTTAAAAAAAAAATGCATTAAACTCATATATTATGAATTCCAAGAGTAATCAAAAGATGGTTGTGAAAATTCAGGTATTAGTTTATATGTTAACCCAATAACTTGTACAATTTGATTTCAAACTATTTTGCCTTATGAGTTAGTTTAGATCATGATGAAAAAAAATTATATGATAATTTTCCTTGTTAGAATTGATCTAAATGTTCTTTAATGAGTTCCATGACTTGGCCTCAAGTTATGGAACATGAAAAGTCTTATTATAAATGTTTTAATGAACTCCATAACTTGTCCTCAAGTTATGGAAAATCAAGAGTCTTTTTCATAAAACCAACATTAAACTTGTAAGTTATGGAAATGAAGAGTGTTGACAAGTTTCAAAACTTTCCCTCAAGTTTTGGAATTGGAAGGTCTCACTAATGAAACTTTAATTCCAAACCCCAGAGTTTTAAAAGTTAAAATTTAACCCTTATACTTTATAATAATATAAGTTTAATAATATATATATATATATATATATATATATATAAGACAAGTCAGTCTTACCGTTAGTTGGCCTCATTCACGAAGCCGGTCTATAAGGCGGGTATAAGGATACTGCCTATAAAATGGTAGGTTAATGGGTATCCACTCTCACCCACTGGTTCCATGACTGGTGGAGAGTCATTAGCCGATTGGGTTGGATAGGACATTAATTATGCCTCATTAAAAGCATAATGATAAAGATAAAGTAACTAAACTTTTATTAAATTCTCAATCTTAGTTACTTTAGGAAATTGTGAAAATGGTGCTAATCCATGAAATTGCACTTTGCACCCTTGTTAAGTCGTTAGTGGAGCGTGTGTGGTTAACCGACACACTAATATGGGACTAACAATGTGTGGAAAAGGATAGCTTGATGTTAATCATAGATCAATGGAGAGTGTGTGGTTAACCGACACATTCATTAGGTGATTTGTAACAATTAGTGTACCAAGCTAATTTGCATGGTTATTCACACCTTGTTTGTGATCCTCGGCATCCCAATCACAAACTTGCAGGGCACAATCGAGATTTAAACATGCCATTGAAAAGCTCAATGAATCTCAAAGGGTCTAGGAATTTCAATCCAATTAAAACTTAATAATTTATTTCGTTAGTGGAGCGTTTGTGGTTAACCGACACACTAATCTGGGACTAACAATGTGTGGAAAAGGATAGCTTGATGTTAATCATAGATCAATGGAGAGTGTGTGGTTAACCGGCACATTCATTAGGTGATTTGTAACAATTAGTGTACCAAGCTAATTTGCATGGTTATTCACACCTTGTTTGTGATCCTCGACATCTCAGTCACAAACTTGCAGGGCACAATCGAGATTTAAACATGCCATTGAAAAGCTCAATGAATCTCATTCAATCCAATTAAAACTTAATAATTTATTTCGTTTTTCATGGTTGAAATTGGTGAATCGTCATTTACCTACCTTCAAATATTTTACAATTGGATTACGACATCCCTCTTCGCAATTGTAAAATATTGTGTTGGGTCGTAGCCTTAATATTTCATTTTGGGTGTTATATTAAGGACTTAAATCAATTAACTTGAATTTCTCCCTTTATAGATGTCTAGGTAAGATGACTATGGTCTTCCCAAATCTTTTGGAGAAGGCTTTCCACATGAAGATGATATTCTACAATATCATGCTTCATTTCCTCCACCTCCTCCAATTATTCTCCATGACCCACATGTTCGAAGAATTGAAAAGTTCATGGTCACTCTGGCCCTATTGGCGAGCAAACATGAAGATGGAAGATCTGTGTGTCCACATGTCTTGGAGATGAAGTCAGAAATTGATAGGTTGGGAATGTCAGGAGTCGATGTCTCAAGGAAGTTGGACGTTGAGTTGGTTCTTCAGTCACTTCCTGAGTCGTATAGTCAGTTTGTTAAAGACTACTATATGATAGACTGCGATGTGACCCTTAATGGTCTTACCTATTTGCTTATTGCTGTTGAGTCTGCAATGATTTGGTGCACTGGTAAAGCAAATTTGATTAGAAGATCTACTTCCCAAACTTCCATGGACATTGACAATTGAAACATTGGAAGTCCAAAAAATATTTCTATTTCCAAGGGAAAGGGAAAAGCTAAGTCTGAGATTGTCCCATGTACTGTTCCCAAAGAGTCCATATGTTTCTATTGCCAAAAGAAGGGGCATTGGTTGCGAAGCTGCCCTGACTACCTGAGAGATCTAAGAGATGGTATAATCAAATTGCATGGTTCTACTTAGGATAAGTCAACTATGTAACTCTATTTGGTTCCTATTGGTAGATTCTTAATACATGATGTGATAAGATTACATTTTGATGTTTTGTAGGATCAGAGGAAGCTTAAAGGAAAGTCGTGCAGAGTCTGATTGCGAAGAGATGGATGTCAATCGCATGGTTCGATGATCGGATTTTTGAGCTGTTGCTTAAGAGTTATGGTAGATTACTTAGAAATTTGTAATAACATAGTTTTCATTTGTAATTGCATTGTAAGGAAAAGTTTTTCCGCAATTATATAAATAAGGAGAAATTTTTTATCTTATTTTATATTTCATTGCAATGACATATGTGAATATTGATGTTTGTATTTTTAGCAATATGGATTTGATTCTTTCATTTGTGGCAGTGTCTAAATATACCAAAAAAAGAAAGATTCTCATCACCCAAGTTTTAGTTGGATAGAAACTTGGAATCATCCAACTTATATTGTGTGACGGATGAGAACTTCATTTTTGGAAATTAAGACTAATTCCTTGTTCACATGTATATGTGAGTCAAGTGAAGGACTAGGAGATCAGGTGCACTCGGTTGTTTGTTGATCAGTTCCACCACAAAGAACGATAAGGCTATTCGTTTTGGTTTACTAAAGTTAGTAAATATGGTTATGCTTACAAGATTAAGTATAATTCTGAGTCATTGAGAAGTCTTAATGTATAGCAAAACGAATAAGAAGAATCAAAGTCGGCAGAAAGATAAAAGTTTCTCCAATCTGAAAAGATGGGAGAGTACTTGAGTATCATATTTTATGATCGTCTTAATGATTATGAAAACCATATTAAAATTTGATCCTCTAAGGATGCCTCAGTGCATTTGTTTGGCTAAGAAGAGGAATCATGAATTATTGAAATGGTTAAATCAATTAAGATGAATCAGACTTTGTTCCAAAATCAAATCTTAGAGTCATACTCCAAGATTGTATATTGAGTGACATATCCGCAAATGTAGAGTAAAAAGTTTTCTACTCTTGTACATTTGAAATTAGTAAGTTGTATATTGAATATTTGTTTGTCAAGTAATGTTCTTGACAGGAAGAAACTTATATGTGAAGAGGTCAATGGGAGTCTTAAAGATCTTGAAAAGTTTTAAGAACTAATCAAGAGTCAACCTATTGTTAGTCACTAGCACACGACTTGAGCTTTTTAACCTATCGTGTTGACAAATTCTTGTTTTTGTGCTCATTCCAGTTAAGGTTGACTATGCATGTGAGTTCTATGATTTCTCAATTGTTTGCATTACAATATGGAAGCAATGGTAGGACCTTGTGCTGCCAGGTGGCAAGGAATTAGGATTGAACAAGTTCAGTCCATATGAGTTTGGATTTGTCACACCTTGTCTTGTGATTATGGTTTTGAAAAATTCACATGGATAGGAACACATAAACCATATAGAAAATTGAAGTGTCATAAGGTTTCTCTCCAATTCATGAAAATGATTATGAGGAAATGCTTTCACTAATTAGATTTTAAAAGAGTTAGTAATTGTGATATTTGCATTCTCAAATTCAATTATGACTACGACATCCATCTTTATAGTTTGAATTGTGAGAAACGATAAAAGGTCTAGATATTTGAGACTTATTGATGTAAATTCTAAAATTGTTTAGACACACATATGAGCTTCCTTATAAAAGGTGTGTGAGCTTAGATAAAGGCTTATCGAACCATCTCGTGTCAGAAATCTGAACTTTGGTAAGAAAGTCAATAAAGTATTGATTTCTAGAAGTCAAATTGATTTCTGGATTTATGTCACAGCTAGTGGGAGCATAAATGTTATGCAAGTAACAAAATAATTGGTATGCTAATGGGAGCATAATTATTATGGTATCTGTTGCAAGTTAGCAATGTTAATTATAGAAAACAAAGTTTTCAATTTGCAAAGTCGTAGGGTTGAAAAGTTGTTTTGCTATACTTAAGGGAGAGGAACGTATACTTCATTTCAATTCTAAAATTTTAGATTGAGATTTTAATCAAATTTTGTCAAGGATTTATATGAATACCATGTTGAAATGATTCAACATTGTAAATTCTATATATGGAAATATTATAGCAAAAGACTGGTCAAGTATCATGTCTTTATGTAAGACATTATGAAATGTATCCCATACGCTTCAGGTATAAGATCAATTGCATATGCTATAATATTCATGTGTTCTAATTTTCCAAATGCCTAGGACATTAAGAGGGAAAAAGGACAAGAATTGGATATGACTAAAGTTATTAAACAACTACTAAGAACAATCTAAGGTTCGCCAAAGATTGGTTGCTTATGGAAAGTTGGAAATATAGTAATGGATGGACCATATTGATATTATTATGAATAGACAAGATTCTATTAACAATGAGTTGTCATATGGAAAATATAGAAATGTTTCCATATTGGTAGTTGGATATCAAGAATATATGATAAAGTTAGAAACTTTTATGCAAGAAGGATGTTCAAAGGAATCTGCTTTGAATATGAGACTTCAGATCTATGGAATTGTCTTTTAACAATCTCCAATGAAAAGTTTTGTAATTGAGAAAGTCTATGACTTGTGTACATAGTAATTACAAAAGGATCACTACATATATGTTTAGAATCTAACAATTACAGTAAGTGGCAAGAACTTGGTATTCTTACTCTTACGATAAGGATTTGGAATTGCAAAACGAGTATCGTTGTAAATGTTTACAATTGGTCTATTTAACAAAGTAAGCACCATAGGTAAACATAGTGTGCATGCTTACAGCATGGGGTAGCTATTCTTTTAATTCATGTATTAGTTGATAAATCGAGACAATATACAATGAATAATGTGTAATCAATATGGTGATTAAATAAAAGGAGTTTATTTACACTAAAAAGTTTTGGGGCCATATAGGATTAGTATTATTCTTGTGTTTCACTTTGCATGTTTTGACTTCCCAAATAATAAGATTATTCAAACAATCCACAGTCGATCATACTTTGGAAGTAGGTAATGAGGCTAGACTGTCATGAGTTGGTTTGTATATTGTCTAAGGCATTAGACGTAGCAAAAGTTTGCTACACCATTCATGAGTACACCTGAAATAAGATTTGAGTATTGGATTAACCCACGCTCACCTGAACCTCTTCATGGAATTTATCACGAGTGATTGTGAGACGATAATATCATATAATCTTCAAACTAAGATATATGAGTTGTTGACTACGAGTCTGTTGTGCATTGATGATATGAAAACACATCAGTAACTTGATGTTATAAAACATATCGTTGTGCATGACTTAATGAGTAGTTAGTACAAGCATATAATGTCAAAGTTTATTTGTTCCTTTTATCCTAAGAGGATTAAAAGCGATATCTTGGGCCCCTCGATAATTCTGTTTTGACTATGTGTTGGGCCTGGTCAGAGCTAAATTGATGTGTTCAGTTATGTTCTATGTCAGGCGAATCGGAAATCGGGAAACAAATTGCAAGACAATAAGTATGATTATGTTCCATGTATTTGTCCGCATAGATATATTGATAACAGAGGAATATATGATCCCCTATCTAAAGGACGCGTCACTGACTAGGTCAGAGTTCGACAACGACTTTTGAGAGCTTACGATTGCTAAGTCGGATCCTGAAGTCGCATTGGCAGTTATAGTTATTAGACTTATCCAAGTTGGAGACTATTGGATTTGGTGTCTAATCCATAACTATAATTAGGATGTACTTGACCCAATTGTAGCATGGTCATTTTGGGTTGCATTCACCAGTGCAATTTGATAGGACGAACTTTTGAGAATAAGGTTATTTATGATTTATTAATATATTATAAGTATAATATACTAATTTGAAATCATATTATTTAATTAGTATTGATCAAGGTTTAATTTGGAATTAATTTTATGATCAAAAGAGACTAATTAAATATATGGGATTGATTATGTAAATCAATGATTCTTATAGTGTGGTCTAATGATACATGGTTATTTAGGATGGGCTAAACCAATGAAATAATCCATGGAGGTTAACCCATAGAGCCTAAGTAATATGAAAGTTCATTAGGGTTTACAAGGTGTAAACCTAGCATTTGCTACACTATAAATAAACCCCCTAGAGCCAAAACCGGTGGCCACAACATTCTTGGAGATTCTGTATTGATTTTGTGCTAAATAACTTATTCTCTCAAGCCTCCTCTTGCATATTGGTGTTTGTGAACCATTAGAGGCATCACACTTGAGGTGCTCAGGCTTTCAAAGGTCAAAAAATACAAGTCCTTCTAAGAGGTAAGTCATCTAAGTAGTTTTATTGTTCATTTGACAATTTGTATGCTAGTTAGGATATATGCTTTGGAAAATTGAAAATATGCATGTATAATTTGAGAAAACATAGATCCAAAGCATTTATGGTTGCATGCACCATAGGAGTGTTATAATGCTCAAAAACCGACACCTTTTCCCACAAACAAACCATTTTTGGACGAAACAAACTTTTCTGACTCAAACACTAGCTTAAAACCAAATTAGTTCAACAAACCACCTGAAATTAGATTCTTACGAAGTTCAGGAACATACAAAACATCCCTAAGCTTCACATCTTTCCCCAAAGTCATTTTTAGAATGCAATCACCAACACCTTTGATATCTGTGGTAGCTGCATTTCCTATGTAGAGCTTTTCACCATCTTCAACTTCCTTGTAGGTGTTGAAAACACTCTTATCATGACAAACATGACGAGTAGCCCCCGTGTCAATCCGCCACTCCTTTGAATTTGTATTCATGAAATTCACTTAAGAAACCTTAGCCGTGAGATCAGTTATCATTGCCACCAACTCCATCTTATCATTCACCATGTTTGCTTGACGGTTTTCCTGCTTAGGTTGTGGGAACTCCGAAGCGTTATCACCCGGTTGACCATAGTTGTAGCACTTGAACTTCTTCTCGAAAGTTTCTGCCTTGGGGACTAGGTTTTTGCCATTTTCTTTCCCCTTGTGAGGTCCCTTGCTTTTTCTCTTAGAAGTTTGATTGGCTTCCACCATATGAACCTTAGAAGATTCAACTTTACTGCCTTTCTTCAAGGCCATTCGATTGTATTCTTCAATGCGAAGATGCACCACCAGTTCCTCCACATACATCTCCTTTCACTTATGCTTAAGGTAGTTTTTGAAGTCTATCCAACCGGGAGGAAGCTTTTCAACCATTAATGCAACTTGGAATGACTCATTAAGATCCATCCCTTCTACATTATTATCATGTATGATGACATAAAGGTCTTGGACTTAACTCATAACAGGTTTTCAGTCAACCATTATGTATTCCAAGAACTTAGCAACAACATGCTTCTTGGTACCGGCATCTTCTGTCTTATACTTCCTTTCCAAACACTCCCATAGTTCCTTAGGAGTTTTAACTTTACAATAAACATTGTAAAGTGCATTAGGAAGCCCATTCAACACATAGTTGCGACACAAAAATTCTTAATGCTTCCATGCATCCACTCCATTAACAGATTGAGCATCAGCCTGCCCCTCAACAATTACAAGAGCAGTTTCTGTTAGGAACCGAGCCAAGTTCAAGGTGGTCAAGTAGAGTAGCATCTTCTGCTGCCATATCTTGAAGTTCAGACCAGAAAATTTTTCGGGTCTCTCAGCAAGATTAGCCATGATGTTTGGAACCGGTAATAAAACCAACAGTGTAATAAAACATCTGTAATATTATGTCATGTCAAACCAAAGTAGAAATAATCAAACATATTATCATAAAACAATATCAGAGTGTAATCCCAAAGATCTCATGTGTGGAAAACCATAATGTGATGTGTTGCGATCAAGCTGGCTCCTTTCCTTTAAACACGAAGTACCTGAAACCAAAATTGAAACCGTAAGCACGAAACTTAGTGAGTTCCCACATCATACCACATACCATACAATCACATATCATACATACTGTCGGGCAATTCTGGGGTGCCCGACCTACCCGGTACGGCCATTCTGGGGTGCCGACCTACCCGTGTCAAGCCGTTTTGGGGTGCTGACTACCCATCGGTCCTAACAACCGATCCTCGGGGACTATCTCACCCCTACTGCTACTATCACATATCTCATAACATAGCATATTATCAGACATATCTGGGGTGTCCGATCTACCCTTCGGTCCTAACGACCGAACTTGGGGACTACTCCCCTCCTACTACCACTATCACATATAACATATCATGCCAGCGTATAAACATATCATCACATACTGTCAGACTTATCTGGGGTGTCTGACCTACCCTTCGGTCCTAACAACCGAACTCTACTATTATCATATATACATATCATGCCAACATAAAACATATTAGGTAGTAGCAAACCTAGATGATATCACAAAGACAATCATCTAACATATAACTCCTACTTGTGGGCCGACATTGTGGCCATAGACCCACCACTACTGGAAGGTAACTCACCTCGCACTGCTGAAGTCTCGAAGACACAATCCCACACTTGCTGAAGTCCCGTAGACTCGACCCCAGTTGCTGGCTGACAGATTCCCCAACTGTCAACACCAAAATAACACCCAATTAATAATTGGGTCCCAAAGCATGACCATAAGTACATCCTTTGTGTAATTACTCGCTTGGCTTATTCAAGCCCAAGGCCCAATCCGTAGGCCCAAAGTCAATTAGGAATCAAAGCCCAACACATGGCGCAATTTTCCAAATTGGGCCTAGGCCTATACATGGTCTCATTCTAAGGTCCAACATCATATAATCATTAAGGCCCAAACTATGGCCCATCTATGGCCCAATTTTTCAAATTAGGCCCAAGCCCCTTACATGGGCCTTACCCTAGGCCCATTAAATTACTCTAGATCATTTGCTTGATCTTAGATAGTCCATTCAATAACCATATCATCAAGGCCCAATAGAAAGGCCCAACAATAAACCCAAGTGAAATTCGGGTTTCACATAAAATGATGATTAGGCTTAAGTTTCCTACTTAACCCATTAAAGACTTAATCCATTAAGGACTTAATCCATTAAGTCCAATATTGCTTAGATTAATTTCCACCAATAATTCTTATTTAATATTTCAAATTATTAATTAATACTCGTGTGTCCCGATAACTCTCAAAATTAGGGTTTTCCAAACCCTAATTACTAGCCCACTTATCAATTTGTTGGGATTTTAGGTCAATTAGGGCTTTATTGTGTCTACTAGGCCCACTTGAATATCATTAAGCCCATAAGGGTTTATTAAGCTCATTAAGTCTCATTGGGATCATTAGGGCTTACAAGGCCCATGAGGGTTTCAAGCACCCTACACGTATCAAAATCATCGAGGCAAGCACACCGCCACCCGACACGGCGGCCGGTGGCGGCAGCCACCACCATACGGTGGTGGTTAGGGTTTCTTTTATTATTTTTTTTGGGCACCATTACAATGTACAACTCGATAATTCACACCCGCTAATAAACACACACACACACACGTACACTAAGACACACACCCACACACGGTGGTTCATGGCGGCAGCCACCACCTCACGGTGGTCGCGGTGGCTTCCTTTCGATTTCCAGCTAGACTAAACACGCACTAACAGAAATACATGCACACACACCCACTATATGGTCACAAAACAACTCCAGCCACCCATCTGGTGGCTCACGGCGGCAACAGCAGCTGTTCATGATCGCAGCGACACCGGAAAGTGGAAGGAGTGGCGGCATGCGGCGGATTTTGCGGTGATAGCCACCACCTCACGGTGGTGGCAGTGGTTCTCCTGATTCCTGCGAGCAGGTAACGCACATACAGCCCGATTAGCTCCCTAAACGGACCTTTAAGGCAACAGATACGCATTTAGCCACCCACAAGGTGGCAGGATATCGTGAAAACTCCACTGATTGGTGAGCAATGGCGGTTAAGGCCCTAACAACTAGAAAATGGAAGAAGGAGATGAGAGATAGTCTCACCGAGAGCATCCCAACTGCACACGACTCGCGTCCGCCGGTCACAGCTCCGTCTTCATTCTTGGTGGGGCTTCTCCATCCGTTCACGACTTCACCGGAGTTGGCAGAGGAGATTATGGCGGCGGTTCTCAATGAAGCAGCGACGGTATCAGTGGCTCGCTCCGGTAACTACAACAGTAGCATCGTCGGTGGTGAAGAAGGAGAGCGATGGAGGCTGCAACGGTAACATTGAGTGAAGAAGAAGAAGATGGCGACTGCCATTGTTTGCGCTAGGGTTAGGGCTACGGGACCCTAAATACTCGACTCCAATTACTTAGTTTGCCATAAGGACCATAACAGCCCCTCCCTACCCTTATTCTTTCAAAGCAACCCCATAAATTACCATTTGAACCCCGCCCCTTAAATTCCTTTACACATTAAGTCCGAAAGTTACAAAACAGTCCCATATATCTTAATTAGGCCATAATCAGCCCTTCCACCTCATTTCCTTTTAAATTAAATCCAAATAATTACCACGAAGCCCCTGTCCTCATAAATATTTTCATTATAAATCCCAATAATATAACAAGCGGTCCCTGCCTTCTCAATTACTAACAAAATAAATTCGAAACTTACATTTTAACCCCCAAATCTCTAAAATTATAACGATTAGCTCCTCAAGATCAACACCTTGCTATATAATTATCAATTTTAGGGCTACTATTCGCTCATTATTTTATTTATTGATTTAATAAATAAACGGGGCTTTACAACTCTCCCCCACTTAAATTAGATTTTGTCCTTGAAATCATTCCTTACCAATCCTTACATACCAAGCCGCTCTAGTAACATAGTCATCTTCCTGGGCACACCCTAGCCTTCCCAGGGTTGCCATGACCAATCTTCATAAAGCCCTAAGATCCACAGGTGAATGAATTTTTCGCAACAAGTTTACATTTACCCTGCCTGAAATCTGTTGTTTTGAGGTGGTCTCATCCCTAATAGACCACTCATACTGATTCAGTATTATTGAATCCAGCCTGTTTATCCCTCAACTAGCTATTTAACTTCTTATAACTCTGGGTTCCCACTATAAAACAGGATCACGGACCTAATTATCTATGCATATCACATGTACCTGGCCAAGGCTCAGATACTCCTGTTGTGAGTGACTTGTCACTCCTCAAATCATCTAGCTATTATGTTTGTACTTGCAACCTGAAGCACAAATGCTAACACTTCCCAAACTCTGAAACTGCTCGAACACTGAACTACCTGAAGTAGTATGTTGTCACATGACTGTTTTTCCCAAAGTCTATCGAGACTTTCTAGTCTCACTCGTTCACCAACCATCTGCAATATCGGGTTCCGGCCCGGCTGCGGAGCCAAAGGACTTCCTACTTAGTCGCCTCATACGACTTTTGAACGAAATCCTTCTCTGGAACTAGTTGCCACTAGTTATCATGCCACTGTGACTCTAACGACTTTCTGATCTAACCGATCGGATACATGCATCGCATCCTGTCATCATCCAATCCAAGAATAAAAGTGATCGCTACCTAACCAATGGTAGCCTTACATCACCAACGCCCTTACGTAGTCCATTACACCCCTGATCTCACAACTGTAGTGGCGTTCCTACAGTCTTATCACTGGCTCAACCAGATCTAATCCATCTGGGTAATATCGAAATCCAATATGGGGATTCCTATATCCTCACTGCCGCACCCGAACTGGTGGGTACTATTGTTCCTTTCGTGTTCTTACAACACGCTCATGCCATCTACCAACCTAGTGAATGCTACGGCTACACCCACAGACTTACAACATTCTATCACTATCTAGCTGCTAGTGAATGATAGGACAACACCCGCAGACTTATAACACTCTAGTACTATCTGCCAACCTAGTGAATGCTACGGCTAAACCCGCAGACTCACAACACCTTAGCACTATCTGCCAACCTGGTGAATGCTACGGCTACACCCACAGACTTACAACACCCCTCACATGATCTGCTGCTAGTGAATGCTACGGCTACCCCCGTAGTCTTACAACACTTCCCATGATAACTGACTGCTAGTGAATGCTACGGCTACCCCCGTAGTCTTACAACACTTTCCAAACTATCTGACTGCTAGTAAATGCTACGGCTTGTAACAGCCGAAATTCAGGTACAACCGATTAGCCCTTCATCTTTATTTATTTGTCATTTTGAGCCTTTGTGTTAGGCGAGTACGCTGGGCGTACAAGGAGTACGTTGCGCGTACTCGCGCGCTTCATTTAAACACGTCATCGTCGATTACGCTGGGCATACCCAAGGTTACGCCGGGCGTAATCAGTCCAGACCCAAAACCCTAATTTGAGTTGTTGGCTATAAAAGGAATGTGATGGCTTGGTTCCTCAGCCACCATCCTTCAGAAAGAAACCCTAAGAGAGTTGTTCCTTCGTTCATAGCTTGTTTGTGAGTGTTCTAAGCTTTGAGGTGACATTTCAAGGTAGCAGAAGGAAAGTGGAGTCCATTGTGGAGGCTAGAAGTTGGTGTGCAAGTGTAGATCCGTGATAAGCAAAGGTTGGAGCTTCTTCCTAAGGTAAAAAGTTCAGATCTTTCCTTGTAGTTCTTATGGTATGCTTAATGGACCAATTTCTAGGGTTTTGGCCCCAAAGATGGAGAAATTATGAGCAAGTAGTCTCCATTGGCTTAGATCTACCATATTCCAGGTCCATTTGAGTTGTATGTTCATAAAAATGTGATCTTGGACGTATATATTTGGCCATGCATGAGATCTAGGTCTTTGGAGGTGAAAAGGAAGGTGTTAGAGGGTGTAGGAGCCTTTACATCCATGCCAAGGCTTAAAGGTTCCGACTTTATGGATTAGGGGGCTTAAAGAGAGCCAGATCTGGAAGTTGAAGGAGTGTCTTAACGATTTAAGACAAGAAATATGGTATGGCTGAATCTGGGATTTACGTTGGGCGTAACTCCCAATACGTGCAGCGTAAGGGGTTGCGACCCCCGATTGTGACTCATCGATGTAAGCCCCGCGTACAGAAGCTGGTACGCCCCGCGTACTGTGGTTAGTTGACTTTCGTTGATTTCTAGGGTTTGGTCAACATGAGTCATGGAAGGGTAAAATGGTCTTTTACCCCTATGTGGAATAATGATAAGGGTGTAGCCTAGTCTTGAAAGTCTATATTAATTAGAATGATATTTCGTTATGATTAGGCGGGGTTGGGTCTTCGTTTCGAGATTCGGAGATAGCGAGCGTGAGATTCTAGACTTCCTGCAAGGTCAGTCTTCTCACTATACTGTACCCGGAAGGGTATTTATGTGTGACCGAGAGGTCGGATATGTTATGAGTTGTATGCATTGAATATGATAAGTTAACCGTTTGTGTGTGCTATGTATGTTATGCTTGATATGGGCCGGAAGGCATTGTGATGTGGACCGGAAGGTCGACGCGGGTAGGACCGAAAGGTTTACCGGGTCGGGACGAAAGTCCCCTGAGACAAATGGACCGGAAGGTCATGGCCTGGAAGGGCGTATGCACGTAAGTAGTATTTTGGGGAACTCACTAAGCATTTATTCTTACAGTTGTTGTGTATGTGTTTTAGGTACTAGCGAGGACCGTGGGAAGGCGCCGGCGTGATCTGTACACACTGATGGAGGATTTATGATCTAGGGATTTATATGATTTGTATTATGATATGATACATTGGATCTTTATGACTTGTTTTGGATGAAAACATGTTTTTAAGAAATGAAAAAAAAAAAATTTTGAAAATTTACGTCGTTACACGGCTACCCCCGTAGTCGTACAACACTTTCCATATTGGGTCGAACACGCACTCGACCTAACACAGAACTGAACTTGAGTGCTAACCGGAACTCAAATCTGGTTCCTGAAACCTGTTATCACGTGAACCCATTGTATCAGTACTGTACCCATGCTCGTGATCAAAGCGTCACCATAAACCACAAAATCATCTACACCCTCTGGCAGGGTGAGAATCGGTGCCTCGTACAACCGCTGTCTGAGAGCCTCGAAGGCTTCCTGCTGCCCAGGCCCCCTACGAAAGGCCACTGATTTCTTGGCCAGTCGGGTCAAAGGAACCACAATCTCGAAGAAGCCCTGCATAAATCTCCGGAAATAAACCGCTATACCCAGGGAATTCCGAATATCAGATGGAGACCTCAGAATCTCCCACTGCATCACGACCTCTATCTTGGCCGAATCAACTAGAATACCCTTCTGGTTGACAAGGTGGCCAAGAGATTGGACCTTGCGCAACCAAAACTCAGTTGGAGAACTTTATAAAAAGCCTCTTCCCCACTTAGACTCGACTAAGTCTTCACATTACATGAGAATTCAAGGATTTCCAATCCTTCTCGCTTTCTAATATCCCACTGATGACAACCGGTGCCTGCCAATGCTAACGCTTAATCTCCGATTAAACCTAGAGATCTCCCGTCCTCGGGAATCTTGATGATTACTCTTGAAATCTGGTCCAATCTGACACCTTAATCTACCTCCCATGCTGACAACTGGAGGCCTTAATTCTCACTCTGGCTGACGAATCCTCGCCCTCACTTCCAATCTTGCAGCACTACTAAACTCTAACTGAACACTGCCCATGCGAAAATACAATTCTCTTGAACATGTGATGACCAACCACTTATGCATCTAACACCCGCGACTGATACTACCCTTTTCATGTCACCGGCTCTGTCCTATCAACGGTAGTGCCTTGAACTCCAAAGTTCATCCATAGGCAATTATCGAACATAGTTGAACAATGATAGAACCCCATGAACGCTGACTTCACTGGAGAACACTCACTCCAACCCTGATCGAGTATCCTCTAAATAATACTCCTGCATAGATCCCGACAAGGATCCGAAATGACAACGGTACGCGCGGAACCCACTCCATAAGATGCGTCCCTATTTGGATTCATCAAGGACCTTTCGGCATGCTGAATGGAATATATGATCCTTGGTAACCCAAATACTAGCAGAAAAACCGACCCTAGGTATGACTTATCCAAACTTGCTCACAATTCCCGAGCGGTACGTATTCCAAGCATCCACCTAATATCATAGAAGATGACATTCCCGCAACATCTGGAGGAATACTGACCCCCCTTCTGCTGACATGACCAATCCTGCTACGCTGTAGCAGCCTAAACCCTTGGAGTGAAAAACTCTCTCATGTACTTTCTCGTACGTGCTGCACTAACTCAGGCCCTGCTGGCCTTTCACCCGATGATCAGAAGTCATGGGTCTCTTCCCGGGACCCTCTCCTATACGCGCCTGGCACGCACCTCTCTTTCCAGGGTGCTCCTAAATCGATCCCACATCTGCAACTCTTGGAAATCATATCCTTCAGGGTCTGACACCCTGTCACGCTCACTAGCTCGCTCGCCAATGGCTAAGCTGCAACAACTGGAACATCCTCTATCCCCAAACTGGGTCACGAACTCTTCACTGAAGCTTCTTAGATTCTCCGAGACTCTCACTGATTCGAGTATTGATCCTGTGTTTTCAGTAGTACGGGCCCAATACTACCTTCCACACCTATCCATACTTTCCTCAGCAATCCTCCCGAATTCTCCAAGTCGCTTCCTAAAACTGGTACACCCAAGTCTAACTGAGCCTCACTACCAACTCACTGAAATATATCCTAGGCCTCTCTAGGTTCCCAAACTCACCCAGTTCTCAGCTGCTGAAAGATTCCCAGTAATGTCAACTAGCTACCTTACGAATATAGCCACATGCAACAGAGATCAAATAATCCTTCAAGTAACAGACTCATCCCTATAACGGTTAGACTTAAACGAGATCTGCGTAATAGGGTCAAATCTATCACTCTAAGATTATCCAGCCTGTGCCACATGTGACTTAGCATATTCACTTAATAGCTAACTCACATTACTAAGAGTTCCACAAAGCACAAAGCAAGCAGCATTCAGACAATGGAAAATCTAACCATCATATTCTAATCAAATCATTCTATCCTCTAATCAGGAATCTGTACATGCAATTCAAAGGCTCATACAATTAGGCATAACCTAAACAGGCTATCCTATTACTGACTGATCGGTACTAGCATGCAAGTCTACAAGCACATACAATAGGCATATAAGGCATCCTCCTAGATCCTTAGCCCTAATCTAGCATGCAATTCTCATAACCATATCATATCATACCATAACATGTATGGGTATCTTGGGGAAAACTTACTTGAGCTTGGCTGATTGCACGCATCACACACTTTGTTCTTCTCAAAGTTCTTTTCTCTTTTCAGATTCTTTTCAAACTACTTTTTATAAAATGGTTTTACTTTTGAAAATTTTCATACCAAGACCTTAGTTTGAGTTCAGACACACCCGAGAGTATATCTGAATCCCTCAAACCAAGGCTCTGATACCAACTTGTAACATCCAAAAAATACAGGCCAAAAATTTCATTTTTAATTACGTCATTTTAAAACCAACAGTGTAATAAAACATCTGTAATATTATGTCATGTCAAACCAAAGTAGAAATAATCAAACATATTATCATAAAACAAAATCAGAGTGTAATCCCAAAGATCTCATGTGCAGAAAACCATAGTGTGATGCGTTGCGATCAAGCCGGCTCCTTTCCTTTAAACACGAAGTACCTGAAACCAAAACTGAAAACCGTAAGCACGAAGCTTAGTAAGTTCCCACATCATACTACATACCATACAATCACATATCATACATACTGTCGGGCAATTCTGGGGTGCCCGACCTACCCGGTACGGCCATTCTGGGGTGCCGACCTACCCGTGTCAAGCCGTTTTGGGGTGACTACCCATCGGTCCTAACAACCGATCCTCGGGGACTATCTCACCCCTACTGCTACTATCACATATATCATAACATATCATCTTATCAGACATATCTGGGGTGTCCGATCTACCCTTCGGTCCTAACGACCGAACTTGGGGACTACTCCCCTCCTACTACCACTATCACATATAACATATCATGCCAGCGTATAAACATATCACCACATACTGTCAGACTTATCTGGGGTGTCTGACCTACCCTTCGGTCCTAACAACCGAACTCTACTATTATCATATATACATATCATGCCAACATATAACATATTAGGTAGTAGCAAACCTAGATGATATCACAAAGACAATCATCTAACATATAACTCCTACTGGTGGGCCGGCATTGTGGCCGTAGACCCACCGCTACTGGAAGGTAACTCACCTCACACTGCTGAAGTCCCGAAGACACAATCCCACACTTGCTGAAGTCCCGCAGACTCGACCCCAGTTGCTGGCTGACAGATTCCCGAACTGTCAACACCAAAATAACACCCAATTAATAATTGGGTCCCAAAGCATAACCATAAGTACATTCTTTGGGTAATTACTCGCTTGGCTTATTCAAGCCCAAGGCCCAATCCGTAGGCCCAAAGTCAATTAGGAATCAAAGCCCAACACATGGCCCAATTTTCCAAATTGGGCCTAGGCCTATACATGGCCTCATTCTAAGGTCCAACATCATATAATCATTAAGGCCCAAAATATGGCCCATCTATGGCCCAATTTTGCAAATTAGGCCCAATCCCCTTACATGGGCCTTACCCTAGGCCCATTAAATTACTCTAGATCATTTGCTTGATCTTGGATAGTCCATTCAATAACCCAATCATCAAGGCCCAACAATAAACCCAAGTGAAATTAGGGTTTCACATAAAATGATGATTAGGGTTAAGTTTCCTACTTAACCCATTAAGGACTTAATCCATTAAGTCCAATATTGCTTAGATTAGTTTCCACCAATAATTCTTATTTAATATTTCAAATTATTAATTAATACTCGTGTGTCCCGATAACTCTCAAAATTAGGGTTTTATTAGCATTAGGGTTTTCCAAACCCTAATTACTAGCCCGCTTATCAATTTGTTGGGATTTTAGGTCAATTAGGGCTTTATTGTGTCTACTAGGTCCACTTGAATATCATTAAGCCCATAAGGGTTTATTAAGCCCATTAAGTCTCATTGGGCCCATTAGGGTTTCAAGCACCCTACACGAATCAAAATCAATGAGGCAAGCACACCGCCACCCGACACGGCGGCCGGTGGTGGTTAGGGTTTCTTTTTTTATTTTTTTGGGCACCATTACAATGTACAACTCGATAATTCACACCCGCTAATAAACACACACACATACACTAAGACACACACGCACACACGGTGGTTCATGGCGGCAGCCACCACCTCACGGTGGTGCCGGTGGCTTCCTTTCGATTTCCAGCTAGACTAAACACGCACTAACAGAAATACATGCACACACACCCGCTATATGGTCACAAAACAACTCCAGTCACGCATCCGGTGGCTCACGGCGACAACAGCAGCTGTTCACGATAGCAGCGATGCCGGAAAGTGGAAGGACTGGCGGCAGGCGGCGGATTTTGCGGCGATAGCCACCACCTCACGGTGGTGGCAGCGGTTCTCCTGATTCCTGCGAGCAAGTAACGCACATACAGCCCGGTTAGCTCCCTAAACGGACCTTTAAGGCAACAGATACGCATTTAGCCACCCACAAGGTGGCAGGATATCGCCAAAACTCCACTGATTGGTGAGCAACGGCAGTTAAGGCCCCAACAACTAGAAAATGTAAGAAGGAGATGAGAGATAGTCTCACCGAGAGCATCCAAACTGCACACGACTCGCGTCCGCCGGCCACAGCTCCGCCTTCATTCTTGGTGGGGCTTCTCCATCCGTTCATGACTTCACCGGAGGTGGCAGAGGAGATTATGGCGGCGGTTCTCAATGAAGCAGCGACGGTATCAGTGGCTCGCTCCGGTAACTACAACAGTAGCATCGTCGGTGGTGAAGAAGGAGAGCGATGGAGGCTGCAACGGTAACATGGAGTGAAGTAGAAGAAGATGGCAGCTGCCATTGTTTGCGCTAGGGTTAGGGCTACGGGACCCTAAATACCCGCCTCCAATTACTTAGTTTGCCATAAGGACCATAACAGCCCCTCCCTACCCTTATTCTTTCAAAGCAACCCCATAAATTACCATTTGAACCCTGCCCCTTAAATTCCTTTACACATTAAGTCTGAAAGTTACAAAACAGTCCCATATATCTTAATTAGGCCATAATCAGCCCTTCCACCTCATTTCCTTTTAAATTAAATCCAAATAATTACCACGAAGCCCCTGTCCTCATAAATATTTTCATAATAAATCTCAATAATATAACAAGCGGTCCCTGCCTTCTCAATTACTTACAAAATAAATTCGAAACTTACATTTTAATCCCCAAATCTCTAAAATTATAACGATTAGCTCCTCGAGGTCAACACCTTGCTATATAATTATCGATTTTAGGGTTATTATTCGCTCATTATTTTATTTATTGATTTAATAAATAAACGGGGAAAAACGATACAAAAAAAAATTAGAATAAAAGTGCAGAAACACAAAAGGTTTAGATCAAAGAAGAAATATGTTTAAGACTGTTAGTGTAAGGACTTTGTTTTTCATTCTTTCAAGATTGTTGTAAGGAAAAGATTAGTATCAAAAGAGGTGGTTGAGGCTCGAGTTGGACTCGATTCCCTTAAAAGGATTCACCGTCTGTTCCCAGGGTACAACAACCTTAACAGTATGTGTACTTCCAAACACTACTAGCAAAAAGGCCTTTTACGACGCTCATTGCGCGTCGTAAAAGGATCAGACGACGCGCAAATGCGTTTCAAGGAAGGCCCTGTCATAAAGAGAGACGACGCGCTTTTGCGCGTCGTCTATAGACGAGGCGCATTTACGACGCTCATTTACGACGCGCAATTACGACGCGCGTTTACGACATGCAATGCGTATCAAGGAAGGCCCTGTCATAAAGGAAGATGACACGCATTCGCGTGTCGTAACCTTACGATGCGCGTGTTAATGACACGCAATGCGTATCAAGAAAGCCCCTGTCAAGAAAGGCCATGTCACAAATGAAGATGACACACAATTTTGCGTATCGTAAATTTAAATGTTTTAAAAAAAATTTATATATTTATTAATTTTTAAATTAAATTTGCATTTAATTTCTCATAATAGAAATAAAATACCATATACAAAAAATACAATCGATTGCATAATATAAAATAAAATTTCATACTCAAAAAATAAAATAAATTACACAAATTGTAATGTCATACAAAGAATCATTCAAATGTTAAACAAAAATAATACATTGCTAACATGGGTTATACATTCCTATAAAACTAACAAATAATCATACAACTCTGTTTAATTCATTCAGACCAAAAAAGAAAGACTTTCTGTATACAGCACATACTACAGACATACATCATTTACCCATTCAGAACTTACCCTAGACAGATCAAATAAACAATCACTTGTTATTCTACCTTGTTTCTAAATAGAAGGGTACAATGGTCATTTACTCACAAGTCATTTGGACCATAAAAGAAAGACTTTATGTATAGACAGACATCATTTACCCATTCAGAACTTACTCAAGAGTCGAGGCAGATCAAACAAATAGTCAATTGTACACCAAGTCAAACCTACTCACTTGTTTTCCTGGATGTTGAATCTGAAACCCAATTATCAAATCTTAAAAATATTAAATTAAAAAGAGATTTTCATAAAAAAGTTTATTTGACTGATTAATGTGAGGAGAAAGGATTCGAGTTGACTCACCTGAACAGCAAATACATTTTCAGATGCTAATCTTTTTACATAGCTAGCAATTGATATAGTATCTCTACCACATGCAACCATCAATAAAGGCCCATCCCTAACAAAAAAAAATGATTAATGATAAAAGAAATGCAAATTTTAGTTAGAAGTAAGCTGCTATTCTTAAAAATTAATGGTAAAAATCTATAAGAAAGGCTTACTTGTAAGTAGTTCCTCTTGCCATTGTTTCTACTGACTTAACATCAACTTCAGTTATAGATGATAAGCCAACACTTCCACCATTTTCTGTGGTCAAAGCATTTGACTTTACTCTATTTAGTTGTAAATAGATTAAACACTTCATACGTAGCCCATTAGTTTAGGGTTCCACTGATCTCAATAACTGGGCTCACTCACCATGGACAACCAGTTATATTCGGTTTTGGATTGCTTTGAATCTGATTGTTCTTACATTTCGCTACTCCAAAATTTGCTCCATGCAATGTCAGAAAACCAACCTGTCTCCATCACAACCGAACCTAATCATCACATTCAAATGGCTGTTTCACAGGGTTTTCCCCAAACCCATCATTGATTCTGTAAATGGAGAAGGAGAAAGAGAACATAATTAGTTTAGCTAGGACATCAACAAAATCTAAACCTTTCATCAAAAAACTCATAAAACTTACTCAATAAAATAGATTTTCCATTGAACTTAGCTACTATACGATGTCTAAAATAACAACAAATTTCACTTGGGACTTTCAACAAACACCTGGATGGCATCCACATTGGGACATCTTCCTTCTATTTATATGTACTCAGACAGGGTAACTTACAACCGATTCAAAAAAGAAACACAATAAAAATAGATGATCAATACTAACAAATAGAAAAAACAAAGATGCAAATATATATTTACCAAGCAAAGAGGTGAACCGAGTTGGTAAGTGTGTCACAGGGAGCTGCGATGGATTAAAATGAAGAGATGGATTCTTCAGTCGTTGAAGAGGTGAACTCAAATCAGAGATGGATGCAAAATAGAACTCAAACCGAGTTGGTATTTGCAATCCCATCACTACCCCCTGTAACAGCCCAAACCTATAAAACAAACACACCCACTAAGCAAAATAGAATTATGCAAAAAACTTTGAAGCATTTCAATCCTAATCAAAAGATACTTTTGGAGTCCAGAAACTATCATAATTTTTTTTATATATTTGAATAAAACTTCAACTTTTAACAAACTAGTAATGTACCAAACCTTTTTCAGTTTTGGTATTTCAAGGTTCTAGAGACCAAAATTGATATGATACCTTGAAATAAGGACCAGTTTTGAAAAAAAGCGTTCGATTTTGGACTAAAAATGTAAAAATCAGAAAGACGTTGAACCATTTTAGTAATTTATTTTAGTCTATATATTATTATCTTATGTACCGAACCTTTTTTAGTTTTGGTATTTCAAGGTTCTAGGGACCAAGATTGATATGATACCTTGATATAAGGACCAATTTTGAAAAAGCGTTGGATTTACGACTAAAAATGTAAAAATCAGAAAGAACTGGAACCATTTTAGTAATTTAGTGTTATATATTATCTTATGGATTAAACATTTTTTTAGTTTTGGTATTTAAGGTTCTAGGGACTAAAACTGATATGAAACCTTGAAATAAGGACTAATTTTGAAAAAGTGTTGGATTTTGGACTGAAAATGTAAAACGTCAGAAAGAACTGGAACCATTTTAGTACCTAAGATGGAGTCCATACTACTTGACTAATGGCATCCATAGCAGCCTCTCTGAATCCTTCAACAGATGCAAACCATTGTGCAGTTGCCCTAAAAATCGTAGGCTTTTTTGTCCTCCAATCATAAGGATACTTATGCTCTAATATCAAGAAAACAAGGGCATTTAAGTAAATTTTATATCAAACCATTTCAATGGTGTCTTTATAACTAACTTAATGTAAGGTTCCACCATGATAATTGATGAAAGTTGACCCAAGTGATCAATTACAGCAGCATTCCCATCTCCTAACACATCAAGCCCTTTAAAGATTCCAGCTTCTTCAGTGAATTTTCCTTCATCGTCTACTGGGGATATTATTGGCAAATTGTATTTTAATCCTGTTATATAATCATCTTGTCCATGTCCAGGGGCAGTATGGACAAGTCCTGTTCCTGATTCTGTTGTGATGTAATCTCCTCCAATCACAACTGGACATTCTTCCCCATTTATTGGATGTGCATATCTGTTCAAAATAAGTAATTTCAGAAAAAAAAAAAAGTAAGTCTTGATAAAAACATGAAACTATGAGACTTGTTGGTTGGATGGAATCGGAATGAATGATTCCATTCCTACCTAAGTATACCTGCAATTTTCAAGATCTAAACCGAAAACTGTTTTCTTAACAGCAAGTTTCACATTCCATTTGGATTCCAGTGTTGACAAAAGGTCAAGTGCAACAATGAAAAATGGTATCTTAGAGCCTTTCAAAACACTACCAATTCTCTTCTTTCCATCTTCAAAAGATGAAGTAACATCAGGTGAAGGTGATTGCACTTCAACAATGGCATACTGGAGCTTGGAATTCACTGCAACAGCTAAAAAAAGAAAGAAGAAAAATTACACTGTTACAGATAAACAACTGATTACATAAAAGTTGTTTAAGGAAAGAAAGAAAAAGAAAAAGAAAAACTCACATGATACATGATATATGAATTATGAAGGTGGACACATACCAGCATTTGCAGGAATAGTCCAAGGAGTTGTGGTCCAAATTGCAAGGGACAATTTGGGAAATTCATCAAGTAATCCATCTTTAGTTGGAGTAGTTAGTAATTTGAAAATTGCATACATGCTCTTTGAAACATGGACTTCATGATACTGCAAGAAACTTCCAAGGAAAATAAGACACTCTATATATGTATCCTATTTTTAGTAAATATTTCATGATATAAATTAAATTATAATTTTGTTTTCTTGAAATTAACTAAAAACTTATTTATTTATTTATTTTTAATTATAATCTTATCTGTTTACCTCTAATTCAGCCTCTGCAAGAGCAGTGCGTGATGAAGGACTCCAGTGCACTGGCTTTCTCCATCTGTATATGTACCTTTTGAAAACCATTTGCCCAAACACTTCAATCTAGAAAAAACAAAACAATTAAATAATAAAAATAATAATAATAAAAATAATAATAATAATAATAATAATAATAATAATAATAATAATAATAATAATTTGGCATCAGTACCTGAGCAGCTTCATATTCGGGATCAAGAGTGAGATAAGGATGATCCCAATCTGCCCATACTCCAAATCTCTGTAGACATATATTATATATTATATATGTTTAATGTTATCTTTTTTTTCTTAATAATACTAATAAAGAATTATAATAAATTGACCTTGAATGATGCCATTTGTGCCTTGACTGTTGCTTTAGCAAATTTAGCTGATTTTGCTCTTAATTTTATTGGTGTCAATCCGTTTCTGGCATCTTGATCCAATGACTGCAATACTAAGATAGTTCAACAGAAAATTACTCTTAAGTCTTAATTAATATAAGCTTTAAAAGATTATTCAGTTTTATTATTGAATTGCATTAATCTGATGGAATTGGAATTCGAGATTCCATTCCAGGGTTGCCAAATGGATGGAATTCCATTACCATTATGTTGGAATCCTTCAGATTCCATGGTTAATGGATTTAACTATTCATCCTTGCTCTTCTTTTTCAGTAAATGACCAAATTATCATATTAACATAAAGAAAAACAGAAGATATATAAATATGACTTAAGTTAAAAGATTATTTAATGGAAGAAGAAGCAACAAACTATCATTTACCTTTCAACTCAATGGGTAGACAATGGCAATCCCATCCAGGAATGTAATGCACTTTACAGTTTTGAAGAAGTTGTCAAAAAAATAAATAAATAAATAAATAATAGAAGTTTAGATACACTCATACACATTCATCATATGCATACTTGCATAGTATTTATACTATAAAGCACATTTTCACACATAAAACTTGACTAAAATCATTTTCTAGGATAGCCTTTTGCATTATCACTATAAAAGGATTTGGATATAGCACAAAAATCATGGAAGATAGAAACAATTCCACTTCTATCCTTCAATAAGTGAAGACAACCACATCAAATCATACCTTATATCAGTTAATAATATCCTTTATGATCTTGTTTAATGCAAGTCCCATGTGTAAATCACCATTAGCATATGGAGGACCATCATGAAGAACAAAAGTTCCCTATTAAAAGCAAGAAAAAAATATATCAGAGAGAACAGAATAAGAAAAATTTAAAAATGAACTTGAATAATTTCCAAAACTGACCCCATTATTCTTTTCAGAAACTTTCTTGAAAACCTGATTTTCATCCCATAATTTCTGGATTTTAGGTTCGCTTACTGAAGAATTTGCTCTCATACCAAAAGTTGTTTTAGGAAGATCAACAGTGTGCTTGTATTTTCCATCTCCTTGCTTTGTTCCTAAACAATGGAATACATGGATAGTTAGTAAGGTAGTGTTTGGCATCAGGGAATCAGGGAAGGAAGGAATGGAATCGATTACTCCATTGTAATGAGACTTTGTTTTGCCTGATGGAATGGAATAAGACACCGATTCTTTCCATTTTGTTAACTTTCATTCCATCATGGAAAGGAATGAAAGATTAGTTTATAATGAAACATTATTTTTTCAAAATTTCAATACTTTACATAGTACATACATTACAGTTTTATTTTTTTACCAAATAACAAAATAAAATTTTTTGTTACAACTTATTTGGTATCTTTCTTACTCAATTACCATGTTCACTCCATTCCATTCCTATCCAGCCAAACAACCCTAAAAGCTCTTTAAAAAAATGTAATCAGGTATATACCTTTAGAATCTGCAAAGGGTATATATGATAAAAGAAATTTTAGTTGTAAGGTGATATCATACTAAATTACTAATTACTACAACATGTTACAACATGGTCAGAGACCCTTGGCGGTGATGACAGAATGTGTGATTGCAATTTAAGAGATGGATGATAACATATATAATGATAAAAGAAATTATGAGCTGCCTACCTTTGCTTTTCTCTGATTTTTAATTCTTTTCTCTTTCTTGCATATAACCAATTTAAGAGACCGATATGTGGATCGTTGGTCCAGATTCTTAAAGGTTCCAAATTTTCTTCTTGCAATAAACAATTTGCTCAAGGAATGTGTGATTGGCAATAATAAATAAATAAATAATTTATTTGTGTTACCTCTGTAAGATCATCAGGGAGATGAAAAGTGTGACGCATTTCTTCAGGAGATTTTCCTTTTATCATGTGGGCAAGTGCACGGCTTGTGAGGTCAACTAGTGATCTTAGCCGGAGACTATCCTCACCAGATGTCAATTCACATAACTTTTTTGTATCCAACCGAAGTTATGATCTGCTTACCTCAATGTTGAAATGGCGTTCAATGACCAAATCAGGGGCAAAATCGCACCATCAATGAAATGGTAGCGGAGATGTTGATCTGAGCCCTAGAAATCGGACCAAAGGGGTGGGGGTTATTGACTAACAATGTTATACTGTAAAGGTGAAAGTGAACGAGATTTAGGAGAGGGGGAAAACAATTTTTAGTGTAATATGGAGAAGGTTCCTTCAAGCACTAGAAGATGGTCAGAGACCCTTGGCGGTGAGAGATCGGAGGCTAGGTGGTGGTACGATAGAAAAGATAAGATGTAAAATAGAAAATGCTTCCTTCTCTAAGATGCGATCAAAATTTTTGCGATGCTAGCCTCGTCGGACTCCAAATCCAAAAAATTAGTTGAAGTAAACTCAATCATTGGCTTTATGATAGAAGTAGATGGATGATGAGAAGTAGAGCGGAGGTGAAAATAACCCCCAATCGCTATCAGGCTCTGGAATCATTCGCTTGTGAAATTTTTGTGAGGCAGTGGATGTCGGTGAGAGGTGGAGACGAGGGAGGGGAGATATGAGATACATGGAAATGAATGTAGGGGAAGAAGGCGGGGTTTTAAAAAATTTGGGGATTTTATTTTCCCTCTGAGAGGAGACATGCATTTCTTAAAAAAAATATAAAACGACATTCACAGAGGACGCCCGTTTTAAATAAAGTGCCCTCCGTTTTTTTTATTTTTTTACATGAGACACTAATTTAAGGGCACGCAATAATGCGCGACCTAAATCCTTAAATTTTTTTAACAGATGACACTTTTTTAATGTCACTCTCTTTTACGTAACATAAATCAATAAGTGTCGTGGTTTGCGCGTCATAAAAGGGTTTTTTTCTTGTAGTGAAATATTTCCACTTGCCCAAAAAGAGTCTTTGGAAGCAGGTGTATAGAGAAAGAGGAGGAAGAAGAGTATTTTCATTCGTGTGTCAAATGAGATGGTAGAGGTCTCCTTTTATAGTTGAAACGTAACCGAAACAAATCAATTCAATATTAAGGAATTGATTGTGCATTGAATGTCAATAAATGTCATTAATTACATAATTAATGCATCCGTTACAGAATTAAAAATTAGGACCAAAAATGTCAAATTTAGCAAAAACGCGGGTAGCGCGAGCCCGAGTTTTCGGAGTTGTATTCGTGCCCTCAAGTCGCGCCCATGCACAAGTTCGGTGTTTTTGGTCTATGGAATCCAAGATTTGCACCCCCCCCCTACGCGCGGGTAGGAATTATTGTAAAACCATAGACACAAGCTAGTAAGCCTTTCATGCATTCAAGCTTATAAACCCTGTTGACTTTGGTCTTTCTACCGATGTGAGACTCATTCCCACATTCATCTCTTTTGCTAAATTTATTCTCAAATACCCACCTTTGAGTATCGATATCTCATTCACATATACTTCATTTTGGGCGTATAATATATCGTTTTGAAATCATGGAGGAGAACACACACCCACTTAGAGTTAATTATCTATACAACATATGTATATATTTATATATGTCCAAAGTTAGTAAGAATATAGATATTATATTAAATTTATTAACAATATATATATATATATATATATATATATATATATATATAGAGAGAGAGAGAGAGAGAGAGAGAGAAATAAAGAGTAGTAAAGGTTCAAATGAGAACCAAAAAAGATTAGGAACCTAAGAATCACTTATATTTAGGTTATCACTAATGTATTTTCGTATTTGATTTGATTTTTTTTTCATTTTTGATAAGTTGTTAGAAAGAAAAAGGACATTGTTTGATCAGATGTTTCATTTCACCATACTTGAAAAACACTTTTCATATTTCCCTTCTTCCTTCCTCCGGTGACTCCAACCACTACCACCCTACCACCAACAAACAACATTACTCCAATGACTTTCCACCACTAGCACCACCTCTTCTGTTCACTTTGGCTATAGTCTCCTCCGTTCACTTATGCTACTGTTATCTCCAATCTCCGATGAACCACCAGATATGCAACAGATCTGACTTGATTTACATCAGATTTCATCAGATGTACAAGAAATATCACTGGATATGTATCAGATCATGATCTCGAAACCGCCACCACGAAGCAGATCTAGATCTAGAAATCACCACCACTAAAAACGACGACTGATGCCTCCGGGGAACTAAAACCAACCACCGTAGGCCCACCGTCACCATTTGTCTCCTCCGTTGCCTTCTCCGACGACATCACTTTTTCATCAACGAGGCTCTTAGGTTTGAAGTGGTATGGTCCAGATCTATGATCTCCAATGACAAATAATACTTCTCGACTTTAGATCTTTGATTTACACCTCCAGATTTATGAGCTCTGACGATATTGCCAGACCAGATCATAGAGCACTGCTAACCGCCACCGTCGCTTCGGCAAAACATCGTCATCTCTCTCTCTCTCTCTCTCTCTCTCTCTCTCTCTCTCTGATCTCCAGTAAAACACCACAATATATGCATCAGGTATATTGACTTTTGCTTTGATTGTTTTCTCTTCTATTAAGTTGTGAATTTAATGTTTAAATCTCTTATTTATTTGTTTACTTTTCCAAATAAGGCTATGAATTCATACTTTAGCAAAATATAAGACGATATCTGTAAAAAATTAAAAACAAATAAAAAAAAGCAACGGAGACATTTTCCACATCTCTGAAACCACTTTGCTTCTTAGTCTGTACAAAAAAACTCACTCCAGAAAAATGAAATATAGAATATCAATTCAATTTTTCCTTGATAAGGTCGTAAAGTGTAAAGAAAAAAGAAGTGAAACCCTCTTCCCAATACATCAATTCTTGTTTTTTTACTTTATTTTCAATTAAAATTTCTTCAATAAGCAATTTTAATTTTAAGCTGAGAATACATAAGTATTTGTTTTCTAACTTGTTTTTCTACTTGCATCTGTTGTAGATCTCTATGATATAGTTTTTTCTTTTTTCTGTTAAAGTGTGAATATAATGTTTTAATCTCTCATTTGCCATATAGTTTTGTTAATCTTAGTTTTAACTCCAATTATGTTGTGAATTTATAATTTTTTTTAATTAAACTTTGAATTTATTATACTAGTTTGTGAATTTTCTATATCAAATTGTATATTAATTGTAATAAGTATTTTAAGTTGATAATATGGATGTGAATACTACTTTTTGTGTATTAAAATGTGAATTTAGTGTCCTAAGTTGTGATTTTTGTATTTTAAACTGTGAATTGATTGCATTAAGCTTTGAATTTTCTTTTTAAACTACGAATTGACTGCATTAAGTTGTGAATTTTCTGTTTGAATTGTAAATTGACTAGATTAAGCTATGAAGTATATGTATGAAACTATGAAGTTACTTGTATTAAGCTATGAATTTTTTGTATAAACTTTGAATTGACTTTATAAAGAGTGTTAAGTTGAAAATATGGTTGTGGATGCATACTTTTTGTGTACTAAACTGTGATTTTTGTGTTTTAAACTGTGAATTGACCGCATTAAACTATGAATTTTCTTCTTAGAGTAAGAATTGACTATATTAAGTTGTGAATTTAGTGTATTAAGTTAAGAAATGATTGTATTAATTTGTGAATGAATTGACATTAAGCTGTGACTATTTTATAATTTTTTTTGTTTGCTTTTGAAATAATGTAAATTTTATTCACGATTTAATATATTAAATTCACAATTTAAAATATGAATGATTTATGTATAAAATTTTTTTGTTAATTTTCTTCTGAATATATTTATTTTTTGTATTGTATAAGTATGTAAGAATACATTAGTTTTAATAATATTTTGCATAAAATTCAAAATGAGTGAAATAAATGGTTTTATTAGACTGTGAATGTAATATTTAAATTATTAATGCATGACTTTATTTACAGATTTGTATTAAGTTGTGAATGAATTGTCAAGAAGTTGTCATTATTTAATAATTTTTTGTTTGCTTTTGAAATAATGTAAATTTTATTCATAGCTTAACATATTAAATTCACAATTTAACATATGAATGATTTATGTATAACTTTTTTTTTTAATTTTGTAACAACCCATCATTTCCGGGCATTATAAATCGAGTCTTGTAACCTCTTTGGAATGTAATAGGAATATCATCGATAAATGAATTATTCAAAAGCTCTTATTGGAGTACACTATGTAGTAGATATCGTCTTAAGGTTTCCAAATATATAAAGAACACTAAAATCCGAGTTATGACGAAGAAGTTATGACCATTCTAAGATTTCCGACAAAACCGGCAACACCGATTAAACGAAAAACGCGAAGTTTCAATACAATAGTTTTTAGCCTTAAGTATCTAAATAAAACTTATAGATAACATCAAACCGTGAGCGTACATAAAAAGAACGTCCAAATCTGACTTCGTATGAGGAAGTTATGATTTTTCCAAGGTTCGGGTATATCAGTAGACAGCTAAAAACTCGAAATAGAGCTCGAGATACTTTTGACCAAAACAACCTAAATGAGAATCGAAGTTCTCAACATTAGTAGCGCAACAGCGAAAAGTCTGACGAAAACGGACATCGGATGAAGAAGTTATGGATTTTATACGGACTTTTCGTGTCCCGGCCCGTTAAAAATAAATAATTAAAAATAAAGTCAGAATTTGCCGATGAAGTCTAAACGAGAGTTGTAGATCATGTTTTTAGCTATGCGTGCATATAAAGAACGTCGAAAACGGAGCTCGTATGCGAAAGTTATGGATTTTACAAGTTCGGGGTCCAAAATCCGAGGCTGTCAGGCCCCCACGACATGGCCCAGCTTGGCCGCGACCCGGCAAGCGACTGAGGGCGTCCAATCAACGGAAGGGGATAGAACTTGCTCCCCACGACGTGGCCAACCCTAGCCACGACGTGGCACTCAAAAATACACCCTATAAATAGAACTCTTGGGGTGCCGGGTTTAGGTGCTCCATTCTTCCCTCTCTCGTGCTGAAACTCTGCGGTTAAGCTCCCGAAGCCCCGGTTTTCACACTCAAGTTCCGAAGGAAGGTTTTACTCTCCCGAGATTTCCGAGATTCCCGAGACTCCCGAGGAAAATCGACTTTCATGAGCCGAAGTTCTGCTCGATTTTCTTCTCGTTTTCCCCAATCAATCAAGTGAGTTCATACCCCTATAATCTACACTTTCAAATGTTTTGTAAATGCTTTTATACACTTTTAAGGGGGGGAATACAAGTAAACACACGACTAAAATCGTGTGAAACACCGATCTTTTGCTATACTTTTCATACTGTTGTTTTAACTATCTTATGAAGTTATTATGATGCAAAACCCCTCACAACACAGCTTTACCCTTTTGGGATATAATATGTTTATAAATAGAAATATGTTTTATTTATACGTGTACATACAAATACATCATATCAAGGGTAACATTCTTTACTAAGTCATTTTATGCATTCAAAGAACTTATGATTTATGCTTTGTCAAACATTGTGAAAGAGGTTAAACTTTGCATACAAACTACTACTTTAATACAGACTTAGTTGAGAATCCATGAGTCGTGTATATCTTCAAACGTTACTTTCTTTATTAGAAAATAATGCTGCAAGTCCTGTCTATAACCAGAGTCTCCCGTTCGGAGAACGTGTCAAATGTGTATAGATCTATACGGGAAGTCATGATCCCGCGCCCTGACTGTTAGCTACAGTCCGTCTTTTGGGGTGACAGTTGTCATAACGCTACGACGCCTGAAGAACGTCGCTACAGGCATATTATGTTTAGTATGGTTATAAAACTCATTGGATATACAATTATTATGGTATTATGCTTTTATGAATGAGTAGTCATTAAAACTATTCTTCATCTAATAAATGCGATCTTCGTATAGCTTTACTATGTAAAACTATGACACAACTTACAAGCACGTCGCTTGCTTGTGATTTTCGGTCTTAGAGACTGCCAGTTATGTCAGGAAAATAAGGGTTTTTCCTGTATACAAACCAAACAACTAATAGGAAAATAAGGGATTTTCTCGGTACAATTAGTTGCAATTTACATCACGAACATTCATATGCATTTCATACTTTTATAAGAAAATAAGGGTTTTTCTGGAAAACATACAAACACTTTCGAATGGCATACATCTTCTCAAAACACCACTTATGAAGTCACCAACTTAAATGTTGATGCTTTTTCTTTGAAATAACTTGTATTCTCAGGAAACCGCTAGCCAGGTAGCAACTACTTCTGAAGACTAACGCGCTGGCGTTAGTAACATATTTTGGATCACCATTTTGTATTTGATTTCTTTTGCAAACATGTAACATCTACAATCATGTAAACTTTTCAAATATATTTATATTATGGTGGTGTGTACTTTCCTTTCTATGAACTGTTATGATACTGAATATGACGTCCTCCGCCCCCGAACGTTTCCGCCGTTCTGGTTTGGGGGTGTGACAGATTGGTATCAGAGCATCGTTTATAGTGAATTAAGTATATCAAAACCATTTTTTTTGGTATACAACTATAAACTCAACTGGGCAAAAACACTCTGAGAAGAGTCATACTTTTGAAATTAAATTTATTTAGTTTTTGTAAAGTAAGCATGCATTCATTTAGTAATAATAACAGTTTCACATCGTACCATATTAGAAGTATTATTAATAAGTTGTGCAGTACAGGTATGCCTTGGGACACGTAATTGGAACTGGGAAGGATATAGCCTGATCAACTATATTTGTCCGAGAGCCGACTAACGTGTGCCGAGGGGTGTCTGCAGTGGACAACAAATTTAAAAAAAAAACTTACCAAACCGTTACTAGAATCAAACACAATAATTTAAATACTGTAGGAGTATTTGCTATCTAAACTAATTTACATGTTTTGCATGTTCCAACTTTATTCAATTCTTATGACCCTATTTCTCGTACAGTCAAAAGGCTGGATTTCACCACCCCAATGACCCCTACTTTCCCAACCAAGGCAACGGAGGATGGATCGAAGATGATCCCGAAGAGGATGAGGAACCCATAGAATTGGGTGATGACTCCGGTACTGACTCAGAGCCGGAAGTGATCGATCCACCACCCATTCAACCTCCTGTCCATGTGAGGAACTTCCAAGGACCCACTCCCGTCTGGGGAAGTCACCTACATCATTGGAGCCAACAACAAGGCATACGCCCTCCCTACGGCATGTGTCGGGACTTCTATGATGTCTGCGGTGGAAGTTCGGCTGATCGAGCACTCCCGGTAATGGTGGGTAAGTTAGCCAATCAGTCCTATCAGTCCGGAGTACAAGCAAGCCGACTCCGGGATATCAACGTGGAAGTGCAGGTTCACACTTCTGATATCCGTAGGCTGGACAAGATACAAGATAATGCTCAACTCCAGTCTGAGGCATTTCAGGCACAGATGATTGCAGCCCTAGCCAAATTAAGGGAGCAACAAGCCGCTTTTGATCGGCGCCTAATGGAATCGAAGCAATCAGATGCGGAGTCAAGCTCCAAGCGCAACCTACGTCGCAAATAGTGCCTGCCAGGATTTCAAATTTTGTTATAAATTAGGACTTCGGATAAGAATGTTCTTTTCGTTAAAACTTTCTGTAATCGGAGACCTTTAGAAAGGTCAAAAAGTTTTGTCTAAACTCGGATGTAACACAACTATATGTTTAATATATATAGCGCATACCTCTTTCTTGTTTTAAATATGTGTAGTCCGCTCAACTCATAAGTGCATCCATTCAAACGTTATTAATGAATCAAGCTCGAAACCCATTGTTGATCAAACCAAATTCTTAATCTATTTAAGGTAGTTAACTCAATATCATTCAACTCACAACCACCAAAACTCATAATATCTCATTTTTTCTTTTGGCAGAGCAATGCCTCCTCGTAGATCAGCACGTACCAACGCAACCCCATCACCACCTCCACCACTAACTTATGATCCGGCAATGGTCCAAGCTGCTATCACAGCAGCAGTAGCAGCAGCCCTCTCTTAAATAAACTCCAATGCCAATGGAGGTACAGGAAGCAGCACGAATCATCCCAATCGTGGCACCGGCCAGGGCCATGTTAGGGAGTGTACTTACAAAGAGTTCTCCAACTCGAAGCCAAAGACTTTTAATGGCAGTGGCGGAGTCATTGCACTAATGCAATGGTTCGAAAAGACCGAAACGGTCTTCGAGATCTGCTCGTGCCAAGAAACAAGCAAGGTTAAGTTCGCTGCTTGCACCTTCATAGATCGAGCCCTCACTTGGTGGAAAAGCCATGTGAACTCAGTGACGCTCATTGTCGCTAATGCCATGAGTTGGGAAGAACTGAAGGTACTACTACTGGAAGAATACTGCCCAAGGGGTGAAGTGCAAAAGCTTGAGCAGGAGCTCTGGAATTTGAAAATGGTCGGGTCTGATCTAGTCGCCTACACAGCTAGGTTCAACGATCTCGCTGCTTTGTGCCCTACCATGGTCAACCCAGAATCAATGAAGGTCGAAAGGTACATTTGGGGGTTGTCACCCCAGATTCAAGGGCATGTCCTAGCTTCCAACCCTATCACCTACAACAGCGCTAAACGCCTGGCGCAACGACTCATCGACCACGGAGCAAAACAGAGTACCATCACAGCAGCCACAAATCCACCTAGGGAGGCTCAGGGACAGAGTAGGCCTTGGAACAAGAGGAGGGGACAAACCCTCCAGGAGAACCCCAAGAAACAACAAGTGATAGCAACCCACGCTATTACTGTACCTACCAACTCTGCCCCCACAAGTTCATACAATGGAAAGCTACCGAAATGTAACCAGTGCAACTTCCACCACCGCGGTCTCTGCCATGGCCTTCAATGCACCAGGTGCAATAAGAAGGGTCATACAGCCCGCTATTGCAAGGAGCCAACCCAACAATCCGCCCCCACTGCTAATACCGGAGTAAGCCGCACTTGCTTTGAGTGCGGGAGCACATGGCACTACCGCAAGGACTGACCGAAGGCAAACAACAGGAATACCGGCGGAAGAGGTCGAGTTTTCGCAATGGGACAAGATGAAGCCATTGCGGACCCTACTGTTGTTACGGGTACGTTTCTTCTCGATAACTCGTATGCATGCATTTTGTTTGATAGTGGAGCGGAAAGGAGTTTTGTGAGTCACGACTTTAAAAGCATGCTAAAACCAATACCACAATCATTAAGTGAACCGTTCATAGTAGAAATGGCCAACGGGAAAACCGAAGGCACTAAAGAGATATACTTAAACTGCACCCTAACTCTAAACGATAATCTCTTTCAAATCAACCTCATGCCAGTCTCGATTAAGAGTTTCGATGTCATCATTGGCATGGATTGGCTGAGTTCACATCGTGCGGACATTCTATGTTACGATAAGGCCGTTCGCCTTAATCTGCCAACCGGCGAAACCTTCCTTGTCTTAGGCGACAAACCTAGTACCACTCCTAGAATCATCTCAAGTATCCAAGCTCAGAAGTACTTATGTAAGGAGTGTCACGCATTTCTAGCGCATGTTGTAGACGTGAAATGCGAAGTCCGGGACATCAAGGATGTGCCCGACGTATGCGATTTTCCCGATGTGTTTCCCGAGGACCTTCCAGGGATACCACCCGTAAGACAAGTCGAATTCAGAATCGATCTGATTCCCAGAGCTACCCCAGTAGCCAAGGCACCCTATCGATTAGCCCCGGCAGAGATGCAGGAGCTATCCAGTCAACTGAATGAACTACTGGGAAAAGGATTCATCAGGCCGAGCTTCTCACCTTGGGGAGCACCCGTGTTGTTTGTGAAAAAGAAAGATGGATCGTTCAGGATGTGCATCGACTACCGAGAACTCAACAAACTTACCATCAAGAACCGATACCCCCTACCCCGAATCGACGACTTATTCGATCAACTCCAAGGAGCCAACTACTTTTCCAAGATCGATCTGAGGTCGGGATATCACCAGCTGCGGGTCCTAGAGAGTGATGTTCCCAAGACGGCCTTCCGGACAAGGTACGGAAATTATGAGTTCGTAGTAATGCCGTTCGGACTAACCAATGCCCCGGCCGTATTCATGGATCTAATGAATCTGGTATGTCGTCCATTCTTGGATAAATTTGTGATAGTATTCATAGACGACATACTCATTTATTCAAGGAATAAAGAAGAACATAGTCAACACCTGAGACAAGTCTTAAAGACGTTACGGACTGAGAGACTTTATGAAAAATTCTCAAAATGTGAGTTTTGGATTAGAAAGGTGGACTTCCTCGGTCACGTGGTCAGCAAGGAAGGAATCCACGTGGACCCCTCGAAAATCAAGGCTATCAAAAACTGGTCTGCACCAACTACACCAACAGAAATTCGCCAATTTCTAGGTCTTGCTGGTTATTACCGAAGGTTCATCCAAAATTTCTCCAGCATCGAAAAGCCTCTTACCGCTTTAACCCAGAAAGGTGTGACCTACAACTGGGGAGAAAAGCAAGATGTCGCATTTCAAACCTTGAAACAAGCCCTTTGCAGTGCACCTATCCTTTCTCTTCCGGAAGGGACCGAAGATTTTGTGGTGTATTGCGACGCTTCAAAGCAAGGGTTGGGTTGTGTACTAATGCAAAGGGGAAAGGTGATTGCATATGCCTCACGACAACTGAAAACGCATGAGGTCAATTACACCACTCATGACTTAGAACTTGGAGCAGTGGTCTTCGCTCTTAAAATCTGGAGGCACTACCTTTACGGTACCAAGTGCACAGTCTTTACGGACCACAAGAGCCTCCAACACATCTTCGACCAGAAGGAATTAAACATGAGACAACGACGTTGGGTCGAATTGCTCAACGACTACGAATGTGAGATTCGCTATCATCCGGGAAAGGCAAACGTCGTAGCCGATGCCCTTAGTCGAAAGGAGTACTCAGGCCGGAGAGTGAAGTCATTAGCTATGTCGATCCATTCGCACCTGTCAACGCAAGTCAAGGAAGCTCAAATAGAGGCCTTGAAACCCGAAAACGTGGCAGGTGAGGCCCTTAGGGGAATGGACAAGAACTTAGAAATGAAGAGTGACGGAGCACGCTACCTCATGAACCGGATCTGGACACCAAAGTTTGGTGGATTCAGAGAGGTAGTTATGAGCGAGTCACACAGGACCCCATACTTCGTACACCCAGGGTCAGACAAGATGTATCTAGATCTCAAGCAACTCTACTGGTGGCCAAACATGAAAGCGGAGATCGCTACTTATGTGAGCAAGTGTTTAACTTGCGCCAAAATAAAAATAGAACACCAAAAACCCTCAGGCCTACTCCAACAACCTGAAATACCTGAGTGGAAATGGGAGCAGATTTCCATGGACTTCATAACCAAACTGCCTAAAACTCAGAGTGGCCAAGATACTATTTGGGTAATCGTCGACAGATTAACCAAGTCAGCCCATTTCTTACCGATCAAGGAAACCAATAGGATGGAAAAACTATCAAGAACCTACATCACCGAGATCGTACGACTTCATGGAGTACCAATGTCCATCATCTCAGATAGAGACAGCAGGTTCACTTTTAGATTTTGGCAATCATTGCAAAAATCCATGGGAACAAGGTTGGACATGAGTACGGCATACCACCCTCAAACTGACAGACAGAGTGAGAGGACGATCCAAACCTTGGAAGACATGTTGCGAGCATGTGTAATCGACTTTGGCAAGGCATGGGATATTCACTTGCCTTTGGTCGAGTTCTCTTATAACAATAGTTATCATACTAGTATCAAGACCGCTCCATTCGAAGCCCTTTACGGCCGTAAGTGCAGATCACCCCTGTGTTGGACGGAAGTGGGCGACACCCAATTGGCAAAAGGTCTAGTCCCTAAAAGCACCCTCACTGGTCCGGAGATCATCAGAGAAACTACCGAAAAGATCGTGCAAATACGAGAACGACTGAAGTCCTCAAGGGATAGGCAAAAGAGCTATGCCGACAGGAGACGTAAACCCTTGGAATTCCAGATTTGCAACCGTGTGCTACTGAAGGTCTCACCTTGGAAGGGCGTGATACGCTTTGGGAAGCGTGGAAAGCTAAATCCCAGGTACATTGGACCCTTCGAAATCATTTCGAGAGTTGGTCCAGTGGCCTGCAAACTCCAGCTTCCAATCGAGCTTAACAAAGTGCATCCAGTATTCCACGTGTCAAACCTGAAAAAGTGTTTGTCCGACGAAACACTTGTAATTCCACTCGATGAAATCGAGTTAAACGAAAATCTTAACTTTGTGGAAGAACCCTTCGAGATCATGGATAGGGAAGTTAAACGGACCAAGCAGAGTCGCATTCCAATAGTAAAAGTTCGATGGAATGCTAAGAGAGGACCCGAATTCACATGGGAACGGGAAGACCAAATGCTACAGAAGTATCCGCATCTCTTCTTCAGCCCCTAAAACTCTTACCTTGTATTAAATTTCGGAACGAAATTCCCTCTAACGGGGGGATGATGTAACAACCCGTTATTTCCGGGCATTATAAATCGAGTCTTGTAACCTCTTTGGAATGTAATAGGAATATCATCGATAAATGAATTATTCAAAAGCTCTGATTGGAGTACACTATGTAGTAGATATCGTCTTAAGGTTTCCAAATATATATAAAGAACACTAAAATCCAAGTTATGACGAAGAAGTTATGACCATTCTAAGATTTCCGACAAAACCGGCAACACCGATTAAACGAAAAACGCGAAGTTTCAATACAATAGTTTTTAGCCTTAAGTATCTAAATAAAACTTATAGATAACATCAAACCGTGAGCGTACATAAAAAGAACGTCCAAATCTGACTTCGTATGAGGAAGTTATGATTTTTATAAGGTTCGGGTATAGCAGTAGACAGCTAAAAACTCGAAATAGATCTCGAGATACTTTTGACCAAAACAACCTAAATGAGAATCGAAGGTCTCAACATTAGTAGCGCAACAGCGAAAAGTCTGACGAAAACGGACATCGGATGAAGAAGTTATGGATTTTATACGGACTTTTCGTGTCCCGGCCCGTTAAAAATAAATAATTAAAAATAAACTCAGAATTTTCCGATGAAGTCTAAACGAGAGTTGTAGATCATGTTTTTAGCTACGCGTTCATATAAAGAACGTCAAAAACGGAGCTCGTATGCGAAAGTTATGGATTTTACAAGTTCGGGGTCCAAAATCCGAGGCTGTCAGGCCCCCACGACGTGGCCCAGCTTCGCCGCGACCCGGCAAGCGACTGAGGGCGTCCAATCAACGGAAGGGGATAGAACTTGCTCCCCACGACGTGGCCAACCCTAGCCACGACGTGACACTCAAAAATACACCCTATAAATAGAACTCTTGGGGTGCCGGGTTTAGGTGCTCCATTCTTCCCTCTCTCGTGCTGAAACTCTGCGGTTAAGCTCCCGAAGCCCTCCCGAAGCCCCGGTTTTCACAAGCAAGTTCCGAAGGAAGGTTATACTCTCCCGAGATTTCCGAGATTCCCGAGAATCCCGAGGAAAATCGACTTTCACGAGCCGAAGTTCTGCTCGATTTTCTTCTCGTTTTCCCCAATCAATCAAGTGAGTTCATACCCCTATAATCTACACTTTCAAATGTTTTGTAAATGCTTTTATACACTTTTAAGGGGGGGAATACAAGTAAACACACGACTAAAATCGTGTGAAACACCGATCTTTTGCTATACTTTTCATACTGTTGTTTTAACTATCTTATGAAGTTATTATGATGCAAAACCCCTCACAACACAGCTTTACCCTTTTGGGATATAATATGTTTATAAATAGAAATATGTTTTATTTATACGTGTACATACAAATACATCATATCAAGGGTAACATTCTTTACTAAGTCATTTTATGCATTCAAAGAACTTATGATTTATGCTTTGTCAAACATTGTGAAAGAGGTTAAACTTTGCATACAAACTACTACTTTAATACAGACTTAGTTGAGAATCCATGAGTCGTGTATATCTTCAAACGTTACTTTCTTTATTAGAAAATAATGCTGCAAGTCCTGTCTATAACCAGAGTCTCCCGTTCGGAGAACGTGTCAAATGTGTATAGATCTATACGGGAAGTCATGATCCCGCGCCCTGACTGTTAGCTACAGTCCGTCTTTTGGGGTGACAGTTGTCATAACGCTACGACGCCTGAAGAACGTCGCTACAGGCATATTATGTTTAGTATGGTTATAAAACTCATCGGATATACAATTATTATGGTATTATGCTTTTATGAACGAGTAGTCATTAAAACTATTCTTCATCTAATAAATGCGATCTTCGTATAGCTTTACTATGTAAAACTATGACACAACTTACAAGCACGTCGCTTGCTTGCGATTTTCGGTCTTAGAGACTGCCAGTTATGTCAGGAAAATAAGGGTTTTTCCTGTATACAAACCAAACAACTAATAGGAAAATAAGGGATTTTCTCGGTACAATTAGTTGCAATTTACATCACGAACATTCATATGCATTTCATACTTTTATAAGAAAATAAGGGTTTTTCTGGAAAACATACAAACACTTTCGAATGGCATACATCTTCTCAAAACACCACTTATGAAGTCACCAACTTAAATGTTGACGCTTTTTCTTTGAAATAACTTGTATTCTCAGGAAACCGCTAGCCAGGTAGCAACTACTTCTGAAGACTAACGCGCTGGCGTTAGTAACATATTTTGGATCACCATTTTGTATTTGATTTCTTTTGCAAACATGTAACATCTACAATCATGTAAACTTTTCAAATATATTTATATTATGGTGGTGTGTACTTTCCTTTCTATGAACTGTTATGATACTGAATATGACGTCCTCCGCCCCCGAACGTTTCCGCCGTTCTGGTTTGGGGGTGTGACAAATTTTCTTCTAAATATATTTATTTTTTGTGTTGTATAAGTATGTGAGAATATATTAGCTTTAATAATAGTTTTGCATTAAATTCAAAATGAGTGAAATAAATGGTTTTATTAGACTGTGAATGTAATATTTAAGATATTAATACATGACTATATTTAAAGATTTGTATTAAGTTGTGAATAAATTGACATTAAGTTGTGATTATTTTATAATTTTTGTGTTTTCTTTTGAAATAATGTAAATTTTATACACGGATTCATATATTAAATTCACAATTTAACATATGAATGATTTATGTATAATTTTTTTGTTAATTTTCTTCTGAATATATTTATTTTTTGTGTTATATAATGTCACACCCCAAAACCAAGAACGGCGGAAACGTTCTGGGGCGGAGGACGTCATGTATAGTATCACAACACAGAAATGTAAATAAGCAACCAACATCATCCATTGCATTAAATATATAATTTTAATACAAGCGTGTTCTGTACAGTTATAGACACTAAAATAATGTAAATCAAAATAATAAGAGTCTTGAATGCGCTCCATCTTCTCAAAAGCTGGCATCGGTACCTGTCTACTGATGACCTGAGAATACAAGTTATTTTGAAAGAGTTTATTAGCATTAAGCTGGTGAGTTCATAAGTATTTTAGTGTCGATGTTTGTTGTCAAAAACGTTTGAACCTGTCTCAAGTATAAGTTTGTAAAATGTAAGTAAGTGTTTGAAAATGTTTGTAAAAGTTTGAATCTCTCAGAAAAACCTATATTTTCTATTAAAGTAGCCTTCTACCAAGGCACAACTGTTTTGTATGCTCGTTTGATGTAAAAGTGTGTAATTTCCCAAGTGTAACTATCATTTAATAAAATATAGTTTGTACATTAAGGTTTAAGTGAGGTTATCACTAAAAATATGTAATGGGTAAATCATTGTAGTATTGTAGTTTTGTATTATAGGAACTACTGCTGTACTAACTACCTTAAACCGGATTTATATTAAGGTATAATGTGATAAATTGCACCATGCTATCGATTGGTAACAACGACATAATGAATGGTCGTAATAACGGAATGACGTTTGGCACCCGCAGACCTGTAGGTCCGGCTGTAGCTAGCAGCAAGGTGTAGGATTGTCAATCCAGTATAGATCTATACGCAAACTCACGCTCTCCCTCCAAGAGGATTCTGGCTACAACTTGGGCCATGACATTTAAGGCATGCTCCGACACAGTGGATCACAATTGTTAACGTGTTCATGTATATGTAATGTTTCTCGTTCTAGTATAGTTGTATATGTTCTGTTTCTAGTATCGTTGTATATGATCCTGTTTCTAATATAGTTGTATATGTTCTCCTCCTAGTAGTTATATATGTTCTCTTTCTAGTATAGTTGTATATGTTCTCTTTCTAGTATAGTTGTATATGTTCTCTTTCTAATATAGTTGTATATGTTCTCTTTCTAGTATAGTTGTATATGTTCTCTTTCTAGTATAGTTGTATATGATCCTGTGTTACCCTGATGGTAACTTACTAATGATGTACTGATAAGTATGAACATGGAAGTACTTTTATGTCTATACATGTATATATGATATATATAAGTAATACTGAAACGACCTTCGGACGGTTACCCGAAATCCCACCACACCACATCTAAATCGAGAAAAAGGAAATAGGGCGGATGGCCTTCCTAAGCCCTTTAAACATTTCTTATATATCTATACATATATAGGCATGCAATTTATAAGGAATAAACTAAAGTTTAATAAAAGCAATTGATAAGTAAAAGAGTTTTTAAAACATTTTGAAGTAGAACAGCTTGATAAACAGTTGGAACAGTGAATAAATCGTTGGTTTTCTAGTTATTAATCACATGTGATTAATGCAATCACATGTGATTGATGCAATAACTATAAGTATTTAACTTGTATTCCCCCCCCCCCCCCATAAAGTATTTAAAATATTTAAAAGCATTTAAAAGGTTGATTAAATAGGTATGAACTCACATGTGGTGAGTGGATTGGATTGATGTATCGGATACCGTGCTAGGTGGCAAACGGAGACTTGTTCACACGCACGAGCCTAGTTATCATATAATGAGCATATATATAACTAATTAGCCAAATAATAACTTAACAAAATAAGTTGGGACACTTAGGAACATGTAAACACTTTGCATAAGTGTTATTGGTCCTAATGGTTGTATCTAAGTTGCTACGGGACAAGCCAAAAGGGTTTGAAGCTTCCAAGAACCTTGAATAAGTGTTTACCACCCAACAAACCCCACTCTTGGAGTTTACGGTCGTAAACCCTTGAGTTTACGGCCGTGAACTCCACTCTTGGTGGTTTTGGGTGTTTTAAGGTGCTAAACTAATCCTAGAATAAGCCTAGCATTTGTGGAATAATCCTTGAAGTAGTTTAAGGCCCTAGAATGCTTCATTGAGGAGTTTACGGCCTAAAGACCATAACCCCTAGAGTTTACGGCTGTAAACTCCTATGGGGTGTTTGTTTTAATTCTTTTAGGCCTCTTGCACAAGTAGGATAGCTTCTATGTTTTTGTTTAAGGCTAAAGGGGACACTAGGCACTCTTTGGTGCCTTTACTTGGAGTTTACGGCCCAAGAGTATTTCTTAGCCATAAACTTCCTTTTAGAGATGATTTTGAAGTGTTTTGATGTCCAAATTAGCTACAAGCATTAGAGGGTAAATGTCTTAAGCCTTAGGGGTGATTTAGGGTTCACTTTGGCCCTTGAAAATGGTGTTTACGGTCCAAGAAACTCTTGGGCCGTAAAATCCAAAAGCTTTGTGTTCTTGGATGGTTTCTAGCCTCAAATGATCCTACATTAATTCCTTAACTAGTTGTCTAACAAGGAATTGGGACTAGGTAGCCTTAAAGCTCGATTTTGGAGTTTACTCCCCAAGAACGTTCTTGGGCGGTAAACTCCCGGATCTTGCATTTTAGACATGTAATCAATGTTATAAAACATATAACTAGTATTAAAACACATCTAGGAAAGTAGACTCACGATTTGGGATGAAAACCCGAAGATCCGTGAGAGAGAAAATGGCTTTTCTCAATTTGGAAATGTGAATAATGAATTAATTTAATTCAGAAATCTATTTATAGTCTTGAAATATTTTGACAGAAAATATTTTTATTCCGGAAATTGGACTATAACATTATGAAACTTGGAATGTTCAAATTTCACAAACCCAGGAGCATCCACTCTCCTGATATCTCCTTAAACGTAAACCCTAATGTACACAAACTTATTCGGAAAAGTCTGAAAATCACTGAAACTGGACTGGCTTCTATTGAATAGCTAATGTTCGCACAAAAGGAAATTTCGGGTTGTCACATCATCCCCCCGTTAAAAGGAATTTCGTCCCGAAATTAGAATTTAAGCAAATATAAAGTTACAACAATTAAGCGAAAAGATGAGGGTACTTCAGTTTCATCTGATCCTCGCGTTCCCAAGTGAATTCCGGTCCTCGCTTGGCGTTCCAGCGAACCTTCACGATAGGGATACGGCTTTGCTTCGTCTGCTTGACCTCACGGTCCATGATCTCCACTGGTTCTTCCACGAAGTTGAGGCTCTCGTTGATCTCAATCTCATCGAGTGGGATTACAAGAGTCTAGTCGGGCAGACACTTTTCAAGTTAGATACGTGGAATGTAGAATGTACGTTATGAAGTGTGTCGGGTAGTTCGAGTTTGTAAGCTACGGGGCCGACTCTTGCAAGAATCTCGAAAGGCCCTATGTACCTCGGATTAAGCTTCCCACGCTTGCCGAAGCATATCAAGCCTTTCCAGGGTGAGACTTTGAGAAGGACTCGGTCTCCCACCTAAAATTCCAAAGGTTTTCTTCGCTTATCAGCGTAGCTCTTCTGTCGGTCTCTAGAGGCTTTCAATCGTTCACGAATCTGAACGATTTTCTCTATCGTTTCCCGAATGATTTCCGGACCGGTGAGAGTACTGTTAGAAGCTTGCCCCCTGGCTAATTGGGTATCACCCACCTCAGCCCAGCACAGAGGGGATCTGCACTTACGGCCGTAGAGAGCTTCGAATGGAGCAGCCTTGATGCTCGTGTGATAGCTGTTATTATAGGAAAATTCGACAAGGGGTAAATGAATATCCCATGCTTTCCCAAAGTCAATCACACAGGCTCGCAACATATCTTCTAGTGTTTGGATGGTCCTCTCACTCTGTCCGTCGGTCTGTGGATGGTAGGCTGTGCTCATGTCCAGCCTTGTTCCTAGGGAATGTTGCAGTGATTGCTAGAATCTTAAGGTGAACCTACTATCTCTATCAAAGATAATGGACATAGGTACACCATGTAGCCGTACGATTCCCTAATGTATGTTCTCGTAAGTTTCTCCATCTTGTCGGTTTCTTTGATAGGCAGGAAGTGTGCAGACTTGGTCAATCTATCGACGATGATCCATATGGTGTCAAGTCCACCCGTTGTCTTGGGCAACTTGGTTATGAAATCCATAGTGATCCGCTCCCACTTCCATTCTGGAATCTCCGGTTGTTGCAGTAAACCAGAGGGCTTCTGGTACTCGACCTTAACCTTTGCGCAAGTAAGGCATTTACTTACGAAGGTAGCAACCTCTGCTTTCATATTAGGCCACCAGTATAGCTTTTTAAGATCCAGATACATCTTATCTGAACCTGGGTGGACGGAATACCAAGTGTTGTGCGCCTCGGTCATGAACAAATCTCGGAAACCACCGTGCTTCGGTGTCCAGATCCGGTTCATGAAATATAAAGCTCCGTCACCCTTGGCTTCTAAATTCTTGTCCATTCCTCTAAGGGATTCACTTGTCACATTTTCAGGTTTCATGGCCTCAAGTTGAGCCGCCTGAATTTGCTTAGACAAGTGCGAATGGATGGTTATTGATAATGACTTGACTTTGCGACCAGAATATTCCTTCTGACTTAGGGCGTCTGCTACTACGTTGGCTTTACCCGGATGATAACGAATATCGCATTCGTAGTCACTGAGTAGCTCGACCCACCGTCGTTGTCTCATGTTAAGCTCCTTCTGATCGAAAATGTGTTGTAAAATCTTGTGGTCGGTAAAGATAGTGCTCTTCGTTCCATACAAGTAATGTCTCCAGATCTTCAGAGCAAACACCACTGCTCCTAGTTCAAGATCGTGGTTCGTATAGTTAACCTCGTGTGTCTTCAACTGTCTCGAGGTGTAGGCGATGACCTTACCTCGCTGCATCAGAACACACCCGAGCCCTTGATTCGATGCATCGCAATAGACTACGAAGTCTTTTATCCCTTCGGGAAGGGATAGTATTGGTATGGTGCACAAGGCTCTCTTGAGCGTTTGGAATGATTTCTCTTGTTTCTCTTCCCAGTCAAAGGCAACGCCTTTCTGGGTCAGGGTTGTAAGAGGTTTCACTATTTGGGAGAAGTTCTGAATGAATCGGCGGTAATTGCCAGCAAGACCTAGAAATTGACGAATTTATGTAGGCGTCCTGGGTGCTGACCAGTTCTCAATGGCTTTAATTTTGGATGGGTCCACGTGGATTCCCTCTTCGCTTACCACGTGTCCTAAGAATTCGACTCTTCGGATCCAAAATTCACATTTCGAGAACTTTGCATAAAGTTTCTCCTTTCGTAAGGTCCCTAGAACTTGTCGCAGATGATCGCCATGCTCTTCCTTACTTCGGGAGTATATCAGGATGTCGGCAATGAAAACGATGACGAACTGATCCAAGTAAGGTCAGCATACTCTATTCTTCAGATCCATGAAGACTGCGGGCACATTGGTCAATCTGAATGGCATCACCATGAACTCATAGTGTCCGTAACAAGTTCGGAATGCCGTCTTCGGCACTTCCTCCTCTAGCACTCGTAACTAGTGATATCCGCATCTCAGATCAATCTTAGAAAAATAGTTCGCCCCTTGCAGTTGGTCGAATAGATCATCTATGCGAGGTAGAGGGTAACGATTCTTGACCGTCAATTTGTTGAGTTCTCTGTAGTCGATACACATACGGAATGATCCGTCTTTCTTCTTAACGAACAATACCGGTGCTCCCCAAGGTGAGAAACTTGGTCTTATAAAGCCCTTGCTGAGTAGTTCGTTAAGTTGACCAGAGAGTTCCTGCATCTCAGCTGGTGCTAAACGGTAGGGCGACTTGGCTACTGGGGTAGCTCCTGGGACTAAGTCGATTCTAAATTCGACTTGTCGTTGCGGAGGTAATCCAGGTAGCTCTTCTGGGAAAATGTCGGGGAAGTCGCTCACTACTGGGATGCTCTTTAGTTCTTCCGTTTCGAGGTTCGTGTCGACGACGTGAGCAAGGAATGTGTGGTATTCTTTTCGCAGATATTTCTGTGCTTGAATACTTGATATAATGCTAAGACTCGCACCAGGTTTGTCGCCGTAGACTATAAGAGTTTCGTTAGACGGGAGGTTTAGACGGATTGCTTTCTCGCAGCACATGATGTCGGCGCAATGAAGACTTAACCAATCCATGCCGATAATAACGTAGAAGCTTTTTATTGAGACCGACATGAGGTCGATTGGGAATGAATGGTTATCTAGAGTTAGGATACAACCTAAGTATATGCTATTTGTACTTTCAGTTTTCCCATTAGCCATTTCTACTGTGAATTGTTCTTTAAGTGTGTGTGGTTGTTGTTTAAGCATGCGAGCAAATTTATTGTTTACGAAGCTTTGCTCCGCTCCACTATCGAACAGAATGCATGCATAGGAGTTATCAAGGAGGAACGTACCAGTCACCACTGTCGGGTTAGCAACTGCTTCCCCGTGGCCTATAGCTAGTACCCTCCCTGCTCCTCCAACATTTCTCGCTTTGGGGCAGCCCCTCTTAAAGTGGCCTGCTTCGCCACATCCATAGCAGGTTGGGCTCACGCCAGAGCCGGGGACTTGGGTGATTGGTTGTGTCGGGAACTTACAGAAACAGACGGTGTGTCCTTTCCTGTTGTAGTTAGAGCACTGCATTTCACGGCAGGGGCCGTTGTGGTGGAAGCTGCATTTGTTGCACTTCGGCAAACTTCCAGCATACTGCTTCATCGGAGCAGTAACATCAGCAGGGGTTACCGCGACATGCACTGCCACGATTTGCTACTTTTTGGCAGCTCGCTACTTCTTTTTTTCATCCCAGAATTTCCGCTTAGTGTCAGCGGGTTTGGAGGGTTCCGGGATGGCTAGGGTTGTTGTTGTTGCAGGGGTTTTGACTCCATGGTCAATGAGTCTTTGTGCCAATCGCTTGGCACTGTCGAAGGTAGCGGGGTTTGATGCTAGGACATTCTCCTGATACGGAGGCACTAGCCCCCATATGTACCGTTCGATTTTTTTCCGCTCAGTGGGAACCATATTGGGGCAGAGGGCCACCAGTTCGCTAAATCGGGCAGTATAAGCAATCACATTGGTGCCCTTCATGGTCAGGTTCCAGAGTTCCTGTTCCAATTTCTGGACTTCGCCCCTCGGGCAGTATTCCTCAGTCATGAGGTCCTTCATCGTTTCCCAGCCCATGTCGTTGGCCACGACGAGAGTTAGAGCTTTAACGTGGCCGTTCCACCACGTTAGGGCCTTTCCCTCAAAGGTGCATGCGGCATATTTGACTTTGCTCGCATCAGGGCATGAACAGATTTCGAAGACTGATTCAGTCTTCTCGAACCATTACGAGAGGGCAATGACTCCGCCGGTCCCATGAAAGGACTTCGGCTTGCAGTTGGTGAAATCCTTGTAGGAGCACTCTCTCTAGCGCACAGGGGTTTCAACCGGAGTTGATTCGATAGGGGTTCCACCTCTGCTGGCATCAGATGAGTGATACTGAGCCATGGCAGTTGCCACTGCTGCAGCTACGGTAGCATTTAGGGCGGCAGTATCGATGACCGGAGGCGGTGGAGGCGGTGGAGGTGGTGGAGGTGCATGGTTATTCCTGGGAGATTTTCGAGGAGGCATCTTTCAGCTATAAGTTTATAAAGATCAGAAAATGATAAGAATCAATTTGTAAGTAATCGTGAGAGTGACACATGGACAAACTAACCATAGTCCAACAGTTTGAATGAGTGTTTGAAAACATAACAAGGAATATTAGTAGGGAAAACACAAGTGTATAGATTTTTCCCACATATTAGATAGATGTCAATCATACTGGTATTACTGATGAAATAAGTTCAGGGAAAATCGAGCTAACAGTAGGTCTTACATCATACCATACAGAAAGTTTGAGAGTTCTTAGATTCCTAATTAGAGTACTGAAAGTTAGGAATATTTACAGGCAAGTGCTACTTAGAGCACAGATGTTCAAGGATATTCCTTAATCAAAAGACAGAGATGTACTAGACATCATCTAACGGCGATGGGAATTCCTCGGGCGGGCCTTGAGGTCTGACACTTGACGAAACACCTCTTGAAGGTGTCGATCCTGAGCTCTTTGCCGGGCTCGAAGTTCCACGACTTCAGCTCGGGAGGCAGCCAGCTGTTGCTGTAGGGTTTCATTGGTTCTCCGGGTCCGTTCCATGTCTTCTTCAAGACGACGGATGCGGACTGTGTTGACACCTGAGTTGGCATCAATCTCCATGACCCGGTCGATGGCCGCTCGACCTTGCTCAACATTATGAGCTATTCTGCGGATAATGACATGCAGAGCTCGGTCAGCAGAGCCACCATCGCTAACGTTGTAAAAGCTTCGGTCCCCAAATTATGGTAAGGGTTGACCCTGCTCATCACTCCAGCGATTCAGGTTGGTTGCCCACAAGGGAGTAGGACCTGGAAAGGCTAGTCGGGGGTTGTTGTTCGGGGCTTGACCTACTAGCGGTAGGTTGTTGACTTCAGGCTCGGATTCAGATCCATCAGAGAAGCTTTCTGCGAGGTGATCATCCAAAGGGATTGGATGGTCATCTTCGGGCTCTTCTTCGATCCACCCGGCATTGCCTTCATTTGGAAAGTACGGGTCGCCGTGATGGAATCCAGCCATTTGAATCTACGCGAGAAGAGAGGTATAAGAATATAGTATACATGTAACTAGTAGTACAAAATACACCTATACTATTTTAAGTTTAAGTTCTACTGATCTTCTTGTGGTATCGTTGGTAAGTTTTTAGACTTATTAACACATCACAACCATTCTAGGGCATATATAATCACTCTTAGGACCAGCATGGTTGATCAGGCTTTGCCATTCCCAGGACTGACCATATATCCCCGACCTCACTTGTGATATTTAACAATCGTAATACTTTTGTTCTTGTCATTGTGACACTGATTTTAGTATGAATGCAGACTAGTATACTTAATTAAATATTTCAATATTTAAAGTATAGACTCTAGGTCAGAGTGCTTTAATCCCTAATGGGTTTATAGTTTAGTATATCTTTTATGGGTTGATATACTTGATTCATTATAAACAATGCTCTGATACCAATCTGTCACACCCTAAAACCAAGAACGGCAGAAACGTTCTGGGGCGGAGGACGTCATGTATAGTATCACAACACAGTAAATGTAAATAAGCAAACAACATCATCCATTGCATTAAATATATCATTTTAATACAAGCATGTTCTGTACAGTTATAGACACTAAAATAATGTAAATCAAAATAATAAGAGTCATGAATGCGCTCCATCTTCTCAAAAGCTGGCATCGGTACCTGTCTACTGATGACCTGAGAATACAAGTTATTTTGAAAGAGTTTATCAGCATTAAGCTGGTGAGTTCATAAGTATTTTAGTGCCGATGTTTGTTGTCAAAAACGTTTGAACCTGTCTCAAGTATAAGTTTGTAAAATGTAAGTAAGTGTTTGAAAGTGTTTGTAAAAGTTTGAATCTCTCAGAAAAACCTATATTTTCTATTAAAGTAGCCTTCTACCAAGGCACAACTGTTTTGTATGCTCGTTTGATGTAAAAGTGTGTAATTTCCCAAGTGTAACTATCATTTAATAAAATATAGTTTGTACATTAAGGTTTAAGTGAGGTTATCACTAAAAATATGTAATGGGTAAATCATTGTAGTACTTTAGTTTTGTATTATAGGAACTACGGCTGTACTAACTACGTTAAACTGGATTTATATTAAGGTATAATGTGATAAATTGCACCATGCTATCGACTGGTAACAACGACATAATGACTGGTCGTAATAACAGAATAACGTTTGGCACCCGCAGACCTGCAGGTCCGGCTGTAGCTAGCAGCAAGGTGTAGGATTGTCAATCCAGTATAGATCTATACGCAAACTCACGCTCTCCATCCAAGAGAATTCTGGCTACAACTCGGGCCATGACATTTAAGGCATGCTCCGACACAGTGGATCACAATTGTTAACGTGTTCATGTATATGTAATGTTTCTCGTTCTAGTATAGTTGTATATGTTCTGTTTGTAGTATAGTTGTATATGATCCTGTTTCTAGTATAGTTGTATATGTTCTCCTCCTAGTATAGTTGTATATGTTCTCCTCCTAGTATAGTTGTATATGTTCTCTTTCTAGTATATTTGTATATGCTCTCTTTCTAGTATAGTTGTATATGTTCTCTTTCTAGTATAGTTGTATATGTTCTCTTTCTAGTATAGTTGTATATGATCATGTGTTACCCCGATGGTAACTTACTAATGATGTACTGATAAGTATGAACATGGAAGTACTTTTATGTCTATACATGTATATATGATATATAAGTAATACTGAAACGACCTTCGGACGGTTACCCGAAATCCCACCAGACCACATCCAAATCGAGAAAAAGGAAATAGGGCGGATGGCCTTCCTAAGCCCTTTAAACATTTCTTATATATCTATACATATATGGGCATGCAATTTATAAGGAATAAACTAAAGTTTAATAAAAGCATTTGATAAGTAAAAGAGTTTGTAAAACATTTTGAAGTAGAACAGCTTGATAAACAGTTGGAACAGTGAATAAATCGTTGGTTTTCTAGTTATTAATCACATGTGATTAATGCAATCACATGTGATTGATGCAATAACTATAAGTATTTAACTTGTATTCCCTCACATAAAGTATTTAAAACATTCAAAATCATTTCAAAGGTTGACTAAAGGGGTATGAACTCACATGTGGTGAGTGGATTGGATTGATGTATCGGATATCGTGCTAGGTGGCAAACGGAGACTTGTTCACATGCACGAGCCTAGTTATCATATAATGAGCATATATATAACTAATTAGCCAAATAATAACTTAACAAAATAAGTTGGGACACTTAGGAACATGTAAACACTTTGCATAAGTGTTATAGTCCCTAATGGTTGTATCTAAGTTGCTATGGGACAAGGCAAAAGGGTTTGAAGCTTCCAAGTACCTTGAATAAGTTTTTACCACCCAACAAACCCCACCCTTGGAGTTTACGGTCGTAAAATCTTGAGTTTATGGCCGTGAACTCCACTCTTGGTGGTTTTGGGTGTTTTAAGGTGCTAAACTAATCCTAGAATAAGCCTAGCATTTGTGGAATAATCCTTGAAGTAGTTTAAGGCCCTAGAATGCTTCATTGAGGAGTTTACGACCTAAAGACCATAACCCCTACAGTTTATGGCTGTAAACTCCTATGGGGTGTTTGTTTTAATTCTTTTAGGCCTCTTTCACAAGTAGGATAGCTTCTATGTTTTTGTTTAAGGCTAAAGGGGACACTAGGCACTCTTTGGTGCCTTTACTTGGAGTTTACGACCCAAGAGTATTTCTTGGCTGTAAAATCCCTTTTAGGGATGATTTTGAAGTGTTTTGATGTCCAAATTAGCTACAAGCATTAGAGGGTAAATGTCTTAAGCCTTAGGGGTGATTTAGGGTTCACTTTGGCCCTTGAAAATGGTGTTTACGGTCCAAGAAACTCTTGGGCCGTAAAATCCAAAAGCTTTGTGTTCTTGGATGGTTTCTAGCCTCAAATGATCCTACATTAATTCCTTAACTAGTTGTCTAACAAGGAATTGGGACTAGGTAGCCTTAAAGCTCGATTTTGGAGTTTACTCCCCAAGAACGTTCTTGGGCGGTAAACTCCCGGATCTTGCATTTTAGACATGTAATCAATGTTATAAAGCATATAACTAGTATTAAAACACATCTAGGAAAGTAGAATCACGATTTGGGATGAAAACCCGAAGATCCGTGAGAGAGAAAATGGTTTTTCTCTATTTGGAAATGTGAATAATGAATTAATTTAATTCAGAAATCTATTTATAGTCCTGTAATATTTTGACAGAAAATATTTTTATTCCGGAAATTGGACTATAACATTATGAAACTTGGAATGTTCAAATTTCACAAACCCAGGAGCATCCACTCTCCTGATATCTCCTTAAACGTAAACCCTAATGTACACAAACTTATTCGGAAAAGTCTGAAAATCACTGAAACTGGACTGGCTTCTATTGAATAGATAATGTTCGCACAAAAGGAAATTTAGGGTTGTCACATATAACTATGTAAGAATACATTAGTTATAATAATAGTTTTGCATTAAATTCAAAACGAGTGAAATAAATGGTTTTATTAGATTGTGAATGTAGTATTTAAGTTCTTAATGGATGACTTTATTTAAAAATCTGATTTAGAAGAAAGTGATGGTTGCGATGCTGGTACAGGTGGTTGGTAGCAATGTGAGGTGGTGATAGTATTAGAGTTTGAAATTTTGATATCTTTTAGTTTGTGAATTATTGTAAAATGATATGTATTAAGTTGTGAATTTTGTGAACTAAACTATAAATGGACTGTATAAACTTGTAATTTATATAAGTTTTGTGTTGAAATATGTGAGCATATAAGAATGAAAATATTATGCTACAAAAATTACAATTTTGCCCTTTCGTATCAAAAAGAGAAAAAAAAAAGATTTTCACATGTTTAATAAGAATAGCATGTAAATATTTAATAACTAATGGGGGTTTTAGGGTTCTTAATCTTTTGTGGTTTTCATTTAAACCACTCCTTATATATACATATATATACACATAAATATATATATATATATATATATATATATATATATATATATATATATATATAAAATGTAACTAGTTATACACTACTTTTATGTTATTATTATTCTGCAATGAATTTTGTGTCCACAACTTTATGTCATTATTCAGCAATGAATAAATGAATAGTCACATGTTAAAACTAAAATTAGAATTTTACTACAAAAATACACATACATAAATTTATAATGGAATAATAACATTATAATGAATATATGAATAATCAAACGTTAATATTCGTATTAGAATTACTTCAACAATGCACGTATCCAACATTTAATGCAGAATAATAACATAAATATAATGTTTTTATGTTTTCACATTATTTACTGTTTTTATTTGAACTTACTTATATATATATATATATATATATATATATATATATATATATATATATATATATATACTTGAGATTAAAAAAAAGATCTTGAGATTCAACCTCAACCACATATTTCTCATTTTCGGCTCTAACACTCCAACATACCGGCAGCAGCGCGGTATGCCTAATCATAACTGATTACATGGAGGATATATATATATATATATATATATATATATATATATATATATATAATCATACATGATTATGCATGTTTATATGTATATGCCTAATCATAAATTATTATACATACATGCTTGTTCACAGATTAAGTAATCATATATGATTATAACGGTTGGTGGCAAAGTGGTGCTGGTGGCAAAGGTGGCGGTGGTATAAAGGACGGAGGTGGCCGTGGTGGGGTCGGTTGGTGGTAGAGGTAGTAGTGGTGGTGGCGGTGGCAGTTGTGGTGGTGAGGAAAGTGGTGGGGGTGAAAGTAATGGGCGATGTTGCATAATCATTTATGATTATAATTGATCCGTCCTGACGGTACGCCAGAGGGTTAGAGCGGCAGATGTGAAATTATGTAGCTGATGTTGAATCTCAAGATCTGTATTTTATTATGAATATCAAAGGAATCTGCCTCTCTCTCTCTATATATATATATATATATATATATATATATATATATATATATATATATATATATATACATGTATATATACATACATACATACATACATACATACATATATATATATATATATATATATATATATATATATATATATGTATAGGTAAAACATCAAATAAGAACCTCTAAAGGTTAAGAACCAATTTCATTAAGGGTATTTTTGTCTATTCCACTAATAGTTTTATTAAAACCCATGTTATTACACACACACATAACTCATTATATCTCAAAATCAGATCTAGATCTAGATCTGATCTCTTTCTCTCCTCCCAGCTAGCTTCAGTCAGACAAATCTCTCCTTTTGATATCTAGCACCGGTGTTGCCTTGCGCCGCCACCGTCGACGACAACCACCTGACCTCCGACGATTGTCACCACCGTCATTGCTCTAGTGACATGTTGTTGCTGACAACGTCAAAACACCACTAGATTCTTAGCCATCGGTGCGAGCGACCATTATAACCGTTGAATCCCTATCACCATCGTCGGCGTCGGTCTTCTATACGTTCAGATTTGTGATTTGTGCTTCGTCTCCAACCGATGACCTCTCCAAAGAACCAAAAAATGTCGTCGATGGCGCCTCCTTGCCTCAGGCCACCGGAAAAGTCAACGGCCGTTATCTGCCTCTCAGATCTCAAGCCAAATACACCGATTTCTCAGATCTAGTCAGATCTGATGTGTTTGGCATACCTTTAGGCATAGATCTGATCAAATCCTACCACCGGTAAACTAGATCTTGAGATCAACGGAGTTTTGAACACCAGATCTGCTACCTAACACTAGATTTGCATATGATCTGATGTATTTGATGCATTTCGTGTATCGATCTTATTTGTGTGGTGCATCTCATTATGGCTTGCATCATATTTGAACTTTACATACAAATATTCGATTAACATCAGGTATGTCGAGTTTTATAGATAAATCTTTTTTCATCTTCTACTTATTTGTTATAATATTTGCATAAAAATGTTATTCACAACTTAAATTTGATGGTTGTTATGTTGTGAATTAAATATAAATATATGTATGTTAGTGTTTTTTAAATAATATGAATTGAGTTTTTTCTTAAACTGTGAATTTTAATGAATATCTCAACTCTATCTAATACAACCTTTGAACACCACAAGATGAATCTTTTAACATGTGAATGAGTTGTGAATGTACTTTATTATATTGTGAATTTTGTTTATTAAATTGTTAATTAATTATATTAAGTTGTGAATTGAGTATGTTAAGCTATGAGCTTTTTATGAATTCTATGTTTGCTTCTCAAAAATAAGATGAAATAAGTATTATACATAGATTTGATATTTTTTATTTTTATTTTTAATAGAGTATGTAAATTTTAAACTTTGAATACTATGTAAACTAAACTTTGAAAGAAAGACAAGTCTCCAGCTTTTAATTTATAAATATAAGTTTTAAGTAGAGAATATGGTTATAAATATATTATTTTTTGTATTAAACTGTGATTTATTATATTGTTTCTAAAATATGAGATAAATGACTAATTATATATATATATATATATATATATATATATATATATATATATATATATAAGTTTAGTTCATTTGAGACCATGCTAATCTTGTGAGACCGTGAGACCAAATCTAAAAATAATTTTAAAATGCAAAATAAAAGAAAAAATCCAAAAAAAAATATTTTAATTATTATTTTCATAACTTTAATCACCTAAAAAATAAAGATAAAAATAAAAAGAAATAAAAAAAATTACCGTTTTTTTTTTGAAAAATACATGAAGTATTTTAATAAAATATTACACTGTAAATATTCTAATGTGATTTTTAGAATGTTAGAATATTCTACCAAATTTGTCAGATATGTAGAATATTCTAATATTTTACTAGAATATGTAAAAAAAATATATTTATTTTTTATTATTTTTATTTTATTGGTATTTTTTTGGGAAAATATAAATTCTGAAAATAATATTTGAATTTTTTTTCGAAAGTTTTCAATTATTTTACATTTTAAAAATGTTTTTTTATCTGTTAAATGAGTGTCCAGGATTGAGTGTCACGATCTCACAAAATGAGGTCATCTCATATGAACCTAATCATATATATATATATATATATATATATATATATATATATATATATATATATATATATATATATAGAGAGAGAGAGAGAGAGAGAGAATGGTTCAATTCCTTTCCTATGTTTTTGTATATATATTAAAGTAATGATTAGTATAATTTTAGGAAACATATTTTGTTAAAAAACACATGTATATTCCTTTCCTATTTATGCCAGTAGATGAGAAACATGTTTTGTTGGAAACTTATTTATTTTTGCCACAAAAACCTCCATCGTTTTTTTTCTTTAAGGAGCTATTTTTATCGAAAAATGATTTTAAATATATCAAAATTCATAATTTTTTATTCTCTTTAAATAGACATCCATATTGATATAGTTTTAAGATAAATTAAAATTTTTATTTTTTTTATTGTTTCAGTTATCGTTATTAATAAGTGAAAAAAAATCTATCAAATTTTTACTACAGTACATTCGTTATTCACTTATGAATAAAAAAATATGATTAATTTTTTTACAGTTTAAGTGTCATTTATAAAACTTATTCATATATGAATAGCAAATTAACTGTAACAAAAATATGATAAATGTTTTATTAATATATGAATATAAAATATGACGACAACTAATACACGTTTTATGCATATATAAATATAATATATGACGAAAGATGATGTAAAAAATATATTTTAACAAAGAAAACTTTATCATGTGTTATATTTATATATGAATGATACCCAAGCTATAAAAAAAAGTTAAGTATACGTTTTACTAATGATTGAATAACGAATGTACTGTAGTAAAAATCTTATGAATTATTTTTTCCACTTTTAAATAACGAGAGCTGAAAGTTAAATTTTTTTTTTATTTTATCTTAAAACTATATCAATATAGATATCTATTTATAGATAATAAAAAAAATTATGAATTTTGATATATTTAAATTAATTTTTTGATAAAAATAGCTTTCTAAAAATAAAAATAAAAAAACAAAAAAAAAATATATTTTTGTTTATATTAAGGTAATGATTAACATAGTTTAAGGAAACTTGTTTAGTTGAAAACACATGTTTATCCATTATCTATTTCCGTCTGTAAGTCTAAGTGTTTTGTGGCAAAACAAATGTGTGACTGAGAATGATTCCCCTCGCTTTCTCTCTCAACCTTTTTTTTTCTCAATTGAACCCTCTCTATCTCTCTCTCTCTCTCTCTCTCTCTCTCTCTCTCTCTCTCCTTATATATATATATATATATATATATATATATATATATATATATATATATATATATATATATGGTTACGTTAATATGAAATGACCTAATTTTATGAGACTGTGAGACACAATCCTAGCTACTCATTTGGTAGATAAAAAAAACATTTTTAAAATGCAAAATAATTAAAACTTTTCGAATAAAAAAATTTCAAATATTATTTTCGGAATTTATATTTTCCAAAAAAAAATAAAAAATACAAAAAAAAAAATATTTTTCTTACATATTCTAGTAGAATATTGGAATATTCTACATATCTGATAAATCTAGTAAAATATTTTTACATTCTAAAAATCATATTAAAATTTACAGTGTAATATTCTATTAGAATATTTTACGTATTTTTCAATAAAAACGGTAATTTTTTTTATTTATTTTTATTTTTTTAGGTAATTAAAGTTCCGAAAATAATAATTAAAAAAAGAATTTTTGGATTTTTTCTATTTATTTTGTATTTCAAAATCATTTTTAGATTTTGTTTTACGGTCTCACAAAATTAGCAAAGCCTCAAATGATATATATATATATATATATATATATATATATATATATATATATATATATATATATATATATATATATATATATATATATATATATATATATATATATATATATAGGCATCCCAAATCTTAGGGAAGTTGCACGATAAACAGACTAACCAAGTGGAATGTCTAATTTATTTCCATCTTTGTGGATGAGAGTATTGAAGATTCATTCAGGATTCTCTTTTGCTTTCTTTTATAAATGATTATCATGATATATGACATCCTTAATTAATTATGTTATGAATTTTAAGTAAATGGATGTATATAATATAAAAGTATTTAATATCTTAATAAACAATCATACTTTAAAAAAAATATATTATCATGCGTAGAATTTCATCTTAAAATTATTTATTTTGATTTTTGAACCTTTAGACGCTATAGAAACTATTTAGATTCTTTTTTTGCTAATGTCACGTTAATGGACATCTAATATATATGCTTTTGCATATGTTCTTCACGTATATGGTATACTAGTCATCCTTCAATAACTTGTTCCTGTCAATCACTTCAAAATAATGAAGACATTTTTAAAACGAAATATTTTCTAATATATGTTACATATATGATATATAGTATTATGTTGTTCCAAATATAATATTTTTTAGATTTAGAAGATACACAATTTGTGAGTTTTAATGTTATCAAATAACAAGAGTTATCAGTTCATATTTATTGTTGTATTTTTTTAGAAACTTTTTTAACAGCTTCATGTATATATTAAAAGATAACAAAGGGATATTTATTGTTGTACAAGCTAGGAAAGTAGCAAAAAAAATAAATAAAAAATAAAAATTAAAAATAAATAAATAAAAGATAACAAAGGGATATCATCAATGAGTTTTTTTAACTAAGAAACCCGATTTAATTTTAAGTTTATGGAGCTATATTTATATTTTTATAATGAGTAAATGGCAGTGGATTAAAAAAAAAAAAAAAAAAAAAAAAAAAAAAAAAAAAAAAAAAAAAAAAAAAAATAGAGGTTGCATAAATTTTTTATTGGCTTGTACTTATGACTGTTCACTATTCGGATAAAACCGAATTATCCAATTGGACAATTTGGATTGGATAATTCGGTTCGGATATTTGGATTTTTGGATTGATTTTCAACAAAACCGAATTATTATTTTGGATTTCGGATTGGTTTTGGTTTATAAAATAAGAACCGAATAATCCAAAAAAACCGAATAAACATTTATTATTTATCTATTTATAATATATATCTATAGTTTTTTATTAATTTTGTAATTTATTTTTTCAAATAAGAATGTTTCACCCGATAAAAAAACATTAATATGTATTTTCACTTAAAAGTTTTCTATCTATAAAATATTTAACTATAATATATATTCTTATTAGTTGTTTATAAATTTCAAATCATAACTAAGTAATTTGTTTTTGCTTCTTGTGTAAACTCTAATAATATTATAATTATTTGTCGTTTTAAAATGTTTCGATTTTTGAAAACCGAATTACAAAAACCGATCCAACCGAATTGTAATTGGATCGGATCGGATTGGATTTAAATTTATTTTGGACTATTCGGATCCATGTTTTGAAAACCGAAATCAATTTGGATCCACTTGATTGGATCGGATCAAACTGGTTCATCCAAACGAACACCCCTACTTGTACTACAAAAAAAAAATCGTTTCCGAATGATTTTTTTTAGTCACCAAATCCTCATTAAACCGATGAATTTACATTAAATTCACAACTATCAGACTTTGTAAAAGGATTGCTGATGGCTTAGTGACGGATTTGTAACATGTTTCCAATTGATTTTTGACAAATTTTTAAAAAAAGTCACTAAATTTACATTTAACGAGAAAATTTGAAAGGTAGTTTGAGCTACAGCATGAGTTAAAAAAAATTTCGCGCACAGTAGTTCTAAAATTTAAAATAATGTTTAGATTCGGTCCCTATAAAATATGAAGGCACTTGAAAATACTTTTTGGCCGTCGTGATTTTCTTTCCAATTTTCTTTTATTTAATTAAATATTTTTATAATTAAAAAACAAAAAAGAATATAAAACCATAAATAGCCTACCACATCCACCCCTTTCTCTTTTAATATATTAACTCTCTCTCTCTCTCTCTCTCTCCCTCTCACTCTCTCTCTCTCTCTCTCTCTCTCTCTCTCTCTCTCTCTCTCTCTCTCTCTCTCTCTCTCCTGTTGGAGCACTACTGCTGCTTGCCACAACCTCGTTAGAGCACTACCAGACTGTAACATCCTAAAAATTTAAGATTAGGTTCTTAAATTAATAAAGTAAATAACTAAAAAATTGATTTATATAGTTAAATCATCAAGGGATAATTATATCAATAGTTGATATATAGTTTAGAAGGTTGGAAGTGAAAATAATGACATTTTAAAAGTTAAAGGACCAAAAGTATCAAACTGGCAAAGTGAGTTGATCAAAGGGTTGACTCAGTTAATGCGATGGACTACTAAGGTTACATAATTGATGGAGGAAGGACTTATTATGTCAAAACTTAAGTTTAAATCACAAAATATGAGTTTATGGTGGAAATTCGCAAAATAAGCAAACTTGAGGGACTAAATGGTAAATTTTTTTAAAATAAGATGTATCTCCTTTCCTTTGTTCATTAGAACGTGGTTTTTCAAGAAGGAGGAAGTGAAATGGTAATTCAAGCTCAAGATAAACCCTATGAATCGATCTCAAGCCTTCTTAGTTCATTTGGTGCAAGTTGTGAAGAAATCAAGTGGTTCATGGTATAGTTTCTTCCTTCCTCAATGTAAAATTCGAGTATCATCTATTGATTGGGAGTTATATACGATTTTAATCTCATGTGAGGATTAGGGTATGGTTTTCTAACCTCTCTTGAGTTGTTTTGATGATCCCAATCTCAATCCAATCACCCCATTGATGGATTTGAGGATTTAGTGAAAATCCTCATGAACCCTAGAAATCCAAATTAGGGATTTCTTGTTTATATGTTAAATTGGAATGGATTCAATGACCTATATGATGCTTGATAGCAACAAATCAATTTTTGAATTCTCAAATTCATCCATGATAGGAGAATCATGTATAAGCTTGAATGAAAATGGATTTGGGGAAAATATGTGACCACCGTCAATTTCTGTTCAATTCAAAGTCAAACAAAGTCAACAAGTTGAACCGGTAACGACTCTATAAAGCACAATTATGTACCCTTCGGGGGCGTAAAACACTCATAACAAGGCATAATGAGGTTCACAAATGTTGCATACTATGTCTCTCTATGGTCATTCCTTTGTGATCAGATCAATTGGACATTATTCCAATGATGCTCATTTCATAATTCCAAATTGTTGTTACTATCTAAAATGTTTTGGAATTCCAACTTTACATGCATTAACCTTCTGTGATGTCGAGGCTTCAAAGTTACATAGACCGAACCAACGATATTACAGAATGTTCCATTGGAACTTGGTTATTAGAAACAATTCCATGGTAATGAAGTCTCAAATTCAAGGTACACTCCTTGAACACCTTTCTTGCATTAAAGTTTCCAACTCACATGTAGATTTAATAATCAACTCCGATTATGGAAATATTTCCATATTCCCATACGACCATTAATTGTGACCAAGAATCTTGTAAATCTAAAACATGTCATTATGGTCCTTCCAAACAATACCAGACTTCCAACTATCTACAAGCAACCAATCTTTTGGTATAACCTTATAATGCTCTTGACAATTGTTTAAAAACTTTATTCACACAAAGTTCCAGTCCTTTTTCCTCTCAATACCCAAAGGCAGTTGGAAAAATCAGAACAAGTGACTATTATAGCATATGTAATCGATCCTATATCCGAAGCATAATGGACTCGATTCATTATGTCTTACATAAGGACTTCATATTTTTTTTAATCTATTGCTATAATATTTATGTATATCAAATCTCCTATGTTGAACAATTTCAACATGATATTCATATACATCTATAACTAAGTTGTATTAAACTATACGATCTAATCCTTTAGATTCGAAACAAAGTATGAGTCTCCTCTCCCTTAAGCCTATTGTAGCGAAACAATTCTCAAACTTTTGCAATTTGCAAATTGAAAACATTGTTCCGTACCAACAGTATTTCCAAATTGCAACACTTAGCTTAACAATTATGCTCCCAGTAGCTTTGACATGTACCTAGAAATCAACTTGACATCTAGAAATCAGTACTCTTGACTTTATTACTGAAGCATTGATTTCTATTATGTGATGCTTTGATAAGTGTCCAATTAGACTTCTTAAGCTTATACACCTTCATTGGATAGCTTATCTATGTTCAAACCCTTTCAGAACTTATAACTACAAGTATTGAAAGTTCAAACAATTTCTTGCCATTCCTTAAAATTCGAAATATGAAGAGGGATTTCGTAATCATATTGTGATTTTGAGAATGCAATTATCATAACAAATATCCATACTAATCTTTATCAGATCCTTTAAAATCTACTTAGCGAAAGTGTTCCTCATAATCATTCTCATGAATTAGAGCGAAAGCTTGGCCTCCTAGATTTTATGGTGCATACATTCCAATCCATGTGAATCTATCATTTCCAACCTACAACCACAAGAAAAGGTTTATGACAAAACTAAACTCAAATTTATCTATTCTTCATGGATTGAACTTCGTTATTCTAAATTTCTTGCCCTCTGGTAGCAGAAAGGCCGACCAGTGCTTCCGTGTTGTTAGTAGTTCACCCATATCGATCAATGTACTTTCACTAACCAACGTGCTTTGTTTTTTAAGTTAAATGAAAAACATAGAACTCATAAGCATTTCCAACTCAACTCGAAGGTACACAGAAACATGAATGTGTCAATTGAACACGATAGGTTATCAACCTAGGCCGTATGCTAGTGATGACCAAAAGGTTTATTGTCGACTGACTCCTGAAACTCTCAAGATCAATAAGACTCCCACTGACTTCTTCACATATTAGTTTTCTCTCAAGGAACATCCCTTGAAGACAATAACAAATATTCAAAAGTTCATGTGGATTCTCGACAAGAAAACACTACACAGAATAGGTCTCAATTTATCCTTTGTTTCTTAATTAATGAAAACATCACAACTCCAATTCTATATATACTGGAGTAAGAAAACATTTTACTCCATATATTTAAGGTGTTTTTCAACCTTCTTAGTTTAAAAAGAGTTTCAAGATACGATTTGTAGTTACTAGAGTATGACTCTAAAACTTGATTGGAAACGAAGTATGATTCATCTCTTGATCTAACTATTTCAACAACTTCCCATTCCTTTTATTAGTCATACAATTGTACTCAGATGTTCTTCAAGGATTCAATTGTGATATAGTTCCATAATCATTAAGATGATCATAAATCATGATACTTGTAAAGATGTAAATTTTCAAACCAAAATTTTCATTTTTAAAACACATAAAACTCATATATTATATTTTATAAAACCACAAGGGTCTCAAATGTCAACATAAATCCACAAATAAAAGTCAAATCCCAGAATCCTCAACAAAGTCTCGAACAGGTGTGTACAATCATGTCGGCACCTTCCCGCGGTCCTGAAAAATACCTAAAACACACATCACACAACACGGTAAGCACAAAGCATAGTGAGTTCCCCAAAATACCACATACACAAATAATAAGCCTCTCATGGCTATAACTCGGCATGAACCCTCCGGTCTCATGCGTCTCGGTGTGGACCCTTCGGTCATGTGTTTCAATGAGGACCCTCCGATCTCACAACTCGGTTTGGACCCTACGGTCCTGTCTCAGTGGAAACCCTCCATTCCCACAACTAGGTTTGGACCCTCCGGTCCTATCTCAGTAAGCATAGAATATGACATATATATCACACAAACAAAATGCATAATATCACATAACTCAAGTAAGCACATACGACCCTCTGGTCACATATAGATACCACTCATGGTAAGTATAGTGAGAAGACTCACCTTGCAAGAAATTGGATAACCTCGAACTCAAATCACCGGTCTAGCCTCTGCCTAACACATACGATAATTATCCCTAATTAATAACGACTCTCAAAGAAGCTAGACTAACCCTTCTACAAGATCACAGAAGGGTAAAAGAGCATTTTACCCCTCCATGGCCTTAATACTCCACAAATTGACCAAACCCTAAAAGTCAACTAAAAGTCAACAGCAGCGCATATGCCGCACGTACCATACCTCTATGCTAGGCGTACTCCAACGCCATGCATGCATCAGGGATTCCCGACCCTACGCTACGTGTACTGGGATTATACTCAGCATACATACCAGTTTTGCTCTTCCTACTCGTTTAGTCTTAATCTGTTAAGACCTTAGCTCATATCTTAGATCTGGACTCCCTAAAGGCTGTTACTCCATAAAGTCTGTGACTTTAAACCTTTGTATGGCTGATAAAGTCACAAACACCCAAAACTCTCATTCTCTTATCTCAAAATGCTCATATCTCATGCATGGGTTGATTCACATGTCCAAGTCTCGATTTTTATGACACTATATCACTAAAGACACGCAAAGGAGCTAATCATAGTCTCTAGAGCTCAATATCTCATAAAGCATCCAACTTTGGGACCAAAACCCTAAAATGATCTAACATGATGCACAAATCAAAAGAGTGAGAAATCTTTGAGCTTCATACCTCAAAATGAAGCTCCAAACTCGTGTAAGCTCAGATCCAAAGTCTAGAATCCCACTCCTTCTTCTTCAAGGCTCCTTCTTCACTCCAAAGAAACACAAGATCACTTAATAGCTCACAAATGGACACATAACCTCAATGGACAAGTGCTTAGGGTTACAGAGGGATAGTTGTCTGAGGATGGTGGCCAGGAATGAGGCCATCATGTCCTTTATATACGGACACACCCCAAATTAGGGTTTTCACTCTGGGCCTAGTACGCCCAGCCTACTAGGTGGCTTCCGAGTCAAAAACACGCATATGAGTATGTTGAGCGTATACACGTATACGCCCCGCGTACTCATTTACAACCTTTTTCTCAATAAGGGCTAAACTTGACAATTTACCAAAAGAACAAGGGTTTATAAGGTATACCTAGTCTTGGGATGTTACAATACTAAAGTACTCTCATTTCCTTTCAGATTGGAGAAACTTTTATCTTTCTGCCTGACAGATTCTTCTTATTCGTTCGACTACTCTTTGAATCTTTTCAAATTATCAAAATTATACTTAATCTTATAAAAACAACCATATCGATAGAAACATCAGTAAATCACGATGAATAGAGTTATCATCCTTTTAGGTGGATCTGAATAGTTTATATCAACATGTACTAGATCCATTAGTCATTCACTTGACTCTCCTAAACATGTGATCAGTGAATTAGTCATAATTTTCCAATGAACAAGACTCTCATACACTACACAATGCAAATTATACAACACCAAGTATCTGTCCAGTTGGTGATGAGATTTCTTTTCACTTGATCAATTTTGATAATTACCATAAATGATATCATAAGAATCAAATCCACAGTTAATATTGCTAATATTAGAAATGTAACCAACACTTTCATAAATGCCATTGCAAGGAAATATAAAGTAAGCCAACTAGATAAACCAAAATTTCACTTTTATTGATAATAAACGAAAAATTGGAACTTGTTCTTACAATGCATAAAATTTAAAACTATGTTTCTAGACATCTCCTAGGCAATCTATTAAATTATCCTAACTCCTACGCAGTAGCTCCAAATTTTGATCATCGAACCATGTGACCGAAGTCTATCTCTCACGATCAGATTTAGCTCTCTCTTCTTAAGCTTCCTTCTTTCTCTTAGATCCTGTAATAACATCAAAATGAGATCAACACATAATTATTAAGAGTTTATGAATAGGAGTTTATTAAAATAATGGAGTTAGATAATGGATATACCTGAAGTAGAGTCACACAGCTTGACTTCACTATCTCTGAGACGTTTCAGGTACTGTGGGTAGCTTCGCAACCAATGTCCCTTCAGTTGGAAATAGGAACAAATGGACTCCTTGGCCATTCCCTTTCTATTAAGAAGAGAAACATTTTTTGGACCACCATTGTCACCATTGTCAATGTCCATGGAAACTTTGTAATTACCACCTTCAAGCACCTTTTCTTCGCTTGTGCTCTTAAGCATTTATGTTTCAGCAATAATCAACACATGTGTCAGATCAATTAGGGTCACATTGATATTCCTCATATGAAAGTTCTCAATAAATAGACCATATGACTTAGGAAGTGAAAGAAGAACCAAATCAATAGCTTGCTCCCTTGGGAAAACGACACCCATTTTATCCAATTTGTCAATGTACATCTTCATTTCCATAACATGCGCACACAAAGAATTTTCATCTTGATGTCTACATGCCAATAGGGCTTGAGTAGTTTCGTATCTTTCAATTTGAGGAAAACGCGACATTGAGAGAGTCACTGGAGGAGCAGGTAGAAGAATTGGAAATACATGATGTCCAGTTCCACCATTTATCGAAGAAGAGAACATTTTCACCTTGATTAGAAAGTGGAAGATCATCTTCAAATGAAAGAGGAAAACCATTTCCAAAAGAATAAGGAAACCATTATTGTCTTGACTTGACACCTATAATGGGACAAAATAGAATTCAAGTTAGTTGATTTTAATCATTAATTGTTAACCCATAAATTTTAAATGATGGCTAGGATCCATATTTTCGATTCAGACTTTAAAGAGGGATGTTGTAATCAAATTCGAATCTATTTTAGACAGGTAAGGCTTTTATGAATTTCGATTTTAAGAAACTCCAAGATCTTTTGAGATTCATTGAATCTAATCAATGACATGTTTAATCTCAGATTATGCTCTCACTTTTGCGACTGGGATGTCAAGGATCACAAACGAGATGTGAATAACCATGAAAACCCATTTGACAACCTTGATGTCATTTACCATATCTCATTGATGTGCCGGTTAACCACACACGGTCAATCAACAATGGTAATTCTCGATATGCCCATCAAATCCTTTTATAGTCCCTATTAGTGTGGTGGTTAACCACACACACTCCACTAACGACATACAAAGAATGATGTGCATTTTCATGGATTAACATACTTTTCCCATTTTTCCTAAAGTAACAAAGAGTGGAATGTTAAAATTAGTTTAGTTACTTTATATCATTATACTTATTAATGAAAATATGTCTTATCAAATTTGTTCGGCTAACAACCCTCCACCATAGAGGAGAGCAGTGGGTGAGAGTGGACACCCATTCAACAACCATTTTATAGGTCGCTTCCTTATACCCTCTTTATAGCATGGTTTCATGAATGAGGCGTACTACTGATTTGACTGGCTATTCTTATAAATATAATATATATATATATATATATATATATATATATATATATATATATATATATATATACATACATACATACATATATTAAACATTTTATTATATACATAATATAAGGTGTATTTTAAAACATTTAAAAGTACAATGTTTAATCTTTTAATAAATTAAACTTTTAATTTAACTAAATTTAAACCAATTTATGGATTTATTAATTATCTTTTAATTAATCATTTTATTAAATTATTAATAAGATCCATAAGGATAATATTAATTAATCTTATAATTAATCATTATCTTGTCTAAGATTATCTCCTAACATTTAGGGTTTTATTTAATAATATAATAAAAGGAAATTTTGATTTTAGTGGATTTTAAAAGAGATAATTACCAAATAACAACCATACAAATCAAATTAGGCAGAAAAATATGAAATTATGGAAATATTGTGCTCACGTGATGAGCATTCAGTCTCATGTTGTGAGATCAGTCTGACAGAAAACAAAATTATGAATTCTACTATGCTCATGTTGTGAGCATTAAATTTTCATTTCGTGAGATCAGTTTCACATAATTTTTTTGTTTTGTTCACGTTCAACCAATGTACAATCAATTGTTAGACAACCTCACTTTGATACCACTTATGAGTTTTACATGTATTAACGTGTATAAATCCTTAACACTAACAGGTACATGAAACCTAAAGATCAATTTCATAACACTGTTGATGTAACATTCTATTGAACAACAAAACTCTAGAAACGCTAGTTATAATTGAAAAAATAAATCAAAATTAGAATACGGGTTTTTCATACCTTGTTTGATTGTTATAGTAAACAATCAAGAATCCTTCTTCAAGATCGCTTTGGAAGCTAACACCACAAATGTCGCGACTCTGATGGTTCACACCCAACCCTCGCAAGAAGGAAATTATGGAGAGAGGAAGAAGGAGAGAAAAATTTCAGCCTAGCCTTGAAATCATAGAGTGGCCGAAATTTTAAGGGGTTAGGCTCCTTATATAGTGCAACAAGGAAATCCTAGATAAGCCCAAAACCAATATAATAATATTATCTTGAATTTGTAATTATCTAGCTTCCTAATTATCCTCCAAGGATAATTATAAATCTCTAAAATCCTCCTTAATACAATCTTTAGCTCTAGGGAGGTTCTAGAATGTCTCTTGCTCAACCATTGAACAATTACACTTTAACCCTTGTACTTTTAGTTATGTAACACCTGAAATCTAGAAGGTTAATTATGGAATCATGCAAATTTCAAGTTGAACTCGGCGAGTTGGAGTAGCCAACTCGGCAATTTGAAGATGAAGAATCATGGGATTTAATGGGTCTAATCGACGAGTTGAGGAGCCTCAACTCGACGAGTAGATGTTGGCTTGACCACGAGGTTTAATGAGGCAACTCGACGAGCTGAGGAGCCTCAACTCGGAGAGTTGGCCACTCAGAAGGAAACCCTAATTTTAGGGTGTTGCACCCTATTTAAACACTTTAAGTCCCAGATGTTGGCCTCATTTCCAGCCTCCATAGCTCCTAACCCTAATCTCGAAACCCTAGAGCCTCCTTCAGTGTTGTGAGTTCATTGTGGGTGTGCTTCGGTGTGTTTAAAGATCATTGAAGAAAAGCTTGGTGCAAAGTGGTGGTTCGAGTAGGAGCTTTCATATCTGGGTTCTTTGCTCCATTTCCAGCGCATTCGGGTATAAAGTCCTAACCTTGCTTAATAGTTTATTAGATCTCCTTATTTTGGTTTTTGTTGTGTTTTGGCCTCTTTTTGGGGATGATGATGGAGTAAAGTCTTTTCCGGGTTGTTCTTTCAGATCTAGGTTGGTTTTGGTACCCTTGAGCTTAAAGGTGCAAACTTTATGACAGATTTAGTGTCATGCATGCATTAAGTCAATTATTAAGTCTGTCCCAAGCTTAAGAGCTTCATTTAGACATGCATGAGCATACAGTTGGCAAATTTGCATGGTTTTCTTGCTCAAGGAAGTTAGCTCTATGTTTTGCAGTCATGACTTCATAGATTAAGTGCTTAATGTGTTAAGAGGTGGTTTCTGGCGAACTCGGCGAGTTTGTTGGATAAACTCGGTGAGTTGGCTCGATTTTCCATGATGTTTTCAGATTGATAGTGGAACTCGGCGAATTGGTGGGTCAACTCGGCGAGTTGATTTGGATTTTTCTGATCAGTGTAGATTAATAGAGAAACTCAACGAGTTGAAGGACAACTCAACGAGTTGGGTCAACTTGGACCATTGACTCTGACTTTCGATTTATGTCTTTGACCAAGTTTGTCCCAATGGGTGCTTGAAGTAAGATGAATTGTAATAAGGAAAATTATGCGCTTAGGATAAGGCCCGTATGGGGTTGGGCCTATTTTGGAAAGTTGGGCCATTAGTGGGCCTTTATGGATCTTTTGGTTTTGGGCCTCAATTTTGGTGCATGTTGGGTCAGGGGTAAGATGGTCATTTTATCCCAAGTATGGATTATGGATTATCGCATGGAACCCAATTGCTAATTGAGTGTGTTGTTGGTATTGATAGCTCGGGAATCCGATAGGGCAACAGCTAGGGATTTCTTTCGGGGAGCTTCTGCATTCGAGGTGAGTTCTCCTCACTGTATTTATGGGTCGAAGGAACCAAGGTCAGCCCTTTGGATTGTTATCCCGATTTATTGTATGCTTGTATGCGGTTGTGATCTGTGAGATCGGTATCCTGGTGGATAGGATGTTGCCATGTTGTAGTGATCTGTTAGATCGCTATCCTGGTAGATGATAGCTTCATTTTATTTACTTCTTTCATAGTTTATTTTAGTACATTTCATTCGCATCTTAGTTAACTTCCATGCATATTTTCCCTTTTGTTATTTTTATGACCATTTCGGAGTACTTCCTAGTTTCTTGAGCATTATTGCAGATTTTCTTGGAAACTAGCAGAGCGGCACTCTTGGGAGGCGATTGGGCTTGAAGGGAATTGGGGATTTCGTGCTTGATGGCTATGGAGGTGATTCATGGAGTAGGTTTGTCGATTGCTCGAAGGCGCAGAAGTGTTGAACTTTAAATTTGAAAGGGCGCGAAAGAATTCTTGAGTGTGCAAGATTGATGTTTAAGAGTTTGCGGAAGTTTAGAATGATGTGGATAGACAAATTGGGCTTTAATTGAAGAAATATTGAAGAAAAATGGGCTAGGAGTTGATTGGATTCAAACTGGGCCAATGGATTAGCTGTGGGGGCCCAAAGCTTGAAGAAGCCCAAAATCACTCGTCAGAGCCCGCGGCCCGCGTAGGATTCCCCGCGGCCCGCGTGGGTTCCTGGCTAGGGCAATTTCGGGATTTTGCTTAGAGCTCTATTTTGGGAAGTTTGGTGTGCCTCTTTTATCTTATCTTGAAGGTCCGATTTTCATACTTTCTCTCTGGAGTTTGGAGCATTTTTGGAGGCCAAGAACACTTGAAGAATATCTTTTTTTCATCTCTTGAATCTTGTCAAATGTTTGGTACAATCTCATCTAACTTTGTTCATTTGAGTTTAGCCATGCTTGGCTAAACAAATCTTGGTTGACTTTTTGTTGAATCCTTTGAACATTTGTTGGATGTTGAAGAATCCATGAACTTGTTCTTAAATCTTTATGAAAATGTTTTGTGTTTCATCATATTATCACTACTAGTATGTTTTTATTCATGAGTTTAAATATGTTTGTGGTGATTAGTTGGCTAATTTCTTGATTAAGTAAATGATCCTCAAATTAGCAAGCAACAAATGATTTTTGTGTTGTTTTTGCTTCACACAATCATAAAAACATTTCCTCCAACATGGTGGTGAAAGCATTTGACCCCTCTTGGATTTGGTGACTTTTTGGTTCTTAATGCTAGTTGACTTTCACTAATTACATGCTATTTGGAATTAGTGACTTTGACTAAGGAAATTGTTATGAGCTTCTTTAGCCATTTCAACAATGAAGAAAAGTCTAGGTAATCTCAAGCTCCTTGTATTACTATAGCCAAATTAAGGATTTAAATCAAAGTATTGCACCATTGGATTCTAATGATATGTTCATCAAAAGTCAAAGTGAGGAAACTTTAAGTCAACCATCTCTCCTTTATTGATTTTACATCAAACTCTTATTTTTGTTGCATTTGTCTATTCAAATCATAGTTAATTCTAGTTTGTTTCAAGTATTTCAAAACACCAAAACCCCCTATTTTATTTTTATTGTCATTTTACAAGTATTTTTACAAAGAGATTTTTCATAGAGTTATAAATTGAACCAATCTCCGTGGATTCGATCCCTTTACCACTATACACTATTTTAGTGTGTAATATTTAGGGTTATTATTTGTGTTGGCCTCGACAACCACCAGTAGATAGGATGATGCTATGCTTAGTGATCTGTTAAATTTGCCTGTTATCTGTTCTGGCTATATGTTCTCCAGTAGCATGTGTTAATGTAGAGTGGTTGGGATGAGATTCTACTGCTTTGTGTTGCCAATCAAAAAACCATGTAATATTTATATTGGTATGTTATATTCCTTCTTATCTGTTATGTGTATGTCGACATAGTTGTGTGGTTGGGTTAAGGCAGACCTACTTAGTACTGAAGGCCAATAGTGTGACAACCTGAAATTTCTATCTTGTACAACCATTCAATTCAATCAAAACCAGACTCGTTTCTACTATCTTTTAGCATTGTTTAGGGTCTGTTTGAGTGTTCTAAGCCTTGTACAATCAAGGTTTGGGTTTAGGGTTGAGCTACCTAAAGTCATAGGGTTGCATTCAGGCCAAACACTCCTTCAAGAGGAGTTTACGGTCGTACACATGAGTGTACAGTCGTACACATGGGTGTACGGTCGTACACCCATCTATGGTCGTGAACTCTCACCTATATAAATGATACTTAGTCATTTTCCAACATTTTTCACACTTCCAAGCCAAGAAATCGGATTCTCTCTCAACTATCATCAAATTTCTCACCTAGATCTTCAAAGATGTAAGTGTTTCCTACCTTGATTTGTTACTACATTACCTTATCTAGTGATAAATCCATGTTTTCATTCCATTAATTTCATCTTTGGTTAGATCCTCATATTTCACCAAGAACACCAAGAACACATACTAGTTCTTGGTGACCGTGAACCCTCATCAAGCTTCCAAATCGTGAGTAACTGCTTCCTATGCTTGATATCTGCTAGAAACACTTGTTATTCATCTTAAAATCGACCATCTTAGCAAGAACATGAACGGTGTATGACCGTAAATCTTTGTACGGCTATACACACCTCATAGGCGGTAAACCCTTGTTGATGATCATAGTTGGCCATAAACTTTCCTTAAAGCTAGGCATGGGACCAAGAACACTTCCTTAATGCTAGATAGGACCTTAAAACACTTCATTTGCATACTTCTTCATGAGTGTACGACCGTACACTCATGGGCCGTGAACCCCATGGCTGTACACACCTTCGTGTGGCCGTGAACCTCCCTTATTCAATCATATGTGATTTTAACACTTAGTTTCGAGTGTTTCCTAGTCCTTATGGTGGTTCCCTATCATAACTAGTTGTGATATACACTAATTATACCCATATATGTGTCATTATATGCTTATTAGGATCCGTTTGTGCCTGAGATTTCACTTAGCATTCAACATCCTTTTCCGATCTTGCATTCGAATCACTCACTACAGGTGAGCTCATACCCCTACAGTCAACCTTTAACTGTTTTAAATACTTTTAGGGGGAATACAAGTTTAACACAATTAAATTGTGTTAGTATAAACATTTATATATTTGCCAAATATCTCATTTCAAACTCATTTTCAAACTACTTCGAAAACATTGTTAGACTTTATTTTAACACTCTTTTTATATAACTACCTTTATACTCTTTTTCAAACACTTTTACTTTCAAAAAAATATTCATTTATGTATTAGTGTATAAGTATGCTTTAATGGACTTAGGACTATTTCTGATGACCTTGACTCCTATTCCTTGTTTGGTTGTGGGCTTAGGGTAGGATACACTAGTCCGACTGTCGATTAAGTTCATAGTTATACATGCTAAATACGTATCAGAATATAAAATTTTATCTTTAAAAGTTATTCTTAAATCAATTGTTCGAGCTGAACAATCGAGCCTTTTCTATAAGTCAAGAACAAAACAAACATACTAGTAAACTATAATAGGTATAGTTTAGAGAACATATACAAGAACAGGAAAGAACATATACATATACATATACAAGAACAGGAAAGAACATATACATATACATATATAAGAATAGGAAAGAACATATGCATATACATATAACAAGAACAGGAAAGAAGATATACATATACATATATACATTCAAGTACAGAAAGAGCATGATAATTAGAATGTGAAATATTATTTCAAGATACAACAATACATTATTGTATCACATTTGTAACCAGAGTCTTATGGAGGGAGAGCAGGCATTATGTGTATGGATCTATACGGTACAGACACTCCCATACCTCGACTGCTAGCTACAGTCCTAGCTAGTAAGGCCAAGGGGTGACAAAATGCCACCTCACTATTTTCGACGCCGGAAGGTCGTCGTGTATTCAGCTGTCAATCAGCATGGTTACAAACACATCACATTTTAATCCTTAATTAACCAATTTCGGTTTTAAAGGCAATAAGACTCTCCAAAGCGTATGAGTACATTTAATACGACCATGAGTCTTCATTTTCTCATTTCAGCAGTGGTACTGCTGGGTGAAAACATACTATTTTCTTAATAAAAGATAGTAAAAAAAGGGGAAAACATACTTTTATACAAATATAAAGTACAACTATAGTTTCCATACTATTCCAAGTATATATGCAAACATTACATTTTATGCGAGAACAAACATGTAAATAGTCGGGCCATGGGTTGAAGGTGTAACACCCGAAATCAGAAAGGCCAAGAAAGGAAAGAAAACCCTAAGTCAAAGGGTCGACTCGGGAGGAACTCGACGAGTCGGAGCAGGATCCGAGGGATCGATTAAGTAACTAACTCGGCGAGTCGGCAAGGAGGACTCGGCGAGTCCGGTCTGAAGAGGGAAACCCTAAATCTGGGGCTTTGTGCACTATTTAAGCATCTCATTCTCTCCCTTAGGGTTCCTTATAGCCTCTCTTATTCAGAACACGAAACTCTAAGCCTCCATTTTAGTACTTTCAAGTTTTCCTTGCCATTTTGGGTGCTTTGAAGTAGCAGGAAGAAAGACACCATTGGTGATTCCATATTTGGCAGTAGATCCAGAGTTGGTGGGACTTTTCAGATCATTTGAAGGTAATAAGTCGTTACCTTCACTCTTTTGCATCTAGATCTACCATTAATATGAGATTTGGGGCTTTTATGGCATGATTAAGAGCCAATTCGAGTTAGAAGTCCAGATCTGAAGTTACTACTTCAGATCTAGGTGTGCCTTGGCCTAGAGAACCATAAAGTAGCAGTCTTTGGTGTGTTGATGAAGCATGGTTGCCATAAACCCTAATTTTGAGTGTTTTGTGCCTAGATCTCCTTAGCTACACGTAAAGTTTGCAACTTTACGTGGGGAATAGGCTTTAGAAGGGTGGATCTACAGTTTGGAGTCCATGCATGACTCAAAGGCCTCAAAATATATGAAGGACTGAATAGACTCGGTGAGGCCTTCGAGTGGACTCGGCAAGTAGTATGAAGATGGAGATGAACTCGACGAGGTGGATGAACAACTCGACGAGTCTGTTGAAGATTGCCTTTGACTCGGCGAGTCTGTTCTTAGACTCGGCGAGTCAAGTCGTGAAACCCCAAACCCTTCGAGTTAAGACTCGTATCAATGAGTTTAGTCGGGACTCAGTGAGTTGGTCAGGTCAGGACTCAGAAATCGGTAGACTCGGTGAGTCAGGGGCTGACTCGGTGAATCGAGTCGCGAATGATAGGATTCTGAGCGTATGAACTCGGCGAGTCAGTAGGCAAACTCGGCGAGTAGAGTTGACCTGGAAGGTTGACTTTGACCAGGACTTTGACATTGTCGAGAACGGACTTAGTTGGCTTCCAGAGTTCTGTTTGGATCTAAGTGTTATATGTATTGATATTGGTAGCTCGGGGAGCTAATGGAGCAGCAGTTCAGAGAGAGTTGTCAGACAACGGCTAGAGGGATTACCAGCAAGTTCAGCAGTACCAGGTGAGTTTCCCTTTGTGTGAATGGGTCTAAGGCCACAATGCTGGCCCATGTAGTTACGAGTAGGAAGACCCGGGGGTTAGACCTAGGCACCGTATGCTAGTATGATATTTGGGACCAAGGTCCATCGATAGTGGGCGGGTTCCCAAGAATGGTTTGCATGATAGGGTATACTTGTTGTCTGTGTGATACTTGTATGAGCCTGGTAGGGAGGTGAGTACGGGCAAGGTCCTGTATCTCACCAACAGCAGAGGGTGGACGGGTTTCCATATCTCAGTAGTAGTAGAGCAGGGGCGAGGCCCAAGTTAGGAAAAGAGTGAGTGTGGGCCGGGCCCGTATCTCACTATCAGTAGGAGCGTGGACGGGGTTCCATGACTCAACAGTAGCAGGTCAGGGGTGAGGCCCAAGATAGGCGAAGCCTTAAAACAGGATTCAGTGGTATTGTTTAGCTTATGTGTTGTGGTATGTTTATGTGTTAGTGTATGTTAGCGGGCGAGGCCCAGTAATAGGCGAGGCCTAAGTGAACAGATCTGTATCCGAGTGAGGCTCGAAGCCAGACGGGGCTTGGAGTGGCGGGGCCGTTGTAGCGGGCGAGGCCCGAGATAGCGGGTGTGGCCCAGTATGTGCAATATGTGTTTATGCAGGGTATGTGGTAGGTTGGGGGAACTCACTAAGCTTCGTGCTTATGGTTTTCATTTTTGGTTTCAAGTACTTCTGGTAGCGGAGGGAAGAGCTCGGGGTGATCGCATGGCACACACCATAAATTAGACAGCCTAGGATTGTTTTACTCTGATAATGAAAATATGTTTTGGAATTAATACTCTGATTATGTTATGGATTGATCAATGTGTTTTAAGTAATATTTTATAAAAGAAATTTTTAGTCTTGGAAATTAGGACGTTGCAAGTTGGTGTCAGAGCCTTGGTTTGAGGGATTCGGGCATACTCTCGAGTGTGTCTGAACTCAAACTAAGGGATTGGTTTAAAAGTTTTCAAAATGAAAAGACAGTTTTGTAAAAAGAGTTTTTAGAAATGAAACAGTTTTAGAAAGCGAATAGAATTCAGAAAGAAAAGAATTTTGATAAGAGAAAAGGGTGTGGTGCATGCAATCGGCCGAGCTCAAGTAAGTACCCCAAAATACCCATACAAGTTTATGTTATGATTATCAGTTAGTAGAACAACATGCTAGATTAGGACTAAGGATCTAGGGAGGATGCCTTATGTGCCTGTTATATGTGCTTTGAGCTGCATGAAAGTGTTGATTAGACATTAGTAGGATAGCCTATTTAGGATATGCCTGAGTTTATGAGCTTATGTGCATGCTAGTGTAGCTTCTTGATATGAGATTATGATTGTTGAGTATGTTATAGTTAGATTTTTCCCTTGTCTGAATGTTGCTTGCTTTGTGCATTGTGGGATTCTGAGTGATGGGAGTTAGCCATTAGGTGAATACGTCACGCCACATGTGATCAGGGTTGAATAATCTCAGAGTAATGGATTTGACCCTATTGCGCAGCTCTCGTTTGAGTCTAACCGTTGTAGGGACGAGTCTTTTACTCGAAGGATTATCTGAGCCTCGTCACATGTCATGGTATTCAGGTGATGGCTAATTGGCATCGCAAAGAAGCCTTCAGCAGCTGAGCACTGGTTTAGGTGGAGTCAGAGGTTTCTCTAGAGTAAGCCTAGGATGGGATAGTGTTGGGAGCTATAGTAGTAGGAAAAAGGACCTAGTGGAGTCGAAGCAGTTCTTGAGGAAAGTATGGATAGATGTGGAAGGTAGTATGGGCCTGTACTACTGAAAGCAGAGGATCCATACTCGATTCGAGAAAGGCCGAGACGAGACCAGGGAATTTGTAGTATGTGTGTATGATCCCTCAGCAGTGATGAGTATTCTGATAGTATTGCGATATGATTTCAGCATGGTGACATTGCGAGAGAGACTAGTGGGCGGATCAGGCGCCGGAGAGGGATCAGGCTCGGGTTCAGGGGCCGAGCAACTCGAGCAGCGAATGAGGGAGTTGATATCAGCTGAGGTTACACGCAGTATCTTAGATCAGACTCCTGTGATTTTTGGCACGGTCAAGGAGGGTATACTGGAGATCTTGGATGAGAGGCTGGGAGCCTTTCGTACCGAGATAATGGCTTTGATGGGAGCGCGTACTATGACATTTCGAGAGTTCTGAGCTTGCGGAGTGCCAGATTATCATGGGGCTAGGGACCCCATCGCTAGCAGCAGGTGGTTGGCCGATGTTGCCAACGCATTTCGTATGAGCCGGTGTCCCGAGGGGGACAAGGTCAGACTCGCCTCCTGTCTTCTGAAGGTCAGAGGAAGGGGTTGGTGGGAAGATGTTCTTCATGCCATTAGTAATGATGCCGCGTTGGACGCGATGACATGGAGCGATTTTTCAGCCAGGTTTAGGGCTGATTTTTCGCCAATTATTGAGGTGCAGCAGCTGGCATGGGAGTTTCAGGATTTGATGCAGACTACTGAGACTGTGGTGGATATCACCGCCAAGTTCAGGGAGAGGGCCCTCCTTGTTCCGCAGTATGTCGCAGACAAGGAGATAAAGAAGGCCCTATATCACGAGATGTTGAGGGATGACATCAAGTAGTTTGTGAGCAGGTCCAGCTGCAAAACGTTGGAGGATATGATCGCACGAGCTAGAGAGAGAGATTGATTTGGAGCAGATCCGGAAAAGGAAGATGGATGAGGTTCAGGTAGCCACAAGTTTGGGCAAAAGGCCCAAGGGGTCAGATTCGAGATCGAGGGATCACCCGAGCCACGACCGATGCGGGAGGTGCGGTTGGACGCATGAGGGTGCATGTAGGAGTGGTAGTGGTGGAGATTCAGTCTACTTCAAGTGCGGTCGGACTGGTCATCTTAGTAGGGATCGTACTGCTACCACAACCGAGGGATCAGACTTGATATGTTTCCACTGCAGTCAGCAGGGCCACAAGAAGTCCCAGCGCCCCAGTTTGTTCTCGGCAGGACGGGTGATAGCACTTGCCCCTGCAACTCTGAGGATCACAGATGGCCGTCAGGGCCAAGCAGAGGCGCTTGCGGTATGTCACAAAAGAGAAGGAATTACCTTTTTTCTCTCTTTTCGCCTTTGTCCTGGTCAAAGAAAAAAAGCCACTACCAACTATGATTTCCACGAAATGCTAGTTGAAGATCCACTATTTACTTATTTCTAATAAGATAGGACCATTGGAAAGAAAGAGTAAAAGTAGGTAACAGAAGGAGAGGGATTGTTGTTTTTTATTACTGGGGGCAAGCAGCTTTCATTTGATTCAGTCTAATGGTAGGGCTTGAAAGAGTAGGCAGGCCTTGTCACGAGCTGGAGTCGAACCAACACCTCTGGGAAAATGAAGACAATCCCAACGAACTACCATTTCTTCAGATCATGACTTTATTCACCCGGTTCGTCATGCACAATCAAGGCAAAACTAAAATGACTACATCTGGTCGCGTTTCCGCTAAAACACTAGAATCCCAAAATGAGTTATTTAAAGATGTATGTGACATAGGCAGGGCCATCTTTTTTGAGCCTTTGTCTCAAGAGATCTAAAAACTTGATTTATTTGATGCGCGAGAAGGCTGCCTTTGCAAGGCTTGCTTGAAAGTCCCAACTGAAAGGACGGTTAATAATTAGTAGTTGGCCCGACTCTCCCTACCTGCGCTTTGGTTCTCATGCCTCGTTTTGTTGACGTCGTGCGTAGGATAAATGATTTGCACCAGATAAGTGAGCTAGGATAAAATTATCAGATGTCCCTTTTGTTTACAACAACCTTAATCGCACAAGCCTAGGCTGGGCCTACCTCCATCCCTAGAGGAGCCGTATGAGGCGGAAACTCCACGTACGGTTTTGAAGCCGAGCCTTTCCAGCAATGGGGCCTAGGGAACGATATGATGATTGGTTTAGGTAGGGAGGTCGGCCTACTACGGGCACCTATAGGGATTAGTGTGTGAGACCGAATTCCAGGGCTTTTCAGATGACTACCATGGAGACGCGAGCAGCTCCGAATGTTGCAGGTATGTGTCTTCCGTTTTCTGCTTTCTCTATTCATGATTATATTGTTATGGATCTGCATCGTATGTGCTATGAGTAATTTAGGATTGAGCGGCTTGCTTGCGATTTAGTTATATGCCATCTGCATACCTTGGATAATAAAGTGGTAGTTAGTGGGTGGTGCCTTATGGAAGCAGGTTACTTAGGATGAAGTAACTATAGCATGCTTGCGTGGAACTCGGTAGTGACCGTTGGATTGAGAAAGGTGTTATGGAATGGTAGATCGGTTAGATCCCTAGCTATGGTAAGCTTGGTTCTTCACCAGATTGATTGCGGTATAGCAGAGAAGATTGGGAATTCCTCTTAGGCATTGAGCAGTGAGGTATAAGCAGGATCAAAGTGGGGGAGAACCCTCCGAGTGTACAATGGTAAGAGCACGAAGATCCAAGATGAGTACTCGACCTCTGAGAAGGAAGAGAATTAGCACAGTGATTGATGGATTGAGGAGTTCAGCGTTGGGAGTTTGAGAAACTTCCCAACAGTTGGTTCTTGTAATCGAGATGGTTAGTATCTAGTTGGGAATTCGGGTTAGAGGGTCACCTGTAGGACTCGAGAAAGAATTGGAATGAGGATATTGAGAACGGTAGCATGGGATGCTTTCGTGTTAGTAGTCAGTGGCAGAGACAACATGTAAAGCATGGTAGAGCGGCGGGAGAGCCGCAACATTTTGCGTCAGCAAGCCAGAGGTGGAAGGTGTTGTAAGACTATAGGGTAGCCGTAGCGTTCACTAGCAGTCAGTGATTACGGAAGGTGTTGTAAGACTATGGGTAAGTCGTACCATTCCCTAGCAGCTTAGTAAGCGAAGTGTGGGCGGGGGGCCGTATCTCCTAGTTAACAGGGTTGGGGCGAGGCCCTTACCTCCTAGTGATCCAGGTAGAAATCAGGAATCGGTAGTGGATGAGGACAGTATGGAGCTTGCCTACATACCCCTAGAGAGGTGAGACCTTGGGAGAGGCCGCTCCAGGATGTAGTTGGGTGAGACCCGTGGGCGAGGCCCATATGAGAGTAGCAGTATAGGTGAGACCTGAGAGCAAGATTGCTCAGTAGTATAGTCGGGTGGGAACCGTGGGCGAGGCCCGTGAGTTTTAGTAGCATAGGTGGGACCTGGCAAGGACCTTAGGGTCAAGTTGGGGTATCAAGGATCCCAGGACTTGTAGCGCCAGAGTGGCAAAATAGTTGGAGCAGTGGTAGGTAGCCGAAGTTCCTTCGGAAGTTGCAGGGAGCGACTAAAAGATTGTGTTGGGTGTAGCGACCGGTGGGAGTCCGATAACCCAGATATTGGTAGATTAGTCGGACCAGGGTGGTCTCAGTTCATCCGGTAGGCAGATGAGGGACAGCAGAATTTTCAGGCAATGGTAGTAGCGATAAGGAAAGTATGGTAAGAGGCAGCAAGTTGACCGAGGGTGCTACGCCTCTCACAGTAGAGTTGGATAATCTCAGAGGGGAGGGTTGAACCTGTTGCGCAGCTCTCGTATGAGTCTTAACCATTGCAAGGATGAACCTTTTACCTGAAGGATTATCTGATCCATCCACTAGGACGGGTGCTCACCACTGAGTTATGGAAGCAAGAAGCATTCGGTATGTACTGGCAGTAGTGACCAACACTGAGAGTGACTAAAGTGATGGGCATCGTGAGGGGTATGTTCCTCATAGTGACAAAGGAGGTGGATAGCTATAGAGGCATTCTTGGGAAGTTCGGAGAACGTACGAGGAAAAGGGAGTAAACCCCAAGAATGTTTAGCATAACTACTCGGGAAGTACCGAAAGGATTGTCAGTTGAGCAGGAGGTGTTCTCAGGAAGGTTGAGGATTAGGTTGTACTCAGGGATTTCATCTGCAAAGATTATGCCATCCAGAATGATTGGGCAGGAGGTCAATAGGGTTAGAGTCAGCAGGCAGGGTGTTGGTGGCGGATTGTAGGACAGTTGGCTATAGCAAACTTCGAGGACGTAGTTTAGTTTGAGTGGGGGAGAGTAGTAACACCCGAAATCAGAAAGGCCGAGAAAGGAAAGAAAACCCTAAGTCAAAGGGTCGACTCATCGAGTCCAAGGAGGAACTCGACGAGTCGGAGCGGGATCCGGGGGATCGATTAAGTAACTGACTCAGCGAGTCGGCAAGGAGGACTCAGCGAGTCCGGTCTGAAGAGGGAAACCCTAAATCCGGGGCTTTGTGCACTATTTAAGATCTCATTCTCTCCCTTAGGGTTCCTTATAGCCTCTCTTATCCAGAATACGAAACTCTAAGCCTCCATTTTAGCACTTTCAAGCTTTCCTTGCCATTTTGGGTGCTTTGAAGCTAGAAGGAAGAAAGACACCTTTGGTGATTCAAGATTTGGCACTAGATCCAGAGTTGGTGGAACTTTTCAGAGCATTTGAAGGTAATAAGTTGTTACCCTCACTCTTTTGCATCTAGATCTACCTTAAATATGAGATTTGGGGCTTTTATGGCATGATTAAGAGCCAATTCGAGTTGGAAGTCCAGATCTGAAGTTGCTACATCAGATCTAGGTGTGGCTTGGCCTAGAGAACCATAAAGTAGTAGTCTATGGTGTGTTGATGAAGCATGGTTGCCATAAACCCTAGTTTTGAGTGTTTTGTGCCTAGATCTCCTTAGCCACACGTAAAGTTTGCAACTTTACGTGAGGAATAGGCTTTAGACGGGAGGATCTACAGTTTGGAGTCCATGCATGACTCAAAGGACTCTGAATATATGAAGGACTGAATAGACTCAGCGAGTCCTTCGAGTGGACTCGGCGAGTAGTATGAAGATGGATATGAACTCGACGAGGTGGATGCACAACTCGGCGAGTCTGTTGAAGATTGCCTTGGACTCAGCAAGTCTGTTCTTGGACTCGACGAGTCAAGTCGCGAAACCCCAAACCCTTCGAGTTAAGACTTGGATTAGTGAGTTGAGTGGGGACTCAGTGAGTTGGTCAGGTCAGGACTCAGAAATCGGTAGACTCGGTGAGTCAGGGGCTGACTCGGCGAGTCGAGTCGCGAATGATAGGATTATGAGCGTATGAACTCGGCGAGTCAGTAGGTAGACTCGGCGAGTAGGGTTGAACTGGAAGGTTGACTTTGACCAGGACTTTGACATTGTCAAGAACGGAATTAGTTGGCTTCTAGAGTTCTGTTTGGATCTAAGTGTTATATGTATTGATATTGGTAGCCCGAAGTAGCGGACAAGGCCTGGGATAGCGGGCGTGGCCCAATATGTGCAATATGTGTTTATGCAGGGTATGTGGTAGGTTGGGGGAACTCACTAAGCTTCGTGCCTACGGTTTTCAGTTTTGGTTTCAGTTACTTCCAGTAGCGGAGGGAAGAGCTCGGGGTGATCGCATGACACACACGATAGATTAGACATCCTGGGAATGTTTTACTTTGATAATGAAAATATGTTTTGGAATTAATACTCTGATTATGTTATGGATTGATCAATGTGTTTTAATGTTTTATAAAAGAAATTTTTAGTCTTGGAAATTAGGACGTTACAAGTTGGTATTAGAGCCTTGGTTTGAGGGATTTAGGCATACTCTCTGTTGTGTTTGTACTCAAACTAAGGGATTGGTTTAAAAGTTTTCAAAATGAAAAGACAGTTTTGTAAAAAGAGGTTTTAGAAATGAAACAGTTTTAGAAAGCGAAAACAATTCAGAAAGAAAAGAATTTTGTTAAGAGAAAAGGGTGTGGTGCATGCAATCGGCCGAGCTAAAGTAAGTACCCCAAAATACCCATACAAGTTTATGTTATGTTTATCAGTTAGTAGAACAACATGCTAGATTAGGACTAAGGATCTAGGGAGGATGCCTTATGTGCCTGTTATATGTGCTTTGTGCTGCATGATATGTCTAATTAGACATTAGTAGGATAGCCTGTTTAGGATATGCCTGAGTTTATGAGCTTATGTGCATGCTAGTGTAGATTCTTGATATCAGATTATGATTGTTGAGTATGTTATAGTTAGATTTTCCCTTGTCTGAATGCTGCTTGCTTTGTGCATTGTGGGATTCTGAGTGATGTGAGTTAGCCATTAGGTGAATACGTCACGCCACATGTGATCAGGGTTGATTAATCTCAGAGTACTGGATTTGGCCCTATTGCGCAACTCTCGTTTGAGTCTAACCATTGTAGGGATGAGTCTTTTACTCGAAGGATTATCTAAGCCTCGTCACATGTCATGGTATTCAGGTGATGGCTAATTGGCATCGCAAAGAAGCCTTCAGCAGCTGAGGACTGGTTTAGGTGGAGTCAGAGGTTTCCCTAGGGTAAGCCGAGGATGGGATAGTGCTGGGAGCTATAGTAGTAGGAAAAGGGACCTGGTGGAGTCGAAGCAGTTCTTGAGGAAACTACGGATAGATGTGGAAGGTAGTATGGGCCCGTACTACTGAAAGCAGAGGATCCGTACTCGATTCAAGAAACGCCGAGACGAGACCAGGGAATTTGTAGTATGTGTGTATGATCCCTCAGCAGTGATGAGTATTCTGATAGTATTACGATATGATTTCAGCATGGTGACATTGCGAGAGAGACCAGTGGGCAGATCAGGCGCCAGAGAGGGATCAGGCTCGGGTTCAGGGGCCGAGCAACTCGAACCGCGAATGAGGGAGTTGATATCAGCTGAGGTTACACGCAGTATCTTAGATCAGACTCCTGTGATTTTTGGCACGGTCAAGGAGGGTATACTAGAGATCTTGGAATAGAGGCTGGGAGCCTTTCGTACCAAGATAATGGCTTTGATGGGAGCGCGTACTATGACATTTCGAGAGTTCCGAGCTTGCGGAGTGCCAGATTATCATGGGGCTAGGGACCCCATCGCTAGCAGCAGGTGGTTGGCCGATGTTGCCAACGCATTCCCTACGAGCCGGTGTCCCGAGGGGGACAAGGTCAGACTCGCCTCCTGTCTTCTGAAGGACAGAGCGAGGGACTGGTGGGAAGAGGTTGGTCATGCCATTGGTAATGATGCCGCGTTGGACGCGATGACATGGAGCGACTTTTCGGCCAGGTTTAGGGCTGAGTTTTCGCCAATTATTGAGGTGCAGTAGCTGGCACGGGAGTTTCAGGATTTGACGCAGACTACTGAGACTGTGGCGGATATCAACGCTAAGTTCAGGGAGAGGGCCCTCCTTGTTCCGCAGTATGTTGCGGATGAGGAGATAAAGAAGGCCCGATATCACAAGATGTTGAGGGATGACATCAGGCAGTTTGTGAGCAGGTCCAGCTGCAAAACGTTGGAGGATATGATCGCACGAGCTAGAGAGAGATTGAATTGGAGCAGATCCAGAAAAGGAAGTCGGATGAGGTTCAGGTAGCCACAGGTTCGGGCAAAAGGCCCAAGGGGTCAGATTTGAGATCGAGGGATTACCCGAGCCGCGGCCAATGCGGAAGGTGCGGCAGGACGCACGAGGGTGCGTATAGGAGTGGTAGTGGTGGAGATCCGAGTTTTAAACCGTGAGGTTCCACAGCTCCTGTACCAATTTCTGAAATTCCCCTCGGGGATAGTACTCGGCTAAGAACATCTCCTTAAGTTCCTCCCATTGAATCGCATTTGCACCAGAAGCGTCATGGCCTTTATGTGACCATTCCACCAGGAGAGGGCTTGGTCCACAAAGGTGCAGGCTGCAAACTTGACCTTAGACTCATCCGGACATCCACAAATTTTAAAAACTGATTCCACCTTCTCTATCTATTGTTTCAAGGCTATTACGCCTCCCGTTCCATTAAAGGTCCGAGGCTTAGTGTTGGTGAAATCCTTGTAGGTGCAAGTTCTTACAGTTCCCTGGTTTGTTCCTTGGTTCGTGCTTCCGGTTCTTTGTCCATTTCCTTCTTGCTTGTTTCCATTGCAAATTTGGGTAAGTGTTGTAGTGACCGCAGCGGACACCACTGCTTGGAATGCGACTGAGTTAATTTTTGGGGGCGATGTCTCGGGGTTTCCATGGGTGGGTCGTTGAGGAATTTTTCTGTCATGGAGCAGAGAGATGATGAGCATATATTGCATCCCTAGTATAGAATGCCACTGACCCAACGAATCAATTGGTGTATTCTAAATGATTCTATATATTAACATAAAAAGTAAAACACATAACAGATAACAATGTCACAAACAAACATAGAGCATTTTCATTCATAGAAATCATTTTTAATACATGAAAATTTACCAAAAGGCATACAGTACATAAAATTATAAAATCTGGCAGCATGACGCCCCTATGAGTAGTGTACTCACTTAAACACAGAGTCAATAGTACATAACATAGATCACATAAACATAATACTAATGAAAGATACGACTGGTACTAATCGTGGTGGAATGGGCCAGGGGTGGTGCTGAGGAAGTGGATGATCCCTGAAGGCGAGCCACCTGTCGCTCCGCGTCTCGAAGTCGAGCCTCCCACCTCACCTGCATCATGTGGAATTCCCGGATAACCTCTCGCGTTTCCTGCTTTGCCATCGCAACCCTTGTAAGCATCTGGTGCATCTAGTCGGTGGTGCTCTGAGCTAGATCGTCAGTATCCCTCAATCGTCTCACCATGACTGGAAGTGCTCGGTCGGCTGGTCCTCCATCCCTCAAGTCATAATACTCTCGTGCCAAGCCAAACGGGGGTTGCTATCCCTGCTGTCTGCTCCACCTCCAAATGTCAATACCCTAGGGAGGTGTAGGGCCACTAGGGCCCATTCGGTGAGCCGGCACCCTCACTGGGTATCATGGGTTGATGACTACGGACTCCGCGTCCGAATCATCATCGTTGTCGTCACCAGACTCTTCTTCTCCATCATCTACCACAGGTTCCGCAAGTCCCTCTTCAATTTATTCTTCCTCAGGGTCCTCTTCGGGTTCCTCTTCAGGTTCTTCTAGCCATTCGTTATTTCCCTGATTGGGAAAATAAGGATCCTCGGGGTGATGGAAACCAACCATACTGACTTCACGAGAGTGCATAAATAAATCATATTTTAATTACCCCTATAGTATAGTTTTAATTATTTAGGTTTGGGCTTCCTAGAGTTATTAGAGAGTAAGGTAGGCTTTTGGATTCATTTCCCGCTATAATAACTCCCAGACACATGTTGGTCATATTTTGAATAAATATAGTTGATCAGGCTATATTTATCCCTAATATGACTACATAACTATCTAATTTTAATCATAGTGTTCAATTTCCTTCAAAAGCTTTTATTAAATGTTGTTACGTTGTTATTCTAATATGCGCACACAAGTGTGAAATTTTTGTTTTGTTCAGAGTTATTTAGTCCCATTGTGTTTATAGTTGCATATCATGTATGGTTAGATATGCTAGTTCACTATAAACATTGTTGTGATACCAACCTGTCACACCCTCAAACCGGACGGCGGAAACGTCCGAGGGCTCGTGTGACCATCAATTGAATTATCATCACAAGGAATATACATGAATTATAACATGATCATTGCCAAACATTACATATTACAACCAGCATTGTTCACATCAAGTACATTGTCTTAGATTACATATTCCAAAATATATTAATTGTATGATGTTTGACATTACACAAAATGAATCCACATACTTGAAGGTTCTTCATTTTAATGGTTGCTTGAGAATACAAGTTATTTTGACAATGATCAACATATATAATGTTGGTGAGTTCATACGCAAGTTTGACTAAAAACTTTGTATTGATGGTATAACCCAGAATATCTGATATTTTCTGAAAAATTCGTTTACAACATGATGTGATGATCTAATATATGTGTGTATGTGTGATTTCAAAACATATGTAAATGAATGAATCCCAAAAGTTTCCCTTGTTTTGTATTTGATGTATGTAAAAGAAAGAGAATGATGATATTTCCGGGAAAATCCGATATTTCCCGATCTATAATTGTATTGTAATAATTGTATTATCGTATGAATTGTCTTGTATCGCCACAATATATGAATTTGATTTCCCTTGAATCGTATAGATGGTAATGGAACTCTATGTGAGTCGTTATAACCATGCATGATAAACGACTAATTCTCCTATCTTGGCATTTTTCCAAAAGCCGGTTTTGATCAAGATTTTGTCACCCTAGACCGGCCGAGTTTAACTATTGCGAATAGCTCTGGTGTGGGGGAGTCACCACCGTATAGATCTATAAACAAACACTTGCTCTCCCTCCCGGAGACTCTGATTATAACTACAGGCTACGGCCAAACATTCTATGGTGTTGACCGATAGTTCTCACTAGACCCCAATGATTTCCTCATGAATATGCTTAATGTTAAACGTAGTTTGATTTACTAACACTTGATGATACTTGAATGTGAAAGACACTGCCCAAAAAACATGAATAAGGACAGCTGCGGCCCATTAAACACGTAAGTTATTTTACGGCTTGATAGCATGCAAACGGGTACGTTGAAGCCCATTAAGCATACAATGATTCTCTCGAGGCAAAAATTAACATGCAAATGGGCCACTAAGGCCCAATAACATGTAAAAATTAATTTAGACCCATTGAGCATGTCATTGGGTCACTAAGGCCCAATAGATATGAATTGATTATATTGGGCCCAATAAACATGCAAATGGATCACAAAGGCCCAATAAGCATGTATTAAAAGTACCAGGCCCAATATTGATATCATTGTTCTATTTTTGTATATTTGATGTGGTATAGTGTTTCTATATGAAGCATTTACTTGTGATATTAAGATACTCAATGTTTGATCTATAACGACAGTATTAGTTCATAAAATATACCATTTTAAATCCTTAATAAAACTTATATTTTTGGTTCAATGGTTTAATAGTTGATATGTTTTACTCAAAATATTTATTTGACCATTTCAAACCTTGATTTGTAAGAATTTACACTATCATCCCTTTTTTGTAAAAAAAATTCACTTTGGGCCAAATTCCCGTGAATTTTACATTTTTGGCCCAAAATCCAAAAACTTTGCGTTTTTAGTCCCAATTAAGAAATAAATGTTATTTTCACCCCTAAATTTGGTTTTATTACATTTAAGGCTCAAACTTTGATCAAATGACATTTTTAACCCCAAACTTCTTATTTTTCACATATTTGGGCCCAAAACCATGAGGCCCAAATATTAAGCCCATTAGGCTAATAGTTACACTTTTGGCCATTTGAAAAGTATGGTTTATTGACAAATATGACCCTTAACAAGATTTTTGCTTTAAATTTTCATATCTTAAACATGTAAATACTTTTAACTTGATAATATGATGTACAAGGTGTCTTAATTCATGGATTATTACTCATTATTGCTTAAGATATCAAGATGAGTTTAGATCTAACATATTTTTTTACAAGATAAACCAAGAAATCACACATATCAAGCATATAACACATAAATCTACACATTTTACTTGTATTCTCCCCCAAAAATCATGTAAAAACCGAGAATAAGTGGTATGAACTCATCTTGGGGTTTGTTGTTTCGGTTTTGAAGAAGAATAGAAGAAGATTTTTGATCCTAGCAAGCTTTCTTAAGTAGATCTTGAACTTAGGAGGGCTCTAAGAGTATGATTTACAAACACTTGTTTAGAAGGAGTGTCTTGACATAAAATGAAGTTATAGCACTTGTATATGTAAGAACTTACCAAGAAATGATGACTTTTGGTAGTAAACCTTCTTGAAAATGCTTAGAGAATCTCAAAAATTTGAGAGGAAAGGAAGGAGTGTTCTTGTGAGTGTTTGAGAAAAATTTGCAAGTGAAGTGTGTGTATGTGTGTGTGTGCTCTTCTTGGCCGAGAGATAAAGAGAGAGAGGGTGTGGGAAGTTTGCATGGAAACATGAGAAGTTCCTCGTTATATGTTGAATATAATTCATTGTTATCCTCTAAGCAACATTGATGTGTCATGGCTTGGGTAACTAGCCATTTCTTTTTTTTACACATGGGCCGAGAATTGAATTAAGAAGGAGAAGATGAATAATTTTGGCCCAATCTTGATCTTGACTCGAAATTATGAGGCCCATAGAGAAAGTTTTCGTCCCATTGGGCCTTTAGGATGGTTCACGGCCCAAATAGCATAAAAGAATGGGTCTTATGGTCCATTAGGGTTAATTGGAGTTATTATGGCCCAATAAGGCCCATTAAGGGTAAACTAATCCAGTTTAGGCCCATTTTCACCAAAAATGTTATGTTTAATGAAAGTGGGTCCAATTAGAGCCCATTTAAGGGTCCTAAGCCTAAAGTAGTCAAATTGGAAGCTTATTGGTCTATGAGGCCCAATAAGGAGATCGTAGTTATAACACTCGTGTTTCTAGCCTAGGCATTTATATTGAGTTGATAGTCTAGGTTAACCTTTGTAACTCATTTTGAAGAAATGAAAAAGAATTATGTGAATATTATATGAATTATGTGTTTTATGCTTAATTATTAAGGCTTAATTAATTAAGAATAAAAATAAGCGTCAAAATTAAAGTGTGAGATAAGCCCGATATCTTTACATAAAGTTTTAGTTGTGGAAACAAGGATTTCGGGGATATAAAGAATACCAAAATCCGAGTTATAACGAAGAAGTTATGACCTGTCGAAGTTCCGCGACAAAACCGGCACGGTACTGAATGTCGTAAAAAGTGAGTTTTTGATAAACTACTTTTTAGCCTTAGTAATCTAAACGAAAGTCGTAGTATTTGTTAAACCGATAAGTTCGATAAAAAGAATGCCCAAATCTGACTTCGGATGAGGAAGTTATGATTTTTCGAAGTTTCAGTGTAGCAGTAGACAGCTAAAAACTCGAATTTTAGATTGAGCGATTTTTAGCCGACACAACCTAAACGAGAATTGATAATCTCGTCATTAGGAGCACAATGGTAAAAAGTCTGACGAAAACAGACGTCGGAGGAAAAACTTATGAATTTTTAACGGATTTCTTGTCCCGGTCTGTTAACAATAATAATATAAAATTTAAATTCAAAATTAGCCGACGAAGTCTAAACAGAAGTTGTATATCGTAATTTTAGCTACGCGTGCATATAAAGGACGTCAAAAACGGAGCTCGTATGCGAAAGTTATGGATTTTAGAAGTTTTGGCGCGAAAATCGAGAAAATTCGCATAGTCACACTTTGTCACGTCACCCTCGCCTCGCATGCGCCACGTGTCCTGCTGAGTGACTAGGCTGCTGAGTCACCAGGCTACTGAGTCACCGAAGATGCTGAGTCATGCGAAGCCACGTGTCGGATCCTGATTCGACCGAGGGGGAGGCCCAATCTGAAGCAGCCAGCTCTCTGTCCGAGCCTCGCAATGCCTGTCGTGTGTTCCGAGCCTCGCATGGCCTAGCTCCGAGCCTCGCATAGCCTAGCTCCGAACCTCGCAGGTGCACCAGTAGACTCCGGTCCACTTAGAAGCTGCCAGCGAGCCCTCGCAGGTGCGAGCCATGTGCGAGCCATGCGCAGCCTCGTGCGACCCTTTGCCAGCGAACCCTCTCAGCCGTCGGATTAGAAGCTTCTCAGCCCTTGGATCAGAAGCTTCGCCCTATAAATAGAAGGCTGCGAGCCTTCTCGAATACTTTTAAGAAATTGCCACATTTAGCCCCTTTCTTCATATTTTCTTCATCTTAACATCCCGCAAAGCCCCGGTATCGATTGTAAAATCCCAAAATACTCCACGAAGTGCCCGAGAAGACCGGAAAATTTATCTTTTCGGTTTCGAAGCCCGACTTTTGCAGAGCCCGGTTTCTCAATAAAACTCCCGGTTTTATTGGAAACGATCGTTTTAGGAAACGAATTGCTGCCCGATTTTTACCAAAATACGTGAGTGTGTAGTTACTTTCAATTTACACATAGATATGAAGTATTTACCTTGAAATACGTGTTATGTGTAATATGTTAATTATTTATTCAAGGTGACTATTGAATTGATGTTTTATACAAGTTTTAAACTGTATATGCTTTTTATCTACAAAATGTGTTGGGTAGAACATGGGTAGATATAATAGTTACTGTGTGATAAAATGAAATAATGAGAGGCCTCGTTATAGATGTTATTGATGATCTAGTCATCTAGCGGAGTATAGATGACGACCACGGACTATTCTAGACAGTCCAGTGGAACACTAGCAGGCTCGCAACCTGTAGGTGTTTATTCGAACTGTGTGTTTATTTGAACTGTGTGCTCACCAGATATACTCCATCCCCCACATGGTTGCCTTTAGGACATTTATTGCTGAGGAATCCCCTTAGCAGTAGTGTCCATCCTGATGATAGTCCTTAGACTAGGTCCCTTGTGTTAGATGTCTTAGGGACGTAAAGTGAGGATAACGGGAATGGGTAATCGGGTTTGATTGGCTTGATAAAGTTAATAACCTTATTCATTATGGGTTGAAAACCCTATATGCTCTCCAGGCTCCCAAGCCTGACCCACTTAGTTTTATGATTATAGGTAGTGGACCCCGAGCATAGTCGGAGGACGACGAGAGATTTTTGGGCCAGTAGTTGTAAATAACTGTTGAAAGGCTTATAATGTCTTGTTTATGCTTTTGATTTGTATCGGAACATGACATCCTGAGGTTTTGATATATATGGAAAATATATACCTTCTTAATGAAGGATTTTGATAAACTTTTATCATATGTTGTTTGGGGACCAATTCCACAACATCTTTTAAAAAGATTTATCTGATTTTATTTTAAAAAGCATAAATTAAAAATCGGTCTTTTCTGGTCGAGAAATATGAGGATGTCACAGTTGGTATCAGAGCATTAGTTTAAGCGAACTAAGAAATTGTAGAATTTCTAGACTTGAACTTAGAATGCTAAGTGATGATTGTGAGATGAGTGTCTACCATATTTTATACACGAGCACTAGTTTATTTTACTGAAGATGCCTAAAATTCCCTTATGTGCTAAATGCTATGTGTTTGCCATGTGTGCCATTATTTGTTCGGATCTATGGTCTGTTGCCGACCGGATCTGGAAACTTCATGTGTGTAGGATTCTAAACGTATGATTACGAGATTAGAACTAACATATAAACGTTTCGGAGTGATAAGGGAATTGACATGTCTAACAAGGATAAAGACCTAAATTCGCCTTATTCAGTATATAGATTGTAATGGAAAGAACTCGGAGTGGAGCTGGAAATGCAAACAGAAACCAACAACCTCAACCCCAAGTGGTGGAACAGGTGCCTATAGTAGGAGCTGCACTCGAACCCATCACCATGGCTAGAGTACGAACCATGATTCAGACCATGCTGGCTGAACAGAGGGAAGAATTGAGGCAAATGTTGTTGAACGACAGGGATGAACCTTCAGTTCCTGTTGAACAACGTGAACTAAATGACGATCAATCTGAAGAAGGGAACAACAGTAGATAGGTTGGTCATAGTGAACCGCTTGTGGTTGGGAGGAATAACCACGAGGGTAGAATGGAGAGAAATCGGTGCAAGTATAAGGACTTTATGACTTGCAAGCCATCAACCTTCAATGGAAAAGAAGATCCTGTCGGAGTAATGTACTGGATCTCGGAAATGGAGTTGGCTTTCATGACTTGTGATTACCAAGGCAAGTTACAAACTACCTTTGCAGTACGTCAGTTCAGGGGTAGTTCTGCTCGTTGGTGGAGCACTTTGGGGAAAAACCTAAGCCCTAATGAGCCACTGCAGTTAACTTGGGCAGCGTTCTTAGTGCACTTCAAGCGCAAGTACTGCTCGGCCCAAAACGTACTTAAGTTAGAAAACCAATTTCTAACGTTGTAGAAGGGGAGTATGACCATTGACGAATATATAAATAACTTCACAGACAAAATGGAGTTTGTTTTGCTTATTCTCCCCGATGATTTGGCAAAAGTTGACAGGTACGCAAAGGGACTTCCATGGGAGTACGCAATGCCAGTGCGTCAGGCACCTACTTTGGAGGTAGCTATCTGGGCTGCCAAGTCTGTGGAGGACATGATTAAGGGAAGAGCTGCCAGCAAAGTCGAGGTTGGCGAGAAGAGGAAATTTGAAGGGTCTGCTAAACCCAACAAAAAGAGCAAGTTCGGTTCAAAGAAGTTCAGGGGAGGAAATGAATTTAAATGGTGCGAGAAGTGCAAGAAGAAGCACTCGGGAAAATGTGGCGAGGAAGTAACCTGCTACAAGTGTGGGAAAACGGGGCACTATGCCAATGAGTGCACCACCAACAAGAGGGTGTACTACGAGTGCCGTGAAGAAGGGCATATTGCTAAGGATTGCCCAAATAAGAAAGATGTGGGAAGGCCCAACATACCACTGAAGCCGAAGGCGAGAGCCTTCCAGATGACGCTCGAAGCTGCAATAAAAGAAGTCGATGTTGCTTCAGGTACCTTTCTCGTAAACGAATTGCCTGCCTAAATTTTGTTTGATTCTGGAGCCAATTACTCCTTTATATCTCATGAATTTGGTAGAAAGCTAGCTTTGCCTGTAGATAGGCTAGTTAATGCCTTATTAGTCGAGATTGCCAGTGGCAAGTTTGTACCTGTTAGCCATCGTATGAAAAACATCCTCATTGACTTGGATGGGAATAAGTTCCAAGAGGAATTATTTCCTATCGAGTTAAATGGATTCGACATAGTTTTAGGAATGGATTAGCTTAGCGCCAATGATGCAGAAATACTATGTAGAAAGAAGATAGTAAAAGTAAACTCGCCAGGGAAAGAGTCGTTTATGGTGTATAGAGACAAACGCAGAGTAAATTCTGGAATCATTTCCCTAATGAAAGCCATAAAGTGTTTGGCCAAGGGATGTACATCGTATCTAGCGTTCGTGATCGATGCCAAGATGGAAAAGAAGGAGGTATAGAATATTTCGGTGGTGTGTGATTATCCGGAAGTCTTTCCCGAAGATCTTCCTGGATTTCCCCCTGATCGACAAGTAGAATTTCGTATCGACTTGTTACCAAGAACGACGCCGATAGCAAAAGCACCTTATCGATTAGCGCCAACCGAAATGAAAGAACTTATGACACAACTTCAGAAGTTAATGGACAAAGGTTTCATTCGACCTAGTTCATCACCCTGGGGAGCCTCTGTGTTATTTGTAAAGAAGAAAGACAGAAGCATGAGAATGTGCATCGATTACAGAGAGCTGAACAAAGTGACGATAAAGAACAAGTACCCGTTGCCAAGGATCGATGACTTGTTCAATCAGTTGCAGGGTTTGAGCTATTTCTCGAAGATCGATCTTAGGTCGGGATACCATCAACTAAAGGTGAGAGAGCAGGATATCGAAAAGACTATTTTAGAACGAGATATGGACACTATGAATTTTTGGTTTTGTCGTTCAGACTAACCAATGCCCCAGCAGCTTTCATGGATTTGATGAATAGGGTTTGTAAACCATTCTTAGATAAATCCGTGATAGTATTCATAGACGATATCTTGATTTATTCAAAAAGCAAGCAGGAGCATGAAAAGCATCTGCGTGAAGTGCTAGAAGTCCTGAAAAAGGAGAAGCTGTATGCAAAGTTCTCCAAATGTGAATTTTGGATTCAAGAAGTCCAATTTTTAGGTCATGTCGTTAACCAAGAAGGAATAATGGTTGACCCAGCAAAGATTGAAGCTGTAATGAAGTGGGAACAACCAAAAAGTCCTACGGAGATTCGAATCTTTTTAGGATTAGCTGGATATTACCGAAGGTTTATCCAAGGCTTTTCTTCGATTGCTACTCCATTAACAGCTTTGACTCACAAAGGAGTCACTTATGCTTGGAATGAGAAGCATAAGGAAGCCTTTGAGAAGTTGAAGAAGAGATTGTGTGAAGCACCGATTCTTTCATTGCCTGAAGGAGTTGATGACTTCGCAGTTTATAGCGATGCATTTGGAGTTGGGTTAGGTTGTGTTCTGACCCAAAGGGATAAAGTGATAACGTATGCATCAAGGCAATTGAAGGAACATGAAAAGAACTACCCCACTCATGATCTAGAGTTGGCAGCGGTAGTATTTGCCTTAAAGATGTGGAGGCATTATCTTTATGGCACCAGGTGTAAACTTTTCACTGATCATAAGAGTCTCCAATATCTCTTTAATCAGAAGGAATTGAACATGAGGCAACGACGCTGGCTAGAGTTACTCAAGGACTACGACTGTGAGATACTTTACCACCCTGGTAAAGCAAATGTGGTTGCTGATGCTCTCAGTCAGAAGGTAAACCTTGAAAAGAAAAGGCCAAGAGCGTTGAGAATTGAAGTTGTCTCGACAATTGTGGAAAGTATAAAGAAAGCCCAAGTGGAAGCTTTAGAGAAAAATGACTGAAAGGAAGAACATTTGGGCAAAACGTTAGTGTTCGGTACAAACAACCAAGGGTTGAAGGTATTCCAAGATAGAATTTGGGTACCTAAGACGGGCGGAATAAGAGATCTTCTGATGGAAGAAGCTCACAAGACCATGTACTCGATTCATCCTGGCAGTAAAAAAATGTATAGGGATTTAAAACCCTATTATTGGTGGCCGACGATGAAGCTCGATGTTGCTAAGTATGTAGCCGAGTGTGTAACTTGTGCTAGGGTCAAGGCACAACATCAGAAACCGTATGGGAATTTAGAACCTTTACCCGTACCCATGGGTAAATGGGAAGACATCACCATGGATTTTGTGACTAAACTGCCCAGAACAAGGAACGGTCACAACATGATTTGGGTGGTCGTTGATCGCTTCACTAAGATTATGCATTTCATAGCAGCCAAAGAGAAATGGTCTATGGATAAACTTGCGAATTCTTACGTGAAGGAAATTGTGAGGCTTCACAATGTTTTGTTAACAATTGTGTCCGATCGTGATAGCCGTTTTACCTCGAGATTTTGGAGGAGTCTACAAGAGGAATTGGGTACCAAGTTGTGTTTGAGTACAACTTACCATCCGCAAATCGATGGTCAGAGCGAGCGAACGATTCAAACATTGGACGATATGCTGAGAGCATGTACCCTAGAATTCCAAGGTAATTGGGATGAACACTTACCATTAGTAGAATTCTCCTATAATAATAGTTTCCACTCAAGCATTAAGATGGCACCTTATCACGCTTTGTATGGGGAAAAGTGTCGAACGCCATCATATTGGCTGGAAGCTGGGGAAAAGCAGTTTATGGGACCTGAAATAGTCCATGAGACTGCTGAAAAGTTGAAAGTGATAAGGGAAAAGATGTTAGCTGCTCAAGATTGACAAAAGAGTTATGATGACAAGAAAAGACAACCGATATCCTTCGATGTTGTAGATTCAGTTTTACTTAAAGTCTCGCCGTGGAAGAGACTTATAAGATTTGGTAAGAGAGGGAAGTTGAGTCCAAGGTTTATTGGACCATTTAAAGTTCTTCAGAGAATCAGGAATCAAGCTTACAAGCTAGAGTTACCGGAAGAACTAGAGGGTATTCATAACACCTTTCATGTGAGTTATTTGAGAAAGTTCACAGGAGATGTGCCCGACATAATTCCGATTTCTGAGTTAAGGTTGGATGAAAACAAGAGGTTGATCGAAGAACCTGAGGCAATCGTTGACCGTAAGACAATGAAGTTACGATGCAAGATGGTCGATTTAGTCCTTGTGCGCTGGAAACATACGAATGGACCAAATCTCACTTGGGAAACGGAGGGTGACATGATGAGTCACTACCCGCAGTTGTTTGGTGATATGTGATTCCGGGGACGAAATCATCCTAAGGGGAGAGAATTGTAACACTCGTGTTTCTAGCCTAGGCATTTATATTGAGTTGATAGTCTAGGTTAACCTTTGTAACTCATTTTGAAGAAATGAAAAGGAATTATGTGAATATTATGTGAATTATGTGTTTTATGCTTAATTATTAGGGCTTAATTAATTAAGAATAAAAATAAGCGTCAAAATTAAAGTGTGAGATAAGCCCTATATCTTTACATAAAGTTGTAGTGGTCGAGACAAGGATTTCGGGGATATAAAGAATACCAAAATCCGAGTTATAACGAAGAAGTTATGACCTATCGAAGTTACGCGACAAAACCGACACGGTGCTGAATGTCGTAAAAAGTGAGTTTTTGATAAACTACTTTTTAGCCTTATCAATCTAAATGAAAGTTGTAGTATTCATTAAACCGAGAAGTTCGATTAAAAGAACGCCCAAATCTGACTTCGTATGAGGAAGTTATGATTTTTCGAAGTTTCAGCGTAGCAGTAGACAGCTAAAAACTCGAATTTTAGATCGAGCGATTTTTAGCTGACACAACCTAAACGAGAATTGAAGGTCTCGTCATTAGGAGGACAATGGTAAAAAGTCTGACGAAAACAGACGTCGGATGAAGAAGTTATGAATTTTTAACGGATTTCCTGTCCCGGTCTGTTAAAAATAATAATATAAAATTTAAATTCAAAATTAGCCGACAAAGTCTAAACGGAAGTTGTAGATCGTAATTTTAGCTACGCTTGCATATAAAGAACGTCAAAAACGGAGCTCGTATGCGAAAGTTATGGATTTTAGAAGTTTTGGCGCGAAAATCGAGAAAATTCGCTTAGTCACACTTTGCCACGTCACCCTCGCCTCGCATGCGCCACGTGTCCTGCTGAGTCACTAGGCTGCTGAGTCACCAGGCTATTGAGTCACCGAAGCTGCTGAGTCATGCGAAGCCACGTGTCGGATTCTGATTCGACCGAGGAGGAGGCCCAATCCGAAGCAGCCAGCTCTCCGTCGAAGCCTTGCAATGCTTGCCGCCTGTTCCGACCCTCGCATGGCCTAGCTCCGAGCCTCGCATAGCCTAGCTCCAAACCTCGTAGGTGTACCAATAGACTCCGGTCCACTTAGAAGCTGCCAGCGAGCCCTCGCAGGTGCGAGCCATGCGCAGCCTCGTGCGAGCCTTCGCCTGCGAACCCTCTCAGCTGTCGGATTAGAAGCTTCTTAGCCCTTGGATCAGAAGCTTCACCCGATAAATAGAAGGTTGCGAGCCTTCTCGGATATTTTTAAGAAATTGCCACATTTAGCTCCTTTCTTCATATTTTCTTCATTTTAACATCCCGCAAAGCCCCGGTATCGATTGTAAAATCCCAAAATACTCCACGAAGTGCCCGAGAAGCCCGGAAAATTTATCTTTTCGGTTTCGAAGCCCGACTTTTGTAGAGCCCGGTTTCTCAATAAAACTCCCGGTTTTATTGGAAACGATCGTTTTAGGAAACGAATTGCTGCCCGATTTTTACCAAAATACGTGAGTGTGTAGTTACTTTCAATTTACACATAGATATGAAGTATTTACCTTGAAATACGTGTTATGTGTAATATGTTAATTATTTATTCAAGGTGACTATTGAATTGATGTTTTATACAAGTTTTAAACTGTATATGCTTTTTATCTACAAAATGTGTTGGGTAGAACATGGGTAGATATAATAGTTACTGTGTGATAAAATGAAATAATGAGAGGCCTCGTTATAGATGTTATTGATGATCTAGTCATCTAGCGGAGTATAGATGACGACCACAGACTATTCTAGACAGTCCAGTGGAACACTAGCAGGCTCGCAACCTGTAGGTGTTTATTCTAACTGTGTGTTTATTTGAACTGTGTGCTCACCAGATGTACTCCATCCCCCACATGGTTGCCTTTAGGACATTTATTGCTGAGGAATCCCCTTAGCAGTAGTGTCCATCCCGATGATAGTCGTTAGACTAGGTCCCTTGTGTTAGATGTCTTAGGGACGTAAAGTGAGGATAACGGGATGGGTAATCGGGTTTGATTGGCTTGATAAAGTTAATAACCTTATTTATTATGGGTTGAAAACCCTATATGCTCACCAGGCTCCCAAGCCTGAACCACTCAGTTTTATGATTAAAAGTAGTGGACCCCGAGCATAGTCGGAGGACGACGAGAGATTTTTGGGCCAGTTGTTGTAAATAACTGTTGAAAGGCTTATAATGTTTTGTTTATGCTTTTGATTTGTATCGGAACATGACATCCTGAGGTTTTGATATATATGGAAAATATATACCTTCTTAATGAAGGATTTTGATAAAATTTTATCATATGTTGTTTGGGGACCAATTCCGCAACATCTTTTAAAAAGATTTTTCTGATTTTATTTTAAAAAACATAAATTAAAATCGGTCTTTTTTGGCCGAGAAATATGGGGATGTCACACTAGTCCATCATAGACTTAAACTGGGATTTTTAGGGTTTCCAAATCCTTAATAGACTATTTGAAATGTTTTGTATAGAGTTATTGAAATTCTATTGGATTTTGATGGAACATCATACACATTTTCAAGTCATGGTTACAATTGTTGCCATTGCTAATGTTTACAAAAGTACAGAATTTCCTAGCAAATTTTCTAGTTGTGACTGAAATATCCTCATCTTTTCGCTTAGTTATTTGTGATAGCTTAGATTGCTTAATTACTTAAACTCTAATTTCGGGACAAAATTCTCTCTAACAGGGGGATGATGTGACAACCCGAAATTTCTATCTTTTACAACCATTCAATTCAATCAAATTCCGACTCGTTTATGCTATCTTTTAGAATTGTTTAGGGTCTGTTTGAATGTTCTAAGCCTTGTACAATCAAGGTTTGGGTTTAGGGTTGAGCAATATTAATTCATAGGGTTGCATTCAGGCCAAACACTCCTTCAAGAGGAGTGTACATCCGTACACATGAGTGTACGGCCGTACACGTGTGTCACACCCCCAAACCAGAACGGCAGAATTGTTCGAGGGCGAATGACTTCATGTAGTATCGTAACAATTGAATACATAGTAAAGAAATTAAAACAACCATCATATATATAATTTAAAATTTACATTGTTGAATGATACTTGTTTCCCATCATATATATAATTTAAAAGTTACATTGTTGAATGATACTTATTTCAAAACAAATTACAATATGATGACAAAATGAGTTTTTAACTGACGCCTTAGCGTCACTTCTTGAAAAGCTGAAGTTTACCTATATTACTGAATCCCTGAGAAATAAAAGTAGATTTGAAAGAGTAGATCAACATTTAAGCTGGTTAGTTCATAAGTATTTAATGTCAATGTTTGTATAAAATCTTATGAAATTGTTTGTAGATGTTTGAAAACTCCTAGAAAATCCCATATTTCCTACTAGTATAAAAGTAGTCTTCTACCAAGACCCGACTGTTTTTGAATGTTTGCTTCTAGAACTCCAATATTTTTCCATAAGTGTATGGTAGTTTAAAAGTTTCAAAACTGTAAAGCAATAGTGTTTTTCATGCCTAGAATAGTATGTTTATGTATGTATAAAATCACTACGGCATTTGATAACCCCATAAATCAACGTGTTTTTAATACTCCATGTGAGTTTTATAACCATGCTATTGACCCAGACTGCCTGTATTAACTTTCTTCAGGCGTTGGAATGTTATCACGTCTGTCACCCGAGACCTGCCGGGCTAACTATAGCTAACAGTTTAGGTGCGGGATTGTCAATCCCATATAGATCTATACACAAGTATCATGCTCTCCCTACAAGAGATTATGGTATATAATATAGGACTTTAACTGCATACCTGAAAGTACATGAAGTTGAATGTTTCACAAAACTTAGTATCAAATAGATTTATTTATGAAAAGTCCATTTGTTCTTGTATATGAAAGTGTTTCCTTGATATAGAACTTGTAGTATGTAAAATCTCATGAATATTTAGAAAACTTTGCCTATTATAGTTTTTTTAAATGTGCGATTCGTTTGTATGATAAACCCTAGTGCAATATCGACTTTGTATGCAAGTATAACGTTTTTAATAATATTATTTCACATTCATACTCAAAATATAAATAAAGTGTTTGATATTTATATAACAACATGTTTTATTCCAAAAGGACAAAGTGTTATCGTGATATGTTGTATGTGAACGTTTTCGTATGATAGTTATAAATCACATATGATTGAGTATAACAAAAAGTATAGCAAGAGATTGATGTTTTTCACACGAGGATAATCGTGTGTTTACTTGTATTCCCCCCCCCCCCCCCTAAAAGTGTATAAAAGCATTTACAAAGAATTTGAAAACGTAGTTATAGGGGTATTAACTCACTTGATTGAAGTGGTGGCTTGAAGAAGTTGAGACAATAAATCGAGCAGAACTTCGACTAGAAAAGCTGATTTATTTCTCGAGAACTTCGGGGTGTCAGGCCTTGTGTCATGTGCTAGGGGTGTACCGGGACTTTCTGGTGGTTTAGAGGGGCTTTAGAGGGGTTCCAAGGTGAAAGAAATGAGTAAGGAAGCAAATAAACCTGGGCAGCCTCGCATGATATTTATAGGGTGCTGAAAGAGGGATTACGCTGGGCGTAATTTCAGAGTACGCTAGGCGTACTTCGGTTACACTGGGCATACGCGACATCAGCGCTTACGTATGGCACTCGAGAGTTGTTCAGGTCGGTTGTAGCCCGAGGCGGTTCATGCATCCGGGTACGTAGGGCGTACCCCATTACGCTTGGCGTAACCCGATTAATCAAACTTCTAAATGGCGTAACTTTTGCATACAAGCTTCATTTTCGACATTCTTTATATCCACGCGTAGGTGAGACTGTACTCTACAACTTTTGTTTAGAATCCATCAGCTAGTTTTGAATTTATTTTTAATAATCGACTTTTAACAGGCCGGGACTGGAAAAGTCCGTTAAAAATCCATAACTTATTCATCTGATGTCCGTTTTCGTCTGTCTTTTTACCATTGCACTACTAATGATGGGACCTTCGATTCCCATTTAGGTTATGTCGGCTAGAAACCGCTTGATCTCTATTTCGAGTTTTTAAGTGTCTACCGCTATTCCGAATCTTCGAAAAATCATAACTTCCTCATACGAAGTCAGATTTGGGCGTCCTTTTTATGTATGTTCACGGTTTAATGATATCTACGACTTTCATTTAGATACTTAAGGCTAAAAACTATTTTATTGAAATTTCGCATTTTATGCTTAACAGTGTTTTTATCGGTTTTGTTGCGGGTCTTCGATCGGTCATAACTTCTTCGTTATAACTCGGATTTTAGTGTTCTTTAGATTTTTGGAAACCTTATTACGATATCTATCACTCAGTACACTCAAAGTGAGACTTTTGAACATTTCATTTTTTATGTTATTTCTATTAATTCAACAGAGATTATAATTCTTGACTTTTTAGGTCATTACATTGATTCGAAATATCGGGTTGTCACAACGTGGGTGTACGGTTGTACACCCATCTATGGCTGTGAATTCTCACTAACTCTGAGATATCTACAATCTCTGCCTGAACTACAGAATAAGCTCTGTGATCTGAAGGACTACCTCAGTCCTTCTCATGAATCTGTGGCCAACCTCCCCCCAACAAACTTGGGCATGACACCTCCGAGCATACAGGAGCTCAAAAGGCGGGGCACCAATATTGGAGTCATAGTTGTTGTTATAGGAGAACTCTCCAAGGGGTAGGTAGGAATCCCAACTCCCACCAAAATCTATAACACAAGCCCGTAACATATCCTCTAGTGTCTGTATGGTCCTCTCACTCTGGTCATCGGTCTGCGGATGATAAATAGTGTTGAAATGTAACATCATGCCCAGTTCCTCATGGAAATTCTGCCATAATCGAGAAGTGAACTAAACATCTCAGTTTGAAACAATGGAGACCAAAACCCCATGATGAGCAACAATCTACTGAACATACACATCAACCAACTTTTCGGCCGAGGATCTCTCCCAGATGGCCAAAAAGTGGGCACTCTTGGTCAATCGATCCACGATGACCCATATAACATCAAAACCCTTGGCAGTCTTTGGTAACTTCGTGATAAAATCTATGGCGATCTATTCCCACTTCCACATGCGAACCTCCAAATGTTGCAGCTTGCCATATGGCCTCTGATGCTCGGCCTTGACTATCCTATAGGTCAAGCACCTCTAAACATACAAGGCTATCTCTCTCTTCATACACGACCACCAGTAACTTAATCTCAAGTCCCGATACATCTTGGTGTCTCCCGGGTGTAGAGAAAAGCAAAACTTATGAGCCTCCTCCAACACCCTCTGGAAGGGTCAACACCGAGGCCTCACATAACCTCTGTCGCAATGTCTCAAAAGCAACCTACTGCTCAGGGCCCTATCAGAAGTCCACTCCCTTCATCATTAGACTAGTGAGGGGTACTGCGATCTAGGAGAAGTCTTGAAAAAACCTCCGAAAATAACCTGTCAAACCCAAGAAGCTCCTGATCTCTGAGGGAGATTTCAGAACCTCCCACTGCAACACGGCCTCGATCTTGGCCGTATCGACCAAAATCCCCTCCTAATTAATGATATGTCCTAGGAATTGGACCTCTCGTAACCAAAACTCACACTTCGAGAACTTGGCATACAATCGTTCCCGCCTCAATACTCCCAAAAGCTCTCGAAGATGCTCCCCGTGCTGCTCTCTGATCTTGGAATACACCAAGATATAATCAATGAACACAATAACTAATCGATCGAGCATCAGCTTGCATACCCGATTCATCAAATCCATAAACACTACAGGCACATTGGTGAGCCCAAATGGCATCACCACGAACTCGTAATGCCCATAACGAGTCTGAAACACAGTCTTCTCCATGTCCTCCTCTCTCACCCTCACCTTATGATACCCCAACCTCAATTCGATCTTGGAGAACCAAGATGCACCCTGCAACTGATCAAATAAGTTGTCAATAAGGGGATAACAGTTTTTCACCATCAACTTGTTTAATTCTTGGTAATCAGTGCACATCTGATATGAACCATCCTTCTTCCTAGCGAACAGAATCGATCCTCCCCATGGCGAACTATTTGATCTGATGAACTGCTTTCTCAACATCTTCTGAAGCAGAGAGGACACGTTCTACATCTTGGGTGGTGCCAAGCAATACAGCGCCTTGGCAATCAAAGCCGCACCTGCCTCTCGGGAGGCACACCGGGCAACTCCTCCAGAGACACATTAACAAATTCCCTGACAACTAGAACCTCTAAAACCGAATTCTGCTCCCCTACCCGAGTATAAACCACATAGGTAAGATAACCCATACACCCATGTTGAATATACTGTCGAGCCCTGGATGCCGAAAAAAACCATGATCCAACCTTGGTATCCTCTCCGTAGATGACCAGTTTTCCCCCCACTTAGGGTTTGAACTATCACTTGCTAACCCTCGCAATCGATCATAGCACCAAACCTGCTCAGCCAACCCATCCATACTATCACGCATACATCCCCCATGGGGATATGGATTAAATCGTTCGGATAAGGCACCCCGAAGATCTCTGATACACAAACCTGATACACTTTAGATGCAGAAAACCCGTGTTCGTTGGCGATAGAAACCCTCAACAAACACTCCAATTCACTAAGAGGTAGCCGAAAATCCCTACTAAAAGATCGAGACACAAAGGAACGACTCACGCCCGAGTCAAATAACACAAGAGCCAACAAAGAGTTTACTAAGAATGTACCTATTAGAAACATAAACATAAGCATACCATAAAATAATCGACAAAACAATAAATAGAAACATACCAGTGACAACGTCTGGTGCTGCCCTGGCCTCCTTGGTAATAAGCTGAAAAGCACGGCCCTAGTCCCTCGGGGGGCTCTGTCCTACCCTGGCATCCATCAATGATCCTTAAAGTCGTTGGCACTGGATCCTATACCAGTCTCACCATGAGCAGAGAATAGATGGCCTTAATATGGCTAACCTGTTCACAACGATAATAGATCATGTTGGTCAGTGCTGGGACATGTTGTCGACAGTCCTTAGAATAATGTGTATCCTTGCCACATTTATGGCACCCAAAGGTATATCAACAACAACCCTCATGAACCTTGCCGCACTTACCAATAGTGCAACCCCTATGACTCCTAGATCTCGCATCAGGGTCCTTGAACCGCTTTGCCGCAGACTGCGACTGCATAAGGGCCTGCCTCAGCTCCCTCATTTGGATCTCTATCTCAATCTCTCGCCGCCTCACGGGCTCTTGCAACTCAATGAGTGAGCCATATTGTTCAATAGACACAAACTGGCGGATGTATGTCTTGAGGATGCTCAAGTACCTGGACACCTAAGCTTGCTCAGAAGTAGCAAACTCAAGGTAGAACAATGCTCTCTTAGTGAACATCTTGATGATCTCACTCACCGACTCTGTTCCCTGCCTTAGGTCCAAATACTCCTAGGCTAATCTCTCTCTGTCTCTCTCTCTCCCCAACAAAGGGACATATCTCGAACGAAACATCTCAGAGAATTGCTTCGAAGATACATCAGCTCTCTTCTCTAGAGTGTATAAATCAGTAACCAGCCTCCACAAATCCTTCGCTCTAGACCGAAGAAGATTCAGAGCGCAATTGACCTTCTGGTCAGCTGGGCAGGAACACGTAAAGAAACATCCCTCAACGTCAGACAACCACCTCATGGCTATGATCAGATCCTGGACTCCCTCAAACAATAGGGGCTTCGTATTGTCGAAGTTCTAGTACTGGAAGGCTCTCCCCCTTTAATTCCCACAGCAGCAACCTCTGAAACTTTAGCATATTAGTCATTGAAACAACCTCAGCATGAATCACCTCGGTCAACCCTGGCCTATCTTGGCCACTCGCTCCTAATCTGGATCCCCTCGTGAACACCATACTGAAAATAAACCAGAGAGATATCAAATAAAATGCATATCACGCCATAGGAACTAATCCACATCAAGACCCTAGGGGTTGTGACTTCCCTATTATGCATATGGGTCATGTGCTTCCAGTAGTACGTACCCATACTAACTTCCACACCTACCCGTAGTTGTCTCAGAAGAACATCACAATAATCCTAACAACACTCACCAGAATATGTATACACCGTATTCTCACTTCGTAGAGAAAGGCTAGACATCCCTCGACTGGTCAGATGGCCCCACATAACTCATCCATTAAACTTCCACCAACCATGCAGCACTCGTGTATGCTAATCATACATAACACTGGATCCTATAAACTTTCGAATACTCTATTCAACCCTAAGCCCACAACCAAACAAGAAACAAAAAATAAGGCCAAATCAAACATTCCCAGGCTTTAAAATCTTAGTTATGTATAATTTTGATGCACACATTAAGCAACTACAGTAATGATGTCAATTGAAGAAACCCCAAGCCATCGGGCATCATATAATCAGGCAATTCTATCATGCAATTCTTGAATATTCCTAGCCTATCACTAGCATGTTGTTCTATCATAACATAATATAAAATAATAGTGTAGTAACTTGGGGTATACTTACTGGCTCCGGTTGATCGTACACATCACATCATTTCTTGATTCATGTTGAAAATAATTTTGAAAATCATTTTTAAAAACTTTTGCAGTTCCTTAGTTTGAGACTGGATTCAAACAGATGTTCCTCCAATTTACTCAAACCAACGCTTTGATACCAACTTGTAATGTCTCAAAAATCACAACATATTTAAACTTTTCAATACAACCCATTTACTAAAAGAAGTGTTTACTTAACCATTGTTTTCAAAACCTTATTCAAAAGCAGAGTCTCCCAAGATCAACTACATAAAAATTAGGATGTGTACAGTCACGCATTTGCCTTGCCATGGTACCCTAAAGTACCTAAAACAAAACTAAAACTATACGACAACAATTAGTGAGTTCCCCCAAAATACCACCACATAAACATAATAAACAAGCATGCAAACATGATCAACCAACTTGATTGGACTACCTCGCAGGGCCTACAACGTATTTTGACCGCTTCATGAGCAGCCAGCCTTATTGGATTTCCTCGCAGGGCCTACAGCCTATCCAAACCGCTCTATGGGCCGTCGGCCTGACTGGACCGCATCACAGGTCCTATAGGCTATCCGGTCGTCCCCCCAGGTGTCATATCCTACAACACAATGCAAGACATCCTCACCCAAACCAACATGTCGACATATGTAACAAACAAATATGAACACAAACTGGAAAATATAGATAATCATATGGATCTAATGGATCATAACAACATAACATCATACGGTAACCAGGATATCAATCCAATGGGCCAGCCTTGGTGCCTTCGACCTATAACTACAATAAAGAAAAATCACCTCATAGTCTGACAAAAAGTTAAACGTTAAACAGTTCTAAATATTGGTTCTACACGTCACCTATTCAACAGATAGATACCAATGCTCAATTATAGCTCAAAATGTCCAAAATATCCTTAATTCAAACTTGGTCAACCTTGGTCAAAGTCAAAGTTAAAGTCAAAAGGGTCAATAAGTCAACTCAGACCAAGTACGCGCAACATACTCGGTACGTACGCCCGACGTACTTATGATCCAGATCGGGCTTCTAACAACATACGTCGAGGTACGCCCAACATACGCGAGGGCTTAAAATTCTAACTTTTAAGGACTTAATCCTTTAAGTCATTTCGTCCAAGTCTCAGATCTAGTCTTAAAACATATCTCAAACCATAAAGTTTCTAACTTTATGATTTTACATGACTAAAACAAACCCAACATCAAAACCCTAACTCTTCTTAACCACTAATGCTCTTAATGACTTTCATGGAAGAATATCAGGAGCCAATATCATATTTTTATGACTCAAAACATGGAAAAACGTCCAATATGACACCCCAATGTTCTATAGCATGCCATGCACAAGAAAGGTCATATTTGGAGATAAAAGCTCATATTATCAACATGTAAGCTAGATCTAGCAACTTCATCATCAAGGTAGGAACTTTATACCTTCTAGAGATAGAGAATAATGTAAGACTTCCAGATCCAAGCTTGCTTCTAGTTTCCAAGCTTCAACACCACCTTCTTCATCCTTTGTAACACACAAAAACACACACTCAAGCTTCAAAATGCAACAAGGGGGCTAGGGTTTGCAAGAGAAGACAATTCTAATGATGGAGGCTGGAAATTGTGGGGAGGGGTGGGGGAAATAGGACCTAATGTTCAATATATAGGGTCCAAACCCTCAAGATTAGGGTTTTCGCCCAGACGGAGTACGCACAGCATACACATTGTATACCCATCGTACTGCCAAAATGGCGTTGTGCCCTTAAATGCTCCTTACGCCCAACGTATCATGCAGTACACCCAACGTACGCGTGTTCCACACAAAATTACCACAATGCCACTATGAGCCATTTTGCAACACATTCCATGCACATAGCTGAAATACAAATAATCTTCATACTTAAGGTTAAAATTAGAAGTACCTCATCATTAGAATTTTACAGTGACCATGTGACAAAAATCAATTAAACTCAAACTACACCCTTTGATAGACCAAAATTTTAATTTATTATTATATAATCGATTAATTACATTATCTTTTTTCTTTTTCAACTTAGATTGCAAATCAAGAATATATATATATATATATATATATATATATATATATATATATATATATATATATATATATACTAGCTTTAAACTCATGGAAACAACGGTCGATGAAGATAAAATATTGTTTGTAAATCAAAATAGTAATGACTAATCAAATATTTACAAAAAAAAATATAAAAAAATTATAAAATATTTTTGTGTCAATAAATTTATAATTTTATTTTAAAATAAATATATCATTTAATGTAACATTTTAAAAAAAATATATTTAATGTAGATAGAACCATATTGTTGTTTTTTAGAATCTCTTTTAATTTCTTTCACTACAATTTTTCTTTACTGAATGTAATTTTCCACAGAAGTTGGGGTTTAATATCTAATATGTGAAACACAAAATAAACATACAGACACAAATATATAACGAAAATTAAGCAAAATGAATTCGTTAAGACATAAATTTTTCACATCTAAGCCTTCCTCAAGAAATGATGTTATCACAATGAACTTTAGAATATTAAAAGTTTCGTTTTTATAAATAAAGCTAAAACTAAAATATGGCATTTTACTTTTGAAATGGCCACATTAAGGCGCCATACATTGATCTTAGGGAATGGAGAGGTTTATAGCTGGTTTTCTCAATATTTGGACAATTTTAACCTTCTTTTCATTTCCTGTTGCAAATTTGCATTTTGGTGTTTTTGGGGTGAGTTGGTAATTTGATGATAGCATGGATTGAAGAATTATTTAATGTTTTTATCTTGGGCAATGGAGAGGTTTATAGCTGGTTTTCTCGATATTTGGAGAATTTTATCATTCTCTTCTTTTTTTTCCCACAACTTACATCTTCAGTAAAAAGAAAATTTTGATCACCACCTATTTTGCCTTGGAAAAAAGCATCATGATATAATAGTGGAAAATGATTTTGTGTAGTGATAACACCAAGCTTAATGGAAGCTATGAGATCAAACTCCCACCTAAAGACCCATGTGTTGCTATGAAGACCAACCTGCCTGCCAACCAGTAATAATCAGATTCGAAAGAAACCAAGAATATAAGGAAAAAACTGTTGGATTAGTGTCTAAGCCCGTAACTATATTTCGTAAGTACTTGACCTGGTTGTGCATGGTCCTTTTGGGTTGCCTTCACCAAAACAACATGATAGGATGATTTATTAAGAAAGAGGTTATTATGATTTATTAATATGTTATATGAATAATATATTAATGGAGAAATCATATAATTAAATTAATATTAGTCAAGAATTAATAAGAATTAATTTTGTGGCTAAAAGACATTAATTTAATAGTAGGGACTTAAATTGTCAAATGTGTGATAGTTGAGTATTGGGATGAGGAGCCTCTTGGACTAGGCATAGATGAAGTTAGGGTGTGTCCACACCTAATTTCGTCCCTAAGGCCTTATTCTAGAAGCTTCCTAGGATAACTTAAGGCCTAAGTGTTGGATATAGTGTCTAAGTCCATAATTTTATTTGGTATGAACTTGACCCTACCCGGCATGGTCCATTTGGGTTGCATGGCATTGCAATACTTGGATAGACAAAATGAGAGAATAAGGCACTTATGATTATTAATATATTATAAGTTCTAATATATTAATAATAGTATTATTTAATTAGTCTTGATCAAATATTAATTTAAGTATTAATTTGGTGAGCAAGTTGAAACTAATTAAATATATGGGGTTGATTATGATAATCATCTAAACTTTTATATTGGATTAAATGATCCATGGTTTATGGGTTATGGATATAACTATTTGGAGCTCCATGGATAGTCCATGGGAGTTACAAACCTATGGGTCATGAGAATGGAAGAGTCATGACAATTATGAGTCTTCATGATGAAACCCTAATTGTGACACCACTATAAAAGGGACCCCATGGCTAGGAAAATCGTGCACTAGAGTATTCTTGTGAGGGCATAGCGGATTTTGAAGTGTAGAAGTATTCTCTCTAGTTATTCCAAGGTTGTAGTGTTGTGTGAAGCATTTGAGGCACAACATTTGGGGTGCTAGGCTCACAAAGTCTTGAAGGAATCCAAGCAACAACAAGGTATGTATTTCTACTAGTTTTTATGTTTTATGTAATCCCCATGACATGCTAGTTAGGAAATAACCTTGAAAAAGAAATTTGCATGTATATAGAGAAAACATAGATTCAAGGTTATTAGGGTTGCATGTACAATTAGGAAGTGTTAGAATGCTCAAAACCCAACACTAAGCAGTCCATTAGGGTTTTTGACTGAAACCCTAACAGCTCCAGTATAAATAGGACCCCTAGGTTATAGAAATTGGTTACCCTATTCCTAAGAGCTATAAAGCTGATTTCAAGAAGCCTCAACCTCTCTCCAAGATCATTCTTTTGCTATTGGTGTTTTTAAGCCATTAGAGTGGCGACACTTGTGACTCTAAGCATCAAAGACAAGGAGATTCAAGCAAGCAACAAGAGGTAATGGTCTAGATCTGATTTGGTTCATATAATTTCGAATTATAGTCATTAGATCTAGGGTTTATAAGTCTTGGATGAATGCAAATACAATTAGAGAAACCTATATTCAAGCACTAGGATTTGCATGAGAACATAGGATGTTCTTTTGGCTCAAACCCATCAGTGGTATCAAAGCCAGATTTGGTTTCTATTGTATTTGATGCCTTGTATGTTCATGATCTGAAAAATCCTTTTTCCCTGCCTCTGCCCAAACTGACTCGGCGAGTCTCAATGTGGGTTCTACGAGTAGGATGAACTCGATGAGTTCATATGGGGACTCGGCGTGTCGGAGCGTCAGACAGAGAGTATTTCAGGATTATTTTCTATTTTGCTTAAGGATAATTACTTAAATCGTTTTAGACTAATAAAATCCGAATTTTATTACCTTTTTGTCAATATCCCTAACAAAACAAGAGATAATTACCAATTATTTGAATGATAAATTCCTTATTTGATAATATATGATTATTTGAGTTTATTTGGTGAATTATCTTGTAAATAATCTTAATTAGGTCAAATTTAGATAATCATTAAATTAATTGTTTAATTTAAAATTATTTGCCATTTGATCCTTTGTGTTTTGAAAAGTTCAAAACTTGTCCTCATGTTTTGAAATTTAAACTTTATGATTAAAATGTTTAATTTGAACTATTTAAATTTCAAACACTAGAATTTTACAAGTTTAAAATTCGAACTTATGCTTTATAATATTATAAGATCAATATATATATATATATATATATATATATATATATATATATATATATATATATATATAACTTAAAATGCTAGTCTTACTGTTAGTAGGCCTCATTCACGAAGCTGATCTATAAGGGGGGTATAAGGTTATGGCCTATAAAATGACCGTTTAATGGGTGTCCACTCTCACCCACCGCTTCCATGATTGGTGGGAGGTCGTTAGCTGAACGGTTCGGATAGGTCAAACCTTTCATCATTAAATGTATATTGAATCTATATAAAGTAACTAAATATTTTTATAAAATTCCCAGTCTTAGTTACTTTAGGCAAAAGTGAATTGATGCAATTCCATGAAATTACACTTTGTACCCTTGCTAAGACGTTAGTGGAGCGTGTGTGGTTAACTGGCACACTAATTGGGTTCTAAGCAAAGGTGGCAAAGGGTGACTCATTGTTTTTCATAGTTCGATGGAGCGTGTGTGGTTAACCGGCACATCGAATAGCTGACTGTAATAATGAGGGCACCATGTATATTTGCATGGTTATTCACATCCACTTTGTGATCTTCGACATCCCAATCACAAACTAGAGGGGCATATCGAGATTTAAACATACCATTGAAAATTTCAATGAATCTTAAAAGATCTAGGAGTTTTCAATACATTTAAAACTTAATCTCTTTTTCGTTTTTCATGGTGGAGAATTAGTGAATCGTCATTCACTTACCTTCAAATTATTACTTGTTAGATTATGGCATCCTTTTTCTAATTTGTAAATAATGTTGTTGGATCCTAGCCCTAATTTCTCATTTGGGTGTTTAATTGGGGATTAATTTCTAATTAAACTTTGTTCTTTTCCTTTTCAGATGTAGAACATGATCAATAACAATGCTTCCGAATCGAGTTCCTCTGGCTCATTCTCACTCATAAACTTGTGTGGGAGGGTGATATTTGACGGAAACAATTTCAATGATTGGATCCGTAACATAAGAATGATCACCCGTTACGAGGACAAAGAGTATGTCCTTGACAAGGAGCTGAAGGAGATCGACATGAACACTGCCACTCCCAAAGAGATCGCTGCCTTTGAGGCCTACGAGCATGATGCCACAAAAGTCCATTGCATCATGATAGCGACAATGACTTCTGAACTCCAAAAGTCCTATGAGGACATGTATCCCTATGAGATTCATCAGGACTTGATGGACCGGTACCACCAAAGTGCGAGGCAAGAAAGGTATGAGATCATTACTTTTATGATCACTACCCGAATGGGTAGTGGAGAGTCCCTTACTGCTCATCTACAAAAGTTGCAGAGATATGTTGATCGTCTGCTAAAGTTGAATGTTAACTTTGATGAAGAGTTGGCGATTAACATCATCCTTCATTCCTTGCCTCTTTGTTACAACCAGTTCTGCATGACCTACCATATGAATAAGGATAAGTCTGTTGCATCAACTCCCGCTCCAACTGTTTCCCCTGTTTTGGCTATTGGGAAAGGGAAGGGTAAAAAGAGCAAGGCTCCCTCAAAGAACCACCACAAGAGAAAGTCCCAAGATGGTACCTCTTCTAGTGGAAACAAAGTTGGTTTTGCTAAACCGAACTCAAACCCCAACGAGGCACAGTGCCACTACTGCCACAAAATAGGGCATTGGAAGAGAAGCTGCCCAGAATATTTGCAAGCAAACAAGGATGGGAAGATCAAGCCATCCTACGCAGGTATTTACTCAATTAAATCCAATGATTCATCACTTTCCATTTCTTGGGTACTTGATATTGTATGTGGTTTTCACATTTGTTCTGATTTGCAGGGCCTAAGAAGAAATAGGGATGTGGAGCATGGGAAGATAAATTTAATCTGTTGGGAATAGAAGATCGTCGCCTGTTACCAAGATCAGAGTTTACTCTTTAATGCTCAATAGTGGATTAGGATTAGATTTAAACAATTGTTGCTATTCGCCAGTATGGCAAGAAACATCATTTCATTTCATGGTTTATATAAACAAGTTTTTAGATATTAATTTGATAATGAAAGGGTTCTATTAATGCTTATCTTAATGGTGTCTTTTATTTCGAAGCATTTCCTTGTAATGGAATATATGAAATTGTGATGTTTGTAGATAACTTAGAAAATGATGTGATGTGTATTGATTCATCCAATGGTTTGGATAAAGCATGCTTGTGGCATTGTCGTCTTGGACATGTCAACAAGAAACACATAGCCCAACTCCAAAAGGATAGAGTGTTGGAGTCATTCGACCTTAGGGACAATGACGTGTGCGAGTCTTGTTTACTTGGAAAGATGACCAAGTCACCTTTCACTGGCACTTATGAGAGGGGTGAGGTTCTGTTGGATCTCATACACACCGATGTTTGTAGGCCCTTTAGATTAACCACAAGGGATGCGAGCCGCTTCTACGTGACTTTTACCGATGATTATAGCATATATGGGTATATCTACTTAATCAAGCACAAGTCAGAAACCTTTGAAATGTTCAAATAGTTAAAACAAGAAGTGGAGAATCAGTCGGGCAGGAAAATCAATATGTTTTGATCTGATTGAGGAGGAGAGTACGTAAGTCTTGAATTCCACGGCTATCTTAAGTAATGAGGAATCGTTTCTCAATTAACGCCACCTAGGACACCGCAGTTGAATGGTGTGGCTGAGAGGCGTAATCGAACCTTGTTAGACATGTTTCATTCCATGATGAGTTGTGCTTCACTACCTATCTCATTCTGGGGGTATGCCTTAGAGACTTCTGCCCATATCCTTAACTTAGTCCCTACGTAGAAGGTTTCCAAAACACCTCACGAAATGTGGACATGGAAAGCTCCCTCGTTAGTACATATCAAGGTTTGGGGTTGCGAGGCTTTTGTAAGACAAGAGACTTATGACAAGCTCGAACCTCATAGTGAGCGGTGTATTTTTGTCGGCTACCCCCAAAAGTCCTTTGGATATCTCTGCTATTGATCGAGTGACAACGTTGTCTTCGTTGCGAGGAGAGGGGTTTTCCGAGAGCGAGAACTCATAAGTCAAGGGGACAGTGGGAGGCAAATTGATCTTGAAGAAATTCACGAGTTGAGAGATAATGGAACCTCTAACGTTGGCGCTCAACCCGAGGAGGAAACTCCAGTTGAACCGATTGACGAGTCATTACCTCTTATACGTTCCGAAAGAGTTAGGGTTCAACTCCAGTTTTATGGTTTTCATATTCATACCGAAGGGGATACGTTCATTAGTGATAGTACACTAGTGAATTTGGATGAACCTAACAGCTATAACTAAGCCATGGCAGGCCCGGAGTCTGAAAAGTGGAAGGAGATGATAGACGGCGAGATTCAGTCCATGTATGACAACCAAGTTTGGAATTTGGTTGACCATGTGCCCGGACGTAAGACGGTATCTTCAAGAAGAAGACCGACATGGATGGGAATGTGCACACATATAAGGCGCGATTGGTCGTGAAGGGTTTCACTTAAACTCCCGGAGTTGACTATGATGAAACCTTCTCATCGGTTGCCAAGATAAAGTCTATTAGGGTGATGCTGGCCATTGCTGCATTTCATGACTATGAAATATGGCAGATGGATGTCAAAACCACTTTCCTTAATGGGAAATTGGCTGAGGATGTTTACATGGCTCAGCTAGAGGGTTTTGTCAATGCGAAGCATCCTAATAGAGTGTATAAGCTTGAGAAGTTCATTTATGGACTTAAGCAAGCGTCTCGCAGATGGAATCTTTGTTTCGACGAGAAAGTCAAAGAGTTTGGTTTTCTATGAAGCGAGGATGAATCATGTGTATATGTCAAAGCCAGTAGGAGTATAGTTAGCTTCCTCGTATTGTATGTCGATGACATACTACTCATAGGAAACGACATCCCGACACTGCAGGAAGTTAAGTCCTGGCTCGGGAAGTGCTTCGCTATGAAGGAACTCATAGAGGCTTCCTATATTTTGGGAATAAGGATAGTGAGAGACAGAAGTAAGAGCCTAATAGGACTTAGTCAAAATACTTACTTGGACAAGGTACTAAAACGTTTTAGTATTGAGAATTCAAAGAAAGGGGAGTTATAGATCTAGGGTAATGCCAAGTTGAGAAAGACTCAAAGTCCGAGTACTGAAGTCGAGATAACAGAGATGAGCCGAGTACCTTATGCTTCCGCAGTTGGCTCGATCATGTATGCTATGACCTGTACTCGCCCCAATGTGGCCTTCGCTTTGAGCATGGTCAGTAGATATCAAGGGAACCCTGGCAAAGCATATTGGATAGCAGTCAAGAACATTCTTAAGTACCATCGGAGGACCAAGGAATTGTTTCTAGTCCTCAGTGGGAGTGATGACTTAAAAGTGAGAGGGTACAGTGATGCCAGTTTTCAGAGTGACAGGGACAACTACCATTCGCAGTCGGGCTGGGTCTTTACCCTTAATGGAGGAGCAGTGACGTGGAAAAGTTCCAAGAAAGAGACCGTAGGTGATTCAACGTGCAAATCAGAGTACATTGCAGCGAGCGAAGCGTCAAAGGAGGCAATATGGTTGAAGAACTTCATTGGAGACCTTGGAGTTGTGCCAGCCATAAAGGAGCCCATGAATTTTTTTTGTGATAATGAAGGAGCGGTTGCCTTGACCAAGGAACCGAGGGATCACTGCAGATCTCGACAGAAAATATCATTTTATTCGACATTGGGTGGGAGAAGGTCTCCTCGTAGTAAAGAGGGTATCGTCAGAGGATAACCCAACATATCCACTTACGAAGGGACTGAGTAGGGTTAAGCACTTGCAGCACGCTAGGTGCATCGGACTGAAGGACGATATTAGTTTGGATTAGATAGTTTAGAAACGTGTAATAGATAAACTGTAATTAACATTTGATGATTAAATAAAAGAGTATTATTTATTGGTAATGTTACTGTCTTATGTTAATTGTTTACCTATTGTTTCACTTTGCATGTTTTGACTTCCTGAATAATAAGCATTATTCGAACCGTCCACAGTCATTCATATGTTAGAAGTAGGTATGAATGAAGACTGTCATGAATTGGTGTGTAGATTGTCTAAAATGTATTCGACATAGCAAAAGGTTGCTATAACGTTCATGAGTGCTTATGAGTTTGATTTGAGCATTGGAATAAACCCACGCTTGCTGGAATCACTTCATGGAATTTATCTCGAGTGATCGCAAGACAGGAATATCATATGGTCTTAAAACCTAGATATATGGTTTATTGTTTGCTAATTGGTTATGCATTGATAATGCGTAAACTCATCAGTAACATGATGTTATAAAACACATTTTTGTGTATGATTTGATTAGTGGATAATAAATGCATATAAGTCGAAGTTTATCTGTTCCTTTTATCCTAAGAGGGTGAAAGCGATATCAGGGCCCCTCGATGATTTGGTTTGACTTATGTGCATGGCCCGATCAGGACTGAATTGTTGTGTTCAATTAAGTTCTATGTCAAATGAATCAGAGATCGAGAAACAAACTACTGAATAATAAGTATGACTATGTTCCATGTGATTGTCCACACAATATCTAGAACAGAGGACTATACGATCCCTTATTTGAACGACAGGTTATTGATAAGATCATAGTTTGACAGCGTCTTTGAGAGCTACGATTGCTAATAGGATTGTGCTTTCATTTGAAGTTACTAGACTTATCCAAGTGGGAGACTTTTGGATTAGTGTCTAAGCCCGTAACTATATTTGGTAAGTACTTGACCCGGTTGTGCTTAGTCCTTTTGGGTTGCCTTCATCAAAACAACATGATAGGATGATTTATTAAGAATGAGGTTATTATGATTTATTAATATGTTATATAAATAATATATTAATGGAGACATCATATAATTAAATTAATTTTAGTCAAGAATTAATTTTGTGGCTAAAAGACATTAAGTTAATAGCAGGGACTTAAAATGTCAAATGTGTGATAGTTGAGTATTGGGTTGAGGAGCGTCTTGGACTAGGAATGGACGAAATTAGGGTGTGTCCATACCTAATTTCGGCCCTAAGGCCTTATTCCAGAAGCTTCCTACGATAGCTTAAGGCCTAAGCAGTCCATTAGGGTTTTTGACTGAAACCCTAACAGCTCCAGTATAAATAGGACCCCTAGGCTACAGAAATCGGCTACCCCTATTCCTAAGAGTTATAGAGCCGATTTTAAGAAGCCTCCAACCTCTCTCCAAGATCATTCTTTTGCTATTGGTGTTTATAAGCCATTAGAGGAGTGACAATTGTGACTCTAAGCATCAAAGACAAGGAGATTCAAGCAAGCAACGAGGTGTAATGGTTTAAATCTAATTTGTTTCTTATAATTTCGAATTATAGTCATTAGATCTAGGGTTTATAAGTCTTGGATGAATGCATGTACAATTAGAGAAACCTAGATCCAAGCAATAGGGTTTGCATGAGCACGTAGGATGTTCTTTTGGCTCAAATCCATCAAAAACTATAAAAATAAATGATGAAATATTCCATAATTTTCTTTTCTTGCACTAAAATATCCAAGAACAAACCACAAATATGAGAAAAAAACTATTCAAGAATAACACATTAAATATTATAATCCCCCCCCCAAAAAAAATAGAAGTTTCATAATAAAACATATCCTTTCTGTAATCTCAGAGCTAATGCTAGATCTCAGTTAGCTTTTGGCCAAGGCAATCAGTTCTTCCTTACACCAAATCTCATCCACAACCATAATCTCTTACATATAGTTCAAGTTAATTGCCACCTCCAACTAGATCTAGACATAATCTTGTGCAATGATATCATATTATAAATTAGGAATTCAATGATTTTTTATAATAGGATGTTAGAGCAACTGATTAGAAAAATAAAAATAAATAGTGACATTAAGAGCGGGTTTAGTGTAAAAATCATAGAACATCAATAATCAATCTTCTTAGTCCTGAAGGAAAGCTAACAGATAATTGTGTGAGAATTTGAAAGAAAATAACTATGGAACATTATTCAAACAAATTACCAATCTTCTTAGGGCATATGACCAACCCATCAATAGGGGAATTTTGATGCTTCCCAATCGATGCTTTCTCTAAAAGTCAACAAAAACATTAACCAAAAATTCTTATAAAAAATGGGGCAATTCAAACAACAATACATGGTTATTCACAAAAACAAATTAAAAAAATAAAATGAAACTTGGAATTCATATCTAGATAAAGATAAATAGCATTAACAAAGATCAATGTGAAAACTAAAGAAATGTACACACTAGAATGAAAACCTTAATTTAATATCACAAAAGAACCATGTTTATTTCTCAAATCTTTACGGTTTTAAGGTCTAATCCCCCAAAACAAATAACATAAAATCACATTTTTTTTGGGAAAATATCCATTTAACTCTTTGTCCTTAAGAAGGATGTTAGTAGATATTAATCTTCTTCGATCATTGATCTACAAAAAAAAAGGTAGGTAAGTAAAGCCCATCACTAAGGTCCTTACAAATATACTTTGAAAAACTTAAAAGGGTCCAAAGGGCTATAACAGCAAGGGCACTCATAGTTTAAATGGTTTAACCAATTATCAACATCATGAAGAAAACATACATGCTTGCTGCTTTTCTTGAGGTGCTAAATTTCTTTAAAATTGATCAATTAAAAACCTCCACATCAGAAACTCAGTTCAAAATTTCAAATAAAGTTGGTTGATCTACACTCATTTGATGAGATATTAACTGAAACTATAAGTTATTAGATTTGTGCTGATGCCTGATAAAAAAAACTAAAAAAAAAAATAGTTTGTATATTGAGAAAACAACAATTTACTTGGAAAAACCAAAAAAAATTCAAAAAATGAAAACACTCAAACAAATAAAGATTGATATGAGGTATAGACGGAATTAGTTGGCGAAAGGCATCATGAGAGCCTTCACAGTCACAAGTATACGAAGCATACTGGTTATCCATCTCCCATCATCGTCTTTGTCAACAATGAAGTTCACCTTAGTTATCTGAATATATTAAACTTTTTAATCAGTGAAGCAGAAAAATAAAACTCATAATAGATGCAGTTTTAAGAAACAAAAAATAGATGAAACTAAGAACACAAAATTCTCGATTGTGTGAGCCAAGATAACTTAATATCTTTAACATAATAGCAAAGCCACATACGACTAATAGGTCCTAACTACCATCGTCTTTGTCCCAATTGTGACATCCCCAAAATCACGGCCAGAAAAGACCGATTTTGTTTATGCTTTATAAAAATCAGAGTACTTCATTTTATAAAAAGGTTGCGGAATTTGTTCCCAGAAAAACATGGTAAATACGTTATTAAAACATTTTCGAAGAAACGTATTTATTTCATTTTAAAATGTTTGGGATGTCATCGTTAATACCAAAACATAAGCATAAACAGAACTTGCAATGATTTACACTAGTGATCTACATCTCTTTTAAATCTCTTAGTGTAATGTCACTTCACTTCGTCACCTGTGATATACATAAACTAAGTGGGTCAGGTTGGGAAACCTGGTGAGTACATAGGGTTTTCAACCCACAATAATATAATTATTATGTTCAATCAAACAATCAACCCAATTACTCATCCCCATTATCTTCTTTACTCTTTACGGATTTAACCTAAGAGTCATCTATCCTGCATTCGTTTATTCCGAAGTCCCTTACTTCCAGGGTTATGGGACTGGCACTAAATCCATAGCCGCCAATGTTCGTTCATAAAGCACTAATTCCATAGCTGCTATAGTCTATTCATCGGGTACTAAATCCATAGCTACCAGTCTTTATCTAAAAGTTACTAAGTCTATAGCTACCAATGTTCAACAGGTACTAAGTCCATAGCTACCAATTCCTACAGGTACTAAATCCATAGCTACCAGCGTCTAACTAATAGGTACTAAGTCCATAGCTACCAATTCCCAACAGGTACTAAATCCATAGCTACCAACGTCTAAAAGGTACTAAGTCCATAGCTACTGGTGTTTGTCCCATAGGCACTAAGTCTATAGCTGCCAATGTATACTCACGTCATCTTCTATCTCTCATCATTCATCTACCCATCTCATACCCAACATTTTTGTATATATAAAATACGTATACAGTTTAAGTCCTTTAAAACATGTATAAAACGTTCAACCAACATAGACAACAAGTATTCAGATAATGTGCACACATAGCACGTAGTTTATATAAAATACTTCATATCTATGTGTAAGATGAAAGGGACTATGCACTCACAACACGTAATATATATATAAATACTTCATATCTATGTGTAAGCTGAAAGGGACCATGCACTCACTTGAAAGGTGGTGAGTCGGCACTCGGACAGCACTTCGTTACTCTTAAAACAATTATCCCTTGACGAAACCTAGTATCATTACCACTAGAGTTTAGTCTAACGCTTGACGAGACTAATTTAATAGTCTAGCTATTATTACTATTATATAAGCGTTAAATAACACTCAATATAACTCATAATAATAGCCTAAATAATTATTTTAAGGTCCTAACAATGTTACTATAATTAAATAAAATCTATATTTAATATACTATAGGCGTAGTTCACTTACAACAGGTTTTTATTAAAAACCGGGCTTTGCTGGAGCAGCGTTTCCAAGCCGAAAGCTTTTCTTCTCGGAGCCGTCGGGCGCTCCGGGGCTTTCTTCTCGTGCTAGGGAGGTTCCGTAGACTTGGGAGGGGTTTAGGGAGGCTAGAGAGAAGTTAGAGAGAGAAAGAAAGGCTTATGGTGTGAAGAAAATATGAGGAGTTCACCCTTGTATTTATAGGAAGTGTATAGTAAAGTAGTCTCCAAGCTTCGTCCGTAACTTTTGCATACGAGCTCCGTTTTTGTCTGTCTTTTTACTGTTGAGTTCCTATTAATGAGATCTTCAACTTTCATTTAGACCTCGTTGGCTAATTCTCATTCTATCTCGGATTTACAAAACTGTATCAAATTCGCCGCGCTCGAAAAGTAGGGACTAAGCTTCGTCCATAACTTTCGCATACGAGCTCCATTTTTGTCTGTCTTTTTACCGTTGAGTTCCTATTAATGAGATCTTCAACTCTCATTTAGACCTCGTTGGCTAATTCTCATTCTATCTCGTATTTACAAAACTGTATCGAATTCGCCGCGCTCGAAAACTAGGGACTAAGCTTCGTCCATAACTTTTGCATACGAGCTCTATTATCGACGTTCTTTATATCCACGCATTGGTATTTACGAGTACTATAACTTTCATTTAGATCCCGTCGGCTAAAAATCGACCGATCTAAAATTCAGATTTCGGGTTGTGCACTGCTATGCTAAATCTTTAGAAAAATCATAACTTCCTCATACGAAGTCAGATTTGGGCGTTCTTTTTATCGATTTTCTTAGTTTAACATATTCTACGACTTTCGTTTAGATCGCTAAGGCTAAATCTCGCTCTATCGTAAATTCACTATTTACGCTTCCCGGTATCGTGCCGGTTCCGTCGCGAAACTTCAACGGGTCATAACTTCTTCGTTATAACTCGGTTTTCGGCGTTCTTTATATGTACGAAAACCTTGTAACATACTATACAACTTGGTTAAGATTATTTATTCTAAATAATCTTTTGTCGAAAAGTCGTTTTCGACCCCTATTGCCTCTAAATTGACTAGCCTGGATTTGCGGGCGTTACAATTATCTCCCCCTTAGGATGATTACGTCCCGGAATCATCAACGAAACATGGTCGTATAATGACTCCATATGCCGTCTCTTCATCCTAGGTAATAATTATAACTTCTACATTCCTTCAAGTCTATCTCTCAGACTTATTGACTGTATGTAGTACTCGATCGTGCACCTGCTCTCTTCCTCAGGCTAGACTCTAAATTATGATCTTCAAGTCAAAATCTCGATCCTTACTGGATACGAATTTGAGATGACTTCTTTTATTACTATTATGGATTGATGTGTCATATTCTAATGACCTATCATCGTATGTTGCAACACTTAGACTTAGGTCTCTTAGAGTTAAATTCTAAAACAGACTATGCCTTCCTTCATGTTCTAATGTGATATAATCACACTTTAAAATTAGGCATTTCTAGCCACCAACTTCTTTAACAACGAGTGCGATACTTCTATTGATCGCTTTGATTTCAACCGTTTGGTTTAAGTCGGACGCTACATCAAACTTGGTTCTCTGAACCACACAACATACTCATCGTAGTCGGACTCGATTCGATATGACCACTAGGGTCAGAATATCAACAATCTTCTTAGTCATTACCGAAACGATGGTAACAACACACTTGAATAAAACGAAATCAATTACTAGCTTCTTGGTAACCTTGTGACTTTCCCTGATCCAAGTGTGAGTCCTGTGCTTCCGGTAGTATAGGCCTCTACTACCATTCACACCTACTCATACTCGTCCCAAGTATTGTCTCGCAGTTTCCCAAGTCACCATGCAGCGAATCAACTTAACACATCAGATAACGAAACAAAGGTTTTATATTATTTCTTGAAATGATTACATAGGTGTTCAAGTTCACCCTAGGCTATGCCTCTAATAGGCTACATCATACAATACTATGGCTACTGCATAACTTGATCTTCGGATATGAAGTCCTCATCCTTGATTCCTCGCACGGTTTTCTGCTTCGTCGAGGATCATGTGAAATGCCCTTGGTTTCGGCGGTGCATTTGGTCTTGCAGCTTCGTTTTTCTTTGGACAGTTCTTTGAAATATGCCCATCATTCCACATTCGTAGCACTTCTTGTTTTCGAATGTACAATCTCTGGAATAGTGACCGGTCCTACCACACTTATAGCACGTCACTTCACCATCGCATCTTCCGAAGTGTTTCTTCTTGCACTTCTCACACCACTTGGCTTCATTCCTTCGGTCGTCCAGGTTAGACTTCGAGAACTTTCCCTTATTATCAGGTCTTGAGGATCCTTCCGACTTCCTCTTCTCACCAACTTCAACTTTCTCCAGACCCTTTTCCCTTATTTGGGTCTCAACATTCTTGGCTGCCCAGATGGCGGCTTTCAAAGTGGTTGCTTGTTTGACCATTGGACCAAAGTCTGCTGGTAATCCATGGGCAAACTTATTGACCTTGGAGAGTTCAGTTGGAACTAGATAAGGAACAAGCTTCATTTTCTCCGTAAAACTTGCAGCATACTCGATGACACTCATCTTTCCCTTCTTTAGATTCTGAAACTCGTTGTTGATTTCCAGAAGATCCTGTTCAGAGCAGTACTGCATTTTTAGCTGCACCAGAAAATCCTCCCATGACATCTTGTTCGCTTCTCCTTTGGGCATCGAATCAGCTAGTAGCTTCCACCAGCTTAGTACTCCAGATTTCAACAGAGGAACCGCGAGAGCGGTCTTTTGCCTGTTGCTACACTCACAACTCTCAAACATCGTCTCCATCTCGGAGATCCAGTTTATGACTTCCACCGGCGTCGGGCTTCCAGATAGACTCGGTGGTTTGGACGCCATGAAATCCTTGTATTTGCATCCACGTCCATCATTTCCTCCATCCTGGTGGTTTTGCTTAACCATTGGTGGGTTGGCTTGACCAACAGTCCCACTGTAGTTTCCCTCCTCAGTCTGCCCCTCGTTCAACTCGGGCCGTTCGATCTGAATGGTCGCTTCCTCTCGATTTTGCTGGAGCAAACGCCTGGTTTCCTCCATTTGACGATCCAATATCGCTTGGATCATCGCTTGCACTCCGGCCATTGTGACTGGCTCAGCAGTGGCTTCCATCACCGGTATTTACTCAATCACTGGGGGTTGGTTTCTGTTCCCATTTGCATTTATGTTTCCACTACGGGTTCTTACCATCTTGATCTATACACCTAATGAGGTGAATCTAGACCTTTACTTAGGATTGACGTTTAAATCATCCTTATCACTCCGAAACGTTTACATGCTAGTTCTAATATCGTAGTCGTACGTTTAGAATCCTAAACACATAAGGTTTCCAGATCCGGTCGGCAACAGACCATAGATCCGATCAAACTATAGCATAACAAATCATTTAGCACATAAAAGCAATTTAGGCATCATTCCTAAAATAAGCTAGTGCTCACACCTCACAATCATCGCTTAGCATTCTAAGTTTAAGTCTAGAAATAAATCCATATTCCTAGTTCGCTTAAACTAATGCTCTGATACTAACTGTGACATCCCCAAAATCACGGCCAGAAAAGACCGATTTTGTTTATGCTTTATAAAAATCAGAGTACTTCATTTTATAAAAAGGTTGCGGAATTTGTTCCCAGAAAAACATGGTAAATACGTTATTAAAACATTTTCGAAGAAACGTATTTATTTCATTTTAAAATGTTTGGGATGTCATCGTTAATACCAAAACATAAGCATAAACAGAACTTACAATGATTTACACTAGTAATCTACATCTCTTTTAAATCTCTTAGTGTAATGTCACTTCACTTCGTCACCTGTGATATACATAAACTGAGTGGGTCAGGTTGGGAAACCTGGTGAGTACATAAGGTTTTCAACCCACAATAATATAATTATTATGTTCAATCAAACAATCAACCCAATTACTCATCCCCATTATCTTCTTTACTCTTTACGGATTTAACCTAAGAGTCATCTATCCTGCATTCGTTTATTCTGAAGTCCCTTACTTCCAGGGTTATGGGACTAGCACTAAATCCATAGCCGCCAATGTTCGTTCATAAAGCACTAATTCCATAGCTGCTATAGTCTATTCATCGGGTACTAAATCCATAGCTACCAGTCTTTATCTAAGAGGTACTAAGTCCATAGCTACCAATGTTCAACAGGTACTAAGTCCATAGCTACCAATTCTTACAGGTACTAAATCCATAGCTACCAGCATCTAACTAATAGGTACTAAGTCCATAGCTACCAATTCCCAACAGGTACTAAATCCATAGCTACCAACGTCTAAAAGGTACTAAGTCCATAGCTACCGGTGTTTGTCCCATAGGCACTAAGTCTATAGCTGCCAATGTATACTCACGTCATCTTCTATCTCTCATCATTCATCTACCCATCTCATACCCAACATTTTTGTATATATAAAATACGTATACAGTTTAAGTCCTTTAAAACATGTATAAAACGTTCAACCAACATAGACAACAAGTATTCAGATAATGTGCACACATAGCACGTAGTTTATATAAAATACTTCATATCTATGTGTAAGATGAAAGGGACTATGCACTCACAACACGTAATATATATATAAATACTTCATATCTATGTGTAAGCTGAAAGGGACCATGCACTCACTTGAAAGGTGGTGAGTCGGCACTCGGACAGCACTTCGTTACTCTTAAAACAATTATCCCTTGACGAAACCTAGTATCATTACCACTAGAGTTTAGTCTAACGCTTGACGAGACTAATTTAATAGTCTAGCTATTATTACTATTATATAAGCATTAAATAACACTCAATATAACTCATAATAATAGCCTAAATAATTATTTTAAGGTCCTAACAATGTTACTATAATTAAATAAAATCTATATTTAATATACTATAGGCGTAGTTCACTTACAACGGGTTTTTATTAAAAACCGGGCTTTGCTGGAGCAGCGTTTCCAAGCCGAAAGCTTTTCTTCTCGGAGCCGTCGGGCGCTCCGGGGCTTTCTTCTCGTGCTAGGGAGGTTCCGTAGACTTGGGAGGGGTTTAGGGAGGCTAGAGAGAAGTTAGAGAGAGAAAGAAAGGCTTATGGTGTGAAGAAAATATGAGGAGTTCACCCTTGTATTTATAGGAAGTGTATAGTAAAGTAGTCTCCAAGCTTCGTCCGTAACTTTTGCATACGAGCTCCGTTTTTGTCTGTCTTTTTACTGTTGAGTTTCTATTAATGAGATCTTCAACTTTCATTTAGACCTCGTTGGCTAATTCTCATTCTATCTCGGATTTACAAAACTGTATCAAATTCGCCACGCTCGAAAAGTAGGGACTAAGCTTCGTCCATAACTTTTGCATACGAGCTCCATTTTTGTCTGTCTTTTTACCGTTGTGTTCCTATTAATGAGATCTTCAACTCTCATTTAGACCTCGTTGGCTAATTCTCATTCTATCTCGTATTTACAAAACTGTATCGAATTCGCCGCGCTCGAAAAGTAGGGACTAAGCTTCGTCCATAACTTTTGCATACGAGCTCTATTATTGACGTTCTTTATATCCACGCGTTGGTATTTACGAGTACTATAACTTTCATTTAGATCCCGTCGGCTATTTAAAATTCAGATTTCGGGCTGTGCACTGCTATGCTAAATCTTTAGAAAAATCATAACTTCCTCATACGAAGTCAGATTTGGGCGTTCTTTTTATCGATTTTCTTAGTTTAACATATTCTACGACTTTCGTTTAGATCGCTAAGGCTAAATCTCGCTCTATCGTAAATTCACTATTTACGCTTCCCGGTATCGTGCCGGTTCCGTCGCGAAACTTCAACGGGTCATAACTTCTTCGTTATAACTCGGTTTTCGGCGTTCTTTATATGTACGAAAACCTTGTAACATACTATACAACTTGGTTAAGATTATTTATTCTAAATAATCTTTTGTCGAAAAGTCGTTTTCGACCCCTATTGCCTCTAAATTGACTAGCCTGGATTTGCGGGCGTTACACCAATCCTATGCAATGCTCGACTGAATGGGATCTCTAGTTTGTAATTGATAACAAACTATTAAATTGTTTCCAACGCGAGAGTGAGAATGAAGGCAGATGGGGTACTAAGAGGCATAAAGGGGCATTTTCGAAACTTCACTTGGAAACTTTGAGTGGGAAAATTAGATTGGGAGGGGCTTAGCAATTGACACATGGTAATTAGGTACATATATATATATATATATATATATATATATATATATATATATATATATATATATATATATATATTAAAAGTTAGAGAAAGAAGTGTTTCTTTTTGAACGGCGAAATAACATTAAAAAATCTAACGATGTGCTAGAAAAAGCAAAAATTACAACATACAATCCGGAAAAATTAGAGAACATCACAATTCATACCAATTTAACGAACTAAGACCATGTTTGATAGACATCTTTCCAAGTCCAAACAGATCTTTCTGGCTGAATGGATCGGAAAGATTGTTTGATATGCACAAAATATGGGTATTTTCCGGTAAAATATGTCTTTTCGAGAAAGCTTCAAAATCATATCTTTCTAGTTGAATAGGCTGAAAAGACATTTGTGCCCTAAACTCTGCCTCTTTGTTTCTTGCATTATTAATTTATTTTAAATAATTTTTTAATTTCTTTTTTATTTAATTATTATATATTAATAAATATTATTTTTAATATATAATATTTATGTATTAATTAATATTATTTTATTAGATTATTAATTTTTTTAAATAATTCTTTTTTTATTTATTTTTAATGGATTAATTCTTTTTTATGGGATTATTATATACTAAAAAATATTATTTATAAATATATAATATTTATATATTAATAAATATTACTTTATTGGATTATTAATTTCTTTTAGTTAATTTTTTTATTTCTCTTTTATTGGAATAATTCTTATTTTTTTTAACAACACTACCATCATCCTAAGATATTTTGAAAAAATTCATCTATCCCACCATTATCGGACATAAACCGAGTTAAAAATCACATGTAGAGTTATAAAAAAAAATAATTGCTAGAAAGAATAACAAGGTAATATTAAATTGAAAAAAAAACAAACTAAAAACAACTTAATCGACATTCTATTTGGAATTTAAATGTTTACTATGTAATTTTGATTTTGTATGACAATTTGTATGTTTTTATAACTATTCAGCAACTTCATCTATCACAATATAGAACATCAGGGTAATATTGTTATTTTTCATCATTTAGCACAATCAATCAAATGTACAATCAAACAATATGATTTATTTCCAAGTCAGAAAACTTTCCCATACAACACTTTTTCGGACAGAAACTATCAAACGGGACGTAAACTTCATTTTATATTTTATCCAATTAAAAACAACAAGCTGAACTTCATACGCTGAAACTACCCCTAATATTTGTCAAAAAAATAGTTACTATTCCTGAAATTAATCTTCATGTTAATTAAAAACGTGTGTAATACATATGTTTTCGCTAACATTTTAGTGCATATATATCTAGAACATGAATATGAATACATTCTACTTAAAAAAATAGAAAAATATGCAAGTAATAAAAAAGATTCAGCGTCTTAATATGAACGCCCCATTGGTCATATCTATCCAATGTCAAAGATAACATTACCAATGAAAACAAGCCTGAGATGCTTTTCAGTCTTGCAAGTATTTCTATGTTGGTAAATATCATCCAATGAATAGAGTTATTATGGAGAAAGAAAAGACCAATCAAACACTACCTTTCTTTTTTATTGTCTATAACTATGCTACAGTCTGACAAGACTAGTAGGTATGGGTCTGTATCTTTTTACTACTTTTTTTTATCACATTAATTGCCATGTCATTTTTCATAACATTTCATCTTTTTTAGAGAATATCCCCGCAAACCACATCATTTTAAAAGAGTACAAAAACTTCTAACAAAAAAAATAAATAAATAAAATGAATGTTAACACGCATATAACTTGGTTCTCTTCAATCAAGAATTTTCGTTGCTGTATTCTCCACCAAGGTTTTGAAAACCGGACCGGACATCGAACCGGTTGTCTTACTGGTTCGATGGTTCAACTGGTCCGACCGGTTGGACCATTCCTAAAAACCGGAAAAACCGGATATATATATATATATATATATATATATATATATATATATATATATATATATATATATATATATAGTGTGCGTGTGTTATGTGTATAACAATAGATTAAATATGTGCCTATGTATATTACGCAAGTTGTATAAAACAAATAGCCTAAATAAGTGAATGTGAATATATGTAAAATGCATGTGCTGTGTAAGAAAAAAGATGGTGTAATATGTGTATATCAAAAAGAAAGTAGTAGTTTAAAAAAATATAGAAGAGTTATATTTGAGTTATCCCACATCGGTGGGTGAGAAACAATTAAAAGGTAAACTAAGGCAATAAAATGGAGCCTGGCCAACAACACTTAGAAAACAAGCCAAATAACATTTCAATCGGCTGACTCTTTAAGTCGGCTTGCTTGTTTTGAGCTGGATATAAGAAAAATAGTATTTTTTTCAATAGACCGGTTTTAATTCCGGTTGAACCAGCCCGGTTTTTTCTGGGTTTCAGTAAAACCGGCGGTTTTTTCCGGTTCATAATATAGGCGGTTTTTGAGAGATAAAAAACTGGTAACCCCACCGGTTCCCGGTTAAACCGGTTCAACCGGCCGGTCCGGTCCGGTTTTCAAAACAGTGTTCTCCACGGAAGACCACAAGTAGGTTAAGACGGGGCGGTATTTCTGGTGTGGTCACGACGTGAAGGAGGTGCCAACTCAGCATCTCCACGTCGTTTTGTACCCGTACCCAATAGCCTAACGATTTAATTTATATATAATGACAAATATAGCTAAAATTATTTATGTTTTTTAAATAGACAAAAATTATAAAATATCACAAATAATCATAAATTTTGAAAGGCATTGCAAAATAGGCTTAGCCGAGCAAAATGGGCTCTTCAGTTCATATATAAGACATCATTTCACTTCTTTTTTTTTTTTTTTTTTTTTTTTTTTTTTTTTTTTTTTTTTCTATTTTGTTTTGTTTTTTCTAAATCTAAATTATATATGAAACTAAGGTCTAATGTCATAAAAGTCTTTGGTGTCTTTTTAGTTCACTAAAGCCGAAAGTTTGTATAAGTTTTTCCATTTTTACCCTTTTAACAGCAGTTACTAACAGGTCACTTAAATATGGCTTGAAAACTTAATGGTAAAACCAAATATTTCTTGAAAATATAAGGGTTTTTATGATATTAGCTCAAAAATATATAAAAACATTTTTATACTTATTTAAACTTGTAAATATATATATATATATATATATATATATATATATATATATATATATATATATATATATATATATATATATATATATATATATAACCTAAAAACCAAAAACATATGTTGGTATAGCAGTAGGGGCATTGACTTCTTCCAACGGTAACCTAAAGATATGATAAATATTTATAAAATATATTTAAATACATGTAAATACGTTTTTTATAGGTTTAAATGCATATAAAATCATTTTTAGATATTATTGGGACAATGTCATAAAAGGCCTTTAATTTTCAAGAAATATTTTGTTTTATCCCTAAGTTTTCAAGTCACGTGTTGACGACCTGTTAATAACTATTAACAGGTTAACCCGCTAAAAGAGCAAGAATGAAAAAACTTATGCAAACTTCCGACTTTAATAAACTCAAAAGACACCATAAGATAAAATCGAATATTTTTAAGAAGCTTAAAGGTTTTTATAACATTATTGCCGAAAATAACAAGAAGTTACAAAATAATTACACAAAAATAACTAAGATAGTAACATTGAGTTTTGTAGTCAACTCAATGTCTCAATATATTTTTTTATAAAGTATCTCTCGATCTATAACTATGTTTTAATTTTAATGACATAACTATTTTTCTATTAAAATTGTCTTTCAATAATCCTACCATAAAAGAAACATAAAAGAAACGAACTAAAATGTTTTTCTTCATATAAAATCATAATTCCTTTAACTTATGAACAGATTTGTTGTGTACAATAATTTTACCGATTAAACCTAATTATTTAGAATTTATTTTTCACTGAAATGACATCATTTTGTGCATTTTCACATGTCAAACAGTAATTTCAATGTCAACGAGCAAAATTTGTGCAAAACCCCTAATTTCTAACAAATACTTAATATATTTTTTTTATAGAAAATTCGTCAGATAACCAAAGAAAGTAGAGGGTTTGAAGATTTTGACCATAAAAAATCGATTTTGGTAATGACCATTACTTCTGTAGTGGGTGCTTTGCGGAATGCTTAATTCTACAGAGGAAAATGAATAGTTCTGAGGTGGGAGGGGTAAAATTGTGAAATCGCAAAAAAAAATCGGTTCTCACTTTGTTGGCTGCAGAAATGACAAATTTTTGGAAGGGAGGTTGGGGATTTGCTGCGGAACGAAGGGAAGAAGACGAAGAGGAAATGTCGATGAAGGGCAGAACATGAGGATGGTGAGGTGAACCCTAAAAAACTCTAGTTCCTAGTTTTGAAATTGTATGAAGCCCTTCCGTATTTAATTTATATTGGATCAATTATATGCTTTTTAGGGTGTTTCCTAGGTTCATTGATAAGAAACAATAATGAAATTCTGATTTTTGCTGTGGTTAACCGAAGAAGAGTTCCTCGGAGATATGTTGATGAAGAACAAATCCGTAGAGCCTCAACAACCTTTCCATAGAGCCCTCTCTACGGAAGTATGCAACAAACCATTTTTTTGTCTTTTTTCCGTGCCACCTGAATTCATCGTTACTATTCACATTCTTCAGAATGTAAAACGCTTCCACAGAGCTTCCTTTGCGGATCCCTTGGTCATTTTACAGAACTTAAATTTTTATGGTCAAAATTTTCGAATACCCCCTTCCCTTTGATCATTTGATAAAATTTCTCTATTTTTTATGAAGTTTGTTATTTCTCTAAAATCTATAGACTAAGAGTCTATCTTTATATGTATGTATTAAACCAAAGAAACACTATTCTACAAGAAACTAAAATGATCCACAACTAGAAAATATGACGTTGCATTATTGACACCCACATGTCATGTCATTTAGTCATTATTCACGTTGTATATATGTAAGAGAAAGAAACTATCAATTTTTTGGAATTTCTTATTTTGTTATATCATAAAAATAAAACCGTATTATATATCTCAGTATAATAAATTTAAGTTTTAATGTTTATGGTGATTGAAATCTGCCGAAAAATAAAACTTAAGTGCTTGGGTTCATGCGTGATGAGCCCGATGGTGGATCTTGTTCGTTACATACTTTATAGATAGTTGTCAATTTAATGTTATTTCATTGTTCGTAAATACAAAAACTTTATTATTCTTGTGAGGATTTGTAGTTATTATAAATAAATAACAACTTAGTTAGATTATTAAGCATTTAATGTCTATTGCAATACATACAGATACATATTCTTGTGAGGAAGACAATGCGATTGTTGAGTATCTGTCCAACAGAAACAGATATTAGAAGGTCCCAATTGCCAAAATATGAAAATCGTTATTAGATTCCTTAAATAAGGGCCACAAACAATTTTTTGGGTAAGTTTGCATTATTGGAAAACAACTCTTGAATCTTGATCGTTTGCGATTTTTGAACCTCAGAATTCAAATTTATATAAATAATTTATATCATTTGGGAAAAAAAAAGAATAAAAACATAGATAAAGAGAATAGTTTGTTGGTTTCTTATTTTAGGTTTTATTTTTTATTACCATATATATGTCAACTTATCAAGAATTCGGCGTTAATTCGGTCATCAACTCGTTTTTTCATCATGTTTGCTACAACAATCATGGTTAATCTAGACTCTATATCTAGGGTTGTTAATCGGGTCCACCCGATCGGGTTTCGGGTTAAACAGGTTGGGTTAGTCGGGTTTTCACAAAAAAATAATTTAACTCGACACCCGACCCTATTAAGGTATGGGTTGGTCGGGTTCGGGTTAATCGGGTTTCGGGTTAATAGGGTCGGGTTAGCCGGGTTAATCAGGTTAATACACTAAACACTTAAAGAGTTCTTCCATTATAAATATTAAATAGATGAACTTTCAATCTCTAGTTAACGATCAACACCATGTGGTTTATTCATGTTTATAATTAGTTTAAAGTAAAAATAACTATCAAAATAAAATCTTTACTTTCTCAGCCGGTCCAGTACTTTTGAGGTGTGGAGGTTTTATATCTTTTTGGACTTCAACTTCACAAATGAGAGTTACTTGACCCTCGTATGCTTCTAGAGTCAGAAAATTTTACATTTTCAAAGGGTTTGTAGCCTATGTATTGTTCAAGTAGAGAACAGTGAAATATGTAAAGGTTGTGAATTCCTAACCGGGTTATTTGGGTTGACCCGAAACCCGATTTTTTTTTTTGTAAAAATCAACCCTAAACCCGATCCTAACTACAAATCGGGTGATTTAGAATTGTAACCCTATTATACCAGACCCTAATTACCTTATTCGGGTTAGGGTTGGGTCGGGTTAATCGATCGGGTTCGGGTTTTTTTAACACCCCTATCTATATCACATAGATTTGGTCGATGTTAGGTCTGTGTGGGGGGACTTTTGCTTTTGATTTTGCTTCTAGTTTGGCGATTGATAATTCAAGTGGTATTCCCTACATTTGGAATACTTCTTAGTTTTTTAAAAGACAAAATTCAAAAAATATGATCTAAAAATTATAAGGCTCCATTAAAGCTTTTGTATTTTATTTTCCCAAACTGTGATTTTAGAAGTTTTCTAGTCACGTGTAATATCTATGATTTTGTTTCTTTAAGCTCTATATTTTGTTTTCCCTAAACGCACATACATGCTTAGAAAACTAGGATGAAAAAACGGTGGTGATTTTAGTGTTTCTGCAAGCTCTTTGTAAGATCTGCGATTTTAGAAGTTTTGAAAATTCAATTCCTAACAACAATCCCTCTTTTGGTCTTCATTTCCATCTCCAGTTGGAAAACTGGGTGACACTTGTCCCTTTTCCCCTCATCAACGTAAATATAAGAAACGAACCCATCATCATCGTGGTTGTATGCGATGGGGGTTAAAATGTCACACCCCGGCCGTCGGCGGAAACACCGGGCAGTATAACATCATTTCTCGTATCATAGTTATCAACTTCCTGAAAACACATGCAATTTAAAATACGTCAACATAAAGTTGGTGAGTTCACAGGTTTTGACTCCAAATAAAAATAACATTTTTTCTCAAGTTCAAAAGTATAGTTTTGAAAGTATTATTTTGACTCTCTAACGTTTAGTATATATATCCTAGGTATAGAAGTTTACTTACCAAATAAGTATATACCTATAAGTCTCATACACTAAAAATATAAGTGTTTGTAATTCCATACAAACAAAAGTTGCTACGTATAAATCTTATTTCAATTCTATACGAGTAAAACCACTACGTATAAATCTATTTCAATTCTATACGAGTAAGTAGGATAGGTATAGTGGTCTACTTAATATACAAGTAATATACCTACTAGATTCTTATACTTAGAGTATAAGTCTCTGGGAAACTTATACTTAACATTCATACTTGTATATCGACAAAGTATAATGCTTCTAAAGTTGTGCTACCATGAGTCTGTGGCTACGACTGTATGAATTAGTTTTATACATCTGGTTATTATTACAAGGATCACACCTTGTGGTAGTAAAAGGATCACACCTTGCAGTAGTACAAGGATCATACCTTGTGGTAGTACAAGGATCATACCTTGCGGTAGTACAAGGATCACACCTTGTGGTAGTTTCCGCATGTTTCATCGACGTCGGAACAATAACAAATAAAAGGATAGTTCATCACTCGCTTTTTGTTAACTGTAGCTAACAGTCACAAGTGGGATGGTTAACCCGTATACAATTTATACATGACTTTCTCGCTCACACGAGATTAACGAATACAGGTCAGAGGACTTTCACTAAGATCCCCAATCTTAGATGATGAATACAGTAGCTCAGGTAGACATTGACGACTTCCTATAGCTCTAACAACAAAAGCATTTTCGTGTCTAAAACCCTAAGTTACTAGACTATGCTTTTAAACATTACTCCTAACTTCATAACATTTAGGCAGTATAACAACTATATCTTGAAGTAAAAACTAGGTTTTATTTTGACCTAAAACCAATAATAACAACATATAACGTTTCTAGTTTTATCTTGACATAAAACTAACAATAACAACATATCCAGTTTTATCTTGACATAAAACTAATAATAACAACATATAACATATCTAGTTTTATCTTGACATAAAACTATTAATTGCAACATACTATATAACTTAACATATAAAGCTTCCGAATATAACTTCGGAACTATATCGCACACAAATTATATATAGAATCCTAAGTATAACTCAAGATCTACATTAATATATTAACATACCAATAAGTTGATAATAGTTGTATATATTCAAACTATTATATTTAGAACAACTATACCCCGACTATTATAACTATATATTATCATATAGACATAATAATAACATACATACAATGACTAGCATGCGTTTTCCCCCGAAATATTAGAAAGTGGGGCCGTGAAACTCACCTTAATATCATGATTTTATGTAATCTAAGCATAAACGGTCAGCGGTACGAGTTCGTCGGGGCTCGGGATGCAAGAGAGCTTCAGCAAGTGAGAGAGGAAGAAAGGAAATGGTGTAAGGAAGTGAATGGGTCGAAGCCTCCATTTATAGTAAGATTTTATGACACTCACGTCGTGAGTATCATAAAACTCACGTCGTGAGTCTCATGATTCACTCCGTAGACTTGCCATTTGCGTCCCTAGCTTTGGAAGGTGGCCATGTGACTCCTCACGTCGTGAGTGTCATAAAACTCACGTCATGAATTTTGGATCCTATCCTCTCGCAGCTTCTAGATTCCGAATTATGACAAAATGACTCCTCATGTCGTGAGTGTCATAAAACTCACGTCGTGAATTGGATCTTATCCTCTCGCAGCTTCTAGATTCCGAATTATGACAGAATGTCGTGAGCGACATAAAACTCATTTCGTGAAATAGCTAGTTTAGGGTTTTTAAAAGCTAAATCTTCGGAATGCCATAACTTTTGCATACGAACTCCGTTTTTGACGTTCTTTATGTGAACGCGTAGGTATTACGAGCACTACAACTCTATTTTAGACTTAAATAGCTAATTCTAAGTCTATTTTAAATTCCTCTTATTATAGAGATTTATAGTGTTCGGTTTATCATAACTTCTTCATGCGAAGTTAGATTTAGACGTTCTCTATATTTTTGGAATCGTATGGACGTATACTTTGAGTTGTATCATAAAATATGTATGAAAGTTCATATTTTATATTAGAATTATCATTAAATACATAGTGAGTTTACTACATTACCAGTTTAACAAAATCACATTACATGATTGGTATAATCACATGTGATTGTTATTGACCTACTTTTGACTAGTGTTACATAAAACCCTTATTCATTTGGGTGAAAGTCCTCGATTGGGGATGAAAGTTGCGTAGATACAAGAATGAACCCATATTTTAGGTTCTCCATGAATAAGATGATGGGTACGTAATTTCCTCCGCCTGTTCTTCACCTCACGAAAGCTCAGGCGCCTAATTTCCTCTGCCACCACCATTAAATCCATGCTCCATCTTCAGCGATTAAATCGATGACCCTTCTTTGATTCCACTTCAATTTTTTATTTGGATTTGCGGATTCAACTTTGTTGGGAAGAATGTGAAGCGACTTAATGCTTGTTCTTGAAGCTCATTTCTAAAACAACACTCGGTTCTGAAAGTATTCGTTTGTGGTATTCAGAGGACAAGGGTAGATACAATTCGGTCTTTTATGGGTCTCGGGTTTTTTTTCCAAAAGGTTTTAGGCTTGGAGGTGTGGCTAGGAGCGTAGGGTTTCTCGCCACCTTTTCGTGGATATAAAGTTCACCGTAAACGGACTTCGAATGAAGGAGTTATAGCACTTTGAAGTTATTGGCATTATTGGTCCTTAATGGAGAAAGATGGAAAGGAAGGACCATGCATGCAAGGTGGTAGACGCGAGAGTACGCCCATCATAAGTTGGGGGTACGCCCAGCGTAGAAGAGTAAGTGATCGCGGGTGTGGGAGGAGTACGACTAGCGTACTCTCAGAGATCCTAAACCCTAATTTTGGGGGCTAACCACTATATAAGGAACATTATGGCTCAACCCCTAGCCTCATTATCAGTCTCTCAAACTCAGAAACCCTAGATAGCCATCCTTCCTCCATTGTTGTGTGTGTTTGGCCTTTTGAGCTTATATTGGTAAAGAAGAGCTTGGAAGAAGAGAAGAGAAGTTGGAAAAGAAGAACTTGAGTACCTTGAGCTCAAGGATCTGTGATTATCTCAGCTTTTGGCATTCAAAGGAGGTATAAAGCTCCCAACTTTCCTCATAGAAGCTAAGATCTAGAGTTATGGAGCTTTGGACCTTTTTAGGTCCAAATAATGGATCTTTTTCATGCAACTTTGTTTTTGAGCTTAGGGTTGCCACCCTTAGAGCTAAAAGTGTTCCATAAGCAGTAAAGTATCAATCTTTTTGGCCCATTTGTAACCATGCATGAGATCTAGCCCTTTTCATGGAAGTTTGCTGTTATATTTCATGTTTTGGCTCATTTGGTGGGTTGCAAGCCACCAAATAATCGACTTTATGGATTAAGACGTTAGTAAGGACTTAGATCTGTGATTGTAGCTTCTAAAATGGAGTATTAAGAACTTAATGGGAAAAGCGACTTAACAGGGGAGTACGTTGGGCGTACATATAGGTACGCACAACGTACACGCCATTTAGCCAGTATGCTTAGCGTATAAAGGAGTACACCCCGTGTACTCATCAGTTTTGGGCTTGGTGTGTTTTGGGCCTCGGGTTAGGCCAAGCAGTGGACTGTGGATCTATAGGCCTTAGTGGGCCATGAGAAATCAGATAATTTGGGCCAAGAATATGTTGGGCTTAGGTTAAGGCCCATTAGATGGATTGGGCTTAATTTAGCAAATTGGGCCATTAATGGGCCACTAGTGAGCTTGGGAAGCCTACCTAGTGTTGGGCCCTTTTTATATTATGGTTTTGGGCCTTAGATATGGACCAAGTTGGACTATGGGTAAAATGATCATTTTACCCTAAGAAGGATTATTGATTTGGACTAAGTGATATTTTGGTATTGGTAGCTCGGGGAGCCAAAGTATCAGCATTTTGGGAAATTGTCAGATAGCAGCTGGAGGGATATCAGCAGGACTTCAACAGTGCAAGCTGAGTCTCCTCACTGTGTGCATGGGTCTAAGGCCACAATTCCGACCCATTATGTTTGTGTATAGTACGAAGACCTGAGGGTTAGCCCTAGGCACTCTATGTTATATGTTCTGGATCATGATACGATGTTGGGCGAGGCCCAAGGAATGTTAGTATGCTAAAGGTCTTTGTGATTCTATCATGTGTCGATACAATAGGTTCCGAACCAAGGTCTGATTTTGGCGCAAGCCCGACGACGATTTATATGTGCATGGTAGATTATACTTGTTGTCTTTGTGATACTTGTATGTGTATGGTAAGGAGGTGAGTATGGTCGAGGTCCCGTATCTGATCACTAGGTGAGTGTGGATGGGGTTCCATATCTCGATATAAGCAGAGTAGGGGCAAGGCCCGTGATAGGAGAGAAGTGAGTGTGGGCGGGGGACCATATCTCACTAACAGCAGGAGTGTGGATGGGATTTCCATAGCTCATCAGTAGCAGACCAAGGGCGAGGCCTAAGTTAGGCGAGGCCTTAGAACAGGAGTACATTAGAGTATGTATTCTTTATGTGCTAACATGTTATATGTTTGTATGTGTATAGCGGGTGAGGCCTAGAGACAGGCGGGGGCCTAAGAGAGATAGATTTGTATACCTAGCGGGGCTTGATGCCAGGCGAGGCCTGATGTTGGAGCGAGTCGGATGTCGGGCAAGTCCCGATGAAGCGGGCGGGGGCCCAATATGTGATTATATGTATGGTATGTAGTAGATTGGGGAACTCACTAAGTTTCGTGCTTACAGTTTTCAGTTTTGGTTTTAGATACTTCCGGTAGCAGAGGGAAGAGCTCGAGATGACTGCATGGTATGCACCAATAAGTTTAGCCTGGGATGTTTTTACTTTGATAAAATAAGCATGTTTTGAATTAATACTCTGTTTTGATAAAACAACTTATGTTTATGAAAGAAATGATTGGACAATTATGGTTTGTTTAGTGATTTAAAACTGAAATTTTTGGACCGTATTTTTGGGATGTTACAAGTTGGTATCAGAGCCTTGGTTTGAGGGATTCAGGCATACTCTCGGGTGTGTCCGAACTCAAACTGAGTACTTGGTATGAAAATTTTTCAAAAGGAAATCATTTTATAAAAACGAGCTTTGAGAAAAAGAAAATAGTTTTGAAAAGAGAAAAGAACTTTGAAAAAGAAGAAAAGGGTGTGGTGCATGCAATCAGCCGAGCTCAAGTAAGTTCTCCCAAATTACCTATACATGTTTGTTTAGATATGATATGCTTATGAGTACTACATGTAATGTGACCTTGCGTCCACTCTGAGTAGACTTCGACAACAGTCCCTGAGTTGCTTCTACAAGATCACCGAGAAAAGAGGTCGTCGGCTGTTTCCCAGGAGGGTGCTCCCGGAAAGACGCTCCAATGGTCAAGTCAGTAAGTTCTAAGGAGTGTGCATGAGTATAGATTGGAGAAGGCGTCTTACCTGTCGGGGTCATGAGTTGTTCCTTTTATAGTCAACGATCCTGCTTGTCCATACGAAATAGGATCTCCTTATCCGACAAGATCCGAGGTGCTGATTGGAGGATCGTGCTCCTCTACTTGTCAGAGCGCTGCCATTGGTCCTGTCGGTAATGATCTGATCCCTTGCTTTGTCTCCTGACCGTACCTTTTTTTGTGGAGCTCTGGGGTGCCCTTGGCGGGCGCGAGCCTCTTGCGGGGACACCTTTAGCGGACGCTTAACCTTTTTCCAGAGCGCCCTGCCTATAGGGGCGCTAGCGGGCGCTAAGCCCGCTGGGCCAGGTCTGTCGGGTGCGCCAACCTTCTAAGCTGGGCGCAGCCCTTTCGTGCAAGCTAGGGCACATTATCAGCATGCTATATTAGGACTAAAGATCTAGGAAGGATGCCTTATGTTCCTGTTATACGTGTATGCGCTTTATGAGTTGCATGCTAGTATAAATTCCCGATATGTGGATAAAATTGCTTGATTATTTTCTGGTTAGATTTGCATTTTGTCTGAATGCTACTTGCTTTGTGCTTTGTGGGATTCTGACTGATGGGAGTTGGCCATTAGGTGAATACGTCAAGTCACATGTGATCAGGGTTGAATAATCTCAGAGTGTTGGGTTTGGCCCTATTGCGCAACTCTCGTCTGAGTCTAACCGTTGTAGGGATGAGTCCTTTACTCAAAGGATTATCTGAGCCTCGTCACATGTGATGGTATTCAGGTAGTGGCTAACTGGCATTACGAAGATACCTTCAGTAGTTGAGGACTAGATTCGAGTTGGAGGTTACCCTAGGGCAAGCCTAGGATCAACGTAGTGCTGGGAGAAATAGTGGTAGTAAGGGACTTGGTGGAGTCGACGCAATCCTTGAGGAAAGTACGAATAGATGTGGAAGGTAGTATGGGCCCGTACTATTGAATGCAGAGGATCCGTACTCAAGTCAAGGAGGGCTAAGATAAGACCGGGGAACTTGTAGTGCATGTGTGATCCCTTGATAGTGATGAATATTCTGATGATAGTTATGTTATGTTGCAGAATGGATACATTGCGTTAGAGGCTGGTGGGCGGTTCAGGCGCCGGTGAGGGATCAGGCTCGGGTTCACGAGCCGAGCAGCTCGGGGAGCAGATGAGGGAGTTTATATCAACTGAGATTACGCACAATATTCTAGACCAGACTCCTGTGATATTTGGTATGATCAAGGAGGGTATATTGAAGATTTTGGGTGAGAGGCTGGGAACCTTTCACGCTGAGATGGTGGCCATGATGGTGGCGCATACACTAACGTTCCGAGAGTTCAGAGCTTGTGGAGCTCCAGATTATCATGGGGCTAGGGACCCCATTGCTAGCGGCAGATGGTTGGCAGATGTCGCCAACACTTTTCGCAATAGTCGGTGTCCCGAGGGGGACAAGGTCCAACTCGCCTCCTGTCTCCTGAAGGACAGAGCACGTGACTAGTGGGAGGAGGTAAGACATGCTTTTGAGGTTGATGTCGCGTTGGATGTGATGACATGGGCTGAATTCTCGTCCAGGTTCAAGGTCGAGTTTGCACTAGTTACTTAGGTGCATCAGTTAGCGTGGGAGTTTTAGGACCTTCAGCAGACTACAGAGACAGTGTAACGCCCGCAAATCCGGGCTAGTCAAATTAGAGGCAATAGGAGTCGAAAACGACTTTTCGACAAAATATTATTTAGAATAAATAATCTTAACCAAGTTGTAGTATATGTCACAATGTTTCCGTACATATAAAGAACGCCGAAATCCGAGTTATAACGAAGAAGTTATGACCCGTCGAAGTTTCGCGACAGAACCGGCACGACACCGGGAAGCGTAAATAGTGAATTTATGATAGAGCGAGATTTAGCCTTAGCGATCTAAACAAAAGTCGTAGAATATGTTAAACTAAGAACATCAATAAAAAGAACGCCCAAATCTGACTTCGTATGAAGAAGTTATGATTTTTCGAAGTTTCGGACTAGCAATGTACAACTCGAAATTCGAATATCAAATCGAGCGGTTTTTAGCCGAAACGACCTAAACGAGAATCGAAGATCTCGTTGAGAGTAGCGTAACGAGAAAAATATGGGCGAAAACGGATGTCGGATGAAGAAGTTATGAGGATTTAACGGACCAATCGTGTCCCAGCCCGTTAATAATATAAAATTTAAAATTGAGCCAAAATTAGCCAACGAAGTCTAAACGAAAGTTGTAGAGTACGTTCCCACCTTCGCGTGGATATAAAGAATGTCAAAAACGGAGTTCGTATGAGAAAGTTACGAATTTTTAAAGTTTGTACTCGATTTTGCGAGATCTAATATGAAGTTGCTGACGTGGCGCTTTCCCAGCCGTCCGATGATAATCGCTGAAGCCGCCTCGAATGAGTGACGCGTCGCCCCTCGCTACGCCCAGCGTCCGAGCCCGGATACGCGCCGCGTACGCCTTGCACTCCTCGGTCCAGCTTGAGCCACGTCTCCCTACCGAAGCTTCGACATCTGGCAGTCTTATCCGACGAACGCGCAACGTACAACCTTCGGTACGCCCAGCGTAGACCGAAGGATCACACTATAAAAGGAAGCGAAGGCTGCCGACTTTCTTGCACATTTTCCACTCTCTCTCTAGATTACTTTCTCTCTCTAAGGTCCCAAACCACTCCTAAGCCCTAGGTAAAACCCCTAACACCCTAGGGAAGCCCCGAGGCTCTCGGAGTCCCGAGAAAAAGGAGTTTTTCGGTTTCGAAACGCTGCTCCAATTAGGTCCCGGTTTTCGATAAAATTCGTTGTAAGTGTGCTACGCTTACGCAATTTTTAATATAGCTTTCATATAATTATAGGAATGTTATTAGGTCCTTAAAATAATTATTTGGGCTATTAAAATGAGTTATATCGAGTATTATTAACACTTAATAATACTCGGACTAATTAATTTGTCGCGGTTATCGTTAAACTAAACCCTAGTGGTATTGGTACTAGGTTTTATCGAAGGAATATCGTTTTGAGAGTATCGAAGCGCTGTCCGAGTGTTGAGTCATCACCTAATCAAGTGAGTGCATAGTCCCTTTCATCTTACACATAGATATGAAGTATTTTATATAAACTACGTGCTATGTGTGCATATTATCTGAATACTTGCTGTCTATGTTAGATGAACGTTTTATACATGTTTTAAAGGATTTAAACTATATACGTATTTTATATATACGAATATGTTGGGTATGAGATGGGTAGATGAATGATGAGAGATAGAAGATGACGTGAGTATATATTGGCAGCTATAGACTTAGTGCCTATGGGACGAACACCGGTAGCTATGGACTTAGTACCTGTTAGACGTTGGTAGCTATGGATTTAGTACCTGATGGAAATTGGTAGCTATGGAATTAGTACCTATTAGTTAGATGCTGGTAGCTAAGGATTTAGTACCTGTAGGAATTGGTAGCTATGGACTTAGTACCTGTTGAACATTGGTAGCTATGGACTTAGTACCTATTAGATAAAGACTGATAGCTATGGATTTAGTACCCGATGAATAGACGATAGCAGCTATGGAATTAGTGCTTTATGAACGAACATTGGCAGCTATGGATTTAGTGCCAGTCCTATAACCCTGGAAGTAAGGGACTTCGGAATAAACGAATGCAGGATAGATGACTCTTAGGTTAAATCCTTAAAGAGTAAAGAAGATAATGGGGATGGGTAATTGGATTGATAGTTTGATTGAACATAATAATTATATTATTGTGGGTTGAAAACTCTATGTACTCACTAGGTTTCCCAACCTGACCCACTCAGTTTATGTATATCACAGGTGACGAAGTGAAGTGACATTACACTGAGAGATTTAAAAGAGATGTAGATCACTAGTGTAAATCATTGTAAGTTTTGTTTATGCTTATGTTTCGGTACTAACGATGACATCCCAAACATTTTAAAATGAAATAAATATGTTTCTTCGAAAATGTTTTAATAACGTATTTACCATGTTTTTCTGGGAACAAATTCCGCAACCTTTTTATAAAATGAAGTACTCTGATTTTTATAAAGCATAAACAAAATCGGTCTTTTCGGGCCGTGATTTTGGGGATGTCACAGTTGGTATCAGGGCATTAGTTTAAGCGAACTGGGAATATGGATTTATTTCTAGACTTAAACTTAGAACTCTAAGCAATGATTGTGAGGTGTGAGCACTTGCTTATTTTAGGAATGATGCCTAAAATGCTTTTATGAGCTAAATACTTGTGCCTGATATGCTGTTAGTTGTTCGGATCTATAGTCTGTTGCCGACCGGATCTGGAAACCTTATGTGTTTAGGATTCTAAACGTACGACTACGATATTAGAACTAGCATGTAAACGTTTCGGAGTGATAAGGATGATTTAAACGTCAATCCTAAGTAAAGGTCTAGATTCACCTTATTTGGTGTATAGATCAAGATGGCAAGAACCCGTAGCGGAAACGTGAATGCAAATGGGAACCGAAACCAACCCCCAGTGATTGAGCAAATGCCGGTGATGGAAGCCGCTGCTGAGCCAGTCACGATGGCTGGAGTGCAAGCGATGATCCAGGCGATGTTGGATCGTCAAATGGAGGAAACCAGACGTTTGCTCCAGAAAAATCGAGAGGAAGCAACCATTGAGATTGAACAGCCCGAGTTGAACGAAGGACAGACTGAGGAAGGAAACTACAGTGGGACTGTTGGTCAAGTCAACCCACCAATAGTTCGACAAAACAACCAAGATGACGAAGTCGAGAGGAATGGATGCAAGTACAAGGATTTTCTGACTTGCAAGCCATCGACTTTCAATGGAAAGGAGGATCCGATTGGGGTCATGGATTGGATCTCGGAGATGGAGTTAGCTTTCATGACATGCAGTTGTAGAGGGAAGCTACAGACCACATTTGCAGTGCGTCAGTTTCGAGGAGGCGCTGTACGTTGGTGGAATACCTTGGGGAAGACTCTGAGCCCCAATGAGCCCCTGCAACTGACATGGGCAGAATTTCTGGTGCAATTCAAACGAAAGTACTGCTCAGCTCAAAACCTGCTTGAGCTAGAGAACCAATTTCTAACCTTGAAGAAGGGAAGCATGTCAATCAATGAATACACCAACAACTTCACAGAGCAGATGGAGTTTGCCTTGCGCCTTGTTCCAGATGAGCTGACAAAAATCGACAAGTACGCAAAGGGATTTCCATGGGAGTACGCGATGCCAGTGCATCAGGCACCTACTCTAGAGGCATCTATATGGGCTGCCAAGTCTGTGGAAGATATGATTAAGGGAAGAGCTGCCAACAAGATTGAGGTTGGTGAAAAGAGGAAGTTTGAGGAATCTACGAGGCCCAATAAGAAGATCAAGTCTGGTTCAAAGGAGTCTAGCAGAGGAGGAAACAAAGTGAAATGGTGCGAGAAGTGCAAGAAGAATCACTTTCGAAAATGTAGCGAAGAAGTGACTTGCTACAAGTGTGGGAAGACCGTACATTACGCCAACGAGTGCAAAAGGGTGTGTTACGAATGCCGTGAAGAAGGGCATGTTGCTAAGGATTGCCCGAAAAAGAAAGAGGCGGCAAAACCAAACATTCCGCCAAAACCGAAGGCAAGAGCATTCCATATGATCCTAGACGAAGCAGATGACAATGCGAGGATTCAGGAATGACGGCTTGACATCCAAGGATTGAGTTATAAAGTAGCGATAGAATCATATGATGTAGCCTGTTAGAGGCATAGTCTAGGGTGAACTTGAACACCTATGTAATCGTTTCAAGAAATAATATGAAACCTTTGTTTTGTTATCTGATGTGTTAAGTTGTTGTGTGGTTTTCTTGTATGGTGACTTGGAAAAACTGCAGGACAATACTTGGAACGAGTATGAGTAGGTGTGAATGGTAGTAGAGGCCTATACTACCGGAAGCACAGGACTCACACTTGGATCAGGGAAAGTCACAAGGTTACCAAGAAGCTAGTAATTGATTTCGTTTTATTCAAGTGTATTGTTACCATCGTTTCGGTAATGACTAAGAAGATTGCTGATATTCTGATCCTAATGGTCATATCCCATTGAGTCCGACTACGATGAATAGGTTACATAGTTTAGAGAACCAAGTTTGATGTAGCGTCCGACTTAAACCAAACGGTTGAAATCAAAGCGATCAATAGAAGTATCGCACTCACTGTTAATGAAGTTGATAGCTAGAAATGCCAAATGTTAAAGTGTGATTATATCACATTAAAACATGAAGGAAGGCATAGCTTGTTTTAGAATTTAACTCTAAGAGACCTAAGTCTAAGTGTTGCAACATACGATGATAGATCATTAGAATATGACACATCGATCTATAGTAGTAATAAAAGAACTTATCTCAAGTCTGTATCCAGCAAGGATCGAGATTGTGACTTGAAGGTCATAATTTGGAGTCTAACCTGAGGTAGAGAGCAGGTGCACGATCGAGTACTCTTACAATCAATGAGTTTAAGAGATAGAATTGAAGGAATGTAGAAGTTATAATTATTACCTAGGATGAAGAGATGACGTATGGAGTCATTATATGACCCTGTTTCGTTGATGATTCCGGGACATAATCATCCTAAGGGGGAGATAATTGTAACGCCCGCAAATCCGGGCTAGTCAAATTAGAGGCAATAGGAGTCGAAAACGACTTTTTGACAAAATATTATTTAGAATAAATAATCTTAACCAAGTTGTAGTATATGTCACAAGGTTTCCGTACATATAAAGAACGCCGAAATCCGAGTTATAACGAAGAAGTTATGACCCGTCGAAGTTTCGCGACAGAACCGGCACGGCACCGGGAAGCGTAAATAGTGAATTTATGATAGAGCGAGATTTAGCCTTAGCGATCTAAACAAAAGTCATAGAATATGTTAAACTAAGAACATCGATAAAAAGAACGCCCAAATCTGACTTCGTATGAAGAAGTTATGATTTTTCGAAGTTTCGGACTAGCAATTTACAGCCCGAAATTCGAATATCAGATCGAGCGGTTTTTAGCCGACACGACCTAAACGAGAATCGAAGATCTCGTTGAGAGTAGCGTAACGAGAAAAAGATGGGCGAAAACGGATGTCGGATGAAGAAGTTATGAGGATTTAACGGACCAATCGTGTCCCGACCCGTTAATAATATAAAATTTAAAATCGAGCCAAAATTAGCCGACGAAGTCTAAACGAAAGTTGTAGAGTACGTTCCCACCTTCGTGTGGATATAAAGAACGTCAAAAACGAAGTTCATATGAGAAAGTTAGAAATTTTTAAAGTTTGTACTCGATTTTGCGAGATCTGATACGAAGTTGCTGACGTGGCGCTTTCCCAGCCGTCCGATGATAATCGCTGAAGCCGCCTCGAATGAGTGACGCGTCGCCCCTCGCTACGCCCAGCGTCCGAGCTCGGATACGCGCCGTGTACGCCTTGCACTCCTCGGTCCAGCTTGAGCCACGTCTCCCCACCGAAGCTTCGACATCTGGCAGTCTTATCCGACGAACGCGCAGCGTACAACCTTCGGTACGCCCAGCGTAGACCGAAGGATCACACTATAAAAGGCAGCGAAGGCTGCCGACTTTCTTGCACATTTTTCACTCTCTCTCTAGATTACTTTCTCTCTCTAAGGTCCCAAACCACTCCTAAGCCCTAGGTAAAACCCCTAGCTCCCTAGGGAAGCCCCGAGGCTCCCGGAGTCCCGAGAAAAAGGAGTTTTTCGGTTTCGAAACGCTGCTCCAATTAGGTCCCGGTTTTCGATAAAATTCGCTGTAAGTGTGCTACGCTTACGCAATTTTTAATATAGCTTTCATATAATTATAGGAATGTTATTAGGTCCTTAAGATAATTATTTGGGCTATTAAAATGAGTTATATCGAGTATTATTAACACTTAATAATACTCGGACTAATTAATTTGTCGCGGTTATCGTTAAACTAAACCCTAGTGGTATTGGTACTAGGTTTTATCGAAGGAATATCGTTTTGAGAGTATCGAAGCGCTGTCCGAGTGCTGAGTCATCACCTAATCAAGTGAGTGCATAGTCCCTTTCATCTTACACATAGATATGAAGTATTTTATATAAACTACGTGCTATGTGTGCATATTATCTGAATACTTGCTGTCTATGTTAGATGAACGTTTTATACATGTTTTAAAGGATTTAAACTATATACGTATTTTATATATACGAATATGTTGGGTATGAGATGGGTAGATGAATGATGAGAGATAGAAGATGACGTGAGTATATATTGGCAGCTATAGACTTAGTGCCTATGGGACGAACACCGGTAGCTATGGACTTAGTACCTGTTAGACGTTGGTAGCTATGGATTTAGTACCTGATGGAAATTGGTAGCTATGGACTTAGTACCTATTAGTTAGACGCTGGTAGCTAAGGATTTAGTACCTGTAGGAATTGGTAGCTATGGACTTAGTACCTGTTGAACATTGGTAGCTATGGACTTAGTACCTATTAGATAAAGACTGGTAGCTATGGATTTAGTACCCGATGAATAGACGATAGCAGCTATGGAATTAGTGCTTTATGAACGAACATTGGCAGCTATGGATTTAGTGCCAGTCCTATAACCCTGGAAGTAAGGGACTTCGGAATAAAAGAATGCATGATATATGACTCTTAGGTTAAATCCTTAAAGAGTGAAGAAGATAATAGGGATGGGTAATTGGGTTGATTGTTTGATTGAACATAATAATTATATTATTGTGGGTTGAAAACCCTATGTACTCACCAGGTTTCCCAACCTGACCCACTCAGTTTATGTATATCACAGGTGACGAAGTGAAGTGACATTACACTGAGAGATTTAAAAGAGATGTAGATCACTAGTGTAAATCATTGTAAGTTCTGTTTATGCTTATGTTTCGGTATTAACGATGACATCCCAAACATTTTAAAATGAAATAAATATGTTTCTTCGAAAATGTTTTAATAACGTATTTACCATGTTTTTCTGGGAACAAATTCCACAACCTTTTTATAAAATGAAGTACTCTGATTTTTATAAAGCATAAACAAAATCGGTCTTTTCTGGCCGTGATTTTGGGGATGTCACAGACAGTGGTGGAGATCACCGCCAAGTTCTGGGAGCGAGCCCTTCTTGTTTTGCAGTATGTGTTGGACGAGGAGATGAAAAAGGATCAGTATCACGATATGTTGAGGAGTGACATCAGGCAGTTTGTGAGTCGGCCCAACTGCAAGATGCTAGAGGATATGGTCACTCGAGAGAGAGAGAGAGAGAGAGAGAGAGAGAGAGAGAGAGAGAGAGAGAGAGATAGAGAGAGAGAGAGAGACAGAGAGAGAGAGAGATTGACTTGGAGTCAGAGAGGAAGAGGAAGTCGGAAGAGATTCAGGTATCTACAGGTTTGGGCAAGCAACCCAAGACATCAGATTCTAGATCGAGAGTGAGAGAACAAAATAGATCTAATGCACAGGGATAAGGTTTGAGAACTCAAACCTTGAGTGAATGCTTAAGATCAATGTCTGAAAAGACCAGTCAAGTCTTAGATAATGTATTCAACAAATGATTAAGTCATAAATGAAGTATGAGAATAAATGATCAAGGTAAAGCTAATAAATGAAGAACACGAAGAATGTTTGAAAGAAGTTTGAAATAACTTAGTAAATGCCAAAAGTTGAGTGAATGATCTGTTGTTGACTTTGCATTGAAAGCTCCTATAAATAAGAGTGAAGGTTACAGTGAATGAACTACAAAAATTACATAGGACCGGACAATAGAAATGTTTCTGACATTCTGATTGTCTAATATTACAAAAGACTAAGTCTTATGAAACGTTACATCAATACAAAGACAAACTTAATAAATGTACAAAGACAAAATATATCGACTCTGGATCAGCTTCCATTCTGGACATGAGAGTCATTTTGGAATGCCTTCAGTTTCTCATCTTCTTCTCTTCTGGTCCGGGCAGATTCCGGACCACTCTTCACAATTGATTCTGGACCCTTTATTTTGCAAGTACTTCGGAATTCAGACTTAGGATTGCTAGAGGTTCACTTTCAGGTTCTAACAGAGAGGTCAGCAGGACCATAGCTGTAGTGTGGCAGGACGCACGAGGGTGCATGTACGAGCGGTAGTGGTGGTGATTCGGGTTGCTTCAAGTGCGGCTGGATCGATCACTTTAGCAGAGACTGTACTACTACCACCCCCAAGGATCAGACCTAATATTCTTCCACTACAGTAAGCGGGGCGACAAGAATGCCCAATGTCCGAGTTTGCCTTCAGTAGGACAGGTGATAGCACCTGCCCCTGCGACTTTGAGGATCACCGACGGTCGTTAGGGTCGGGAAGAGGCGCCTACGATAAGGAGCAGGGCGTTCCATTTGATTTCAGAGGAGACACGAGCAGCCCCTGATGTGACAAGTACGTACCTTTCACTTTATTATTAACTTTTATTTATGATTTATTTGCTATGGTACGATATCGATGTTAGTAAATGTATTTCAGAATATTATGTTTCTTGCTTATGATTAAGTTATATGTCATTTGCATACCATGGATCTTAGAGTAGTAGTTCGAAGATGTTTCCCTTTAGAGTAGGTTCTCAAGATGCAGTCACTGTAGCAAGTGTGAGTGGGACTCAGGAGGTGTTCTGTTAGTCTTCAACAGTGGCTTAGATTTGGTATTGGTTAGCTTTGGAGCACTAGCAGTGGTAAGCATCGGTTGTCAGCCGATCGACCATTAGATGGAGAAAAGGATTGGGAATCCTTTCCAAGCTAGGAGTTGTAGGGATCTAGTTGAATCCAAGTAGGGGAGAACTATCCCAATGGTCAGGAGCAGAAGTAAGTGAAAATTAGGATGAGTTCGCAACTTGGTTGGGAAGGAAAGAAACCCAAGTGGCTGTTTGGATTGAGGAGTACGCGAGATGGGAGTTTGGGAAACTTCCCAACATTGAGTTCGTGTATTTGCGGTAGTTGGTAACTAGTTGGGAACCAGGTTGGAGATTCCCTCGGCAGGACGCGAGTTTAGTTAGGATGTTAGACTACGGGATCAGCGTAGCATTCCCCAACAGTTAGGTAGAGCGGGAAGAGTAGTAAGACTGCGTGATAGTCATAGCATTCGTTAGCTACTAGTTAGAGTAGTGTGGGCGAAGGCCCATATTTCCTAGTTAGCGGAGTGTGGGTGAGGCCCGTATCTCCTAGTTAGCACGATAGAGATCAAGAAAGGATAGGTCATTGAGTTTCAGGATGGAGTTGATCTTAGCCCTAGATAGGTGAGACCTGTGGGGGAGGCGACTCCGAGATATGTTTGGGTGAGACCCGTGGGCGAGGCTCGTGTAATTATACCAGCATAGGTGGGACCTGGTCGAGACCTTAGGGTCGAGATAGGGAATTGAGGATCCCAAGACTTATGGAGCCAGAATGGCAAGGTGGATATAGCAGTTTTCGATACTGGACTTTTATGCAGAAGTCAATGAGAGCGACTGAGAGGGTGATAAGTGGTTCAGTAACCGGTTGGAATCCAGTATTCCAGTTAGTGGACGGAAAAGTTTGGGCCTGGGAGGTCCCGTCACCTTGGGCGGTAGATAAGTGATAGTAGAGTGCTCAGGTAGAAGTAGTGATGTGAAGATTCTTGTAAGAGGGGGGTAGCTTGTGAATCAGAAGAGTGAAGACACTTACAGATGGATTGGATAATCTTAGAGTAATTGATCTGACTCTGTTGCGCAGCTCTCGTCTGAGTCTTACCGTTTTAGGGATGGATCTTTTACTCGAACGATTATTTGAGCCTCCTAGAAAGTATAAGTACTCTACATCTGGTTATAGATAGAGATGGTGTCCTTGATGGTGGCAAAGATGATCAGGGTGAGACGTTTAACGGTTGAGCAGTTATTCGTTGAATTTTTGGCGTGGTAGTATAGGCGGCCTGTCGGGGAGACAGCCCCCTTATAGATTTCAGATCTCGGAAAGACAGAAGAAGTTCCCCGTAGGCAGGTAGGTGAACAGCTGTGGGTGTGGCACGTGAGATGTATATAGGGTAGGTAGCAGTGGTAGACTTCGAGGGCGAAGTCCAATATAAGTGGGGGAGAGTTCTAACACCCGGTTCTAAAAGTATTCGTTTGTGGTTTTTAGAGGCCAAAGGTATAGATGATTCGGTCTTTTATGGGTCTCGGGTTTTATCCGAAAGGTTTTAGTCTTAGGGGTGTGGATAGGAGCATAGGGTTTCTCGCCACCTTTTCGTGGATATAAAACTCGCCGGAAATGGGCTTAGAGTGAAAGTGTTATAGCACTTTGAAGTTATTTACATTATTGGTCCTTAATGGAGAAAGATGTAAAGGAAGGACCATGCATGCAAGGTGGTAGACGCGAGAGTACACCCAACGTAAGCTGGAGGTACGCCTAGCACAGAAGAGTAAGTGATCGCAGTTGTGGGAGGAGTATGCCCAACGTACTCTCAGAGATCCTAAACTTTAATTTTGGGGGCTAACCACTATATAAGAAACATTATGGCTCAAACCCTAGCCTCCTTATCAGTCTCTCAAACTTAGAAACCCTAGATAGCCGTCCTTCCTCCATTGTTGTGTGTGTTTGACTGTTTAAGCTTATTTTGGTAAAGAAGAGCTTGGAAGAAGAGAACAGAAGTTGGAGAAGAAGAAATTTACTACCTTGAGCTCAAGGATTTGGGATTATCTCATCTTTTGGCACTCAAAGGAGGTATAAAGTTCCCAACTTTCCTCATAGAAGCTTAGATCTAGAGTTATGGAGCTTTGGACCTTTTTAGGTCCAAAGAATGGATTTCTTTTATGCAACTTCGTTTTTGAGCTTAGGGTTGCCACCCTTAGAGATAAAAGTGTTCCATAAGAAGTAAGGTTTCAATCTTTAGGGCCCATTTGTAACCATGCATGAGATATAGCCCTTTTCACAGAAGTTTGTTGTCAAATTTAATGTTTGGGCTCATTTGGTGGGTTGCAAGCCACCAAATAATTGACTTTATGGATTAAGATGTTAGTAAGGACTTAGATCTGCGATTGTAGCATCTAGAATGGAGTATTAACAAATTAATGGAAAAAGCAACTAAACAGGGGAGTACGCTGGGTGTACATGCAGGTACGCGCAACGTACATGTGACATCCCCATTTTCTCGGCCAGAAAAGACCGATTTTGTTTATGCTTTATAAAAATCATAGTATTTCTTTTCATAAAAATGTTGCGGAATTTGTTCCCAGAAAAAAAACATGATAAATACTTTATCAAAACGTTTTAGAAGAAACATGTTTTATTTATTTTAAAACGCTTGGGATGTCATCGTCAATACATAAACATAAGCATAAACAGAACTTACTAGTGATCTACATCTCTTTAATCTCTTAGTGTAATGTGACTTCATAACAACACCTGTGACATAAATAAACTGAGTGGGTCAGGTTGGGAAACCTGGTGAGTACATAGGGTTTTCATCCCACAATAATATAATTATTATGTTCAAATAATCAAACAATCAACCCAATTACCCATCCCCATTATCTTCGTTACTAAGAATCAACCATTCCTCGTTCACACATTCCTAAGGATCATCCTAAGGAATCGGCACGAAGTCCATCGTCATTGGGGTTTAGGCACTAAGTCTGCATAGTCGCCAGAATTTATACAACAGACAGTAAGTCTGCATAGTCGCCAAGGTTTTGGCACCAAGTCTGCATGATCACCAAGGTTTAGAGTACACCGAGTGAACACGTCGTTCATAACACTTACAGGTTGCGAGCCTGCTAGTGTTCCACTGGACTTTGTAGAATAGTCCGTGGTTGTCATCCATACTCTGTTGAATGACGGGGCCATCGTTTGGGAAAAGGCTTCTCACATCGTTCACCTCCCACCCTCACCTCACGGTCTATTTCACCTCTCAACTTATCATCCAACTCATATTTAATCTATTACATCTACCCATGTATTACCCCAACATTTTCGTAGATATAAAATACATATACAGTTTAAATCATTTAAAACGTGTATAAAATCGTTCATCCAGCATAGATAGCAAGTATGCAGATAATATGCACACATAGCACGTAATTTATATAAAATACCTCATATCTATGTGTAAGCTGAAAGGGACCATGCACTCACCTGAAAGGTGGTGACTCAACACTCGGACAGCGCTTCGATACTCTAAAAACAATTTTCCTTCGATAAAACCTAGTACCAATACCACTAGGGTTTAGTCTAACAATAACCGCGACAAATTAATAGCCTGACTATTATTACTATTATATAAGCGTTAAATAACGCTCAATATAACTCATAATAATAGCCCAAATAATTATTTTATGGACCTAATAACATTACTATAATTATTTGGAAGCTATATTGAAAATTGCGTAAGCGTAGCTCACTTACAGCGGATTCTAAAGAAAATCGGGCTTTGCTCGGAGCAGCATTTCCGAAACTGAAAGACCTTTTTTCTCGGGACTCCGCGAGCCTCGGGGCTTCCTTAGGGTGCTAGGGGATCACCTAGGCTTAGGGGAGGGTTAAAACCCTTAAAGAGAGAAAGAAACTAGAAATATAATGAGAAATGGTGTGAAAATGCGGAGACTCTCGCCCCTTTTTATACCCTGCGAGGCCTCAGACTACTCTGGGTGTAATCTGTAAGTCCCCAAAATTTGCTTGTGTATCAATCAGATCCAATTGATGGTGCGGAATCCCAATCAATTGGATGATGTCAGATCAAATAGAAGAGAAGGAGACGAAGAATTAAGAAGAATCTATGATGTATTCAATATGAATGATGCTCCTTACAATAGATTCTCCCACACACACACTTCTTCTCTCTAACTTTCTCTCTCTTCTCTAGCCTCTTCTCTCCTTCTTTTACGTACACTCCCACATGCACTCCTCTATTTATATGGACCTCCAGCCATACACATGTGTACAGCCGCACACCCTGTGTACGGCCATACACAGGGTGTACGGCCGTACACACGTGTACGGCCGTACACACAAACCGCAAACACATGCAACATTACATAAAAATATATTTTCCTAGAAAAGCAAAGTATAAACCATAATTTTGACCCAACAATCCCCCCCTTGGTTTATAGCTTTCTTTTCTAATTGACCCAACAAGCTCCCCCTAAAAAGTAGCTGACTTTTCTTGTTAATCTTAATTGGGAACTTGGCTTCAGCATTAATCTTCAAATTCAATGGGTGAGGAGGCTTGATGTACTGATTCTTGAAAGATAGCGCTTTCAGCTTGAGAATCTTCAGAGAGAACAACGGAGAGAACAAATCTTCTGGATCACTTCAGTAGGTACAAAGAAAGCAACAGACTGATTGAGGAGGCTTCAATGCAATTCGTCACATATTCTTCAATTTCAGCTTCACCATGCTTCTGGGGTTGACAGATTGAATGTTGAAAGAATAATCTTCATTTCTTGCTCCTTCGAATGCGAATTCTTCGATGCTCACAGATGAAGCCTTGGCTAAAAAATCTTCAACACAAACTTCATGAGTCTTATCTATGCCTGAAATCACTTTTCAAGACAAAACAAAACTAAAAGAAAAATTAGCACACAATTTTTTTTTTTTTGATATTTTCTGGAAATATATAAACAGAAAAAAAAAATATATTTTTTGGATTTTCTGAACAAGAAATAACACTATTTTTGGATTTTTAATTTTCTGATTTTTGTTTGATTTTTGAATTATTTTTAATTCTCCCCCTTTCTCTATGCACAAATTTAACAAAAATAAAATGATATCTAACTTTAAGAATGATTTGGGATCAAAGTTTTTAGACAGCCTTTATCCGCTTGTCGGTACCTTCCATCTTCACGTCTTTGTCTGGTCGATCGCCGGTATTGTTGTCCACTTAAACACGAAAAATTGTGACAAAATTAGGACATACTATATGTGACAAGACAATGTGATCCTAAGTTCCTAGATATGATATCTGATCCTAAGTTTCTAGATACTATATCTTAAGGACCATTTAGCTGACGACGACCAGGGATATTGTTGTCCACCTAAATTGAGCAGTGAGATCTATAGACAATTTGTATGTGTTCAATTTTAAGTGTACTAGAACGTGTTTCCCGCTTCCTGATATGCCCCAGCCATCAAGAACTTCCAGAGTACTCCTGACACCGGGTGAGAAGACAACCATTCAGAGAGAGAATAGATTCAGAATTCTATTACTTATTACTTATTACTTCAGAGGGGTTGAGAAGTAGAAGGTTGCATATGCTGTGTACCGGGTCGGATTAGAAGTCACGCAGAGGAGACAACATATGGCTAACAGATAAGAAGTCTTTCACATATATAACCTGCAGAGAAATAGAGTTGCATATGTTGTGTACCAGGTCGGATTGGAAGTCACGCAAAGGAGACAACATATGACTAACAGACGGAAAGAAAGAAAATGATATTCTACAGACCAAATTTATCGGAATTTACCAGTCGCCCTATCCAACCGGAATTAAGGACAGAATCCACACATCGAGGAAAAGTTAAGCCACGGTTCCAAGTACGGGTTCAATTAATGTGACGAGTAGATTCCCATATATATATATATATATATATATATCTCCCTGCTCAACCTATCCAAGCGTCGTATTGTCAGGCTAAACGGATCTAACTAGGTCAAGATTTATCAAGTCTCTAGATTCCTTAAGTTCATCTGCACCTAGTCAAGTCCATTAAAATCCTTCGTGCCTACCGACGCATCAAACCAGAGCATAGAACCTTCAACTTTGGGTACGTTACGCTGACTCAGATTGCCCGTTATCATTCACTTCCCAAAACGTCTCCCTCAAGCACATTCCATAACCAACATGTTATTTTTTTTTTATTTTTTAAAATTTTAAAATTTTTGTTTTGTTTTTATTTCTCCCCCTAAATTTGTGCATAGGAGAGAAACGAAATTAAATGCACAAATTTAAACTATCCTAAAACAAAAATTTGTCTTTAAAGCGAATCAGATTTAGAAAAAAACTTAGGAGTATAGAGATGAAAACTCAAACCGTAAGTCACCGATTGAATTTGCATCCAGAAGGTCTGAGAACAGCACGCGTAATCTCAGAACAGATCCAAAAATTCTTCATGTTATTAAGCACAAACACAGTGAGTGATCACTTCCTTTCTTCCCTTCCCGCAAGGACACATACTCTCAAACAATTTTCTGAGTGTTGTACAGTTGAGAGATGCCTCCTATCATGTGCCTGGAGCAGCTACTATCAACAAACCGAAGTCTGAGGATATGCCTCCATAGCTGCTCCAGCACAGAGTGGGATCAGTTGGTCTTTGGAACCCAGTCCATTTTGAAACTGGGTCGACCTTTGTCATCCTTGCACGATACTCTCTCCCATGACATATCCTGCTTATCACAAACAGAAGATGTAGAAATATTAGAATCGTTAGAAGATTTGGGAGAGTGAGCCTTTGGAACCCATTTGTAGTTGGGTTTAACCCATTTCTTTTTCGATCTGATGGGTGGCTCAGTACTTTCTTTTGATCTTGATGTCGGCTGTTGAGATGATTTTGATTTTGATTTCACGGGAGCATCTCTTGGATTTGGCTTCTTGGTCGACATTCCCTTCTTGACCTTGGGAGTTGATTTCTTGGACTCGTGGGGTTGATTTTTGGCCTTCATGGCATTCCAGTCACTATTTTCTGAATGTGGCCTTGAGGGGTTTCTTTTGGAGTATCTCCCTCTTGGTGTTTTCTGCTAGCCATGTGCGTAGTAGGGAACGTATGCGCGATTTGGACAATTTCTGGCAATGTGTCCAGGTGTTCCACAGTGAAAACATGTCGTTTTCTTCACTGTGGAGTTGTTTCTTCCTGCCCCTAGTGGCGTGTCCTTGCCTCATTTTTTATTGTTCTCACACGCACAGTTGCAACAAGCACTCTGTTTAGTTTGAAATGGTGGCCTGTATTTACCAACAGCAGGTTGATCAGAAGCAGTTGAGTTCGAAGCAATAGATTCAGAGTTCAAGAAGATGTTGGTTTGTTCAATGGTGTTCTCCTTGTTCTCATCCTCTGCTATTTTACGTGCACATGAAGTAGAAACATTAGTATCGTTCAACTCAGCACCCTCAGTTGGCCCTGATTGTTCAGTCTTAACTGAATCTGGAGCAGGGTTTTGGCCATACTGAGCAGGCATTTCTTCCTCATTGGTCTCAAAGGGTGGGTTATAATTGTGATTAAAAGGAGGTGGCACACTGTGATACCCTAGACCCTTGGTTTGATTATCTTTAAAACTCAATTGATTTTCTACTAAGGACTCGACTGTCTTACTTGATGTAGTATAATTTTTGAAACTAACATCTGTTTTTCCACACTTAATTTTCAAAGCGTCAAGTTCCTTAGTTACAGCAACAAGTTTTCTTTTGATGTGATCATAATTCTCACACTTATTGCTGTCATCTTCTTGCAGTTTCCTAAAGTCCTTAGTCTTGGCCTCTAATTGAGCTTTTAAAGGTTTCTGGCTTTTCCTAAGAGTATAGCCTTCGTATTTGAGGTCCTCATTTTCTCTTTTTAATAAATCGATTTGATCTCAGAGAAATTTAATAGTAGCTTTACAAGATGGAGTACATGAAACTTCATTTACCGGAATTGATGTGGAACTCATTTTTTTTTATTTTTTATTTTTTATATATTTTTTTAATTGCCCTTTGACTTGAAAACCAAGAAAGTCAACCTTAAAAGTCAAATTTAAAAAGTCAAACTCAAAAGTCAGACCTAAAAAGTCAAACCGAAAAGCCAAATTTGAAAAATTAAAAGTCAAATGAGAAAGTCAAAATTTAAAGTCAAAGGTCAACTTTTAAAAGTCAAAGTTAAAATTTTAACTAAAAAGTCAAAAATAAAAGTTAAAATTTAAAAACTAAAACTTTTGGGTTGAAAAAGGATTTTAAAAATAAAGAAATTTGATTTTTGGGTTGATTTTGTCAAAAATGCGAAATTAGGTTCGAAAAGCACGAGTTATATTTCAAATTTCGGAAGAATGAAACAAAGAGCCTTGTAGACGAGTTGGTTAAGGCGCGCTTCTTAATAACCGGGAGGTCCAGGTTTCGATCCCTGGCACCTCAACTTCGTCTCCCTTTTTTATGCGAAGGCTGCTAAGCGAGGACGGCTGCGAAGCGAGGACTAGAGCTGCGAAGCGAGGATGAAGCCGCGAAGCCAAGACCGATGCTGCTGAGCCGTGAACCAGATGCGAGACCGAGGCGAAGGAGCTGGACCGTACACGAGACTGCATACGTCCGAGTCGCACACACTGAGCCGCACACCGAGGCTGCTGAGCCGCACACACCGAGGCCATACACACCGAGCCGCACAACGAGGCTACTGAGCCGCACACCTTCAACCAGCAGCACTCCTTCAATCGGTTCGCGAAAAAACGACGTTTTTCACTCTTTTTTGCTCCAAAACTTGATCAAAAACTCGTTTTTATGAAAAATGCAAAGAAGTAACCCCCCTTATTTTTGCGAGATCTATCCAAAAACGCTATTCGCTTTTCAACACAAGATCAAATAAGCTCCAGATCTGAAAAAATTGATTGATACAACCAAGCTCTGATACCACTTGTAAGTCCCCAAAATTTGCTTGTGTATCAATCAGATCCAATTGATGGTGCAGAATCCCAATCAACTGGATGATGTCAGATCAAATAAAAGAGAAGGAGAAGAAGAATTAAGATGAATCTATGATGTATTCAAAATGAATGATGCTCCTTACAATAGATTCTCTCACACACACACTTCTTCTCTCTAACTTTCTCTCTCTTCTCTAGCCTCTTCTCTCCTTTTCCGTACACTCCAACATGCACTTCTCTATTTATATGGACCTCCAGCCATACACATGTGTACAACCGCACACCCTGTGTACGACCGTACATAGGGTGTGCGGCCGTACACCCAAACCACAAACACATGCAACATTACATAAAAATATATTTTCCTAGAAAAGCAAAGTATAAACCATAATTTTGACCCAACATAATCCTTGGCTACGCGAGGCGTAACTTTGGATAAGCATGCCACCTCGGTTCCAGCTGTCTTGCACACCGGTCGGATAAGAAGAGAAGGTACGCTGGGCGTACTAATCTCATACGCGGGGCATAATGCGAGGCTACGTGTCATCATCCAAGGCGAGACCGTGCTCAGTAAGCGACGGTTGAGATTTGGCCATGTCAGCAACTTCGCAATCAGCTTCGCAAATTTAAGTGCAAACTTAAAAAATTCGTAACTTTCGCGTACGAGCTCCGTTTTCGACGTTCTTTATATCCACGCGAAGGTGGGAACGTACTCTACAACTTTCTTTAGACTCTGTCGGCTAATTTTGAATCGATTTTATATTTTATATTATTAACGGGTCGGGACAGGATTGGTCCGTTAAATCCTCATAACTTTTTCATCAGACGTCCGTTTTCGCCCATCTTTTTCTCGTTACGCTACTCTTAACGAGATCTTCGATTCTTGTTTAGGTCGTGTCGGCTAAAAATCACTCGATCAAATATTCGAATTTCGGGCTGTACACCGCTAATCCGAAACTTCGAAAAATCAAAGCTTCTTCATACGAAGTCAGATTTGGGCGTTCTTTTTATCGATGTTCTTAGTTTAACATACTCTACGAATTTCGTTTAGATTGCTAAGGCTAAATCTCACTCTATCGTAAATCCACTGTTTACGCTTCCCGGTGCTGTGTCGGTTCCGTCGCGAAACTTTGACGGGTCATAACTTCTTCGTTATAACTCGGATTTCGGCGTTCTTTATATGTGCGGAAACCTTGTGACATATTCTACAACTTGGTTAAAATTATTTATTATAAATAATATTTTGTCAAAAAGTCATTTTCGACCCCTATTGCCTCTAAATTGACTAGCCCGGATCTACGGGCGTTACAGTACACGCCATTTAGCCAGTACGCTTAGCGTACAAACGAGTACGGCTCGAGTACTCATCAGTTATGGACTTGGTGCGTTTTGGGCCTCGGGTTGGGCCAAACAGTGGACTTTGGGTCTTTGGGCCTTAGTGGGCCATCAGAATTCATATAAGTTTGGCTAAGAATACTTTTGGGCTTAGGGTAACGCCCATTAGAGGGATTAGGCCCAATTTATCAAATTGGGCCATTAGTGGGCCACTAGTGGGCTTAGGAAGCCTACCTAGTAGGACTTCAACATTGCAAGGTGGGTCTCCTCACTGTGTACATGGGTCTAAGGCCACAATGTCGGCCCATTATGTTTGTGGATAGTAGGAAGACCCGGGGGTTAGCTCTAGGCACTGCATGTTATATGTTTCAGATCAGGATCTGATGCCGAAGAGGCCTGAGGAATGTTAGTATGCTAGAGGTGTTTGTGATTCTTGCATGTGTCGGTATGATAGGTTTTGGACCAAGGTACAATGTTGGGGCAAGCCTGAGGAAGATTTATATGTGCATGTTAGATTATACATGTTGTCTTTTTGATACTTTTATGTGCCTGGTAGGGAGGTGAGTGTGGGCGAGGTCCTGTATCTCATCACTAGCTGAGTGTAGATGGGGTTCCATATCTCAATATTAGTAGAGTAGGGGCGAGGCTCGTGATAAGAGAGAAGTGATTGTGGGCGGGGGTCCGTATCTCACTAACAGTAGGAGTGTGGATGGGGTTTCCATAGCTCATCGGTAGCAGACCAGGGTCGAGGCCCAAGTTAGGCGAGGAACTAGAACATGAGTACAGTAGAGTATGTATTCTTTATGTGCTAGTATGTTATATGTTTGTATGTGTATAGCGGGCGAGGCCTTGAGACAGACGGGGCATAAGATAGACATATATGTATACCAAGCAGGGCTCGATGCTAGGTGGGGCGTGAAGCTTGATGCTATGCAGGGCCCGATGCCAGAGCGAGTCCGATGTCGGGAATGTCCTGATGCAGCGGGCGGGGGCCCAATATGTGATTATATGTATGGTATATGGTAGATTAGGGAACTCACTATGCTTCGTGCTTACAATTTTCAGTTTTGGTTTTAGGTACTTCCGGTAGCGGAGGGAAGAGTTCGGGATGAATGCATGGCACACACCAAGAAGTGTAGTCTGGGATGTTATACTCTGATAAAATAAGCATGTTTTGAATTAATACTCTATTTTGATAAAACAATTTATGTTTATGAAAGAAATTATTTGACAATCATGGTTTGTTTAGTGATTTAAAAATGAAATTTTTGGACCGTACTTTTGGGATTTTACAACTTGTTTCTAAATCTGTTTTAAAGATTTGTTCTTGAACCCAGATCTAAACATCATATGTGCTTCAAGTTGAGGAGGATTTGAAAAATAATCGTTAGGGTTATTTTATAAACTCCGTGCTTCAAGTTCTGGTGCTTCAAGTAATAGAGTGGTGTGCTGTTGAAGGGGAAGGGGGTTTCATTGTTTGTTTGCGGGACCGGTGGTGGGGTTCGATCAGAAGGAGGTTAATCAAATGGAGGGGTATGCCGATGGAGTTGTGGAATATTCTTAAAGATGAATAGGAATGAATTTAGGTTAGGTTAGGAGAGAGAGAGAGAGAGAAAGAGAGAGAAAGAGAGAGAGAGAGAGAGAGAGAGAGAGAGAGAGAGAGATGTAGAGAGGGTACCGGTGGAGCGGGTTGGGTGAGATTTTGTAACAACACCAAAAATCACAACAATTTTAAACTTTTCAAAACAACTCATAAACCATAAATGTTTACAATATCATTGTTTCCAAATTGTTTATCAATATCAGAGTATCCTAAAATCATAAGTCCATGAAATAGGAGGATGTGTACGGTCACGTTTTTTCCTTCCCGCGATCATTAGAAGTACCTGAAATAGTAAACTAAAATCGTAAGCCAAAGCTTAGTGAGTTGCTCTAAAGTTCCAACATATAAAACATATCAAACAACCAGGTAATGAGTCCACAACGTTCCTGGTTGGATTACACCTAGACAACAACCTTACGGTTGGAATGCCCTGGCCCACAACCTTGTGGTTAGAATGCCCAATACATAACGGGTCCATAACCTTCCTAGTTGGATTACCCCTAGCCTACAACCTTCCGGTTGGAATGTCCCGACCTACAACCTTACGTTTGGAATGCCCTAGTTTGTTTACTTACATCAAAAAGTAGTACAGTCTCAACCCCACCATACCATGTCGACATGCGCATAAAAAATAACATATATATATATACAACAATAGATAACCAAATAACCAGTTGAACGACTAGCAGACAGATCTACATTTCACTATTGTATAGCAACATCCTAGATACCAGGATACATAACTAAAGGGGCTGACATTGGTGCTTGCGATCCACAAAAACAGTGAGGAAACTCACATCTCAATCTGTACAATAGCTGATGAGGTCCCGACTCCGAGTCTCAGCTCTAACCGTCACATATCCAACCAAATGAACAATTCTCAAACATGATCCAAAATACCCATAAGTCAAACTTGGTCAAACTTTGTCAAATTCAAACTCAAAGTCAACACCCATTCGAGCACCAGACCTAGTCGACCCAGCCAAGTATGCTGGGCATACTCTTCTATATGCGGGGCATACTCGGTGCTAGACCAATTTAAGGGGTGTTGACTATGTATACGCACCGTACCATCTGGTACGCCCAACATACACACCCTCTTCAGCCCTTTTTCCATCAAGAGCTTAATACTCCATATTTTGACTTCCAAAGTCACATCCAAGGTCAAAATACCATCATGAGTCATAAAGTTTCCAACTTCATGACTTTGCAAGTCCATTAATCACTTAAAACACAAACCCTCAACATCTTAATGCATTAAGACCTTATATAGCTTACATGGAGTGAATCTAACTCTCAAGACCACATTTTTATGACTCAAGATCCCTCTTAGGGACTGAAAGGACGACTTATTGGGTCAAGAACATGCTATGCTCAGGAATCACAATTTTGGGACAAAAAAGTGTCTTAAAAGAACAAATGTCTAGATCTACAAGATGGAGTGATCAAGATGCAAACTTTTTAGCTTTTGGAGCTTGCTAACAAGAAGGAAATCCCAGATCCAAGGTGCTTCCCAAACTCCAAGTTCTTCTCACCACTATCTTCTTCTTCAAGAACACTTCTAAACCCTCCAAAGGCTCTAAAAGTGCACTCTTTCACTTAGGGTTTGCTTGGGTCGATTCTTACTGAGGGAGGATGAATATGAATGAGATGTGAGGCTATAATGCGGTATAAATATGAACCAAACCCTAAAAATTAGGGTTTTCATGATCCTCACATACGCCCCGCATACAAGGTGTACGCCCAACATACTAGGGAGCACCCTTGTACTCCTAGCATACACAACGTACGCTAAGCGTATGACACAATGGCCAAAATTACCATATTGCGACTATGGGCCATTTTGCAATCTTTTTTCAATACTAAGGGCCAAGATGCAATATTACTCAAGCATAGGGTAAAAATCAGAGGTACCTTGACATCAGGATGTTAGGATTCTCCCTTACTTGAAGTAGACTTTGTACTCAAAGTCGGCCGACAAGAATAGCTCAGGATAATGCTCCCGATCTTTGCCTTCGGCTCCTAGGTCCACTCAGAGCCTCTTAAATGTTTCCACTGAACCTTTACCAAAGGTATCTTCTCATCGCCCAGGACCTTCAATTTCCTCTCCAATATAGCTACGGGCCTCTCAATATAATTCAGACACCCATCGACCTGAATATCATCCAAGGGAACCACTGCTTCATCGTCCAACACACACTTACACAATTGAGAGACACGGAAAGTGTTGTGGATCTGACTGAGCTCACTCGGAAAATCCAACTGGTAGGCCACCCTGCCTACCCTGGTGATCACACGGAAAGGTCCAATATACTAGGTAACCAATTCCCCCCTTCTTCCTGAAGCGTATCACACCCTTCCATAGTGAGACCTTCTACAATACCATATCGCCGACCTAAAATTCCAACTAAGATCGACATCGGTTGATATAACTCTTCAGTAGAGTCTAAGTTGTCTACAGTCTCTGGCTGATCTGCTGAATAAGCTCTGTGGTCTGAAGAACTACTTCGGTCCTTCCCATGACCCTGTGTCCAACCTCTCCCCAACATACCGGGGTACGACATCTCCGAACATACAAGAGCTTAACAGCTGGGGCACCAATGTTGGAGTGATAGCTGTTGTAGGGAAACTCCACAAGAGGTAGGTAGGAATCCCAGCTCCCTCCAAAATCTATAGCATAGACCTACAACATATCCTCAAGGGTCTGGATGGTCCGCTCACTCTGACCATCAATCTGTTGATTATAAGCGGTGCTGAAATGTAGCTTTGTGCCCAGTTCCGTATGCAACTTCAGCTGGAATCGGGAAGTGAACTGAACATCTCGGTCTGAAACAATGGAGACCGGAACCTCATGATGAGCGACAATCTCCCAAACATACACATCGACCAACTTTTCGGCCAAAGATCTCTCCTAGATGGCCAAAAAGTGAGCACTCTTAGTCAATCAATCCATGATGACCCATATAACATCGAAAACCTTGGCAGTCTTCGGCAACTTGGTGATGAAATCCATGGTAATAAGTTCCCACATCTACATGGGAACCTGCAAAGGCTGTAGCTTTCCATGCGGCCTCTGATGCTCGGTCTTGACCATCCTACAGGTCAAGCATGTCTCAGTATACCAGGCTATCTCCCTCTTCATACACGGTCATCAATAACTCAATCTCAAATCCCGATACATCTTGGTGGCTCCTAGGTGTATATAAAAATGAGACTTATAAGCCTCCTCCAACATTATCTACCCGATCCCACCAGAAACTGGGACCCATACCAAACCACACCGGGCCAACAACCCCAGACTATCGGTGACAAACCTGTGGATATCGCCCTTGATCATCTCATGTTTCCAGTTCTTCTTCCGATCTCCCTTAGCCTGTGCCTCTCTGATCATACCCAAAAGTGGAGAATCAACAGATATCCTCATAAACATCTCTCCAACTGCAGGTCCATCTGAATTGTGGCTCAAAGCATCCACCACCACCTTCGCTTTACTAGGATGGTAAAGGATCTCGCAGTCATAATCCTTGACTAGGTCCAGCGATCCACGTTGCCTCATGGTTAGGTTCGGCTGGTCCATAAGATACCACAAACTCTTGTGATCTGTGTAAACTGTACAACATGCCCCATAAAGATAATGCCTCCAAATCTTGAGGGCAAATACCACTGCCCCTAACTCCAGGTCATGACTAGGATACCGTGCCTCATGCGACTTTAGCTACTGAAAAGCATAAGCAATCACTCATCTTCTCTGCATAAGGACCGATCCCAAACCTATGATGGATGCATCACAAATTACTACAAAATCCTCAACACCCTCGGGAAGGATTAACATCGGGGCCTCACATAACCTCCGTCATAGAATATCAAAAGTAACTAGCTGTTCTGCGTCCTATCGAAAATCCACTCCCTTCCTTATCATACGAGTGAGGGATATTACAATATTGAAGAGGTCCTAAATAGATCTCCGATAGTATCCCGCCAAACCCAAGAAACTCCTGATCTCTGATGGATATTTCGAAACCTCCCACTGCAGCACAACCTTGATCTTCGCTGGATCGACCAAAATCCCCTCCTGGTTAACGAGATGTCCCAGGAATTGGACCTCTCGTAACCAAAAATCACTCTTCAAGAACTTGGCATACAGTCGTTCCTGCCTCAATACTCCCGGAAGTCCTCGAAGGTGCTCCTCGAGCTGCTCTCTGGTCTTGGAATACACGAAAATATCATCAATGAACACAATAATAGATCGGTCGAGCATCAGTCTGCACACCTAGTTCATCAAATCCATAAACACTACAGGCACATTGGTGAGCCTAGATGTCATCACCACGAACTCGTAATGCCAAGAATGAGTCCAGAACGCGGTCTTCTCCACGTCCTCCTCTCTCACTCTCACCTGATGATATCTGGACCTCAGATCGATTTTAGAGAACCTAGATGCACCCTGTAACTGATCTAAGAGGTCATCAATATGCAGAATGGGATAACGGTTCTTCACCATTAACTTGTTCAACTCTCGATGATCAATGCACATCCGGTGTGAGCCATTCTTCTTCTTTACGAATAATATCGACACTCCCCACGGCGAAATGCTCGATCTGATGAACTGCTTGCCTAACAACTCCTGAAGCTCAGAGGACAACTCATGCATCTTGGGTGGTGTTGCACCTAGAACTAGATCAATCCTGAACTCAACTTGCCTCTCGAGAGGCATACCGACTAACTCCTCCGGAAATATATCGGCAAACTCCCTGACAACTGGCACATCTGAAACCGAAATCTGCTCCCTAACCTGAGTATCAACCACATAGGCAAGGTAACCCACACACCCATGGTGGATATACTTATGAGTCGTGGCTACCAAAGAAAACCCTAAACCAACCCTAGTACCCTCTCCATAGATAACCAGTTCTCCCCCACTTGGGGTTCGAACTACCACTCGCTGACTCTTGCAATCGATTATAGCAACAAACCTAATAAGATAATCCATCCCTACTATCACACACACATCCCTCATGGGGATAGGGAAAAAATTGAATAAGGAACCCCAAAGATCTCCAAGAGACAACCCTGATAAACTATTGACGCAGAAACCCCGTGTTCTTGGCAATAGAAGCCCGCAAAGGACACTCCAACTCACTAAGGGGCATACCAAAATATCTAGTAAAAGATTGAGACACAAAGAACCAACTCGCGCCCGAGTCAAATTACAAAAGAGCAGGAAAAGAGTTCACTAAGAATGTACCTATTAGAAGCATAATCATAAGCATACGATACAAATAATCAACAAAACAATAAATAGAAACATATTGGTCATGACGTCTAGCGCTACTTTAGTCTCCTCGACAATGAGCTAAAAAGCGTGACCTTGAGCCCTCCGGGGCTCCGCCCTGTCGTCGCTCCTATCCATGATCCTCAGAGTATCCCGTGCTGGAGCCTGTGTCGGTCTAGCTGCAAGCAAGGGACATTCGGCCTTCGTATGGCCCACCTGGTCATAGTGATAGCAAATCCTGGTGTTGGGTACTAGATGTTGGGTTTTGATACAATATCAATGTTTGTTTTACATAAAAACCATCAACGAAAGACTTTAAAAATAACAAGATTATTTTTAGTTCATAACAAAACCGAACAATCATGGATCCATTTATAGGCGTTAGAATGAAATAAAACCAACCATAAGATGTTTTAGAGATAACCTTTGAAGCCTTTGAACCCACTTGGTTTTGGGGTGTTGATGAAAATAACAAAAGATCAAAGTGTATGAGCTTCTCTACAAGTATCCACCATCAAGAGTAAGGCACTTGGAGTGCTAGTTTCTTCTTGTATTCTTGAGTGTCTAAATCCTTTAAGTTTTTAACTCAATTAAGCACTAAAGGGAACAACTCAATAGGTCATATAAACCACCAAACTAACTTCAAAAGAGAGAGAGAGAGAGAGAGAGAGAGAGAGAGAGAGGAAGAAAAGAAGAGAGAGTTTCGGCCATGAGTTTCAAGAGACGGAAGAAGACCAAAAACTTGCACATTTCTTATTCATAAGACACTCTTATGTTGTCCATGACAGGTAACGCCTAACCATTAAAATAATCTAAAGTAATGGTAGCCTTGAGAAGCTTGGGAGGCAAAAGGTGGAAAATTGACATGCAACCTCCCATACTTTTACCAACTTTCGGCCATGCCATATTTATAAGAAAGATTCTTTATTTTTTATAAACTCCAAGTTTATAAAATATAAACTTTGTCTTCAGGTAATTGACAAAAGAATCCAACTAGTCCGAAAAGTTGTGCATGACTTATTAATTCATAACATATGAAATAATAACTAGTAAAACTCTCTTATAATTATTATTCTCAAAAAACAATAATTATTCTCTAATTAAAATACAAAAATTGATATTATTTATTAATAATCATATTAAAAATAAATATACAAAATGTGCCAACTTGATAAAGGTATGACCCAATAGGATAATATATTATTAGCAATATCACTCCATAATGATTCTTGGGCATATAGATCCAACAATCTCCCACTTGCACAAGATTCATTATTGACTGACATAAACAGTAGCTGACGTCTAGCAACGGGCAACTGCCCCTAACATCATATGAAGGGTGCCATTTCCTCAACAACCAATTCCTGGAGCTCTAAGCTACACTTGTTAATAAAGGTGTGGTATCAATTATTCCTTTGTCTCAGACATCATGTCAAACATGAGACATCGTTCGCAATCAATCTCATTTAGTGTTCAACTTTAACTAAGGCCTTAGATATCATGCTCTCAACGAATAAGTGGGACAAATCCCATCTTGACTACATACTCCTATCAATATAGTTCATGTCATACCCAACGTTGGTGTTTATGATTGCCTTTTACGAAACATCGTTGAACCCTAAGCACAACAATCCCTACACTTCAAGTGCCAAATATGCATTTCAGGTCTAATAACACAATGATCATCTTGACTACATACGCCTATCAATGTAGTTCATGGCATACCCAATGATGGCCTTTATGACCGCATTTTATGAAACAACGTTGAAGCATGTCTAAGCACAACAATCCCTACACTTCAAGTCCCAAATATGTATCTCAGGTCTAAGATTAAAAAGATATAACCTTGATTAAAACATCACTCTTAAGTCTTGAATACAATCCATAAATTGGTTTTGATGCGGGTTAAGTCCAATACTTATTCTCCTAATCAAGTATCTATGAAGTTGGTAGTATCTCTTTGCCATTCTCATCTCCAGGAGAATCCACCAATCCACTCATATTAGTCTTACCTCATAGATGCTCCCACACCTATGAACGACTACGAACATTTAGAATAACCTAGTTATTTAAGGATTTAAACATGCTAATATAGAATACAACACTTATTTAATGAAAGACTCATATCCAATATATCATTCATTACAATATATGTTGCTTTATTGTTCCAATATCCAAATACTAAATTTCGATCATATACATCTACTTGTATCAACAATGCTCTATAGCACCAGCTTGACTTTCATGCTTTATCTAATGAAGCAGCTTTGTTAAGTAGATTTGACAAACTTGATTTGTGTAAACTTTGTGAATATAATCATTTTCAGTTTTATATATATAACTCATATATAAAGAAAAACTATTGAGAATGAATTAGATGGTTGAATATGAGTTAGATGCCAATACTTGTGTAATGGGATTACTCATAGTCATAATGAACTATGCAACAAGCACTTTTATACGTGGTTCTCCAAACCACAAGGTACTCTAACTTTGATATGTAACTGTACTTAAAATCTACATGGAACCACTATCCATGTAACTATCTCTTCATTCATAATGATGACACGCCCGATTGTGATTGAGAGTCATCTCAATCTATTTGAAAGTTTGGCACATGTGTAACAACTTTAAACATAGGTTTCTTTCAAACACTCCGCAGATTAGGATTTTTCTCTTGTTTTCGTAAGTACTTTAGAATGTTCTTATAAGTCACACAATGACTTGTTGTTGGATTATACTGGTATAAATCGACATGCTCTAAGTATATGACTTATTTGGCCTTTATACATAACTCTGACATATATGATTAATCCAATTGCATCAGCATATGGAATACAATCACGTTATCTGGTTTAAAAACATTTGTACTAGGATTTTGCTCAAAATCATGTCATGTGGTTTTTGACAAGATAACTCTCTCAGAGTCCTTTATCTTAAGCTCTTTATGATCCTAGACAATCGATGCAATTTTACTTAATCCTTTAAGTTGCCATGATCTATCCATATATATCCTTATTCCATGAATTAATATGTCAACTACATATAACATTAGGACTGTTACTGCGCTCCCACAAGCTTTGTCGAAAAACACAAGAGTCATAGTGATTTATAATTAAATCACACTATGTAATTATCCTATAAGAAAGAAGATTCTTACTTTGAGGTGTTAGCTTAAATCTGAGAAGATTTTTATTCATGTTTGTTTTCTCCCTTGAAAACTCACTTACTCTTTATAGTCAAACTATATCGAGGAAGATTAATCATGCCCTTACTTGATAATCATACACGAATGCATCTCTATACGTTTTATTAGTTTCTAATCAACTATTGAGCAGATTCAACAATAGTTGAAAACTTGCTAGTTCCAAACTATGATGCATTTTAGTTTATGGTTCTTTAGCTCTTAAAGTTCTATATAGCTCCCACTTAGAAAAAACCCTTTCTAATCACTTGTCTTATGAATGACAATTAGTGAGATTAGTGTTGGGCTGAAGATTATTTTGAAGTGTTGCATCGTTGGGCTCGATGGTTTATTTATTTTGTACTCCGGTTTGGGCCTGTCCAACCGAGAGCCTATTTTATTTATTATATAAGTATATGCTTGCATGCATATTAGGTTAACGTTTTTAGCGATTCATCTAGAGCTTAACGATAGCATTTACAGGTTTCTTTAATCGTTCTTGTAACCTACTAATCCTCTACAGTTGATGTTCTTAATCGAGCTCTTCTGAGGATTTTGTTTAATCATTCGACTCGTTTGATTCACTCTTGTCTCGTTCTTATTTTTGCGTTCTTACAGCTTTTATAATTAATTACCTGTTTAAGATCTAATCGATCTTCAAAGATTAAAGTTTTTTTTTTAATCTCATCAATTGGTATCAGAGCAGGAGGCTGTGTAATCGATACACATCTTTTCTGTGAAAAGGTTTCAATTAGGGTTTTCCGCAATTACTGATATTTATTGAGTCGTCATCTTATTATTGACGTATCTTGATATTTATTGTTTTGCCCTAATCTGCTTTATTACAAGTCTGATCTTTAAACAGGTTTTTCGATCATAATGGACGAGTCGCAATCAAATCCTATTAATATTTCCAACAGCATCGGTTCGACGACAAAGATTCCAATCCTATATACCCATGACTATGAAGTCTGGGCACATCACTTCGAAGACTACGTGATAGGATCTGAGGATAATGGATTCCTCATATGGGAAGCCATCGTTAATGGACCGTTTTCTCATTCTGCAACGTCCAGGATTATTAAGACACAAAAGGAGTACAATGATCTGTTGAAGGATGTTAAGGATATTGCACAAGATAAAAAGGACAAATTCCAGTGTAATATCAAGGCGTTAAGGTTAATCAGATTCGCCCTTCAGTCCGACACCTTTAGGTTGGTCAGCTCATGCACGACGGCAAAGGAAGTTTGGGATAGACTTCGCGAACTGTACTCTACAGACGAAGATCTTGAACATTCTTTCCAAACCTTGCTCTTATCTGAGTTTGGAGAATTCAGGCAAGGAGCCGAAGAAACAATGACCCAGACGTTCGATCGCTTCAATCATCTTCTCAGCAAGATGATCAAACACGATATTGAAAGGAAGCTTATCGAGCAGAAGGTTACTTTCTTAAATGGTCTGAGGTCTGAATGGAGAGCAGTGGTTTCTACAGTTAAAGCCCATGAGCAGTTTAAATCATACTCTTTGGCGAAACTGGTGGGTATTCTCAAATCCCAAGAGAAGATTGTGCTGCAGGAGAAGAACGTTGTTTCAAGCCTTGGTTCGTTGGCCCTCTTATCAAAAAGTAAAGTTGTGATGGAGGATGAAGACCTCAACTTGGAGGAGTATAACCTCACGTCTGAGGATTATGCTATGATGGTGTCTAACCCCAAGAGGTTCATAAAGAAGAGATTCCCCAGCAATAAAAACCGAAACTGGCAGGGGAGTTACAGTTCAGAAAAAGTTAACAATGAACCGAAGGTTGAGGAGTCCAAGAAGGAACCGAAGGTGGATGGCAATTCCGGAGTAAGCTGTTACTACTGTGGTGGGAAAAACCACTATGCTAAAGACTGTGTGCTTAAGAAGATGGCTGAAAAGGATGATGGAAAGGATGAGGAAGCTGTGTTACAGAAAAGTCTGGATGAGTTGAAAAAGAAGAAGTCTACCGCTAACCCTTCTATTAATGCTCTTATTGTGCAGGGTTCGGTTGCTGATGACGAGTTCGGTGGCACGGAAGTTTGGTCTACCGACTCAGAAGACGATGAAGGCAGGAAGCCTACTCATGGAAAGGCTTATGTGGCAAAGGAGGAGAGCAGTGGAGGAAGATGCTTCATGGTGACTGATGTGTCTCAGATGAGGGGATACAACACCGATAGTGGAAGCAATGAACCAAAGGTGCAAGAGGACATGTGCTTTACGGCCAAACCACTCAGCCAGCAGTTCAATGAGCTTGATGAACTTATAAAGAAGGTACAATCGGTTTTTGTTTCATTTAAAGTACCACAATCCTCATATGAGAAAGAACTTAAAAATTTTAATACAAGAATATCTCATCTAGATAGTAGCCTAACTCAAACCCGAGTCACCAATTCTAACCTAACTGATCAATTAAGCAGGGTGGCGTCGAAGAGTGAGGAGCGGCGAATGTGGATCGAGTTGAAGGAGTCTGAATTAGTTAAAATTAAAGACGAAAACATTTATTTGCAAAGAGATAATTTAAAATTGTTGAAACAGTGGAATGTTTTTTGTTTAATTGCAAAACGTCTATATTCTAATATTACTCAACTACACTTGGACTGTGAAATAGGCCAAAAGATCCATCGCATGATTTTGCCCTTCCTTGAGTTTAAGGAGGATGAAATCGATGCTGAAGCCTATAATTGTGAGAGTGTGATATCGTCTGATGATGTCAATCCAACCTACATGTATGGACTAGACAAAATTGAGTCCTTCATTAAATCCAAGGACCACAAGGACATGCTTAAAAACCTTTTGGATGAAAATGATAGACTTAAACTGAGAACCGAAACCATACAAAAATTTGACTCTTTAAACGCCAACGTAAGCTCAGAAAACAAAATTGATGTTGAAAATGCATCTGAGCTTAACGAGGACGACAACATGAGTGAAATTTCTGTAGAGGACACGGTTGACTGCTCAGAATTTGTTAAAAGCGAACCTGAAAACCACAAGAATCTTATTTCTAAAAATTCAGTGGAGTTCGCTCGATTGTCCCAACAAAAGTCCCCGATCTTAGCAGAGAAAGCAGTTGTATATCAAAAGGTCAGAACTACTCTAAATCAAGTATACAAGGTCACTGGAGTAACCGAACATCAGACGGCTGAACTCACAGCTATTGTGAACGAAGACAATGCTGATGGCTGTGATGAGTACTTCTGGTCAGCTCCAATAGATAATGCAAATGAAACGGTGGGCTTATCTGAAAGAACCTCTTGGATGAGTAAAGGTAGATACATACCTGAACCCTTGAATAAGCCAGATAATTTCGATGAGCCAAGCACCAGTGGTACGAAAGACATTCCTAAGGAGGATGAAAGTTCGGCAAAAGAAGACGTTCCCTCTACTCCCTCAGCTCAAAGTGAAACTCCTTCAGTTCAAAAGGAACCAGCCAAGGAAAAACCAAAAACGAAAGCTAATGTTCATCATCAACCAAAGCAGATGAGGAATAAGAAGAGAGAGAGGAACCAAAGATACAGGAAGAATCTCTCTGAAAGGAGACAATTCTGGCAATCCCAGAATGCATACTTCTCGCATCAAGACAAGAATCTGAAGTATGAAAACAATCCTGTTGGAAAGCCTGAGAGTCACAATAACCGAAAGCCAAGGTTCGGTTCACAAGAAAATACCAACCGAAAGCAAAGGTTCGGTTCTGAGAAAGACTTCAACCGAAAGCCAAGGTTCGGTTCACAAGACGATTCCAACCGAAAGCAAAGGTTCGGTTCTGAAGTCAAAAGAGATCAAAACTCTAAGGTCAGTCCCTCCAATGATCAAAAGCAAAAGGGTCACCTAGAGTCTCCAACCAAGAAGTCCTCTCCATCTAAACCCACTTCTTCTAGTTCTTCTAATTCTTCAACTTCCACTAATTCATCTAAACCCACTTCTTCTACTGCTTCTGAGTTTTCTTCTAATTCTCCATCTTGCTCTAAAGCTAATTCTGTTCGTTCTCAAAAATCACATTCATCAGCTGAACAAAAAGGCAAACAGAAGGTCAATGAATCCAAACCAGAGTCCAAACCAAACGCACCCAATTCTAATAAGATAAAAGTTTTTACCATTAAAAAGAAAGATGAAACAACACTCATAAAACGAACATATCTAGTTGACATCTCTCTTACCACCATGTAAAACCACTCTAGGTTTCAACTCCACTTGCTATACTCACAATCAAAAGGTATCACCGAACTCAAGCAACTCTACCCCTCGCGGGTATCCAACTACTCTCTTAGTAGGCTCCTCTAATGCTCATCGAGGTATCTCTCCTAGATTACTCCTCTACTCAAAGCTCTCTCTCAAAAAGATTCCTGCTGGATACTCTTATTTCGCACATACTCAAAGCACATCACAGATAGCAGAATTCCTAGGCTAAGGCATCACAAATCAGGCAACTCTAGCAATAAAATATGAAATACCTAGCCTATCTTCTAGCAAGCATCACTAATATCTCAATAATAACTGATAACACAAATAAGTAAGGGTATTTTGGGAAATCACCGTTCGGGCTCTGGCTGATTGTACGCACTGTTCCCTCTCGTTTTTTTCTCTTAGAGGCTCTTGCTCGTTTTAGCAAAAATCATTTCTTTTGAATTTTTTTTTCTCAAACTCTCAGCTTGAGTCCAGATATACCCGAAGGTGCATCTAAATCCTTCAAACCAAGGCTCTAATACAAACTTGTAACACTGTAAATTTTCATACAAAATTTTCATTTAAAATCACATAATTCTCATAACACATTTCACAAAAAATCTCATTTATTTAATTTACAAATCGCAACCCTATAATTGTTTGATTAATAATCCAGGATCCTCAAAACATAACTCTTTTACTGGTGTGTACAATCAAGTTGGTGCCTTCTTGTGAGTTCCCTAAAATACGAAATACAGCTCATTAGCCACTCGAGGCGATAACATAATAAGACCCTCCGGTCAATGTTCTCAGTGGGACCCTCCGGTTGCACAACTTGGGTGTACCCTCCGCTCCTAACTCAGATGGACCCTCCGGTCCTAACTCAGTAAGCACAAAATAATACACATCATAAATCACATAGACATAATGCAGGATATCACAATACTCAATATAAACACATAAGCCCTTCGGTCACACAATCATTACCACTCTAGGTAAGGTATAGTAAGAAGACTCACCTCGGATGATGAACAACCCTTATAAACGTTGCTACTGCGCATCGGCCTCTATCTTTAAGCCAAACCCATAATTAATCCAATTAGGAGTCCAAACTCTCACTTATAGGTCTAAAGGTAGTCCACTAACTAGCCCATCAATAATATAGAACCCATTGGGCCCACCAAAGTACATATATATATATATATATATATATATATATATATATATATATATATATATATATATATATATATATTTCTCTGGTCCAAAACTCTATTGCAACAACCCAAACTCCAGGCCCAACACTCAAGGCCCAAAATGAGACTAAACCCAAAAAGTCCACAATGAGGTTACGTGGGGCGTACCTCCCTTGGTACACTCATCGTACTCACGAATCCAAATTGAACATCGGGAACACTTGATCAGTACGTGGGACGTACTGGAATTACGCTCAAAGTACTTCCCAGATTCACTCTTTCTACTCGTTTGGTCTTAATCCGTTAAGACCTTGGCTAATATCAAAGATATGGATTCCCTAATAGCTCTTACTCCATATAGTCAGTGACTTTAAGCCTTGGCATGGGTGATAAGGTCACAAATACACAAAACTCTCACTCTTCCATCACAAAATTCTCATATCTCATGCATGGCTTGATTCCAACATCCAAGTCTTGATTTATGACATTACACTTCTAAATACACTCAAAGGGGTTGATCAAAGTCTCTGGAGCTCAATATATCATAAAGTCTCCAACTTTTGGGACAAAACCCTAAAATACTCTACTAAGATGCACAAATCAAAAGAGTGAGAAAGCTTGAAGCCTAATGCCTCTATATGAAGCTCCCAACATAGATATGCTCAGATCCAAGGGCCTGGACTCTCACTCCTTCTCTAAATCTTCTTCTACACTCCAAAAACACACAAAAACACTCAAAGGCTCTCAAATGCACTCACAAGCTCCATGAATGAAGGTTTAGGGATTAAGAGGGTTTGCAATCTGAGGATGGTGGCGAGGAATGAGGCCATCTCATTCTTTATATAGGGACACCCCTCAACTAGGGTTTTTCATTTAGTGCCTAGTACGCCCAACGTACTAGGTGGCTCCGCTTAAGAATCACGCACACGAGTACGCCAAGCGTACACACACATACGCCCAGCGTACTCAGCTGCCACCTTTCACAATAAGGGACTTATCTTGCCAAAACTTCAAACTTCAATAGCCTCCTCGATATAACTTTGTTTCCAATGAACCTCATATCCACGAAAAGGTGAGAAGATGCCCTATGCTTCTAGCAACTCGTCGCAACCTCGAGGCTTCCTCATGCCCGAGTTTCAGCCCAAAAACCCTAATCTTAGACGATCCGAAACAGGATGGTACAACTCTTATTCTTAGGCGGCCTTTATCATATAAGAAATTGATCAAATCATCCATTTAAAAAACATGTGCGTTCTATTCCACAAATGGTTAGGTGACCTTTTTCCCACTAGCAAATACAAAAACACCTTTACTATTTTTGACAACTCAAATGAATATGGTGACCCAAAAATCCATATGAACTGTACAAAAATCTCAAGTGAATTTTAAATGGATTGCATAGATTTGAAGTTTGGTAAATAAGGGTTTATATATGTTTTACAATTATAGTTTATAAAAACATGGTCTCATGAATATTGCATGCATCAACCAATTCATGTACCCTTTTGTAAAATTTATATCACTTGTTATGAGTTCTTTAGGTGCCAAATAAAACTTCATTATATTTTCCATTAACCGCGATCAATTATAAACTAAAATCCAGTATTTTAAAGTTTAGTCGTAGATAGGTTTTAAGAATCGGTAATAGTCTTAATAAAACTATATTTTATACTTAAGACTTCGAGTTTTGGAAGAGTTATAAAATCACTATTTTAAATATCCTTTTAAAAACAAAAAAACTTATGGCTTCATGAATTTATAGAATAAATTCATTTTATTTTATAAACTCAATATTATGCATCTTATGATAAAAGACATATTTTGATAAACCAAAACTTCGGTGATGAAACTTATGTTTTAAATCGCATTTAGCATGAATAAAACATAATATCAACATTTTGCGTTATGTTTAAAACATTAATATCATATATTAAGTTTCGATGCAAAAAATAATCACTAGTTTTATTATTTGTTGTTATAATGCTATAAACCGATTTTAGTTTTTTTTTTTAAAAAAAAACACTCTTTATTCATTATAAAGACATGAAGTTTATATAAAGTTTAAACATCTTTCAAACCATTTTAAATATTTTAAAAGTTGGGTATTTATAAGTTTTACAATAAAACTATTAAAATTGAGTTTTAACCGGTAATTGGTAATCGGGAGAACGTTTTTATAAATATCCAATTATAAACATATTATGTTATCTTTTAAATATTCTTTTTACTCAAACTCCAAGTGATATTATCTTATGAAAAAATGTTATTTGACATATAAAAACCATTTTCATACATAAAACATAACATACATTTAACATAAAATAAACATCACAAGCATGCATTATAATGTATATAAACCAAGCCATGTCTAGTAATATTTTTCATGAGTCATCACCACGAAATTTATTAAGACATTACTAAAGGACTTAATGGACACTTCAAAAGGTCTTCAAGGTGGTAATTTCTTCATTTTGTTACATTTAAAATAAATACAACTAGTCTAACGAATTTATTACATCAAATCAACAAAGGAAAAATGCATAACTATCTATTACATCTTATGAATAAACAAATATCAACCAAACGAAAAGGTCCAAATGGATTGTTTATACACAACAACATATCAAATATTATAAAAAACAACTCTATGTTTTTTCTAAGAAAACTCTTATTTAACCAAAATGCATGAAAAATTGTTATATATAAAACTAAACAATTTTAACCAAGAAGTTGCCAAAAAAGACAAATATGGATTTTCCTTAACCAAAAGAAATTCATGCTTGTTTTCCAAAAACCAAAGATTACCAAACATAAAAAATCATTCTAAAATATAAAAGATGGCTCTGATACCACTGTTGGGTTTTGATACGATATAAAAGTTTGTTTTTGATAAAAACCGACAACGAAAGTCTTTAACAATAACAAGCTTATTTTTAGTTCATAACAAAACCGAACCATCATGGATCCATTTATAGTGGTTAGAATGAAATAAAACCAACCATAGGATGTTTTGGGGATAACCTTTGAAGCCTTTGAACCCACTTGGTTTTGGAGTGTTGATGAAGATAACAAAAGATCAAAGTGTATGATCTTCTCTACAAGTATCCACCATCAAGAGTAAGGCACTTGGAATGTTAATTCCTTCTTGTATTCTTGAGTGTCTAAAGCCTTTAAGAGCTTAACTCAATTAAGCACTAAAGGGAACAACTCAAGAGGTCTTTTCAACCACCAAACTAACTTCAAAAGAGAGAAAGGAAGAAAAGAAGAGAGAGTTTCAACCATGAGCTTCAAGAGAAGGAAGAAGACCAAAAACTTGCACATTTCTCATTCATAAGACACTCTTATATAGTGCATGAGAGGTAAGGCCTAACCATTATAATAATCTAAAGTAAGGGTATCCTTTAGAAGCATGGGAGACAAAAGGTGGAATGTTGACAAGCAACCTCCCATACCTTTACCAACTTTCGGCCATGCCTCATTTTATAAGAAAGATTCTTTATTTTTTTATAAACTCCAAGTTTATAAAATATAAACTTTGTCTTTTGGTAAAAGACAAAAGAATCCAACTAGTCCAAAAGGTTGTGCATGACTTATTAATTCATACCATACAAAATAATAACTAGTAAAACTCTCTTATAACTATTATTGTCATAAAAGAATAATTATTCTCTAATTAAAATACAAGAATTGATATTATATACAAAATGTGCCAACTTGATAAAGGTGTGACCCTATAGGATAATATATTTTAGCAATATCACTCCATAATGATTCTTGGGCATATAGATCCAACACTAGAGCTTGCTGCTGGTAGTCCCTCGCAATGTGGCCTTGCATACCACATTTGTGGCATCCAGAAGAATATCGGCAAGCACCACCATGAACCTTGCTACACTTTCCATAAGTGCAGCCCCTCCGACTCCCAAATCTAACATCAGTGACCTTGAACCGCTTTGGCACAGACTGCGATTGTGTCGGGGCCTGCCTCTGCTCCTTTAATTAGAGTTGCATCTCTATCTCACGCTGCCTAGCGACCTCCTGCAACTCCACCAATGATCCATAGCGTTGTGAGGACACAAACTGATGAATTTCCGTCTTGAGCATGCTCAAGTACCGGTTCATCTGAGCTTGCTTAGAGGCAACAAACTTAGGGCAAAACATAGCTATCTCTATAAACATATTGGTGATCTTTGTTACCGACTCGACCTCCTGCCTTAAATACAAGTACTCGTGAGCCAACCTCTCCCGCTCCACCAATGGGACATACCTCGAGTGACCTATATTAGAGAACTGTTCCCATGATACTACAGCTTTTTGTTCTGGAGTGTAAGAACTATCACTCAGTCTCCACCAGTCCTTCGCTCCGGGCCTAAAAAGGTTTAGAGCGCACTTGATCCTTTAGTCAGCTAGGCAAGAGCAAGTAAAGAAACATCCATGTAACACCCCAAAATTTCAAGGTTAAACATTTCATTTTTATTATATTCAAAACACCATTGTAACTTTGTACCAACATTAAAAAGCATCTAAATAAAAACTATTATCAGAGTTCATTCCGAAAGATCACTTATTGCAGAAAACAAGGGTGTATGTGTTGCGATCGTCCCGAGCTCTATCAATTGAAAACTGTACTACCTGAAACAAAATTGAAAACGGTAAGCACAAAGATTAGTGAGTTCCCTAAATACCACATACCATACATATAATAAACATATAGTGGGCCCTGCCCGACTTCGGACTCCGACTGGCATCGGGCCCCGCCCAGTCATTGAGCTGAGCTCGGTAAAACGGGCCCCACCCAACATATAATAGCATATATCAAAATAAACACATATACATGCAATAATCACTTAGATACATAGCATACAGATATCCATCAAGCCCCGCCTGACATCGGGCCTTAACCCATAAAGCATATAAACACAACACATGCAAGAGTCACGAAGACAACTAGCATACTAACAATATAATATAAACATGGGCCAGTCTTGGTGCCTTCGACCTACTAAACCTGGTAAGGAAACTCACCTCGTATGTTGAAGCTCACTGCAAGAAATCCCTAATTGCTGCCCTGACAACTCCTCGAGCTAACAATACCAAAATATCACTCAATTAGCAATTGGGTTCCAAACCTTAATCCAAACTTGAGGTAAAATGACCATTTTACCCTGGCTCAACAAGATTCATAACTAAGGCCCAAACCCAATACCAACAAGATCCAAAACCACAAAATCCATAAAAGCCCACTAAGGCCCAAAACCCATATAGACGTTATCCTAAGCCTATACTTTACAATTTAGATTGCTTCAAACACCCCTTGGGAAAAACTTGATCAAAGGCAAGAGTCAAAAGTCAAAGTCAACGGCCCAAGTTCACCCAACTCGCCGGGTTGTCCTTCAAATCGTCGAGTTCCTCTGTCAACTACAAAATCAGGAAGAACTCGATCCAACTCACCGAGTTATCTAATCAACTAACCAAATTGACCCACACCAACCCCAAAATGGGAAAAACCAAAACAAGTCGTCGAGTTGGCCATCCAACTCTTTGAGCTCGCCTGAGACCAAACAACTTAATCCATTAAGCCGATATATTCGAAACTAACAGCCTCTCCCATTAAAATCTTAGCTGAAACGACCTTAAGAAGAGTAGAGTTTCCAAATTTACCCCTAAGAACCACCAAAATGGGTTCAAAACCCAAAACCTAAACTTAAAAGGGTAAGGACTTAATCAATAAGCACTTATTCACCAAGACAAAGCCCCAAAATACAAATCTGGTCTGTAAAGGCTGCAAACATAAGTAAAGTTTCCAACTTTACTCTCAAGTGTTCTTAGAAGAGGCTCAAATGTCCAAAAGAGGCCATAACATGGAATTAATGCATGCATGGAGCTTCTAAGACCATAAAGTTGGCACCTTTATGCCAAAAGAGCTCAAGAGGACCATATATCTGGAAGGAAAGCACATAGGACGACCTTCAACCCCACCAATCACCCAAACATGGCTAAAAGAATCACAACTAACCCAAAAAGAGATCTAGTTAAATATTAAGCAAGGTTAGAACTTTATACCAGTAATATGCTGGAAACGATGCAAAGAATCAAGATCTTGAAGGCTCCAACTTGAATCACCACCTTGTACCAAGCTTCTCCTTCTTCCAAGGGCTTCAAACACACCAAAATACACTCTAAAAGGGATCACCACACTCAAAAAGGCTTTAAGGTTTCGAGATTAGGGTAAGAGGCAATGAAGGCAGTAAATGAGGCCAACACTTGGGACTTAAGGTGTTTAAATATGGTGCAAAACCCCAAATTTAGGGTTTCTCCAATAACATCCAACTCGTCAAGTTGGCCTTCACCAACTCGCCGAGTGGATCCTAAAAAATGCGAATGCCAAAGATCTCCACCACGTCGAATGTCTTTCCCTAAACTCGATGAGTTGGCCTTTAGCAAGGATGATTTATTTCCATAATTACCTTCTAGATTCTAGGCGTTACAATCCCTTAACATATGACAACTACCTCATGGCTATGATCGGATCCTGAACCCTGTGGGGGCTTCGTATTGTTGAAGTTCCAGTACTAGAAAGCCTGCCCATCGCCAATTCCCACAGCAGCAACAGTTGTGGTGGCTGTAGCAGCTGCAGTCTCTGAAAGTGCATCATATCGATCATCGAAGAACTCCATCATAGTGGTCTTGATAGACCCAAACAACACCGGTATCTGTTGTCGAACAATAGAAACAACCTCCTCATGGATAATCTCCCTAACCCGGTCCTCAGTCAATCTTGGCCCATCCTGGCTACCTGCTCCGGCTCCTACTTTTGATCCTGCTTGAAATCGCCTCGTAACCACCATACTAAAAATAAACTATAGAGATATCTTATAAAACACATATCACACCATAAGAACCATCTCCTAACAAATCCTAGGGGTTGTGACTTATCTGCTACGTGTACGGGTCATGTGCTTCTAGTAGTACGGTGTCACACCCCAAAACCGGAACGGCGGAAACGTTCTGGGGTGGATGACGTCATGTCAAGTATCACAACACATGCATATAGTAATCAAAGTACATCAAAACATTGCATTAATAGTAATAATTTTACATGGTTACATTACATAGTATCAAGGTAATACAAGCAACATATATAAAGTGCAGCAAGGTACTTAGGCCATCTTCATCAGCAGCTCCGGGGATGTACCTGTCTAATTGCTTACCTGAGGTTACAAGTTATTTGAAACGCGAGTATCAGCATTTTTTTACAAATGCTGGTGAGTTCATAAGCATTTAGTGTCATTTAGTCAAATAACTTTAATAAGTAGTAGTTTAAGTGCTTTCAGTGCTTCAGTGTCCTTTCCAGAAAATCCTATATTTTCTTTAAATAAAGCAGCCTTCTACCAAGACTGTTTCAGTGCATTGTGGTAAGAGGTAGTTTTCCCTTAATTGACATTGTTATCAAAATACTGAATTTGATTATTTAAGAAAGCAGGAGACATCAGGGAATAACATATGCCTCAGCAGTGAGGACTACTGACTAAGGCAAAGAATCATAGACTCCAGGAGGGTATCGAACTGACGACATGCCTGGTTCAGTCTAACAAAGGGGAGACATAGACCCCAGAAGGTACCAAACGAAAGGTACAGCTGGTAAGGTCTAAAACGGTAAATATAGACCGAAGACGATACCAAATGAAAGGTATCTCTCACAAGGTCAGAACAAAGACTACGGACCCCAGACAGTATCAATTGAAAGATACAGCTAGCAAGGTCGAAACAGAGACTATAGACCCCAGACAGTATCAAATGAAAGATATAGCTAGCAAGGTCGAAACAGAGATTATAGACCCCAGACAGTATCAAATGAAAGATACAGCTAGCAAGGTCGAAACAGAGATTATAGACCCCAGACAGTATCAAACGAAAGATACAGCTAGCAAGGTCGAAACAGAGATTATAGACCCCAGACAGTATCAAATGAAAGATACAGCTAGCAAGGTCGAAACAGAGACTATAGACCCCAGACAATATCAAATGAAAGATACAGCTAGCACGGTCGAAACAGAGATTATAGACCCCAGACAGTATCAAATGAAAGATACAGCTAGCAAGGTCGAAACAGAGTGACTCTGAAAAGTGACATCAGCATACAGTGTAAATTGCTGACGAAACACCGTTACCTTAAAGCCATGAATTATAAGGCAACCCAGGATACTCGTAACCATACTGACTAGAGTTCCAGACGCCCGACAAGCATCTATATAATATGACATTTGTCACCCCCTTGGCTTGGTGGGCCGTGGACTGTAGCTAGCAGTCAGGGTGCGGGATTGTCAATCCCATATAGGCCTATACACACAATGTCCGCTCTCCCTACAGGAGACTCTGGTTACCAACTAGACGACGGAGAAGGCCGCGTCCCGAAGATGCATCCCAAATAGAGAATAGTGTGTTTCTTGAGGGGAGTGGGTTTCTAATACAAATGATATACTAGAGGTAGAGACTTCCAAACAGTGGGTAGTGTGTTTCTAAAGTAAGTGTAGAATAGATGAAGAGGTAGCTGCACTTGCTGCAGTGGGGTTCTGCAGACACGAGCAGTATGCCCCAGCATGTGGCACCTAGCACAATAGAGTTCCCGGCAGGTACCATGATGATGGTAGCTGCACTTGCTGCAGTGGGGAAGGTCTCCTAGGTATGGTCTTCTTGAGGTCGGGAGGGAAGGATTTACAGGGGTATCGACTGCCTCAGCTCGTTGCCCTTCGGAAGGTCCTGGAGCCGAGGTACTTGCCTCCTCTATCTTGAGTTTTCTCTTTAGTGGGTTCAGTGGAGGTTCTTGGGTGGCTGAGTGTGGAAGAGTGGGTTGCTGCCGTCCATTGCCAGGAATGGAAATCCCGACGGGGCCCTTGCTAACATTGGCATTGTTAGCATTCAGGTGAGCCATGACAGCTGCTACGGCTGCTGAGACTGCAGCTTGGAACGTAGCTTCATCGAATAAGAGGGCAGGTTTCTTGCTTGCGGATTGGTTACGCTTCTTCGGTGGCATGGTTTTTCCTACACGGAAAGGAATACAAGGTAATGAGAGACGATGGTTAACCCTGGACATTTCTGTCCTAAATAGGTCAGGCCTAGATTTTCCCGTGCCTCGGGTACTGGTTGTTTGAACGTCGACCTACATCCCTATGATGTAGTCCTGGTAATCGAAATAGGAGTATGAGTATCGGAAAAAGGCCATAAGATGCGAGTCGTTCCTACTGAGTTACCTATATACCGGGGAAAGGTTTCACTCTCCGGCCTGGAGAGATTTGAGAACGGTTCGGAACGAAATCGCGGGAAGAGAGGCTCACAAGGGCAGATAGCTAAAATTCTCTCAATAGAGATACGGGGATCCGCCCTAATTGCGTATCTGGCAACGGGAAACGACGATTTACCTAACACATAGAGTGAGTAGTGTAACCACTAACTCACTAAATTGCATCATTTTAAGGGTGAATTATCGTGACGAGTACGAGGAAAAGACAATTCCCGAGTTCCATGTACTAGCTCCCTCGGTCTGCCTCGTATCTTTGACTGGAATCGGCGTTGGCTTCCTTTGGGGTAGTTTCCTAGGGTTCTCTCCTCATATGGACATATCGAATTTCTACTCCGCCTTCCTTCTGATTCCAACTGTGGGTGTCATCACTTCATGATGGATGACTGGGAATCTCCGAAGTTTAGGCGAATCTCTCACCACTGTCCCTAAGAGAATATGGGCACTTGGTGCATTCAATAGTCTCGACCCAGTTCATTTATTTCCGAATAGGAAATTTTCTCAATGAATCTCCTCAGGGTCGGAATCAACTCTTCTGTCAAGCACTGAAGTGGGTAAGGTTTTCTACAGGGTTCGCGCGAGAATGGAAATGTCTAAAGAATCCTAAGGGATTATTAACATTTCACTGTATGATCCATATCGAGTCCTGCTACGATTACACAGGGTATACAAATCATATATAGCTTAGATCCGATAGGCCTTTGAATATGTGATACTACTCCAGAACCACATCCCAACGAGGAAAAGGAAATAGAGCGAAACCACACATTCTCAGCCTATAGGGTCCTTATTATATATAACCTTGGGAGTACACCCTCTGTAGTTGTAGGTATATCAACAAGAATCTTTTTAGTTATTCACGCAAGGTTGTTTATGTTTCCTAAAATACCCATATGGTATTTTAACTCTTGTTTGTGTTCTTATCTTCTGAATATGGCTTCTGGGATTAGTGTGAATCTTTTAGCGTTCTAAAATACTCCCATAGTATTTTAACTTTATGTTTGGCTCTAGAATTCCTATTTGGTAAGTTTCAGACCTGCTGCACACCACTATCACTCCCGAGCACACGTCCATCGCATCTCGGATAAATGTAGTTGATCAGGTTACATATATCCCAGCTTACGATTACATAACTGCCCGGGTTTGACTGTAGTGCTCAACATCCGAAGACTTTTATTATTGTTCTTCTTGTGATACTTTTGTTCGAGTGTTTAGATTCTGGAAGTTATTATACTTTGGTAAAATATGGTTATATTTTAAAGTATAATTCTTGGTCAGAGTGTTTTATCCCATTGTATTTATAGGCTGTATATCTTTTATGAATTGATATACTTAGCTCACTATAAACAATGCTCTGATACCAATCTGTCACACCCCAAAACCGGAACGGCGGAAACGTTCTGGGGTGGATGACGTCATGTCAAGTATCACAACACATGCATATAGTAATCAAAGTACAACAAAACATTGCATTAATAGTAATAATTTTACATGGTTACATTACATAGTATCAAGGTAATACAAGCAACATATATAAAGTGCAGCAAGGTACTTAGGCCATCTTCATCAGCAGCTCCGGGGATGTACCTGTCTAATTGCTTACCTGAGGTTACAAGTTATTTGAAACGCGAGTATCAGCATTTTTTTACAAATGCTGGTGAGTTCATAAGCATTTAGTGTCATTTAGTCAAATAACTTTAATATGTAGTAGTTTAAGTGCTTTCAGTGCTTCAGTGTCCTTTCCAGAAAATCCTATATTTTCTTTAAATAAAGCAGCCTTCTACCAAGACTGTTTCAGTGCATTGTGGTAAGAGGTAGTTTTCCCTTAATTGACATTGTTATCAAAATACTGAATTTGATTATTTAAGAAAGCAGGAGACATCAGGGAATAACATATGCCTCAGCAGTGAGGACTGCTGACTAAGGCAAAGAATCATAGACTCCAGGAGGGTATCAAACTGACGACATGCCTGGTTCAGTCTAACAAAGGGGAGACATAGACCCCAGAAGGTACCAAACGAAAGGTACAGCTGGTAAGGTCTAAGACGGTAAATATAGACCGAAGACGATACCAAATGAAAGGTATCTCTCACAAGGTCAGAACAAAGACTACGGACCCCAGACAATATCAATTGAAAGATACAGCTAGCAAGGTCAAAACAGAGACTATAGACCCCAGACAGTATCAAATGAAAGATACAGCTAGCAAGGTCGAAACAGAGATTATAGACCCCAGACAGTATCAAATGAAAGATACAGCTAGCAAGGTCGAAACAGAGATTATAGACCCCAGACAGTATCAAACGAAAGATACAGCTAGCAAGGTCGAAACAGAGATTATAGACCCCAGACAGTATCAAATGAAAGATACAGCTAGCAAGGTCGAAAGAGAGACTATAGACCCCAGACAGTATCAAATGAAAGATACAGCTAGCAAGGTCGAAACAGAGATTATAGACCCCAGACAGTATCAAATGAAAGATACAGCTAGCAAGGTCGAAACAGAGTGACTCTGAAAAGTGACATCAGCATACAGTGTAAATTGCTGACGAAACACCGTTACCTTAAAGCCATGAATTATAAGGCAACCCAGGATACTCGTAACCATACTGACTAGAGTTCCAGACGCCCTACAAGCATCTATATAATATGACATTTGTCACCCCATTGGCTTGGTGGGCCGTGGACTGTAGCTAGCAGTCAGGGTGCGGGATTGTCAATCCCGTATAGGCCTATACACACAATGTCCGCTCTCCCTACAGGAGACTCTGGTTACCAACTAGACGACGGAGAAGGCCGTGTCCCGAAGATGCATCCCAAATAGAGAATAGTGTGTTTCTTGAGGGGAGTGGGTTTCTAATACAAATGATATACTAGAGGTAGAGACTTCCAAACAGTGGGTAGTGTGTTTCTAAAGTAAGTGTAGAATAGATGAAGAGACTCTTAATTGACTTGACTAGAGAATTCCCTACATGTCCATACTCATATACATAGTATTTAACTAATGGACCAAACGACCTTCGAACGGCTACCCGATCCCACCTGACCACATCTCAACGAAGAAAATGAAATAGGGCCGATGAGCCTTCCTAAGTCTTTCAGTCATTACTTATATATACTTATATAAGTACGGACATACCTCTAACTATGACTAAGTGTATATCAAGTGAAAGTGATTCTCGTGAAGTAGGAGTGTCTAATAAGTGAAGCAAGAGCGGTCGCAAGTGAAGTATAAGTGTCGAATAAGTATAGGCGCAGCGCGAAGTAGATATGACCACAAGTGAAGTAAGAGCGTATCAAGTATAAGTGAAGTAAAGTCGATCTCAAATACAAGCGAAGTAGAATTGTATCACTAAGTAAGAGGGTAAATAAGTATAAGCGTTATCAGGTATAAGTGACTTCAGGTATAAGCAAAAACATTACAGAGTAGGAGCATAAAATAAGTATAAGCGAAGCAGTGGTATCTAACAATTAAAAGTATTCATGAAAAACCCTTAAAGGTTTTGTTACTCAGGAAAATCGCATTTGTATTCTTTGATAAAATAGGTGTGAAAATCTTTAGAAATCTTTGAGAATCTTTTATAAATCAGTTGAAATGAGTCTTTGATAAGCTATGAAAGTAAGAACTTGAACAATTTAAAAACCCTTTTTGAAAGCCATTTATAGTGTCCTACTCGGTAAAACAGTGTACAGTGGTAAAGTCTTGTGCATGCGGGTTATCAATCACATGTGATTGATATGATAACTGGCATGTTTAACTTGTAATCCCCCCCTATGAAAACATTTAAAAGCATTAAAAAGGTTCATTCAGGGGTATGAACTCACCTGGTATAAGTAGGTCCGACGGTAGAGCCGTTTAAGCGTTCGGGGTCACGCAAGGACTTGAACACACACAAGGACCTATTTTAACATATGATAACATATGTTCACATACAATTAGCATATAATATACTAATTAAACAATCATACACACTCAAAGGAGTGGAAAACACTTTTGGTTGAGTGTTTGGGGTCCCGGGTAGCGTTTAAGGGTGCTAAGGGTCTCCTATCAGCTGTGTGACTTTGCTATGCTCAAGTATCAAGGGTGTAAAGGGGTTTAAAGCATCAATATGGACCAAACAAGGAGTTTACGGCCCAACCTAAGGGAGTTTATGGCCGTAAACTCCCAAGGTTATATTCTTGGGGTTTTGATGCTTCTAGCTTGTTCCTTGATTTATTCTAAGCACTTTTCATCAAAGGCATGTTTGGATTTGAGGTTTCTAAAGGTATTTTATAGGAGTTTACGGCCTAAGAACTCTCCCAAGGGAGTTTACGGCCGTAAACTCTCAATCTTTGAGTTTAGTGAAGTTTCAAGCCTCTAATGCCTTTCTAGTGATTTCTAATGAAGTGTGATGCTATTTTGGAGGATTAAAACCAACATTTGAGGGGGTTTTGGGGGAGTTTACGGCCTAGAAAATGCTTGGGCCGTAAACTCCAAGAAATGTCTCATTTTTCTTGTGTTTAATCCTTTATTTCCATTCTAGCATTTTATGGTAAATGTCTAAGGCCATTAGGGGGGCAAAATCACACTTTTGGGCATGATTTTAGGAATTTACAGCCTTGACTATTCATGGGCCGTAAACTCCTTTCTTTAATTCATTTTGGAGTGTTCTAGTGTCCTAAACTCAAAGGAATAAGTCCCTAAAATATGTAATAAGCCTTAGGATGAGTTTGGTGCACATTTGGGACCCTAACTTGTGGAGTTTACGGCCTAAGCATGTGCTTGGGCCATAAACTCTTCTTTGAGTCTTAAATCCATGCATTTTAGTGTTTAAACACCCCTAGGCTATATCCCCTAATAGTTTCTAAGCTCATGGTCAAGTTTAAAGGCATTTTTGACACCTTTTTAGGGGTTTACGGCCCTAGAATGTTCCTGGGCCGTAAACTCCTTATCTTATGTCCTCTTGGATGATTTTTGGGCTATAAACATAAATCAATACGCTTAGAATAAGTTAGGGTAAGCGGACTTACAATATGGAAGCGTTTGGTTACGAATTCGGGGCGAAAACGGGTCTAGAGAGAGAGTATAGAGAGAGAGTGTAAAAAGTCTCCCATTTGACTCCACTCACCCATATATAGGTTTCACAGTCGGGGCTCAGTGGAATTTTACCCGATACTGCCGTTAAACGGGGCTTTTGGTCGCACCCGATTTAGTGGTCGTAATATTAATACTTGACATTTTCCAATTGAATGAAAATGTGTGTCCTGTGTTTTTATTTCCTTTTATTACGACTTAACGGCATGTTAAAGGTAATCAAATGGAGTGTTTATTAAATTGATGCCCCCTAATTAACGGAACTTTTATACAGTGGAATATTCCGTTAACGGTAACGGGGAAATGTAACGGGGTAACTTGGGTTGTCACATCATCCCCCCGTTAGAGGGAATTTCGTCCCGAAATTCAAGTCTAGACAAGGAAGTAGGTATGAAGGGCCAAGTAAGGATGAGGGAGTACTTCCTATACGGTTGCCCTTGCATTCCCAAGTGATCTCTAGTCTGTGTTTGTCCTTCTCACAGACCTTCACATACGGGATGTGGATTCCGTCTAGTGTAGCTAGCGGGTTCTGACTGGTGTATCTATGAGGTCAGGGTTCTCGATGGATTCTATCAAGACGAGTGAGGCACGATAAGTGTTGTCGGGAAATCACATATCAAGTCTAAGAAGTGGATCGATCGGGTGTGAATCTGGTGGCATATCCGAAGGTAGTAGCACCCTGAAAAGGGTTGGACCATGTCTACATGAGTATTCTCTGATGGTCCTACGCTCTCGGAAGGTTAGAGCCTTTCAGTACTTAGAACATAGTGCACTTCTATGGCAAGATCATCACTGGCGTGATCGCCATTCCGAAGTTCTTAACGTTCTCTCTCGTACTGGTAGTGTAGTCCTTCGGGTTGGTTCTTAGGAATCTCAAATGGTCTTCAGTTTCATGCTTTCTTTCCACTGGATGATAGAGGCTTCCTAGATCGTCAAGTGGGTTGCGCGACTATGGTCATCGGTTTGCTATAGAGTGTCTATCTCCAGCTTGTGCAAAATGGACCTGCACTAACGACGCTTGAGATATGGAAACCCTGAGAATCGGGGAGATAGGGTTTCACCAGACGAGTGTTGGACTATCTCGCGAGGTAGTTCTACTATCTCTGCTTGAGATAGTATTCGGAGAACACCTATTAGTCCAAGGAATCTCTAAGACTGTGGTTTATTCTAGCGTGGAAAGTGCGTGCTCCGACGTAATCCCTCGACTAACACCAAGACTGGTGTCGAGTCTATAATCTTTTCGGGATCCGTGTCATGAGATTTAACGCAACTACTTTCGCACTTGACCAAGTATTCTTGGCTGCGAAGGTTACCCTGTGGTTCTCGGTATTCTAGTGTTTACCTCGGGAAATATGATTCATCATCTACGAGGCGACGACGATTTTCCTCCTTGTGAGAGGGTGGAGGATGATAAGCACTACCTGCCTATAACTGGGTGGGAAAGGTGCAGGAGTAGTGCGAGCACCTACCGCAACTATTCTCCCAAAGGTTCTGAGTTTTCTCGGTCTAAGGCAAATCTAGTGGGCATAGGGTCTCTTCACTCGGAACTCTACTAGCTCAATCCGCAATAGTTCTCTTGATTTTCTGCTCCTATGCCATCGAATGGGGTGAAAGTGTTTTGCGAAGAGGTTCATGGTAGAACTCATGCGTGGCTTAACTGCCCATACTTGATGGATGCCAGCCGTACACCTGGTCATAGTGGCCAGCCTCATGAGTTCTATTCCCTGGGTTCACGAACCTTATGAGTGAGGTGAGGAGGGTCACCCAGGGAACTCAACGGAGTATGCCTCGGATGGTTGTCGTTTTCTGAGGTATTTGCAGTGCCTTTCACTTTGGTGTTCATTTGACTACGAGGGGTCGATCGACGGCGTGGGGTACCCTCACTTGAGTACTTCGGAAGGTTTGAAATAAGAGGTACGATTGACGAATTGCATTAGATGTGATTATTTGTGTTAGGTTCAGGTTCGAAAGAACCTTCATTTGCCGATATGGCTATGGAGAAAGCTCACAGCACTAAGAAGGTACACATGGTTGTACGAAGTCAAACCATGCTCAATAGAGTCGTCGAAGTTGACACACTCCGACATGATGTATAATGAAGATTGATAGAGTCATGTGCCGAACGGGCACATAGGCGTCTCGAGTTTCGTCCTACGTATCACTACTACGGATACTTGGACCGATAGAGTCGACGCGGAACTATAGAGAGTTCTAAGTGCTTCCGAATAGAATATCTTTTCATGATAGGATTCTCACGAGGCATTTCTATAATCGCCTCACATATACTAGTCATGTATATTTAAGTTGGGGAGGACTGTTGACTGAACGACTCCGCCCTAAATCCACAACCAAACGAGGAACAGGAAATGAGGCGGCATTCGCTCACTCTAGGTCTGTCCATCTCAAATATACATGGCCGTAACGTATATATTTAGCCATCATAGTTTTACCTAATGAATTTTAAATTTTATAACAGTGTTGTGACTTTCGCCTTACTGGAAAGAATTTATATTTGAGTTAGTCTTTTATTGTTCTTAGCTTAGTTATCCGAGATCAAGAGACGTACCAAAATCTAACGAGTTTCCTTGCTGCTTCTCCCTAAGCAGTAGTGTCAGGCTCCTTCTGTGCCTTTGTCTTTCTCTTCAGTTGGGCAGTCCCTCTTAAAGTGTCCCATTTTACCACATAGGTGGCAAACTATACGGGTCGCCACATTGGTGGTTGGTGTAATGAACTCAACCGGGGTTCTGCAGACACGAGCAGTATGCCCCAGCATGTGGCACCTAGCACAATAGAGTTCCCGGTAGGTACCATGATGATGGTAGCTGCACTTGCTGCAGTGGGGAAGGTCTCCTAGGTATGGTCTTCTTGAGGTCGGGAGGGAAGGATTTACAGGGGTATCGACTGCCTCAACTCGTTGCCCTTCGGAAGGTCCTGGAGCCGAGGTACTTCCCTCCTCTATCTTGAGTTTTCTCTTTAGTGGGTTCAGTGGAGGTTCTTGGGTGGCTGAGTGTGGAAGAGTGGGTTGCTGCCGTCCATTGCCAGGATTGGAAATCCCGACGGGGCCCTTGCTAACATTGGCATTGTTAGCATTCAGGTGAGCCATGACAGCTGCTACGGCTGCTGAGACTGCAGCTTGGAACGTAGCTTCATCGAATAAGAGGGCAGGTTTCTTGCTTGCGGATTGGTTACGCTTCTTCGGTGGCATGGTTTTTCCTACACGGAAAGGAATACAAGGTAATGAGAGACGATGGTTAACCCTGGACATTTCTGTCCTAAATAGGTCAGGCCTAGATTTTCCCGTGCCTCGGGTACTGGTTGTTTGAACGTCGACCTACATCCCTATGATGTAGTCCTGGTAATCGAAATAGGAGTATGAGTATCGGAAAAAGGCCATAAGATGCGAGTCGTTCCTACTGAGTTACCTATATACCGGGGAAAGGTTTCACTCTCCGGCCTGGAGAGATTTGAGAACGGTTCGGAACGAAATCGCGGGAAGAGAGGCTCACAAGGGCAGATGGCTAAAATTCTCTCAATAGAGATGCGGGGATCCGCCCTAATTGCGTATCTGGCAACGGGAAACGACGATTTACCTAACACATAGAGTGAGTAGTGTAACCACTAACTCACTAAATTGCATCATTTTAAGGGTGAATTATCGTGACGAGTACGAGGAAAAGACAATTCCCGAGTTCCATGTACTAGCTCCCTCGGTCTGCCTCGTATCTTTGACTGGAATCGGCGTTGGCTTCCTTTGGGGTAGTTTCCTAGGGTTCTCTCCTCATATGGACATATCGAATTTCTACTCCGCCTTCCTTCTGATTCCAACTGTGGGTGTCATCACTTCATGATGGATGACTGGGAATCTCCGAAGTTTAGGCGAATCTCTCACCACTGTCCCTAAGAGAATATGGGCACTTGGTGCATTCAATAGTCTCGACCCAGTTCATTTATTTCCGAATAGGAAATTTTCTCAATGAATCTCCTCAGGGTCGTAATCAACTCTTCTGTCAAGCACTGAAGTGGGTAAGGTTTTCTACAGGGTTCGCGCGAGAATGGAAATGTCTAAAGAATCCTAAGGGATTATTAACATTTCACTGTATGATCCATATCGAGTCCTGCTACGATTACACAGGGTATACAAATCATATATAGCTTAGATCCGATAGGCCTTTGAATATGTGATACTACTCCAGAACCACATCCCAACGAGGAAAAGGAAATAGAGCGAAACCACACATTCTCAGCCTATGGGGTCCTTATTATATATAACCTTGGGAGTACACCCTCTGTAGTTGTAGGTATATCAACAAGAATCTTTTTAGTTATTCACGCAAGGTTGTTTATGTTTCCTAAAATACCCATATGGTATTTTAACTCTTGTTTGTGTTCTTATCTTCTGAATATGGCTTCTGGGATTAGTGTGAATCTTTTAGCGTTCTAAAATACTCCCATAGTATTTTAACTTTATGTTTGGCTCTAGAATTCCTATTTGGTAAGTTTCAGACCTGCTGCACACCACTATCACTCCCGAGCACACGTCCATCGCATCTCGGATAAATGTAGTTGATCAGGTTACATATATCCCAGCTTACGATTACATAACTGCCCGGGTTTGACTGTAGTGCTCAACATCCGAAGACTTTTATTATTGTTCTTCTTGTGATACTTTTGTTCGAGTGTTTAGATTCTGGAAGTTATTATACTTTGGTAAAATATGGTTATATTTTAAAGTATAATTCTTGGTCAGAGTGTTTTATCCCATTGTATTTATAGGCTGTATATCTTTTATGAATTGATATACTTAGCTCACTATAAACAATGCTCTGATACCAATCTGTCACACCCCAAAACCGGAACGGCAGAAACGTTCTGGGGTGGATGACGTCATGTCAAGTATCACAACACATGCATATAGTAATCAAAGTACAACAAAACATTGCATTAATAGTAATAATTTTACATGGTTACATTACATAGTATCAAGGTAATACAAGCAACATATATAAAGTGCAGCAAGGTACTTAGGCCATCTTCATCAGCAACTCCGGGGATGTACCTGTCTAATTGCTTACCTGAGGTTACAAGTTATTTGAAACGCGAGTATCAGCATTTTTTTACAAATGCTGGTGAGTTCATAAGCATTTAGTGTCATTTAGTCAAATAACTTTAATATGTAGTAGTTTAAGTGCTTTCAGTGCTTCAGTGTCCTTTCCAGAAAATCCTATATTTTCTTTAAATAAAGCAGCCTTCTACCAAGACTGTTTCAGTGCATTGTGGTAAGAGGTAGTTTTCCCTTAATTGACATTGTTATCAAAATACTGAATTTGATTATTTAAGAAAGCAGGAGACATCAGGGAATAACATATGCCTCAGCAGTGAGGACTGCTGACTAAGGCAAAGAATCATAGACTCCAGGAGGGTATCGAACTGACGACATGCCTGGTTCAGTCTAACAAAGGGGAGACATAGACCCCAGAAGGTACCAAACGAAAGGTACAGCTGGTAAGGTCTAAGACGGTAAATATAGACCGAAGACGATACCAAATGAAAGGTATCTCTCACAAGGTCAGAACAAAGACTACGGACCCCAGACAATATCAATTGAAAGATACAGCTAGCAAGGTCGAAACAGAGACTATAGACCCCAGACAGTATCAAATGAAAGATACAGCTAGCAAGGTCGAAACAGAGATTATAGACCCCAGACAGTATCAAATGAAAGATACAGCTAGCAAGGTCGAAACAGAGATTATAGACCCCAGACAGTATCAAACGAAAGATACAGCTAGCAAGGTCGAAACAGAGATTATAGACCCCAGACAGTATCAAATGAAAGATACAACTAGCAAGGTCGAAACAGAGAATATAGACCCCAGACAGTATCAAATGAAAGATACAGCTAGCAAGGTCGAAACAGAGATTATAGACCCCAGACAGTATCAAATGAAAGATACAGCTAGCAAGGTCGAAACAGAGTGACTCTGAAAAGTGACATCAGCATACAGTGTAAATTGATGACGAAACACCGTTACCTTAAAGCCATGAATTATAAGGCAACCCAGGATACTCGTAACCATACTGACTAGAGTTCCAGACGCCCTACAAGCATCTATATAATATGACATTTGTCACCCCCTTGGCTTGGTGGGCCGTGGACTGTAGCTAGCAGTCAGGGTGCGGGATTGTCAATCCCGTATAGGCCTATACACACAATGTCCGCTCTCCCTACAGGAGACTCTGGTTACCAACTAGACGACGGAGAAGGCCGCGTCCCGAAGATGCATCCCAAATAGAGAATAGTGTGTTTCTTGAGGGGAGTGGGTTTCTAATACAAATGATATACTAGAGGTAGAGACTTCCAAACAGTGGGTAGTGTGTTTCTAAAGTAAGTGTAGAATAGATGAAGAGACTCTTAATTGACTTGACTAGAGAATTCCCTACATGTCCATACTCATATACATAGTATTTAACTAATGGACCAAACGACCTTCGGACGGCTACCCGATCCCACCAGACCACATCTCAACGAAGAAAAGGAAATAGGGCCGATGAGCCTTCCTAAGTCTTTCAGTCATTACTTATATATACTTATATAAGTACGGACATACCTCTAACTATGACTAAGTGTATATCAAGTGAAAGTGATTCTTGTGAAGTAGGAGTGTCTAATAAGTGAAGCAAGAGCGGTCGCAAGTGAAGTATAAGTGTCGAATAAGTATAGGCGCAGCGCGAAGTAGATATGACCACAAGTGAAGTAAGAGCGTATCAAGTATAAGTGAAGTAAAGTCGATCTCAAATACAAGCGAAGTAGAATCCTATCACCAAGTAAGAGGGTAAATAAGTATAAGCGTTATCAGGTATAAGTGACTTCAGGTATAAGCAAAAACATTACAGAGTAGGAGCATAAAATAAGTATAAGCGAAGCAGTGGTATCTAACAATTAAAAGTATTCATGAAAAACCCTTAAAGGTTTTGTTACTCAGGAAAATCGCATTTGTATTCTTTGATAAAATAGGTGTGAAAATCTTTAGAAATCTTTGAGAATCTTTTATAAATCAGTTGAAATGAGTCTTTGATAAGCTATGAAAGTAAGAACTTGAACAATTTAAAAACCCTTTTTGAAAGCCATTTATAGTGTCCTACTCGGTAAAACAGTGTACAGTGGTAAAGTCTTGTGCATGCGGGTTATCAATCACATGTGATTGATATGATAACTGGCATGTTTAACTTGTAATCCCCCCCTATGAAAACATTTAAAAGCATTAAAAAGGTTCATTCAGGGGTATGAACTCACCTGGTATAAGTAGGTCCGACGGTAGAGCCGTTTAAGCGTTCGGGGTCACGCAAGGACTTGAACACACACAAGGACCTATTTTAACATATGATAACATATGTTCACATACAATTAGCATATAATATACTAATTAAACAATCATACACACTCAAAGGAGTGGAAAACACTTTTGGTTGAGTGTTTGGGGTCCCGGGTAGCGTTTAAGGGTGCTAAGGGTCTCCTATGAGCTGTGTGACTTTGCTATGCTCAAGTATCAAGGGTGTAAAGGGGTTTAAAGCATCAATATGGACCAAACAAGGAGTTTACGGCCCAACCTAAGGGAGTTTACGTCCGTAAACTCCCAAGGTTCTATTCTTGGGGTTTTGATGCTTCTAGCTTGTTCCTTGATTTATTCTAAGTACTTTTCATCAAAGGCATGATTGGATTTGAGGCTTCTAAAGGTATTTTATAGGAGTTTACGGCCTAAGAACTCTCCCAAGGGAGTTTACGGCCGTAAACTCTCAATCTTTGAGTTTAGTGAAGTTTCAAGCCTCTAATGCCTTTCTAGTGATTTCTAATGAAGTGTGATGCTATTTTGGAGGCTTAAAACCAACATTTGAGGGGGTTTTTGGGGAGTTTATGGCCTAGAAAATGCTTGGGCCGTAAACTCCAAGAAATGTCTCATTTTTCTTGTGTTTAAGCCTTTATTTCCATTCTAGCATTTTATGGTAAATGTCTAAGGCCATTAGGGGGGCAAAATCACACTTTTGGGCATGATTTTAGGGAGTTTACGGCCTTAACTATTCATGGGCCATAAATTCCTTTCTTTAATTCATTTTGGAGTGTTCTAGTGTCCTAAACTCAAAGGAATAAGTCCCTAAAATATGTAATAAGCCCTAGGATGAGTTTGGTGCACATTTGGGACCCTAACTTGTGGAGTTTACGGCCTAAGCATGTGCTTGGGCCGTAAACTCTTCTTTGAGTCTTAAATCCATGCATTTTAGTGTTTAAACACCCCTAGGCTATATCCCCTAATAGTTTCTAAGCTCATGGTCAAGTTTAAAGGCATTTTTGACACCTTTTTAGGGGTTTACGGCCCTAGAATGTTCCTGGGCCGTAAACTCCTTATCTTATGTCCTCTTGGATGATTTTTGGGCTATAAACATAAATCAATACGCTTAGAATAAGTTAGGGTAAGCGGACTTACAATATGGAAGCGTTTGGTTACGAATTCGGGGCGAAAACGGGTCTAGAGAGAGAGTATAGAGAGAGAGTGTAAAAAGTCTCCCATTTGACTCCACTCACCCATATATAGGTTTCACAGTCGGGGCTCAGTGGAATTTTACCCGATACTGCCGTTAAACGGGGCTTTTGGTCGCACCCGATTTAGTGGTCGTAATATTAATACTTGACATTTTCCAATTGAATGAAAATGTGTGTCCTGTGTTTTTATTTCCTTTTATTACGACTTAACGGCATGTTAAAGGTAATCAAATGGAGTGTTTATTAAATTGATGCCCTCTAATTAACGGAACTTTTATACAGTGGAATATTCCGTTAACGGTAACGGGGAAATGTAACGGGGTAACTTGGGTTGTCACATACGGGCCCATACTACCTTCCACACCTACCTTTATTTGTTTCAGATGATCATCACAAAAACCCTTGAAACACTCACTAGCATACGCATATACCCCTATCCTTACTTCCTAGAGAAAGGTTAAACATCCCTTGATTGGTCGGCTGACCCCACTTAACCCATCCATGAAACTTCCACCAACCCTGCCGCACTCGTGTATGCTAATCATACATAACACTGGATCCTATAGACAGTCGAATACTTGATTCTACCCTAAGCCCAAAACCAGAAAAGGAATAGGAAATAAGGCTAAATCAAACATTCTCAAGCTATAAAATCCTAGTTATGTATAATTTTGATGCATATAATAATTCTGATGCATACAAGGAATAAGAAACCGTAGGCTACCATGCATCATATAATCAATCAATTCTATCATGCAATTCCCAAAGATCCTTAGCCTAGCACTAGCATGTTGTTCTAACATATCACATTATCAAATAATAGTGCAGTAATTTGGGGTCTACTTACTGGCTCTGGCTGATCGTACACGTCGCATACTCTCTTGATCATTTTTAAAAACCATTTTGAAATCATTTTATTAAAACTTTTGTAGTTCCTTAGTTCAAGACTGGATTCACACGGTTGTTCCTCCAATTCACTCAAACCAAGGCTCTGATACCAACTTGTAACAACACCCAAAATCACAACAATTTTAAACTTTTCAAAACAACCCAAAAACCATAAATGTTTACAAAATCATTATTTCCAAATTGTTAATCAATATCATAGTGTCCCAAAATCATAAGTCTATGAAACTGGAGGATGTGTACGGTCACACCTTTGCCTTCCCGCGATCAACAGAAGTACATGAAACAGTAAACTAAAACCGTACGCCAAAGCTTAGCGAGTTCCCCTAAAGTACCACCACATAAAACCAAGGTTGTAAAAATCGCTCGACGGTAGCTCGACGGTCGACTGGTGTTAAGGGATTAAACGATGTTGGCGGGGATTAATCGGGGACCATAGATTATTAATAAAATACTAAAATTAATCAAAGATTAATATATTTTAAGAAAAATAAGTACTTCAAAATTAGAAAATAAAAAAATTTGTAAATTGAAATTTTGAAAATACGAAAATATGAACACTTTGGTATAATATTTGAAATTTTGGAGTAGAAAAAATTAATTTTTTGATTTTTTTTTTACTTTTGTTGACTGATTAATTCCGTCAAAACCAATTAATCTCGCTAAACCCGATTAATCCCTAATTTCCATCAAACACACTAATCGTAGTCGGTTGGAGATGCCAAGTGATTAATTCACGATTAATCTCGGTTTCTGCAACCATGCATAAAACGTATCAAACAAGCCGGTAACGAGTCCACAACCTTTCTGGTTGGATTACCCCAAACCCACAACCTTAAGATTGGAATTCCCCATCCCACAACCTTGCGGCTGGAATGCCCAATACTAACTGGTCCATAAGCTTCCTGGTTGGATTACCCCAGACCCACAACCTTTCGGCAGGAATGACCCAGCCTACAACCTTACGGTTGGAATGACCTGGTCTATTGATTTTCAACACAAAGCAGTACAGTCTCAACCCCACCATACCATGTCGACATGCACATAACAAATAACATAGTTCACTATTTTATAGCAACATCCTAGATACCAGGATACATAACTAAAGGGGCCAATGTTGGTGCCTTCAACCCACAAAAGCAGTAAGGAAACTCACCTCTCAATCTGGACAATAGCTGATGAGGTCCCGATTCCAAGTCTTACCTCTAACCGTTACCTATCCAACCAAATCACCAATTCTCAAACACAATCCAAAATACCCTTAAGTCAAACTTCGTCAACCTTGGTCAAAGTCAACACCCAAACTAGTCAACCCAGCCAAGCCAACCCGACCAAGTCGACCCAATTAAGTACGTTGGGCATACTCTTCTTTACACAGGGAGTACTCAGTGCTTGACCAACTTACGAGGTGTTGTCTACCTATACACAACTTACCATCTTATACGCTAAGCATACGCACCTCTTCAACCCTTTTCCAATAAGAACTAAATACTCCAAATTTTCACATCCAAAGTTAGATCCAAGGTCAAAATACCATCATGAGTCATAAAGTTTCCAACTTTAGGACTTTGCATGTCCATTAAGTGCTTAAAACACAAACCCTCAACATCTTAATGCATTAAGACCTTCTATAGGTTACATGGAGTGAGAATAACTCTCAAGACCACATTTTTATGACACAAGACCCTTCATAGGGTCTGAAAGGACGAATTCTTGGGTCAAGAACATGCCATGCTCAAGAATTACCATTTTAGGACCAAAAAGTATCTTAAAAGAACAAATGTCTAGATCTACAAGATGGAGTGATTAAGATGCAAACTTTTTACCTTCTGGAGCTTGCTAAAAAGAAGGAAATCTCAGATCCAAGGTGCTTCCCAAGCTCTATGCTCTTCTCACCACTCTCTTCTTCTTCAAGAACACTTCTAAACACTCCAAAGGCTCCAAAAGTACACTCGTTCACTTAGGGTTTTCTTAGGGTCGTTCTCACTGAGGGTAGTTGAATAAGAATGAGATGTAAGGCTATAATGAGGTTTAAATATGAACCAAGCCCTAAAAATTAGGGTTTGCATGATCCTCACGTACGACCCGTATACGAGTTGTACGCCCAACGTACTAGGGCGCACACTAGTAGGCCTAACGTACACAGCATACGCTCAATGTACTACACAATGTCAAAAATTACCATATTGCCACTATGGGCCCTTTTGCAATCCTTTTTCAATCCCAAGGGCCAAGATGCAATATTACTCAAACATATGGTCAAAATTCGAGGTACGTTGACATCGAGATGTTACAGATTTTATTTATTTTATTTTTTTTCTAATTATTTAAATACCAAAATAAATAAAGATCTTAGAAAAAAGAAATTAAAAAGGTAAAATTGGCTTTTCAAGTGTATTAGGGACTAAAAACACAGAAGAACCTTGATTTTGGACCTTCCATGCAAGTTAGAGCTTTTTGGACACTATCCAAAGTTTTTTTGATACCACAAGGGCTAATCTTGCAGTTTTGTCTTCTTAAAAAGAATGTAACTTTGTCTGATTATTTTCTTGTGGTGGATAGGGTTTGGAATCCTACTGGGACAGATTTACTTTTAACCTTGGTGTATGCTCCTCAAGAGCTCTCTAAAAAACGTATGTTGTGGGACTATATGTTGGGTTTTAGTTCAAAAATAGTTTCATAAACGAGAAAAATATTACAACGGAAGACTTAAAATTTTAGACATTATATAACATTTTATACCCACAAAGGATCTCCTTGCAAGTTATTGAAAGATTAAACACCAACCATAAAAAGGATGAAGAAATAACAACCTTTGTTGTTCTTAGGGTCCTCTTGGGAGGCTTGGAAGTTGATGAAGAATGTGGAACCTTTGAGACACCAACACTGACTCAACTTGATGTGGATGCTAGTCCATAGACTCTTAAACCCTTAAGCTTTAAGTTCGTAACCAATATGAACTTAAAGAGGGAATGAAAAGGCAAGTAACGTCAAGAAGAGATGAAGAAAAGAGAGAGAGTAACCTCCTCTAAGGAGGTTTAAATTTTGGGAAGAAAGCATGAAGCACCCAATTTAAGAGTGGAAGCCTCATATTTATATTGTCTTAAAGTAAAGTCTTTAACCATTAGGTCCTTCCACTTTAGACAAGCATGTCCCTAAAGCTTACATGTCTCCCATGCTTCTTATTACTTTTTATTAACTAAACATGAAAGCCATACTCTTATCTTTTGACTTTTATTTTATAAAAATAATAAAAGGAAGAAGATAAAAGCTTTATATTTTATAAACCAAGTTTATAAAATATGAACTTAACTTTTTGTTAAAAGATAAAAAAATTATCTAGTCCAAAATGTTGTGCATGAATTATTAATTCATACCGTATGAATTATATATAATGTTACTTGCTAATGGAAATTATTATTACTATAAATAAATAATTTCCAATTTAATTATAAGAGTTTATTTAATATTTATTAAAATCATTTTCTAATAAATAATCGATTATATCAAGTTGTTGTTAGTGTGACCCATTAGTATCATATGTTAATTAGCAATATCACTTTAATATGATTCTTGAGCATATTAGATCTTTCAATCTCCCACTTGCACAAGATTCATATTAGACAGATATAGAAAGTAGTGAACGTCTAGCAACATTTCACTACCCTCATCAACATATGACTTCGTGCCATTCTATCAACGCCCAATTCCCAAAAGCCCAAGGCTATAATTGGTGTATAAGGTAAATTTATTAGTTATCCCTTTGCTACAAACATGTAACGCCCGTAGATCAGGGCTAGTCAATTTAGAGATAATAAGCGTCAAAAATGACTTTTTGATGGAAGATCATCTAGAAGGATTAATCTTAACCAAGTTGTAGTATATGTCACGAGGTTTCCGTGCATATAAAGAACGCCAAAATCCGAGTTATAACGAAGAAGTTATGACCTGTGGAAGTTTCGCGACGAAACTGGCACGACACAGCGCGACGTAAAAAGTGAATTTTCATTGGAGCGATATTTAGCCTTAGCGATCTAAACGAGAATCGAAGATCTTGTTGTTAGTAGCAAAACGACGAAAAGTTAGGCAAGAACGGACGTCAAACGAAGAAGTTATGAATTTATAACGAAGTTTTCTGTCGCGGCCTATTAAAAATAAATAATAAAAATAAAAGTCAAAATTAGCCGACGGAGTCTAAACGAAAGTTGTAGAGCGTAGTCTCACCTTCGCGTGGATATAAAGAACGTCGAAAACGGAGTTCGTATGAAGAAGATATGAATTTCCGAAGTTTATTAAATAAATTTTATTTATTTTTATTCTTTAATTCGGAAGCATTATCCGAAGGAGTCACCGGTCTGATCCGAGGTACGCGCCGCGTACTCGTGTACGCCCCGCGTACTCCGAAAGTGTCGACATCGTAGCAAGTGGCTTCGGATGACGAACGCAGTGACGTTTTTCGGACCAGTACGCCCCGCGTACGTGCGAGGCTCAGCCTCTATAAAAGGAATCCGAAGGCAGCCGATAGTTTTGCCAATTTCTTCTCTTCTTTCTCCCGTTTTGCATCGGTTTGCGTGCCAGAAATACCCCGAAGCCCCGGTATTGTTCTCGAGCCCCGAAGCAAGTCCCGAGATCCCGAAGATCCCGAGAAGTGCGGTTCCCGAGCTGAAGCTCTGTCCGCGAGAAGTTCGATTTTTGAAGAGATCTTCCAGATCTGCTGAGGACTACTACTTTTGCAAGTCGTAGTGCTGTCCGATCATCTTCTGATCAGGTGAGTGTATACTACCTTTCACAAACACGATAATAATACAAGTAGGGTTCGAGTGTATTAAGTATATTGTTGTTTATACGTGTGAGTGTGTAGTTACTTTCTTCTGACACATAAATATTAAGTATTTTCTATAAAAATACGTGCTATGTGTATGAGATAAAATTGTTTATATGTGTGGGTGTATAGTCCCTTTCCTAAACACGGGTATAATGCAAGTATTGTTTGAATGTATGACGTATATGTTTAGGAGAGTGAGTGGTTACTTCCTTCCAACACATAAACATGAAGTATTATTTGTTATAAAATACGTGCTATGTGTTTATATATTGTTATTTATTTGAGATGAGTATGGAATGAATGTCTTATATAGTTTTTAAATGAGTTAAATTGTATATATATATTCCATATCTACAAATATGTTGGGTAGAACATGGGTAGATGAGATAGTTGGTATGTGATAAAATGATGATGTATGTAAGATGATCAAGAATGATATTGGCAGATGCACCAATTAGAGAATGTCATAATACTAGCAGATGCGCTCAAGCATAGTATTGGTAGATGCACCAAAGAGAAAGTGTCATAATACTAGTAGATGCACTTAAGTATAGTATTGGTAGATGCACCAAGTAGTGAATGTCGTGATCTTGGCAGATGCGCCAAATAGAGATTGTCATAACAATAGTAGATGCGCTTATAGGATAATCTTGGCAGATGCGCTTATAAGATAATGTCGGCAGATGTGCCTAAAAGAGAATGTCATAAACCTGGCAGTCGCGCCTCATAGTGTATGACGTAATCCTGGCAGAGGCGCTTAAAGGATAATGTTGGCAGATGCGCCTTATGTAGCAATGGAAGTTTGTGTAAATTCCTTAGGTCAATCCTTAGGAATGAAGGAATGACGAGTAGTTGAATTCCTAGGGTAAAATCCTAAGAAACATAATAGGGATGAGTAATTAAGTTGATTGTTTGATGGTTGAATATAATAATTGTATTATTGTGGGTTGAAAACCCTATATGCTCACCAGGCTCCCAAGCCTGACCCACTCAGTTTTCTTTGCATTACAGGTAATGGCACAAGAGTATAAGTTGGTGGACTTGACGAGAGATTTTGGATTATAGGCCAGTAGTTATGAATAACTGTTGTAAGGTCTATTTATTATTGTTTATGCTTTTGGTCTGTATCGGAACATGACATCCCGAGGTTTTATTATTTAATGAAAATACATTCTCTTTGAGAAACGTTTTGATAAATGGTTATCATATTTTATTTTGGGAACAAATTCCGCAACCGTTTTCTTTAAACGATCACTCTGATTTATAAAACAAAGCATAAACAAATCGGTCTTTTCTGGCCGTGAAAATGGGGATGTCACAAAACATCATGTTGAACATGAGATATGGATCGCAATCAATCTCATTAGTCGTTCAACTTTTTGTAAGGTGCCTTACATGTCTAACTTTCAACAGATAAGAGGAACAAATCCCATCTTGACTTCATAAGCCTCTTGCATAGTTCACACCATACTTGAAAATGGATTTTTTAACTGCCAGTTAAGGAAGAACATTTGAGCATATCAATGCATAGTACTCCCTACACTTAAGTCCCATTATGTATCTCAGGTGTTAAGGATAAAAAGATAGTACCTTTTAATAAAGTATCATTCATGATAGTGATCCATGAGATGATCTTGATGCGGGTCAGTTTAATACTAGTTCTCTGACAAGTACCTATGAAACTTGGTTACAACCACCTACCTATTTTCATCTAGTGAGAGTCAACCAATCTAATTCATATTAGTCTTACTTCATAATTGCTCCCGCAGTTATAACCGACAATGAACTTTTAGAATAATAACATTATTCATGGATTAAACATGTTAATACAGAACAAAACAAGTATTAATGTGATGACTATATCCCAATATATCATAACGTTATCTAATAGTTGTTGTTATAATGTTCTAATATCCGAATAGTAAATCCAAATCATAAACCCATTTTTAGAATAATAAAGTCTTATAGATGAAGTGTGACCATTCGTACTTAGCTTAAAAGAATGGTTTTATCAACGGATTGGTGTTCTTTCGTGACATTGAGTATCTTAGCTTGATTAAGTATACTCTCGAAGTCACAAAGATTTCTATGTGATCCTTGAATGGCAGAAATCAACATAGTTTTTCAATGATCCAATTCATCCAATCATATTTCAATTCCACTTCTAAAGTAGTGTATTCTTATTTTGTAGTAGATTGTGTCATTATGTTTTCCTTGGACCTTATTCCAACAAAACTTACTTTTCATTTCATAATGAAGTCAAAATCTAATTATAATTCATAATTATTTATGTATATTTAAAAATAAACATCTTCTGTAGCTCTTTCCATAAAGATCTTTTCAAAACTAATTGTCTCACATACATTCTGTTATTTCTTCTAAAGTACTCTTAGAATGATCTCTTAGTCATCCAATGACTTAACCATGTATTCAATTAGTATCCTATGACATGCTTACAACATGATCAAATACCATGTCCTATGCATAATATGGCGTGAATGATGAATTTATTTGTCAAGCAAATAGAATATAAATCATTTCATCTAGTTCAAGCCTATGCGGTATGTACTTTTGAGGCTAGCTCAAAATGGCGCCATGTGACAATGCCAAGAATTCTCCAAAAGAATCTTGTGTCTTGATCCCTTTCAAGATATTGCCAATATATGTATAAGGACATGAGACTTTTAACATTCAAATTATACATCCCTTATAGATTTTACATTCAAAGAATGTATCTTCTCCTTCCTAAGTATTTTATTTTAGAAACACTTTCCGAGTCAAGGTGAAAACGACCTTGCTTTTACATAATGTGATTTTAAATGATTAAGTATTTCTCATTTATACAAGACTAGGAATTTCACTATCCTCCCATTAGATCTTAATAAACACACATGTTGTATTCATTTTGATATAAAAACCTACATTGTGGTTTTTACATAAAATGATGATTATAACATTGAGATGTTTGCTTTATATCCACAAGTGGATCTCAAGCTCTACACATTTTGTTAGTATAACATGGATTAAGAAAACCTCCAGGCTAATCTATACAGATATCTTCCATTAGATGTCTATTAGAAAAGTTGACTTTCTTGAAATCTATTTATTATATCTCATATTAAGAATATGAATTTATAGTAAATAATATCCTTGTTGATGTGATCATAACAACTTGTGAAAAAGGTTTGATCACAGTCAATGTCATGAGTATGATGAGTACCATAGTCAATGACATGAGTATGAGAAAATCCTTTTACTACAAGTCTTACTTTAAATGTGTATGGTTGTCCATGTAATTTATTCTTTCTAGAAGAATAATTTTCTCTTTCTAGTCGTTCTATATGGATAAATTTTAATCAAGCCCATACTTGATTCTCATATATGGATTATATCTCGAGTTCATGACTCTAAATCATTTATCAGATTCGAGATCCGAGATAGCATCTTGGTATTTGATGGATTTTCCAGAAACCATCAATAAAATCTCATCAATGAGAGATTCCACATTTCTCAAGTCATAGATGATTTCTACCACTAATACGAACAATTTGTGTTTGTGAATAACTATTATTCAAATTTAACAATCCTCATTTAAACTAGTGCCAACTATCATTACACAAGGTTTTGGTTCTTCAGCTGCTTCAAGTTCCATGTACCTCCCACTTAGTTTGTCATTAGAAACTTGTTTTCTACTAACTTAAGTTTCACAAGAATAAGATAACTTATTCATGGTGGGTTTGCATATGATATTCTAAGTTACATTTAGAGTAATACGGAAATATGTATTTAGTAGATTTTGGGTTTAGAAGCTTTAGTCCAACATCGACTTCAAATCCACAAATATTAAGTAACATGAGGATGGAGCCTTTCCATACTAAACCTTATAAAGTGTTTAATCTACTTATTAGTTGCTATTTGTATTCAAGATACAATTAATACTTATTGAAGTATTATCGCAAAAAGATTAAAGGAGGATATTTCTACCAATTAGAAAGTAAATTATACCAAGTAAGATTTAATTCATCATTAATTATCATTAAGGCCTTAGACGGTTCTTACCAGTTTGTATCTCAACTTTTGAAATATTCAACAAAAATTTACCACGTAAAATATAATTAAAACTACTATAGTTGTTAATAAAGTTGAGTTTGTATCTTGTGCTTAGTCTCAAACATTCATCCGAAAGGAAGTCATATACCAAGGTGTATAGTTCCTTAGTTATTTTTCTCTACAACTTAGTGAAAATATTATTAGGAATCCTTTACATATAAATAAGGTTCTCATATGTCAAATAAACTACATTATTTGCCTTCAAAGATCCCTTTCTTGAAGTTGAAATATTTGAATGCCAATTATATAATAAAAATAACAACGTCAAAGATGAGTTTTATTTAAAACAAGCTTAAGTCAAAAGCGTTTTCATATAGAACTTAATTATATTTATAAAATGTTGATATTTACTTCATAATTCTATTAAGAGATCTAGTCTCATAAATAGAAGTTAATCCTTTCATAATATGAATATTATCGTTGTGAAAAATGATTAAGTAATTATCAAACATTTGAATAAAATAACTGAGACATAAATTTAGACATGCTAAATTAAAACATACTTTGTTCCAAAACAAATATTGTTTTACATTACAAGTAATTTATGTTCTAAGCATAAATAATAAACTAAACTCTGAGAGTGTAGTTCCAACTTGATTGTGCTTAGTTCGTACTCTTCAGTAATATCTGCAAGCCATTTACAATTATTAGATTAATATTTAAGTACCAAGTACCTAAGTGTTATATGAACAGTATCAGTTCTAACTAGTAGATACTTAGAAGTATTAGTCTCTTCCAGACTTTCTTTCCAAGTAAGAGGAATAAATCCTCTTCTAATGTCCAGTTTCTTCACAAAAGAAACAAGATCCATCTATGTGGGCTTTAGTAGATTTGTTTGGCTTAAAGGTGTTCAGTCCATAAAACATGGGCCTCCTGGATCACACAGGGTGATTCTTTTAGCCTTGCATTGTTCCAATGTTTAAACTAGGTTTCAATTAAATATCACTATATTTATTGGAATATCCTTTGACCTGTTATATCATCATATATATATATATATATATATATATATATATATATATATATATATATATATATATCCAAGACTTCCTAGAAGTCATGAACAACTATTCCTTGCTTGATGTTAGAAGCATCTTTACCATCACAATGATTCCTTTACTAGGTATCATGTTTCAGGTTTATTGCTCAAAACAAATAGTTTAGGAGTAGGACCTTTAAGTGTATACAATTTCATATCTCTCAAGAGATTGTCTTCTAAGATTTGAACCTATTCATTGAAATTGTATCTATTGAATGGTATTGTTTCATAAAGTCATTAAAGAAAAGGACTATTCATGATAATGAGAACGGATTATTTAACTACAAAATTTTTAAAAAAAATTCATTTAGTATTTTCAATAATTAATCTTTAATAATTAACAACCTTTTAGCTTCCAAAAACATTAATTATCAAAGTCTAGGATCCAATTTGCAAAAAAAAAAAATTACTAGAGTTATGGGATCGCTAATAACAAATTTAATTAGACATGTTTGATCACATCTATGCCTCAGATCTCTCTTGCTTAGGTATCCTTTATCACAAAAGATTTCCGATCAAATCATCCAATTTGAAAAACTTGTGTAATCGGCCTATAACTTGGTTATAGAAATCACGAAGACGCCTCGGCCATCAAAAGACAACATTAAGCGGTTAGGTATCCTTTATCCCACTAGTGTAGAAGAGATGTGCGGGAGTTTTTCAAAAGGATTGCATAGATTTGAGGTTTTATAAAATAAGGGTATTTATATGTTTTATAATTCTAGTTTAAAAACATATCATATCATGGTTATTATGTGCATATAATAAACCATGGTATCAATTTTCAAAAGAAAAATCACTTTTAAAGGTTCTATATAAAAAGCTAGTTTTTATATAATTTGATGCATTTCAATTTTAATAACCGGTATTAAGTTTGAGTGGATTTGAATTTTTTATATATCTTTAATAAAACTTCATTTTATTACTTATATTTATGGAGTTTGTATAAGTTACAAATATCACCATTTTAAAACTTATGATAGAGTATTTCAAAAATTGCCATTATTAATGATTTTATAAAACCGGGTTTGATTTTTAAAATAATAATTTGTTACATCTTATGTCCAATTTTTAAAACCCAAACTCCATGTGATGTTTATTTTTTCAAAAGTTATTTCAGCATGTGAAAAATTAATTTATCAACCACACATAATAATTGCATAAAATAAACAACACAAACATACATAAAAAGATATGTGCATAAATATAGCCAACTAATGACATTTTTTGTGAGCCAACACAAAAGATGTCAAGTCCATTCATAAAGGGACATTTAAGGGGAGCAAAAATCTTCTTGTAATGTTGTTGGAGAATCTCCCGCTTGAGTAAACACTCATCGTTTGCAAAAGATTGGAAAATCTTCTTTATAGGAAAAAATCAATCACATGCAACACTTTTCAGAAAAGGGATGCAGAAAGTGTTTCATTAGGTCAACAACCCTTTAAAGAAAAGGCTACTGTTGACATCATTCATGACACATTTTAGAAAATGTCATCTTTCTGCCTAACACCTATGTAGTCATGAAAATGGCCTTTTGTCTTCAAAAATGGCTCCAACTTCATTTCTTGTTACATCTATGTATTAATAAATTATTTCTAAAACTAATCTATTACTTTACAAAAATAACCAAGAAAACTAATCTTTTTAATTATTACATACCATATGAATAAATAAATTATTACAATAATTTTAATAAAAACAACAAACACAACAACACAATAGTCATAATGGTCATTGGCTAGTTTATGCACATTATACATATCAGCATACACATAAAACAACATTTATGTTTCTAATACAACTTTAAATGACAAAAGATACATGGAAATTTTGTCACATAAAAAATAACAATTATAAAGTTGTCATAGAAAATATGTGTGAACTTATTTTTATACAAAAACAAGTTATCCATATTCTCCAAAAACTAAGATTTCTAAAAAAAAATCTAATCGAACTTGCAAGGTGGCGCTCTGATACCAATTGTTGGGTTTGAGTTCAAAAATAGTTTCATAAACTAGAAAAATATGGCAACGAAAGACTTAAAATTTTGAATATAACATAACCTTTTATACCCACCAAGGATCTCCTTGCAAGTTATAGAAAGATTAAACACCAACCATAGAAAGGATGTAGAAATAATAACTTTTGTTATTCTTTGGGTCCTCTTGGGAGGCTTGGAAGTTAATGAATAATGTGGAACCTTTGAGACACCAACAATGACTCAACTTGATGTAGATGCTAGTCCATAAACTCTTAAACCCTTAAGCTTTAAGTTCATAACCAATATGAACTAAAATAAGGCATGAAAATGCAAGTAATCTTCAAGAAGAGATGAAGAAGAGAGAGAGAGAGAGAGAGAGAGAGAGAGAGAGAGAGATAGAGTAACATTCTATAAGGAGGTTACAGTTTTGGGAGCAAGAATGAAGTCTTTAACCATTAGGTCCTTCCACTTTAGACAAGCATGTCCCTAAAGCTTACATGTCTCCTATAATTCTTATTACTTTTGATTAAATAAACATGAAAGCCATACTCTTGTCCTTTGACTCTTATTTTATAAAAAAATAAGAGGAAGAAGACAAAAGCTTTATATTTTATAAACCACTTTATAAAATATAAACTTTAACTTTTTGGAAAAATACAAAAGAATTTATCTAGTTTAAAATGATGTGCATGACTTATAAACCCAGTTCATTTTTACTGATTAATTAAAATTATTAATTAAGATAATTACAAATAAATAAGTAAGAATTCTTAACACATGATATGTATTTATGTAAATGTCATTTGTATGTATGTATGTATGTATGTATGTGTGTGTGTATATATATATATATATATATATATATATATATATATATATATATTGTGTACATGTAATATGGATAAATATTACGGTTATATAATATTTATAAAAAAAATCTTATTATACACTTAACAAATGGTACTAAATAACATTTATAATTAAATGATTATTTAACATAAATAATCTATTTGAAAGTTGCAGTAATCTTGAATACAAACTCATGAGTGTAAAGATCGCCAAAATCTGACGTCGTATAAAGAAGTTATGATTTATCGAAGTTATACATTACAACGTATTGTGCCAGTATTATTTGTAAAATATGAAATGAAAATATATTAATTTTTATCCAAAATGATGTAAAGGAATGTTCATTCCACGTAAATGTGAAGCCAATAGTATAAAGAACGTTTAGAACAAAATTCATAAGAAGAAGTAATGAATTTCGCAAGTTCATTTATTGTGTGCTCTTTATGAAATATAAATTAAAAATATAATGTTAATTACCAATTATAATCTAAAGGAAATTTGCGGTACATGGAATTACGAAACCATGGATATAAAGAACATCGGAAACGGAGCTCGTATGTGGAAGTTACGATTTATCAAAGAAGGCGAGAAATTACTTGCAAGAGGCGACGTGACACTATGGGAAAACAACACATGGCAACTGGAGACTCTTCCCCCTGACGTACCCGATTTCAACGCTTTTACACATAGATGGGACACACTTTACTATAGACGCGATGCGCTTTTCATCCGCATATATATATATATATATATATATATATATATATATATATATATATATATATATATATATATATATATATATATGGCTTCGTTTCTCACTTCTTTCTTCTCACCTTTCTCTCTCAACGTTTCCCTCAACTAGAAATGGTGGGTTTATATCAGACAACAAGGGTATATGTCTGGGTCATCTACCAGAGTAAGATGACAACACTCGAATACTCTAGATAGTCTTGTAAATTACATTGTTAGTGTATAATTATAACCTATAGACATAGATGAAACGGGAAACCGTATTTGTCAAATACCCTAATGTTTGGGTTGCCTTTATAACATACATCGGCTAAGGAATCCCTTAGATGTCTATTCAAACTAGTGCTAAATTATTCATCAGGTAAGGTGATTCTTCTAGAGTATCATCGATTAGGATTTATAAGAATCGATTGGGTTGGGTATATCTGGTTATATTGTCTTATAGATATCTATGTTGAATTATATATCTATATTGGTTGGTAATGTTTGTTTTGCATGATTATTAATATGATTTATTATCAGTATAATCTTGTAGTGTTGAAAAACCAGGTTCCCAAACTTAACCCACTCAAATTATATACATCACAGGTAGTGGTACTTGTTGGATTAAATATCTAAGCCCATAACTATATTTGGTATGTACTTGATTTGATTATGAGCATGGTACTTTTGGGTAGCCTTCACTCATGCAACTTGACAGGATGATAAGTGGAGAGAGAGTAGGATTTATTATATGAATAACAAATTGGTACTCAAAATGATTTTATTAATATATTACAAGTTTAATATATTATTTGGAAATCATATTATTAATTAGTAATTAATCAGAAATTAATTTGATATTAATTTTGGAATTAAAGAAACTGATTAATAGTACGGGGACTATTTTGCAAATCATTGATAGTTGTGAAATTGGGCCTAAGGATTCCTTGATAGGGATGGACGAAATTTATAGATTGGATCTATAAGATTTCTTCCAAGACATATTATGGAGTCCATGGGTTGCTTTGGGCTTAAGTTAGGAACTAGGGTTTACTTATTCAAGTCCAGCTTCAAGACTAAGCAACCTAGCCCTATATAAACTCCCCTAACCCTACAAATTTTGGCCTAAGCTTGTTTACCTCACCCTAGCCGATTTTTCTAGTGTCTCTCCAAGTCATCCATTGCATTGAGTGTTTGTGGCTCCATTAGAGGTGCAACACTTGGGGCACTAAGCTTTCGAAGGTCAAGGATCTTCAAGGTGAACTTGTTATTACTACATAACAAAAGAGGTAACATCTAAACCCTAATTACTTGTAAATTTCGAATTATTCATGCTAGTTATAGGGTTCATTGCTTTGGTATTCAACTTGCATGTTCAACAGAGAAAAACTTAGATCCAAAGAAATTAGGGTTGCTTGATCACATAGGATTGTAGATATGCTCAAAACCCATCAGTGGTATCAGAGACTAGGATGTTTTTCTATTGAGTTGGCGCAAGAGTGAATCGTCCAAAGAACAAGAAAATCAAAATCTGCAGTTCTGGAGCATGAACTCGACGAGTTCCATAGAGAACTCGACGAATTGCTTGGACTCGACAAGTGCACTTGCCAAGTCGGTGAGTTGACTTGTCTGGTGCCAGATTTTTCGATTTTTTGGCCAGATTTTGATTAGGATAATTACCATAACTCGTTTTTAATGCCTAAATTCGATTTTTCTGATTGGTATGAGATATCTTTATTAAAATTGAATATATGGTTAAATTTGGATAATATAAGAATATTTTGATTCATAGATTTAACCTTGTAATTTTGAATAGTTTCAAACTGTACCCTATAGGTTTCAGAATTTAAGAGTTGATTAAAAGTTAAATTTTGAAAATAAGAAATTCTAAAACCCTAATATTTTCAATGTTTAAAATATATCCTTTTAGTTTCACAATTTAAATTTAGAATTAAAAGTTTTTAATTTTTTAAATTTAAATGGAAGACACTAAAATATATCCTTATGGATTTTATTAATAATTAGTTAAGTGTTTAATTAAAAGAAAATTAATAATTCTAATGATAGGTTTAAATTTAATTAATTAAAAGTTTAATTTATTAAAAGATTAAACGACTTAGTATTTTAAAAGTTTAAAATACACCCTAATAATATATAAGATTAATGTTTAATTATATATATATATATATATATATATATATATATATATATATATATATATATATATATAAAGTAAAGGTCAGTCTTACCGTTAATAGGCCTCATTCACGAAGCTGGTATATAAGGGGTGTTTAAGGAAGCAGCCTATAAAATGACTGCCGTTGGGTATCCACGCTTACCCACTGCACTCTTGACTAGTGGAGGGTCGTTAGCCGAACGGGTAGGATAGGACACTAACCTCTCATTATAAGTATAATGAACATACAAAGTAACAAACCTTTTATAAATTCTCAATCTTAGTTACTTTATGAAAAATGTGAATCTGATGCTAATCCATGAAATTGCACGTTGCACCTTATTGGTCGTTAGTGGAGCGTGTGTGGTTAACCGGCACACTGATATGGGACTAATGAAGGATGACAATAGGTACCTCGTAAATTATCGTTGATTGACAGAGTGTCTGTGGTTAACCAACACATCGATTAGATGATAAATAACATCGAGAGTTCCAAGCTAATTTGCATGGATATTGACACCTTGTTTGTGATCCTCGGTATCCCAGTCACAAACTTGAAGAGCATGATCGAGATTAAACATGTCACTGAAAAGTTCAATGAATCTCAAAGGATCTAGGAATTTCATTTAAAACTTAATTCATTTAAAATTTCGTTTTCATGGTGGAATTGGTAAATCGTCATTTACCTACCTTCAAATAATTTTCAAATGGATTACGAAATCCCTCTTCCGAATTGTGAATTATTGTGTTTGGTCCTAGCCTAAATATTTCATTTGGGTGTTATATTAAGGAGTTAAATCAACTAACTTGAATTTTCTCCCTTTTGTAGATGTTTGGTTCTTACAACTATGGTCTTCCTCAATTCTTTGGAAAAGGATTTCCTTCCGAAGATGATATTCCATGTGTCCATCAAGGTGAAAGATCAATCCCTTCTTCGTGTATTGATGGAACTAGAAATCATACTTCTCTTCCTCCACCTCCTCCAGTAATTCTCCCCGCCCCACAATTTTTTCAACTTGAAAAGTTCAAGATGACTCAATCCCTATTGGTATGCAAACATAAAGATGGAAACTTTGTATGTGCACATGTTCTAAACTGTAACAACCCATTATTTCAGGTCAATGTAATGACTAAAAGTTGAGTCTTGTAATCTCTTTGTAAAATAATAAGAATACCATCGAAAATGAAATGTTCAAAAAGCTCTGTTTGGGTACACTATGTGGTAGATATAGTTATAAGGTTTCCGAAAATATAAAGAACGCAAAAATCCGAGTTATAACGAAGGAGTTATGACCAATCAAAGATTCGTAACGCTACAGGTAAAGCGTTGTTAAGCATAAATCGAGAAATCTCAATAAAATACTTTTTAGCCTTAGACATCTAAATGAAAGTTGTAAATATGTTTAAACCGCGAGCATACATAAAAAGAACACCCCAATCTGACTTCGTATGAGGAAGTTACGATTTTTCGAAGTTTCTGACCTAGCAGTAGACAGCTAAAAACTCGAAATAGAGATCGAGCGGTCTTTAGCCGACACAACCTAAACGAAAGTTGAAGACCTGGACAATAGGAGTACAACAGTAAAAATTCTGACAAAAAATGGACATCAGATAAAGGAGTTATGGAATTTAAACGGACTTTTCCAGGTCCGGCTGGTTAAAAATATTATAAAAAAATAAATTCAAAATTAGCCGACGAAGTCTAAACGAGAGTTGTAGAGCCTTTTCACACCTACGCATGCATATAAACAACGTTGAAATCGGAGCTCGTACGCAAAAGTTACAGATTTTACAAGTTCGGGACACAAAATCCGAGACTGACTTAGCCTCACGACGTGAGCTCGTGACTGATGGGTTCCAGAGTCTTAGCCATGTCAAATAATCGAAGAGGATCATGCTGACTAAGCCTCACGATGTGAGGATCCAAAACTCATGACGTGAGACCCCAAAGCAGCCCCTATAAATAGAAGCTTAAGGGTGTTGAGTTTGGTGCTTATTTCTTTCCTTCTAAGTGATGTTACTCTGCGTGATTACCTCGATAAGCCTTCCCGAAGCACCGGCTTTTCATACTCAAGTTCCGAAGAAAGTTCCACACTCCCAAGATCCCCAAGGATCCCGAGATTTCAACTCTCTCTAATCGAAGTTCTGCTCGATTCTTCTCTCGACTACTTCAAAACAACCACTTCAATCAAGTGAGTTCATACCCCCTTTTATACATTTTCAAATACTTTATAATGTACTTTTAATACATTTCGGGAGAGAATACAAGTATACACCTGGTTAATCCCGAGTGAAAACGTGAAAACTCTTGTTATACCTTGCATGCACTAGATTTATACAAAATGCATAGTATCCAGGGTAGCCATCCTTGTTGAACCATTTTATGCATTCAAATAACTTATGATTTATGCTTTGTCAAACATTATGAAAGAGGATAAACATTGCATACAAAGCTATCACTTTAATACAGACTTAGTTGAAAATCCGTGAGACAATTACATCTTCAATGCTACCTTTTTGCGAAAAGGTACTACCTAAAGTCCTGTCTATTATAACCAGAATCTCCTGTTTGGAGAGCGTGTCAAATGTGTATAGATCTATACATGAAGTCATGATCACGTGCCCTGACTGTTAGCTACAGTCCTTTGGGTGACAGTTTTTCATCAACGTTTCGACGCCTGAAGACCATCGCCACAGGCATATTATGTTTAGTATGGTTATAAAACTCACCGGATAGACAATTATTATGGTATTTCTATTTTATGAATGTGTAGCTAGTAAAACTATTCTTCATCTAACAAGTGCGATCTTCTTATAGCTTTATTATATAAAACTCTGCCCCAACCTTTAAGCATGTCAGTTGCTTGCGATTTTCGGTCTTGGACATTAGAGACTGCCTTTTACTTTAGAAAAATAAGGGATTTTCCTCTATCTAAAACAATCAACTAATAGGAAAATAAGGGATTTTCCTGCTACAACTATTTACAATTCCCAACGCAAACATTCATATGCATTTCATACTTTTATAAGAAAATAAGGGATTTTCTTAGAAAACGCATGAACTTTGGAATGACATACATTTTCTCAAAACTGCTTATGAACTCACCAACTTATTTGTTGACACTTATTCTTTGAAATAACTTGTATTCTCAGGGAACCGCTAAGCAGGTTTGGAAACCAACTTTTGGGGATTAACGCTCCGACGTTAATTACTATTTTTGAAAGACGTTTATGTATTTGTCTTTTGAACATGTAACTAATACAATTATGTAAACATTTTGAAACCTTTTTATATATATGGTGGTGTGTACTTTCCTTACTATGAACTGTTATGATACTGAATATGACGTCCTCCGCCCCCGAACGTTTCCGCCGTTCTGGTTTGGGGGTGTGACAGATTGGTATCAGAGCATTGTTTATAGTGAATTAAGTATATCAAAAGCATCTTTGGTATACAACTATAAACACAACTGAGCAAAAACACTATGAGTAAGAGTCATACTTTAAAAAATTAAATTTATTTAAATTTTGTAAAGTATTCATGCATTCATTTCATATTAATAACAGTTTCATAAATAGATCAATATAGAAGTATTATAAATAAATTGAGCAGTGCATGTGTGCCTTGGGACATGTAATCAGAACTGGGATGAATATAGCATGATCAATTATATTTGTCCGAGAGCCGACTAACGTATTCCAGGGAATGTCTACAGTGGAAAACAAATTTAAAACTTACCAAGAGCATATCATTAAGAATACTATGGGAGTATTTGGATATCTTCAACCGTCAAACTTAAGGGTAAAACTTTACATGCTTTAGCTTATATTCAATTCTTAACCCTATTCTCGTATAGACTCAATGGCTGGATTCCATCACCCCGACGACCCCTACTACCCCAACCAAGGTAATGAGGGATGGATTGTAGACGACCCCGAGGAGGAACCCATGGATGACGAGGAAGAGGAAGATTCGCATAGATCAGCCTCAGAGCCCGAGGTAATCAATCTGCCAGCCGTTCGACCTCCTTTCAGGATGGGATTTCAAGGAGCCAGCAGCAAGGAATGCGTCCTCCTCATGTTATGTGTCGGGACTTCTATGATGTCAGCGGAGGAAGTTCGGCTGATCGAGCACTTCTAGTAATGGTAGGAAAGCTTGCCAATCAGGATTATCAATTCGGAGTCCAGGAAAACCGAATTCACGAGGTTGACATGAGGATGGAGCATAACGCATTTGATATCCGACGCCTTGACATGCTACAAGGGAATGCTCAACTCCACACTAACTCCCTCCAAGAGCAAATGATTGCAGCTCTCTCCAAATTGAGAGATTTGAGGGAGCAACAAGCTGCCTTTGACAGGCGTCTCATGGGAGCCAAGAAATCGGATGCGGAATCGAGCTCCAAGGGCAATCCGCGTCGCGAGTAGTACTCGCCTAACTCCCAAATTTTGATATAGAATAGGATCATCGGCTAAAAGTCTTACTTTCTTTAACTTTCTGTAATCGGAGACCTTTAGAAAGGTCAAATTTGTCCTAACTTTGGATGCAATGGTTCAAAAAGACCGAAACGGTCTTTGAGATCTGCTCTTGCCAAGAAGCGAGCAAAGTCAAGTTCGCCGCTTGCACCCTCACTGATCGAGCTGTAACCAGGTGGAAAAGCCATGTGAAGTCCGTGACTCTCACTCTCGCCAACGCCCTAAGTTGGGAGGACTTAAAGGTCCTACTACTGGAGGAATACTGCCCAAGGGGCGAGATACAAAAGCTAGAGCAGGAGCTCTAGAATCTGAAGATGACTGGGTCTGACCTAGTAGCCTACACGGCCAGGTTCAGTGACCTTGCCACCTTGTACCCTGCCATGGTCAACCCAGAACCGAAAAATGTTAAGAGGTACATTTGGGGGTTGTCACCCCAGATTCAAGGTCACGTCTTGGCCTCCAACCCTATCACTTTCAACATCGCTAAGCTCCTGGCACATCGACTCATCGACCATGGGGTCAAACAGAGTACTGTTGTAGCTACTGCCAATCCATCAAAGGAGGTACAGGGCCAGGGAAGGCCTTGGAACAAGAGAAGGGGACAAACCCTACAGGGGAACCCCAAGAAACAACAAGTGGTAGCGGCTCTCGCTGTTACTGTTCCTGCCACCACTGCACCCACAAGTTCATACAGTGGGAGATTTCTGAAGTGCAACCAATGCAGCTTCCACTACCACGGTCTTTGCAGTGACCTCTAATGCACCAGGTGTAATAAGAAGGGGCATACGGCTAGCATCTGCAAGGAGCTAGCCCAACAAGCTGCCCCTACTACTAATGCCGGAGTATGTCCTGCCTGCTTTGAGTGCGGAGCCACGGGACACTACCGCAGGAACTGGCCGAAGGCAAACAACAGGGATACCGGCGGAAGGAGTCGTGTGTTTGCAATGGGACAGGATGAAGCCGTTGCAGACCCCACTGTTGTTACGGGTACGTTTCTTCTCGATAACTCGTATTCATGCATTTTGTTCGATAGTGGAGCAGAGAGGAGTTTTGTGAGTCTTAAATTTAAAGGTCTGCTGAAACAAACACCCCAATCATTAAGTTAACCGTTTATAGTAGAAAAGGCCAACGGTAAAATAGAAGGAACTAGGGAGATATTTCAACTGTACCCTAACTCTAAACGATAATCCCTTTCCAATCAGCCTCTTGCCGGTCTCGATTAAGAGTTTCGATGTCATCATAGGCATGGACTGGTTGAGTTCTCATCATGCGGACATTTTATGTTACGACAAGGCCGTTCGCCTTAATCTGCCAACCGGCGAAACCCTCATTATCTATGGCAACAAACCCAGTACCACTCTTCGTATTATCTCGAGTATCCAAGCTCAGAAGTGCCTACGCAAGGAATGTCACACATTTTTGGCACATGTCGTGGATGTGAAACGCAAAGTCCATGACATCAAGAGCGCGCCTGACATATGCAAATTTCCCTATGTTTTTCCCGAAGACCTTCCCGGAATACCACCCGTGAGACAAGTCGAATTCAGAATCGATCTGATTCCCAGAGCTACCCCAGTAGCCAAAGCGCCCTATCGATTAGCCCCAGCGGAGATGCAAGAGCTAGCCAGCTAACTAAATGAGCTACTCAGAAAATGATTCATCAGGCCGAGCTTCTCGCCTTGGGGAGCACCAGTGTCGTTTGTGAAAAAGAAGGATGGATCATTTAGGATGTGCATCGACTACCGAGAGCTCAACAACCTTACCATCAAGAACCGATATCCCCTACCACAAATCGACGACTTATTTGACCAACTCCAAGGAGCCAAATACTTCTCCAAGATCGATCTGAGATCGGGATATCACCAACTGCGAGTCCTGGAGAGTGATGTTCCCAAGACGGCCTTCCGAACAAGATATGGGCACTACGAGTTTGTAGTGATGCCGTTCGGACTAACCAATGCCCCTGCCATATTCATGGACTTAATAAATAGGATATGTCGCCCATTCTTGGATAAATTTGTGATAGTATTCATAGATGACATACTCATTTATTCAAAAAGTAAAGAAGAGCATAGCCAACATTGAGACAAGTCTTAGAGACATTACGAGCTGAGAGACTTTATGCGAAGTTCTTAAAATGCGAGTTTTGGATTAGGAAGGTGGACTTCCTAGGTCACGTGATCAGCGAGGAAGGAATCCACGTGGACCCATCTAAGATCAAGGCTATCGAAAATTGGCCTGCACCAACTACACCAACGGAGATTCGCCAATTTCTAGGCCTTGCTGGTTATTATCGAAGGTTCATTCAAAACTTCTCCAGCATCGCAAAGCCTCTTACCTCTCTAACTTAGAAAGGTGTGACCTACAACTGGGGAGAAAAGCAAGAAGTTGCATTTTAGACCCTGAAACAGGCCCTATGCAGTGCACCCATTCTTTCTCTTCCAGTGGGGATCGAAGATTTTGTGGTGTACTGTGATGCTTCGAATCAAGGGTTGGGGTGCTAATGCAGCGAGGAAAAGTTATTGTGTATGCCTCACGACAGCTGAAAACACATGAAGTCAACTACGCCACTCATGACTTAGAAGTTGGGGCTGTGGTCTTCGCTCTAAAAATCTGGAGGCACTACCTATACGGTACCAAGTGCACCATTTTCACAGACCACAAGAGCCTCCAACACATATTCGACCAGAAGGAGTTAAACATGAGACAACGACGTTGGGTCGAATTGCTCAACGACTACGAATGTGAGATTCGTTACCATCCAGGAAAGGTGAATGTAGTGGCTGATGCCCTTAGATGTAAGGAGTACTCTGGGCGAAGAGTGAAGTCATTAACCATGTCGATCCTTTCTCATCTGTCAACACAAATCAAGGAAGCTCAAATAGAAGCCTTAAAACCCGAAAATGTGACAGGTGAAACCCTTAGAGGGATGGACAAAAATCTAGAAATCAAGAGTGATGGAGTGCGCTACCTCATTAACCGAATCTGGACACCAAAGTTGGGTGGGTTCAGATTGATAGTTATGAACGAAGCACACCAGACTCCATACTCTGTACACCCAGGTTCAGATAAAATATATCTGGATCTCAGACAACTCTACTGGTGGCCAAACATGAAATCAGAAATTGCCATCTATGTGAGCAAGTGCTTGACTTGCGCCAAGATAAAAGTAGAACACTAGAAGCCCTCAGGTCTACTTCAACAACCCGAAATACCTGAGTGGAAATGGGAACAGATTTCCATGGACTACATAACAAAACTACCCAAGACTCAGGGTGGTCACGACACCATTTGGGTGATCGTTGACAGACTAACCAAGTCTGCTCATTTCTTACCGATCAAGGAAACTGATAAGATGGAAAAGCTAACGAGAACCTACATCCGAGAGATCGTGCGACTTCATGGGGTGCCGATGTCTATCATCTCGGACAGAGACAGTAGGTTCACTTCCAGATTCTGGCAATCGTTGCAAAAATCCATGGGAACAAGGTTGGATATGAGCACAGCCTATCACCCACAAATTGACGGACAGAGTTAGAGAACGATCCAAACCCTAGAAGACATGTTGCGAGCATGTGTAATCGAATTTGGTAAAGCGTGGGATGTTGACTTACCATTAGTTGAGTTCTTTTATAATAAAAGTTATCATACTAGTGTCAAGACTGCTCCATTTGAAGCCCTTTATGCCCGTAAGTGCAGATCACCTCTGTGCTGGGCGGAAGTAGGCGACACACAGTTGGCTAAAGGTCTATTCCCTGATAGCACTCTCATTGGTCCAGAGATCATTAGAGAAACAACTGAAAAGATCGTTCAAATTCGAGAACGTCTAAAAGCCTCGAGGGATAGGAAAAAGAGCTATGCCGATACAAGACGAAAACCCTTGGTATTTCAGGTTGGTGACCGCGTTCTACGGAAGATCTCACCCTGGAAGGGCATTATACGCTTTGGGAAGCGTAGAAAACTAAACCCAAGGTACATTTGACCCTTCGGAATTAATTCAAGGATTGGTCTAGTCGCTTATAGACTTCAACTTCCAATCGAGCTTAACAAAGTACACCTAGTGTTTCACGTATCTAACCTAAAAAAGTATTTGTCTGACGAAACTCTTGTGATTCCACTAGACAAAATCAAACTTAACGAAAATCTTAACATTGTGGAAGAACCCGTCGAGGTCATGGATAGGGAAATCAAACGAACTAAGCAGAGTCGCATACCAATAGTGAAGGTCTGTTGGAACGCTAAGCGGGGACCTGAATTCATATGGAAGCGAGAAGATCAGATGCAACAGAAGTATCCGCATCTCTTCCCTAGTCCCTAAACTTTTATTTTTTAATTAATTTCGGGACAAAATTCCCTCTAACGGGGGGATCATGAAACAACCCGTTATTTCAGGTCAATGTAATGACTAAAAGTTGAGTCTTGTAACCTCTTTGAAAAATAATAAGAATATCATCGAAAATGAAATGTTCAAAAAGAACTGTTTGGGTACACTATGTGGTAGATATCGTGATAAGGTTTCCGAAAATATAAAGAATGCTAAAATTCGAGTTATAACGAAGGAGTTATGACCAATCAAAGATTCGTAACGCTACAGGTAAAGCGATGTTAAACATAAAATGAGAAATCTCAATAAAATACTTTTTAGCCTTAGACATCTAAATGAAAGTTGTAAATGTCTTTAAACCGCGGACATACATAAAAAGAACGCCCCAATCTGACATCGTAAGAGGAAGTTATGATTTTTTGAAGTTTCTGACCTAGCACTAGACAACTAAAAACTCGAAATAGAGATCGAGCGGTCTTTAGCTGACACAACCTAAATGAAAGTTGAAGACCCCAACAATAGGAGTACAACAGTAAAAAGTATGAAGAAAATGGACATCAGATAAAGGAGTTATGGAATTTAAACGGACTTTTCCAGGTCCGGCCTGTAAAAAATATTATGATAAAAATAATGTCAAAATTAGCCGACGAAGTCTAAATGAGAGTTGTAGAACCTTTTCACACCTACGCATGCATATAAAGAACGTTGAAATCATAGCTCGTAAGCAAAAGTTACGAATTTTACAAGTTTGGGACACAAAATCCGAGGCTGACTCAGCCTCACGACGTGAGGGGACCATGCTCACGACGTGAGCTCGTGACTGATGGGTTCCAGAGTGTCAGCCACGTCAAATCATTGAAGAGGATCATGCTGACTAAGCCTCACAACGTGAGGATCTAAAACTCACGACGTGAGACCCCTAATCAGCCCCTATAAATAGAAGCTTAAGGGTGCCGGGTTTGGTGCTCATTTCTTTCCTTCTAAGTGATGTTACTCTGCATGATTACCTCGATAAGCCTTCCCGAAGCACCGGTTTTTCATACTCAAGTTCCGAAGAAAGTTCCACACTCCCAAGATCCCCAAGGATCCCGAGATTTCAACTCTCTCTAGTTGAAGTTCTGCTCGATTCTTCTCTCGACTACTTCAAAACAACCACTTCAATCAAGGGAGCTCATACCCCCTTTTATACACCTTCAAATACTTTATAATGTACTTTTAATACATTTCGGGGGATAATACAAGTAAACACCCGGTTAATCCCGAGTGAAAACGTGAAAACTCTTGTTATACCTTGCACGCACTAGATTTATACAAAATGCATAGTATCCAGGGTAGCCATCCTTGTTAAACCATTTTATACATTCAAAGAACTTATGATTTACGAAAAGGTACTACCTAAAGTCCTATCTATTATAACCAGAATCTCCCGTTTGGAGAGCGTGTTAAATGTGTATAGATCTATACGGGAAGTCATGATCTCGCACCCTGACTGTTAGCTACAGTCCTTTAGGTGACAGTTTGTCATCAATGTTTCACTGCCTAAAGACCATTGCCACAGGCATATTATGTTTATTATGGTTATAAAACTCACCGGATAGACAATTATTATGGTATTTCGATTTTATGAATGAGTAGCTATTAAAACAATTCTTCATCTAACAAGTGCGATCTTCTTATAGCTTTATTATATAAAACTATGCCCCAACCTTTAAGCATGTCAGTTGCTTGCGATTTTCGGTCTTAGACATTAGAGACTGCCTTTTACTTTAGGAAAATAAGGGATTTTCCTCTATCTAAAACAATCAACTAATAGGAAAATAAGGGATTTTCCTTATACAACTATTTACAATTCACAACGCGAACATTCATATGCATTTCATACTTTTATAAGAAAATAAGGGATTTTCTTGGAAAACGCATGAACATTGTAATGGCATACATTTTTTAAAACCGCTTATGAACTCACCAACTTAATTGTTGACACTTTTTCTTTGAAATAACTTGTATTCTCAGGGAACCGCTAATCAGGTTTGGAAACCAACTTTTGGGGATTAACGCTCCGATGTTAATTACTTCTTTTGAAAGATGTTTATGTATTTATCTTTTGAACATGTAACTAATACAATTATGTAAACATTTTGCAACCTTTTTATATATATGGTGGTGTGTACTTTTCTTACTATGAACTGTTATGATACTGAATATGGCGTCCTCCGCCCCCGAACATTTCCGCCATTCTGGTTTTGGGGTGTGACATAAACATATGTCGCACCTTGACAGACTGGGAATGTTTGGTGTCGTTTTCCCAAAGAAGCTGGAAGTTGACTTAGTTCTTCAGTCACTTCTCGATTCATATGGTCAGTTTGTTAAAGACTAGTATATGACAGATCGTGATGTGACCCTTGTTAATATGAATTATTTGCTAATTGTTGCTGAAGCAGAAATGCTTTGGTGCACCTGTCAAGCAGATTTGACTGAAAGATCTACCTCCCAAATTTCCATGAACATTGGTTATGGCACAGGTGATAGTCCGAAAATGGTTTCTCCTCCTAAAGGAGAGATATTGGATATGGTCGAAAAATGTTTGATCATAAGAGAAAGGCAAGTTCTGAGATAGTGCCATGTGTCATTCCCAAAGAGTCCATATGTTTCTATTTCCAATAGAAAGGGCATTGGATGCGAAGCTGCCGTATCTACATGAAAGATCGCAAGGATAGGAAAGTCAAACTGTATGACTCTACTTCAGGTAAATCCACTATCTAACTCTATTTGGTTCCTATTTATAGATTCTTAATACATGATGTGATAATATTGCATTTTGATGTCTTGTAGGATCGAAGAAAATGGAAGGAATCTTAAAAGAAGAAGTAAGCTGAGTCTGATCGTGAAGATATGGATTTTAATCACATGGTTCGATGATCGGATTTATGAGCTACTACTTAGGAGTTATCATAGATTTCTTAGGAATATTTATTAACATAATTTTCATATGTATTTGTGTTGTAAACACAAGTTTTTCCGCATTTTTATAAATAAAGTAAATTTTGATTTTATCTTATTTCATGTTTCCTTGCAATGGCATTTGTGAAAATTGGTGTTTGTATTTCTATTGTTAGCAATGTTTAAATGGATTTGATTCTTAGATATATCATTTGTGGTAGTGTCATAATTTACCAAGTAAGGAAGGATTCTCATCACCTAAGTTTCAATTAGACAGAAACTTGGAATCATATGATTTGAATTGTGTGATGCATGAGAATCGTGATCCTTGGGAAATTGGCATTGATTCCTTGTTCACATATGTATGTGAGTCTAGTGAAAGGCTAAAGGATCTAGTACACATTGATGTACACTAGTCAGATCCACCACAAAGGACGATAATGTCTATTCGTCATGATTTACTGATAGTTCAGTAAATATGGTTATGCTTACAAGATTAAGTGTAATTCTAATACCTTGAAAAGTTTCAATGTATAGCAGAATGAATAAGAATAATCAATTAGGCAAAGAGATAAAAGTTTCTCCAATCTGAAACGAAAGGAGAGTACTTTAGTATCATGTTTTATGATCATCCTAATGATTATGGAACCATGTCGTAATTGATCCTCTAAGGACATCTTAGTGCATTTATATGATTAAGAAGAGGAATCGCGTATTGTTGAAATTGTTAAATCAAAAAGGATGAGTCATACTTCGTTTCGATATCAAAGTTTTAGAGTCATAATCTAGTTACTCCAAGTTTTACATTGAGTGACTTGTTCTAAGTAGTTTCATAACGGCTCATGAAATGTGGAGTAGAAATGTTCTTACTCTTGCACATTTGAAATCGGTAGTTGTGATGTTTTGGCTAAAACAAGTACCAACTAAGACCAATTATATGAACTGTTTTCTTGATAAGAACCCGCACTAACTATTGAATATTTGTTTGTCGAGGAATGTTCCTTGACAGAGAATCTTTTATGTCAAGAAGTCAGTGGGAGTCTTGTTGATCTTGAAAAGTTTCAGGATGACAATCAAGAATAAGCCTGTTAGTAATCATTAGCACACGACTTGAGGTTGACAACCTATCATGTTGACATATTCATGTTTCTGTGCTATTCCAGTTATGTTAATTATGCATGTGAGTTCTATGAGTTCTCATCTAATCGCATAAGGCAAAAGCACCTTGATCAGTGAAAGTACATTGATCAGTATGGGTGAGCTGCTCAATAACTTGGAAGCAATGGTAGGTCCTTGTGCTACCGAATGGCAAGAAATTGAGAATAAACAAGTTCAGTCCATATGAGTTTGAACTTGTCGTAAACCTTGTCTTATGATAGTGGTTGTAAATGACAAATTCACATGGATAGGAACACATACACCATAAAATCTAATTGGTAAGGGGTTTCTCTCTACTTAATGAAAATGATTGTGAGGAAACATTTTCACTAGTAGATTTTAAAGGATTAGAGCTAGCAGTTGTGATAATTGCGTTCTCAAATTCGAGTATGATTACAGCATCCCTTTTCATAGTTCGAATTGTGAGAAATGGAAATTAGTTTGATCATTCTAGACTTATTGCTATAAGTTATGAAAATGTTTAGACACACACATAAGCTATCTAATGAAAATGTATGAACTTGAGAAGTCTAGATGGAGACTTACCAAAACACCACGTATCATAAATCTGAACCTTGGTAAGAAAGTCAATAGATATTGATTTCTATAAGTCCAGTTTATTTTTGAGTAAATGTCAAAGCTAGTGGGAGCATAACTGTTATGCTAGTAAGAATGTAATTATTATGCTAGTGGGTGCATAATTATTATGTTAAGTGTTTCAAGTTAGCAATATTGGTTATAGGAAACAAAGTTCTAAATTTGCAAAGTTATAGAATTTGGAAATTGTTTCACTATAGTTTTTAAGGGTGAGGATACTTATACTTCATTTTGAATCTAAAAGTTTAGATTGAAATTTTAGTGGAACTTAGTCATGGATATATATGAAAGTCATATTGAAATGTTTCAGTATAGGAAATTCTATATATGGAAATATTATAATAAGAGACTGGTCAAGTATCATGTCTTTATGTAAGACATTATAAAACGTATCCCATATGCTTCGATTATAGGATTAATTGCATATGCTTAGTATTCATTTGTTCTAATTTTTCTAAATGCTTAGGGAATTAAGAGGGAAAAAGGACTAGAACAAGATATGACTAAAGGTTGTTAAACAACTGCGAAGGACAATATGAAGTTCACTGAAGATTGGTTGCTTGGGACAGTTGGAAGTATGGTAATCGATGGAACATACTGATAGGATTCTGAATAGATAGTATTCTATTTAGAATGGATAGTCATATAACAATCATGGAAATGTTTCCATAATGAGAGTTGGATATTAAGAACCTATGTGTAAGTTAGAAACTTTTATGCAAGAAGGATGTTCAAGGAATGTACCTTAATGTGAGACTTCATATCCGTGGAATTGTTCTTGAATGTGGGACATTACAAAAGGAACACTACATGTAAGTTTAGATCTAACAAGATTAAGGAATTGTGAAATGAGCATCATTGGAAATTTGTTCAGTTGATCTATTTCACAAAGAAATGACCATAGATAAACATAGTGTGAATGCTTGGAGCATGGGATGACAATTTCTTTAATTCAAGTATTAAGTTGATTGTTCGTGACACTATACAATGAATAAGTTTTAATTAATATGGTGATTAAATAATAAGTGTTTTATTTATATTAAAAAGTTTTGAGACCATATTGAATTAGATTATTCTTGTGTTTCACTTCGCATGTTTTTACTTCCCGAATAATAAGATTGTTCAAGCATCCACAGTCAATCATATTCTGGAAGTATGTAATGAGGTAAGACTCTCATGAATCCGACTGTAGATTGTCTAAGTGCTTAAACATAGAAAATGTTTGTTGCAGTATTCAAGAGTACTACTGAAATAGGAATTTACGTAATGGATTAAACCCATGCTCATTTAAATCACTTCATGGATTTTATCATGAGTGATTGTGAGACGATAATATCTTACATTCTTGAAATGGAGACATATGAGTTGTTTTTTACGAGTCGGTTGTGCGTTGATAATATGGAAACGCATCAGTAACATGATGTTATAAAATGTATTATTGTGTGTGATTTGATGAGAAAATAGTACAAGCATATGAGTCGAAGTTTATCCGTTCCTTTTCCCTAATGGGAAAAGAGATATCTGTGGGCCCCTCGATGATTTAGTGATGACCCCTATGGGCTTGGCCAAGCCTGGACTAAGTTGATGTGTTCAATTGTAGTCTGATTCAGTCATCGTAAATCGGAAGTCAGGAAATAAACCTTGGACATAGAGAATGATTATAATCCATATCTCATGTCCATACGATATCTTGTTGAACGGAGGAATATTTAATATCTTATCTAAAGGATGCGTTACTAATAAGACCAGAGTTCGACAACGATTTTGAAAGCTACGATTGTTAATCAGATTCTAAAGGCATACTTGCAATAATAGTTATTAGACTTATCCAAGTGAGAGGCTGGTGGGTTAGGTTTCTAGGCCCATAACTATATTTGGTATGTACTTGATTTGGTTATGAGCATGGTCCTTTTTGGTTGCCTTCACGCATGCAACTTACAGGATGACAAGTGGAGAGAGAGTAGGATTTATTATATGAATAATAAATTGGTACTCAAAATGATTTTATTAGTATATTACAAGATTAATATATTATTTGGAAATCATATTATTAGTTAGTAATTAATCATAAATTAATTTGATATTAATTTTGGAATTAAAGGAGCTGGTTAATAGTACGGGGACTGTTTTGCAAATCATTGATAGTTGCGAAACTAGGCCTAAGGATTCCTTGATAGGGATGGACGAAATTTATAGATTGGATCTACAAGATTTCTTTCAAGACATATTGTAACGCCCGCAAATCCGGGCTAGTCAAATTAGAGGCATTAGGGGTCGAAAACAAATTTTCGACAAAAGATTATTTAGAATAAATAATCTTAACCAAGTTGTAGAGTATGTTACAAGGTTTTCGTACATATAAAGAACGCCGAAAACCGAGTTATAACGAAGAAGTTATGACCCGTTGAAGTTTCGCGACGGTACCGACACGATAGCGGGAAGCGTAAATAGTGAATTTACGATAGAGCGAGATTTAGCCTTAGTGATCTAAATTAAAGTCGTAGAATATGTTAAACTAAGAACATCGATAAAAAGAACGCCCAAATCTGACTTCGTATGAGGAAGTTATGATTTTTCTAAGATTTAGCATAGCAGTGCACAGCCCGAAATCTGAATTTTAGATCGGTCGATTTTTAGCCAACGGGATCTAAATGAAAGTTGTAGTACTCGTAAATACCAACGCGTGGATATAAAGAACGTCGATAATAGAGCTCGTATGCAAAAGTTATGGACGAAGCTTAGTCCCTACTTTTCGAGCGCGGCGAATTCGATACAGTTTTGTAAATACGAGATAGAATGAGAATTAGCCAACGAGGTCTAAATGAGAGTTGAAGATCTCATTAATAGGAACTCAACGGTAAAAAGACAGACAAAAATGGAGCTCGTATGCGAAAGTTATGGACGAAGCTTAGTCCCTACTTTTCGAGCGCGGCGAATTTGATACAGTTTTGTAAATCCGAGATAGAATGAGAATTAGCCAACGAGGTCTAAATGAAAGTTGAAGATCTCATTAATAGGAACTCAACAGTAAAAAGACAGACAAAAACGGAGCTCGTATGCAAAAGTTACGGACGAATCTTGGAGACTACTTTACTATACACTTCCTATAAATACAAGGGTGAACTCCTCATATTTTCTTCACACCATAAGCCTTTCTTTCTCTCTCTAACTTCTCTCTAGCCTCCCTAAACCCCTCCCAAGTCTACGGAACCTCCCTAGCACGAGAAGAGAGCCCCGGAGCGCCCGACGGCTCCGAGAAGAAAAGCTTTCGGCTCGGAAACGCTGCTCCAGCGAAGCCCGATTTTTTAATAAAAACCCGCTGTAAGTGAGCTACGCCTATAGTATATTTAATATAGATTTTATTTAATTATAGTAACATTGTTAGGACCTTAAAATAATTATTTAGTCTATTATTATGAGTTATATTGAGTGTTATTTAACGCTTATATAATAGTAATAATAGCTAGACTATTAAATTAGTCTCGTCAAGCGTTAGACTAAACTCTAGTGGTAATGATACTAGGTTTCGTCAAGGGATAATTGTTTTAAGAGTAACGAAGTGCTGTCCGAGTGCCGACTCACCACCTTTCAAGTGAGTGCATGGTCCCTTTCATCTTACACATAGATATGAAGTATTTTATATAAACTACGTGCTATGTGTGCATATTATCTGAATACTTGCTGTCTATGCTGGTTGAACGTTTTATACATGTTTTAAAGGACTTAAACTGTATACGTATTTTATATATACAAAAATGTTGGGTATGAGATGGGTAGATGAATGATGAGAGATAGAAGATGACGTGAGTATACATTGGCAGCTATAGACTTAGTGCCTATGGGACAAACACCGATAGCTATGGACTTAGTACCTTTTAGACGTTGGTAGCTATGGATTTAGTACCTGTTGGGAATTGGTAGCTATGGACTTAGTACCTATTAGTTAGATGCTGGTAGCTATGGATTTAGTACCTGTAAGAATTGGTAGCTATGGACTTAGTACCTGTTGAACATTGGTAGCTATGGACTTAGTACCTCTTAGATAAAGACTGGTAGCTATGGATTTAGTACCCGATGAATAGACTATAGCAGCTATGGAATTAGTGCTTTATGAATGAACATTGGCAGCTATGGATTTAGTGTCAGTCCCATAACCCTGGAAGTAAGGGACTTCGGAATAAACGAATGCAGGATAGATGACTCTTAGGTTAAATCCTTAAAGAGTAAAGAAGATAATGGGGATGAGTAATTGGGTTGATTGTTTGATTGAACATAATAATTATATTATTGTGGGTTGAAAACCCTATGTACTCACCAGGTTTCCCAACCTGACCACTCAGTTTATGTATATCACAGGTGACGAAGTGAAGTGACATTACACTCAGAGATTTAAAAGAGATGTAGATCACTAGTGTAAATCATTGTAAGTTCTGTTTATGCTTATGTTTTGGTATTAACGATGACATCCCAAACATTTTAAAATGAAATAAATACGTTTCTTCGAAAATGTTTTAATAACGTATTTACCATGTTTTTCTGGGAACAAATTCCGCAACCTTTTTATAAAATGAAGTACTCTGATTTTCATAAAGCATAAACAAAATCGGTCTTTTCTGGCCGTGATTTTGGGGATGTCACACATATTATGGAGTCCATGGGTTTCTTTGGGCTTAAGTTAGCAACTAGGGTTTCCTTATTCAAGTCCAGCTTCAAGACTAAGCAACCTAGCCCTATATAAACTCCCCTAACCCTACAAATTTCGGTCTAAGCTTGTTTACCTAACCCTAGCCGGTTTTTCTTGTTTCTCTCCAAGCCATCCTTTACATTGAGTGTTTGTGACTCCATTAGAGGTGCAACACTTGGGGCACTAAGCTATCGAAGGTCAAAGATCTTTAAGGTGAACTTGTTATTACTACATAACAAGAGAGGTACCATCTAAACCCTCATTACTTGTAAATTTCTAATTATGTATGCTAGTTATAGGGTTCAATTCTTTGGTATTCAATTTGCATGTTCAATAAATAAAAACTTAGATCCAAAGCAATTAGGGTTGCATGATCACATAGGATTGTAGATATGATCAAAATCCATAAGTACTAAGGTAGCCGAAACTTGAATAAGATGTCGAGTGAATAAAGAGACAACCTTGTAATAATATTTAATACCTATATGTCTATAATTTGTAATCAATGATGGGTGTTGGTTTTGACATCCTTAGTGATTTTGGTATTTTGAAAGAATATTCATTATCTCAAAATATTTTATTTAAGCTCGGATTTTCCAAAACAAAGACAACACGGTATTTAAAGAATAAAGAAAAAGTTTTATTTTGTTATGAAAAATAAGGGATGTCATAGCGTGTTTGTCGAAGAACCATGGTCGTCCGGGGGTGACTAATTTCTTTACGCTTAATGGGGTTCTGTTGTTTAAATGGGGTTGGAGATTTTGTCAATTAAGTGATGACTTATGGAATATGATTGTTAGAGCTATTTATGGGGGTGATGGTCTTCTGGATAGCAACCTTCCAAGTAGAAGTACGACAAGGCCTTATATTATCATAAATACTATTCATCTATGCAACAAAGGGGTTGAAATGATTCAGTGTTGTTAGAGAAAAGTGGCGGTTGCGGCTCATACATTTTTTTGGAAAAATCTGTGAGTAGGTGACATGGTGTTAAACTCATTTTGCCTAGGTTTGATGCCTTAGAAAATGATCCTTGTTTTTCAGTTAATTCAAAGTGACATCATGTGCATTGTTATTCACTTTTTTTGTAGAGAGCCTAAAGGAGGAACGAAGATGAGTAATGGAATGGGATTAGGCAGTTGATGGCTTCGGTGTCCCTATATCCAATTCCTGATTGTTCAACATAAACATTAGACTTGACATGTATTTTCTTTGTGGCTTCGACTCAGATCTTTACTTATGAGAAAATGTTGGGTTTAAAAAACAATATTACTAGATGAGTGAGATTTGTGCCGATAAGATTAATGTTTTTGGTTGGGGATTAGCTCTTGACAATCTTCATACTCGTCTAACATCCGTATCTTAGAGGTATGATTTCTTCAATAATTTAGGAGTTTTGGAAGGCTACGATGTAGGGAATGCACCGCCATCATGTGGTGTGGCCAGGTTGAATGTGTATTCCATTTTGCCTCCTATAACGTTGTGATGTATAGCAACGACGTAGGGGCTATTTTGGGCCAAAACCCTAATACTCAATATTGGAGCCCTATTTAAGGGAACTAACTCCTAGGGTTCCCTTATTTGCAGCATCCACCCTCTAAGATCTTATCCCACCCAATCCCTAGCCTTCATATGTGTGTTTGAGAGGGTAAAGCTAACTTTTTGAAGGTTAAAAGAAGTATACCATCTTGGTGTTAGTGTGCTTGGTTCCACCTTGCATCTTATATCTTCACTTCATTTCTGATCATTTGAGGTAAAAAGTCTTCACCTTGCTCATTAAATCGTTGGATCTAATATTTGGTCACTTAATGAGTTTTTGGTCCATGGTTTTGGTTAGAGTGAATGGATGGATTAAAGTTAGCAAATTTGCGGTCTTTCTAAGTCCCATGAGTATCATATCTTATGGGTCTAAGAGTTGAGTATGCTTTGTGAGCTCTGTATGAGTTTTAGGTCATATTTCTCCGTTTTTTACCTAGTTTGAGTGCTATACTTGCATTGGACAAGCATGTATGAAAAGCATCAATGTTTATGTTGTGTTAGACCTTAGGAAGCTTTCTAGAAAGATGGAATGGATTGGCTTAATGGATTGAGAGTTTAATCCATTAGGCTATAGGAGCTTAGTTTCCACGATGAGGCAGCCTGCTTGTCATGACGTGACGACTAGGGTTCACTCGACTGTTTTGTTGAGAAGCGGCCACAACGTGGCTAAGGATGGTCACGACGTGGTGACCGTCTAGAGTTGATTATGACTTTGACCATTGGCTTTTTTGAATTGGTTGACTTTTGGTTAATTGGCTAGTTTTAAAAGGTGGATTAACATTTTACTTTGTATGGCTTATTAGGAGGTGTATAGCACCCGTTCTTTGGCGATAACAGCTGTTAGTTGTTGGCTATGCCTGCAAGGTGAGTCTTCTCACTATACTATGTAGGTTGCTAGATTGTCTCTGTGACTCTTGCATGAAAGACTGTGGTAGGGTCAAAACACTTGTATAAAATACTATGGTTGGATCACAACACTTGTATGATAGATTTTGGTTGGATCATAGCACTTTTCTGTCTTTATGACTTGTATGGAGGACCATGGGTTAAACGTGGTAGAAAGGTTAAAGTTAGGCTATAATTTGGAAGTGATTATAAGACTATGGTTGGATCATAGTGTTTACGTAGGATTGAAATACAACCCTAGAGTTGGGCCCACTGATATGTATGGTATGTGGTATTATGGGGAAATCACTAAGCTTTATGCTGACGCTTTACATTTTAAATGTTTTGAGTCCAAAGGGAAGGGACCGACTTGACTACACTGCATCCCCCGAAGGCTTTTTTCGCATTTATTATTACCATTTTACTATGATGTTTGAGAGATACATTTTACTATGATTGGTTTTTGAAAAAAAAATGTTTGTATGGATTTGGTGGTTTGAAAATGAAAATTTTTACTAGTATTTTTGGGACGTTACAAGTTGGTATCATATCCTTGGTTTGAGGGATTCGGGCTCACTCTGGGGTGTGAATGAACTCAAAATGAGGAATTGATAATCTTTTTGAAAGAAAATAATTTTTCTAAAAAGATTTTTTTTTACAATGAAAGAGATGAGATGTGTGCAATCGGCTGAGTTCACGTAAGTGATTCCCAAATACTCATACATGAGTATTATGAGCTAGTATGTTGCTTTGTGAATTACATGCTAGAATTGGGCTAAGGATACCTTCAGGAATTGCATGATAGAATTGTTTGATTTGAGTGATGCCTTGTAGCCTAGGACGAATTAGATGTGACATATTACTTGGTGTCTATATTGGAAATGTTATTTGCTAAGTGTATGTTTAAAAATTGTATACAATTAGGATCATATAGCCTGAGAATGATTGATTTAGCCTTATTTCCTTGTCCTTGTCTGGTTGTTGGCTTAGGGTAGAATCTTTTATCCGACAGTCTATTTGATCCCGTATTGTATATAATTTTCATGCATAAGGCAACTAGTGGTGTTGGTAGAGGTTCCTAGTATTACAAAAGTAGGTGAGATGAGGATTCATAGGAGAGCCTAAGGAATGTTGTAGTGAGATATCTATGATGTTTAGAATAGGGTTTATGAGAGTTGTCATAGTGGAGTGAATTAGAGGATTTGAGATGATTCTTGAGGAAAAGTACAGATAGGTGTGGAAGGTAGTATTGGGCCTGTACTACTAAAACCACACGATACATACTCAAATCAAGGAAAATCACGGAGATCCTAAGGAACTTGTAGCGTGAGAGACCATGCAAGTATGTTCTTATCATTTATATGTTAGCCTTTGAGTATATAGGTGAGCACTCGAGGAGGAGGTTCTGGTCCAGGCTCTGGTGCTGAGTCAATTAATGAGAGGATATGTGAGTTCATTACGTACTTTTCATGTATATATGTTTGCCTTTGGATGCGACTCCTATGATATTTTCTCCCATAAATGAGGGGATCATGGAGTTGTTGGATGATCGCTTAGGGGTGTTTCGTGTATAGAATGAAACTGTTGAATTTGGGGCATGGACTCTCTACTTTTAAGATTTTAAGGCTTCTGGATCCCATGAGTTCTTTGGGAAGAATGACCTTATTGCAAGAAGACGGTAGATTGGTTATATGGAGAATGCTCAATGGACGAGTTTTTACTGTGAGGTATCGAATGTGGGATTTGCATCTTGCCTTTTGAGGGATGGACCCCACAACTGGTGGGATGAGGTTAGACATGCCTTGGAGTTGAGGTTGTGGTGGCCATGACTTGAACTAATTTTGTGGCAAGATTCTAAGAGAATTTCACACCTACTATTGAGTTGCATCTGTTAGCGAAGGAGTTGTAGGACCTTCGCCAGATGATGGAGACTGTGGTGGAGATCACCGCCAAGTTTAGGGAGAGGTCTTTTCTGCTTCTGCAGTATGCTACAGATGAGGCAAGGTATCAAGACATGCTCAGGGATAACATTCAAGAGTCTGTGAGCATATAGAGCTACATGACCTAGGAGGATATGACTATCAGAGCCCGGGAATAGGTGATTGAGTTGGAGCTTCAGACGAATTGCAAGCCAGAGCAGGTTCAGACATCGATAGGCCCAATGAAGAGTCCCATGACTTTCGATTCTCATTCTATGGTCCAGTAGGGTCGGGACCGTTACGATAAGTACGACAAGCCACTCGACCACGCTTTGCTAGCAGGGATTCGGGTGATTTTAGGTGTAGTCATAAATGACATTTTGGTAGGGATTGCCCTCGTGGAATGTTGATCTGTTTCCATTGCAATCAGACATATCATAAGAAGGTCGATTCCCCTAGATTGTCGGGAGGAGCAGTGGTGGCACCCATACCAGAAAACCTTGAGGATTAATGAAGGCCATCAGAGCAAGGCAAAGGCTCCTATGGTTAGGAGCCGAGCATTTTAGTTGACGACTGAGGAGGCATGAGCAGCATCAGAAGTGATTGCCAGTGTGTATTTCTTTGTATTCTTTGTTACTTTCCTTATTTTATGTTTATGTTTTGTGTACTCGTATTCAGAGGTGTTTTAGTGAATGTGTTATTGGCTATAGTTCTTTTTGATCTAGGTGCTACACGATCTTTCGTATCTCTTGCGCTTAGAAAGAATTTTGGTGATACTATGGGAGTTTAAATTACATGCAAGAGGTAGAGATTGCAGACGACCGTACAGTGAGTGCTGCGAGTGTTCATCGAGGTTGCTTTCTTGAGTTGTTCCATGAGAAGTATTCAATTGATCTAGTCAATATTCCTCTATGAGGGACTAAGATTATTGTGGGCATGGACTGGTTGAGCCAGAACGGAGCTATGATTGATTGTGAGAGTCATTTGGTGAGAGTTCCAACCCCAAATGGGGGAGAACTGACAATTCATAGTGATGACACTCAGCGAGTATTGGCCTCTTGCTCAGTTGCGAGGGCTAGGAGATATCTTCAGCAGGGATGCTCAGGATTTGTGGTTTTTGTGATGGATTCACGGGTTATGGAGAGGAAGAGAGTGGGTGATGTCTTTATCATTTGAGATTTTCCAGATGTGTTACCCGAGGACTTACCGGGGGTGCCTCCTGAGAGGAAGGTGGAGTTCTAGATCGATTTAGTTCTAGGGGTAGCTCCGATAGCCAATGCATCATATCGCCTAGTAGAATCAGAGATGCAGGAGTTGTCTAAGTAGTTGCAAGAGCTGTTAGACATGGGATTCATTAGACCGAGCAGTTCACCGTAGGGAGCATCGATCCTGTTCTTGAAGAAGAAGGATGGTTCATACAAGATGTGCATTAAATACCGAGAGTTGAACAAGTTAACGCTTAAGAATCATTACCCACTTTCGAGGATCGACACTTTAATTGATCAAAACCATTGTGCATCTTGGTTTTCCAAGATTGGTTTGAGATCAGGTTATCAATAGATGAGGGTCAGGGATGAAGTTGGACAGAATACATACTTCAGTACTCGCTTTGGTTACTAAGATTTTATGGTGATACCATTCGGGATCACCAACGCACCGACCACATTCATGGATCTCATGAACTAGTTGTGTAGACCGATGTTCGACTGGTATGTGATAATGTTTATTAATGATATATTGATCTATTCTAAGACTGAGGAATAGCATGAGGAGCACCTGCAGGAGGTTTTTGAGACTTTGTGGAGGGATAGGCTTTCTGCAAAGTTCTCCAAATATGATTTATGGTTGCATGAGGTGCAGTTCTTGAGGAACATCGTCAACCAGAATGGTATATAGATTGAGTCGTCCAAGATCGAGGCAGGAATGCAGTTGGAGATACCAAGGACCCCAATTGAGGTTTGGAGTTTCCTTTGGTTAGCAGGCTATTATAGAAGGTTCATTCAATATTTCTCGAAGATTTTTATCCCTTTGAACCGATTGGCGAAGATGAATGGTACTTTCAGTGGGAGCCTGAGCAGTAGGTGGCATTCAAGTCCTTGAGATAGAGATTATGTGTGGCTCTTATTCTGACCCTTCTAGAGGGTATGAATGACTTTTTGGTTTATTGCGATGCATTGATTTTTGGTATGGGTGTGGTGCTCATGTAGTGGGGTCATGTGATTGCTTATGCATCGATGCAGTTGAAGCCTCCGAGGCAAATTACCCCACTCATGATCTGGAGCTAGGGGCTGTGGTTTTCACCCTCAATATTTGGAGGTATTGTTTGTAAGGGTCAAGTATACTATTTCTATAGACCAAAAGAGCGTTAGATATTTGATGGACCAGGCGAACCTGAACATGAGACAAAATAGATGGTTACATGTGGTGAAAGAATATGACTATGAGATTTTGTACAATCTTAGGAAGGACAATGTTGTGGTCAATAACTTGAGTCGCAAGGTAGAGAGTACACCGGTCAAAGATCTATGTTTGAGGATAGTTAGTGTTTCACCATTGTTAGCTTTAATCAAGTAATGACAAGTAGAGGGGCTAAAAAGGGAGAATTGGAAGGAAGTGACAATCAGGGCTAGATTTGTTTATTTTTCAAAGATAGTTGTGGGTTATTGACTCAGTGCATGTGACAACCCGAAATTTCTATTCTTGTAAAATTCAAACATGGTCAAATAAAGTCAAACTTATTCAATAAAAGTCAAACTTATGCTTTGTTGTAATCTTAAGGGTACATTAATAACCTTTTCATGTTAAACACTTATTTAAAAAGGAGTTGTGGAAACTTGAAACTTAGAACATCCAAAAGTCAAAAGAACCACATGGAACTGCAAACCCCTTGCAGTCTAAATCGTCTCGCATCTGAAAACCTTCGGTTCTTGGTCGTAACCTCTTCGGTTCATGATCATGCTTCGGACCGTAAACCTTTGGTTTGCGGCCGTGAACTTACATCGGACCGCAAACACTACCCCTATATATATGGTTTTGAATGATTTTCTCCTCACTTCTTCTCTTCTGACCAAAAACTCCATCTTTTTCTCCCAAGTCTCCAACTGTAAACCCTATCTCTTCTCTCATTTATCCACCGAGGATCCTTGCATCACCTTCGGATCTTGTTGCGAATCATCAAAAGTTCATATTTTCTTCAATCAAGCATTCTCTATTTCTGGTTTACAGCCGTGAACCCTTGAGTCTTCAAAGGTCGAAAACTCTTTGCGGTCGTGAACACCAAAGGCTGGCCGTAAACACCAACCAGCTTCTTGATTTCGATCCTAACCCTCCCTTTTCTAAGTATTCCTTACATCATAGGTTGTTTCCTTTACACCTTAGAGGTTATATTCACTAATTATATGCCTATATACTATGTGAAATGCATTTTAAGAGTTGTTTTGTCTCGGTATATAACTCGGGGAGCTTATCATCCTATATCGAACATTCAATCGAATCACTCACTTAAGGTGAGTTCATACCCCTACAATTTACCTTTTTTCAATGTTTTAGGGGGGAATACAAGTAGAACACAATTGAATTGTGTTAATATTTACATGTGAAAAAAAACAAACAAAAGATTTATTATGCTTATAAAGGTTGTTACAATCATTTCAAAAACTCTTTCAAACTATTTTAGATTGATGTATATTATCAAAATCGTATTCATTTATATATTTATGCATAAGTATGCTTTAACAGACTTAGGACTATTGCTAAATACCTTGACTCTTGTTCCTTGTTTGGTTGTGGGCTTAGGTAGGATCACTAGTCCGACTGTCGGCTAAATCATAGTTATACTTGCTAAATATATACATGAATATTAAACCCCATTTTCAAATGTACATACTTAACTCAGTTGCATACATTGGGCAAATGAGTCTTTCCTACAAATCAGTAACACTTCACACAAACATACTAGTAAACTATAATAGGTATAGTTTAGAGAATCACCACATACTATTTCTAAAACAGAGAGTTAATACATGAGTCACTACATGCAAACTATTACTATTCATTACAAATTATACTATTCATTTACAAGAACAAGAAGGAACTTACATACAATAACAAGAACAAGATAACTAAAATGTGAGATAAAATTTCATGGCATAGCAATATTCTTGCTATTTAATGTTTTATAACCAGAGTCTCCTGGAGGGAGAACGTGAGTTTGTGTATAGCTCTATATAGGATTGACCATTCTACACCTTGTCGCTCGCTACAGTGGGACTTGCAGGTCTACGTGTGACAAATGTCATACCATTTTCGACGCCTGAAGAATGTCGTGTTTTATACTAGTCTATCAAGTATGGTTATAACCTTTTCACATTTTTAACCTAAATTAACCAGTTTGGTTTTTAAGGTAGTTAATGCATCAGTAATGTATTTTATACAATACTACTGTAAATCTTCATTTTTCCATTACATTTACACAGTGACATTCTCACAAGAGAAATGCACACTATTTTTCAAGTAAATATAGTTTTACAATATGGAAAACATACATTTATACTATTTCCAGTACAAACATACATTTTACACTATTTTCAAGAGAACAGAACATACAAAACAGTTGAGTCTTGGTAGAAGACTACTTTTCATTTAAGCAGAAAATATAGGATTTTCTAGGAAGTATACAAACATTTTCACTAGACAGATACAAACATTTTTACTAAACAAATACAAACATTTTCATGAAACAAATACAAACAATTGACACTAAAATACTTATGAAATCACCAAATTAAATGTTGATAATCTCTTTCAAAATAACTTGTATTCTCAGGTCACCAGTAGACAGGTTCACTGGACCAGGTTTTGTGATGATGGAGCATGTTCAAGACTCGTCTTTTATTTTGTTACATATACATTTTTGGTGTCATACAACTATTCATAGAACGCACTTGTATGAACTATATTATTAATGAAATGGATGTTGTTGTTTCTTTTACTAGTGTGTATTGTTATGATATTGTACATGACGTCCTTCTCCCCCGAACATTTCTGCCGTTCTAGGTTTGGGGGTGTGACAGTGCAGTAGAGTATGAGTTCTGGTTGTTGGTGGGGTTAGGCATATATTTTTGGAGGAAATTAACACACAAGTCTAAGTTTTCAATCCATCTAGAGGCCACGAAGATGTATAGAGACTTACAATTGAGCTACGGGTGGCCTTGCATAAAGAGGGAGATAGAGTGGTATGTTGAGCGGTGCCTGACTTGCTACAAAGTCAAAGCCGAACATCAGAGACCCCATGGTAAGATTCATGCGAGGATATCAAAAAATTAACAAGGACGACACGTGGGTTTGATTCTATCTAGGTCATTGTTGATAGATTGACCAAGAGTGCGCATTTCATTCCTATTTATGAGAGCATAACCGTCGAGAAGTTGGCCGACATCTACATCAAGGAGGTAGTCGTTCGTAACAAGGTTCCAATTCCAACAGTCTTTGATTGCAATGTGCGTTTCACCTTCAGGTTTTGGAGGAAGTTTCATGAGGAGTAGGGTACTTAGTTTCATTTTAGCACAATATACCACCCCTGGACCGATGAACAAAGCGAGCTGACTGTTCAGAAGCTTGAGGATATGCTCAGGGCATGTGTGCTAGACTTTTGCAAAGGTTGGGATATGTATCTTCCATTGTCCGGGTTCTCATACAATAACAGTTACCATGCCGGTATTGATCGACCTCCCTTTGAGATGCTTTACGGGAGGATGTGTCGAACAACGGTTTGGTGGGGCGAGGTTGAGCACTAATTTTTGGGGAGTATGAGGTAGGACTCAAGACTACGGAGTTGATACAACATATATACAATCAGCTGCAGACTATGCAGAATCGCTAGAAGAGTTATATTGACCGGTGACGTTAGGACCTCGAGTTCCAGGTTTGAGATTTTATGCTTCTGAATGTGTCACCTTGGTAGGGTGTCATCCAGTTTAGGAAGCGAAGTAAGTTGGTCCCTATTTTCATTGGTCCTTTCAGGGTTATTGCACGGGTGGGCAAAGTTGCATACCAATTGGATTTACCCACCAAGCATAGTCAAATCCACAACACTTTCCATGTCTCTCAGCCACAAAAGTCATTAGCTGATGATTCCATAGTGATTCCCCTAGGACACATTCAGGTTGTTGAGTGCCTGAATTATGTACAGAGACAGGTTTTGATTCTCGATAGGAAGATGAAGACCTTGTGCAACAAGGTACTGGATTTGGTGGTGGTACAATGGCAGAACCAAAAGGGTTCTGAGTGGACATCGGAACCCGAGGAAGTGATGAGGTAGCATTACCCCCAAGTTGTTTGCAAGAGCAAACTTTAAGGACGATGTATGATTCAAGTGGGGGAGAGTTGTAGCATATGGATCTTGAAGGTATGATTTCATCAATAATTTATGAGTTTTGGAAGGCCACAACGTGGAGGAGGCACAACCATGATGTGGTGTGGCCACGTTGAATGCTTATTCCGTTTTTTCCTCCCACGACATGGGTACTATTTTGGGACAAAACCCTAATTCTCGATATTGGAGCCTTATTTAAGGGAACTAACGTCTAGGGTTGCCTCATTTTGTATCATCCACCCTCTGAGATCTTATCCCACCCAAAACCTAGCCTGCATATGTGTGTTTTGAGTGGGTGAAGCACTCTTTGTGAAGGTTGAAAGAAGAAGGAGACCATATTTGTGTTGGTATTGTAATATCCCAAAATTCAAGACCAAAAATTTCATTTTTAAATAAGTAATTATAAAAACCAATAGTCAGAAACATCAATAGTGTCAACTCCTTTCATAATCAAAAACCAGTATTTCAAATAACCAAAACATGTCAGAGAAAAGTAATATCAGAGTACAACTCCCAAAGATCTCATAATGCGGAAATCATAGTGTGATGCGCTGCGATCATGCCGACTCCTTTCCTTTAGAAGAATAAGTACCTGAAACCAAAACTATAATTGTAGGCACGAAGCTTAGTGAGTTCCCCCATCATACCACATACCATACAATACACATACTGCCTAGCATATTCGGGTGTTGGCCTACCCCTTCGGTCTCTTTCAATCGGTAACCGCCTAGCATATCAGGGTGTTGGTCTACCCCTTCAGTCTCTTTCAATTGGTAACCGCCTAGCATATAAGGGTGCTAGTCTACCCCTTTTGTCTCTTTCAACCGGTAATCGGGGACTATTTCACCCCTACAAACAAACAAAACAACACACACACACACAAAGCCATTGTTGTGGCAGTAGGCGGTGGTTGGAGGTGACAACCACCACCTCAGGGTGGTTGTGGTGGCTTTTCTCGTGAAGTACGGCCAAATTTCAATTATACAACACAATATCCAAATGAACACACACACAAAATAACACATACACACACACACACTTCTTTTTCCCAAGAAAATGAACCCATCCACCCACCTGGTGGCGTATGGTGACGACAACGACTCGAAGGACGGAAGCGGCAGAACAGCAGCGCTACAATCAGCCTTAGCAGTGCCGGTGGAATACGGTGACTACGTCTTCAATGGTTTCGGTGTAGCGGTGGAAGCAATCCCGGTGGTTCACGATCCACACCAACACTCCTTGTTCTGCCTCCGACCTTCAACGGATCTCCCGACTGTTCTCTAGGTTCCCGACAGTGGTGGTGGCACTTCGATGGCGAAGTAACGGGTGGCGGATGAGGGCTTCACATAGTGGTGACTGGAGAAGGAGAAGAAGAAGAAGAAGAAGAAGAAGAATGGTGGAAGTACGGTGGAATCTTGGTGGTCGTTAGCTGATCGGAAAAATGAGCTACATGGATGGTGGCGGCGACCGAAGGTGAAGGGAGGCATAAGGAGGGTAGCAACTATTTCAAACGATTGACACATGGGGTGACGGGTTATAAGTCCCGTCCATTTTCAAATGTTAGCCCATATTAACACTTTCAGCCCCTCCTTTTCTTTTTCTTTCAAATTAAATCCAAATTTACCCAAATAGCCGCTCCTCTACAAAATATTTTCAATATAAGTCCAAAAACTACAAAACGAGCCTAATTGATTATTCGTTAGCCACATGCTCAAATATTCTTTACACCACGAACCCTGAAAGCACTCTTTAGACCTCCAAAACAAATTATAATGCCAATTACACACTTTTTCACTAAACTCTTTTATTTAATTTATATATATATATATATATATATATATATATATCGGAATAAAATAATACCTAAAACAGATTTTCGGATTTTAGGGATTGTCTTCGAGATGAGGTGTTACAACTCTCCCCCACTTAAATTAGAATTTGTGCTCGAAATCATCCTTACCATTCCCGACACGCCAAATAACTTGAGCAATTCAGGGACAACCCTTAGCATACTACAACCTTCCCAAGGCAAACGGAACCTTCCTTCGCAGGACCCTACAATCCGACGATGAATGAATTCCTTTCAGCATATCGCATTTATTCAGTCTGAACCTGAAGTCTCGGGAGAATCTGACTCTCTGACAGACTACCCATACTGACCCATTGCTGATTAAATTCCATTAATTTCCCCAATTGACTACTCGGCTTCTGATATTTGAGATTCCCATGAGAAACTGAATCACTGACCAATTATCCCTGCAGATCACGTATACTTGGCCGCGACTCAATCGTTGACCACAATCTTACAATACTCTAGAATGCTACTGCTTATGCCACTAGAGTGCATGTCGTTTGTTTCGTTGCTTGGTCGGGCTCAAATAATCCTCCGAGTGGGAGAATTACCCATGTAGCGGTTAGACTCAGACAAGAGTTGCGCAACAGGGTCAACTCAATTACTCTGAAATTATTTAGTCCTGTTGTGAGTGACTTAGCATAACCCAATCAATCAGCTACTCCATCCATACATGAAATTCTAAAACACTAATGCTACCCGAAACACTGAAACTGCCCAAAATAGCATGATGCCACCTAGCTGCTATCAAAACTCCACCGAGGCCTCCCTAGTCTCAATTCTTCTACTAGTCCTTTGAAATACTGAGTTCCTACCTGGTTACTGAGCCAAAGGCTCCCATACAGTCGACCCTCGTGACTCCCAAACAAAATCCACATCTGTCAATAGTTGTCACTAGTTATCTTGCCACTGTGGCTCTAATGACCTTCTAATCTAACTGATCGGGTCCATATGTTGAGTCCTGACGTCACCAAATCCAAGGCTAAAAGTGATTGCTACATGACCAAGGGTATCCTTATATCACAAACGACCTAAAACGGTCCATCGCTTCCTTGATCCCATGACCGTAGTGGTGTTTGTACGGTCTTATCACTGACTCAACCAGGTCTAATCCATCTGTGGAAATCCGTAAACCAATCCATGGACTTGCCACGCCCTCATTGTTGTACCCGAACTGGTGGGTCCTACTGTTCTTTCCACAATCTAACAATATTACCATGCTATCTACCAACCTAGTGAATGCTACGAATACTCTCGTAGTCTCAGAACAAACTAGCACTATATGCCAACCTTATGAATGCTACGGCTACACCCACCGTCTTACAACACTCTAGCACTATCTGCCAACCAAGTGAATGCTACGACTACACCCGTATTCTTACCACACTCTAGCACTATTTGCCAACCTTGTGAATGCTACAGCTACACCCGCAATCTTACAACACTCTAGCACTATCTGCCAACCTATTGAATGCTACGGCTACACCTGCAGTCTTACAACACTTTAGCACTATATGCCAACCTAGTGAATGCTACGGCTACACCCGTAGTCTTACAACACTCTAGCATGCTAACTCAATCGTTGACCACGGTCTTACCACTGATTACTAATATGAACACATCCCAAGTGATGCACACACATGGTCTAACGTCCCAAACTAAACTCATGTCCTAACTGGATTCCCTAACCTAGTTCCCTAAAGCATACTATCTAACATCACAAGAACGTGATCCCAAGGTTGGCAAGTTTTCCGAACTTCCAACTCACACTATCCTCAATCCATACAGCTTCTTGGGCCATCTTTCTTCCCGGCAAGGATGTGCAACTCATCCTAGGTTCACACCTATTTCTGCTCCAGAATATCTAATCGATTCTCCCCAACTTAGATTGGACTAACTCTTCCTGACACGTTAGAATTGAATGATTCCAAATCCTTCTTGCTTTCTAATAATCCACTGTTGACAAACTATGCTTACTAATGCTAGAGATCAATTACCAGTCAAACCCTAAGATCACCTATCCTCTGAAACCTTGAAGAGTACTCTTGAAATCTGGTCCAGTCCGACATCTCAATCTACTTCCTATCCTGGCGACTGGAGGCCTTAATATTTATCTTGGCTGACGAATCCTCGTTCCCACTTCCATTCTCACAGCACCATTGAACTCTCACCGAACACAACCCATACGAAAATAATATTCTCTTGAACTTCTAATGACCAAACACCTATGAATCTAACACTTGTATCTTTTTGCTACCGCTCATCTCCTAGTGACGGGTAGCGCTAGAACACCATAAATTCTCCCACAGGCCATCGCCGATCATACCAGAACAGATAATGAAACCACTATATCCCATCGATACGGGTACTGGTTCGATGAAGCTAATCACAGGCCTTCCACATAATACCCCGGACCGATCTCTACTACGAACCGAGAGAACACTGAACACCCCAATCTAGCAACAAGGGAAACGACCTTTTACTAACTACTTAGCAATTCATGGTATGCAATTAGCATATGACAATATTTGATGATATAACCCAACAGGAGCAAAGAAATAAACCAGGGATACAATTACCCAACCCACTACAATATTCCAAACCAAAGAAAATTTCCCACAATAATCTGCAGATAAAACCAAAAGAAGGCAAAGTTACATACCCGCAACATCGCTTGTTGGAGTCTTAACTTCTCCTGTCTGACACTGCAGGGCCTGGCTGGGGCTCCTGCCCCACCCTCTCAACCATCAGAGATTTTCAAAATAGCAAGAGCAGGCGCCTTCACTACTCCTCCCCTACAGAGAACAATCTCTGCTAACATGACTAACCCCGCCACACTTGTATCAGCCTAAACCCCTGGAACGAAAAACTCTCTTGTGCACTTTCCCGCACGTGCTGCATTGAATCCGTCCCTGTTGTTCTTTCACCTGATGATCGGAAGTCTTGGGTCTCTTCCCGGGACCCCCTACTATATGAACCTGGCACGACCCTTTCTTCTCAAAGTGCTCCAAATCGATCTCGCATCCTCGGACTTTGGAAGTCATATCCTTCAGGGTCTGACACCCTGTCACGCTCACTAGCCCACTTACCAATGGTTGAGCTGCAATAGCTGGAACACCCGTTGCCCCAAACCGGGTCACAAACTCCTCCCAAGACATAGTCTCCAATTCAGAAAGAACAATAGATCGCGCAATCAATTCCTAGCAACTCTTTGCCGCCTGATATAGGAGATCCAAGGCGAACCAGACCTTGGCTCCTATGGGGTAGAGGCTAGTGTGGAAAACACCTTCCATCTCCTCAATCCAACGTGAACTCAAAATCTTGGCATTCCTTCCCTCGACTGGCTCACTACCTGAGCCGAGACATTATCCTAAACCAGAATGTAACAGCTCAAATTTTCAAATAAATTTTCATTAAAAACAAAACATCATTATTCGACAAAAGGGTTTTATTCCAAGTTTATTTCAAAAATATAAATAATAAATCTCCAGGATCCTCAACAGTGGCAGTGTGTACGTGTCACGCCGGCGCCTTTCCACGGTCATCACTAGTACCTGAAAAAAACATAAACACAACTAGTAAGCATAAATGCTTAGTGAGTTCCCCAGTATACGACTTACCCACATACGCCTTCCGGCCCGAACCTTTCGGTCCACATAACATTGCCTTCCGGCCCGTAATATAATCGCCTTCCGGCCCATAATATATATCGCCTTCCGGCCCGTATTAGATTGCCTTCCGGCCCATAGTATTTTGCCTTCCGGCCCATGATAGTATAAAACATAACACATGTAACATAATACACATAACACATAAATCATACATCATACCGTCCTTTCTATCACATAGAGTCTCGCCTTCCGGCCCGTATAAGCATACATCACATATAAGCACACATCACATATAAAGCATCTACCCCTCTAGACATAGCATGAATATAACACATACGACCTTCCGGTCTCACAGTCAAACCCTTCCGGGTGAAGTATAGTGAGAAGACTCACCTCGCAGTATGCAAGCTATAGACTCTTCGAGCTACTCGCACACGATCCGCTAATCCGCAGGTTCCCTATAATACCACATCCTTTGTTAATGATCTTATCAAACAAGACAACTGACCCTACTAAGTTATATACAGGTCAACGGTCAATCTTGACCGGACTCGTCGAGTGCAAAGGGTAACTCGACGAGTATAGACACCCTGACACCACTCGCCGAGTCTGAAGAACGACTCGACGAGTTCCAGCAGATCTTCAAGCTACTCGCCGAGTCTGGAGAACAACTCGGCGAGTTCTAGTGAATCTTCAAGCTACTCGCCGAGTCTGATCATTGGACTCGGCGAGTCCTCGCCATGCAGTCAATCCGCTGCCTCCTGTATTTCGCATGATTTCGAAGTATATAGATATAGGCTTCCTGGACTTTCACATATACTATTACAGGGGTTTTTAACACTTATAACAACAATATAATCTACCAAATCCTTAAATGGGTTTCCTAAACCCTAAACTCGCATACAACGTAAAAGTTACAGATTTCGATCCGAAGATTACCTGGAAACGTGCTCCCTGTGTCTCCAAACCTCCAGTACTCGATTCCTTTGATCACCACCTTGCTCCTCCTTGTCTAACAATCTCTTCAAGCCTTCTCAAGTCCTCTCTCTTGCTTCAGATGCTCACACACTCCCAGGGGATCTTCAACCGGCCAAAAGACGCGACATGACGGCCATAAGATCGTTATATACGATCAGAAATGAAACGGCTAGGGTTCAGCTGAAACAGCGTCGACTCGCCGAGTCCTTACTTGGACTCGTCGAGTCCAGTCGCGTATCTGCGACTGCGACCAAGACATGGCCCTACTCGGCGAGTCATGCACCTACTCGCCGAGTTCCCTCTTAAATGTGCCCAAAAATAATTTAAAGAAATACCTGAAATTCCGGGCTGTTACACAGAACCACCTCCCTGAGTGCTCATCTCCAAACTAAAGAACCATAAAACCACTGATCAAAACATACTCAAGGATTCTCCTCCCCGAAGCTTCTCAAATTCTCCAAGACTCTCACCGATTCAAGTATGGATCATGTGATTTCAGTAGTACAGGCCCAATACTACCATCCACACCTATCCATACTTTCCTCACCAATCCTCCCGAATCCTCTAAGTCACTTCCTCAACTGATGTACCCACTAAACCACACTACTATCCCACTTAAGCCTCTCTTAGGCTTTCCTAGGTTCCCGAACTGACCCAGTCCTCAGCTACTGAAGGATTCCCATTAATCTCAACTAGCTACCTTATGAATATAGCCACATGTAACAGAGATCATATCATCCTTTGAGTAAAAGACTCGATCCTAGAACGGTTGGACTCAAATGAGAGTTGCGCCAAAGGTCCAAGTCGGTCACTCTGAGATTATCCAGCATGTGCCACATGTGAGCTAGCATACTCACTTAGTATCGAACTCACATTGCTAAGAGTCCCATAAAGCACAAAGCAAGCAGCATTTGGACAACGGAAAAACTAACCAACATACTCCAGTCAAAGCATTCTATTCAACTATCCGAACCATACTAACAGGCAATTCCAAGAGCTTAAACAATTAGGCAACACCTAAACACGCCATCATATCACTGACTGATCAGTACTAGCATGTAGGTCTACGAGCTCATACAATAGGCATACAAGGCATCCTTCCTAGATCCTTATACCTAATCTAGCATGCAGTTCACATATTCACAATTCATATAATACTATAACATGTATGGGTATCCTGGGGAAAACTTACTTGAGCTCGGCCGATTGCACGCATCACACTCCTTGTTTTTTCTCAAAAACCTTAATTTTAAACTTTTGAAAATTTATTTTTCCTTGTAAAAATCTTTCAAACCCTCGATTTGAGTTCAGACATACCCGAGAGTATGCCTGAATCCCTCAAACCAAGGCTCTGATACCAACTTGTAACATCCCAAAATTCTAGACCAAGAATTTCATTTTTAAATAAGTAATTATAAAAACCAATAGTCTGAAACATCAATAGGGTCAACTCATTTCATAATCAAAAACCAGTATTTCAGATAACCAAAACATGTCATAGAAATGTAATATCAGAGTACAACTCCCAAAGATCTCATAATACGAAAATCATAGTGTGATGTGCTGCGATCATGCCAACCCCTTTCCTTTCGAAGAATAAGTACCTAAAACCAAAACTATAAACCATAAGCACGAAGCTTAGTGAGTTCCCCCATCATACCACATACCATACAATACATATACTGTGTAGCATATTCGGGTGTTGGCCTAACCCTTCGGTCTCTTTCAACCGGTAACTCCCTAGCATATCAGGTGTCACACCCCAAAACCGAGAACAGCAGAATACATTCTGGGTTGGAGGACGTCATGTACAGTATCATAATAATTGCATAATAGTAAAAACAAGTGACAACATCCATTGCCTTAATATAGTTATCTTAAATACAAACGTGCTCTTTACAGTCAATAGACACCAAAAGTATAACAAAAATAAAAGATGAGTCTTGTATACGCTCCATCTTCTCAAAATTTGCACCACTACCTATCTATCTTTGACCTAAGGATACAAGTTTTTTTGAAAACGAGTATCAGCATAAAGCTGGTGAGTTCATAAGAATTTAGTGCCGTTGTCTATATAAAAGTGTTTACAACCATGTAATGTAAAAGCTGTAATTATTGTTTGAGAATAGTAGAAACCCCTAGAAAATCCTATATTTTCCAGAATTGAGCATTTGTAAGTTAAATCCTTCGACTGTGTAAAAGTATTTCCATTGAAACTTTCAGTTATAAAAATAAGGTAATGAATTCCATTCAAGTAACGTAAATGAGGAAAAGTATTGTTGGTTGGCTGTAGTAATGTTGCAAACTTCAGTTAGTAATATATATTTTTTTACTTCAGGAAGTTAGTTTAGACTTCAAGTCTTAGTGTGTTAATTTGGATATGGATCTGATCTCTCATGTAACCAAACTGAATGATAATAGAGGGTCCGATGACCTTCCCGGTCATACGTAGTGTAGCGATGTAGTGCCACCCCTGGGCCTAGTCGGCTCGGACTGTAGTTAACAGTCGGGATGTAATAGCGTCCTTCCTGTATAGATCTATACATGTAGTGTCGCTTTCCTTTCGGGAAGCTCTGGTTACATGGTATTTGCGCAATAGAGTTCTGTATAGAGAGTTAGTGTGTTATATTATGGATTAGTGTATTCTCTTGCATTATAGTGTAGTAACCTTTTAGTGTAGTATATAGAGTGTTCTCTTTAACGTGCATAACATTGTAGTAGTAATGGTAGTGAGTATTATAGTAGTAGAGGTAACGAGCAGTAGTATTAACTATACCTATTATAGTTAAATAGAGTGTGGGATTGCATGCCTTTGATTTACAAAGGTATTGAATAAGATGAAGACTTTCATATCTAACACAAATATATATGATATATAACTAAGAAATCAACGACATCAGACGGATAACAATATACCCTAAGACCACAATCAAACAAGAACAGGAAATAAGGTGAGCTATCGGTCCTAAGTCCTTCAAGTCTTACTTATATAAATATATATATATATATATATATATATATATATATATGTATGTATAGATATAGTTTAAAAAAAAGTAGTTTAAACATAGTTTGAAAATAGTTTAACAACAATTTAACCTAGAAAATGCGTTTGATAATTATTTAAAACAGTTTTATTGATAAGTAGCAAAAAGTATCGAAAATCCTTTTTGGTTGCAAGTTATAAATCACATATGATTTGGTACTAAAACATGTTGCATTTAACTTGTACCCCCCCGCCCTAAAACATGTATAAACATTAAAAAAGGTTGATTAAGGGGTATGAACTCACCTGCAGCGAGTTTAGTGGGTGAAGTTGCCGAGTAGAATGCTAGACGCCAAATGAGAATATGAACACTCACACGGATCCTATGAAACATGTAGTGACACATAATGGTGTCTAATTAGTTATCTAATCACTAAATAAGTAAGTTATTACACCCTAATGCATGAAAACACTTTGTTTTATATGATAGAAGGCTATTGGGTTGCAAGGAATTAGTGTAAGGCCTCACTATGGAGTTTACTCCTCAATTACTCACCTTAGGTGAGTTTACGGTTGAGGGACCAACTCCCCCATGATTTTACGGCCGTAAACTCATGGGAGGAGTATATTTGTGTGCCTTAATGTTTCTTGTATCACTAGGAAGGGTTCTAGGGTCAAATACAAGGCTTGAGGGGTGTTTAGGGTTCAAATGGGGCACTCCCTTGGAGTTTGCGGTACTTGGACCACTCCTTGGGAGTTTACATTCGTAAACACTAGGGTTTACGGTCGTAAACCCTTTATCACATCCTTCACTTCGTGTTTTGTGGTCCTAAGCTCAATCATACAACTTTCTAGCCCAATAATCATGCTAAGTAAGGAGTTAGGGGCACCAAAACACCATTTATGGTGTTTACAGTTTTTGTGTTTATGGTTCATGAATATTCATGGACCGTAAACTCATGTTTACTCTCCTAAAGGCCCGATTTTTGGTTTCTAGCTTCATGCATGTATGTTTCTAAGTCAAGGACGAGTATTAGAAGAGTTTTGGAGGGATTTTGGGCTTCAAAAACCCCCCCTTAAGGATGTTTATGGTTTTGGGAGGTATTCCCAAACCGTAAACTCGAGTTTTTTAGGTTTTGAGTAATTAAATCCCGGGTTTGTATGAATGTAAAGCTAAACAACAAGCTAGGGAGTATTACTTACGATTTTGGAGCTTGAATGAGGTGATTCTTGAATAAACCCAACTTCTAGAGAGAGAAGTAGAGAGAGTGACTAGAGTGGTAACAAGTTCCATCTAGTGCCCACTCACCCATTATATAGGGGTTGGGTTTGTGGCTAGGGGGGAATCTACCCAATACTGACGCTAAACGGGATTTAAATTTTTACCCGATTAAATGGTCGTAAATAAAAAAAAACTTTTTCCAACTAAACGGGAGGGTAATTCACATGTTTTTATTTATTTCATTACGACACTAATAAAATAAAATAAAATAAAACATTTATTGATTTGTCCACTCCAAATGTTAATGCAATCTTAATAAAAATAGAATATTCTATTAACGGAAGCGGGCTATAACGATGAAATAAATTTTGGGTTGTCACCTCATCCCCCTGTTAAAAGAAATTTTGTCCCGAAATTTAGAATTCAAGCAGCTAAGTTATTACAGCGCAAGTAAGCAAAGAGATGAGGATATTTTAGTTTCATTCGATCCTCGCACTCCCATGTGAACTCTGGTCCTCATTTAGCGTTCCAGCGAACCTTCACAATTGGAATGCGGCTTTGTTTTCATTCGTTTGACCTCCCGGTCCATAATCTCCGCAGGCTCTTCCACGAAGTTGAGGCTCTCGTTGACCTCGATCTCGTCGAGTGGGATTACGAGAGTCTCGTCGGATAGACACTTCTTTACGTTTGAGACATGGAAGGTAGGATGTATGTTACTGAGTTCGCGAGGAAGATTGAGTTTGTAAGCCACGGGGCCGATTCTGGCGAGAATCTCGAAAGGCCCTATGTACCTTGGGTTCAGCTTTCCACGCGTTCCGAAGCATATCGTGCCCTTCCAGGGTGAGACTTTCAAAAGGACCCGGTCTCCCACCTAGAATTCCAAAGGTTTTCTTCGTTTGTCAGCGTAGCTTTTCTGTCGATCCCTAGCGGCTTTTAATCGTTCGCGAATATGTACAATCTTCTCAGTCATTTCTCGAATGATCTCCGAACCTGTGAGAGTGCTGTCAGGATCTCGTCCTTTAGCTAACTGAGTGTCACCCACCTCAGCCCAGCACAGAGGGGATCTGCACTTCCGGCCGTAGAGGGCTTTGAACGGAGCTGCCTTGATGCTCATGTGATAACTGTTATTGTAAGAAAACTCTACAAGGGGTAAGTGGGTATCCCATGCCTTACCAAAGTCGATCACACAGGCTCGCAGCATATCTTCTAGGGTTTGAATAGTTCTCTCACTTTTCCTGTCGATCTACAGATGATAGGTTGTACTCATGTCCAACCTCGTCCCTTAGGCGCTTTGTAGCGATTGCCAAAATCTCGAAGTGAACCTACTATCTCTATCGGAGATTATAGATATAGGGACACCATGCAGTCGTACGATTTCCTTAATGTATGTTCTTGTGAGTTTCTCCATCTTATCTGTCTCTTTGATGGGTAGGAAGTGCGCGGACTTGGTCAATCTATCTACGATGACCCATATGGTATCTAGCCCACCCGTTGTCTTGGTGGCTTAGTTATTAAATCCATAGAGATCCGCTCCCACTTCCACTCCGGTATCTCCGGTTGCTGGAGAAGACCTGATGGCTTCTGGTATTCGACCTTGACCTTCGCGCAAGTAAGGCATTTACTCACGATGGTAGCAATCAATGCTTTCATGTTAGGCTACCAGTATAACTTTTTGAGATCCAGATACATCTTATCTGAACCTGGGTGAATGGAATAACGAGTGTTGTGTGCTTCCTTCATGACCAAGTCTCTAAAACCACCATGACGCGGCATCCAGATTTGGTACATGAGATATAAGGCTCCGTCACGCTTGACCTCCAAGTTCTTTTCCATTCCACGTAAGGATTCTCCCGCCACATTCTCAGTCTTCAAAGCTTCAAGCTGAGCCTCCTTAATCAGTGCGGATAGATGCGAATGGATAGTCATTGTTAACGACTTGACTCTTCGACCAGAATACTCTTTTCTACTTAGGGCGTCTGCTACTACATTGGCTTTTCCCGGGTGATAACGAATCTCGTAGTCGTAATCATTGAGTAGCTCAAACCACCATCGTTGTCTCATATTGAGCTCCTTCTGATTCAGTATGTGTTGGAGGCTTTTGTGGTCAGTGTATACTGTGCTCTTCGTACCATACAGGTAATGTCTCCAGATCTTTAGATCGAATACCACCGCTCTTAACTCGAGGTCATGTGTGGTGTAGTTAACCTCATGTGTCTTCAGCTGCCTCAAGGCATAGGCGATGACCTTACCTCGTTGCATCAGGACACAACTGAGCCCCTGGTTAGACCCATCGTAGTATACTACAAAATCTTTTGACCCCTCGGGGAGGGACAGTATTGGTGCAGTGTATAAGGCTTGTTTCAAGGTCTGGAATGCTTTCTCCTATTTCTCTCCCCGGTCAAAGGTCATGCCCTTCTGGGTCAATGTGGTAAGGGGTTTCGCGATCCTAGAGAAGTTCTAAATGAATCCGCGGTAGTAGCCAGGGAGGCCTAGAAATTGACGAGTTTCTGTAGGTGTCTTTGGTGCTGACCAGTTCTCGATAGATTTAATCTTGGATGGGTCCACGTGGATTCCTTCCTCACTAACCACGTGTCCTAAAAATTCCACTCTTCGGATCCAAAATTCACACTTAGAGAACTTCGCATATAACTTTTCTGACCGTAGGGTTTCTAGGAATTATCGTAGGTGATCGCTATCCTCTTCCTTACTTCGAGAGTAGATGAGTATGTCATCAATGAAGACGATGACGAATTGATCCAAGTAAGGACGACATACCCTATTCATTAGATCCATGAATACTGTGGGCGCGTTGGTCAGTCCGAACGGCATTACTACGAACTTGTAGTGCCGGTAACGAGTTCGGAAGGCTGTTTTCGAAACATCCTCCTCAAGCACTCGTAACTGGTGATACCTGGACCTAAGATCAATCTTGGAAAAGTAACTCGCCCCTTGCAGTTGGTCGAATAGGTCGACTATACGGGGAAGGTAGCGATTTTTGACCGTCAGTTTGTTGAGTTCTCTGTAGTCGATGCACATACGGAATGATCCGTCCTTCTTCTTCACGAATAAGACCGGTGCTCCCCAGGGTGAGAAGCTTGGTCTTATAAAGCCCTTGCTGAGCAGCTCATTAAGTTGACTGTACAATTCTTGCATCTCAGCAGGCGCTAGACGATAGGGCGATTTAGCTACGGGGGTAGCCCCTGGAATTAGGTCGATTCTGAACTCAACCTGACGTTTGGGTGGTAAACCTGGGAGCTCCTCTGGAAAGACGTTGGGGAAATCGCATACGATGGGGAAGTCTTTTAGATCTTTAGTTTTCTGGCTCATTTCAACGACGTGTGCAAGGAACGCACGATATTCCTTACGTAAGTATTTCTGGGCTTGAATACTTGAGATGATAATGAGGCTCGTACTGGGTTTGTCTCCGTAGATTAAAAAGGTTTCGCTGTTTGGCAGATTTAGGCGGATGGCTCTGTCGAAGCATAGGATATCAGCGCGATAGAGGCTCAACCAGTCCATGCCCACAATGGCATTGAAACTCTTGATCGAACTGGTATGAGGTCGATTGGAAATGAATGATCATCTAGCGTGAGGGTGCATCCTATGTAGATTTCGTTAGAGCTTTCTGTCTTTCCGTTAGCCATTTCTATGACGAATGTTTCTTTTAGTGGTTGAGGGGATTGCTTAAGTAAGTGTTTAAAGTTTTGGTTTATGAAGCTTCTTTCTGCACCACCATCGAATAAAACACAAGCATAAGAGTTGTTGAGAAGGAACGTACCTGTGACTACTGTGGGGTCCGCTACTGCTACGTTGTGGCCAATAGCGAGTAGTCTTCCCGTTCGTCCTGTATTCCCGGCCTTCGGACAGTTTTTCTTGAAATGAACTACCTCTCCACAGCCATAGCAGGCCTGGCTCACTCCCGAGCTGGGGACTTGAGAGATAGGTTTGGGTTGGGATCTACAAAACCTGACGGTATGGCCCTTCCGGTCACAGTTGGTGCAGTGCAATTCACGGCAAGGGCCGTTGTGATGGAAGGGGCACTTGGGACACTTGGGTAGGTTTCCGACATAGGTTTTTGCTGGGACTGGGGTAGCAGGAGTGGTGGCAGCATGGCAGCCACCATCTGTTGGTTTTAGGAAGAGGATTGAGCTTTCTTGTCCCTCTTTTTATCCCACTGCTTCCTCTTGTTGTCGGATGTCTTGGGCGGAGCAGTGGCAGTTGTTGTTGCGGTTGACGGAGTGGAAGGAGTTTCATGATCAATCAACCTGTGGGCCAACTCCTTGGCGTTGTCAAAGGTTGCGGGATTTGAAGATAGAACGTTTCCTCGATACGGGGGCACTAAACCCCATATGTATCGTTCGATTTTCTTGCTTTCAGAAGGGATCATGTTAGGGCACATAGCAACCAAGTCATAGAACCTGGCTGTATAAGCCACAATGTATGTCCCCTTCATCTTGAGGTTCCAGAGTTCCTCCTCAAGCTTCTGAACCTCACCTCTAGGGCAGTACTCCCTTCTCAGTAGGTCCATTAGTGTGTCCCAGCCCATGGCATTGGCTGTTACTAAAGAGAGTGAATTGACATGGCAATTCCACCATGTTAGGGCCCTTTCAGTGAAGGTGGCAGCAGCGAACTTTATTTTGCTTTCTTCGGGGCATGAGCACATTTCGAAAACGGCTTCGGCTCTTTCGATCCATTGGGACAGAGCAAGGATTCCTCCAGTCCCATTGAAAAATGTTAGTTTGCAGTTCATGAAATCCTTATAAGTACACCTCTGTGCGCGTGTAACACCGAAAATTTCCAAATAATTTTTCACAAAGTAAAAAAACATTTTTCATTAAATTTCCATAAAACATTGAGTTTAAAATTCCAATTCACATCAAACAAAATCCCAAGATCAAATATCATAAAAATCCCATGCGTGTGTACACATCAAGCCGGCGCCTTCCCAAGGTCATCGCTAGTACATGAAACAACAACACTAACACTGTAAGCACAAAGCTTAGTGAGTTCCCCAAAATACCACACATAACACATATTAGCCACTCGAGGCTATAACACTATGGGTCCGTGCACCCAAACTCTGTAAACCCTCAGGTTCTAACTCTGTGAACCTTCCGGTTCCAACTCTATAAACATGCACAGCATAAATCACATAGAAATAATGCAGTACAACACATCACATACATATAGCATACAAATACTCTGTCACATAACTCTGATTACCTACTCAACCTAAAGTATAGTGAGAAGACTCACCTCGTATATCCCGATAACTCGCGAATCCTGGAAATCATTCGTGCTCGATCCTCCGAGCTATAATCCTCTTATAACATCATATGTCTCTAATTAACACTTTTACCACTAAGGTTGACTACCCCTATCAAGTCAACGTTGGTCAACTCTGGTCAACGGTCAACGGTCAACTCTGACCGGACTCGGCGAGTCTAAGCATTTTCACCAACTCTCTAGGATTCCCTTTTCGACACATCGAGTACTCCCTAGACTCGACGACTTCCACCTGGCATGAATCGCGGGGCCACCACGACTCAACTCGTCAAGTCTCAAGAACAACTCGGCGAGTTCCAGTTCGACTCAGTCCACCTGTCAACCCTCTCTAACTCTCCCTGACTCACTGAGTTAACCCATAACTCGGCAGGACCACTTGCTGAGTGGTTAAGGGCAATCTTCATGCTACTCGCCGAGTCTGTTCTTTGGACTCGGCGAGTCCATGCCATGCATCAACTCATACTTGCTTCTGAGGTCAGATCTGCTCCAACAACTCATAGATCTGGCCCTCCTAAGCTCATTCATCACGTAAAGTTCATATCTTGGTTAACATGCAACACCTACACGGCTCTTTTAGGAGAAATGACCTCTAGGATGGCAACCCAGTCTCCAACCCAAATGGAAGGACATAAATCATGACATTAGGGACTCCCTGGACCTACTAAGGTCCAGATCTAAGCACCATTTCCCCATGGGACCTCTCACACTTCAAATACAAAGCAAATAAGGCATGAAGAAACCCTAGATTTGACCATATCAACAATAATACGAGAATAAGCTCTGAATGATACCTCAAGAAGCCTCCTCTGATGAAATGAAAGTACATCCAAGCTCCCCAACTCTTCTAGCTTGACTTCCCTCTTCCTTTCTTGCAAAAACACACAAATTTGGTGAACAAAGGCCTCTTATCTCACTCACAAAAACCCTCAGACGCTTTGGTGCTCTCAAGATCCAGGTAGGCGCAATGAAGGGCCATAAGGTCCTTTAAATAGGGCTTAGGACCGGGAAATTAGGGTTTCATTAAATAGAGAGGACTCGCCGAGTCCATTCATTGGACTCGCCGAGTCCAGGCGCGAACCCGCGTCCTGAACCGCGATCCTACTCGGCGAGTTTGAGCTCCAACTCGCCGAGTCCCCTCACAAAACTCCAAAAATATAAGCATAAATGATACCTGGAATTCCGGGCTGTTACAATTCTCCCCCACTAGAACTATACTTCGCCCTCGAAATCTCGCTTTGCAAAAAGCTCCGGATGCTGCTCACGCATCTCACGCTCCGGCTCCCAGGTCATCTCTGATCCCTTTCGATGCTACCACTGAACCAACACCAGGGGTACCTCCTTGTTCCTCAAAACCTTGATCTTCCGAACTCTGATGGCCACTGGTCTCTCGGCGTAATTCAGGCTCGCATCCACCTGAATATCCTCTAATGGAACCACTGCCGACTCGTCAGCTATACACTTCCTCAGCTGCGACACATGAAAAGTGTCGTGAATCTGCCCCAACTCTGCTGGCAAATCCAAACGATAGGCTACCCGGCCTACCCTCGCGATCACACGGAAAGGACCAATATATCGGGGCCCCAACTTGCCCCTCTTCCTGAATCGAATCACTCCTTTCCAAGGAGAGACCTTCAGGAGAACAAGGTTGCCGACCTGAAACTCAAGCTCGGACCGGCGTCTGTCTGCATAACTCTTCTGTCAGCTCTGAGCGGTCAACAACCTATGTCTGACCTGCTGAATCTGCTCTGACGTCTGAAGTACGATCTCTGTACTGCCCATCACCCTCTGTCCAACCTCTCCCCAACAAATGGGGGTCCGACACCTCCTCCCATACAACAGCTCAAAGGGTGGCATACCAATGTTCGAATGATGGCTGTTGTTGTAGGAAAACTCTGCCAAGGGTAAATACGCATCCCAGCTACCCCCGAAATCCAACACACATGCTCGGAGCATGTCCTCAAGCGTCTGAATCATCCGCTCACTCTAGCCGTCTGTCTGGGGATGATATGCGGTACTAAAATGCAGTCTAGTACCCAACTCCTCATGAAACTTCTTCCAGAATCTGGAAGTGAAACGCACATCACGGTCTGAAACAATCGAGATTGGCACCCCATGCCGAGATACCACTTCCCTCACATACACCTCCGCCAATTTCTCTGCTGAAGAACTCTCACTGATGGCAAGGAAGTGAGCGCTCTTCGTCAACCTATCCACAATCACCCAAATTGCATCAACTCCTCTGGCAGTCCTCGGCAATTTGGTGATGAAATCCACATTGATCTGTTCCCACTTCCACTCGGGAACCTCCAATGGCTGCAACTTACCATGCGGCCTCTGGTGCTCGGCCTTAACCCTACGGCAGGTCAAGCACCTCTCAACAAACCACGCAACATCCCTCTTCATACAGGGCCACCAATAATTGTAACATCCCGGAATTCCAGGTATTGTTATATTTATGATTTTGGGTGTTTTAAGAGGGGACTCGGCGAGTTGGAGCTCAGACTCGCCGAGTAGGATCGCGGATCTGGTCGCGGGTTCGCGACTGGACTCGACGAGTCCGCGCTGTTTAGCGAAACCCTAACCGTCCAGGTTTGGGACGTATATGAGGGGCCTTATGGCCGTCATTGTTCACCCTAGTCCTATGAGAGAAACCCTAATTCGATTGTGAGCATCTGGAGCAAGGTAGAAGACCATTATTGATTTTCGAAGTGTTATTTTGCAAGGAGGAGGAGGCTTGGTTAAGGGAACAACAAGAGAAGCCACATTCTGAGGATTTGGGGACACAGAGCACGTTATTCAGGTAATATTTCGAGTTGCATTCTTCTATGTTGATGTGTATATGGATTTAGGGTTTATTGAACCCTTTTGTGGCTAGATTGAGTGTTTCCTTAGTCCCCCAAGCGATTGGAACCCTATATTGGGACCCTTGGAAGTCCAGAATGTCCCATGCCTGAGCTTTTCGGGAATCAATGAAGGTTTTGGATTGGAATCCTTATGCCTTAGGTCAAAACGTAAATTATGAGTCATGGGGTGTATTATGAGCACCGAAATGAGGACTTTACGTGATGAATCAATCTAGGAAGGCTAGACCTATGAATGGTCGGAGCAGATCTGACCTTAGAAAGCAGTTTGAGCGGTTGCATGGCATGGACTCGCTGAGTCCGATGAACAGGCTCGGCGAGTAGCTTGAAGATTAACTGGGACTCGCCGAGTTGTTCTTCAGACTCGGCGAGTTGAGTCGGGGTGGCCCCGCGATTCTTCCAGGAGGAACTCGTCGAGTCAAGGGGGATACTCGACGTGTAGAAAGGGAATCTTAGAGAATTGGTGAGGACGTCTAGACTCGCTGAGTCGCCCTAGCGCTCGCCGAGTCCGGTCAAGTTGACCGTTGACCAGAGTTGACCTATGTTTGACTTCTTAGGGATAGTCAAACTTAGAAGATAAAAGTGTTAATAAGAGATGTATGATGTTATAGGGAGATTGTAGCTCGGCGGATCGAGCACGAGTGACTTCGGGATTTGCTAGCTTTCTATATTCACGAGGTGAGTCTTCTCACTATACCATACCCGGAAGGGTTTGACTGTGTGACCGGAAGGTCGGATATGATATGTGATATATGTGCTATATGTGATAAGATAATTGTTATGCGTGCTATGTATGTTTATGTGGGCCGGAAGGCATTATGTTATGGGCCGGAAGGCGTGTAATCTAGACCGTAAGGTTGGCGTGGGTAGGACCGGAAGGTTTACCCAGCAGGGACGGAAGTCCCCTGAGACACATGGACCGGAAGGTCAGGGCCTGGAAAGGCGTATGTGCGTAAGTTGTATTTTGGGGAACTCACTAAGCATTTATGCTTACAGTTGTTATGTATGTGTTTCAGGTACTAGCGAGGACCGTGGGAAGGCGCCGGCGTGATCTGTACACACTGATAGATGTTTTGTGATCTTGGGATTCATATGATTTGTATTTTGACATGACACTTGGAATGTTTATGCCATGTTTTGAATGAAAATACTTTATTTTGAAATGAAAAATTTGAACTCACTAAGCATTTATGCTTACAGTTGTTATGTATGTGTTTCAGGTACTAGCGAGAACCGTGGGAAGGCGCCGGCGTGATCTGTACACACTGATAGATGTTTTGTGATCTTGGGATTCATATGATTTGTATTTTGACATGACACTTGGAATGTTTATTCCATGTTTTGAATGAAAATACTTTATTTTGAAATGAAAAATTTGTTTGAAAATTTACGTTGTTACAAATTGGTATCAGAGCCTTGGTTTGAGGGATTCGGGTGCACCTTCGGGCGTAACTGAACTCAAACCGAGGATTTGAGGAAAACTTTTAAAATAAAAGCATAAACTTTTATAAATAATTTTGTGGTAAACAAGAAAGAAGCAGTGTGTACAATCAGTCAGTGCCCGAACGGTAAAGATCCCCAAAATACCTTACAATATTATGTTAAGAGATAAGATATGATATGAATTGTTATGCATGCTAGAAGACTAGGTATTCATGATAGGACTAGAGTGGCCTGATTTGTGATGCCTTAGTCTAGGGAGGTTTGCCGATATGAGATGCTTTGATAGCGTGCGGGTAGATAGTGCATAACGAAAGTAGAGTACTCACTATCCGGGGTTTGGGGAGGAAGACTTGGGATGAATGCTGATGCGGTGTGGTCGGTAGTATTGGGCCCGTACTACCGAAGACACCGGGTCAGGGGGAAACCCAAGCAAGAATCCCTGGATATCGGAGACTGAGTAGGGTTGCGTTATCGAGTGCGATTATACTCGATGGAGTCTCTGATAGTTTTATGTTGTATTTCAGAGACATCATGGTTAGACCACGCCACAGACCGAGTACGAGTGGTGTGAGTGACGAGGAGATTCGTCAGATGATTCATGAGGAGGTGGCTGCAGTGATTCGGGCTGAGATTCCGGAGATGTTTGGGTCTATTAAGACCACCTTGATGGAGACTTTTGAGGAGCGGTACGCCGCATTGACTGAGGCTGCAGCCGCTGCAGCTACCGCAGCTGTGGCCGCTGCCAGGCCACAGGGGGTGACTCGTTGCTGTTTCGGGAGTTCAGCAACACGAAGCCACCTGAGTTTGATGGGACGCAGGATCCGATTGTTGCGATGAGGTGGATCGCTGATATTGAGGGGTGCTTCTACACTTGTTCATGTCCGGAGCATCTGAGGGTACGGTTCGCTTTGAACCAGCTCCGTCTGGGAGCGAAGGATTGGTGGAAGTTCGTGACGACGAACTTCACTTTGGCAGAGATTTCAGCAGTGAGATGGGAGGGGTTTACCTCTATGTTCAGAGACGAGTACATTCCCCCGGTGGAGAGGGAACGATTGGTTCAGGAGTTCTTGGCCCTCAAGCAGGGTACTGATTCGGTTGCGGTGATCACGTGGAAGTTTCATGAGAGGGCAATGTTCTGCCCCGAGCTGGTGTCCACAGAGCAGGCTCGGATGAGCCAGTACTTGGGTGTTTTGAGGAGGGATATCTGGGAGTTTGTGTCAAACTCCACCTATCATACCTTTGCTGAGCTTCAGGCGAATGCCAGGAAGCGCGAGATCGAGTTGGAGACCCAGGCCAGGGAGGAGGCCAAGTCTCAGCGGGTGGACCGGCGGCCGGCTCAGTCTCAGCCGGTAGCCAAGCGGACTAAGTCCGCCGATTCGAGGACGGGAGGTCCGAAGGGCCGCACTTGTGGAAAGTGCGGCAAGGGTCATGAGGGGACATGTCGATCTGGTGCTTGCTACAAGTGTGGCAAGGAGGGGCACATCGCTAGGGATTGCCCCAAGGGGTTCATGGTTTGCTTTCATTGCAACCAGACAGGCCATCGGAAGGCCGAGTTCCCTCAGCTTCTTCAGGGATCTGCACCTACTGCCAGGGCTACTGAGACTCGACCGGTGAAGGCCGAGGCCCCGAGGGCTCGTGGGAGAGCCTTTCAGCTGACTGCGGAGGAGGTCCGCGCTGCGCCCGATGTTGTGGTAGGTATGCTTTATTTCATGTATTTATTTTGATGTCGAGATGTTATGCTTATGTTATGATATGCGTAGGTACTTTCCTTGTGAACTTTGTGCCTGCTTTAGTGTTATTTGACTCGGGTGCGAGTAGGTCCTTTGTATCTTTGGCTTTTAGTTAGCATATCAGCGTTAGTCGTGAGTTGTTGAGTCGGCCTCTGAGAGTTTCTATAGTTGACGAGAGAGTGATTTGTGCCACGGAGGTTCTCCGGGGATGTGTGTTAGAGATTTTCGGGGTTGAGTTTCCGATTGATCTGATTCCTATTGCGATGGGTGATGTCTGTGTCATTGTGGGCATGGACTGGTTGAGCCGATTCGGCGCCGTCATCGATTGTCAGCGTCAGCTGGTGACTGTACGAGACCCTAGTGGGGGAGTTCTTTCGGTGTACGGCGAGGGTACCCGTTCGGGGTCAGCTTTTTGTTCGGCCGCTAGGGCGAGGCAGTGTCTACAGCAGGGCTGTAAGGGTTTTGTGGCGTATGTGATGGATACGTGGGAGGTTTCCGAGAGACCGAGATCAGTTGAGGAGGTCCCAGTGGTGCGTGAGTTTCCAGATGTTTTCCCCGAGGAGCTGCCGGGAGTACCTCCTGTGAGGCAAGTAGAGTTTGGTATCGATCTGGTTCTGGGGGCCGCGCCTATCACTAAGGTGCCTTATCGTCTTGCACCTCCAGAGATGCAAGAGTTGTCCTCGCAGCTTCAGGAGTTGCTGGGGAAGGGATTCATTCGGCCGAGCAGCTCGCCGTGGGGAGCACCTATTCTGTTCGTCAAGAAGAAGGATGGTTCACACCGGATGTGCATTGATTATCGGGAGTTGAACAAGTTGACGGTCAAGAACCGTTACCCGTTACCGAGGATCGATGATTTATTCGATCAGTTGCAGGGAGCATCTTGGTTTTCCAAGATCGATCTGAGGTCGGGGTACCATCAGGTGAGAGTGCGGGATGAGGACGTCCAGAAGACAACGTTTAGGACGTGATATGGGCATTATGAGTTTGTGGTGATGCCTTTCGGGCTCACCAATGCCCCAGCTGTGTTCATGGATCTCATGAACTGGGTATGCAGGCCGATGTTGGATCGGTCAGTGATTGTATTTATCGATGATATTCTAGTGTATTCGAGATCTAGAGAGCAGCATGAGGAGCATTTGAGGGAGGTCCTTGAGGTATTGAGATCGGAGAAGCTTTATGCAAAGTTCTCCAAATGTGATTTCTGGTTGCGGGAGGTCCAGTTCCTAGGACATCTCGTTAACCAGGAAGGGATTCTGGTCGATCCGGCCAAAGTCGAGGCAGTGATGAGCTGGGAGGTGCCGAAGTCACCATCGGAGATCAGGAGCTTCCTTGGGTTGGCAGGGTATTATCGGAGATTTATTAAGGATTTCTCCAAGATCGCAGTGTCGCTCACCAGATTGACCCGGAAGGGTGTTGCATTCTCATGGGGTCCCGAGCAGCAGACCTCCTTTGAGACACTTCGCCAAAGGTTGTGCGAAGCCCCGGTATTAGCCCTCCCGGAAGGGATGGAGGATTTTGTAGTATATTGCGATGCATCGATTTCGGGACTGGGTGCAGTGTTGATGCAGAGGGGTCATGTGATAGCTTATGCGTCGAGGCAGCTGAAGCCTCATGAGGCGAGATATCCCACGCATGATTTAGAGTTGGGGGCAGTAGTGTTCGCTCTCAAGATTTGGCGTCACTACTTGTATGGGGTTCGATGTACGATATACACGGACCATAAGAGCTTGAAGTATTTGATGGATCAGCCCAACCTAAATACGCGTCAGAGGAGGTGGTTGGATGTGGTCAAGGATTATGATTGTGAGATCCTGTACCACCTAGGCAAGGCTAATGTGGTAGCCGATGCATTGAGCCGCAGGGCGGAGAGCACTCCACTGCGAGATGTATGTTTGAGATTGACTGTGATAGCTCCAGTATTGGATGCTATTCGTGGGGCACAGGCCGAGGCTATGCGACCAGAGATGCAGAAGAGAGAGCGGGCCGTTGGTTTGGTTTCAGAGTTCGTTACGGATGGACGAGGGCTTATGACGTTTCAGGGTCGGATTTGGGTACCGTTCATGGGTGGTACGCGTATTACTTTGATGGAAGAGGCTCATCGATCGAAATTCTCGATCCATCCCGGGGCTACGAAGATGTATTTGGATTTGAGGAAAGAGTATTGGTGGCCATGTATGAAGAGGGACGTCGCATGGTTCATTGAGAGGTGCTTGACCTGTCGTAGGGTTAAGGCCGAGCACCAGAGACCGCATGGCAAGTTGCAGCCATTGGAGGTTCTCGAGTGGAAGTGGGAACAGATCACTATGGATTTCATCACCAAATTGCCGAGGACTGCCAGAGGAGTCGATGCAATTTGGGTGATTGTGGATAGGTTGACGAAGAGCGCTCACTTCCTTGCCATCAGTGAGAGTTCTTCAGCGGAGAAGTTGGTGGAGATATATGTGAGAGAAGTGGTATCTCGGCATGGGATGCCGATCTCGATTGTTTCAGACCGTGATGTGCGCTTCACTTCCAGATTCTGGAAGAAATTCCATGAGGAGCTGGGTACTAAATTGCATTTTAGTACCGCATACCATCCCCAGACAGACGGTCAGAGCGAGCGAACAGTTCAGACGCTGGAGGACATGCTTCGAGCGTGTGTGTTAGATTTCGGGGGTAGCTGGGATGCGTATTTACCCTTGGCAGAGTTTTCCTACAACAACAGCCATCATTCGAACATTGGTATGCCACCCTTTGAGCTGTTGTATGGTAGGAGGTGTCGGACCCCCATTTGCTGGGGAGAGGTGGGACAGAGAGTGATGGGCAGTACAGAGATCGTGCTTCAGACGACAGAGCAGATTCAGCAAGTTAGACAGAGGTTATTGACCGCCCAGAGCCGACAGAAAAGTTATGCAGACAGACGCCGGTCCGAGCTTGAGTTTCAGGTCGGCGACTTCGTACTCCTGAAGGTCTCTCCTTGGAAAGGAGTGATTCGATTCAGGAAGAGGGGCAAGTTGGGGCCCCGGTATATTGGGCCTTTTCGTGTGATTGCGAGGGTAGGCCGGGTGGCCTACCGTTTGGAGTTGCCAACGGAATTGAGACAGATCCATGACACTTTTCATGTGTCGCAATTGAGAAAGTGTATAGCCGATGAGTCGGCAGTAGTTCCATTAGAGGACATTCAGGTGGATGCGAGCCTGAATTATGCCGAGAGACCAGTGGCCATCAGAGATCGGAAGATCAAGGTTCTGAGGAATAAGGAGATACCTCTAGTGTTAGTTCAGTGGCGGCACCGGAAGGGATCGTAAATGACCTGGGAGCCGGAGCGTGAGATGCGGGAGCAGCATCCGGAGCTATTTTCAGAGTGAGACTTCGAGGGCGAAGTCTAGTCCTAGTGGGGGAGAGTTGTAACAGCCCAGAATTCCAGGTATTGTTATATTTATGATTTTGGGTGTTTTAAGAGGGGACTCGGCGAGTTGGAGCTCAGATTCGCCGAGTAGGATCGCGGATCTGGTCGCGGGTTCGCGACTGGACTCGACGAGTCTGGATATGGACTCGGCGAGTCCGCGCTGTTTAGCGAAACCCTAACTGTCCAGGTTTGGGACGTATATGAGGGGCCTTATGGCCGTCATTGTTCACCCTAGTCCTATGAGAGAAACCCTAATTCGATTGTGAGCATCTGGAGCAAGGTAGAAGACCATTATTGATTTTGGAAGTGTTATTTTGCAAGGAGGAGGAGGCTTGGTTAAGGGAACAACAAGAGAAGCCACATTCTGAGGATTTGGGGACACAGAGCATGTTATTCAGGTAATATTTCGAGTTGCATTCTTCTATGTTGATGTGTATATGGATTTAGGGTTTATTGAACCCTTTTGTGGCTAGATTGAGTGTTTCCTTAGTCCCCCAAGCGATTGGAACCCTATATTGGGACCCTTGGAAGTCCAGAATGTCCCATGCCTGAGCTCTTAGGGAATCAATGGAGGTTTTGGATTGGAATCCTTATGCCTTAGGTCAAAACGTAAATTATGAGTCATGGGGTGTATTATGAGCACCGAAATGAGGACTTTATGTGATGAATCAGTCTAGGAAGGCCAGACCAATGAATGGTCGGAGCAGATCTGACCTTAGAAAGCAGTTTGAACGGTTGCATGGCATGGACTCGCCGAGTCCGATGAATAGGCTCGGCGTGTAGCTTGAAGATTAACTGGGACTCGCCGAGTTGTTCTTCAGACTCGGCGAGTTGAGTCGGGGTGGCCCCGCGGTTCTTCCAGGAGGAACTCGTCGAGTCAAGGGGGATACTCGACGTGTAGAAAGGGAATCTTAGAGAATTGGTGAGGACGTCTAGACTCGCCGAGTCCGGTCAAGTTGACCGTTGACCAGAGTTGACCTATGTTTGACTTCTTAGGGATAGTCAAACTTAGAAGATAAAAGTGTTAATAAGAGATGTATGATGTTATAGGGAGATTGTAGCTCGGCGGATCGAGCACGAGTGACTTCGGGATTTGCTAGCTTTCTATATTCACGAGGTGAGTCTTCTCACTATATCGTACCCGGAAGGGTTTGACTGTGTGACCGGAAGGTCGGATATGATATGTGATATATGTGCTATATGTGATAAGATAATTGTTATGCGTGCTATGTATGTTTATGTGGGCCGGAAGGCATTATGTTATGGGCCGGAAGGCGTGTAATCTGGACCGTAAGGTTGGCATGGGTAGGACCGGAAGGTTTACCCAGCAGGGACGGAAGTCCCCTGAGACACATGGACCGGAAGGTCAGGGCCTGGAAAGGCGTATGTGCGTAAGTTGTATTTTGGGGAACTCACTAAGCATTTATGCTTACAGTTGTTATGTATGTGTTTCAGGTACTAGCGAGGACCGTGGGAAGGCGCCGGCGTGATCTGTACACACTGATAGATGTTTTGTGATCTTGGGATTCATATGATTTGTATTTTGACATGACACTTGGAATGTTTATGCCATGTTTTGAATGAAAATACTTTATTTTGAAATGAAAATTTTGTTTGAAAATTTACGTTGTTACAATACTCCTTTTTCAAATCCAAATACATCTTAGTGGCCCCTGGATGGATCGAAAATTTCGACCGATGAGCCTCCTCCAACAAAATGGCGCACGTTCCTCCCACAAACGGCACCCAGACACGCCCTTGATATGTCATAAGCCCCCGACTATCGGTAACGAACTCTGAAACCAAACCAACAACCCGTTCCCTCTTCTGCATCTCAGGTTGCACAGCCTCGCCCTGTGCCCCACGAATGGCGTCCAATACCGGAGCTATCACAGTCAATCTCAAACATACATCCCGCAGTGGAGTGCTCTCCGCCCTGCGGCTCAACGCATCGGCTACCACATTAGCCTTGCCTGGGTGGTACAGGATCTCACAATCATAATCCTTGACCACATCCAACCACCTTCTCTGTCGCATATTTAGGTTGGGCTGATCCATCAAATACTTCAAACTCTTATGGTCCATGTATATCATACACCGAACCCCATACAAGTAATGACGCCAAATCTTGAGGGCGAACACCACTGCCCCCAACTCTAGATCATGGGTGGGATATCTCGTCTCATGAGGCTTCAGCTGCCTCGATGCATATGCTATCACATGCCCTCTCTGCATCAGTACCGCTCCCAGCCCCAAAATCGATGCATCACAATATACCACAAAGTCCTCCATCCCTTCCGGGAGGGCTAATACCGGGGCTTCGCACAACCTTTGGCGAAGTGTCTCAAAGGAGGCCTACTGCTCGGGGCCCCATGAAAAAGCAACACCCTTCCGGGTCAATATGGTGAGTGGCACTGCGATCTTGGAAAAATCCTTGATAAATCTCCGATAATACCCTGCCAACCCTAGGAAACTCCTGATCTCCGAGGGTGACTTCGGCACCTCCCAACTCATCACCGCCTCAACCTTGGCCGGATCGACCAATATCCCTTCCTGGTTAACAAGATGTCCTAAGAACTGGACCTCCCGCAACCAGAAATCACACTTGGAGAATTTGGCATAAAGCTTCTCCGATCTCAGAACCCTAAGAAGCTCTCTCAAATGCTCCTCATGCTGCTCTCTAGATCTCGAATATACCAGAATGTCATCGATAAATACAATCACCGACCGATCCAACATCGGCGTACATACTCGGTTCATGAGATCCATGAACACCGATGGGGCATTGGTGAGCCCAAAAGGCATCACTACAAACTCATAATGCCCATAACGCGTCCTGAACGCTGTCTTCTGGACGTCCTCATCCCACACTCTCACCTGATGATATCCAGACCTCAAATCGATCTTGGAGAACCAAGATGCTCCCTGCAACTGATCGAACAAATCTTCGATCCTCGGTAACGGGTAACGGTTCTTGACCGTCAGCTTGTTCAACTCCCGATAATCAATGCACATCCGGTGTGAACCATCCTTCTTCTTGACGAACAGGATAGGCGCTCCCCACGGCGAGCTGCTCGGCCGAATAAATCCCGTCCCCAGCAGCTCCTGAAGCTGCGAGGATAACTCTTGCATCTCTGGAGGTGCAAGGCGATAAGGCACCTTAGTGATAGGCGCGGCCCCCGGAACCAAATCGATATTGAACTCCACTTGCCTCATAGGAGGCACACCCGACAACTCCTCGAGAAAAACATCCGGGAACTCACGCACCACCGGAACCTCCTCAACTGAACTCGGCCTCTCGGAATCCACCCGCGTATCCATCACATACGCCACAAAACCCCTACAGCCCTGCTGTAGACACTGCCTCGCCCTAGCGGCCGAACAAAACGCTGATCCAAAACGTGTACCCTCGCCGTACACCGAAAGAACTCCCCCACTAGGGTCTCATATGGTCACCAGCTGACGCTCGCAGTCGATAACTACGCCGAATTTGCTCAACCATTCCATGCCCACAATGACACAGACATCTCCCATCGCAATAGGAACCAGATCAATCGGGAACTCAACACCGAAAATCTCTAACACGCATCCCCGGAGAACCTCCGTGGCATAAATCACTCTCTCGTCAGCTATGGAAACTCTCAGAGGCCGACTCAACGCCTCACGACTAACACTGATATGTTGACTAAAGGCCAAAGACACAAAAGATCGACTCGCACCCGAGTCAAATAACACTAAAGCAGGTACAGAGTTCACAAGGAAAGTACCTACACATAACATAATATAAGCATAATATCTCAGCATCAAAATAAATACACGAAAGAAAACATACCAGCCACAACATCGGGCGCAGTGCGGACCTCCTCCGTGGTTAGCTGAAAGGCTCTCCCTCGGGCTCTCGGCGCCTCGGCCTTCACTGGCCAACTCTTGGTAGCTCTGATGGCGGCAGGGGCAGATCCCTGAGATGCCCCTCGCAACTGCGGACACTCCGCCTTCCGTTGCCCGATCTGGTTGCAGTGAAAACACACTGCAAACCCCTTGGGGCAGTCCTTGGCCATATGCCCCTCCTTGCTACATTTGTAGCAAGATCCCGCTAGACAGACTCCATCATGACCCTTGCCACACTTCCCACAAGTGCGGCCCTTCTGGCTCCGTGCTTTGGGATCAGCGGGCTTGGCCCGCTAGGCTGCCGGCTGAGACTGTGCCGATTGCCGATCCCTCCCCTGAGACTCCGCCTCCTCACTGGCCTGAGTCTCTAGCTCAATCTCCCTCTTCTGGGCATTTGCCTGAAGCTCGGCAAATGTCTGGTACGAGGAGTTCGCCACGAACTCCCGAATGTCCCGCCTCAAGATACTCAGATAGCGGCTCATATGTGCATGCTCCGTAGACACGTGCTCGGGGCGGAACATCGCCCTCTCATGGAACATCCTGGTAATCACCGTAACCGACTCAGTACTCTGCTTGAGGGTCAGAAACTCCTGGGCCAAACGCTCCCTTTCCACCTGGGGAACGTACTCATCTCAGAACATGGCAGTGAACCTCTCCCAGGTCACTGCCACAATCTCAGCAGGCGTGAAATGCGTCATCACAAACTTCCACCAGTCCTTCGCTCCCAAGCGAAGCTGGTTTAGCGCGAACCGAACCTTCAAATGCTCAGGAGATGAGCAAGTGAAGAAACACCCCTCTATATCAGAAATCCACCTCATAGCTGCCACCGGATCCTGTGTCCCATCAAACTCTGGTGGTTTTGTGTTGCTAAACTCCCGGAATAGCAACGCATCACTACCTTGCGGCCTCGCGACAGCAATAGCTGCGGTGGCTGCTGCAACAGCAGCCTCAGAAAGAGCGGCATAACGCTCGTCAAAGGTCTCAATCAGCGTGGTCTTAATAGACCCAAACATCTCTGGTATCTCTGCCCTGATGGCCGCAGCCACCTCCTCGTGGATGATCCGGCGGATCTCCTCATCACCGGTACCACTGCTCTCAGGCATCAAACGTGTCCTCACCATGATCTACCTCTGAAATACAACATACGATAAATTAGAACCCATTCGAGCATACTCACACTCGTCAACTCTTTCCTCCTTGATCCATGGTACTCCAAAGATTCTTACTTGGGTTGTACACCACTCCGGTGCTTTTAGTAGTACGGGCCCAATACTACTGTCCGCACCGTATCAGAATACACCCCAAGTCCTCCTCTTCGGACCCCAAATTCCAAGTACTCTATCATACATAGACCACTCTCTAATAGATCTCTCATAAGCCCCTCGCTGCTACCTACTCACTCTCAAGCATCTCATAGCAGCTCACCTTTTCCTCGGCTAAGGCATCACAAATCAGGCCACTCTAGTCCTAATAGGAATACCTAGCCTACTCTAGCATGCGAATACATCATATCAATATCAGAATCACATAACATAAAGGTATTTTGGGAAATCACCGTTCGGGCGCGGACTGATCGTACACACAACTCTGCTCTGCATTTTTCAAAAATCTTTTACTCCTTTTTGAAAATAATTCTCAAATCCTCAGTTTGAGTTCAAATACGCCCGAAGGTGTACTCGAATCCCTCAAACCAAGGCTCTGATACCAACTTGTAAGACCGAAAATTTCCAAATAATTTTCCACAAAGTATAAAAACATTTTTCATTAAATTTCCATAAAACATCGAGTTTAAAATTCCAATTCACATCAAACAAAATCCCAAGATCAAATATCATAAAAATCCCATGCATGTGTACAGATCAAGCCGGCGCCTTCCCACGGTCATCGCTAATACCTGAAACAACAACACTAACACTGTAAGCACAAAGCTTAGTGAGTTCCCCAAAATACCACACATAACACATATTAGCCACTCGAGGCTATAACTCTATGGGTCTGTGCACCCAAACTCTGTGAACCCTTAGGTTCTAACTCTGTGAACCTTCCGGTTCCAACTCTATAAACATGCACAGCATAAATCACATAGATATAATGCAGTACAACACATCACATACATATAGGATACAAATACTCTGTCACATAACTCTGATTACCTACTCAAGCTAAAGTATAATAAGAAGACTCACCTCGTATATCCCGATAACTCACGAATCCTGGAAATCACTCGTGCTCGATCCTCCAAGCTATAATCCTCCTATAACATCATATGTCTCTAAGTAACACTTTTACCACTAAGGTTGACTACCCCTATCAAGTCAACGTTGGTCAACTCTGGTCAACGGTCAACGGTCAACTCTGACCGAACTCAGCGAGTGCACTAGAGCGACTCGGCGAGTCTAAGCATTTTCACCAACTCTCTAGGATTCCCTTTTCGACACGTCGAGTACTCCCCAGACTCGACGAGTTCCACCTGGCATGAATCGCGGGGCCACCACGACTCAACTCGCCGAGTCTCAAGAATAACTCGGCGAGTTCCAGTTCGACTCGGTCCACCTGTCAACCCTCTCTAACTCTCCCTGACTCACTGAGTTAACCCATAACTCGGCAGGACCACTCGCTGAGTGGTTAAGGGAAATCTTCATGCTACTCGCCGAGTCTGTTCTTCGAACTCAGCGAGTCCATGCCATGCATCAACTCATACTTGCTTCTGAGGTCAGATCTGCTCCAACAACTCATAGATCTGGCCCTCCTAAGCTCATTCATCACGTAAAGTTCATATCTTGGTTACCATGCAACACCTACAAGGCTCTTTTAGGAGAAATGACCTCTAGGATGGCAACCCTAGTCTCCAACCCAAATGGAAGGACATAAAGCATGACATTAGGGACTCCCTGGACCTACTAAGGTCCAGATCTAAGCACCATATCCCCACGAGACCTCTCACACTTCAAATAAAAAGAAAATAAGGCATGAAGAAACCCTAGAATTGACCATATCAACAATAATACGAGAATAAGCTCTGAATGATACCTCAAGAAGCCTCCTCTGATGAAATGAAAGTAGATCCAAGCTCCCCAACTCTTTTAGCTTGACTTCCCTCTTCCTTTCTTGCAAAAACACACAAATTTGGTGAACAAAGGCCTCTTATCTCACTCACAAAAACCCTCAGACGCTTTGGTGCTCTCAAGATCCAGGTAGGCGCAATGAAGGGCCATAAGGTCCTTTAAATAGGGCTTAGGACCGGGAAATTAGGGTTTCATTAAACAGCGAGGACTCGCCGAGTCCATTCCTTGGACTCGCCGAGTCCAGGCGCGAACCAGCGTCCTGAACCGCGATCCTACTCGGCGAGTTTGAGCTCCAACTCGCCAAGTCCCCTCACAAAACTCCAAAAATATAAGCATAAATGATACCTAGAATTCCGGGCTGTTACAGCGTGTGGATGGATTTCACCATGTCTGGAGTTGGTGCCCATTCTGGCTCCACTAGCATCGCCCGAATTCATTTGGGCCATGGCTGCCGTCACAGCTACGGTCACAGCTGTCTGAAATAGTACTGGATCGAACTACGGAGGAGGAGGTGGGGTTTGAGTCGCAGGTCTGCCTCTGTTCGGGCGCTTGCGAGGAGGCATCTTTTACTGAAATTTCATAGAGATAATGACAATAGTTAAGAGTCTATTGCAAGTATGATAAGAGTGTTTCATGGACTAAATCAACATAGCTCAAAAATCAGAGAGAGTCATAGCAACAGAGTAGTTAACTGCCAATTTTTCTGGTATTAATGTGGTAATATGAGTTCAGGAAGAGTGACCTAACAGTAGGTCTTACATCAAACCATAAGGGAAAATGTTGGTAGTCTAGAGGCCTAATTAGAGTACTTTCAAGGTTAGGAATGTTTACAGACAAGTGCTCTACCGAGCATAGAAAAGAAAAGGCTAGTCCTTAACAAAAGAGTGAGATGTTTTGACATCTTCTACTGGCGACGGGTACCCATTGGGCGAACCCTTAGATCAGCTAGTTGGCGCATAACTTCCTGAAGATGTCGTTCATGAGCCCTCTGACATACTCGGAGTTCCCTAACTTCGGCTTGGGATGCAGCTAGTTGTTGCTGTAGAGCCTCATTGGTCCTCCTCGTCCTATCCACAGCTTCTTCCAGTTGGCAAATGTGAATAGTGTTGAGGTTAGAGTTGGCATCAACTTCCACAACTCGGGCAATAGTTGCTTGACCTTGCTCGACGTTCCTGGCAATCCTTCGGACCATGATGGGCAAAACTTGGTCCGTTGATCCTCCTTCGCTTATGTTGTAGAAGCTTCGGTCTCCATTGAAAGGTAAGGGCTAACCCTGATCATCGCTCCATTGGTTCAAGGTTATTGCCCACATGGGAGTGGGACCTTGAAATGTCGGGCGGGGGTTGAGGTTTGGAGCTATAGGGGGTAGGTTATTAACTTCTGGCTTGAAGCTGGAGCTATCCGAAAAGCCTTCTACATGGTGATCATCCAAAGGGATCGGGTGATCATCTTTTGGCTCCTCATCGAGCCATCCTCCATTGCATTGGTTTGGATAATACGGATCGTCGGAATGGTGGAAGCCAGCCATGCTATCTGCGCGAGAATGGGGAAAGAAAGGTTAATAGACGTACTAATCTAGGATACTTATAAGATGATCGTTATTAGTCGACCCAATACTTGCATAATGCATACCAATTACATGTAACCGAAGCAAGATAGTCCTTCGAATAAGCGACCCAAACTCCAGATCCCCAATCAAACAAGAATAGGAAATGAAGCAAAGGTCACAGATTCTAAGTCTATAGCACCCTAGTCACATGTAACCGTGGTGTATCCACTTAGCAACTATTGCCCTACTAGTACCGACCCTTTTAGTTATCACATATGTAGTTAGTAGAAGGCAGAATACTCCTATAGTATTCTTGTTCTAACGTTCTTGTGGTGGTGTTGGTAAGTTTTTAGACTTGTTACAACACCACAACCACTCTTAGGCACATGCTAGTCACTCCTAGAAAGATGTAGTTGATCAGGCTACATCCACCCAACTGTGACTATATGTCTCTAAGCTTAATTGTGCCATTCAACAATCTTAATAATTTTGTTCTGTTCTAGTATGATATTGACCCTTTGTATTAATGGATGTGCATATATATATATATATATATATATATATATATACTTAGTTAAACATTTTAGTATTTAAAAGCATATATTCTTGGTTAGAGTGTTTTAGTCCTGAAGTGTTTATAGTTTGTATATCTTTTATAGGTTCATATACTTGATTCACCATAAACAATGCTCTGATTCCAATCTGTCACACCCCAAAACCGAGAACGGCGGAATACGTTCTGGGGTGGAGGACGTCATGTATAGTATCATAACAATTGCATAATAGTAAAAACAAGTGACAACAACCATTGCATTAATATAGTGATCTTAAATACAAACGTGTTCTGTACAGTCAATAGACACCAAAAGTATAACAAAAATAAAAGATGAGTCTTGTATACCCTCCATCTTCTCAAAAGTTGCACCATTACCTGTCTATCTTTGACCTGAGGATACAAGTTATTTTGAAAACGAGTATCAGCATAAAGCTGGTGAGTTCATAAGAATTTAGTGTCGTTGTTTATATAAAAGTGTTTACAATCATGTAATGTAAAAGCTGTAATTATTGTTTGAGAATAGTAGAAACCCCTAGAAAATCCTATATTTTCCAGAATTGAGCATTTGTAAGTTAAATCCTTCGAGTGTGTAAAAGTATTTCCATTGAAACTTTCAGTTATAAAAATAAGGTAATGAATTCCATTCAAGTAACGTAAATGAGGAAAAGTATTGTCGGTTGGCTGTAGTAGTGTTGCAGACTTCAATTAGTAATGTATATTTTTTTACTTCGGGAAGTTAGTTTAGACATTAAGTCTTAGTGTGTTAATTTGGATATGGATGTGATCTCTCATGTAACCAAACTGAATGATAATAGAGGGTCCAATGACCTTCCCGGTCATACGTAGTGTAGCGATGTAGCGCCACCCCTGGGACTAGTCGGCTCGGACTGTAGTTAACTGTCGGGAGTTTATGGTCGTAAACTCATGGGAGGAGTATATTTGTGTGCCTTAAGGTTTCTTGTATCACTAGGAAGGGTTCTAGGGTCAAATACAAGGCTTGAGGGGTGTTTAGGGTTCAAATGGGGCACTCCCTTGGAGTTTGCGGTCCTTGGACCACTCCTTGGGAGTTTACGGTCGTAAACACTAGGGTTTTAGCACATCCTTCACTTCGTGTTTTGTGGTCCTAAGCTCAATCATAAAAGTTTCTAGCCCAATAATCATGCTAAGTAAGGAGTTAGGGGCACCAAAACACCATTTATGGTGTTTACGGTTTTTGTGTTTACGGTTCATGAATATTCATGGACCGTAAACTCATGTTTACTCTCCTAAAGGCCCGATTTTTGGTTTCTAGCTTCATGCATGTATGTTTCTAAGTCAAAGACGAGTATTAGAAGAGTTTTGGAGGGATTTTGGGCTTCAAAAACCCCCCCTGAAGGGTGTTTATGGTTTTGGGAGGTATTCCCAAACCGTAAACTCAAGTTTTTAAGGTTTTGAGTGATTAAATCCCGGGTTTGTATGAATGCAAAGCTAAACAACAAGCTAGGGAGTATTACTTACGATTTTGGAGCTTGGATGAAGTGATTCTTGAATAAACCCAACTTCTAGAGAGAGTGATTAGAGTGGTAACAAGTTCCATCTAGTGCCCACTCACCCTTTATATAGGGGTTGGGTTTATGGCTAGGTGGGAATCTACCCAATACTGACGCTAAACGGGGTTTAAATTTTTACCTGATTAAATGGTCGTAAATAAAAAAAACTTTTTCCAACTAAACGGGATGGTAATTCACGTGTTTTTATTTATTTTATTACGACACTAATAAAATAAAATAAAATAAAACATTTATTGGTTTGTCCACTCCAAATGTTAACGGAATCTTAATAAAAATAGAATATTCTATTAACGGAAACGGGTTATAACGATGAAATAAATTTTGGGTTGTCACATCAGGGTGTCGGCCTACCCTTTCAGTCTCTTTCAACCGGTAACCGCCTAGCATATCAGCGTGCTGGTCTACCCCTTCGATCTCTTTCAACCGGTAAACAGGGACTATTTCACCCCTACCACTACCATATAATACCCTAACATATACACATAAATCACATATTGCCTAGCATATCTGGGTGCTGGCCTACCCTTTCGGTACTTTCGACCAGTTATGGGGACTATTTCACCCCTCCTACCATTATCACATACTATCATAGCATACTAGCACGTAAAGCAAACATATAGTTACATACCAGCGAATTATCTGATGGGTTTTGGCCATATGAACATTCCTATGTGCACATACAAACCCTAAGACTTCTAATAGCTAATAGAGTATAAGAACAATACAAAATCAGAGTTAGAAGCTAACCTTGAAAAACTTGTTTGATCTTCTTATTCTTGGAGCTTTAGAGTCACAAATGTCACTCCTCTAATGGCTTACAAACACCAACTAGCAAGAGGATGATTTAGGAGAGAGGAGAGGGAAGAAATCGGCTAGGGTTTCTTTGCTTTAGCATAGGTGCCGATTTCCCTTGCCCCAAGGGTCTATTTATACTTGTAAGGCTCCTAGGGTTTCACCCTTAAACCCTAATTGGATAACTTTTACTCAAAGCAATCCAAATCCTTTCCAATATAAGCCCTTGGACGATTTGTGGCTTATCCTAAGCCCTAGAAATCGTCCAACCCTATCCATGAAGGATTTACAGCCCAAAGTGTAACTTTCAAACAATTGACAGTTTATACCCTCTTATTTAATTAATCTCTTTAAGTCACCAAATTAATTCTAATTAATTTTATGACTTATATTAATCAAATAACAATATTATTATTCCTTATATTATTCTCATAATATATTAATAATATTTATTCTCTCATAATGAATCATCCTGTCAAGTTGCTATGGTGAAGGCAATCCAAAAGGACCATGCACAATCGGGTCAAATACTTGTCTAATATAGTTGCAGCCTTAGACACTATTCCAACAGTCTCCCACTTGGATAAGTCTAGTAACTATATGCACAAGTACAATTCGATTTGCAATCGTAGCTCTCAAAGACGCTGTCAAACTCTATTCTAATCAATCTTGTCCTTTAGATAAGGGATCGTACAGTCCTCTGTTAGATATCATGCTGACAATTCTATGGAATAATTTGTCTAGCATTTGGTTTCTCGATCTCCGATTTATTCGACATAGAACTTAATCGAACACATCAATTTAGTTCTGACTGGGCCCGGCACATAAGTCAAATCAAATCATCAAGCGTCCGAGATATCGCTTTTACCCTCTTGGGATAAAAGTAACAGATAAACTTCGACTTATATGCATTTACTTATTCATTAATCAACTATACACAACAATGTGTTTTATAACACCGAGTTACTGATGCGTTTTCGCATTATCAATGTACAACCAATTAACAAATAACAAACCATATATCTAGGTTTTAAGACTATATGATATTATCGTCTTGCAATTACCCTTTTATATCATATTCCATAAGGTAATTCCAGCAAGCGCGGGTTTGTTCCAATGCTCAAAACTAGTTCATAAGCACTCATGAACGTTGCAGCAACCCTTTGCTATGTCTAATATCATTTAGACAATCTACACACCGATTCATGACAATCTTCATTCATATCTACTTCCCACATATGAACGATTGTGGACACTTTGAATAATTCGATTATTCTTAATAAACTCAATTATTCTGGAAGTCAAAACATGCAAAATGAAATAATAATTAAACAATTAACATAAGACAGTAACATTACTCATAAATAATACTCTTTTATTCAATCATCAAATGTTAATTACATTTATATATTACACGTTTCTACTACTATCTAATCTATGCTAATATCATCCTTCAGCCCAATACTCCTAGCATGCTGCAAGTGCTTAACCCTACTCAGTCCCTTCATAAGCAGATCTGCTGGGTTATTCACCGATGATATCCTCTTCACTACGAGTTGTCCTTCTTCTACACGATGTCTAACAAAGTGATATTTTTTGTCGATGTGTCAAGATCTACCATGATCTCTCGGTTCCTTGGTCAAGGAAACCGCTCCTTCATTATCACAGAAAATCTCCATGGGCTCCTTTATGGCGGGTACAACTCCAAGATCACCGATGAAGTTCTTCAACCATATTGCCTCCTTCGACGCTTCGCTCACTGCAATGTACTCTGATTCGCACATTGAATCAGCTACGGTTTCCTGATTGGAACTTTTCCAAGTCATTGCTCCTCCATTCAGGGTAAAGACCCAGTCTGACTGCGAACGGTAGTTGTCCCTGTCGGTCTGAAAGCTGGCGTCACTATACCCTTGCACCTTCAAGTCATCACTCCCTCCGAGGACTAAGAACCATTCCTTCATCCTCCGAAGGTACTTAAGGATATTCTTCACCACAATCCAATGGGCTCTGCCAGGGTTCCCTTGATATCTACTAACCATGCTCAAAGCAAAGGCTACATTAGGGCGAGTACAAGTCATAGCATACATGATTGAGCCAACTACGGAAGCGTATGGTACTCGGCTCATTTCCGCTATTTCAGCTTCGGTACTCGGACTTTGAGTCTTACTCAACTTGGCATTACTTTGTATCGGTAATTCTCCCTTCTTCGAGTTTTCCATACTAAAACATTTTAGTACCTTATCTAAGTAAGTGTTCTGACTAAGTCCTATTAGTCTCTTACTTCTCTCTCTTACTATCCTTATTCCCAAAATATAGGAAGCCTCTCCGAGGTCCTTCATAGCGAAGCATTTCCCGAGCCAGGACTTAACCTCCTTCAGAGTCGGGACGTCGTTTCCTATGAGTAGTATGTCATCGACATACAAAACGAGAAAGCTAACTATGCTCCCACTGGCTTTGACATATACACACGATTCATCTTCGCTTCGTATAAATCCAAACTCTTTGACTTTCTCATCGAAGCAAAGATTCCATCTGTGAGATGCTTGCTTAAGTCCATAAATGGACTTCTCAAGCTTACACACTCTATTCGGATGCTTTGGATCCACAAACCCCTCTGGCTGAGCCATGTAAACATCCTCAGCCAACTTCCCATTAAGGAAAGCGGTCTTGACATCCATTTGCCAAATCTCATAATCATGAAATGCGGCAATAGCTAGCATCACTCTAATATATTTTATCTTCGCAACCGGTGAGAAGGTCTCATCATAGTCAACTCCGGGAGTTTGAGTAAAGCCCTTCACGACCAATCGCGCTTTGTATGTGTGTACATTTCCATCCACGTCGGCCTTTTTCTTGAAGATCCATTTGTACCCAACGGTCTTACGTCCGGGCATATTATCAACCAAATTCCAAACTTGGTTGTCATACATGGATTGAATCTCGCTATCCATTGCCTCTTTCCATTTTACAGACTCTGGGCCTGCCATGGCTTCCTTATAGCTATTAGGTTCATCAAGGTTGATTAGTGTACCATCACTAATATACGTGTCCCCTTCGGTAGTAATATGAAAACCATAAAACTGGGGTTGAACTCTAACTCTTTCGGAACGTCTAAGAGGTAAGGACTCGTCAATCGGTTCAACCGGAGTTTCCTCCTCGGGTTGAGTGCCAGCGGTAGAGGTTCCTTCATCTATCGACTCTTGAATCTCTTCAAGCTCGATTTGCCTCCCACTGTCTCATTGGCTTATGAGTTCTCGCTCTCGGAAAACTCCTCTCCTCGCAACGAAGACAACATTGTCCTTCGGTCTATAGAAGAGATATCCAAAGGATTTTTGCGGGTAGCCGATGAAAATACATCGCTCACTACGAGGTTCGAGCTTGTCGTGAGTATCTCGTCTTACGAAAGCCTCACAACCCCAAACCTTGATATGTGCCAATGAGGGAGCTTTCCCTGTCCACATCTCATGAGGTGTTTTGGCAACCTTCTTAGTAGGGACTCGGTTAAGGATATGGACGGCAATCTCTAAGGCATACCCCCAAAAAGAGATAGGTAGTGAAGCACGACTCATCATAGAGCGAACCATGTCCAACAGGGTTCGATTATGCCTTTCTGCTACACCATTCAACTGCGGTGTCCTAGGTGGCGTCAATTGTGAAACTATTCCACACTCCTTGAGATAATCGTGGAATTCAAGACTTAGGTACTCTCCTCCTCGATCGGATCGAAGCATCTTGATTTTCCTGCCCAATTGATTCTCCATTTCATTCTTGAACTCTTTGAACTTTTCAAATGTTTCTGACTTTTGCTTGATTAAGTAGATATACCCATATCTACTATAGTCATCGGTAAAAGTCACATAGAAGCGGTTCCCATCCTTCGTGGTTGATCTAAATGGTCCACATACATCGGTATGTATTAGGTCCAATAGACCCTCACCCCTTTCACACGTACTTGTGAAGGGTGACTTAGTCATTTTTCCAAGTAAACAAGATTCGCATGTGTCATCTTTCCTAAGGTCGAATGACTCCAACACTCCATCCTTTTGGAGTTGGGCTATGCGCTTCTTGTTGACATGTCCAAGACGACAATGCCACAAGGATGCTCTATCCATACTATTGGAAGAATCCATGCATAAAACATCATTTCCTAAGTTATCTACAATCATAACGGTTTCATAAATTCCATTACATGGTATAGCTTCAAATAAAAGACACCATTTAGATAAGCCAAAATAGAACCATTCTCATTATTAAAAGAAAATCTAAAACCTTGTCTAAACAAACTATGAAATGAAATGATGTTTCTAGCTAATTCTGGCGAATAGCAACAATTGTTCAAATCTAAAGATAAACCATTCCTAAGCACTAAAGAATACACTCCAATCTTGGTCATAGGCGGCGATCTTCTGTTCCCCATGATTAGATTTATTCTTCCATGCTCCATGTCTCTATTTCTTCTTAGTCCCTGCACATTAGAACAAATGTGGTAACCACAACCGGTATCAAGAACCCAAGAAATATCATGAGATGAATCGTTAGATTTAATTGTGTACATACCTGTGAAAGACGGCTTGATCTTTCCTTCCTTGATGGCTTGCAGGTACTCTAGGCAACTTCTCTTCCAATGTCCTATCTTGTGGCAGTGGTGGCACTCTGCCTCCTTTGGGTTAGGGCAGGGTTTAGCAGGATCAACTTTGGTCGCACTAGAAGAGGCACCATCTCGGGGCTTAACCTTGCGATGGTTCTTAGACGAAGCCTTCCTCTTCTTTCCCCTTCCTTGTCCAATAGCCAAGACAGGAGCAGTAGGTGGATTAGGAGTTGGTGCAACAGACTTGTCCTTGAAGTTGATTTCAGTGACCCTCAAGAGACCTTAGAGCTTGCTTAGGGTGACCTCTTCCTTGTTCATGTGGTAGGTCATCCTAAATTGATTGTAACTTGGAGGCAAAGAGTGAAGCACCATGTCGATCGCCAAGTCTTCCCGAAAGTCAACATTCAACTTGCGAAGACGGTCGACATACCTTTGCATCTTTTGCAGGTGCACGGTAAGAGACTCTCCATGACCCATTTTAGCGGAAATCATGTTAGTGAAAATCTCATAACGCTCTTGTCTCGCGTTTTGGTGGTATCTCTCCAACAAGTCTTGGTGCATCTCGTACGGGTACATGTCCTCATAGGACTTTTGGAATTCGGAGTTCATAGTGGCTATCATGATGCAATGTACCTTCGTTGCATCACGCTCGTGAGTTTCAAAAAGCGGTTATTTCAGCTGGAGTAGCGATTTCAGGGTTAATTTTCTCGAGCTTCTCATCGAGGACATACTCCTTGTCCTCATAGCGAGCAATAGTGTGAATGTATCTTATCCATTCGCTAAAGTTCATCCCATCGAAAGTGACCTTTTGACAAAGGCTCATCAATGTGAATGAACTAGCAGCAGCGTTGTTTGCGTTTGACATCTACAAATAGAAAGGACAAAGATAGATTAGAATATGAATCCCTAATTATCACCCAATAAGAAAATTAGGGCTAGGATCCAACAACAATATTTACATATTAGAAAAGGGATGTCGTAATCTAACATGCAAATAGTATGAAGGTAAGTGAATGACGATTCACTAATTCTCCACCATAAAAAACATAACTTTAAGTCCTAAATGTATTGAGAATTCCTAGGTTTGGATGAGATTCATTGAAACTCTTCAATAGCATGTTTAAATCTCGATATGCCCCTCTTGTTTGTGACTGGGATACCGAGGATCACAAAGCGGGTGTGAATTACCATGCAAATTCACATGGTGCCTTCATTGTAACGATCACCTATTTGATGTGCCGGTAAACCACACACGCTCCATCGAACTATGATAAACAATGAATCACCTTTTGCCACCTTTGCTTAGAACCAATTAGTGTGCCGGTAAACCACACACGCTCCACTAATTTCTTAGCAAGGGTGCAAAGTGCAATTTTATGGGATTGCATCAATTCACTTTCCTAAAGTAACTAAGATTGGGAAATTTTGAAAAAAAACATGTAGTTACTTTGTATTTCATATTATACTTTAATGAGAGGATGAGATTGCCCTATCCTACCCGTTCGGCTAACGACCCTCCACCGATCAAGCAAGCGGTAGGTGTGAGTGTACACCCATTAAGCACCATTTTATAGGCAGCAACCTTATACCCACCTTATAGACCGGCTTCGTGAATGAGGCCTACTAATGGTAAGACTAGCATTTTAATTATACATACATATATATATATATATATATATATATATATATATATATATATATATATATATATATATATTAATCTTGTAATATTATATTAGTATAGGGTTGGATTTTAAACTTGTAAAATTCTAGGGTTTGAAATTTAAATTGTCTAAATTAAACTTTTAATCACAAAACATAAATTTCAAAACTTGAGGGCAAGTTTTAAACATTTAAAACATAGAGGATCAAATAAAAAATAATCTCAATTAACAATTAATTCCATAATTATCCATATTTGATTTATTTAATGATTTCTTGCAAGATAATTTACCAATTTAATCAAAATAATTAATTAATTATCACATAAGGAAATTAAATATTTTATTAATTGATAAATATCTTTAATTAGATCAAGATTATAGTCATATATATATCAAAAAATCGGATTAGGGTTGATCTAATATGATAAAGGCAAGTTTCCATAAGATAAATATCAAAAAATCCCGATTTTAGCTCTTCCTGACGCTCGGACTCGCCGAGTGCCCAACTTGACTCGCCAAGTCATGCCAACTCGCCGAGTCCACCATGGGACTCGCCGAGTCCATGACTCAGAATCACAAAATTCGAATTTTGCAAGCAAGAAACAAACAATCATGCATCAATTTAATAGAAACCAAATCAGGCTCTGATACCACTGATGGGTTTTGGCCATATGAACATTCCTATGTGTACATAAAAACCCTAATGCTTGGATCTAGGTTTCTCTAATTAAACATGCATTGAATCCAAGACTTCTAATAGCTATAAAGTATAAGAACAATACAAAATCAGAGTTAGAAGCTTACCTTGAAACACTTGTTTGATCTTCTTGTTCTTGGAGCTTTAGAGTCACAAATGTCACTCCTCTAATGGCTTACAAACACCAACTAGCAAGAGGATGATTTAGGAGAGAAGAGAGGGAAGAAATCGGCCAGGGTTTCTTTGCTTTAGCATAGGTGCCGATTTCCCTTGCCCCAAGGGTCTATTTATACTTGTAAGGCTCCTAGGGTTTCACCCTTAAACCCTAATTGGATAACTTTTACTCAAAGCAATCCAAATCCTTTCCAAGATAAGCCCTTGGACGATTTGTGGCTTATCCTAATCCCTAGAAATCGTCCAACCCTATCCATGAAGGAGTTACAGCCCAAAGTGTAACTATCAAACAATTGACAGTTTATACCCTCTTATTTAATTAATCTCTTTAAGTCACCAAATTAATTCTAATTAATTTTATGACGTATATTAATCAAATAGAAATATTATTATTCCTTATATTATTCTCATAATATATTAATAATATTTATTCTCTCATAATGAATCATCCTGTCAAGTTGCTATGGTGAAGGCAACCCAAAAGGACCATGCACAATCGGGTCAAATACTTGCCTAATATAGTTGCAGCCTTAGACACTATTCCAACATTATCACCAAGACAATCATCTATACTATAATCAGCTACTAGTGAACCAGCATTGGCGCCTTCGACCCACTTCTACAGGAAGGTAACTCACCTCACATTGTTGAAGTCTCGCAAACAAAACTCTAGCTGCTGGATGATAGATTCCCGAACTATCAACATCAAAATAACACCCAATTAATAATTGGTTTCCAATTCATAACCATAAGTCCATGCTTGGGGTAAAAAGACTACTTTACCCCTTCCTTATCTTGATTCAAGCCCAAGGCCCAAAATCACACTCCAAAGGCCCAAAAATCAAACAATGAACCAAAGCCCAACATATGGCCCAATTTTCGAAATTGGGCCCAACCACTACATGGCCTTACCCTAAGGCCCAACCATTTATTCTAGTCCCAACACTTGGCATTCCGATGGTCCAATATCGCATAATCATCAAGGCCTAATTATGGCCCATCTATGGCCTAATTTTCCAAATTGGGCCCAAGCATTTCCAATGAGCATTTCCTAAAGCCCAATAATTTCCTTTGTCCATAAACCTATTCCTGCTTGGCCCATGAAGGACCACAACAACTTAGTCTAAAAAATGGCCCAAAAAGAACCCAAACCTATTTAGAGTTTTTCACATGAAATGACGATTAGGGTTAAGTGTTCTCACTTAACCCATTAAGGACTTAAGCCATTAAGTCCATCACTGTACTAGGCCAACCATACAATGTGGTCGAGATTAATCCACAATTCCAATCCAATGGTCCAAACATGGGGGTCCTGACAATTCCAAATTAGCATATCCAAAATTAGGGTTTTCTAAACCCTAATTAGGGTTTCCAACAGAATCGCATTCCAGTTAGTCCATTTGTTAAGTTTTTAGGTTAGTTAATGTTATTAAGTTGGGCACCGCCCACTACCACCTCGGGTAGTGCTGGTCAACGGCGGCTCACGGCGGTGGCCACCACCTCACGGTTGTGGTGACGGATTTCCTTGATTCTTCTGGCCAAATACAGTTATACAACACAATATCCAAATGATCACACACACACACACAAAAATAACACGCACACACTTAGCCACCCTTGTTGCGGCAGGCGGTGGTTGGAGGTGACAGCCACCAACTCATGGTGGTGGTGGTGGTGGTGGCTTTTCTCGTGAAGTCCGACCAAAATACAATTATACAACACAATATCCAAATGAAAAGACACACACACACACTTCTTATACCCGAAAAAATGAACCCAACCACCCACGTGGTGGCGTATGGCGACGACAACGACTCGGAGGACGGCAGCGACAGAACAGCAGCGCTACAATATGCATTAGCAAGGCGGCGGACGACGGCGACTACGTCTTCAACAGTTTCATCACAATGGCGGCAACAATCCCGGCGGTTTACGACCCATACCAACACTCCTTGTTCCGCCTCTGGCCTTCGATGGATCTCCCGGTTGTTCGCTATGTTCCCAGCAGTGGTGGTAGCGCTTCGATGGCGAAGTAGCAGGTGGCGGATGAGGGCATGACATGGTGGAGGCTGAAGAAGGAGAAGAAGAAGAATGGAGGAAGTACGGTGGTCGCTTGGTGGTCGTTAGCTGATCAGAAAAACAAGCTACATTGATGGTGGCGGCTACCGGAGGCAAAGGGAGGCATAAGGAGGGTGGCGGCTGTTTCATTCGATTTGGGCTAGGGTTATGGGACGCATGGGGTGACGGGTTATAAGTCCCGTCCATTTTCAAACTTTAGCCCATATTAACACTTTCAGCCCCTCCTTCTTTTTTTCTTTCAAATTAAATCCAAATTTACCCAAATAGCCCCTCCTCTACAAAATATTTTCAATATAAGTCCAAAAACTTCAAAACGAGCCCAATTGATTATTCTTTAGCCATATGCTAAAATATTCTTTACACCACAAACCCTAAAAGCACTCTTTAGACCTTCAAAACAAATTATAATGCCAATTACACACTTTTCACTAAACTCTTTTATTTAATATATATATATATATATATATATATATATATATATATATATATATATATCGGAATAAAATAATACTTAAAATACATTTTCGGATTTTAGGGTTTGTCTTCGAAACGAGGTGTTACAAGTATGTTTGGTTCCAACTTACATCTTGTATCTTCACCTCATTTCTGATCATTTTGAGGTAAAAATTCCACACCTTGCTCATTAAATCCTTAGATCTAATATTAGGTCGCTTTATGAGTTTTTGGTCCATGGTTTTGGTTAGAGTGAATGGATGGATTAAATGTAGCAACTTTATGGTCTTTATGAGTCCCACGAACATCATATCTTATGGATCAAAGAGTTGGGTGTGGTTTGTGATATTTATATGAGTTTTATGTCATATTTCTCCTTTTTTGACCTAGTTTCAACGCTAGAACTGCATTGGACATGCATGCCTGAAAAGCATCAATTTTTATGTTGTGTTAGGCCTTAGGAAGCTTTTTGGAAAGTTGGAATGGAGTGGCTTAATGGATTGAGTGCTTCATCCATCAGGCTATGAGAGACTAGTTTCCACAACATGGCAACTTGCTCGCCACGACGTGGTGACTGGGTTTTACTCGATTGTTTTGTCGAGAAGCGGCCACGACATGGCTAAGGATGACCATGACATGGTGACCATCTAGAGTTGACTTTGACTTTGACTTTGACCGTTGGCTTTTTGAATTGGTTGACTTTTGGTTAATTGGCTAGTTTTAGAAGGTGGATTAAGGTTTTACCCTGTGTGGTTTCATAGGAAGTGTATAGCACCCGTTCTTTGGCTGTGAGAGCTGTTAGCTGTTGACTAGGTCTGTAAGGTGAGTCTTCTCACTATACTATGTAGGTTGCTAGATTGTTTTTGTGACTCTTGAATGAAAGGTTATGGTTGGATCACAACACTTGTATGAAAGAATGTGGTTAGATCATAGTACTTGTTTGTCTTTGTGACTTGTATGGAGGACCATTGTTGGGTCGTGGCAGAAAAGTTAGGGTTGGGCTGTAATCTGGAAATGATTATAATATTATGGTTGGATCATAGTGTTCATGTATGGTTGAAATACACCCCTAGGGTTGAGCCCACTGATATGTATGATATATGGTATTTTGGAGAACTCACTAAGCTTTGTGGTTACGGTTTAAATTTTAAATATTTTCAGGTACTTCCAGTTTCAAAAGGAATGGCTCAGCTTAACTGCAATGCATCACTTGAAGCCTTTTTCCACATTTATTATTATCAGTTTACTCTAATGTTTGAGAAATACATTTTTCTATGATTGCTTTTTGAGCAAATGTTTGTATTGATTTGATCGTTTGAAAATAAAAAATTTTACTAGTATTTTTGGGACGTTATATCCTGTTTGATGTTATTCGGCTAATGAGTTTTTTGGTGACTTAGTGGTATATTTGATGATTTCAAAATAATTTGTTGCTTGTTAAACGTAGTCAAAAGAAGTCTATGTTATATAATTCCATTGCGTCTTACTCGTTTTTTTGGCCTTGTAATAGAAGTGGGACCCTTATTAATTGGATAGGTTGGTTACAAAACTAAATTGCTGCTATTATGTAATAGTTTTTTTGGCTAGCGTCTTGTTAGTTTTTTATAAAGAAACTTTTGTTGTTCAAAAGAAAAATATAGGCTCTATATTACGATTAAGTTATAACTCTTCATCATTAATTTATGTTTTTCATTACAGCTATAGTTTTTCATAACAAAAATATCATCAATCCAAGAAGGATGTGAAATATTGAACATTTTAAAGCAAACTATTAATTCATATGAGACAGGTTGACCACATAACCATCAATGTGTTTAAAAATCGAGAAAAAAAAGGTTATATAAGATCTTCTACGATGCTACAAATCGTTGAAGAGTTTTATAGTATGTTACGTCAGTGTTATATAGTAAAAAATATTTTTTTTTTAATTTACAAACATTTAAATAAAATTTGGCCTCACTTAACTTATATATTTAAGGATTTCAAACATAACCTTTCGTATTAGTATACATAACGTCTCTTGTGAATGGGCAAATGGCCTTACTTTTAATTATTTGTTAATCATATTAAAATGTTATTTTTTCGTCAACGCCATTATAATTATCAGGAATTTATTGGTCTCTATTAACTTAATTTATTTACACTATGCCAAAGTCAAATATTGCACAACTAGTCCAATCGTTAACCAATTTTTTTAAACAAGATATTAAAAGCCGAAAACGAACTAGGAGTCTAGGTTTGAGGAGTATAACAATGGAGCATTCCACAATGAGATTACAACATCGAATTATAAAGTTTAATTGAATCCTATTTCTTAAATAGCACTTAATCCAATGGATGGAAAGAACAAGCATCTCATTACGATATAAGGATCGATCTAGTTTTGATGAACGTTCATGTTTCTACTTTCTATACCTCCACATTACCAAAATATTAAGCAGGGCCGGATTTGAGGGGGTGTGCCGTCACACAGGGCCCCAAAAAAAATAGGGCCCGAGATTTAGACATATCATATATTTAATCTTTGTATAAATAATAAATCTTTCAAATAGAAACATAAGTTTCATGTAGCTGAACAGTTAAGGGCGCTTCTTATTATTTAACTTAAGTCGAAATCTCCATGTTCGAATCTTTTAGTTGTCATTCATGCTTTTTTATTTGGCCTAAACTTCCTTTGAGTGCTTCTTCTAAATTCTCGGGTTTTTTTTTCTTTTAAAATTGTTATTGTAATTGGTTTTTTTGTTTTTTGTCTTTTTTGTTTTTTGTCTTTTTTTTTTTTTTGCTATGAACAAGATTGCAAGATTTATTAATATAATATTTTATTAAATTATTAGTTAATTTTTTTGTTAAAAAATTAATTACTTTTATTGAGTTTTAATACACCGTGCACCCATTTGTTTCACTAACTCTCAAAAAGATAATGATAGTAACGACTTCTAATTATAAATAGGGGGTCTTTGAGGGTTGAAGAAGGAGAGTACATTTCTCTCACATTTTACTAATGACCAAACTAACCTTTAACATTTTCGTTTTATTAAAATATTCATATTTTTAATGAAATTGTAGTATAAAATATTTTGTCTAGTTGGCAAATAGTTTATGTAATTTAATTCATTATATGTTAAAGCTTAAGGGCCTTTTTTTCCCGTTTGTCCAGGGCATTTGAATCCTCAGGATCGGCCTTGATATTAAGACCGGTGTGTAATAGTTATAGGCATACCTCCGCACCATCAATGAATGTAAGATTACAAGATTACAAGTATCCGCAACCATACAACAATCAAAAAAATAGTTATAGGCATACCTCCGCACCATTAATGAATGGAAGCGTCTCAGATTCAACCATCTCATTACACATAGGGCATAAAAGAGAAGGTAACATGGCACCCCTACCATCAAGATTTGTTTTTGTTAGAAAATATATTATTGAATACCCTAATATAAAACCCAAATCAAAATTGTATGTCGAGAACATGCTAACCAAGGCACGTGTAAAACATGTTTTCCTTAAACAGATTTCATCCATGCTATTGGATGTTTTTCTAACATGATACAAAAGTCGAAACAGTTATTTAAGAGCGTCGAACTGAGTTAAACTCAAACTTTACCTTTCATAGGAAAAAGAAAACAACAGTAAATGAGGAGGAAAAGAGAACTCAATCGTTCATTTGGTGCCTAAAATGAGTGTAGTAATTGTGTATTTATACAACAAACATAATAATAAATTTTGCTTATTTTATGTATTAAAACCTGATTGACACAATAACAATAATAATAATAATAATAATAAGAATAATAAGAATAATAATAATAAATAAATAAATAAAATTGACAGTAACATATAAGCTACAAATAGAAATAAAACTACTATAAACCACATTCTACTATCATTCAATTTTTCGTTTATTATTCTCTTATTTAGATGGTTTATGTACCAAAACAAATGTGACATAGAAAAACACAAATTTATAATGATTTAAGGATATTTTTAATGGATAAGATTCGTAATTTATGTTTAAGAAAAAATTCAGTATATATAATTATTAAATATTAAAATATAATATTTGTCCAGCTTAATTTTTAAATATTATATTTATTTTTTATAAAATTCAAAATGTCATGTTTGCTTAATTTCTTAATTTAAATAACTTTTAATTATTTTAAATTCTTATTTTTATCAATCAACTACTATGTCCCTCTTAAAAATCAAAATTTAAAACACCATCTATATCCTTCTAACCTTCTTCTACATAACACTCATCTCAAAGAATATCATTTTTCTTTTTATTTGCAACAATAACCCACGAAGACGAATACTTTAGAGATAATGTTTTCTTACTTTATTTTTTAGGGCTGCAAGTCTGGAGTCATTACATCTTCAAATGTTTGATTATTAAGAAATTTGATAATATAATAACAATTTTGTAGTTTGATTTCATCGAGAAAGAGAATTTTTTAATATGATATCCTTATACAAAATTTGCTTCTCGTCTAAGATAAGATTTCCTCTTTGTATACAAAATTTTCTAAAGCACACAAATGAATTCACAACGTATGATAATAGAAGAACAAAAAACAATTTATAATTACTAATTTGTAAATCGTGAACTACCAAAGTGTTGCCATTTGTCTATATTAACTACAAAAAGTGGGCTTTGATGTTTATAGGTTTGTAGAATTGCTTTTAGAATGGTTAATGTACCAAGATTAATATCTAATAGTGTGCCATTATTTATTGTATTTTCTTTACATATATATATATATATATATATATATATATATATATATATATATATATATATATATATATATATATATATATATATATATGTGTGTGTGTGTGTGTGTGTTTCAATAGATAACTATTATTAATAAGTAACCAAGGAACCAATCGTGATCGTCGAAATTTAAAGCGATCAATGGCCAAGGGAATGGATGTATACTTGTACACACACACCGAATTATTATTTACCAAAAAATCTCTTTTTTTCGTTTAATTTTTTTTAGTCACATTTTTTATCGGAAAAAAAAACCGAATATACCGTTGTTCATGATTTTTCGTCATTTTACCATAGAGATTTATTTTGATATATAAAAAACAATTTTCTTCGAAAAAATCACTTCGTTTTGTTGTTTTCTCAATATTTAACTTTATTTTTATCAAAACAAAAAAAAAAAAAAAAAAAACTAATTATACAAAAATTTCAATTTTTTATCCTCTGTCATTAACATCAACCTCGATTAAAAAAAATCTCGATCAATTCAGATTCATAGTGTCAATCTGAACTGTAAATATTTCAATTTTAACATTCACAATGTGAACCTGACTTACTATTATTCACATTGTGAATCTATTCAGATTCACAATGTGAATCTATATTGATTTTTTTATATCAATATAAATCTATGTTTAAGGAATATCAAAAAATATGAATTTTGATATAATTATTAAATTTTTTCGATAAAAAATAGACCTTAACTTTTCAAAAAAAGAGAAATGAAGTGATTTTTTTTTTAAAAAAATATTTTTTGTATATCAATGTAGATCTATATGGAAAGACGGTGAAAATCATGAAAAATGATATATTCGTTTTTTTTTTCCAATAAAAAACATGACCTAAAAAGTTAAACGAAAAAATGAAGTGAGTTTTGTTATAATCTCGGTGCGTTCATTGTAAAAAGTCTAAAACCATTCTTTTTGTCATTGATCGATTTAGATTCCAACGTTTTGAATTGGTTTCTTGGTTCGTGGATTAATAATGGTTTTCTAATGAATTTTTCCCTATATATATGGAAAAGTTTAATAAAAAACCATTATTAATAAATGAACCAATGAACCAATCTAAAACGTCGGAATTTAAAACGATCAACGACAAATGGAATAGTTGTAGACTTTTAAAATGGCACATACACCAGATTATAATAAAACTAACTTTCTTTTTTTCGTTTAAATTTTTTTAGGCCATATTTTTTATCGAAAAAAAAACGAATATATCATTTTTCATAATTTTTCGTACTCTTTTCATAGAGATTCATACTGATATATAAAAAATGAATTTTTTTTTCAAAGAAATCCACTTCATTTATTTGTTTTTTTTAAGTTAATGCTATTTTTTTATCAAAAAAAAAATTAAATACATCAAAATTCATATTTTTGTACTTTTTAAACATAGATTTATAATAACGTAAAAAACATAAAAACAAATTTTCAGTAGAAATTCACAATGTGAATAATAGTAAAGTTAGATTCACATTGTAAATGTTAAAATTGAAATATTTACAGTTTAGATTCACAATATTAATATGAACTAACGGAGTTGTTTTTAGTCGTTGATGATGTTTAATACTAAATGACAAAAAATTGAGATTTTTGGTATAATTTTTTTGTTTTTATAAAAATATCTTAAGTATTGAAAAACAAATAATAAACGAAGTGAGATTTTGTTTTGAAAAAAAAGAATTGTTTTTTATATTTCAATATGGATCTCTATGGAAATACAACAAAAAATCATAAACAATGGTATGTTCTGTTTTTCTTGATAAAAAAACGTGGCTTAAAAAAATTAAACGAAAAAAAAAGAGATGAATTTTTTGGTAAAGAGATGTGTTTTATAGTATCATCTGCTATACGTGCATCAAATGTAAAATTGTATATCTATTTTCTTTGTCGTTGATCGCTTTAAACATCAACACTAACGATTGTTTATTTGGTTCTTTGTTAATAATGGTTCTCTATTGAATCTCACCTTATATATATATATATATATATATATATATATATATATATATATATATATATATATATATATATATATATATATATATATATATGGTAAATTCCACGAACGGTCCATGTGGTTTTGGGTAATCTGTGCGTTGGGTCCCTAACGGTTTTTCTAACACGAACGATCCCTATAATATGTTTTTGTTGCATTTTTAGTCCCTTAAATACTTAAAAAGACTATATTGCCACTATGTATTTATTTTTTAATTAATTTAATGTTTATTGATTTATTTTATTTGTTAAAGAAATTTTTTAATAAAAGGTGGATCCCACGACCCTCCTACAATAAATATCGTAGCTAGCTTTTATCATTTCTTCATCCATGGTTCAACCCTCCAATAGACGGAATCCCTCTATTCACCACTGTCTCTCTCTTCCATGATCTACTTGCCGGAAAATGCCACAGCTGCCGACTACCCTCCATCTTCTTCCTTTCTTTATCACCGAAAACCTTCTAGGACTAGATATAAATCCATCTTCATTCTTAATTAACGTGAAAAATGTAGGATTTTGAAGGTGAAAAGTTCTTAATTTGGTGATGGTGGAACAAGAAATCAAAATGCAAATATAAGGTTTTTTTACATCTGATGGATTCATTTCTAAAGGAATAAATCATTTTTATGTGAAAAGTGAAGAAGTGTTAGCAAGAATTTGATTTTTAGATGTATTTTTGCAAATTTGCTGGAAAAGATGAATGAGTCTTTAACCGTTTTGGATTTCCAAAGATCCGGGGACTAAATTTACTCTAGGTTTGCTTTGATTATCTCAAGAACATTTTTTTTTGTTTACATGTTCAGGAACTATTGGCATTTTGATTGTATTCGGCTTGATTCAAGTATGTCGGATTTGATTTTTCAGTGATTGTTTTTCTTGGTTCATTGTAATAAAAAATTGTCTTTTGGTTTGATTTAATCTGGTTTGTTTGTATTGCATAGTGGTCTAGCCGGTGAAAAATGAAAGAGCCATTGGAGTGTAGTTAGAACGAGAAAAGAAGAAGAGGATGGGGAGGGTGAGTTGGGTTGTGGGACCCACATGTTTATTAAATAATTTCTTTAATAAATAAATAATCAATAAATATTAAATTAATTAAAAAGAAATATACGAGGGCAATATAGTCTTTTTAAGTGTGTTAGGGACTAAGAGTGCAACAAAAACATATAACAGCGATGGTCTGAGTTAAAAAAAGACTCTTAGGGACCATTCGTGTAATTTATCGATATATATATATATATATATATATATATATATACACACAGAGAGAGAGAGAGAGAGAGAGAGAGAGTTAGGTTCACATATGTGGATCAATAACTATTGTGTGGTTGTAGGGACCAATCAGATTTTAGAAAAAGAATAAATAATTAAATGATCTAATAAGGGCAGATAAGTAATATTACATATAAATTTAATAATAACCAAAACTAAATTACTTAAATCATGGATGAATCCCTTTAAATCATCATGCCTGCCATCGATAACCCTAAGTTCGGAGTCGATAAATTATACGACCTCTTGTTGAATCATAACAACTTACTTCAATTTTGACTCTATCTCCTGGCAGTATCCGTATAAAACTACGTTGACTTCATCAACACCATGCCACCGTCCTCTACATCACCATCGATCGAAGGATGAGTAGTACGATCTTGAATAGGGAGAGGATCAATAGTAGAAGAAAAGAAGCGCAGAAGAGGATGAAAGGTTCATTGGTTGCATACTTATTTGTTCAGCTAGGTCAAATCTCCTTCAATCTGTCGCTTCCTTAGAAACCCTCTCTTCCACCCCTACCCCCTTGTCTGCTCGAGCTCGGCCACAGTCCAGAATCGAGGACGTGAACTGAGCCTTAGATCGAGGCGCTCCCACTAGTTGCTTGCCAGAATATCCTCATCCTGGAATCTGATCGTTTGTATCTCATCCATATTTTCCCATGAAGTTGACCTCCTTCTCCGGCAGCAACCAAGTAAGTTTTTATAGTTGTTTTTGTAAATCTAGTCATCAGAACTTTCCTGATTACTTTAAACTTTGTAATTTGAAACTTGAATTGGTGAGTATTTCTTGATTGCCCATTTCATTTCTTTTGGTTTTTTCTGGTGTTAATTGTTGATTACTTACCTAGTGCCTAGATTTGAAAGCAGATAGCAGATACGAACATCAGACTTAGCATGCATGTTATCTTCTCTATTAATGTATTTATGATTGAGAATACTAGTTTGAAATTTTACTGGTAATTTGATAGCCATAAGAACTTATCATGGTTGCACTCTACAGATTGGAAATCCTCGACACCACTTGTTCAAATAAATACGATATGTTTAATTGTTTTGCTGCTTTTCCTCACAGTCTGATAGTTTTCAGCTAACATTAATATGATTTACAAGGCATAATCTCTTTTAATTTTGTTCATGGAGGTGGGAATCTTTTCTCTATGCAAGCACAGTTTATTGGAGACTTGCAATATGACACCAATTTTTTAAAAATTTTATGCTAACTTTTGTCATCTAATCCTCATAGAGACACCATCTACATAAAGAAGTCAATACAAATAAAAACCCTATCTTCCATGCTTGTATGTGTTTAATAGGTCTTTGATGGACATAACCAGAGAAAAAATTATAAACAGTAACATCAATATGTGTGTAGAATACTCATAAACTCATTCTATTAGAATATTTAAATAATTATTCGGTTAGAAATAACATCATTCTGTTAAACTATAACCCCATTCATTCTATTAGAATCTTATAGCAATATAATGTGGTATGCATTCTATTTTGGAAGATTTGACTATAATTTCATGAAATTTGTTTAAAGATTTGCATATGTGTTGGTAGTAATTTAAAATGTTGATTATAGTTAATGTTGACATTCTTTATATTTGTCTGACAGTCTCGTAATACCAATAATGATTGAAGAATCTAAGATTCGTTCCAAAATACCAAATATTTCGAAAATCAAGAAGTGAATAATGATTTCATACATCTCAATAGCCGGAAATTCAAGATGTCAAGAACAAAGGCATTTTTATCCTCTCAATGAAATTGAGAGATATAAAAAGAAGATGATGGATTCTGCTAGTATTACCATCTACAACTTCATGAAAAATCCAAATGAAGAAGCCCTAGAATTCGATTTTATTGCTATCATTCTCGCAGAACGAGTTTTTGTTTCTCATTCTTCAATAATGTAAAATTAAATATTGTTATTGGTTTTCAGATTTTTCTGTTTTTTGATATTGACTACTTCATAGAATGTAATTATTTAATATGTTATTAGTATAAAAAATGTTTTTGTCTATTACATTCTGCTTAGAATGGAAATTTTGTAAAAAGAAAAAGTTGATTTCTTATTCTTAAATATATTCTGTCAGAATGACACCATAGTTACAAACATATTTTTTCAGATTTTCGAATTAAAAGAATGCTTATCCTAAAAAAATCATATTTTTTTAAAATAAGAAAAAGTATCCATAAAATCCGGAATTTACCTTTTTTAAATCTAACTAAAATGACTAAAATACCCTTTCATTAAATTTTATGTTATTATATGGTACATGTTATTCCATTGTAATACTATAGACCCTAGATTATAACCATTCTTTATTCTTCATCTGTTGGTTTAGAATTGTCTTTACGACCACGCAATAGTTACCATCCACATTATAACCTAATCTTATATATATATATATATATATATATATATATATATATATATATATATATATATATATATATATAATATTTTAAATTTGGGCAGACAATTGATAGAATTTTTTATTTAAAACGGATTATAAAATGTTTGAAATTATTAAAAATAAAGATTTGGGAAGATATTATATTATGAAAGTATATGAAGAGTAAATATGATATTTAAAAAATTGCAAAAATGGTCCATTTAGTATGCATTTTTTGGAGTTTTAGTCCAAACCACGACTTTTTTGGATTGATTGTCTTTTTAAGCTAGTTTCGTTACGTTTTTTGTCCCTCTAAATAGTGAAATGACTGTAATGCCCTTCTGATATAGTTTTTAGTTTTTTCTATTTAATTTAATGTTTTATTAATTAAAAATATGGGTCTCTCTCTCTCTCTCTCTCTCTCTCTCTCTCCACCGTGTACCTCCCCCATCCTATACACCTTTCTTTAAGCCCAATTAAACCAATACCTTCATTTGTTCTTCTTCAATAAGATGAGTTAACTTGTAATAAACAAAGACGAGCTTAGATTCTTCCGGTGCTTCTCTCTCTATGTGATCGGAGAACTAAAATTTGGTTGAACGGAGAAGCATCTTACCTTGTCGGAGATTGAACACTGCGGACCATCGAACCCATTCATCATATACACAACCTCCTCACACCACCAGACCCACACACACAATCCGACCCTGGAAATTCAATTCTTCCTAAAAGACAACCCATGAGGGTGCTATTTGATTTTGATTATGGTTAGTTACACCTAAAACCTACGATTCAAGTATATATGTGTGAGTGTGTTTGATGCGAAGATAACCCAAGAAAAGAGTTTGATGCGAAGACTACCACCACCACCCATGTCAGTGAATGAAACAAGCCCTTAATCATATGGGTTAAAGTCTTCGATTGGGGGAATCCGATTGCATAGATCTAAGAGTCAATGCAATATTTTTGTTCCCTATTTTGTGGGACATCAAACCAAAAATATGGTAGGTGTAGTTGTCAAAATTTATGATTTCAACAGAGATAATAGGAGGAGAATGTGGATTTTAGCAAATATAAAAGGAGTTGGAGGTGAGTTCTAGCGGGTTTCAAGCTCCAACATGAAGAAGATGGTCTTCTGGTATATTGTAGAGCGAGAAAGAAAACCCAAAAATTATTTATATGGGGTTTTTTCTTCATCGAAATTTCCAGTTACAGGTATTCCGATTTCATTTTTGACAAGAGTAGTATTGGATGAAGAAGTGTGAAGAAAATGAAGATGGTTCTGCAGATGATTTGTAGGTGAAACGAGAGAGAGAGAGAGAGAGAGAGAGAGAGAGAGAGAGAGACCCATATTTTTAATTAACAGAACATTAAATTAAATAGAAAAAATAAAAATAAAAAAAATATCAGAGAGCATTACAGTCATTTCACTATTCAGATTGACCAAAAACACAACGAAACTAGCTTAAAATGACCATCAATCCAAAAAAGTTGTGGTTTGGACTAAAACCCCAAAAAAAATACATACCACCAGGACCATTTTTCAATTTTGTCTATTTAGAAATTAGCTCGGGCAAATATATTATTTTAATGTTTAAAAACGATATATAATGAATTCTCCCTATGTTTAAAATTGTCAAAACCCACTACCAATATAAAATTTGATATTTAACTATGCATAAGATAGGCAGATGTTATCTTTTGAACGTTCTTTTAAGAAATATTTTTTTTACTGGTGGATCAGTATACTCGTTATCCTATAATTGTTATGTCATTTGTGTAAATAGTCAATATATTTGTCACCTGATTCTTATTAACCTAATTACGTTCTCATTGTTATGTTTGTTATGACTGTGAACATTTTCATGGTTCTATAAGAGCACATCAAAATTCTCTTTAAAAAAAAAAAGAGCACATCAAAATTGAGCCCTATAATTTTTTTCGAAGAGATCTCACTTTCATCTTACATGGATAATTCTAACAAAGTTATTTTAAGCTAATACTTTACGATTTCCAAATAATCATTGATGGCTAGAATTTTAACCAACGTTATTTTCTAGTCATAGGAATAGGTTGGGGTCATTTCCCATAATGATTCAAATTCTTTATATAAGATTAGATTGTCTATTTGGACTTAGATCTTCGAGATATTTAGTCAAGTTATGGTGGGTGTTCTTCATAGTATTTTATTTGTCAAACGGTGTTAGTGTCATTCCTTTTAACAATCTCCCACATCAAGCATTTTTTTAGTCGATTTGAAATCTTTGTAGTCACTAAAGACAATTCATTTTTATAGTTGTCAAATGCTGTTATTTCTTTGATTAATACGTGTAGACTCACAATTATATATATATATATATATATATATATATATATATATATATATATATATATATATATATATATTGCAATGCTTGTTTTCCATATACATTTTGAGAAAAACCCTAGCTTGCAACACAGAAAATGGTGTGTCTTGATGCGTGCCACGTCACAAGTCGCGATGCGATCATGTATGGGTCGCGATGAGAAATCAGCAAAAAGCCCAAACCCTAATCAGGCCTGAAGCCCTATATAATTACTCTAACTTCTAGGGTTAGCCATTTTAACCAACCTCCATCTCCAGAAATCCTCCAACCTCGAAACCCTAGCCTCTCCTATATCTTTTAGTGATCTTGTTTCTTTTAGTGAAGCTTGAAGTGGAAAAATGGAGTTTTCCGTGCACCAAAGGTAAGATCCAGGAAATACAAGCTTCCTAACCTCACCTTTGTGCACTATAAGTATTCATGTTCTGAACTTTAGGCTTATTGATTGCTAGATCCACTACTAGAAAATTTTCATGTAATGACACGCATTGTGTGTCATAAAATGGTACAGATGACATGCAAATGTGTGTCATTAAAGCCTCTGTCATAAATGGAAGACGAAACGCATTTGTGTGTCGTAACCTTACAATGCACATTTACGACACGCAATACATATCATAAAGGGGTATATATCGATGACACACATTGCATATCATTAAAGACCTTGTCATAAATAAAGATGACACAATGGTGTATCATAAACTTACAGCATACATTTACAATACGCATTTACGACAGACATTTACGATACATATTTACAAAGTGCATTTACTTATAATACATAAATTTTGAAACAAATATATACCAAAACAATCAATTTCATCCAATAGCATAATCTCAAACAAGTTATCAAAAATATTATATAGTCCATGCCAAATGTTGAAAAACATTTTATAGTTAACAAAAATATTGTTTGTCGATACAAAATATCACGGATAAGTGAAACCTATAGCAAAAGACGACCATTCTTTGCGAATTTCATTAATATAATCTTCTATGTACTAAACTTTTGCACATAGCTTACAACTCCAACTACAAAAGAAAATGAAATGCAAAATATTAGTTGTCTTAATTTGACCTTGTTGAATATCAAACAAACTTTTTTCAATACTTAACTTGACATGTACATTTTCAACTCCAAAGAAAAACAAACAATTACATCAAAAGGTAGCTTTTATGTTATATTAAAAGGAATGGGTTACACTACTATAGAAAGATGAATAGGTTTTACTACTATAGTTTTGATATTCAAAGTTTAAGTATATAAGAAAAATATTAGAGAGCAAAAGAGAGTATGTCCTAATTTTTTTGGAACTGCTTCCATACCAAGGTGTCTCGTTAATTAATTGAGAATTCCATTTTATGCCAAACTCTCAACTCATAATTTCTTATGAATCTAGAAACTGTAGGATCTTTTTAATTAAAATTACATAATGTGTTCAATTCAAAAATCTGAATACTTTCTCACTTCATTATTTTCATCATATATTGGAAGGTTGTTTTAGTCCTACTTTGATTATTAATGAAACACTTGTTCTAATGTGTGCATTAAAGGTAATGTAACAATTATTAAGAAACAAATATAAATAAAAATCAAAATTAAGATACCTACAAACTTGTTGTAATTAAGCCGTCTATTTTTGTCCAATTGCAAGAGGAACAGGGGGTGGAGGTGGAGGTGGCAACATTGTATTAATCTCAGGTGTAGAGTCTCCCTCATCAACTTTATCCATAAAAGTTGTTGCCATTCTGGTTGACTTTATTTCCTTACATTGCTCATCATTCAAAGTGTTTAAACCTTAATAATAAATACACATCTACATCTAAATTTCATCTTTTTATATAAATTATTCTATACAAATAACTAGAAGATATATATATATATATATATATATATATATATATATATATATATATATATATATATATATTGTAACCTTACTATATTAATACAAAAAACTAGAAAATGCTATGTATTCATAATGCAGTGGTTGTAGTGTGTAAATTAATTAAGAAGAGGCACCTTATCTCCCATGGGAATGTTGGTTAATGTATTCTTTCTACGTGTAGGCTTGTCATACTTATTAACAAAAGGTCTAACATTCCTTATTTCATTATCCTCTAGTGACCTTATTTCATTGTTTTTCTTTTGACCAAGATGTGGGTCCCATATAGAATGTCTTTCACTTTCAAATATCATATTTCTACCACTAACCCATTCTCCTATTGCACTAAAACAAAAGAATATCAGTTTTTTAAGATTGTTTCATATAGAAGACAAATTCATAAATCATAAATGTTACTTTTATGATACCTTGTTTTGCTTTTTCATCAACATCTAGCATGTGAACCCTCATGCTTTTCTTGCTATGGGAATTGGAATCCTTTTATTGATCCTTAACTGGGCCCACTAAATGATTTCCTTACATCTCATCATTTCTTGGTGAACCCTTGTGTCACGGGACAACACAATCACCGTGTGCCACTTAGTGTAACTTCGACTAAGTCAGGCTACAACGCTTCCTTTGGATATATAAACGACTAAGTAAGCAAGAGAATAATGGCTTCATAGTTTCTACAAACGAAAGAGAACTTTTATTAGAGAGAACGAGAGAATACAAGAGAACTTCCAATGGTTTGGAGCAAATGAGCTCCTCCCTATTTATACTTGTCCTTCCCCCTCTTGGGAAGTTTCTAGATATTACTATATTAGTCCTATATTCTTGACTAATCTAGAATATTCTACCAAGTTACATATATTTACAAGTCTTCATGAAATGTTCTAAATCATTCTTTGATGTCCTAGAGAAATCTAGGACATTCCAGGGTCTAATGTGCTATACTTGTAAGTTCTCCCATTTTCTTGAGTGCTCCGGAAGAGTCTAGAATCTCGATCGTGACACCCTCCCCCACCTAAGTTCTTGACGACCTCGTCAAGTCTTAGATATGTACTCCTCGATCTTGCTTCGGAACTGCCACAGATCTTGTTCTCGTTCCCAACTAGACTCACTATCGGGTAGTCCCTTCCATCAAACATAGTATTCTGTCCAATTGGGTAAGCCTCGTTTACGAACTGTTCTATCTGCTAGGATTTCGTCCACCTCCTTGTCATATGAGACCAAGTTTGCTACTGGGGCTCGATGTGATTTGCTTCTCGATGGATCTTCTTCATCGCGATTGTAAGTTTTGAGAAGACTTACATGGAATACTGGATGAATCTTTAAGTAGGTTGGTAATTCTAGCTTGTACGATCGGGTCCCAACCTTTTCGAGAACTTTGTATGGCCCCTCGTATCTTCGTGTTAAGCCTTTGTGTACCTTTCGGGTGGATTTGAACATCCTTTGTGGGAGTTTTACCATCACCTCGTCCCCTACTATGAACTCTCTTGGCTGCGTCTTCTCGTCCGCCCATTTCTTCATTCGCTTGGCTGCCTTGTGTAAGTAAGACTTTGCTATGTCAAGTTCCTCGTCCCATCCTTTGACAAACTTGTACGCAGGTGGGCTTGATCCTTTGTAACCGTTTGTTAGCTCTTGGGGCGTCAATGGTTGTTGGCCTGTTACAATCTCGAAAGGACACTTCCCCGTAGCCTCACTCTGTTGTAAGTTATATGAAAATTGGGCCACATCAATTAGCTTGGCCCAATCCCGTTGGTTTGCACTGACAAAGTGCCTCAAATAAATCTCGAGCAAGTGATTCACCCTTTCAGTTTGGCTATCAGTTTGAGGGTGGAAACTAGTCGAGAAGTGGCGTTCTGATCCCATTAGCTTAAATAGCTCCCTCCAAAACTTCCCTGTAAAGCGAGGATCTCTATCACTTATAATGCTTCGAGGAAGTCCCCAATACTTCACGACATGCTTGAAGAATAGTCGCCCTACTTCTTCAGCTGTGCAATCCCGAGGGGCTGGAATAAAAGTTCCATATTTGGAGAATCGATCTACAATCACCATTATTGATCCGCACCCTTCGGACGTCAGTAATGCAGAAATAAAATCCATCGATATGCTTTCCCATGGTCTTTCGGAGATCGGTAGTGGTTCCAATAATCCCGTCGGTTTGGCCTGTTCGACCTTATCTTGTTGACAAATAAGGCAAGTCCTTACATACGCATCTATGTCACTTCGCATCTTGGGCCAATAATAGGATTGTTCTATGATTGCTTTTGTACGATGAGTACCTGGATGTCCAGCCCATTTGGAATCATGACATTCCTTTAGGATTTCTCTTCTCAAGTTTTTCAATCTTGAGACATAGATTCAATTGCCGACTGTGAATAATGATCCGCCTTCGACCCAAAATTTTCTGGTCTTGCCTTCTCTTGACATTTCCATTAAGTTCTTCGTTAACGGATCATGATTTAGCCCTTCTTTGATCCGTTCAGCAAAATCGCATGTTACTCGAGAGAGGGTTGCTAGTTCGGCCTTTCGACTCAGGGCATCCGCAATTACATTGGTTTTTCCTGGCTTATATTCCATGACATAATCGAATTCTGCTAAGAAATCTTGCCAACGAGCTTGCTTAGGACTTATCTTCTTCTGATTTTGGAAGTAACTAGTTGCCACATTGTCGGTTTGGATAACGAACCGACTCCCAAGCAAATAGTGTCTCCATACCCAAAGGCAATGTACGATTGCTGTCATTTCTTTGTCGTGTACCGGGTATCTCCGTTTTGTATCATTTAGTTTCCGGCTTTCGTAGGCCACTGGATGGTCATCTTGTAATAACACTCCTCCAATCGCGAAGTATGACGCATCTGTTTGCACCTGGAATGGTTTCGTGTAGTCTGGTAGCTTTAAGACCGGTTCCTCCGTGACAGCTTTCTTTAGAAGATCAAACGTCATTTGACACTTCTCAGTCCATTCCCACGAAACTTTCTTTTTTAGAAGGTCGGTGAGGGGAGTGGCTTTAGCTGAGTATCCGGATATGAATCTTCGATAGTAGTTTATAAGGCCTAGGAACGATCGTAGTTCAGAAACGTTCTTTGGTGGCTCCAATTCTTGGATTGCTTGTATCTTGTTGCTATCCATATGGATCTTCCCATCACCGATCCTATGCCCTAGGAACGTTACTTCTGGTTGGGCAAAGGAGCAATTTTCTATCTTTATGTATAATTGGTTTTCCCTGAGTGTTTGGAAGACTAACCGCAAGTGTTCAACGTGCTCTCCTAACGACTCAGAGTAAGCTACTATGTCGTCTAAGTACACCACTACGAATTTGTCCAAGAATGGGTGGAATATCTTATTCATTAAAGTGCAGAATGTGGCAGGGGCATTCGTCAATCCAAAAGGCATGACTAAGAATTCGTAGGAGCCATACCTTGTCACACACGTCATCTTTGGTTCGTCCCGTGCTGCTATGCGTACTTGCAAGTAACCCGACCTTAATTCCAGCTTTGTGAACCATCGTGCACTCTCGAGTCGGTCAAATAGATCAGCTACCAGTGGGATCGGGTACTTGTTCTTTATCGTTACTTTGTTTAGGGCCCGGTAGTCTATGCACATTCTTAGACTCCCGTCATGTTTCTTCTGGAACAAGACTGGGGCACCGAATGGGGCTTTTGAGGGGCGGATAAATTCGGAATCTAGTAGCTCTTTCAATTGTCTTCTTAGCTCTTCCAACTCCGGTGGAGCCATTCTGTAAGGACACATCGCGGGTGGCTTAGCTCCGGGCTCGAGTTCTATCTCGTTATCCACTTCCCTTCTCGGTGGTAACTTCTTTGGTAACTCTGGCGGCATCACGTCTTTGAATTCTTCTAGTACTTTTTTCACTATCTCTGGCATCTCTTCATTTAGAGGGGTGGTTTCTTCTTTTAACGTTGCTAAGTATGTCAGTTCTCCCTTCTTTAGTCCCTTGTTGAGTTGCATGGATGACAAGATCTGGGACTCTGTTTTGCTTCTTTCCAAGGGTACGATGTGTATCGTTGAACCCTTGGTGATACGCATGGTTTGATCTTCGAACGAGAAAGGGCGTACCTGGTTGAAGAACTCCATCCCCAAGACCATGCAATAATCATCCATGTGTACTATGGTTAGATCGATAGGACCCTTCCATCCTCCGATCTCGATAACTACCCCATAAGCGACTCCAAGAATAGGCTCGGAAGCAGAGTTGACAACTTTCAACCAGCCTATTTCTTTGGTGTATTGAATGTTCATCTTTGCTTCATTTTTAGAAAGGAAATTATGGGACGCACTTGTGTCTACTAAGGCTTTAGTGACTTTCTCATTTATACTAACTTTCATAAACATGAGTACTCTTTCCTTCTTCGAGTGGGGCTCTTCTTTTGCCACCGAATTGAGATGTTGCATTGAGCCTAGTTGTGCCTCTTCTCTCTCTTCCTTTTCTTCTTCGAAGACCATCGCATTGAAGCTTTTCTTCTTGGGACAATCTTTGATTAGGTGAGGGCCGTCATATAAGTAGCACTTGACTTCCCTTCGAGGCCCCCCTTCAATTGTCTTCCCCTTGAAAGTTGATGGTCTTCCAGCAGGTTTATCATCCTTCTGTTGCGACCTAGTTGTCGGTCTCTATCCCCCACTAGGTTTCCTAATCGGGGTATCTCTTCGGAAGTCCATAAGGTCTTCCGCTACTGCTATAGCTTCGTCAACATCTTGGACGTTCCTCCTCTTGAGCTCGTTGTAAGCCCAAGATTGTAGTCCATCTTGGAGGTAAAATAACTTGTCTTTCTCCTGTAAGTCGGGTAACTCCAACATGAAGGCGGTGAACTCTGCTATGTAATCTTTGATAGACCCGACATGTTTCAATCCTCGGAGTTTCTTCATGGTAACGTCTTCAGCATTATGGGGAAAAAATTGTTTCTTCAGTTGTCTCTTAAACTCGTCCCACGTTTCTATGAAATACAAGCCATTTTCAATGTCACCATGCTTCCGCCTCCACCATAGTGCCGCGTTTTCATTCAAATAAAGAACAGCCGTGTCTATTTTGTACTTGTCGTCCTTTACTCCGATGGCATTAAAATAACATTCTAGGGACCAAAAAAATTCTTCTAGTAGTTTAGGATCACGCTTACCTCCATATTTCGAGGGCTTAGGTGCTTCTGTGTGTGGCGTCATCTTCGTGACAGATCCTCCGGCTATCGCTGCTTTGCATAACTTCACTTCATCTTCTAAAGTGCTTATCTTTTCGCGAAACTCATTCTGCAAGGTGTTGACAAGTCCGAGGACTTCTTCCTTGATGACACCGATGGTCTCCTTCAATCCATCGCTCGTGTCACTTATCTCCGCAACGAACTGATCGACGGTATCCTTCCATTCAAGGATCTCCCCAACGTTGATCTCCGTCCTTGTAAGCTTGGTTTCTAAGCTTGCCAAGGCATCTATCGATTGGTCCCTCTTCTTGGACTTTCTTCCTCTCTCTTCGACAACAGGGGGTAGGTTTGCTACTTCGCTACTTCCTGCTTCCGTTGTCATGATCTCTTGCTTGTACGAACCTGGCTCTGATACCACGTGTCACGGGACAACACAATCACCGTGTGCCACTTAGTGTAACTTCGACTAAGTCAGGCTACGCGCTTCCTTTGGATGTATAAACAACTAAGTAAGCAAGAGAATAATGGCTTCAAAGTTTCTACAAACGAAAGAGAACTTTTATTAGAGAGAACGAGAGAATACAAGAGAACTTCCAATGGTTTGGAGCAAATGAGCTCCTCCCTATTTATACTTGTCCTTCCCCCTCTTGGGAAGTTTCTAGATATTACTACATTAGTCCTATATTCTTGACTAATCTAGAATATTCTACCAAGTTACATATATTTACAAGTCTTCATGAAATGTTCTAAATCATTCTTTGATGTCCTAGAGAAATCTAGGACATTCCAGGGTCTAATGTGCTATACTTGTAAGTTCTCCCATTTTCTTGAGTGCTCCGGAAGAGTCTAGAATCTCGATCGTGACACTTGGGCTTATTATCATATTTGGTTCTCACTAAAACATTTCCTAAAATCTCTTAGTCACTTGATATATTAATGTTAATAACTTCTTCATTAGTAGCCCCTCTAACATCAAAACCAAGCTGATCCCTAGGTTGTTCAAGCTGAGCTTGCGATCTATATATTTTACTATTTGCTAAAAACTATTAAGGGGAAAAAGGAAATAAAACAAAATGGAAACATATCGTTGCCTCTTCATTCCATCTTGTATATTTGAGTGGCGATGATTTTCTTTCACAACTTTCCTATTTTTGGAGGAAATTCTAATATATAAAAACTAAAATTTGTAAAAAAAAACAGAAACAAAAAAGGTGCAACTGAAAAAACTTTGTTTAAGATTTGCTATGATCCATGACATACCTTTTGCATTCCTCTTTCTCTATGGACAACTGCATATTGAGCTCTTTAATTTTTGAATTTAAACTATCTTCTTTGTGGACCCTTTCTTCCAAATGGATCTAAGAACCATTACATTGATGGGAAAGTACACAAGTAACACATAAGAAAAAAAGGAAAAATAAATAAATAATAATAGTCCATTTAACTCACCTACAGTTGTTGTGTGTGATCTTCTAGCATATCAAATTCAGATTGCACATGCTTCAGCTACACCATGAGTTTAGAAGGAAACACAAAAAAGTAAGCACCTGAAGAACAGATAGATTGAAAATTTTGATTAGCATCATGATTTAATTCAATATCATCAAGATAAAATTGGATTCCACACTACACATGGACTAACAGATAAGAAACACAGTGAATATCCAGTTGTAAGTTATAATAAGGTATTCATCATCGATTATCTACCATACATGGATTGAGGAAATTAATGAATAAATAGATTCAAAATGGAACACCTGTAAATTCAGGCTACACATAATAAGTAATAATTATTAAAATTAAATCCTTGATTAGTATAATCTATACCCGTATGCATTGCAGACTATATAATATGAGTTCCGTATTAAGGGAAAATAAGAAAAATCAGCCAAATCGTCCATAAGTCGTAAATAAGTGCGCCAATATATATATATATATATATATATATATATATATATATATATATATATATATATATATATATATAATATATTTAGAAAGTACACGTCGTCCCGATCCCAAAAATATAAATTTCATAGAAATCCCACTCTTTATGAATTAGATATAATTTTTATAAAATTTAAAAGTCAGCCGCGTACAAGGAATGTGTGACGTTAAAAGGTACGAAGATAATGATTGACTTTTGTTAAAAGGAACACCAAAATCGGAATTCGTACGAGAGAGTTATGATTTTAGCAAAATCATTTAATCTTATAAAAATAGGAATAAAAAATAAATTTAGAACTAGTTGATGGAGTCTAAAGCATCGAGAGCTTTTCGGTGATATAAAGAACGTCGAAAACGGAATCTGTATGAAGAAGTTATGTAATTTATTAAATCTGTAATTTGCGCGCCGCGGAGTACTCGCCAGGTGCGCGTCGGGTGCGCGACATGTGCTTATAGAAGGTAAAAATACAGATCACGGAGAGGCTGACACGTGGCACAAAGTGGCTGGGGAGACATAGCATTAAAATGCACGACATGCACCCCTTTTCATGATGTGCACCCTAAAAACTGTTGGGTTTTAGTATACTACAACATCTTATGTTACACATGCAACTCTAAAAGCTTTGGATCTAGGTTTTCTCTAATTATACATGCAATATTGTTTCCAAAGCTTTAAGCCTACAACTAGCATACAAATGATATAAACAACATAAAATACTAGTTAGGAGTTTACCTCTTTATAGAGCTTGTAGAACTTGATGTATTTGGCCTTTAAGAAATTAGCACCAATATTATGAATGCCTCAAATGGTTCACAACACATCTAAGACAACGGATGACATTTTGAGAGAGAATCTTGAACCCAAAATCGTCCATGAACTCCAAGAACCATTAGTCTTCGATTTTGGATATGGAGTCACATATTTATATGTAGGATTCCAAGGGTAATGGATTAAACCTAATCCATACCTGTGGGTCTATGATCCATGGTTCATGTGGCCCAACTCTTTATGTATCCATACATAAACTTACTCCAACACAGATCATAAGCTCAACATATATATATATATATATATATATATATATATATATATATATATATATATAAAACTAATTTACACAATTATTCTGCATTGATTTAATTAGTCTCTTTTGATCACTAAATTATTCCAAACTAATTCTTGATCAATACTAATTAAATCGTATGATTTCATATTAATATATTAGAACTTGTAATATATTAACAAACCATAAATAACCTCTTCTCAAAAGTCCATCCTAACAAATTGTTCTGATGACATGCAACCCAAATGAACCATTCTACTCTCGGGTCAAGTACATACTAATTATAGTTATGGGCTTAGACACCTAATCCAACAGTCTCCCACTTGGATAAGTCTAATAACTATTATTGCAAGTATGACTGCAAAATCCCGACTAGCAATCATAGCTCTTAAAAGCCGTTGTCGAACTCTGACCTAGTCAGTGACGCATCCATTAAATAAGGGATCATATATTCCTCCATTCTAGATATCATATGGATTGAGACATGGATTATAATCATTCTCTCCGTCCATTTGTTGTTTCCCAATCTCCGATTTATGATGACCGACTAATTGAACAAATCAAATCAGTCCAAGCCCGGCTGAGCACTTAAGGTTGTCATCACTAAATCATCGAAGGGCCCACAGATACCGCTTTTATCCATATGGTGTAAAAGGAACGGATAAAATTCGACCCAAATGCTTTCTTGTACTTACTCATCAAATTAAACACAACAATATGTTTTATAACATCCAAGTTACTGGTGCGTTTACATATGTCAATGTGCAACCGACTTGAAACTACAACTCACATGTCTTCGTTTCAAGAATATAAGATGTTATCGTCTCACAATCACTCGTGATAAAATCCATGAAGTGATTCAGATGAATGTGGGTTGAATCCAATACTCGAATCTTATTCCAGAAGCACTCATAAACATTGCAGCTATGTCTAAAACACCTAGACAAACTACCGACCCATTCACGACAGCCTTGCCTCAAAACCTACTTCCAAAGTATGATAGACTGTGAATGGTTTGAATAACCTAGTTATTCGGGAAGTCAAAACATGCAAAGTGAAACACAAGAATAATACTAATCCTATATGACCCCCAAACTTTGAGTTCCATATTGATTACTCATTATTCATTGTATAATGTTTCGAATAATCAACTTAATACTTGAATTAAAACTATAGTTGTCCCATGCTCCAAGCAAGCACACTATGTTTGTCTATGGTCCTTAATTTGTGAAATATATCAATTGAAAACACTTTAATGATGCTCATTTCACAATCCCAAATCCTTACCGTAAACGTAAGAATATCAAATTCTTCCCATTTACTGTAATCTGTTAGATTCTAAACTTATATGTAATGATCATTTTGTAATGACTATGCACAAAAGTCATAGAGACTCGGCAACAGACATTACAAAGTATTCCAATGAAGAACAATTTCATGGAAACAAAGTCTCACATTCAAAGTACATTCCTTTGAACATCCTTCTCGCATTAAGTTTTCAAATCTTAAACAGATTTAAATAGTAACTTCCACTTATGGAAACATTTCCATATTCCCATTTTAACTATCACTTCTAAACAAGAGTTGCCTCTTTTCAGAATACGTCAATATGGTCCTTTCCAAAATTTACACCATACTTCCAAGTGTCCATGAGCAACCAATCTTTGGTAAACCTTAGATTATCCTCGACAATTGATTAATCATTTTAGTCATATCCAGTTCTAGTCCTTTTCCCTCTTAATGCCCTAGGCATTTGGAAAATTTATAACGGGTGAATATTACAGCACATATAATCGATCCTATATCCGAAGCATATGGGACACGATTCATGATGTCTCACATAAAGACATGACACTTTACCAGTCTTTTGCTATAATATTTTTATTTCTATTTGACAATATTCTCATAATTCGAATTATGAAAAGGGATGTCGTAATCATAATCGAATTTTAGAACGCAAATGATATTTCCATTTATAGAATTTCCTTATGTCGAACCATTCCAACATAACTTGACTAAATTTGATTAAAATCACAATCTAAGCTTTTAGAATTGAAATGAAGTATGAATTCCTCTCCCTTAATTATAGCAAAACAACCTTTCAAATCCTACAACTTGGCGAATTGAAACTTTTGTTTTCTATAATTAACATTGCTAACTTGTAACACTTACCATAATTGATTATGCTCCCACTAGCATAATAATTACTTTACTAGCATAACACTTTTGCTCCCACTAGCTTTGACATGTACCCAAAAATCAGCTGGACTTCTAGAAATCAATACTTTAGTGACTTTCTTACCAAAGTTCATATTTCTGATACGAGATTCTTTTATAAGACTTTATCAAAATCATACACCTTACCTTAGATAGATCACATGTGTGTCTAAACAATTATGAAGAGGAATGTCGTAATCATAATGGTTAGACCTTTTGCCCCTTCTCAAAATTTGAATTATGAAGACGGATGTTGTAATCATAATCGCATTTGAGAATGAAAATCCCACAATTGCTATCTCTTTAAAATCTACTTAGTGAAAGCATTTCCTCACAATCATTTTCATGAATTGGAGAGAAACCTTATGACACTTAGATTTTATGGTGAGTATGTTCCTATCCATGGGAATGTGTCAAACCATAATCATAAGACAAGGTTAGTGACAAATCCAAACTCATATGGACTGAACTTGTGTAATCTCAATTTCTTGCCACCTGGCAGTACAAGGGCCTACCATGTCTTCCAAGTTGTTATGCAAACAGTTAAGAACTCATAGAACTCACATGCATAGTCAACTTTTAACGGGAATGAGCACATAAATAACAATATGTCAACACAATAGGTTACAAACCTCAAGTTGTGTGGTAGTCGTAAACAACATGTTTTCTTCTTGATTAGTTCTTGAGACCCCTTTCAAGATCATTAAGACTCCTACTGACTCCATGACATATGAGATTCTCTTGTCAAGAACCATTCCTTGACAAACAAATATTCAAGAGTTAGTGTGCATTCTTATCAAGAAAAACACTTCACACTATTTGTCTTAGTTGGTCTTTGTTTTATCCAAAACATCACAACTTACCAATTTTAAATGTACAAGAGTATAAAGAATTTTACTCTACATTTGACAAGTGTTATAAACCTTTCTTAAGATTATGTCACTCGAGTTACAATCTTAGTGTATGACTCTAAGACTTGTTTTGGAACGAAGTATGACTCATCTTCTTGATATAACCATTTCAACAATTCATACGATTCCTCTTCTTAGTCAAACAAATGTACCAAGATGTCCTTAGAGGATCAATTGTGATATGGCTTTTCATAATCTTTAAGACAATCATAAAACATGATACTAAAGTACTCTTCCATCTTTTCAGATTGGAGAAACTTTTATCTTTCTGCCTAATTTGATTCTTCTCATTTGTCCTGCCATACATTGAAACTTTTCCAATGTTTCAGAAACACACTTAAACTTGTAAGCAAAACCATATTTAATAAACTTTAGTAAATCATGACGAATAGTCTTATCAATCTTTGTGGTGGACATGACCAGTGAACAACCAAGTGTACCCGATCACCTAGTCCTCCACTTGACTCACATATACATGTGAACAAGGAATTAGTCATAATTTCCTAAAGATGAAAATGCTCATTCACCACACAAGTTGCATGATTCCAAGTTTCTATCCAACTGAAACTTGGGTGAAGAGAAACTTTCCTTATTCGGCAAATTCTCGACACTACCACAAACAAAAGAATCAAATCCATTTTCAATATTGCTATCAATGGAATCATATAAACAACAATTTTCACAAATCCCATTATAAGGATACTTGAAATAAATAAAATAAAAATTTTCTTTTTATTTTAAAATTGCGGAAAAACTTATCCTTACAATGCAAATACATATGAAAACTATGTTGTTATCCATTCTTAAGCAATCTATCATAACTCTTAGCAGCAACTTAAAATTCTGATCTTCAGATCATGCGATCGAAATTCATCTCTTCACGATCAGAATTAGCTCATTCTTCCTTTAAGCTTCCTTTCTTTTTCTTCGATTCTACAAAACATCAAAATGCGACCTAGTCACATCATGTAATTAGAATCTCCAAATAAGAACTTAATAGAGTTAGATAGTGGACTTTACCTGAAGCATAGTCAAATTTTTGACTTCTACCATCCTAATGAACTTTCAGGTAAATAGGCCAGCTTCGCAACCAATGCCCCTTCTTTTGGCAATAGAAACATATGGACTCTTTAGTAACAATACACGTGACTATCTCTGACTTAGCCTTTCTCTTTACCATTTGGTCAACCGGGTTGACTATGGCTGATCCATTTCCATTGGTAAGAGAAGACTTTTCTGGACTTCCAATGTTTCCATTGTCAATGTCCATGTAAGTTTAGGAAGTAGATCTTCCAATCAAATTTGCTTTACCAATGCTCTAAATCATTGTTGATTCAGCAACAACAAGCAAATAGGTAAGATCATTAAGGGTCATGTCGTGGTCTGACACATAGTAGTCCTTAATGAACTCACTCTATGACTCGGAAAGTGATTGAAGAACCCAGTTAACAGTCAACTTCCTTGAGACTTCGACACCCGACTCTCCCAACCTATCAATATGTGACTTCATCTCCAAGACGTGAGTGCACACCGACTTTCCATCTTGGTGTTTGCTTGCCAAAAGTCTTGAGTGACCTCGAACTTTTTCAAGTCTTTCAACTTGTGGGTTAGGGAGAATAATTGTAGGAGGTAGAGGAAGTGAAGTATAATTTCGAGTCCCATTAATGCACGACAAAGGGGTTAGTATTTCACCTTGATCGCCATGTGGGATATCATCTTCATTAGGAAAGCTTTATCCAAAAGGATAAAGAAGACGATAGTTATCATAATTAGACATATATAAGGGAGAAATTCAAGTTTAGTTGATTTAAGTCCTTAATATAACACCCAATTTGAAATATTAAGGCTAGGACCCAACACAATATCTAACAAATTGGAAGAGGGATGCCATAATCCAATTTGCAAAATATTTGAAGGTATGTAAATGACAATTTACCAATTTCCACCACGAAAAACGAAAAAGAATTTTAGGTTTTAAGTGAAATGAAACTCCTATATCTTTTGAGATTCATTGAACTTTTCAATGGCATGTTTAATCTCAATTGTGCCCTCCAAGTTTGTGACTGGGATGTCGAGGATCGCAAACAAGGTGTGAATAACCATGCAAATATGCTTGGTACACCCAATGTTACAACCACCTAATCAATGTGCCGGTTAACCAGACACGCTCCATTGATTTATGATTAACATCAAGCTACCCTTTGTCATGCATTGTCGATCCCAGATTAGTGTGCCAGTTAACCACACATGCTCCGCTAACGACTTAACAAGGTGCCAAGTTCAATTTCATGGGTTAGCACCATATTTACATTTTTCCTAAAGTAACTAAGATTGGGAATTTAATAAAAGTTTAGTTACTTTATATTTATCATTATACTTTTAATGAAAGGAGAATTAGTGTCCTATCATACCCATTCGGCTAACGACCCTCCAACAGTCAAGGATGCATTGGGTGAGAGTGGACACCCATTAAACTGCCATTTTATAGGCAGTAACCTTATACCCCCTATAGACCGGCTTCGTGAATGAGGCCTACTAATGGTAAGACTGACTTACTCTTATACATACACACACAAACACACACACACACACACACACATATATATATATATATATATATATTAACTTTTATTATTATAATAGTATAAGTTGAATTTTAACATTTAAAATTCTACAGATTGGAGTTAAAGTATTCATGGGGGGTGACTTTACAAATTCCAAAACTTGAGGGCAAGTTTTGAACTTTCAAAAAACTTTTGGATGCCATAAAGTATGAGTTTAATAAGGTTTTTATTGAAAACTTTTCAAGTTCCATAACTTGATGACAAGTTATGGAAGACATTAACACCATTAAAAATGAGACTCTTCCATTTTTCATAACCTATGAGTTTTAATGACTCTTTTAAAAGGAAAAACTCTTCATTTTCCATAACTTGAGGACAAATTATGGAGTTCATAAAAAAAATTAAGATCAAATATTCTAATTAACACAATAATCAAATAATTTTCTATTATCTGGATTAAACTCATAAATAAAGATATTTCACATCAACAATTTTCAAGAAATTTGCTAATCATATAAACAAATACAAATATTGAAACTTTGACAATTATCTTGTTTTTGGATGAGGATAATCATTACTGTAGCATCAAAATCAAATTTTATGACCAAAAACATTTTGTGGTAATGATCCTAATCCAAAACAGGCCAAAAAACTCGAAAATTTGTTGTCAGGGGCACCAACTCGTCAAGTGCATGAACTGACTCGGCGAGTTGGTAGAATTATAAGGTGAACTTGGTGAGTTCCCCATTGAACTCGGCGAGTCCACTGTCCAGACAGCACAAAAACGATTTTTTCACTTTGAAAACCAATAACAACATCAAGTATAATAGAAAACAACCCATGGCTCTGATACCACTGTTGGGTTTTAGTATACTACAACATCCTATGGTGCACATACAACCCTAAAAGCTTTGGATCTAGGTTTTCACTAATTATACATGCAACATTGTTTCCAAAGCTTTAAGCCTACAAATAGCATACAAATGATATAAACAACATAAAATACTAGTTAGGAGTTTACCTCTTTGTGTAGCTTGTAGAACATGTTGTGTTTGGCCTTTAAGAACTTAGCACCAATAGTATGAATGCCTCAAATGGTTCACAACACATCTATGACAAAGGATGACATTTTGAGAGAGAATCTTGAACCCAAAATCGTCCATGAACTCCAAGAACTAGTAGTCTCTGATTTTGGCTATGGAGTCACATATTTATATGTAGGATTCCAAGGGTCATGGGTTAACCCTGATATATACCCATGGGTTTATGATCGATGGTTCATGTGGCCCAACTCTTTATGTATCCATACATAAACTTAGTCCAACACAGAGCATAAGCCCAAGATATAAATAGAACTAATTTACACAATTAGTCCCCATTGATTTAATTAGTCTCTTTTGATCACTAAATTAATTCCAAACTAATTCTTGATCAATACTAATTAAATCATATGATTTCATATTAATATATTTGAACTTATAATATATTAATAAACCATAAATAACCTCTTCTCAAAATTCCATCCTAACAAATTGGCCTGATGATATGCAACCCAAATGGACCATGCTACTCTCGGGTCAAGTACATACCAATTATAGTTATGGGCTTAGACACCTAATCCAATAAAAACAACTATAAATAGGAGGCAAACCCTCATTCCCTTCCCATACATCCCAATATCTTCTCTCTCGAGTTGCTTCGATTTTAGCCTGTTTTCCCTTAGTTTTAGTCTTTGATGAATCCCTACGAACCCTAAAGTAGTAGTAGTTAGCGAGTAGAAGCTCTGCCAGTGCAATTTCCTAACTTTTGTCAGGAAGAACCTCTGTAAGTTAAGCTACACTCTAGTCTTTTCAGTGTACATTATATTTATAGTAATAATTCGTTATTATGAACCTATAAATAAGATTTATCAGTAATTCCATGTTATTATACCAATCGATCTACTTATAGGAGAGGTGTCTAGAATGGTCATGCTTGCTTGGTTGTTAGATTTCAGAAAAGCTATTATGTCGATGTGGTCCTGCCTCCTAACTCTCATGCATGGCTGATCCTTAATTGATAGATCTTGATGTAGACATTGGGATTATTGATAAATCTATAATATAATTATTATAGTCACCACGATTAAGAGAGTAGACTAAGGCTTAGTGCTCCATGCATCTAGGTCTTTTCAAAGTATGAAGCAAAGCTCTGTCAAAGTCGTCAGTCATCCACTTTATCGTGTGAGTGCATAGTTATTTTCAAACTTACACATAGATACATGTATTCTAATTGCTTAAACGCTATGTATGCTATTTTTGTTGTGTTATATATATATATATATATATATATATATATATATATATATATATATATATATGTACAATATGATATGATTGTTACTTGATCTAATCATATACTTAATTATATTATTAAGTAGTAAAGGGTTGTGCGTAATAATAAATAAGAAGTTGTGTTATGGCAGTGTAAGTTAGTGGTTGTGATAGGTTAAGTGAGAGTTGTGCAAATTAGTAAGTCGTGACATGTCGTGCCTAACCAAAGTATTATTATATTGTTGTGTCTAGCCAAGTACTATGGTAATGTCGTGCCTAGCCGAGTACTATTGTACTGTCGTGCCTATCCAAGTACTTTTGTATTGTCGTTCCTATCCAAGTACTTTTGTATTGTCATGCTTATCCAAGTACTATTTTATTGTCGTGTCTATCCAAATACTTTTATACTGTCATGCTTATCCAAGTACTATTGTACTTTCGTGCCTATCCAAGTACTTTTGTACTGTCTTGCTTACCAAAAATGTTATCATACTACCGAAAAAGATCCTTTAGTAAGGATCTCTCGAGATAACCATACTAGGATTCAAAAGTGAGGATAACGAAAATAGGGTAATTGGGTTATTTGAATGTTGAAGAATATATATATAACTAAAGATTATAATACTAAGGGTTGAAAACCCTATGTATCTCACCAGGTTTCCCAACCTGACCTATTCAGCTTCTTTGTATCATAGGTAGCGATACAAAGGTACATGCATAATGAGAGATCCAAGGAGATACATAATATTAGTATATTGAGACATTGTAAGTCTTTGTTCATGCTTATGTTTTATATCAGTTGTGACATCTCGAGTTTTAAAAATATAAACAAAACACATATCTTCGAAAATGCTCTGATGATACTATTCTCATGTTTTTGGGACCAATTTCGCCACAAAAGAAATACTCTGTTCTAAAATAAGCATAAATAAAAATTTTAAAATGACCGTAAATATTGGGATGTCACAAAAGTTTAATAAGACACGTACATATTGGGATTGAGGAAAACTTAAACATATTATTTGACAAAGAGGCTAGCCACAGTGCTATTGTGAACCAACTAATGTGCAACAACAAAACGACTTACTTTATCATATCTATGGAGGATGTGGGTTGTTTTTTGAGAGAGGAAAAAAGCCCTAGTTCCCTTTGAGGATGAGGTTTTATAATTTTGGGATTCCCTCAAGGTATTAAGGAGGTGACGCGTGCTCCCTAAAAATTTATAAAATGACATACTTACATGAAATGTGTTTTATGATATGCGTGCTCGGTGTTTTTTTTTTTTTTTTGCAGTAGTTTTAGGACACGCAAAGATATGTGTCCTAAATCATTCATATTTTGAGAGATCTGACATTATTTTTAGGACACACACTTTTGTGTATCATAAAATAGTGTGTGTCATTGTCCGTGCATCATTAAAGAGCTTTTTTTTAGTAATGATCTAAGATTTGGAGTATAATTGGTCCCTTATGTCATAACTATAATGGAGTTTAGAAAAATCCACACAATTTCTTGTATTGCCCAAGAAAATGATATTTCTCTCTCATAAACAAGGGCGTTATAAAATAGCATAACACTTTAAGGTGTTATTTATGGGAGTTGATCCGTACACAACAATGTTTCTCCATACACAACAATTGGTGCTTTAAAATGTTGTATTGTACAACTATATAATGCATAAATTGTTGTGTATGGCAAAAAACTATTATGTACGAATCACTTCCCGTTATTTATATGTATACACTTGATCACATTTATTCGATATTAAATCCATACTCTAACATGACGTCTTCAAAACTTTTAATATTATTGTTCTAAATTTTGCTTTAAGTCTATTTAACTGTACATACTTTTATTTGTTTCCTTCAGGAAATATACCCAATAGAGAGTTTCATGTAGAGTTATACTTATAACTCTTCATTCCATTTGAAAGCAACATGATAAAAAAACACTTGCGTTTGAACTGATAACCGATCTTAATAAAAAACAAAATAAATGTATGATGAATCATTGAGGCATACCCAATAAACACTTTCGTTGGCTTCACCGTTCCAAAAATCAACACGTTTCAAAACTACCATATGGTCGAACATGTCACGCAAATAACTATGTCAAGACAAAGTTTTTAGGTGCCCAAAATCTTCAAATTATCTAGCCAAACAAAATGATCCATCACATTACTAAACCCGAGAATGTCTAACTCCCACCCCAAGTTATGTCGTTCCAAATCCTTGCCAAAGGGCCTTTAGCCTAAAAATATAAGGTCTTGATGAAAAGAAGTCTCTCAGCGAAAGGTTGAGGATTAAGTCTTGTTTAAAACAAAAGGTGTAGATTTAGGAATAAGGTAAGTGGGCGCATGTCGACCTGGAAACCGTAACGTGTCATGTCAGGTTCGTTTTCGCGTCAAAACAGTAAACAAATTGAGAGAGCTTCACCCTAACCCAACCAATTTGATTAAGGTGGCATGTTGTATCAACTCGTTTGTTTTCATGTTGAGTTCATATCAGGTTTTGGGTTAACGGTATACCTTGATATTTGTCGTATCATGTGAGGTTGTAAATTAAACATGATAATTTGGATAGGCAAAATGGAACAAATTAATAATTGGAGGTTGAATGGTTAAATTCTTAGTAAGTTTACAAGGAAAAATAGAAAGAGTTTGGGAGGCGAACTACGAGAACATAAGGAGGAAAGAGTAGTTAGGGACTGTATGATTTAGGAGATAATAGAAAAACTGATATGATATCTTGGCCTAGATGGCTAAGTTGTTTCCACATTATTTTATGTATTGTTTTGGTTTTGGGCCTTTCTAGTTTATTTAAATAATTTAAAATTCTCTTTCTTATATATATATATATATATATATATATATATATATATATATATATATATATATATATATATCCTATCTTAATAAAAGACTCTTTTGATGAAATGTCACTCTCACAATCTGTTTTCCATTGTTTGTTAAATTACTTCAATATCATTGTTTATTTTACATTCAATATTCCTCTATTGGATACCCTCTTATCTTAATTCGGTTTTTGTAAAATCCATTCGACTTTTTGAGTTTCCATTTAGAAAGGTTGTAAATACGACTCCCATAAATTTCTTTCCATTCACTTCTTAAAGTTTGTATTTTATTTACTTCATCTTCTATCTCGCAAAACCCTAATGTTTTCAAAGAATTGAAAAAGGTAATTGTTTTCATTTTATCTATCTATTTTGAGTTTATTCGATTATGCTTCCACCACCTAACTCTAAAAGCCATTTCTGAACAAACTATTTGAAATCATTTGCTATATGGAAGGAATTTATTCCATTATGATGAAAAATCAGCAACCAATAGTCTCCAATTTTGAAATTGATATGTACGTGTATGCCTATAAATACTTTGTGTGTTTTCTTGACGACTTGTGTTTCTTTTATACCACGAATCGTTAGTTTCAATATTTGAGGTAAGTATATGTATCTTTCCTTTTCTTCGATTTATATGTATATGTCTTTGTTTCTCCAGTTATATATATGATCTATCAATTTACCCTTTCTCCTTTCCTTATCTTCTTAAATCAGTACTTTTAGGTGCATGTAGCATAAGCTATTTCCTAATCCATATATGGTATTCTTCTCTTCTTCCTTTCAATAGACTATATTTTGAAAATCAAATGTTAATCGAACCTATTTTTAATTTTTTGACATCTATATGTACGAAACCAGTTATGTGAGTGTTGAAATGGAATTCGCTTACTTTTGGAAGTTAAGAAGGGTACTAAACTCGTGGAATGCTTGACATTTTATTAGTATTTATATTTATGTAAAACGTTTCTAATTCATAGTTCTTTGGTGACATATATTAGAATCTATTATGCGTTAGGGAGTTCCCTAAAGGTGTTTGACAAGATGTCGAATAGAAGTGTAGTTAATGGTAAGAATAAAGTGAGTTTATTTTGTTTTTATGCTTTATAACTCAACAATGTTAAGATTATTTAAGCTAAATTTTTTTGTTATATTCTATGCATGGATTTACTAAGAGATTTGGTTGGTTGATTTTTTAACTCCTTCGTGTCCAATTCCAAGTTTACCATCAATTATGGATTTATCGATGATCTCCTTATTGGAGGTTTGCTTATCAAGTAATCTTTGTCATTGTAATATTATATGCTTCTGTTGTCTTTGGTGTTTTGATAGTATGAAATAGTTCAACATTCATAGAGACCTCAAACATAGAAATTTGTTGTTGAATGAAAATTATGATTTAAAGATAAGTGATTTTAGACTTGCCAAACCAAATGTAGATAATGCCTTTATGTTTGAATATGTTGTCACAAGATGATATAGAGCACCTGAGCTACTACTCTTTCTGTATTTTTTTCTTTTTACTATATTCGTACTTGATGTATGTAAAACAAGTTACAGAATTGTAGTACTTACTTTTTGTTATATTTTATTTCTAGGAAATCGATGTGGTTGAAGAGGGAATCGTTTGAAAATGGTTTATGATTCATACTTAAGGTAAAAATTACATTCACATCTCTTTCCCTTTATAGATATAAAAAATATTCTTTTTCAGTTAATTGAGTTAAATTTTAATTTGTGTTGATAATCCGCTAATCTATAAGTTTCCAAAGGTGTCTACTATGTCATGACTTTTGTAGTGTTTTGAAGAATAACTTTTTTCATTCGGTTATAAGCTGTAGATCTGAAGTTACCCAAATTCCTTATTTTTAAACAATAGTATTATATCATATGTTCTTGTACTGGTACAGCATAAAAAAGTAAAAAACTTCGAATTCGACCCCAGGACATGTCTGTTGGAACTTTATATATATAAAGGAATTGCAAGTTGGCAATTTCCTTTGTATCCCACATTGGTGGGGAGAAGAAACTTTTGAGGGTTTATAAGCCTATTCCCTTGGTAAGCCTTCAAAGGCTTTAGTGGATCAAAGGAATGGGCCAAGCCCACGCACGCGCCTAGCCTAGCCTAGCACTAGCCGACGCCGCGAGTGTGCGAAATGGCGCGATTTAGGCGCACTTTGCACGACGCATCGGTCGCTGGGAGATTCTATTTTTGGTGAGTAGGGTTTCTGGGGCCCGGTTTATGCCTTCTAGGGTTTCGATACCTATAAATATAGCCCCCTAGGAGCCATTCAGAACACACACGAAATCTGAAAGCTCTCTCCCTCTCACTGCGGTTTTTTCTTCTAGTTTCCGAGTAGTCGCTTTGTGTTTGTCGATTTCCAGTGCTGTTGGAATATCGATCTAGCTGCATTAAATCCTGGGGTTTTACTTTGTTGCTTACAGCCAATACAAGCGAAGTAAAAACCTTTAAGGACAGGAATCTGATCCGTGCAGTTGCTTCAAGATCAAGTTAGCAATCAACAGGTCGGTTTTACTTTTCTGTCTTGTGTTTAATTCGTCCAATAACAGGACATTCTTCTTCTACCTTTCTTATAATCAGATCTAATCGAGAAGGATAGATCTGGTTTCGGACGAAACTTGGTAAATTTAATAATAATAATTGAATTTTATATTCGCAACTAATCGACATATAATTCACAATATTATTTGTCGGTTTCCTTGCGTGTCTTTTGATTTGATATACAACACTCTTAAAGGTTTTTATTGTGATAAATCAACAGACTAATGGACACTACTGCTAGCCTCCACTTCATGAACCAAGAGTTTGCCAAACTTGACCAATTTGATGGTCAAAACTACACTCGTTGGGCCGAAAAGGTCAAGTTCATGCTTCATGTCTTGAAGCTCTCCTTTGTGTTGGACCCAAAACTGCCACCAATTCCAGATAATCCAATTCCCAAGGAAGGGGAATCTGTGGACCCAGCGGTCATTGCAGAACTCGAAAAGCAAAGGATTCTGCATAGAGAATTTGAGGAATTGTGTGTGGGTCACATCAAGAATTCCCTATCTGATCGGCTCTATGATCTTCACTCGCCTGTCAAAGATCCAAAAGAGCTATGGAATGCATTGGAACTTAAGTACAAGGAACATGAGGAAGGTACTAACAAGTACCATGTGTCCAAGTACCTTGAGTTTCAAATGGTTGATGACAAATCGATTATGGAGCAAGTGCATGAACTCCAAGTCATGGTCAACAAGTTGAACGCACTCACCATCTCTCTTCCAGAACTCTTTCAGGTTGGTGCGATCATCGCAAAACTGCCACCCTCGTGGAAAGATTTCTCTAAGAGAATGATGCACAAGTCTGAGGACTACTCCTTGGATAATCTGATGAAACACCTCCGCATTGAGGAGGAAACTCGCATCAGGGACAAGAAAGGTAAAGTTGGACAAAGTGTGCATCAAGTGTCAGCTGGGAGTTCTAGCCACAAAGGCAAATCTGGGGGTCAGAACAAGAAGAACTTTGGACCCAAGAAACAAAGCTTCAAGAAACCGGGTCATCAGAATCCTAACTCAAAGCCAAGAAGAGTCGGTCCTTGCCACGTCTGCGGAGAGATTGGGCACTATGCAAAGATCGCAAATCAGTACCGGTTGCACACGCAGTCGAGAAGGTGACTGATATGGTGGCCAGTGTGAACCTTGGAGAGATTTTCATGATCTCCTCTCTTACTCGAGCAATCTGTGCTCGAGGTTGGTTCGTGGACACTGGAGCCACTGTGCATGTTTGTGGGCATCGAGAAAGCTTTAGCACCTACCACCCCCATGCCACAAGGGACGGTTGTCGTCTGTGCTGACGGCCTAAGAGCTAAAGTTCTAGGAAAGGGTGATGTTCGGTTGAAGTTCACGCGTGGTGAATGGGTGACTCTTCGAGATGTTCTTCATGTTCCTACCATCTCGAAGGGTTTGGTTTCTGCGGACAAGTTTGACAAGGTTGGGTTCAAGATGGTGCTTGAGAGAGGCAAAATTGTGATCACTAAAGGCAGAAGACATGTTGGGAGGGTGAACAATACTTCAGGAATGTATCGCTTGTGTCTTAGTGATGAGGGTAATGTGAGTGGTCCTAGTGTTGAGTGTGGTGTTTCTAGTGTTGCTAGGGTGTCGAGTGTTGGTAATGATGTAATTGATGGATTAGTTGCTAATGTGAATGAAGTGAACTTTTCTGGTTATATTGTTTGTTCAATTTCTTTATGGCATAAACGTTTAGCTCACACTAATGTTAAAAACATTGAAAAAAATGCAAACTAAAGGTATGTTAAAATATGACTCAAAAGATTTTGAAAAATGTGAAACATGTGTAAAATCAAAGTTCACAAAGAAACCATTTCCACCAGTTAAGAGAAACACATCTTTACTTGAGTTGATTCATTCTGATATATGTGAGTTAAATGGAATCCTTACTCGAGGAGGAAAAAGGTATTTCATCACATTCTGTGATGACTTCAGTAGATATCTATATGTTTATTTGGTGAGATCAAAAGATGAAGCTTTTGATGCATTTAAACGATATAAGGCTGAGGTCGAAAATCAACTTGAAAGACACATCAAAATTCTTCGCTCGGACAGAGGCGGAGAATATTTCAACCAAGAGTTTGACACATTCTGCGAAGAGAATGGAATCAAACATGAGAGAACATCACCATACACCCCTCAACAGAATGGTTTGGCTGAAAGGAAAAACCGAACTCTTTGTGAGATGGTCAACTGTATGTTGAACCAATCGGGTCAACCAAACAATCTGTGGGGGGAAGCACTATTAACTGCTTGTTATGTTCATAACAGGATCACTAGTCGTGTGATTCCTACAAGCCCTTATGAGTTGTGGAAAGGTAGAAAGCCTAACCTAGACTATTTGAAAGTGTGGGGGTGTGTTGCTTATTATCGGACTCCCGATCCTAAGCGAACCAAATTGGGAGCACGAGCTAATAAGAGTATATTTATTGGATATGCTCAAAATAGCAAGGCTTACCGATTACTAGATATTGAGTCTGGTGTTGTTGTGGAATCCAGAGATGTGGAATTCTTTGAGGACAAGTTTTCTAAGGATGAAGAAAACTCTAGTCATACAACACCTTCAAGTACCTCTCGAGAAATACTCCCACCTCCTCCCATTGTGTAGGAACCAAGGAGAAGTACTAGGGCTAGAATTGAGAAAACCTTTGGAGAGGATTTCTATTCTTATTTGGTCGAAGGAATAAAAAGAAAGTGACGAGAGAGGTCATCTTTTCAATTAATTTGGATGATGATCCTAAGACCTTTACTGAAGCCATGACGTCTCGGGATGCTCCTCTGTGGAAGGAAGCAATCAATGACGAAATGGACTCAATTATGGGTAATGGAACTTGGGAGTTAGTTGATTTACCCAAGGGGAGAAGACCCATAGGATCCAAATGGATTTTCAAGAAGAAATATCATCCTGATGGATCCATATCTGCTTATAAAGCAAGGTTGGTTTCAAAGGGCTATAGGCAGCGAGAAGGGATCGATTATTTTGATACCTATGCCCCAGTTGCTAGAATTAGTTCAATTAGAACTCTCATAGCAATATCAGCTTTGAAGGGATTGTACATTCATCAAATGGATGTGAAGACAGCCTTTCTGAATGGTTATCTCAAAGACGAGATTTACCTGGAGCAACTTGAAGGTTTCGTAATACCTGGACAAGAAAACAAAGTATGTAGACTTGTAAAGTCTTTGTACGGGTTGAAACAAGCTCCTAAACAGTGGCATGAGAGATTTGACACCACTGTGACTGCCTTTGGTTTTCAGCACAATAGTGCTGATAGATGTATTTACTCAAAACATACATCTGATTACATAGTAGTTATATGTCTTTATGTTGATGATATGTTAATCATTGGCACTCACCTAGAAGGTATTCTTGAGACGAAGAAATACCTATCCTCGAACTTTAAGATGAAAGATCTTGGAGAAGTAGATACTATTCTTGGTATCAAGGTGAAGAGGACGGGTGGTCAGATTTCTCTGAGTCAATCTCATTACATAGAGAAAATTCTGACAAAGTTTCAACATTTGAACATTAAGGAATTTAACACTCCTTTTGATTCAAGTGTGAAACTTAAGGTGAATTCTGGTCGAGCTGTGGCCCAACTAGAATATGCTAGTGCAGTTGGGAGCATGATGTATGCTACTCACTGCACGCGACCTGACATCGCATTCGCTGTAAGTAAGTTGAGTCAGTATACAGTTAATCCAGGGACGGAGCACTGGAAAGCAGTGGGTAGAGTACTAGGATACCTGAAAAGGACAAGTACTTTTGAATTGACATATTCGTCATCTAATGGAATACTTGAAGGTTATTCTGATGCCAGCTGGATTGATCACACCAGTGATTCAAAATCCACAAGTGGTTGGATTTATACTCTAGCTGGTGGTGCTATTTCTTGGGCGAGCAAGAAACAGACATGCATAGCTCATTCAACGATGGAAGCTGAGCTAATTGCCTTAGCAGCAGCAGGCAAAGAGGCAGAGTGGATTCGAGATCTACTTATGGATATACGTTTGTGGGATATTCCGATGCCTTCAATACCCATGTACTGTGACAGTGAGGCCACACTGTCTAAAGTATATAATGCGGTATATAATGGGAAGTCAAGACATGTAGGTCTGCGTCACAATTTTGTGAGACAACTAATTGAAAGTGGTACCATCAAGGTTGTCTATGTCAAGACAAGTAGGAACTTGGCAGATCCGTTCACCAAACCTCTGACGAGAGATTTGGTTACATCTACCACGAGAGTCATGGGTCTAAAACCACAATAGAATCGTTTAGTGATGGAAACCCAACTTGACATTAGTGCTCCTAATTTTCAAGTTTAAAGGGTAACAACAAAATCACTAACGATAGAAGGTACTATCATTCATGATAGATCCATGTGAGGTAGGATAGTGCGTCGTTGCCGAGAATGAGGTTGAGTTACGACTCTTAACGTAGTTTTGGAGACATCTAAGCAACGAAGATGTTGTAAAACTATGCCTATATGATCTAGAGGTGGTGCCGCCTCAAGTGAAGATTAGTGGTTTATCTTCTAAAGGGCCATGAAAAGGATTTATAGCACATGGCCATAATAGCGCTCAGGGAGAACACAAATATGACTTGTGGTGTGTGGGGGTAAACCGGAGAGGTCATTAAGGTTCATGGTTTAAACCTATAAGGATACCATTGTATCGGTCTCTTCTTGTTTGTTCTCATTAAACTAGGGTTTAATCTTCGTGACACCTGAGTGACATCATCTGTCTGAGTGAAAGGAAACTTACCAACTTGGTGGGGGATTGTTGGAACTTTATATATATATATATAAAGGAATTGCAAGTTGGCAATTTCCTTTGTATCCCACATTGGTGGGGAGAAGAAACTTTTGAGGGTTTATAAGCCTATTCCCTTGGTAAGCCTTCAAAGGCTTTAGTGGATCAAAGGAATGGGCCAAGCCCACGCGCGCGCCTAGCCTAGCCTAGCACTAGCCGACGTCGCGAGTGCGCGAAAATGGCGCGATTTAGGCGCACTTTGCACTTCGCACGATGCATCGGTCGCTGGGAGCTGAGGAGCTTCTATTTTTGGTGAGTTCGGGTCAAGCCGATTTGACCGACCCGGTCAAATGGTTGACCGACATTGACTTCGTAATGGATAAGTCATCGGGGCATTCTAGAAGGATCAAGAAACGACTTGCTTGGAGAGCAAGCTGTCGCCCTAGGGTTTCTGGGGCCGGCCTATGGGGGCCCGGTTTATGCCTTCTAGGGTTTCGATACCTATAAATATAGCCCCCTAGGAGCCATTCAGAACACACACGAATTCTGAAAGCTCTCTCCCTCTCACTGCGGTTTTTTCTTCTAGTTTCCGAGTAGTCGCTTTGTGTTTGTCGATTTCCAGTGCTGTTGGAATATCGATCTAGCTGCATTAAATCCTGGGGTTTTACTCTGTTGCTTACAGCCAATACAAGCGAAGTAAAAACCTTTAAGGACAGGAATCTGATCCGTGCAGTTGTTTTAAGATCAAGTCAGCAATCAATAGGTCGGTTTTACTTTTCTGTCTTGTGTTTAATTCGTCCAATAACAGGACATTCTTCTTCTACCTTTCTTATAATCAGATCTAATCGAGAAGGATAGATCTGGTTTCGGACGAAACTTGGTAAATTTAATAATAATAATTGAATTTATTATTCGCAACTAATCGACATATAATTCACAATATTATTTGTCGGTTTCCTTGCGTGTCTTTTGATTTGATATACAACAATGTCAAATTTAGTAAGTTTATTTGTTTTCATTTCTTCGTTGCATGGTGAGATTAATGTATTTTTTTTCCTTTCCATCTCTTCCGAAACATATGGTGGAATCTCTGGTTAAAATAGGTCTTTAATTATTGGAAATATTGAATATATGTAGGGTTAGGACTATGGTAGCTAAATACGATGACACATAGATGTACTTTGAATTGGAATGTATAAGCAACCCCATGGTTAATGGGACATGTATGGATCTGATGCTTCCACGGGAGATTGATGAAGGATTGATTTTGTATATTAAGTGTAAGGTGTTTTTTGAAATGTCTGGATGGGTTTAACTACTTTCTTATTGTATTCGGATTTTATAATTTTGTGATGTTATAGGGAGATGATTGAGAAGTTTGTGTTGTGAATGTTTCCTTCAGATGGATTCATGTTGGCAGAAGGAATAGAGTCAAGTAAAACTTTCAGTGGACATATATGTCTTACAAAAATTATGTAGTCGAGAAGATGAATCAAGTGGATTCATTTCTCTTGAAAATCATTGAAATCTACTTAGGGATTCGGATGTTCATTTGAACTGATAATTCCTAAATATTTCATATTCACACTAATCCACAAACTCTTTTTACTTAAAGGGTTTGAGTTTTTCAAAGCTTGAAATATTGGAACTCATCTTCATTAATTTATGATATACACAGTTTTCATCTTCTAAACACGTGTTTAATGACGTATCATTTTCTCCTCTAATGTACTACATAATAATGTCGTAAAACGTTAAGAGGTATAAGTTCTAAAATTTAATGTACAATGGTAAAATGCATGAAACCAAACAGTAATATAGATAGCAATTTTCGAGGCCCTTCCCAGTAGTTATGGAACAGTTTTTGTGAATATCTACCCTCTTTGCTTCAAATATATGCCTAAATGACAAATTTTATTATTTCAGATTACAATTTTCAACCTATGAAGCGGTTGGGTCACTGGTTCTTGATGCCACCTACAAAATCCATATAGCTTGATTGCATATGTAACTGGTGATAACATTTGGAGTCTTTTTTTTGTAGCGATACATTTTTGGTATTGGGTTGGAATGTGTTCTATAATTTTTAATACTTTCACCAAAGCTATAAAAAAATCATGTCTTTTTGTTGTTTAATCTGATAGGTTGTAAGTAGCAATATAAACAAAGTAAAGACCAGACTGAGGGTTGTGGATTTCCAATTTGGACGGGTTGCCGCATCAAGAATGTTATACTATTTGATCTATTTGAATAGTCGTCCTATATTCAAGAATGAGGTTTGATATATTTTCGCTAGATTCAGTTATTTAAGTGGAAATGAATAAATTAACTTTTTCAATTAAACATATTTTAGGAGTTTGTAGAAGCATGTGTAGCCTTTAAAAGAATATTTTCATTTGTTTTTTATTATCATTATTATTTTTTTCTGTAATTCTGAATGTAATATTTCTTAAATGCACAGTATACCAACTACTTTCATACTTTATAAATTTTGGAATTTTAACATTTTATTTTGTAAAAAGTTTTATTTTTAGAATTTTGATGGTAGACTAGAAAATAAAATACAAACATTTTTTTTATATCATTCTATTTTCTACAAACTATTATTTATAGCATTCTACATTGTAACATAGTCTTTTTTTTAGGGTTTGGAACATACAATTGAACTTCTAAAAAGATCTTATTTTATAGCATTCTACTTTTTTAAAAATTGTCATTTCAAACATCCTACTTTGAAGATTTCAAAAAAAGGAAGTTGATTGGCCACTATGTACTTACATTCTATTGAAATTTATATTCTATTCTATAAATCATAATTATATTAAATGTCTTCACACACATAACATATATCGGATATTAAAATAAAAATATATATTAATTTTAAATAATCAATATAAAACTCTAAACAAAACTTATATCTTATTAGTTTAATAAAATTTTATAAATATTTTACTTATGGTTTCTACGGGTTTTAACATATATATATAATTTTATTAAACCCGTAGAAACCACGAGTAAAATATTTATAAAATTTTAATATTTACTCGTGGTTTCTACGGGTTTAATATATATATATATATATATATATATATATATATATATATATATATATATATATATATAGTCCAACTCTAGTGATGGCTCAATGATGGGGACTACTAGGATAATTCTCCACCACCCATTTCGTCATTGGTATACACATCAAACCCAACAATTAGGCATGATGCGTTTGCATGTCACTCACGTCCATGGTAATTAATACGGAGTCGATGATTTTATCACGTGTGACGAACATCCATGGAATGTCATTTAAGTGGGTTTTATTATTTATTTTTGTTTATTTTTTATTTTATTTTAAAAAATTTAAACATATATATACTCAGATTTCAAGGTTTTTTTCGTTTGTTTTATTTTTTTTTTTTCTGTTTTTTTAATATTTTTTTTCTTTTTTCGTTTCATTTTTTTAATTTTTTTTAATGTCTTTACTCCATACTTGAAGATACTAGTGTTCTTGTTTATTTTTTGATTTTTTTTTTGATTTTTTGATTTTTTGATTTTTTTGATTTTTTTATTTTTTAAGCTAAATATTGGTTCAAGTTTTTAATGTCTAATAATTATAAAATTTTAAATAAGAATAATATTAAGGATCATAATATTTTCCTTCATACTTTGTTTGAATCATATTATTTTTGGATAATAAAAATTTGAATCAAATTAGTTTGAATCATAGCATTTTAAATCAAATCATTTTTGAATCATATGATTTTAGATCTATAATGTAGTCATTTAAATAATGTTTTTGTTCAAAACAATTGTGGATCATTATATATTTTGAATCATTTAATTTTGAATCGTAAAAGATATAATTAAGAATTACAAAATATTTGAATCTAAATATTTTTAGATCATAACAAATTAAGGATCACACACAAGTTGAATCAAAAGTTTTTTTTGAATCATAAATATTTTTAATCATCACATTTTGGTTCATATTATGTTTCCATATTTTTTTTAAAACTAATATTTCTTAAAATTAAAAATAAATACTTCAAAAACTTATTGAAAAAAAAATCTTTTTATTAAATCACTAGTATAATAACTAGAAGTACCCCTTAAACTTTAATGATTTTTGGAGGAATTTTTTCTATCGTTTTTTATTAAAAAATGTAAAATATATTTTTTTCAAACTTTCATGATTATTCTCACTTTGTAGAGAATTAAATTTTAAGAAATTTAATTTTTTTAGAATTTGTTTTTCAAAGAAAAAAAAATTCTAGCTAAAAAACGAAGTATGTGGAAAAAGGTCCAACCATGACAAGTGACAGAGAAAGAAAAAGAAACAGGGGGAATGGTTGTAAAGTGTAACACCATGTTCCGAATTATTTCCTAACGTGGGTTCGTGACCCGAAGACCGATTATCATAAGGCTTAGGGCCTTTGAGAAAGAGAGACTAAGACCCATTTGGGTGTGGATAAGGTAGGATAGATGATCTGGGAAGTCGGTTTGTGATTTGGAGCCCAATGGTATAACCGTAAAGTGGTCATCGAGCTTTTCATGAATTTTAGATTTTTTTTGGAGCATTTTTAAGGAAAGGATGAGTTGATAGAAGTGTAGAGCTTCTCGTTATGTTTGCAAGGATATAAGAATCGTCGAAAACAGACCTAGAACGAAGAAGTTATGGGCTTCGGAAGTTTGGTGGTTCAAGGGTTAAACCTAGTATGTGGGGTGTACATAAGTGTATGTTGGATGTACCATTGTTAAGCCTAGCGTGTTGGGCGTACATGGAAGTATACGAGGCGTACTAGGCATATTGGTCGTGGATGCTTAAGGGAGTATGGAGGGCGTACCAGAAGTATGAAGGACGTACTCTAGTCAGACCCAAACCCTAATGTAGGGTCTTGGACCCTATTTAAGCTCCTTAACTCACCACCAAACCCTATTGTCTTTAGCCTCCATCCCATGAAACCCTAGAAATGAAACCTTAGCCTCCATTGGTGTGGTTCTTGAGTTTTTGGTGATATTTCATGCATTTTGGTGCTTATAGAAGAAGAAGGAGCTTTTAGGAGAAGTGTGGGATTTCATGGAGCTTGTGGATCTAGGTTTAGTGCATCTTGATCTACCTTCTCAAGGTATAAAGCTTAAAACTTGATGAATCTATTCATAGATCTTGTTATAGCATAGTTTCATGAGCTTTTGTCCCAAAGTTTGGATCTTTGTAAGTATGGAGTACTCCAAATCATATTAATTGTGCTTTTTGAGGTCTTGTAGTGTATTGAGCCATAAAAATGCTTGCTTGATCGTTTCCTTAGCACCATGCAAGAGTTAAGTGATTTTGAGTGTTGTGAAAGGAAGTATTTTTCAAATTTAGCCTTTTTTAGCCATGCAAAGGCTTAAAGGTTTTGACTTTATGGATTAATACATCATTTAGGGTTAAGAGAACTGGTTGGATGGCTTTGACTTAACCTAATAAGATCTTAATGTGAATTTTTGGCCCCAGATGAGTATGTTGGGCGTACTCAAAAGTACGCTCAGTGTAAATTGAGTTTCGTGCTTTAGGGACATGTACATTGCGCATAGAGGGTAAGTACACGGGGGCGTACACTTCTAGTATACACCAGTAGGTGGTAGTTCGAACCCTAATTGGGGGAGAACTTGGTATTCTTCTTAGAGGATCATTGATCTATTCGAGTTTGTGGTGTGGGAATTTTGGTTCATAGTAGGCTCAAGTTCTGGTAGCATTCAGGATCACCTTGGAAGTCTTCTCGAGCTAGTTAGGTATTTGTGGAATCTGTTTAGTTTCAACCAAGGCGTGGGATCTGGTCCAATCATTCATAAGGATGTTTTCTGATAGCAGTTAAGGATCGTCATTTCATTAGATCTACTTACACTTCACCCTTTAGGTAAGGGTTGTGAGGAAAAAGGAAGGCAATAGATCTAGAGATGGTTATTAGCTTCTCTTCGTGGATGTATATCGTAATAGCTTATGAATATGGTTATAAGGAGGTGTATATGAACTGAGTAAGATTGCATGAAAACACCAGTCTAAATTCATTGGTTCAGTACTTATTTAGTTGGTAGCCCTTGACTTGGAGCAAGAATAGAACCACCTATCCCATTCGTTGGTTGGGTGCGACCATGTTTTCCTCTGATTATGCGATTAGAAGCAGTATACTCTGTGTAAGGAATTGTACATGTTAGAAGGGTATGGCATATGTAGTGTTCGGTTTGCCTTGAAAGGAATGTTGAATGGGCTTTCTTCAAGATAATGGGTCGATGGTTGAGTACCTTTAGACCCGATAGTTATTTGGTCGAGACTCTTAGATCTAGGATCATTAGTCTTTTGCATGGTTAGATGCAGTGCGTGGTTCTTGGGACTCGGGAGATTTGGTAACCAGCTGGTTTGGATAAAGTGAGTAGTTAAGATTTGTTGGGAGTATCAGTCATGCAACAAGAAGCCTCTTGTGGAGTGGTTGCATTATAGATCCCGTTTGTTCACACGCTATTATTAGGGGTTGGTTACCAAGGTTGGGTATCGGTTATGGAGTCTCGAATCACGAAGTTCATTGTGAATGTCTCGAGTAATTTGCTAGGTGAGGGTACACCTGAGCTGATAAAGGTTAGATACAATGTGAAAATTCTTGGATTGATCATGTTTTCTCATAAGAGCAGTGTTGTCAATGGCATGTTAGGTAGTCAAAGGTTTATTCAAGGATTAAGTAGATCTTGTGGATTTGGAATTGATTAAAATTCATGATAGATGTGCTTTAAGTAATTCATTTCGCGTGTTTGGTGGTTTTCTTAGTCAAAGACAAGGGATGGGTTCAATGAAAGGTTGAATATCAATTCTGGAATATAGGTTATGAAGTTTAGATCTGATGGGTTCCCAGTCTTGAGAAACATATTGATTGAGTTGATTCGGTGATTGTGGTTGAGAGTCCCCAGCCCTGTGGTTCTCACTAGAAGTTAGGTCTTATAGCTAGGAGGTTGTAGATCATGTTGGTGTTGTATGTGCTTCTTTTCAGCCTTTAAATAGATGAGACTCGCATTAGGACTCATCATGATATTGATGCATCGGATGTTTTCATCAGCAAGTTATGGTATAAGTTATATGTGATGGTATATTGGGTTGAGGCGGTTGTCACTAATTTTTAAGTCCTCACTCGGTCCAACTTCTCTCTCTCTATATATATATATATATATATATATATATATATATATATATATATATATATATATATATATATATATATATAAAGTTATGGTATAAGTTATATGTGATGGTATATTGGGTTGAGGCGGTTGTCACTAATTTTTAAGTCCTCACTCGGTCCAACTTCTATATATATATATATATATATATATATATATATATATATATATATATATATATATATATATATATATATAAACATGTCATTTTCAAGTCCTATTCGAGTTGAAATTCTCAACTCTAACCGTACTCTTTTAATTTTCATGTCATGTCATGTCAACCCATTTAATTAAATAGGAAGAAATATCTTACCCAAACACATTTATTTTGTGTCGAGTTCGTGTCAAATTAGTGTGTCGTGTCAACTTCTACCACATCTAGGTTCGTGTGTAAGACGTTCCAAAAAATTCCAAATGCTAACCGAGGTCGGGCAATAAAGAAACCTTGTTACAAATTTCACAAAGGACTGTGTCAACATTAGTTGCTCTTATATCCTAATTTGTCCTAGTTCAAAGTTTATTAAACATTTTCCAAATGAAAATATTCACTTTGATTGGAATACTTGATCAGAATATTTCTATTCCATCTAGTAGGTATGTCTTCAACTATTAACATGTTTTTATATATCAATAACGTTTCTAGTTGAAGCCGTCGAGAACATCCCTAACACTTCCACCTTCCAATAAGATATATCGTCAATATTAGTAGATCCAACATGACGCATAAGCTCATCTAGATCAACCTATTGTTCTATTTCTGTCTCTCCTCTAGGTTGCTGATACAACCAAGAATGATGGTTCATAAGCAAAAGTCTCTTAGAGGCCAAAGCTTTAGTGTGATTGTCAAGACGAAAAATTCTCAATAATTTATTCAATAAAACGGAATCACCAAACCAAAGATCCTCCCAAAGACTTAGATTTAGTTATATTCCCCACTTTCTCAGTGCAAAAAGAATCAAGGTTAATACCTTGATCTCTTATTAGGTTACATGATTTTAGAATTTCCATCCAAGTAGAAGTAGCATCACCCTAATCATCTAAACAAGTCTTATTGAAAAACAAACAACTAAATAAGACTTATTCAATAAATGACTAATAATACCTACCTTAAGCTAATGCATCAACATTCAGCTTACTTTGACAACCTCAATTACTCCAAGCATGCAACGTAGCTTCTCAAACTGCTCCAATTTCAATGGTTTTATCTTGATGTCTACAACTTGATTGTTTGAACTACAAAAGCTCATTTTGCTAACCCATTATTCACCAATTCTCTAAGTAAATGAAACCATACTCCGATATGTTTACTCTTTCCATGGAATACATGATTTCTTGATAGATGAATGATTGAGCACAGTAAATCATGGATCCTCATTTTTCTTCATCTCCAACTTGCTTTAAATTTCTCCTAAGAAAAATGCATTGATAGGCACAAAAAATGGTTGCAACATATTCTACTTCGGTTCTTAATAGGCTCACGACCGGTTGATTTCTTGAAGACCATGAAAATGCACCTAATCCCATTGTAAATGCATAGCCAGATGTACTCCTACCATCATCTGAATCCCCTATATAATTGCTATCTGTATATGTAACAAAATTTTCATTGCACACTCCCTTTTTTTATCGTACACGAAATTCAATAATCCCCTTCAAGTATCTCAATATACTTTTTGCTACCAGCCAATGTGAGAGCTTTGGACGAGCCATGAACCTACTGATCAAACTCACCCCATACATTAAATCAGGTCTGGTCACAGTTAGATGTAATAGACTTTCAACAAGTTGCTTGAATAAACCGGGGTCAACTTCTTTGCCAACCTCATCTTTTGATAGTATTGTACCAAGAACAATGGATTTTTCAGTTGATTGTTATTTTCCATACCAAACTTTGACAAAACCTCATGTGCCTACCTTTTTTGAAAAATAAAAATTCTATGTGTACTCTGTACGACCTCTACCCCAAGGAAATGTCTCATCTTCCCCATGTTAGACATGTCAAATTCCAACATCATGGATTTTTTTTAAAAATCTCACACGTACTATTATCATTTCCAATGTATATTAAATCATCAACATATAGACTGACTATCAAAATCTTACCTCCTTTGGACTTTGTGAATAGTATGTGCTCGCTGGCACATTTTTGAAAACCTTCACGTATGAAATATGCTTTGATCTTACTGTACATGGCCTCTATGCCTGTTTAAGGCCATATATCACCTTTTTCAACTTGTATACTTTATCTTCTTCACCCTTTCCAATGAAACCTTCTGGCTGCTTTATGAAGACTTCCTCCTTAAGCTCTCCATGAAGAAATGTGCTTTTTACATCAATTTAGAACACTTCCCAGCCGTGTTGTGCATCCAAACCAAGTATCACTCGCACAATATTAAGCCTTGCTACTGGTGCAAATAATTTTATGTATTCTATGCCATAGTTTTGTGCATAACCTTTTGCCACTAATCGTGCTTTGAACTTCTCCACTTCCCTATTTTCATGAATCTTAGTCTTATACACCCACTTAACTCCAATTGGCTTCACTTCTTTTAGTAAAATTTTAAGTTCCAAAGTATTGTTTTTTTCAATTGCTTTTATCTCAACAACCATTCCTTCTCTTCACTTATTATATGTGTTTGCTTCTGCAAAAGAATAAGGATCGCTTTCCATTTTATTCAGCATCACCATCATGTTCAAATCCTCTTCTTCATTTTCTTTTTTCTGATAAACTTGCTCCTAATTTATAGTCTTCCATCCAGACTGATTGACTTTTGGTTCGTGCACCCCTCCCTTGAATTAAAATCTCTTGATCACCATTCTCTTAGTCTGTGGGATTGAACTTTCACAAATGTTTTCCTCTTCGTTTTGATTTGTTTCAGAGCTGTTTTTGTTTTAATTTGTTTCAGAACTGCTTTTGTTTTGATTTGTTTCATAACTGCTTTCTTCTTCGCTTTGATTCGCTTCTTCCTCATCATTATTGTACTCCTTGTCTTCCCATTTCAACAAATCATTTCCATAACCTTCTTTAGTTTTACCTGTGACATCCCCAAATTTCACGGCCAGAAAAGACCGAGTTGTTTACGCTTTGTTTTGAAATCAGAGTAATCCTTTTTAAGGAAAACAGTTGCGGAAATTGTCCCAAAACCAAAATATGATAACCATTTATCAAAACATTTCTCAAAGAGAATGTATTTTCATTAAATAATAAAACCTCGGGATGTCATGTTCCGATATAAACCGAAAGCATAAACAATATAAAATAGACCTTACAACATTTATTTATAACTACTGATCTACAATCCAAATTCTCTCGTCAAGTCCACCAACTTATACCCTTGTGTCATTATCTATAATGCAAAGAAAACTAAGTGGGTCTGGCTTGGGAGCCTGGTGAGCATATAAGGTTTTCAACACACAATTATACATTTATTATATTCAATCATCAAACAATCAACCCAATTGCCCATCCCCGTTATCTCCATTTATTTCTTAAGTACCTTCCCTAAGGAATTATCCTAAGGGTCAACTCCTACATCGTATTTACCTCTCATCTCCTTACATCGCATTTCCTTTATATATATTCGTTCCTAAAGCATGAATATACGCAGTCACAACATCGCCTGGACTCATAACTCATAGTAAGGGTTAGGCTATCATCGCATGAATACGTAGTCACAACATCGCCTAGACTCGTAATTCATAGTAAGGGTTAGGCTATCATCGCATGAATACGTAGCCACAACATCGCCTGGACTCGTAATTCATAGTAAGGGTTAGGCTATCATCGCATGAATACGTAGTCACAACATCGCCTGGACTCGTAATTCATTGTAAGGGTTAGAGTATCATCACATGAATATGTAGTTACAACATCGCCTGAACTCGTAATTCATCACCTACAGGTTATGAGACTGCTGGTGTTTCCACGGGGTCATCTAGAATAGTCTGTGGTCGCCATCTATACTCTGGTAGATGACTACATCGCCAAATTGCCACATCGCCGGTCAAGGATATGGTATCTCCTCTCACCTCACATCACCTATTTATCATCACCTACCTATCATCACCTAATTATCATCACCTTTCTATCATCACCTATCTCTCATCACCTAATTATCATCACCTATTTCTCATCACCTAATTATCATCACCTATTTCTCATCACCTCATTATCATCACACGTCATCTAATTCATCTACCCATGTTCTACCCAACATATTTGTAGATATAAAATACATGTACACATTAACTCATTTAAAACCTATATAAAACATCCATTCCACACTCATCTCAAATAAACAACAATATATAAACACATAACACGTATCTCATAGCAAATACTTAATATATATATATATATATATATATATATATATATATATATATATATATATATATGTTAGAAGAAAGTGATCACATACTCACCTAAAACATATACTTAATACATTCAAACAATACATGTATTAAAATCGTGTTATGAAAGGGACTATACACCCACTTGATTAGAAGATGATCGGACAACACTACGGCTCTTCAGGGGGTATTTCGGGCTTCGGTACTTGCTTTGGGTCTCAGGGTTGATATCGGGGCTTCGGGGGTATTTCTTTGCATGTAAATCGATGCAATATAGGAGAGAGATGAAAGAATGAGCAACCAAACTCATCTGGCCCTTCAAATCTATTTATAGGGCAAAATTGGCCCTTGCCACGTCGTGGCACCTTTTTCCACGTCATGGGCTTGGTCGTCACTGCATGCATCATCGCAAGTTGCATCTGGGGGACTCTCGGAGGTGTCAGAAGACTGGCCACGTCATGGCACTGCTTGCCACGTCGTGGTATCTGACAGTTTTGGGGTTTCACGCCCCGAACTTCAGAAATTCATAATTTTCGCATACGAACTCCGTTTTTTCTGTTCTTTATATCAACGCGAATGTGAGATTATGCTCTACAACTCTCGTTTAGACTCCATTGGCTAATTTTGATTTATTTTAATATATTATAATTATATTACTTATATATTATTTTTAGTAGGTCAAAACAGGAAAACTCCGTTATAAATTCATAACTCCTTCGTCTAACGTCCGTTTTCGTCCGTCTTTCCGTCGTTGCACTACTATCGATGAGATCTTCAATTCTAATTTAGATTTTTTTGGATAAATATCACTCTAACGTAAATTCACTATTTACGTCGCGCTGTGTCGTGCCGGTTGTTTCGCGAAACTTCGATAGGTCATAACTTCTTCGTTATAACTCGGATTTCGGCGTTCTTTATATGTACGGAATTCTTGTAACATATACTATAACTTAGTTAATATTAATCCTTCTAAATAATCTTCCATCACAAAGTCATTTTTGATGCTTATCGTCTCTAAATTGACTTGCCCTGATCTACGGGCGTTGCAATTATCTCCCCCTTAGGATGATTACGTCCCGGAATCATCAACGAAATAGGATTTGTATACTGACTCCATAAGTTATCTCTCCACCCTAAGTAATAACCTTGATGCTCAATCTTGCATCTGCTCTTTGTATTATGTTTGACTTTCAATCATAACCTTCGAGTTACAAAATAAATCCTTTTTGAGGACTCCTTCTTCTTCTTAGGATAAATACATCCCTTTATCTATTGTAACAGACCGATGGGTCATGTTCTAATGACCTCTCATCGTAGTCGGACTCAATTTGATATGACCACTAGGGTCGGAATAACCATCCTCCTACTATCCACTACCGAAACAAGGGTAATGACATACATGAATAAAACAGAATAAATTACTAGTTTCTTGGTAACCTTGCGACTTTCCCCGATCCAAGTGCGAGTCCTATGCTTCCGGTAGTATAGATCTCTACTACCATTCACACCTACTCATACTCGTCCCAAGTATGTCTCGCAGTCCCCAAGTCCTAAAATCATAAAACAATTTAACACATACTAATGTGTCCAATTAATCATAAAAATTCTCCTAGACTCTACTAGGACTTCTTCCATGTGTATCTTCAATCATCAACTCTACTTCAACTCCATTGGTGATGGAAATACCAGACGATGAGACAACTTCAAGAATTTCGCCAATCGTTCCATCATCCTGCTAATCGGAGGTGTACTTCAGACGTACCGTACTCCTCTAAACGTTCCATTATTTTATCAAACATAAACTAAAGGCAAGACACCACTCTTACGATATCTTCCGATAGGTGTCATTCACTATCATAAGCCTTTCATTTCCTCCATTTACTCAATTCTCTACGAGTCTTCACCATAACGTTTTGTACACCCAAGCAGACGTTCGGTACACCAGGCGAGAATTTAAGATAAGAAAGCTTTATTTACGATAGACGTATAAATCTCCTTATCACTCCGAAACGTTTACATGCTGCTAGTTCTAATATCGTATCAAACGCTTAGAATCATAAACACATAAGGTCTCCAGATCCGGTCGGCAACAGACCATAGATCCGAACAAATAATAGCATATATGGAAAACATATAACTTTTAGCACATAAAAGATTTTAGGCATCATTCCTAAAATAAACTAGTGCTCGTGTCTTAAAATACGGTAGACACTCATCTCACAATCATCGCTTAGCATTCTAAGTTTAAGTCTAGAAATTTCCTACAAATTCCTAGTTCGCTTAAACTAATGCTCTGATACCAACTGTGACATCCCCAAATTTCACGGCCATAAAAGACCGATTTGTTTACGCTTTGTTTTAAAATCAGAGTAATCCTTTTTAAGGAAAACAGTTGCGGAAATTGTCCCAAAAACAAAATATGATAACCATTTATCAAAACATTTCTCAAAGAGAATGTATTTTCATTAAATAATAAAACCTCGGGATGTCATGTTCCGATATAAACCGAAAGCATAAACAATATAAAATAGACCTTACAACATTTATTTATAACTACTGATCTACAATCCAAATTCTCTCGTCAAGTCCACCAACTTATACCCTTGTGTCATTATCTATAATGCAAAGAAAACTAAGTGGGTCTGGCTTGGGAGCCTGGTGAGCATATAAGGTTTTCAACGCACAATTATACATTTATTATATTCAATCATCAAATAATCAACCCAATTGCCCATCCCCGTTATCTCCATTTATTTCTTAAGTACCTTCCCTAAGGAATTATCCTAAGGGTCAACTTCTACATCGTATTTACCTCTCATCTCCTTACATCGCATTTCCTTTATATATATTCGTTCCTAAAGCATGAATACGCAGTCACCACATCGCCTGGACTCGTAACTCATAGTAAGGGTTAGGCTATCATCGCATGAATACATAGTCACAACATCGCCTGGACTCGTAATTCATAGTAAGGGTTAGGCTATCATCTCATGAATACGTAGCCACAACATTGCCTGGACTCGTAATTCATAGTAAGGGTTAGGCTATCATCGCATGAATACGTAGTCACAACATCGCCTGGACTCGTAATTCATTATAAGGGTTAGAGTATCATCACATGAATACGTAGTTACAACATCGCCTGAACTCGTAATTCATCACCTACAGGTTATGAGACTGCTGGTGTTTCCACGGGGTCATCTAGAATAGTCCGTGGTCGCCATCTATACTCTGGTAGATGGCTACATCGCCAAATTGCCACATCGTTGGTCAAGGATATGGTATCTCCTCTCACATCACATCACCTATTTATCATCACCTATCTATCATCACCTAATTATCATCGCCTTTCTATCATCACGTATATCTCATCACCTAATTATCATCACCTATTTCTCATCACCTCATTATCATCACACCTCATATAATTCATCTACCCATGTTCTACCCAACATATTTGTAGATATAAAATACATGTACAGATTAACTCATTTAAAACCTATATAAAACATCCATTCCACACTCATCTCAAATAAACAACAATATATAAACACATAGCACGTATCTTATAGCAAATACTTAATATATATATATATATATATATATATATATATATATATATATATATATATATGTGTGTGTGTGTTAGAAGAAAGTGATCACATACTCACCCAAAACATATACTTAATACATTCAAACAATACTTGTATTAAAATCGTGTTATGAAAGGGACTATACACTCACTTGATTAGAAGATGATCGGACAACACTACGGCTCTTCAAGTAGATATTCTTCGGTGAAACCAGGATCACTTCACACACCGGGTTTCTCGCGGACAGAGCTTCGGCTCGGAAACTCTTTTCTTCTCGGGATCTTCGAGCTTCGGTACTTTCTTCGGGTCTCGGGGTTGATACCGGGGCTTCGGGGGTATTTATTTGCACGTAAATCGATGCAATATAGGAGAGATATGAGAGAATGAGCAACCAAACTCGGCTGGCCCTTCAAATCTATTTATAGGGCAAAATTGGCCCTTGCCACGTCGTGGCACCTTTTTCCACGTCGTGGGCTTGGTCGTCACTGCATGCGTCATCGCAAGTTGCATCTGGGGGACTCCCGGAGGTGTCAGAAGACTGGCCACGTCATGGCACTGCTTGCCACGTCGTGGTATCTGACAGTTTTGGGGTTTCGCGCCCCGAACTTCAAAAATTCATAACTTTCGCATACGAACTCCGTTTTCGACGTTCTTTATATCGACGCGAAGGTGATATTATGCTCTACAACTCTCGTTTAGAATCCATTGGCTAATTTTGACTTTATTTTAATATATAATAATTATATTACTTATATATTATTTTTAGTAGGCCAAAACAGGAAAACTCCGTTATAAACTCATAACTCCTTCGTCTGACGTCCGTTTTCGTCCGTCTTTCCGTCGTTGCACTACTATCTATGAGATATTCAATTCACATTTAGATTGTTTTGGATAAATATCACTCTAACGTAAATTCACTATTTACGTTGCGATGTGTCGTGCCGGTTCTTTTGCGAAACTTCAATAGGTCATAACTTCTTCGTTATAACTCGGATTTCGACGTTCTTTATATGTACGGAATCCTTGTAACATATACTATAACTTAGTTAAGATTAATCCTTCTAAATAATCTTCCATCAAAAAGTCATTTTTGATGCTTATCGTCTCTAAATTTACTAGCTCTGATCTACAGGTGTTACATTATCCCAGTCCCAACTCTTTTCTTCTTCAAAAACAACATCTATGCTCATGATAATCGTTTTTTTTTATGGATCAAATAACCTATAGGCTTTGTATTCGTTACTAACACCAAAAAATTTGCACCTTTTGCTTTTGTCATCAAGCTTGATTCTTTTTTTTTCTGGTATGTGAGCATAAGCTAGACAACCAAATATTATAAAGTAATGAACTATAGGCTTCTTAGAAGTCCATTTTCCTTCTGGAGTTTCATTTTCCAAAGTTGCAATTAGACATATATTTTGGACATGCACACACCAATTTACTGCTTCGGGCCAAAACACTCTTGGAACTTGTCTTTCGTTCAACACACTTCTAACGGTATTCATGATCATTCAATTCTTTCTCTCTGTCACTCTGTTCTATTGCGATGTAAAGCTTGTTATGAGTTACCTCTTAATACCTACACTCTTACAAAACTCTAAGTACTCATTTGATGTGAACTCAACACCCCGATCTGTTCTAAAACACATAATCTACTCACCACTTTCCTTTTCAACTGATACCTTAATGAGCTTGAACTATTTAAACACCTTAGATTTCTCATGTAGCAAATAGCACCATGTCTTGCGAGTGAGATCATCTATAAGGGTCAGAACGTACCTTTTGTTGCTGCTTGAGGTTGGCTTGATGGGACCACATATGTTGGCATGCAACCACTGAAGGACCTTCGAAGCTCTTTGTACACTATTTTGTGGTATCAGTTCTCTGTGTTGCTTTCCGGTTAAACAATTCGTGTAAATCGTATCAGGGGTCTTTACTAGAGGTAAATCTATCAACATGTTCTTACATGATAGTGTTCTAAGCCGTTGATGATTAAGATGCCCAAACCGACTGTGCCATAGATATGCTTCCTTTTCTGATGTGATATTGGTTTGTAGACATAAAGACACTTTTGGTTTCATAATTTTTATGACAGAAAACATCCTATTTCCCTTCATACTAGTATGCATAATTAGCCCTTTGTAGGGTGAAATATCTTGCATTTTCCATGTTAAAATAAGATAGCCAATCCTCGTTCCTTAAATTGTCCGCAACTAAATAAGTTATTGTTCAATTTAGTCACAAAATAAACATCAGATATTACCTAAGTGACACCATTCACTTGAATCCTTATGTTTTCTTTTTCTCTGACCTTTATCTTCATGTCGTTGCCTAACTTCACATTTCGAGGACAAATTTCTTCCATATCTGTGAACCACTCCTTGTCTCATTGTCTCATGTCATATGGTTGCTACATCCAGAATCGAAATACCATATACCTTCATGTTTTCTTTGAGGCAATTCCATCTGAGCCATTAGTACAATCTCTTCATCTTCATTTGTTTCAAAAAAGTTTGCTTTCTCCAAATTAGGACATTCATAATGAAAGTGTCCCAACTTATGACAGTTGAAGCACTTTATAGTCGACTTATCAAACGAATGTCTTCCTCTTCCTCTGCCTCGTGATCCCCTGGCCATGCCTCTCCCCATCTTCCTCTAATTGGTATTTATTATAGGTGACTTTTAATGCATGTCCTTCGAGAAGGTACCTCTGCATCCTCTGTTCATGAACCAACAAACTCCTATGTAGTTCATCGATAGTTAAGGTATTCAAATCATTGGACTCTGCTATTGAACAAACGACATAATTGAATTTGGGTGTCAACGTATCTTACTAATGATTGTACTTTGATTAATCACTTCACCATTCATCTTCATCTTGTTGACCACAGTCAGGGTTCGCCCTAGAAAAGTATCGACCTTTTCTCCTTCTCCCATATTCAACATATCAAACTCTTCCCATAGTGCTTGAAGTTACACTCTTTTCATCTTTTTCGAGCCTTGGTACTTTTGTTTCATCGAGTCTCAAATTAATTTGGAAGTGCTTTTGTCACGAATAGTTTCCAAGATTTCTCTGTCTATTGCTTAAAATAAGAAGTTCTTGACTCTCAGGTCCTTGAGTTTTGCTTCTTCTACACTCTTCCTATGCACTTCATTTGCACGTCCACTACCAATGATTAGTGTCGGAATTCCATCCTCCACCAAGCTCCAAATCTCTTTGCTTCGCAAGAAATTCTCCATCATCATTGACCAGAAGTCATAGTGGCCATCGAACTTCGGAATAGATGGTTGTAACAAATTTTCAGAGCTCATGATTTGGTTGGTGTGTGTTTGCCCTAAACTGTACTGACAATTGACCCCGCTCAGGAAATAAAGATGCAACTTTAAGCAGAAGTCACCCACAATAATAGGTCATCCAGTAGAATAGGTCTTAATGGAAAACAAATAACCAAATAAGACTTATTCAATAATAATTTTGACTAATATTTCTTTTCCTTCGTATCACCACCCATAAATGAACTGTTTGTTAAAGTTTCAAGATTTCTTAAAATCGCTTCTCAAACTCTAAACATATTCATATAATAAATAGAAATGCTCCAAAAATCGATTTTAATAAAGTTAACCGCCCATCTACCAACAATATTTTAAATATACAAATATAATAAATTCCTAGAACTTTTTTTGTATAAACGTTACTATCTTTTATCTTCTATAGTAACATCATGAAGCCTTCAATTATAATTTTTGAAATAGAAAACTAGAAAAAAAAAAATTATGAGAAATCAAATACCCTCCTATTTTTTTCTTATGCATTTAAGATTATGACAATTATCATATTTAATAAAATTATATTTGTCATCATTAAAAAATGATAGGAGAATAGGTTGGAAGAATAAGTAGGAGAATATATAATTTCTCATGTATTATTTAATCAAATTTATAAGGATGGAAATAATGGAACCCGCAGAGATGGTTGAGTGGTTTTGACCAGTGAGAAAGAATAAATTGAATTCCTTGGAGGTTTGGAGACATAAAAAGAGATGAAGACATTGTGTACCCGAAGAGGGAAAAAAATATTGTTAAACGGATTCAATAGGACCAATGGTACCGAGGGTTCGAAAGGTTGAATTGCACCAAGCCTTCCATCCTAAGGTTAACTTTAAAAAATTTATTCAACTTAATTTTTTTAATTATTCACCAATTGTGTTGAATGCTTGAATCCTTTTGAGTTTTGAACACCACATGTCCACTATATCTCACCAACTTTGTCGTTGTCATTGGTCAATCATCATATCAATTAGTCCCTACCACATAACAATGTAATATATTTTTTTTCAGTTACTGTTTTCTTTATAGCATAAAAATTAATTTTAAACCTCTAATCCTTCTCCTTCCACAATCCACACCAACACCATCACAACCTCACTCCCACCGCATTTACCTACTCCATTTACCATCTCAAAACGTTTAAACATTTATTTATGGTATGGATAAAGATATATCATAAGTATTCGATAAAATATTAAGAGAAAAAATATAAATTGTTAAGCCTTTTTTGAAGTTAACTCCAAATTAAGAAAATAAAAGTACATAACAATCAATTTCATTACTTCCACTCTGAAATGGAAACGAGCACTGCGAAGAATGACTAAATTCAATAAAAAAAAATTACTTTAAAATACTGTTCATGCGAAATCCAAATAAAATAGTCAATACAACAAAATTCACTCCCTACAAAATTGTGTATATGAAGACAGTTTTCACAATCCAAAACCATTTTACATGTGCTCGTTACAGATTTTAACCTTCAACAATCAACAATTTAGCCAGAAAGATATCATGTCTATACCAAACAAGGTTAAGTAAGCCCTTTGGTGAAATAGTTTTATTCATTGATTAATTTTTACAAAAGCTCTTTAAAAAATAACTATATTTGTCTTTTTCTTGAATTTATTATGAGTAGTTGGCATGACAGAGGCTTGCCATGTAAAATCCCACCTTTTTTTTTGAACGGCACGTAAAATCCCACCTTAATTATAACTAAGATTAAAGTCATTGTAAAAGAAAATAACTTTTAAAAAAAAAAAGTTCCACTAACTTCTAGAGACTGGTATTTGTTATGATAAACATAAGCTTAGAGTTCATTTTAATCATAAACACTTGGCATCAATATATAGTTAACCATGTCAAAATTTTATTAACAAAACTTTATTTAAACATGCAAGAGAATTTATTTAAATCATACAAATAAAACGCATTGAATGATCTAAATTTCAAATGAAAAAAACATTTTATATTGGTATATGGTAATAATTGAAAATAGGAAAGAGAAGATGCAGAATATTCTAATAGCAGAATCTTATTAATTAAATAAAATATAAACTCCACCAACTATGGTGGGAGATTCAATCGGATACTCCGCACAATGAGGTTCTACAATGCATCATGACACGTGTCGGTTGCTTGCGTGGATCCTAAACGGCACGTCACAAACTTTCACAAAGCGCACCGTATTTTCCGTACCTAATCACCGCTGAAAAGACTGACCAGGGGTAACAAAGTCTCATCCATCCTCTATGCATTGAAAGTTGTACGTTTTGGGGTTGGTGCTTTTTCCTGGATTACTTTTTTCAGAATTCAGTTTTAATTTCAAAGGAATAATATCTCTTTCCCACTCTTTAATTTTGTAGCTCGTCTGATCTCTTTTTAAATTTTAACAAAATAATATGTTGGAAAATTAATTTTATTAATTTCCAAAAATGAATTTTCTCCATTTTTAGCATAAATTTTGGATTTTAGATATAATCAAAACGAATTATTGATTATATATTTGTGTTCTTCTCCGTGATATCTTCGTTTTGATTAGAGGTGCAAACGACCAAGCTACTCGTGAGTTATTTGGGATCGGATCGTTAAAAGCTTGACTCGAAACCGATTTTAAACGAGCCCGATCCGAGTTCGAGCTTAATATTAAGCTCGTTTATTAAACGAGTTCGAGCTCAAGCCTATGTCACTAAGCTCGATTAGGCTCACGAGCCTAAATGAGCCTTTATATAAAACAATTTATTATTATTTTTATATAGTAAAATAAAAACATATTGGAGATTAGGGATTTAAGGTATTAGTAAACAAGCTTATTAACGAGCACGGGCTGAGTTTAAGCTTATTTATACACGTCAGACAAAAAACAAGTTGAGCCCAAGCCCAAGTCGAGCTTGTATAATTATTTACGAGCTCGAGCCGAGCTCAGTACAAGAAGCTCGAATCAAGCTGAGCTCGAGCTCGAGGCTCGTATAACTTAAACGAGCTCGAGCCGAGCCTAACCAGGCTCGGGCTCGGTTCGGCTCGTTTGCACCCCTAGTTTTGATATATATATATATATATATATATATATATATATATATATATATATATATATATATATATATATATATATATATATATATCACACGTTTAAAACGGATTAAATATGAATGAGAAATTACTTGTCAAAATAGGGTTTGGAAGGGAAAATAAAGGAGTTAAATGAGTTTTAAAACTTATCCCACATTGGTGGGAGAATGAAAAGGAAATTGGTTTATAACTACAAAGACTAGCTACCTTTGTAAGATTTATTAGAACCAAGACTCTCTCTCTTGCATGTGCACACATGGGGTGCAAATGCGAGCCAAATTGGCTTCGGGCCACTGAACTTGTGTGTGAGCGCATATCTTACTAGTACGAATGCAGCACCGGTTGACCAGAAAAGTTCAAGAACCTTTTTTTGCATTTTTTTCCTTTTGGTTAACAATTACAAAAACGAATTAAGAGCAATTAATCATAGATTTCAGTTTTGATTTCTTGATTAATTTTCTTATTTAATTATGACAGTTACAATTTCGTTTTAATTACATCAGTTACATTGGGTAGTATCTATACAACGCCTATGTGACTGATTCAATACACCAGATGAAACGAAATCGCTCTCTTCCTCTCTTACGTTTCTGTTTCATCTTTTCTCCCTTGCTACAACCAAGGTATAATCCAGGCCAAGTGAGGGTTTGGACAATCTAGAAAAATTGATTTCTACTATTGTATCCTAGGAAACAAACACCCTTATAGGGCGAATTGTTTTAAGGAAATTGTGTTAAACACAGGCCTCAGTCAAGAATTTTAGGGTTTTGTTCTTTCGTACAGTTTTTGAGTTATATTTTTCCTAACATGATAATAGGGAAATAGGCTTATTAAGGTAATTAACTTTTTGGTTTGTTTACATCTGTGTAATTATCTTTTTTTATACACATCTAGGTAACAAACTTTTTGAAAGTGTTCACATATGACCATTTATGACCGGCTGTAGCAGGTTACATCCGATCATAACTGGTCATAATAACTGGTCATAATTGTCATATGTGAACACTCCAAAAAGTTTCTTACCTAAATATGTACCAAAAAATATAGTTACCCAAATGTAAACAAACTGAAAAGGTAAGAGTAAATTACACAAATGATCCCTGTGGTTTGGGAAATTTGTGCGTTTGGTCCCTAACTTATTTTGTTTAACTCGAATGATCCCTATTGTTTATTTTTGTTGTGCGTTTGGTCCGTGTCTTACCTTAAAAGACTATTGTGCCCTTTTTAAGTTTGCATGATGTTAGGTCTTTGACGACTTTGAATAGCTCTTGTCTTGCTCTTTGTTGAAACATTTTGCCAATTGCAACTTCATCGCTTAGGCCCAAGTGTTCTTGAATGTCTTATGGAGATCCACGGACATGGAAACCTTCATACCATATTCAATTCATCGACATGTTTTTCATTGAGGGATTTTTTTCATCAGTTGACTGCTCCTTGATTTTAGGAATTAGATCATCGCGCATGTACTCACAATTTTCATACCTCAGAGTGATCATTAGATTTATCATCCAGTCGAGGTATAGTTAGCCCCACCGGTGAGTTTCTCGCTTTGAAGAAGAAAAATGAGAGAGAGAGAGAGTTTTGGGTTGGTGGGAGGAGGAGGAGGAGGAAGAGGAATTCCCAATATCTATAAGAGAGAGAGAGAGAGAGAGAGAGAGAGAGAGTTTAGTTAGTTGATTTAATCCTTCAATAATTACCCAATTTATTTTAAGACTATGATCCATATTTTCAAATCATTTTATGAAGAGGGATATGATAATCATATTACCAATTTATTTTAGGTTGGTAATTCACTTTACCAATTTCAATCATTATGAAACTCCTAGATCATTAAGATTCGCTGAAACTGTTCAATGGCATGTTAATCTCGGATTGCACATCCTATATTTGTGCAAGGGATTTTGTGGTCTCACAAATAGGATGGTGAACCAACCATGCAAGAATGCATAACCATTGATTACCTCATGACTCTCAAATTGATGTGTTTGTTAACCACACACACTCCACCAACAAGTCAAAACCACAAGTCCACATCATTTTCCTTTTACGTCTTAAAATTTAAGTGTCGGTTAGCCATACACGCTCCATAAATAGGCTAGTAACGAATAACGTACATTAATCATGGAAAAGCAAGTCTTCATATTTTACTAAAATAACAAAGAAACTGGAATTTTTTTTAGTACTTATGTTTTTTACACTTTTAATGACACACCATCCTTTCGAACCCTTTCGGCTAACGAAAATGAACTACCTAAAGAAGCGGTGAGTGAAAATGACACTCATTCAATGGTTACTTTATAGGTTGTTTCCTCATACCTCTCTTATAGCATGGTTTCATGAATAAATGCCTAGTCTTGATTCGACTAATGATCATTAATTAAACATGTGAGGACACATGTGTTGGAAAAGGTGTCTAAGCCCATAACTATAATTGGTATGTACTTGACTCGATAGTAGCATGGTCCATTTGGGTTGCATTCATCAAAGCAATATGTTAGGAAGGATATTTGAGTAAGAGGTTATTTATGATTTATTAATATATTATAAGTATAATATATTAATTGAGGATTCATATTATATAATTAGTATTGATCAAGAATTAATTTAGTGATCCAACGAGACTAATTAAAATGATACATATGAGTTGGGCTAAAGATTCATTGTTTGATTTGTGATGGGCTTATGGATTAATTCATGAAGTATTTATCCAAATCAGATGGTGGGTCATAGGCTAATGTGTATGGATTAGGGTTACACATGATCCTTGATATTCTACACACACACACACACACACACACATATATATATATATAGGTCCAAAGTCGGTGACCACTTGCATTAGAAGAGTAGAATCCGATTTCTAGTCTCCATAACCTCTTTATATTCATCCTAAATTTTTCTTGGTGTTTTGTGATTCCATTTTAGGCATCACACTTGGGGTGTTAAGCTTTCTTGAGGCCAAGTTATTCAGGCTACCACACAATGTAATATTCTACATAGTTTTTATGATTCAAATATCACCATGCGTGCTAGTTTAAGATTCATGCTTTGAAAAATGTTTTTTACATGTATAATTAGAGAAAATTTAGATCCAAAGCATTAGGGTTTTAAGTGCACCATAGGAATGTTAGAGTACATAAAATCCAACAGTGGTATCAAAGCCTACCATGTTTTCTATTGTATTGATGCAACTGTCTGATTTTCAAAGCTGAAAAAACTACAAAACTAGATTCTGCTAGGCCTACTCGAAGAGTCCATATATGAACTCGATGAGTAGGGGCCTTAAGATGATGAACTTGTCCAGTTGGACTGTTTGTGTGTAGAATTTTTGAGTTTTGGCCTATTTTGGATTAGGAACATTACCACAAACTATTTTGATTCATAAAATTCGATTTTAGTGACATGGTAATGTTAATCCCCATCCAATAAGATGATGTGTGTCAAATTCTAAGATAACTACTTGATTTTTTGGTAAATACTAGCTATTTGTAAAATTTGAAGTTATCATGAAACATGAACAAATTAGTTCAAGTTGGTAAACAATCATCATATCATAATTTGATTAGTTAATTTGATCTATGTGTGTTCTTTATTAAGTTCCATAACTTGTCCTCAAGTTATGGAACATGAAAAGTCCTTATTTATGAAACCATTAACTAATGTAAGTAATAGAATTCTAAGAGTCTTGGAAGGTTGCATAACTTGTACATAAGTTCGGAAAATGGTAGTTTAATGGGTATCCACTCTCACCCCCGGTTCCTTGACTGGTGGAGGGTCATTAGCTGAACGGGTAGGATAGGACACTAATTCTCATTAATAAGTATAGTTAAAATTATTAAAGTAACTAAAATTTTATAAATTCCCAATCTTAGTTACTTTAGGAAAAATGTGAAAATGGTGCTATTCCATGAAATTGCACTTTGCACCTTTTTAAGGCGTTAGTGGAGCATGTGTGGTTAACCGACACACTAATTTGGGACCGACAATGTGTGGCAAAGGGTACCTTGGTGTTAATGATGGATCAATGGAGCGTGTGTGGTTAACCGGAAAATTGATTAGGTGATTTGTAACATCGAGAGTACCAAGCTATTTTGCATGGTTATTCACACCTTGTTTGTGATCCTCGGTATCCCAGTAACAAACTTGAAGGGCATAATCGAGATTTAAACATATCATTGAAAAGTTCAATAAATCTCAAAAGAATCTAGGAATTTCAATTCATTTAAAACCTAATCTTCAATTTCGTTTTTCATGGTGGAAATTGGTAAATCGTCATTTACCTACCTTCAAATATTTTGTAATTGGATTATGGCATCCCTCTTCCGAATTGTAAAGTATTATGTTGGGTCCTAGCCTTAATATCTCATTTTGGGTGTTATATTAAGGATCATTATCTAATCTAAACTTTGTCTTTCTTTTCAGATGTCTACTTCAAACAATGCTTCCAACCCAATTTTACGGTTGTTTCTCCTTCATGAACTTATGTGGGAGGGTCATCTTTGATGGATCGAATTTCAATGATTGGATTCGAAACATAAGAATGGAAATTCGTTATGAGGACAAAGAATATGTCATTGATAAAGAGATCAAGGAGATTGATGAATCTACTGCTACTCCCGAACAGATTGCTGAGTACAAAAATCATGAGAGGGACGCGACCAAAGTGTCATGTATAATGATAGCAACCATGACCGCTGAGCTCCAAAAGTCATATGGCAGGCCCCGAGTTTGATAAATGGAAAGAGGCAGTAGACAGCGAGATTCAATCCATGTATGACAATCAAGTTTGGAACTTCTTTGACAATGTACCAGGCCATAAGACAGTCAGGTGCAAATGGATCTTCAAGAACAAGACCAACATGGATGGGAAAGTACACAATTATAAGGCGAGATTGGTTGCGGAGGGATTTACTCAAACTCCTGGAGTTGACTATGACGAGACCTTCTCACCAGTA